>NC_063178.1:23037721-24366054 GCF_023159225.1 Perognathus longimembris pacificus | reverse complement strand
CCATTCATTCATTCTTCCATGATAATCCATGGAGCAAGTGGCTATTTAAGAATAGATTGCTTTATGCTTTCTCTCTGCTGACAACATTCATGGCCCCTGCTTCTTTCTTTACTCTCAAGTTGCATCTTTGGTTCCTCTTTAAGGTACCTTCCAAGCCCCAGTGGCTGCTTTCCTACTACGAAGCCGGAGGTCTTTGCATATTTCATTCTCTGTGTTCAGATTTCTTCCCTTTGCAAAACTATTCTCTTCCTCACTTCTCTCAACTTCTATTTCTTCTTTAGTTTAATTTTCATTGTCAGATCTTGCAACATCTGGTTTTGGACTCATCCAATAGTCTCTTACACCCTGTTGTTTTTTTTTAAACACAAATTAAAATATCTAATTACAAATGCATTTGTGTGATTATTTAAACCTTCCCAATATAATTGTTTTGCTGACTATATTCCTAGCAACTAGACATGTAGTAGCCAATATTTGTTGAATGGCAAGGAATAAGCTATGGTAGCAGAACAATGATTATAAGCCAAATTTCTTTTTATTTTAGACTGTGTTGTAATCAACATGTCCTTTTGATTAATTTGTCTTCAAACTTGACAACTAGAAAGGAACATATTGATCAGGAGGATTTATTAAGTGAAAGATGCTTCTTAGTTTAAAGATTGATCCTTATGTGACGGTTCAAGTTCAAGTACATTTTAATTCACACACACTTTCTCTGAGATCCTGAAAAGGCGAGCTAGGGCCAGAATCGATGACAGTTCCTGTGCTGCATTAACTCACTGATACATCACTCAGGAGACTTCATTGGAGACAACCCCCCAGTCCCCCCTCCCCCCAAAAAATTAACTACTCAGTGGTTCTTTGATACTACTACTGTGTTATCGTTTTTCAGAATATTTTTTCTTTATTGTCAAAGTGTGATACAGAGGGGTTACAGATTCGTATGAAAGGCAGTGAGTACATTTCTTGTTCTACTTGTTACCTCCTCCCTCATTTTTCCCTTACTGCCCCCCTCCCCTCCCCCTCTCCCCCCAAAAGTTGTGCAGTTGGTTTACACCAAATGGTTTTGTAAGTGTTGCTTTTTGAATTGTTTGTCTTTTTGCTCTTTGTCTCTCAATTTTGGTATTCCCTCTCCCTTCCCCAGTTCTAATACCCGTTTAAACAGTATCCAGGGTACTCAGATGTGATACAGTGGTAGCAAGGGTACAGCCAGAGGAAGGGAGTACAAGAGAAACAAAACAAAACAAACTAATCAGACAAACAAACAGACAGGAAAAAGAGGGGAAAAAAGTATGAGTTCACATGGCATGTTGAAAATTATTACAACAGTGGTATAACTCTTATTTCCATAATGTGGAGTTCATTTCACTTGGCATCTTCTTATGTGATCATATGGGTGTAGCTATTGGGGTATTTTGATCTTTAACCATGACTAGCCTATTCATGTATTAGCTATTCCCTATGAGGGACACCATAGGGTTTATGTTTCTTTGGGTCTGGGTCACTTCACCTAGTATAATTTTTTCCAAGTCCTTCCATTTCTGTATGAATGGGGCAGTGTCATTCCTTCTGATGGAGGCATAGAATTCCATTGTGTATATGTACCACATTTTCCTGATCCATTTGTCTACTGAGAGGCATCTCAGTTGGTTCCATGTTTTAGCAATGACAAATTGTGCTGTGATGAACATAGTTGTGCTGGTGGCTTTAATATGGTCTTGCTTGTAGTCTTTTGGGTAGATGCCCAAAAGTGGGGCTGCTGGGTCATAGGGAAGCTCTATGTGTAGCCTTCTTAGGAACCACCACACTGCTTTCCAGAGGGGTTGAACAAGTTTGCATTCCCACCAACAATGTAGTAGGGTTCCCTTTTGGCCACATCCTCTCCGGCATTTGTTATTATTGGATTTCCTGATAATAGACATTCTTACTGGAGGGAGGTGGAATCTCAGTGTTGTTTTGATTTGCAGTTCTTTTATGGCCAGTGATGTAGAGCACTTTTTCATGTGACTTTTGGCCATTCTCATTTCCTTTTCAGAGAAGTCTCTTTTTAGATCTTTAGCCCATTTGTTGAGAGGGCTGTTGGTTCTTTGATTGTTTTGGAGGAATTTAATTTTTTGAGTCTGGTGTATATTTTAGATATCAAGCCTTTGTCCATTGTATGGCTAGTAAAGATCTTTTCCCAATCTGTGGGCTTTCTATTTAACTTGGAAGCTATGTCCTTTGCCCTGCAGAAGCTCTGCAGTTTGATACAGTCCCACTTGTCCAGCCTTTCTTTGATTTGTTGCATTTCTGGGCCTTTGTTGAGGAAGTTTCTTTCAGTGCCAAGGAGTCCTAGAGTTTCTTCTATTCCTTCTTTTAGTGTTTTCAGGGTATCTGGTTTTATTTCCAGGTCTTTGACCCATTTGGAATTGATCTTGGTGCAGGGTGACAAATAAGGGTCTAGTTTTAGTTTGTCACAGGTATTGACCCAGTTTTGCCAGCACCATTTGTTGAAGAGGCTGTCTTTGTTCCAACCTATGTTTTTAGCTTCTTTGTCCAAGATTAGATAGCCATAAGTCTGTGTGTTAATTTTTGCATCTTCAGTTCTGTTCCATTAGTCCTCAGGCCTATTCTTGTGCCAGTACCAGCTGGTTTTTTTTTTTTTTATTACTATAGCTTTGTAGTACAACTTAAAGTTTGGTATTGATATTCCTCCTGCACTGTTCTTTCAACTTAGGATGGTTTATGCTATTCAGGGTTTTTTTAATTGTTCCATATGAATTTCTCAATTGCTTCCTCTATTTCATTGAAGAATGATGTTGGGATATTGGTGGGTATTGCATGGAATTTGTAGATAGCTTTTGGTAATATTGCCATTTTCACGATGTTAGTCCTCCCAATCCAGGAGCATGGGAGGATTTTCCATTTCTCTTTTTGGAATGTTTGTGCTAAGTAACTTAAAAAGTACTGCCAAATTTGAACAGATACTAAGGACAGAAGTTACCAAACATGGTTGTGATCATCTATGTGTGCTACCTAGGAGATTAACAAGGCTAGAGTAATCTTAATCTAGGATTTCTAAACTTCTCAGTCAGTTCTTCCAGTAACCAGTCCACTGTCTTGGGAAATTTCTCTTGGCTGTATACTAATTGGCTTATGTTGAACTGGACAGAAGAACTACAAATTGAAAGAAATCTTAGCTATATGTTTGTAGTCTTTCCACATGCTGGAAACAAAGCAGTTATACATATGTTGTTTAATTCAGTCTCAGCTTAAGAAGGGTTTCAGAGCCCAGTGAAGGACTCAGCTGAAATGCAGATACAAGTCTTCTTGAATCCAGTTGCTGAACTCCTCAGCACTACATGAAACTATGTGTCCTCTTGACTTGATCATGACACGTTTTTGGTGTGCTGTCAGCGGATGTACTAAGAAAAAGATCTCTATGCTCAATGTCTGATTTATCTCATGAGAGTAATGCCCATGTGTCAATGAAATACATGTTTGAATTTTATTTCTGAGAATTTTGTGGACCTTCTTTATACCAGTTATTTTGTAAACTGTAAGGAGTGTAGATGAAAACGTATACAACTCCTTCTTGCCAGCAAGTTACAGTTTCATGGGAAACAAGTAAAAATACAGGTAGGTACAATGTAGTATGATCAAGAAGGGAGATCCTGGAAAATCAAAGAATGTGATGAGTTGATTCCTGGCAGCCAGATTGGCAGGAGGAGAGAAAGGAAAGAGCAGTTTTATGTACTTGTGTAGATCTAGGCAGCTTCTAGTAGCCCAGTATTATGAGCATGTCAGCCTGTTTGCTCATGGCTGATACACTTGAGCCATGCCCTCAGACTGACTTTTTGCTGGCAATTCTGGAGATGAAGTTTCACAGACTTTTCTGCTCAGGGTTGGCTTCTAACCATGATCCACTAGGTCTCGACATGGGCTTAACATTTAGGCATGAGACACTGGTGCCTGGCTGATTGTTTTCCTTAATGATCATAAGAGACAAAGTCTGATCAGTCACTGGCTAAATTGCCAGAGTCATGTCTCTGTTCCTCTTTGAGCTAATAGGATGTCCCAGAAATATGTGTATGGATTGGGAAAGACTTCAATGAAGATACTCAAGGTTGGTATTTCTTAATGGGCAGGTCCTCCCAGAAGCAATGGATCAGAAGTTTCCCTAGGAATACTGTACAAGACAAAGGCAACAAAGTCCATCTAGCCCAACACTTATGAGTCAAAGAGAAAAGTCTGGATTCTTCTTAGTGAACATTTACAGAATGTGAGAGAAAATCCATCTGTTAGAACCACCAAGTTATCATTTTAACATTTAAGGCTACTCCCACTTATGACTCCAAAGACTAACAACCATAAGGCTGAAATAATTTGTTTTTGTATTACTTCTGATTTTTTGAATTACTTAAAAATGAGTATGTATAGCAATCACTCCAAAAGTAAAGTATTATCCTGAATATATTATCCTAAATATTGGCAGAGAGGACATAGCTGTAGAAGAGCCATCTGACAAAAAGAAACTGAATTTCTGAGTGACTTTATGCAACCCAGTTGAAGGAACTATGAGAGTTCTAGGACTTAGTGCAGGAGATACTTGCCAACTCTGGTTGGACAGAACCTACTTCCTTGTGTGGGTTCCTCAGAGACAGTGTGGGAAAGGGTCCTGTTCCATTCACTTGTTTACAGCAGAGGATTGTTATGTGTACAAGAACTGTCTTTCTATTATGGTTATTTAATAATACACTTGGGGTTTTCTATCGCAGCTGTTAGCGAACCCTAAATAGCAACCAACCATTCTGGACAAGTAAGGATTTATCATCTGTCATCCTTTGTATTTACCATGTGCTGTTTTTTATTTCTGCCTTAGGTTAATAAAGAATAAAGAAGGATGTTCATAAGGACTTGTAACAAAGAATTTCAAGTAACTGTTCACAAAGAATTATAAACATTTTCCATTTGCTAGAGTGAGCTTTGCAATGAGGCTCTCAAATCTGTTTATAAAAATGTTTGAAAAGGCTTGTCATTTTTCATGTGCTGTCTATATGTTAAAAATTATTTCAGGTAGTAGAAACAGTTGACAGTCCTCTGAAATGTGTTTCACAGGTTTGACTGAATTTCTGTAATTTAAAATTTCATAAAAGAAGCTTTTCTTGGATATAAATAATTTGCTTTTCAAGTTGAAGGCAGCTCTTCAAATATAAATCTATTGCTTAATTATGCAATCTCACAAAAAAGTAATCAAAGCATTCACAAGATAAATAGGATCAGATAGAAAAATTCGTGAAACCTTGATAGTGAATTATGGACAAAACAGAGTATAAAAGACTTCAAACTCGGTATGTCTGCTTCTTAAAGAAGGGAGCTATTCTTATCATTCTCCCCATGTTTTGTAAGTTGTCTTCTTAATTTTTCTTCCTCCCAATTACAAGCATGTTGTCATATCTAGTGTTATAGGTACCATTTGTAGTTGGGAATAACTACAAACAATACAGGCTACTTGAGAACGTATCATTTCCATTTGTGGAGTTCAGAAATAATAAGCAGGAAATACTTTAGAGAAATCAGAAGCATCTGCTCCTATTTTCAGGTTGGGGTACTTTACAATTTTAAAGCTGTGCTCTTTGTATCAGCCAGTAGTGTTAGAAACTTGAATCCTGAGTGCCAACTTCATTTCTGGTGGGCCCAGAAATTAATGGTCATAGAAAACAAGCACATGTTACTAATGGTACATACTGTAAATTGTTTAGAATATAGTTGCAGATTTCAGTACGTTCTTTATATGTGGGAAACACAAGTAAAGCAAAAACATATAGTAATTACAGCAAAATTTCTCTTGAATAAGTAAATCAATCTATTCCTCCTGGGTGAACAATATGTTTTATTTTCAACTGCAGTAACATTGACAATTACATATTAGGGTATTTCTCTGGAAGCATCTATTTTATATTATGTACTTGTTGATTACCTACGGTATACATTGTTTCTCAGTTAATTTTTTTATTGTCTTTTAAGTAGCTTCCCAAGGATTCAATTATCCTTTCTTAAGCATCTTAAGCATTTCTTAAGCATTTGGTTAGGACTATATCTATTCTCTTTCTGGTATTTTCCTATTTGAAAAACTTGAAAGTTTTGCTTGTTGATGGTCCATGCTATTTCCTGCATGACGTTGCTCCGCACTGAGTTGATGGCTACTTGTTAGCAATGTATATGATTTTGTGCTTCTCCAGGACACTGATGTCGTGTTCCAGCTGTCTCATCTCTTCCTCCAGCTTCTGCTTCCGAGTCTTCTTTGGGATGGAATCGATGAACACTGACAGCGACTGGAACTCCCTGTGCACCTCTTCCCAATTCTTTTTCAGCCCCTGAAAATGGTCAAGGAAATTGAAAAAAAAATTACAGATTGCACAAAGCAAAATAAATGGAAAAACCCTAAATAAATGATAGAGAAATGATGCTAGAACCAATAATGTAACAAGGTATAGAATACCGTAGAAAATAGCTTTTAAGAGGATATTTATGTTTATCAAAGACTTGGCCACAGTAACAGAAAAGACTGTAGAAAGGCCAAATCTTGTCTTCAGTTGTCTGCTTGGTCCCACAGAGAGTTTATTTATTCTGTTCTTAAGGTCACTGTACTTGTTTTTATCATCTAATACACATATGCAGAGTTAGAAGTATCATAGAACTAAGCTCACAGTAAATGCTTTGGCACAATCCAACCACTTGAGAATGGATACTCCCAAAATAAGAAGAAATATTGAACAGAAAACTATTTCCTATAAAATTTTTACTGTTTCATTAAAATTTGCTCCTTTATCCTCATTCTCCAACAGAGAAATCACATCAGAAAGCTTCATTCTGGCTTACATTGAGAGATTTCTTCCTGTGTTTGATATAATGGGATTGTAAAAAGTGCCCAAATTCAGATTTACAGCAGAAAATCTTTTATATATCCTTTCAAAATTTCAGAAAGAATGAATCTTCCTCCATACTGTCAAGGGATCTGTAAGTGCATTCTAGAATTTCCTGTAAGTGCATTCTAGAAATAATTGCAATGCCATGAAATATAACACATGTTAATTCAATAATGTAGTTAATGGTTTATAGTCTCAGGAATCAACACACTCAAAATTAGGGATCTCTCAGGAGCTATAAAGGTTAATTCTATCTAGTAACATATTTTAATCACAGTATTTCACTGACAGAATGGTCATAAACTGCTAATTGAATTCATACAATGACATTTTATGAATTAACACTTCTTGGTATTCATTGTGAGTCCCCAGGTCATTTTGTTTACACAACAGCAAGAGGAAGTGCAATTTTAAATGCTGCTGTGGAAACGTGGCCCTGAAAACCATGGTCATAACTTCAGGTAAAAGAGGATTATAAGTGTCTTGTGCAATAATGCCTCCACACTATGCCCTGCTAGTACAAATTCAGAACTATAGAAATTTCTTGGGGGCAATAAAATTCTGTTGATTTCCTCCCATTATAAGTCATTGTAGGACAGGATGCTATGTATAGAATTGACTTCTTGTTAAGTGAGATTGAATCAAAAATATGGAAAAGGGAAAAGACAGAAGGATAAAACCTCCAGGTGGAAATTTTAAAAAGAGGGATACAGGCCAGTGTAGCTTTTAATAGCATGTGAGATGTATTCCACAAAAGACCCCTCAAAAGAATTCTATGTCTCAGTCTTTCACTATGAAATGTGAAATATGTTTCCACAGAACTCCACTGTGGTGCCTACTGTAGAAAGGAAATGTATATATTTAGACACTTTCAAATATCAAAGGTTTTTCATAGCTACTTGGTGATATTACTGTGGCCACAGCAGCTAGGCTTTTTCCTTTGGATTTTTTTTTATAGAAAGGTGTACAGTAATGTTTGGATCAAAGTGAACAGTTTGGGATGGAAACTAAACATAACTAATATTTCATGTGATATTGAAGTTGCCTCCTTGCTGTTTTTGAGACATTTTTCTGGTTATGTTATCTTAAAACAGCTTTTATCCATTGCAGCAAGTGATTTCCCCTTATTTTTATTTCCTCTTTTCTCTCTCTCTCTCTCTCTCTTGCATTTTAATGATGAAGTAATACTGTTAGCTTTGAGGGAAAAAAAGCACAAGTAGGGAGAAGTAGGCATCTCATGACAAGTGCCTTCAGTTTCATGCTACCTTTTAGCCCATGATATCTCCAAACTTTCTCTCCTTGCCTTGCTCATTGCCTAGTGTTTGAGAGTTGAGACTGAGGGCTGTTCCCCTGGCTTCTCACTAAATTCAGCTAAAGAAGGTCCTGGTGGGAGGACGGCAAGGCTGGTGTGTTCCTCCATCCTCTCTCTCTCAACACTAAGTGGATACTACTCGATGCATTTATTTTTGCCTATGATGCCAGGCAAGTGGCACCTCCTTAAGGCTCCAGCTCTCACGAGGTTCAGATAACATTATATTTCCTGTCCTTGCCCTCCATGGTCAAGGTGGTGTTAGGTCTCTCCCTTGTCCTGAGTTCCGGGGTGACTCAGGGTTCCTTATTGGTTGGTTCCCTTATCCCTGTTTCACTTTGGCCAATACTGCTTTCAGGAATTCTCTTCATAGTCCTAGTTGAATGCTCCAAGCATTTCCTGCTGGAGCCCTGATATGCACACACCTTCCCTTCCTTTCTGCATCTGACTACAGGTATAAGGTAGTGGGGAAAACACTACCTGCAAATTGGTAAATGTGAATTTTAGTCCCTATTCACTGACCTGACAATGTAGTGACTTAGGGCAAGTGTAATGCACACTCAAAGTTCACTGAAAATAAAGACTGTATTTGTTTGGCACATTGCACTATCCGCCAGGTGGGTACAATGCCTGGAAAGTAGCAGCTGTTCAGCAAATGGATGAATGGCTGGATGTGCCGATGAGCTCACTCAGTATATCTGTGCTTTATACCCTCACCTGTAAAATGAGATATTCAGACTCATTAGACAGATGACCCCTTCTAAGTATAATGCAACTCTTATTTTTATGATGAATGGAGCAGGATTTGATTTACTGAGAGCATGCTGACATATTGTCACAGAACTCTATGCAACTTTTAACCAGGGTGGGAAGGGGGCTCACAGCTCATTGGTAATAGGGCTTTGTGACCTGAGCAGCTATACTCCCTGACTAGCAGAGCATCTGATGGAGGATTTAGTATTGTTTCATCAAATTATGCTGGAGTAGCCAGAGGAGGAATCTGAAGGGTGTCTATCCACTTTGCCATAAAATCACAGGCAGGATGAGCCAGTTAGTTAGGAGAGAAGTTCTTCGTATTTTGCTCTATTTTCCAGTAGTATTTAGGTATAAATTCTGGCTTTTGCAGAGGCATGTACTTTCCAAAAATAAAAGAATCAAACTAGAAAGAAATAATGAGCCAAAGGTCATTACTGGTGTGTAAATTTCCCATTTTCAATGTCTGCCAGTCTCCCTGCCTTCCTTTCTCCTTCCTAGCACTGTGAACCTGTGAAGTTATATGAACTTCCCAGCACATTGAACCTCTGTGTCTATGCTGGGTACTGAGCTAGGTACAAGGATGCTATTTATTGTTAACAAAGAGATGGTTGCCTAAAGTCACTCCTACTGCCTGGGACACCCTCTTACTCTGTACTTTGAGACTCAACTAAAGATTTATATCTTTCAGTGACAACTATGGTCCTAGGATCTTATTACATTTGTGACCCATGCATTTGTGCAGGCGCACACACACACACACACGCACACACACACACGCACACACACGCCCCTTCATATCCATACGTCTTTCAGCAATTAAACTGTAACTTCCATCTCTACAGCATAAATTTTCTCTTAGGATTTTTAAAGTATCTTCAAGATTTAGCAAGATATTGTGTGAAAAACAGGTATCTAATAAATATGGATGACATAAACTATGATGACAAAGATAAAATGTTAAGCATTTGCAATAGTGTTTAAATCTATTTTTCAACAGCAATAGAGTAAAATGAGCTTTTCCTGTTTTCATGAGGTCAGTAAAATGGTTTTGTAAAAAAGTTCAAAACAATAAAAAAAAAAATAGACCTATTTTACCTCTAAGGAGACGGCAGCAAAGTACAAGTAGGGACTTAGTAGTGAACACCTTCTACAAACGATTGTAGCAGCCTGGCTCCTGTAATTCCACATTTCAAATGCACCAGATTTAAAAAACTGCACATTTAAAATAGAATGCAAGTATATCATTGCATCTCTTATTTAAAGTAAAGAAAACTTTTGTAAAATAAGAACACCTGGTTATTTATTAATTTAGATAGTTGCATTATAGGAAAGGAAATAGTTTTGAGCTGGCTTCAATTATTCTAGAGCTCCATCTAGTGAAAAATATCTAGCTTATGAGTATTGTTTTTTAAAAAAATAAACTCAGGTACATGAAAATAAAAATTTATTTATTATAGGGAAATGGAGACTTCTTTACAACAGAAAGACACCAAGTTGGAAATAAAATATTCTTCCATAAATCCCTACTTTTCAGTTCTTCTGCTCTTCCCAAAGTATTTCAGCTTTGCTGAATGTGGTTTTTCACTATAGCCCAAAGAGATTGCTGGCTTTCAGGGGGGACGGTCAATTGGAAAGAAATTTTCTTTCACAGGTGTTCCAGAGAGTTGCCTATGAGTACAAGCCACTAAACGCTTACCTGAAGAACTGCCTCCCTTTCTTCATCTGATAGTCTCCTCATAGCTGCCTTCCTCAGGTTCTCCTGGACATAATTATCATACTCTTCTTGGGCTTTCTTTACATCCTCATTTCGTTTACATATGTATTCAGGTGTAACGCCATAATCCTGAAAGGATATTCCAGAAAAGAAATAAATATCCTTATTCTATTCTTAAATATATGCACATAGCAGTTAATGACTGACAAAAATTTTTACAGACTTCTAGACTTTGTTCAAAACAGTGAAAATTAACAAAAGGAAGTGATTCTCTCACTCCTAGTGAAGAGGAGTTGATTTTGGTCTTCTAAAATGGAGTCATTCCTGTGGTCATGTTTTCTTCTGGAGAATGTCTCCAATGCCTGTGCTTGTGACTCATGACCAGGCCCTTAC
Organism: Perognathus longimembris pacificus; assembly: GCF_023159225.1. Classification (NCBI taxonomy): domain Eukaryota; kingdom Metazoa; phylum Chordata; class Mammalia; order Rodentia; family Heteromyidae; genus Perognathus; species Perognathus longimembris. The sequence continues at coordinate 24,354,974 of NC_063178.1, read as the reverse complement.
TATACCCTTAAGGCTTAGCTTTTCTTTTTAATATTTTATGTACTTCAGCTTTTACCTTGAGATCTTTTGAATACCTCTGATTTCTCTTAGTCTTGTTAAACAAAAGAAGATAAATGTCTATATGGACATATATATATATATATATATATATATATATATATATATATATATATATATATATATGAATGATACCAAGCACACGTTACTTTGAAGAGAAAATGGACTTGGGACCCTGAGATGGTTCTTGTATCCACAGATATTAGTCACAAATACTCTGTTGTTCTCCTTCTGGACCCTTGGAGGGACAATGCTTGTCTCTCCCCTTGAAGTAAGATGCAGTGAGGTGACCTGATTTGTCCATGCGAATGGAAGAATCACTTCTAGAAGTCTTAAGAACTGGTGAATGACTTGCCAGATTTCTCTTCTATTTGGCCTAGTGACAAGCAATGCTTTGGGGTTTTGTTAATCCTGGCTATCTGGAGCCATTTTTACCTCACCCCAAATTAGTATCTTTTGGGAGATGGTTGTTATAATTATTAAATCTAATGATAATTGAAATGGAGGAAAACAAGGATAATGTCTGTTTACTGAACTCCACAGTATTGCTCATTACAAGCACTCTGTCATTTTGTTATACTGGATTTGCACCAAATACAGACTGAGAAACAGAGTGGGCATTCTAGATCCTTTGTCCAGTGACAGCATGTTAATGATAATATAGACAGTTGCTGAGAACACCGTATCTAAACTAGTCGAGTCTCAAGTCACTTGTTAATGCAGGCTACCTTTTTATTGATGTACTTTGGAAGTAGGCCTGAGGTTTCCAGGTCATGCTTGTCTCCGGTTCTTCGGTCAACATAAATTGGCTTAGGCTTTTTAGCCACGCCCATTATGACATCAGCTGCATTTGTGTTTATAAAGTTTTTTCCACTCTGTATTCCCATGATTGGGTGATCAGTTCTCAAGGGCACAGCAGGCTTTCTTGATTCAGTCCAACTAAACTTCTTTTCTGTGAAATGTAACTTTTTTTCATTAATAAGCATTGCTGGCAATATCCAGATATTTACCATAGTTATTTGTGTTGTATTAGTAATATATGTCAATACTTAAGGCAAAAGTTTATGCTTATCCCTATATGTATTGAGGTGTATTCATTACATATGTTCAGCTTTTTATAGCCATACTTCAGAATAGTAGCTTGAAAAGAAAGAAGTAATCAAGATGAAATAAACAAGTATCATTTAATACATTTATTTACTGAAACAGTAAAAAAAGGTCTAAGATGGTTAAACATCCTAAATGATGTGCTAGTTCAATAGATTTTTACTGGATATTATGGAAACAGTTTCTTACAAAAAATACAATAAATGTCCAGCTTTCCTGATTAAGTTTATATAAGAACACTAAAACACTTTTTAGTGTTTTACTTTTACTCTTTTGAGTACTATCAATGTTACCAATGATTTCTTCTTCAGAGGAAAACTCCTATAAAACCACTAAGTAAACAAATCATACTTTAATCATACTCAAAAGTGAAGAATCTCTGGTTCATGCTATAATCCCAGCTACACAGGAGGCTAAGATCTGAGGATCCTGACACAAAGCCAGCCTAGTTAGACAAACTGCAGAGACTCTTATCTCCAACTAACCAACATAAAGCCAGACAGGAGGTGTGCCTTAAGTGGTAGAATGCCAGCCTTGGATAGAAAAGCCAAGGTAGAGCATGAGGTCAAGTTCAAGCCCCAATATTGGCACAAAAAGTCTTTCCTTCTTTTTCTACGATCTTCTCTACTTGTATCGTCTTCTAGTCATGCAAATTTCATTTTATAGGAGGTAAGGCTATCACCTGTGCATATTTAATATTTATTGACAATGGAACAATTCTAATTAAATCATCTACTAATTCTTCTCACAGTAAGAAGAAAGAGCAGCTGAGTGCTAGCTACTCAGGAGGCTCATATGTGAAGAGCATGGTTTGAAGCCAGCCAGGACAAAAAAATCTGTGAGACTTTTATTTCTAATAAACTACCCCCCCCCAAAAAAAATGTGGGAAGTGGAGCTGGGGCTCAAGTCAAGGAGAACTAGCCTTGATGAAAAAGCTCAGGGACAGGACCCAGGTCCTGAGGTCAAGCCCCAGGACTGGCATTAAAAGGAGGAGGAGGAGGAAAAGGAAGAAGAGGAAGAAAGGAGGCGGAGGAGAAGGAGAAGCAAAAAACCTACTAGGTGGTAGAGGTTTGTCGCTTGAATGTTTCCTTAGGAAATGCTTTGGAGAAGGCACTTCAAGTTTTGCAGGTCCCATAGTTTTCATTGTACCTTTAGATTTTCTCATGTCATCTTTTATAATTTCCTTAAAAACTGATTTGTACCTGAAATTAAATTGAAAAAGTTGTGACCTTTACATTTCTAGTAAAAAATATTTAAAGTTTAAAAACATATGTATATATGTACACACACAGACACACACACACATTCATATGGAGAAGAATGAATGGCCATAAAGCATAATGATATGAACCCTGGCCAAGCGTAGAACATCTGGATGGATGCTCTGGACCAATTAAGAAACGCCCGAGCAAAGGTGGGCATTGTGTTTCCTTATTATCTCTGAACATCAGGAGCATGGTTGTGATGTGATCTCTCTCATCTCTGATATTAGTCATTTGTGTCTTCTTCTTGTCTCCTCCATTGCTTCGCCATCTTGTAAAAAGTTTATTAATTTTGTTAGTTTTTATTTAAAAAGAAACAGAATCTCATTGATTTTCTCTAATGAACACACATTTTCCATTTCAAAGATCTTTATTACTGATATTAGCTGTTCTCATTTGGGGTTTACTTTTCTTGCCTTTTTCAAAATTTTTTAAGGTTGGGTTAGGAAGATGGTGCCGCCACAGTAGGGAGGCACCCCAACTCGCTCCAACTGAATAGCGAGCTGGGAACTCCAGCACCCAACACCCCATCAAGAACCCAGCAAAACCAACAGCCAGAAGCAGTGGAGAAACGCAGGAAAACAAAAAGGAGCAAAAAAGAAGAGCTGAAAACCTACACGGAGCCGGAGAATCTCCGGGGCACCCTCCCCCCACCAGCCGACCCTGCCTGAACAGAGCCAGGCTGGGAAAAGGGGACCCGGCGATGGGCAGACCCACTGCCGAAAACTCACACCGGGAGCGCAGAGTCCAGACAGCAGGACTCCACGGACACCAGGGAGAATGTGGACCAAGACATACGGCCACGGTGGCAACGGGAAGTTCACGTCCACACCGGGAACGGGCTTAAGCGGCTGGGGAACCCAGCAGTGCAGGAGGGGAGAGCCGGGGATGCCACCACGACCTTTCGCCACACCACAGAACTCCACCCCCGAAGGACCAACGGCAGCGTGGGACACACACACAATCCAGGACTAGTGAGTCCCCCATTACCCCTGCCCCCAACGGGAGACCAGCGATCAGAGACCCAAGCCCTACAAAGAAGCTAGATTTCCCTCCCTCCCCTTCCCCATCCCGAGGGAACAAAGTACCCCCAAATCAGGCGGAAGCTCCCATCAGGCACTGGGAAGTCACAGGAGTTTAGTGGGGGAAGGGCAGAGCAGCCCCAAGGCGGCACAGGAGACTGAACTGGCCGCACTGGCCCCGCCCCCTTCCCAACAGGGGCCGGGGGATGGCAAGCAGTGCAAGCCCCACCGAAGCGCCTGGACCTCGCGGACTTTTACAACTAAAATCACAGGTGCTGGTGGGCAATACCAGCACAGCAGGGACACCTGGGACTGATCACGTCCCCCCCTCGCAGCGGAGGCGAGGTCTGAGGGCGCTAATCTGCACCCGGACAGTTGATCCCACTGGGCCCCACGCATACCTCCCCCCACAACGGACTCACGGGAGGGCGCAAGCACAACCCAACAACCTGTGGCTCGCTCTGGTAGGCGTACCCCGCAGAGAAAGACACAGAACCTACCAGCCCCCAAGTGCAGGGAGAGTGACCACCTCAGCAACAACCGAGAAGGTCACGCTCTCCCATTGGGAAGCAAGGTGCAACAGCCAAACCCAAACCCAGAGCCAGGACACCAGGACACAAGGCTCCCACTGATGGACCAGCACAAAGCCAAACCAGGGAAGCCACCCACAGATCTCCAGATGCAAAAATCACAAAGAAATATAACACAGTTCATCAAAGGGCAAGCCAACTCGCCAGCTCCAAAAAGCAGCACGACTGAAGAGGAGATGGAGAATAAAAAAGCAACTGAGGCCATGTTAACAGAAATGATGGAAAGCATCAGAAACAAAATCAGAAAACAATTCCGGGAGTTTAGAGTGGAAGTCTTGAAGGACATCCAGGAAGCCAAGAAAGAAATGGAAGCAAAAATGGACACAATGCAAACCTCTGTTAAAGAAGACCTTAACATACTGAGAAGAGAAATGCATGAAAAAATAGATTTAAAATACAACTCTTTTTAAAAAAATTTTTATTATCAAACTGATGTACAGAGAGGTTACAGTTTCATATGTTAGGCATTGGATACATTTCTTGTACTGTTTGTTACCTTGTCCCTCATACCCCCCCTCCTTCCTCCCCCTTTCCCTTTCCCCCCATGAGGTGTTCAGTTCACTTTCACCAAACAGTTTTGCAAGTATTGCTTTTGTAGTTGTTTGTCTTTTTTTACCCTGTGTCTCTCAATTTTGGTATTCCCTTTCAATTTCCTACTTCTAATATCAGTATACATGGTTTCCAATATACTCAGATAAGATTACAGAGATAGTGTAGGTACAACCACTGGAAGGTGATACAAGAACATCATCAATAATAGAAGCTACAGATACAGATGGGATGTTGAAAGTAGTTACAACTGTGATATAACAATCGTTTCCATAACATGGAGTTCATTTCACTTAGCATCATCTTATGTGTTCATAAGGGTATAGCTATTGGGCTCTTGTGATGCTCTGCTGTGACTTGCCTAAACCTGTACTAATTATTCCCAATAAAGAAGACCATAGAGTCCATGTTTCTTTGGGTCTGGCTCACTTCACTTAGTATATTTTTTCCAAGTCCTTCCACTTCCTTATAAATGGGGCAATGTCATTCTTTCTGATAGAGGCATAAAATTCCATTGTGTATATGTACCACATTTTCCTGATCCATTTGTCTACTGAGGGGCATCTGGGTTGGTTCCAGATTCTCGCTATGACAAATTGTGCTGCGATGAACATTGTTGTGCTGGTGGCATTACTGTGATTTTGTTTGTGGTCTTTTGGATAGATACCCAAAAGTGGGGCTGCTGGGTCATAGGGGAGTTCTATATTTAGCCTTCTGAGGAATCTCCATACTGCTTGCCAGAGTGGCTGAATCAGTTTGTTTACATTCCCACCAACAATGAAGTAGGGTTCCCTTTTGGCCACATCCCCTCAAACAATTGTTATTGTTAGTTTTCTTTTTTTTTTTTTTTTTTGGCCAGTCCTGGGCCTTGGACTCAGGGCCTGAGCACTGTCCCTGGCTTCTTCCCGCTCAAGGCTAGCACTCTGCCACTTGAGCCACAGCGCCGCTTCTGGCCGTTTTCTGTATATGTGGTGCTGGGGAATCGAACCTAGGGCCTCGTGTATCCGAGGCAGGCACTCTTGCCACTAGGCTATATCCCCAGCCCCGTTAGTTTTCTTGATATATGACATTCTTACTGGGGTGAGATGGAATCTCAATGTTGTTTTGATTTGCATTTCTTTTATGGCCAGTGATGTAGAGCACTTTTTCATATGTCTCTTGGCCATTCTCATTTCCTCATCAGGGAAGTCTCTTTGTAAGTCTTTAGCCCACTTGATGAGGGTAAAATACAACTCTTTAAAGGAAGAAATTTCCACAATCAGAGCTGATCTGACAACCATAAATAGCTCTCTGTCATCCATAAACTCTGCAATTGAATCCGTAGGACAAAGAATTGACCATATGGAATCCAGAATCTCTCGCTTGGACGATGAAGCAGCTGACAACAACCAGAAAATTACCACACTCCAAGAAACAGTGAAGCTTCAGGGCAGACTAATCCAGGAACTAATGGACAAAGACAAGATATATAATCTGTGCATAATTGGAATAGAAGAAGGAGCCGAAAACCAGAGCAGAGGGCTTCACCATATTTTCAATAAAGTTATTGCAGAAAACTTCCCTAATCTCACAAGGGACCCCATCCAGGTAACCGAAGCCTATAGGACACCTGGCAGGCCAGACCCCAGAAAAGCCACCCCAAGGCACATAATATTCAAGACTTCAGATCTCAAGAATAAAGAGCAAATTCTAAATGCAGCCAAAGTGAAGAAAGAAATTTTCTACAATGGGAAGAGGATCCGAATAACAGCAGACCTCTCCACACAAACCTACCAAGCGTGAAGTGAGTGGAAGAACACCATCCAAGTACTACAGGCAAACAATATGCAACCCAGCATTAAATATCCAGCGAAATTGGAGTTCACATTCGAAGGGAAAACCAGATTTTTCCATAGCAAAGAGGATCTAAAGGAGTATGTGAATAAAAAACCAGCCCTACAGCGAATTCTAAGAGGAGAATCCCACCCAACAGAGAGTTGTACAAGACACACAGACAGAAACAGATAGAAACTACAATAGCCAGTGCCCAACAGAAAGAGCAGCTCACCAAAGACAAGAAAAGAAAAAAAAAAAAAAAGAGGAAAAAACAGCCCAACAAGAAAATGGAAGGAGAAAAAACACTCTTATCCTTAATCTGTTTGGATATAAATGGTATATACTCTCTGATAAAGAGGAGCAGACTGGCAGAATGGATCAGCAAACAAAAAGTTGGCATCTGTTGTCTACAAGAGACTCACCTTACAGCAAGGGACAAAAACAGGCTCCGAATGAAAGGATGGAGCAAGATCTTCCAAGCAAACGCACCTACCAAAACGGCAGGTGTAGCCATTCTGATCTCAGACAAGCTGGACTTTTCATTAAAATCAACTCAAAAAGACAAAGAAGGACACGACATTTTAATACAAGGAAAAATCCAAAATCAAGACATCACGGTGATAAATGTATACTCACCGAACAAAAGAGGCCCTACATATGTCAAGCAAATTCTCACAGAACAAGATAGACCCAAACACAATCATAGTGGGTGACTTTAATACCCCACTCTCTCCAAGAGACAGATCCAACACCCAGAGGATCAGCAAGGGAGCTGAGGACCTAAGTAACACCATATCCCAAATGGATCTGACAGATCTATACACAATCTTCCACCCTACAGAGACCCAATACACCTTCTTTTCAGCAGCCCATGGATCATACTCCAAAATAGACCATGTCATAGCCCACACAAAGAACCTCAGCAAATACAAAAGTATTGATGTCATCCCATTATTATTATATCTGATTACAGTGGATTAAAGGTAACCCTCAATAACAATGGTTACCACAGAGGCTATACACATTCTTGGAGGCTAAACCCCACACTGTTATCCAACACTTGGGCCACAGACCAAATTAAAGATGAAATCAACGAATTCATAAGCCACAATGACAATGAAAATACATCACAAATAAACCTATGGGACACAGCTAAGGCAGTACTGAGGGGAAAGATCATTGCCCTCAGCACTCACATTAAAAGAATGGAAGCAGAGCAGGTGAATAACCTCACGATGAAACTAAAACAACTAGAGAAACAAGAAATGACAGAATCTAAAACGACTAGGAGGAGAGGGATCACAAAGATTAAAGAAGAGATAAATCTGATTGAAAATAGAAAAACCATTCAACAAATAAGTAAGACTAAAAGCTGGTTCTTTGAGAAAATAAATAAAATTGACAGACCCCTCGCAAGACTTACAAAAAAAAGAAGAGAAGAGAAGAGACTCATATACGTAAAATCAGGGACTCCACCGGAAAAATTACAACAAGTACACACGATATTCAAACAATCATAAGGAGCTATTTCCAGAACTTCTACTCAGTAAAAAACAATAACATTACAGAAATGGATCAATTCTTAGAGAAGTATAAACTGCCCGAACTGAACCAAGAAGAAATAAATCAACTAAATAAACCAATAACTTACAGTGAGATACAGGAGGTAATCAAGAACCTCCCTACTAAGAAAAGCCCAGGCCCAGATGGATTCACCAACGAATTCTACAAAACCTTTAGTGAGGAGCTAATACCAAAACTCCTCAAACTCTTCAGCAAAATAGAAACAGAGGGAGAAATCCCAAACTCATTCTACGAAGCTAATATCATACTCATTCCCAAACCAGGCAAAGACCCAACAAAAAAAGAGAACTACAGACCAATATCATTAATGAACACAGACGCAAAGCTCCTCAATAAAATATTAGCTAACAGGATCCAGAAACTGATCAAGAAAATTATACATCATGACCAAGTAGGCTTCATCCCACAGTCACAAGGATGGTTCAACATCCATAAGTCAATCAATGTAATTCACCACATAAACAGAACTAAAATCAAGAATCACATTGTTATCTTAGCTGATGCCCAAAAAGCCTTTGACAAAATACAACATCCATACTTATTAAAAGCTTTGGAGAGAACAGGAATAGATGGAACATTCCTCAAAACAATAAAAGCTATATACAAGAGACCAACTGCTAACATCATATTAAACGGAGAGAAACTTAACTCATTCCCCCTAAACTCAGGAACAAGACAAGGATGCCCACTCTCCCCACTTCTTTTCAACATAGTGCTGGAATCCCTAGCCATAGCAATAAGGCAAGAGGAGGACATCAAAGGGATCCACATTGGCAAGGAAGAAATCAAGTTATCCCTGTTCGCAGACAACATGATCTTATATCTGAAGGACCCAAAAATCTCAGTCCCCAAACTCCTACACCTAAAAAACCAATTTGGCAAAGTAGCAGGATACAAAATTAATCCACAAAAGTCAGCAGCTTTTCTGTACACCAGCAATGTACAAGCAGAAAAGGAAATTATGGAAACAAATCCATTTACAGTAGCCAAAAAAAAAATAAAGTACCTAGGGATCAACTTAACCAAGGACGTGACGGACCTGTTTAATGAAAACTATAAAAATCTAATAAGGGAAATCAAGGAAGACACAAGGAGATGGAAAGACCTCCCATGCTCATGGGTAGGCAGAATCAATATAGTGAAAATGGCCATATTGCTCAAATTGTTATACAAATTCAATGCAATCCCCATCAAAATCCCAGTCACATTCTTCACTGAAATAGAGAAAGCAATCCATAAATTCATATGGAACAGCTAAAGACCTAGAATAGCCAAAGCAATTCTAGGCAAAAAAAGCAGTGCAGGAGGTATCACAATACCAGACTTCAAGATCTACTACAGGGCCATCATAACAAAAACAGCCTGGTATTGGTATAAAAACAGATCGGAAGACCAATGGATTAGAATTGAAGATCCAGAAATAAAACCGCACTCTTACAGTCAGCTGATATTCTACAAAGGAGCTAAAGACATACAATGGAATAAACATAGCCTCTTCAACTACTGGTGCTGGGAGAACTGGGCAGCCATATGCAGAAAACTCAAAGTAGACCCAAGCCTATCACCATGCACCAAGATCAACTCAAAATGGATCAAGGACCTCAATATCAGACCTGAATCCTTGAAACTACTGAAGGTCAGAGTAGGAAAGACGCTAGAACTTATAGACACAGGAAGGAACTTCCTGAATATAGTCCCAGGGGCACAACAAATAGGGGAGACACTTGACAAATGGGACTACTACAAATTAAAGTTTCTGCACAGCTAAGGACATAGCCACCAAAACAGAAAGACAGCCAACCATATGGGAAAGGATCTTTATCAGCACAGCAACAGACAAAGGCCTAATACCTGTCATCTACAGAGAACTCAAAAAACTAAGCCCCTCCAAGCCCAATAAACCAATTAGGAAATGGGCAAAGGAGCTAAAGAGAGACTTCACAAGAGAAGAAATAAAAATGGCAAAGAAACATATGAGGAAATGTTCAACATCTCTGGTAGTAAAGGAAATGCAAATAAAAACAACCCTGAGATACCACCTCACCCCAGTTAGAATGGCCTATACTCTGAACTCAGGCTACAACAAATGCTGGAAGGGGTGCGGGGAAAGAGGAACCCTTCTCTATTGTTGGTGGGAGTACAAATTAGTACAACCACTTTGGAGAACAGTACGGAGGTTTCTCAAAAAGCTCAATATAGACCTACCCTATGACCCAGCCATACCACTCCTAGGCATCTATCCTAAACAGCAAGTCCCAAGATATCAAAAAGACATTTGTACTTCCATGTTTATCGCGGCACAATTCACAATAGCCAAAATATGGAAACAACCCAGATGCCCCTCCACAGATGAATGGATCCAAAAAATATGGTACCTATCTACAATAGAATACTACATAGCGATTAGGAATGGTGAAATACTGTTATTCGCAGGGAAATGGTCAGAACTTGAACAAATAATGCTGAGTGAGACAAGCCTAGAACACAGAAAACAAAGGGGCATGATCTCACTGATATATGACTGTTAAGAAAGGGAGACGGAGAGACAGTAGAGACCAGGTCTGTGAAACTAAAAACTGCTTGTCAAATAGTATTTCCCACAGGATTGGGGCAGCGACCCAACAGTATGTAACTAAAACCAAACAACTACTCAACATATAAAGGTCAAAAATTGACCTCTTAGTGGAATACAATAGCTCAAAAGCTATGTATGTACGTTCATATAAGACTACTGTCTTATATTGTCTAATATCGACATTACATTTAAAGCTCTAGGCGAATTTTCTTGGGTCGGGCCACGTGGCTACTGTATATGTTCTTGATACATTGTATATTGTATACATGTCTACCTGACCTAGAGAAGAGAAAGAAAAACAGGGCATACGATTTCACAAGAAATGTACACACTGCCCTACTACGTAACTGTACCCTTTTTGCACACCTTGTCAAAAAAATTTGTGTTCAATCAATCAATAAATTTTAAAAATTTCTTAAGGTTAAACTATAGGTACTTAATTCTAAACCTTTATACTTTTCAAATAGGAGTGCTTAAAGCTATAATATTCCCTCTAATCATGGCTTTAGTGATATTCCACAAATTTTCATCTCCCATGTTTCATTGTCATTCAGGCCTAATACTTTTATACTTATTAAATATCTTCTTTAGCTTAGAAGACAGGTTTAGTTACATTTGCTTAGTTTTCATATATTTAGACTTCCCAGATCTCAGCCTCCTAAATAGCTAGGATAACAGGTGTGAGCCACCAGTGCCCAAATTGATTCTAGTTGGTTTTTTTTTTTTTTTTTTGTGGTTAGAGGATACAATTTGTGTCATTTAAAAATATTTTTAATATTTTTTTTCAGGGCAAACTATGGTCTAGCTTGGTCAGTGATTGGTATACATTTGAAAGTTTATTCTGCTGCTCATCGATAGAATGTCTTAAAACAGTAAGTAGATCAAACTGACTAAGAATGTGCCAGTCTTTGGACTTGAACTCAGGGCTTGGGCATTGTCTTTGAGCTATTTTTGCTCAAGGCATGAACTCTCCCATTTAAGCCATTTCTGGCTTTTTTTTGGTGGTAGTTTATCAGAGATAAGAGTCCCACAGACTTTCCTGCCCAGGCTGCCTTCAAAACATCCTCAGATCTTAGCTTCCTGAGTAGCTAGGATTACGGGTGTGAGCCACCAGCATCCAGCTAGGAATCTATATTTTTATTGATTTTTCTACCTATCAGTACATGTGGGCTAGAAATAACATTGTGAAAGTTAAACTGTCATCTTCAATAAGTCTAAAAATATATTTGGCACATTGTAAATGTTAATATTTTGAAATCAGTAGTATTAATTAATAATATTTTTGCTTACAGTTATTGATGGATATTCATCTTGATCAATATTAAAAATAAAACTAACCCTTTAATTTACTCATACCCTAGAAGCCACAGACTTTGTGAAAATTGGAGTCATGATCAAAATGATTAATATAATATCCACACAGACAGACTGACATACTTCCTGGCTTCTACGAATAACCATGAATATCACAATATGCCATTAAGATATAAAACCTTGTTCTGTGATTGAATAGCCTTCTAAAAACTGTTCCCTTACCTACAGATTTTCCTGGCAATGGATTATAAGGAATAATGTTGGCATATTTTCTTTTCTCAACATTTTGACAGACTGGTATGGTAATGCCTCTTACTACATGTGAGATTGTCTACTAAAATTAAAGAGTGACTCCTTTCTCAAATGAAAAAATATTAAGCCAGATAAAATATCTATCCCTTGCTGAGAAACACACACTGGCTACCTTTCCCTTCATCCATACAACTGGAAGTGAAAATCACCTTTTGAAATATCCCTTCCAATGCGTAATTTTCCTGACCATCAATTCTTCTACATGACTCAAGTTGTTCTAGTAGTAAATTATACATTGCCCATTGTGGAACTACGTGTTAGGATTTTGAGTCTTCTGTATAAACTGTGTGGTTTAAGTCAAAGTGTGTGTGTGTGTGTGTGTGTGTGTGTGTGTGTGTGTTTGTGTGTGTATGATACTCATGAGAAGAGTACTTGACTAAAAGTAATACAAGAAATGAAGAATTATAGCTTCTAACACTAGTCATAAAACTCTGTTTCTGAGACCACATATTTTAGTAGTGATACTTTTGGTATAAAATACACGTTTGGGACTATTCTTGATTTTCTCTGAATAGAAGTTTTTGAAGAAGTTTCTGCTTTCTGTGATTGAATTCTTGCCTATAACTAGTCAGCAAAATAAAAAAAAGGGCAAGAAACTCAGGATAAAAATGATTAGGTCATCTAAGAATTTATAACAGTTAAGACATAGATTGTTCATGTGGTCCAGACCTTACACAAGGAAATGTCATAAAAACTTCAGTCTACAGAAATAATAGACAGTAAATAAATGGAAAGTTGTAACAGAGAGAATATGAAGCACACACCCAAGTAAAATTCTGACTACATGCTATAACTAACCATAATGAAAAACAGAAAGACATGTAAAACAAACTAATAAGAGTTTAAGGCATTTTCCCAAAGTGGACACCCAGAAATGCTATGATGGTAGGCCTGATGTCAGTGTCCGCAAGAGTTATAGAAAAAGTTTAATTAAGTTTCTGGACAAGCAATTATGTAGAGCCTATCTGAAGTTTCAGATCACAACAATTGGATATTAATTTTTAAAAATAAGGTTAGACTCACAAATTGAGAAGGTATTCTAGGCAAAATCATTTTTTATCTTGATGCTAGTAAAGCCTCTTACTAAATACTTGCAGATGAGATAGAGAAATATGAGATGATTAATAGGTTTATGTGGATAATTAAAGACACAAAAAGGTATTGTCAGCCTTGACAGAGGTGCCTAGTAGCCCAGTGAAGTGCAAAGTACTTGCCTTGTTCAGTGACAGATGGAGATATAAATTAGATTTGCAAATGACACAAAGCTGAAAAGAATGATTAATAGAGTGGAGAAGTGACTCATAATCCAAAGCTATCTCTATGAATTAATGATAAGCTGAAATTAACAAAAAGAACCAGTGACATAATGAGAGGATAGAAGAGATCAAGTTAGAACGTAAGATTCTTGTAACCCGTGCAGGAATTTCAATGTGGGCAAACAGTGGGACACTACTGTCAAATGCAAATGAAATCTTAGGCAATTTAGATAAAAAGTATTAAGCCAAATAGTAAACAATGAAGATTGCAGTTTCATGCGTTATCTGCAATACTGTCTTAAACAACAAAGGAAAAAGAAATGATTGGAGATATTAAATGACAACCATCAACAGAAAGGTGAAGGAGTTAGTGAAAACTGTGTTGTGGATGAGCTCAGTGGTAGCAAAGTTCTCATTTAATACCTGAATCCCTCGTTAGAGTTTTTAATAATATATTTCTTTGTGACTAATCAACATTTTAATGTCTATATTGCACAGCCACAAGAAGACTGAACTCTGGGGCATGGAAGATCAATCACAGTGCTGTCATTGGTCAAATCTTACCAGGGCTGCAAAGCTCTGGTGAACTTCATTGAAACTCAGTTTATAGCTCAGTGATATAAATGTACCTGTAACTTTAAACATTTCTTGCTTATGATTAATAAGAAGACTGAGTCAGGACAACATTAAACATTTCTTGTTTATGATTAATTCTTCCTATTAATGAGAAGACTGAGTCAGGACAAGTTTGTGTCACTGTAGTGAGAGACAAGTGGTTAAATCTCTATCTCTTTATCTCTGTCTGTCTGTCTATATTCATTCATATCTTGTTGAAAACTCTCACCATTGTGGCTGACAGACACCACTCTGGCCAAAAAGGTTCTTTGTTAAGCTTTCTGTCCCCTCTCATCCTAAGTAATTTTTCTATTTTCTTTTTTGCTTTATTCAGAATAAAAATAAGGAGTTTATGCAACTACTACTGCATCTCCAAGAGTAGAAACTGGATGCCAAACGAATATTGTTCTTATAATAATAATATTTTTGGAATCACAGAGAAAGCTTTTTAATTTACCAATGACAGAATGCCTATTTGCTACTCTCTTAACTTTAAGTTCAGCATTCAGTTGAAAATGGTACCAGTGTAACACGGGGGGGGGGGGGTGGACTTTATTTGATAGATTGTTTGCCCTGTAAACAGGCAGCTATTTACATTCCCCATTCCAATGCTGAAAAGCTCACAGAACTATAACATCGCTATTGCTCTGGTTAAAATGAGATAGACTTAAAATGGAAGTTGTGCCCAATTGTTGCTTTCATTATCCCATGTAATGATTAATAAAAATAACTGTTCTCTAGATTTGAAAGAAACCTTAGGCATTGTCTATTCCACTACATTTCTTTTATATACCCGAAAGCAAACGAAAATTCATTCAAGACCTCCCAAACAACTAGCTATAGGGCCTTTTAGTAGTTTTGACCTACATTAGGGAAAGTTAAGGGGAAACCTTTCCAGTCCTGGGAGGAGAGAGATGTTTGTCCAGTAGATACCTTCTGTTCTCCCCATAAAGTTTAAATAATACTAAGTACCACCTACCCAAGGTAGCTTACTTTGTAGTTACCTAATACCTTGAGGATACTAGATGTCCTGAGGCAGAGAAGCAATTGTCTTAATGCAGTTTATTTTTTATTTAAGATTCTCGGATACGCCTGTGGAGTCTGTCCCCGGTCCCGTCTGCAGGGGTGCGCCCGGCGTACCTACCGCGGGGGCTGCGGCGGCTCCTTCCCCGCGCGGGGGATGAGGTTGTAGATGCTCTCCGAGGGGCACCTGGGGTGCTCCATGCTCAGCCGACCGACTCCGCGGCTTCCTTCCCTACGCCCGTCGCTCGGCCCCTTCCCCTTCCTCGCTTGGCCCGAGACCTCCCTCCCGGATCAGCCCTCCAGCGCGGGGAAGACACCTGCACTTCCTCCCGCGACTGGACCGCCTGGTTGCCGTGGAAACAGTTGCTAGGCAACGGGAAGCGGAAGCCCGCCCAGCAAACCAGGCCCCTCCTTTTTTAAATTTTTCCTCTTGCAACATCTTCTCTGGCCTCTAAGGCTTTGGGGAGCGGGGGGAAACGAGAAGAAAACAATGTCCCCGAATCCATCTTGCTTTTTTTTCTGCGTGTTTGGGGAGAACGGTAAAACTGAGACTACACTCGGAAGCGCCGTTGGTGCGCAGGCGTCACACAATAAGACTAGTGCGCACGCGCCAAGTGCCGCAAGGGGCGGAGCGAGCGGCAAGACGGCGCGGGAAGCCAGCCGGAGCGGAGAGGCGGACTGGGAAGAAGAGGGGCCTCAGGGCCTGGGGGCGGAGCTCGGGGGAGTCACGTGCCCAGGGCGTGGCTGTGGAGCGCGGACGCGCAGGTCGGCGCAGGCGCAGCGGCCGCGGCGCGGGGTTTAGGGGGCGGGCCGGGCTGAGGGCCGCGGTTACCGAGGCGGCACCGGTGGCTTCTGGACACTTCGTCCCCCTCCCTTCCCTTCCCCCGTGTTCTCAGTGTGGTTTTCTCGGTGAGTTCTCGGAGGACGAAGAAAGGAAGAAGTAGAGGCCAGTCTGTTTCCATCGCATGCCGCCCCCTCCCCGGCGCCCTGTCTCTCAGCTTCTCGGTTGTAATGTCGTCCTATTCGTCCCGCTCTTTCCCGCGCGGGCCCCGCAGCACCCCGCCCCCCCGGCCCGGCGTGGCCGCTGTCCGAGGGCCTGCCCTCACGTGTGCGCGCCTCACCTGCGCGCGCGCCCGCGCCCGCCTCCGGCCCTGCGCGCGCAGGTGGCGGCCCCATCCCCTTTACCCCCGTGTCCCTGGCTCCCCCCCCCCACACACACCTGTGCAGGAGAGGCCGCTCACTCTGATGCTGTGGCGTCCTTGTTGTTCCTAATTATTGTTATTATTTTGACATTTATTTCTATTTCCCCGAAGCGCTTTCGCTCCGTTTTGAACCATTTGGGCTCGCGTTGGTGTGTTGGTGGCCACTGAAGCACATCTATCTCGAACCCTTTGCCTGGGGGTTCTATGATTTGGAAGGAAAATAAATGGTTCTGGAAACCAGCCCCACCGAGGTCTTAGGGAGCTGTTCATGGATGAGGGGCAGTAACAAATGTGGGGTGCCTGGTGGCTGGGGCTAGACCACACGAAGCCCGGGTGACCTTTTGGCCCTTTCCGGTTAGCTCTCCTAAAGGTGCTGTGGGTGCTCTTACAGAATTTCACCAGATAATAAAATTGAAGCTTTATGTTGCCCAGTTTGATCAAATTTTACTTTTTACTTACCAAACATTTCAGATGGCTGACCTCTTGAAGGAGGGAGTGTGATTTTTTTTCTGAATTTTTAAGACTTTCTGTCCTCTAAAACATTTTAGATTTATATGTAGACTAGATCTGTCTATGGCTTTGTCCCTTGCTTTTCACTTTCAGTATTTTACCTTTTTTTTTCAATTATTTTTTTCTTAGCATGTATGGAAGAAATTCCTTTGGTGTACCTGTTTCTGCTTATGTTGAAATTTGAGCCAAAGACTCATACAATGATAACATTTAGCTAAGTGTATAGTCATTATAATGCCAAGGTTTGTGTATCTTTGTAGTGCTTGGATTCAAATCAGGGACCTCAAAAACACTAGGCAAATGCTCTACCACTAAACCATATCCCAGCTCCAAGGCCTATAAGTTTTCTAAATGAAGGAACTCTTGGGACCGTGCATGTAACTCTGTTCCTGAAAGAGCCAGCATGATATCTCTAGTTAGCTTCAAGTGGCCACTGCTAGCCTTGACTTCCTGAGGTCCCTGAAACAAAATAAGTTCACAAATGTCTTTATTTTCATTGTGCTTTAACAAGATACTAGACAGATGTTCTTAGTACCTCCTCACTGGACTGTATTGAGTTTAGTCATGATGGAACTGTTAAGTCATTGAGAAAGAAACTTTTTCTTTAGATTTGAAAGTATGTTCAAACAGAATACATTTCTAAGTTTTATAATTCTCTTGAAATGGCAGGAATGCTCAAGAAAATTCCTGTGCCCCCCAGCACATCCACAGGGAATTAGTGTGGATCAAACTGTATAAAAGATGATAATAGGGGCTGGGAATATGGCCTAGTGGCAAGAGTGCCTGCCTCATATACATGAGGCCCTGGGTTCAATTCCCCAGCACCACATATATGGAAAACGGCCAGAAGTGGCACTGTGGCTCAAGTGGCAGAGTGCTAGCCTTGAGCAAAAAGAAGCCAGGGACAGTGCTCAGTCCCTGAGTCCAAGCCACAGGACTGGCCAAAAAAAAAAAAAAAAGATGATAATACGTATTTGAGTCTCTTCACACCAGGTAGTTTTTGGAAACTGCGCAATCTGACATTGTAGCTAAAAAGCAGCCATAAATAGTACTACAATGAACAGATGAATGGATAAAAGATGAGCAAAGTGGTATGTCACTGAGACAATTTACACAAATAGTGATGAGACAGGTTTGGCCTGTAGATTGTGGTTTGTTTGCACAGACCCTTAGTATAAAAGGTTTATGCTGTGTTGTCCATAAGCAAATTTGGTTTTCAGCTAAAGACAACTAAAAAAAGAAAAGAAATGTGTGTGTGTGTGTGTGTGTGTGTGTGTGTGTGTGTGTGTGTAATGGGATCTTGTCCAGACTGTCTTCAAACTCAGAATCCTCCTTAAAGGTCTTGTAACTAGCCAAGATTATATTTATTTAATTTTGATGATTCAGTACTGGTGTTTGCCCTCAGGGCCTCATGTTGGCAGATGCTCGACCATATCTTCAACCTGTTGGACTGTAAAATATTTGAAGTTACAGAACTGGGAAGGGTGTTTAAAATTCTTCAGTTAAATACTTGAGAGCATTAGGATTAGGATATTTAACAACAGGCCCTGAGTGGCAAGAATAGAGTGGTGGACTTGTGCAATGATGCTTTTGGTTATAAGTCCCTGGATGAGAGCACTGCCTTATAAGGTGTGATCTGGTCTGTTTCCCAGGAACTAGGTGACTGGAGGTCTTGTAGAGAGGATTTGGAGCCAGTTGTCCAAAGCAGCAGAGCTTTGCTTCCCCTTGGCTAATTAATGGTTTGATGTTTGTTGCAGTTTTTAACATATTGAAAAGGAATTTATTGATGTAAAATTTCCAAAAATTTAAATATGTTTTTAAACCTCAGTGGCTTTCTTTAATAAAGCACTAGATCAAGACACTTCTAATCGAAATTCAGAGATTGTATTAAGAATATAGGGTGATGAACCTAATTATGGCATAGTATTTCTGAGAATGCATTAATTTACAACTAGTTCTCATCATTAAAAAAAATGCAACACCACAGCACAGGGCTTTCATTCCAGGCAAGTGTGCTTCCATTGAGCTAGACCTTGGTTTTTGTAAGACAGGGTCCCACTATCCCAGCCTATACTTCAGGCTGGACTTGAACTTGCTATTTGCCCCGGGCTAGCCTTGAACTCCACAGCCTTTTAGCCACTGGAGTGCTGGGATTATAGGTGTGCACCACCGTGCCTGGCTTTAAGTAGTTTTTGGAGTGCTATCTTGCATTTTATTTTAGAAAAGTATATAATAGCAAACAAATACTTACATTTATGGCAAAAGCGAAATCAGGGTTTTAAGATTCTTCCAGTCTGAAAATTAGACTTTTATAGGATTGGAAAATTATGCATCACTTTGGAAGTAAAAACTTTTATGTGCTAGAATATAATTTTGGTTGATTATCATATAATGGTAAGCCTAGAAAACACAATTGTAAGTAGGTTGCTAAAATTAGTATGTATTTCTTGTTTAACATATAATTGTAGCTGAGCTCAGTCCTGTAATGCCAGCTACTCAGGAGCCTTAGGTCTGAAGATTACAGTTCAAAGCCAGCCTGGACAGGAAAGTCTTTGAGACTCTATCTCCAATTAACCACCAAAAAGCCAGAAATAGAGCTGTGGCTCAGTAGACAGAGCGGTAGCCTTGAGTGAAAAAGCCTAGGGACATTGTACAGGCCCTGAATTCAACCCCCAGAACCAGCACACAAAAAAGTATAATTGTATTAGTATTCAAAAGAAAAAAATATTCTGTACTTTATTCTTCTTAAATTATTCATTGAGTTTGATCCTCTTGCTAGAATAAAATAGTCAAATCTTGTGCCTGGGGTTGCATGATAACTTAAATTGTTACATACAAATGGACATTGGTTTTGTTTTTGTGAAGTTTTAATTGTGATACTCTCATACTACCTTTTTATTGATCTATGTGAATGGCAAGTGTCTTTTATTAGTGGGTCAAAAAGCTCCATTATTATAAGTGACCAGAGGTCACCTATTGTCACCCTAAGTGTGTATGTGTGTATATGACACATGTGCGTGTATATGTGCATGTGCATGTGCCAGTAGTACTAGATTTTGAATTCAGGGCCTCACATGCTTCTTTTTGCTCCACGGCTGGTGGTCTACTACTTGGCCATTCCTCTAGTTCTGGTTTTTTTTTTCTGGTTAATTGGAGATGAGACACTCAAGGATTTGTCTGCTCAGGCTGGGCTTTGAACCTGGATCCTTAACCACAGATCTCAACCTACTCAGACGTCTACCTCCTGAATAGGTAGGATATAGGCTTGAGCCACCAACACCAGGCAGGAAAACAGTTTAAAGATTATTAGTGTTAGAGGCTGGAGTGTAGCGCAGTGTGCTTGTCCAGCATGCACAAGCCCCTTGGCTACTATTCACAGCACCGGGGAAAATATCAGTGTGTAATGGAATTGTGCAGATATTCCATCTTCTGCTGAGTTAGTGTAACTGAAAGATTTTGTGGAGAATCTACATAAAAATATATTTAGAATTAGCAATACAGTGATATTTGATCACTTTGTGACCCCGATGTTTGTTCTTTAAGTAGTTTTTGTTTTCTGAGTCTTTTGTGATTGGCTTCCATTTCACTTGAAATAGGATTGTCTTTAGGCTAAGGGAAACTTTGCCTGTTCATGATCACTATACTGAAATGGGTACTAAAATATTAATATGCGAAAAGATTTAATAAAATATCCTTGAGTAAAGGGGAATGATGAGCAATTGATATTCAGTACTCATGGGTTCCATACATGGGATATCTCACTGACTACAATGTAATTTTAACCCCAAAACAAATACTTGGAACTGCGTTTACAGTGGTTCATGGACATGTCAAACAAGTAATACTCTATCTTCTTGTTTTAGCTTTCATTCTGTAAACAAATGCCTTTTCATGTTTTATTTAGTGCCACATCATTTTTTATGATTTTGTGTTGTTAGTGAGTGCCTTTGTGGTTCAAAGCCATCCATAAGCTGAACGCTGAAGTGCTGTGTAGTATCTGACCCCAAGGGCAAGAAGGCTGTGATGTGTTTTAGAGAGAACAGGTGTGCTATATGAGCTTCATACAGTCAGGAGTTAAAGTGCTATGGGCTGTAAGCTCATAGCAATGAATGAAAAGTATAAATGAGATGTATTTAAACAGAGAACAAGTTTACATGCGGTTAGTTGGGAAAAATATTGTGTTCTCTCCAGCTCTTTTGAAGCAAGAAAGAAGGTAACATTTAAAAGAATGCATGGGAGCCAGCTGTTGGTGGCTCACATCTGTAATCCTACCTACTCAGGAATCTGAGGTCTCTGGCTTGTCGTTCAAAGTCAGCCTGGGAAAGTCAGGAAAGTCTGTGAGACTCTTAACTATGACTGCCAAAAAGCCAAAAGTGGAGCTGTGGCTCAAGTGGTAGAACACTAGTCTTGAGCAAGAAAGCTAAGGGACAGTGCCCTGGCCTTGAGTTCAAGCCTCAGGACCAACACAACAACAACAACCCCCCCCCCCAAAAAAAAAAAACATGAAGTAAGACAAAGGATAACTACAAAAGTAAAGTTAATATGCATCTTGCCATAATTTTTCCTTAGTAGAGTTTGAGTTAGGCATTGTAGCAACCAACATGAAGTGAAAGATGAACAATGTCCATAAAAATGAACGAGCTGCTTATGTATATGTAATTATATACAATTATTAAGGACACAGAGATCAGAAAGAAAGCTATGAATGGCAAACTCAAAAGACCCTGAAATGTGAGCAAAAGCTTCTTGAATAGGAGGTTAATAAGGCTGTTTTGTGTAGTGCTTTAAAATAGGCTAAAGTACAGTATCAGAATATATTTCAATGAAATCAATTGCTGAGATGGTTTAAGTTACAATACCTTCTGGTATTGTAACTTGAGAACAGACTGAATATAATAAATAGTTCATTCAGGATAAGCAGCACTATTTTCCCCGAAAGCTCATAAACCAAACCATAGAAAATACACACATTAGTTCATTGTCATAGAATGGCAAGGATTAATAATACTGTATACAAATATTCTCTGATGCTAGCCCCTTGCTGTGTGCTTTGAATTTATTATGGGCCCATTTCAGTAGTTAGGAGATATCTATATCTGACACAAGCTTTATTTGAGTTTTTTGGTACAGTAGATGATATTTGCAAATAGTATGATGATTCAGATGAATAAGACAACTTGAAAGAACTCAAGACATACATTTCATCCTTGTGTCCACTGACTTTTTTTCCTTTGAAAAAACAGTGAAACCATTAAACTCAGGCATGGTTTTGAAAGCTTTTATCTTGTTTTTTTCATCATAATTCCTTTTTATTTCTCAATGGTAGAAATACCCTCAGTACTATCCTGCAGAATTATTTTCCATGATAAGATACATGTTAAAAAGAACAGATTTGGGAAAATTTGAAAGGATTAGTTTTTCTGTCTTTCTGAGAGAGCAGATGGAGTCTTTATTAATAGATGATCTGTGTGTAGAATTTTATGACAGGGTATCAGTTATGGCTAACTGGAAATGTTTTCCATTGCAGATCCCACTGTTTGCAAAGCCTGCCTTTGCCTCAGCATCTCTTTGCCTGAGGCTGGTTCCTGCATTTCTTGCCTTCGCAAGTCAATGGAGCTGAGAACAGCACATGCAAGCTGTAAAGTCAGATAAGGAAATGAATTCCTTCGCATGACAGTTCTTAGTTTACTTGTAAGTTAAATTCAGACTTATACTAAAATGGTTTAAATATCTAATACAAAACAATTGAAGTGGCATAATCAGTAGTACATAATTTAGTGAATATACTCAAATATGCCATTTCATATTTTATATGGTTGAGTGGCATAGAATAATGCGTATCTGTAAAGTTATATCAGTAAATTAATTGAATATTTCAGCAGTTGCTGAATTGTATAAAAAATTGACTTGTTTGGCATATATTTTATTTCAGTGGTGAGTCTATTTCCAAAAAGAGAGGCTTGATCAGTGTAGAGGATTTTAGAGCATCTTTGGATGTCAGAATCATGTTTCTGCTTATCATTTGGAATGTTTCCAAGTTTCCTGGCTGTCTCTCTGCTGGGATTTGCATTAAAATTATTTATAGAAACAAAATCAGAAGTGATCCATGCAAATCAGGTTATATTCATAAAGAATTCGACCTCACCACTGATTATTAACTTTTCTTAATTTTCAGCATAATATAACTTCCACTTCATTTAAGTCTAGGTTATGAACAATATGTAAACATGGTTCTTAACAGTATGCATGGAAAAATAGATAGGATAGGAAATAAAATGTCATACCTTCTACAGCTTTGAAAATTATTTAAATACTTTATACATAGGTACAGTATTTCATTCTAGTTTATTGTTGTGAGTTCTATGAATAAAAAGTTAATAGATAACATGGTAGTCTATCATTATGTCCATATAAGTAAAGGAAAATATTGCAAATATTGTTAAGAATTTGTGAATTGCAAGTGATAAACATCCTATCCCCAACTGTTCTTTATATCTGTTGTAAACCAATAAATCAAGAAACAATTTTCTTATGATATTCCATAAAGGAAAAAGAAATACTAATTTGATTCAGTATACATGTGTATGCTAAGTATATGTACATACTAAATATATGTATACTTTGTATATATGCATAGTATATGTGTGTATATATAGAGAGAGACTTGTACATACACACACTAAATTTGATATGTCATTTTCTGATTAACATTTCTGTTTATAGTTATAATAATGTGGTGCTGGAAATCACATGGTATTTTGTTGTTGTTGTTGTTTTGTGTGTGTGTGTGCATTGTTTACAAGTTTGGGTTTACCAGTATATTAAGATTTGAATAGGTATTAACAAATATTACATGTTTTCTCTCACATATGGGAAATGATCTGAAAATAGAGGGACAGTTATGGATTTAGCTAGGAAAGCAGTAGCAAAGGGGAAGGGAGGGTGATGTGATTATTCGTGTATACAAATGCCACAGTAAAGCCAATTGATTTGTACAGTTAGCAATATTTATAAGGAAAAAGAAAAGATCTTATTATAAAAAAAGCATGTGCAGTATATGGGGATGTGGATGCCAGTATCTTTAAGCACTTCATATATTGAGATCATAGTTATATTCGGTGAGGATTTTTAACAGTTGGTTGAAATATGTAACCAAATGTCTTTCTTGTTTTTATGTCTTGAAAAGGGCTAAAGCCAATTCTTAGGTTGACCCGGCAGGAAAGTAAAGAGAGGATGCTCCACTTTAACCAATGCCAGCGTCTAAAGCTGATAACACAGAAATGTTGTTCTAGTATGCATGTTAAAATGGACAAACACGCATGGCTGTTTCTTTCAAGAACCTTTGCACTTGCAGAATTAAGGAAATCATGGCATTCAACCCATTCTCTTGTTGGAGACAAAAATATTGTCCTGATGGGGCCTCCTGGTGCTGGGAAAACCACAGTGGGCAAAATAATTGGTCAGAAACTAGGTCGTTGTGTGATAGATGTGGATGATGATATCCTTGAAAAAAACTGGAATATGAAGGCTTCTAAAAAATTGCAGGATGTTGGTAATGAGCAGTTTTTAGAAGAGGAAGGAAAAGCTGTGTTAAACATGTCAGCATCTGGAAGTGTCATTTCCCTCACTGGGTCCAATCCCATGCATGATGCTAGCATGTGGCATCTGAAGAAAAGTGGAATAATTATATACCTGGATGTACCTCTAACAGATATAATTAACCGTCTAAAATTCATGAACATAAAGATGCTCGTAGGCCAGAATTCTGGAACATCTATGAAAGACTTACTTAAATTTAGAAGACAATATTATAAGAAGTGGTATGATGCTCGAGTTTTTTGTGAAAGCGGTGCTACCCCAGAGGAGATAGCAGAGAAAGTACTAGATACAGTTAAAAGATACCAAGCTGTGGATTCTGAAACATTCATTTCAACGAGGCACGTTTGTCTTAAAGACAGTCAACAGAAGGTTTCAACAAAATTCTTCAGCGAAGCTGTGATTGAGGGATTCGCTTCTGATGGTGGACTCTTTGTTCCAGAAAAGGAGTTCCCCAAATTAAGCTCTGGCGAGTGGAAAAGCCTAGTAGGAGCAACCTACATAGAAAGGGCACAAATACTATTGGAAAGGTGTATACATCCTGCAGACATTCCTGCTGCCAAGTTGGGAGAAATGATTGAAACTGCTTATGGAGAAAACTTTGCCTGCTCCAAAATTGCCCCAGTCAGGTACCTTTCAGGCAACCAGTTTATTCTGGAGTTGTTTCATGGGCCAACAGGATCATTTAAAGATTTGTCTTTACAGCTTATGCCTCATATTTTTGCATACTGTATCCCACCCGGTTGCAACTATATGATCCTTGTAGCTACTTCAGGAGACACAGGGAGTGCGGTCTTAAATGCTTTTAGCCATCTGAATGAGAATGACAAGCGAAGAATAGCAGTAATCACATTTTTCCCTCACAATGGACTTAGTGATTTCCAAAGAGCACAAATAGTTGGCAGTCAGAGAGAAAATGTATGTGCAGTGGGTGTTGAGTCAGATTTTGATTTTTGCCAGACAGCTGTAAAAAAAATTTTTAATGATTCTGATTTTACTGGCTTTCTTATCATGGAATATGGAACGATCTTGAGTTCAGCTAATTCCATAAACTGGGGCCGACTGCTTCCCCAGGTAGTTTATCATGCTTCTGCATATCTTGATCTCGTTAGCCAAGGATTTATTTCTTTTGGAAACCCAGTAGATGTCTGTATTCCCACAGGAAACTTTGGTAACATATTAGCGGCAGTGTATGCCAAGATGATGGGAATCCCTTTTCGTAAATTTATCTGCGCCTCTAATCAAAACCATGTTTTGACTGACTTTTTAAAAACAGGACTTTATGATCTACGAGAAAGGAAATTAGCACAAACCTTCTCACCATCAATAGACATTCTCAAACCTTCAAACCTAGAGCGACATTTATACTTGGTAGCTAATAAAGATGGACAATTAATGATGAAATTATTTAATCAGCTAGAAAACCAGCATCACTTCCAAATAGAGAAGATTCTAGTTGAGAAACTTCAGCGGGATTTTGTAGCTGACTGGTGCTCCGAGCAAGAGTGCCTGTCAGCTATAAACTCTACCTACAATACTTCAGGATATATTTTGGATCCTCACACTGCTGTTGCAAAAGTGGTTGCAGACAGAATGCAAGATAAAACCTGTCCAGTGATTATCTCCTCTACAGCTCATTACTCAAAGTTTGCACCTGCCATCATGCAGGCCTTAAAGATTGAAGAAATCAGCCAAACTACATCTAGCCAGCTTTATTTACTGGGTTCCTACAATGCCTTACCTCCACCACATGAAGCGCTATTGGAGAGAACCAAACATCATGAGAAGATGGAGTACCAGGTGTGTGCAGCTGATGTGAACGCCCTGAAGAGTCACGTGGAGAAACAAATCCAAATCCAATTCATAGGAAAGGTTTCCGAATAGAGCACTTTTCCCCTTGGTAATAAGCATGCAATAATAAATGTCAGCTGTTGATTTGGAGTGTTTTACGGTATTTTGTTTTTTTTTAATGTGAATGTCTTGATGTCTGTTAACTTGGAAGTTCAACTGCCTTAGAATAGAAATGACAAGTGCTAAACAGTGTGGGGCATTGTGTGCTGTCATGCTTTGCTTTTGCTCAGTCACTACTCCTTCACCTCCACCGTGCGTGTGCGTGTGTGTGTGTGTGTGTGTGTGTGCGCGCGCATGGGTGCCAGTCCTCAGGCTTGAACTTAGGGCCTACGCACTGTTACTAAGCTTTTTGATTCAAGGCTAGTGCAATAACACTTGAGCCACAGCTCCACTTCCAGTTTTTTTTTTCTGATTAGTTGGAGATAAAAGTCTCATGGACTTTCCTGTCTGGGCTGGCTTCGAGCCCCAGTCTTTAGATATCAGCCTTCTGAGCCACAGGCATGAGCCATCGGCATCTGGGTGACCCCACACCCACTCCCCCCAACAAACACTTGTAAGCAGACCAAAACATCTGATACTCACCTTGACAGTTAAAAAACAGCACAGTTGTTAAGTACTCTGAGTACTAAAACTTAATTCACTGCTCAAAGTAGCTAACTTGTGTGGAAGAAGTAGTAAGCTCATTTATTAATATTAGGGCCAGAATTTTAACCCTTTTCAAATTCCTTTTTGTACTATACTTGGGTATTCCACACAGTCTGGACTGGATAGCTGATCATTACTTTGCCCTTATTGTAAGTATTTATAGTTAGATTGGTGAACTTTGAAAACTAAGACAATATTTAAATTTGAAAAACAAATTGCCTATTTCAAAAGCAAAGCTTTCTAAAATCATGACTATTTAAATAAGTGGGACACTAGTAACTCACACTTAACTTGTAATTTTATCTACTCAGGAGGCTGAGGCTCGCAGTTCAAAGCCAGCTTGGGTACAAAAGCCTGTGAGACTTTTATCTCCAAATAACTACCAAAAAGTTGGAAGTAGAGCCGTGGCTCAAGTGTTATCCTTGAATGAAAAACTCAGAGACAGCACCCACACCCTCAATTTAAGCCTAGGATCAGAAAAAAAAGACTATTTAAATAGCCAATGCTTGTGTTTGAATAAACATATACTAGAATATGATATACATGTATACTTTTATTTATTTGTATATTTACATGCAATTGTATATATTATATACAGTTGTCTATTCCTTTATTATTTGAAGTCCATTCCTAATTAATCTGTGTATTGCCTCTCTTTGAATGAAATTTTTCTTGGCAATTGACTCATCCCATCAATGTTTAATTTGTATCCCTATGTAGTCATGATAGATTTAAATTATGACATATTTGAGAACTTATTGGATGTTTTATTTCTGAATTTGACGTAGTCAAATGAATTTGACAGGATCTCTTAAGTAATGGGCTGCTGTCCACCACAAGATGGCATTCCTAACATAGTTTGTCTTGGCTGATAACATTCTGCTGCTTTTTCTGGGCAACCTACCTCCATGAAGAAAGAAGAATTATAATGCTGAGAAAGTTTTAATAGCTTCATAACCAGGAGGAATTCTTTAAAGTCTTAAATTAATTATGTCCATATGAGATCCCTGACTTACCTTCTAAATGTGAGTCCTGAAGCCAGAAATGTAAAATCTAGACAAGTTAATCAGAAAATAATGGAAAATTCAAATTCCGTACATGTTTACATATATCATTTTTATCTTTTGAAGATATATATTTTAGTAGATATTTAAACAACATTTAATGATCTAAATGATTATTGTGTGAATGATAATATACATTTTGCTGAATAGGGGAGGGACAGTACTTAAAAAGATGATTTCTGACCACAGAAACTGTAGTTAGCCATCTATGATGTCTCACCCCTGGAATGCCAGCACTCAGAAGGCCAAAGCAGGCAATTGCAAGTTCATGACCACTGTAGGCTACATAGACTTTGTGTCCAAAATCAATCAACCAAAAAAAAAGTGGTGTAAGAAAGGTCATACAAAACTTTAATTTTCCAGGTGTGGTGGCTTATACTTGTAATGCTAGCAACTCAGGAGCTGAGAACTAAGGATCACAGTTCAAAGTTAAACCCAGCAGGAAAGTCCATGAGAGTCTTCTCTCCAATTAATCCCCAGAACACCAGAAGTGGAGCTATGGCTCAACTGGTAGATTGCTAACCTTGAGCTAAAAAGCTTAGGATAATACAAAAGCCCTGAGTTCAAGCCCCAGGACTAGCAGCACATGCACACAAAAATGAAATCCTGTACAATACAAAACGTTCTGTAGGATAGTGTGTGCATAAATGAAAGGTGTAGTAGCCTTTTAGAAGAAAAGGACTTTATGATGGAATAATTTTAAAAAGTGTCTCAGACAACATAGAAACTGAGGTGAGGCTTGAAGAATGAGAAGCAAGAGGGAAGTTCTAGTTAGACACCAGGACAGCAGGGGTGGCCATGCTCAAGTCCACCTGTATTTACTTGTGGCCAATTTGTTCCCTCACTGTCCAAGATGGTCTTCTCATGTTCTTTATCATTTCTGACCTTTTACTCTCTGCTAATAGCCCAAGGCACTTGAGTTCCCACCTCATCCCTCAGCTCGCCCTCCCCTGGGAATCCAACGAGTATTTGGCATCCTTTCTTCCTTCCTTTGGATTGAATTTGGATTGAATTGGGTAGTTCTCCTTTCCAACACCAGTTCCCCCAGATGTGCCTGTGCCCTGCTCGCTTCAAGCAGCTCAAGTAATTTTCCACATCGCTTACTTCCTCTCCCTCTTCTGCTTTCCTTGCTTGGAGCCTTTCCTTCCCTGGCACTCATATGATCTCTTTTCATATGTTATCATTAACAGTGAAACTTCTCTACATTTCTGTCCATCTACTTTCCTCTATTTGCCAACGAAGTCGAGGTGCTTTGGCGAGTTGTTCAGTACGGGATTCCACCACTTCTCATTTGCTCCAGTGTCTAAAACGTGTACAGTGTAAGAATTAACAATAAATACCTACACACTCAGCACCACCACAGTAACAACAGGACCTCGCTCAAACATTTGGCTCCTCTTTGCATTCAGTTCTGTCTCAGAGGTAACCACTGTCCCAGATTTCTGTTAATCTTTTCATTTTTTATAGTTTTGTTGTGCTCTTTAAACGTTATATAAATGTAATCATTGTTACACATGAGTCCATGACTTATTAAATTTGTAAAATAAATACTTTTACAATTCATCTAGCCATATGGATTAAGCCAAGGTTGGTTGATTTTTATTTCTAACAAATTTCCTAAGTGGACATCTTCTCTGATTTTATCCGTTCTTGTACAAGTATTTGTTCAGCCAATTTTTATGGACTTCCAATTATTTGTGATCCCTTATAAAATATGAAAATTAGTGTTCATACTTAATATTTTAAACAATGCTGTATAAAATGAAAATGGTCAGTTTCAGGCTATGGTTGTAATTTTTAGACTTGACTAACTTTGAAATGATTTTATGATATAAATAGTGAATTTGTATTATTCTGAAAAACAAAAATTTTAAGTTATTTTGAAATCATGTTCCAGTCCAAATAGAATTAAGAAGACAATTGTTTTGTATGAGGTTTTGTTTAAAGCTTAGTAGCAATTCACCTTCAGAAATAGTCATGTAGGACATATATTGATTGCTCTAGATCTAATAAGTGATTTATCAGCTGACGATTCAGACTACTTAATGTTAGTAGAAAACGAAGTAACTGTTTCTATGTGAACATGAAGTTAATGGAAACATGATACTGGTTTTGTCTCCATGCAAGAACATGAATAAAAAGCTCCATATAAATAGAGATTTGTGTGGGTCCATCTGTATACCTCATTAGTTTTATTGACTTTTTTCACTTTTTTTTTTTTGCCAGTCCTGGGGCTTGAACTCAGGGCCTGAGCACTGTTCCTGGCTTCTTTTTACTCAAGGCTAGCACTCTACCTTTTTCTATATATGTGGTGCTGAGGAATCGAACCCAGGGCTTCATGTATGTGTGGCAAGGGCAAGCACTCTACCACTAGATCACATTTCCAGCCCTCACAATGGATTATTTTTAATGAACAAAATTTCGTACGTGGTGAATGATCTTAAAATGAGTTAACTCAAGGCCATTAATAGTAAACTTTTTTCTTCTTCTTTATTCATTAATAGTAAACAATTATATCTTTTGAGGTTTATTTAGAAGCCCATGATTTATTATCATTTTCCAAAATGAGACTTTTGAGGTATATATTTCAGAGCTTACGAAAATACTAAAATAAAGGGGAGCGGGGTCTCTGAAGAACGACTTGAAACAATTAGAAGAAGTTAAGAATTTTTAATGAATAAATTGTTTCAGGTTACATTAGGCTTATTTGCCTAATGCGTAACTATATTCCCACTAGTAGTTTTTTTTAAGCCTGTGTCAAAACTTGTTTGGCTGCACATGCTTCAAGTTTATAACCCATGCATATTTTTTTCTTTAAAACTAGAGAACGCCTAGGACTTCAAAAACACTTTATAGCACCTCATTTCAGGTTATGTTGATTAGAGAGTCCTGTGTGTGTGTGTGTGTGAGAGAGAGAGAGAGAGAGAGAGAGAGAGAGAGAGAGAGAGAGAGAGAAAGTGAGATTTACAGGCTTTAAGTTCTTTTAGGAAAGAATTTAAATGCATTTACCTATTAATATCTCTGTTCACACCTAGGCATTAGTAGTTCACACCTGTAATCCTAGCCACTTGGAAGGCTGGAGGCCAGCCTGGACACAAGAGTTAATATCCTATCTCAAAAATAACCAGCAAGCTGGGTGCTGGTGGCTCATGCCTATAATCCTAACTACTCAGGAGACAGATCTGAGGGTCATGGTTCAAAGCCAGCCTGGGCCAGAAGTCTGTGAGATCTTAGCTCCAATTAATCGTGGAAAGACCTGGAAGTGGGCCTGTGGCCCAAGTGGTAGTATGCTAGCCTTGAGCTAAAGGAGCTCAGGGACTAATGCCAAGGCACAGGGTTCAAGCCCCAGGACTGGCAAAAAAATAAATAATGCGCAAAAAGAGGGCTAGAAGCATATATAGCTTAATGGTAGAGTGTCAGCATAGCAAGTGTGAAGTCCTGAGTTCAAACCTCAGTATTGTTTGTTCCCCTGCCCCATCCAGAAAAGGAGATAATTCCTCTTTGGTCAAGTATAATGGATAATCTGGAGTAGGAACACTTTATTTGTACCAACAGCTATTTGGGTATTCATTCTCTCTATAAAATCATCAATACGGGCAGACAGCTTCAGGCAGCCAAGGAGAAATATATGTGTCTGTCCTTTCCTAAACCAAATGATTTCAAGGGACTTACACAGCCTGTAGGTCAAAGGTTCTCCCCCACTGACTGAGACCTTAAGGTTTTGTTTGTATTTCATTCATTTTCATTTTGAGACTGAATCTCCTTATGTAGCAGGGGCTAGCCTTAAGCTCATGATCCTGGCTCAGCCTCCCAAGTGCTGTGATTATGGGTCTGTACTATCAAATTCGGGTAATATTTTACTTTTATTTGGGTTCTAAGAAAAGATTATCTGGGATATTCTTTATTTTCCTCCATCAGTTTCAGTATTGAATTCACATTTCTCTCATTTTAGTTTGTGCCAGTATTAAGGTAGAATTATAATTATCAACTATTTTGCCAACATTGATAAATTGTATAGTATTAGAAAGCAACATTCACAGAATTTGGCTGTAGAATGAAAGGGGTAAATAGGCTGGTCACGGGCTCCAAAGTGCAGGTGAGTGGAGGGTGAGATTAGTGGGAAAGAGGAAGTCTGCTGTCCATAGGCTGTGGGGGTAGCAGAACTGGTCAGAACTGTATGAGCTTTCTGAGAGAGGGAAAATCATCTTTGAATTTCTACTGTAGCAAACACAATGGTAATTATTAGGTGTTCACTGGAAGATTTTTATCTGTTACGGAAATTTGGTCATCTCTGGATGATTGATTTCCTATATCTCATTTTTCTATGTGAAATAGATAAGCAATACTTGTAATTTCCCCCATGCTTTGGAGAATAGTGATCAT
Source organism: Perognathus longimembris pacificus (assembly GCF_023159225.1). NCBI lineage: Eukaryota > Metazoa > Chordata > Mammalia > Rodentia > Heteromyidae > Perognathus > Perognathus longimembris. The sequence continues at coordinate 24,322,642 of NC_063178.1, read as the reverse complement.
TGAGATCAATAAACCCTCTTTGATATTAAGCTGCTATATAAATAGTTCTTTTGTAAAACATACTGATATATAATGACTTGGGAATGAAATACATGCCTTTAATCAGAAATGCTAGATTACTAACTTAATGAAAATGTTGATCTTATTCACTCAGGAGACAGTTTATTCCTAGGGAAGTAGATTTCAGAGCATACCCTATGTCAGAATCAATTTGGATGCTTGTCAGAAATACTGATTTTTGGCAGGGCACCAGTGATTCATACCTGCAATCGTAGCTACTTCATGAGGCAGAGATCTGGTGACTAACATCTGAAGCCAGCCTCTGGCAGAAAAAGGTCTGAGAGACTCCATCTCCTATTAAATAGCAAAAAGCTGGACTGAGGTATGACTGAAGTGGTAGAGTGCCAGCCATGAACAAGAAAGTGGAGTGAGAGGGTGAGGTCCTGAGTTCAAGTCCTGGAACTGGCAAAATAAATACTCATCCACCCATGGTTTCCATTGGAATTCTGGTCCATTAAATGAGAAGTAGAGCTTAGAAACTTGCATTTCTAGAAGTTGCTTTTAATTATAGAAAAAGTGCACAGTACAAAAATTTGACATTCTGGCCATGTGTAAGTGTACAGTTCGGTAGTGCCTTTCTTTCTTTTCTTTCTTTCTTTCTTTCTTTCTTTCTTTCTTTCTTTCTTTCTTTCTTTCTTTCTTTCTTTCTTTCTTTCTTTCTTTCTTTCTTTCTTTCTTTCCTTTTTTCTATCTAAGCTCCTTAACGTTTTTCCTCTTGCAAAACTGAAACTATGCTCATAATACAACTTCCCTACACAGTCACCATTCTGTTTTATGAAGAGTTTTATTTTATTTATTTTTTTCTTTAGTTGTACGAGGAAGCTGCCATTTAACAAAGCAATTTATGAATACAATCTATCTTGCTCAGTGTCACCGCTTTCAACATTCTCACCTATCTCTCCTCATTCTACTTTTTATTCCTATGACTTGGACTATTGTAGCTACTTCCTATAAGTGGATCCTACAGGACTTACCATACTATGGCTGACATTTAATTTAGTATAACATCACTCAGATTTACGTGTGCTAAACACAATTGTTTAGCCATTTGTCCATCTGTGCACATCTGTGCAATTTCCCAAATGTACTTCTCAGGTCTACTCCCACATAGAATAGCTGTTTTCTCTGGCATTTTTCCTCCATAGTTTATGCTAGTGTGTTATATTGTCATTTTACATTTTAGCTCTAGATATTATCTACTGACATTCTTGTGTGAAGGATTAATATCATTTATTCTCTATTTTCCCACCTCATTATCCTCTCATTTCCATGTCTCACATCTTCCTAATGTAGATATAACTTTTGATTAGGTCAAAGTTAGTGATCTCATTATCATATATCTATGAACAATGTGAATGTGTGAGTTTTAATATCATGGTTTTTAAAATTTTGTTGCCCTTTGGGTTTAGTAATTATGGTGTTTATTCCATGTGCATAGTTCTCTATACATGAAACGTAACAAATTTACCTGCAACCTTTTGTCAGTTAGGGAAAAATGAATGAACTGTATATTTATAGTACAGAGTATTTATTATTGGTTTTAATTTTGAGTTACACATATCAGTGAAATAATAAACATGTAGACACAGACTTCAGAAAGCCAGTTCCATTGCATTGACTATATGATAAACACAGGATATTAACTTTCTAAAACCTGGACATTTTTTAATGTAAAAGCACATTTACCTTATAAGTTTGTTGGGTTGTAATACAGTATTGAATTCAGGGCCTTGTACTTTCTAGGCAAGTACTCTACTACTTGAACCATACCTCCCCATCCCTTTTTGCTTTCGTTTAACTTAGATAGGCTCTCAGGATCTGTGCCCAGGTTGGGCCTTGATGCTCCCTCCCATCTCTACTTCCAAAGGGCTGTGATTATGGGCCTGGACCACAATGTCCACCTCTAATCTGTAGGTTTAGATTAATGATTGTGAGTCTGTCCACTGTACTCTAACATAGCAGAATATCCCATTCTAACAAAATATGTAAAAGAAAATAGTATTTCTACTAATTTGAATGCTTGGTTAAAAATGACTGGATTTCCCAGTATGACAAAACGTAATATTATTTATATTATATACAAAACTTAATATTATTTATATTTGAATTTTATAAGGCTTAACTTAAGTAACAAGTTTTCTAGAGATGATTTACTTTGGTATTACCTGTTTTCTGGAACTAACTGTCCAATTTGTTAATAGAATTTAAACAAAACAATTGCCAGTGTGAATGGGTCATTATTAGAAACTTCTTTTTTTTTTTCAAGTAAAAAGATGAATTTATTGGGAAAGTAGAAAGTATACTGACTGGCCAGGGTCACGGCCCAGACTCAGGAGCTGGAACCACAACTGTAAAAAGCAGGCTGGCCGGTCAGAGACGCAGCCCAGACTCGGGTAGAAATTTCCTTTAAATTCTACATTCTTTGTAGAGCTCTTCTCTATTACACTAAACCTAAAAGACCCAAATAACTTATTTTTTCCATATTGTGTGTATTTTCCAGACATAACCCCTTTTCGCTTAAATATAACAGTCTACTGTGAAGAAACAGTACCTTTTTCTTTTGAGAAAAGTTGCAGATGACAATCTTTTGCTAGCCACAGAAAGAAGGAAAGTATTAGTTTAAATCAGGCCAGTAGCAGAACAATTTTTTAATGGACAAAAGCATTACCAAGATCAACTTTTATTTTAGGAAAAAAAGCTCAAATATCCTTGACATGTACAGATCAGTATTGTCAAAGAGAAAAAACATGTAGTAACTATAATTTTGAAAATATTAGCATTTTATATGATTTTTACTTTTTTTTTTTTTTTTTGCCAGTCCTGGGCCTTGGACTCAGGGCCTGAGCACTGTCCCTGGCTTCTTCCAGCTCAAGGCTAGCACTCTGCCACCTGAGCCACAGCGCCCCTTCTGGCCGTTTTCCATATATGTGGTGCTGGGCAATCGAACCGGGAGCTTCATGTGTAGGAGGCAAGCACTCTTGCCACTAGGCCATATTCCCAGCCCCTGATTTTTACTTTTGAGCATGGACTCAAGAGTTTTGACTCATTACAGCCATTTTAAACTCTCTGCCACAGTTATATTAAGTGGACTTTCAAGAGGAAATCACTTTAAATCAGGAAGACATTATCAGAGTCAGGATTTGAAAAGTTTAACACTAAGATAATGTAATGTTGAAAATAATGCTGATTGCTGAACCCAATGGTAGTTTGGCTATTTGGTTTTTCTTCCTTAGGCAAAGTGTAGATATTGTAGCTTTTCTTACATTGGTGAGAACTTTCAGTGTTTATGTTCAAAAAACACATGAGTCCAGGCCTTTTAATAACCCCACTTTATTATGGCCATATAGTAATATATAGAAATAATTTTTTTTAATTTATTGTTTTTGAAGAAAGTTCACCCTCTATAGATTAGGCTGGACTTAAATTTACCTTGTAGTCTATGCCATCCTCGAACTAGAGATCCTCCTGCCTTAGCCTCCTGAATGCTGGGATTGTAGGACAATAACATGAATAAAAATACCTGTCTGATTGAGTTCTGAGAATGACATGAAACAGTTCTACAAAGTACAACAGTCCTTTGCTTTTTGAAAAAGCATGGCTAGTTCATAAAATAATCTTGTTCCATAAAATACTGAAATATGGTTTAGTCCCTGTTGTACACTATATTTGATTTTGGTACCCTTGGTATTGTATATATGTTTGTCTGAATCCAGGAAGGGAAGGAGAACATCAAAATGGTGAGACAAAGGGCAAAAGGCAAACCAATGCAACAGCAATACTTACAAGAAAATATGGAGTAAAGCAACTGTACAACTTGAGCGGGGATGGGGGGGATTGGGGAAGAGGGAAGGTGGGAGAAAAATAAGGGAGGAGGTAACAAGTTTGACAAGAAATGTACTCACTACATGTATGTAAATATAATCCCTCTGTACATCACCTTGACAATAAAAATTAAAAAAAAAAAGAAGTTCATTGACCAAATGATCAAAGTTAGTATGGTGAAGAAGAAAACCATACTTTTCTTTTCTTTTTCTTTTTTTTTTTTTTTTTTTTTTTTTTGCCAGACCTGGGGCTTGGACTCAGGGCCTGAGCACTGTCCCTGGCTTCTTTTTGCTCAAGGCTAGCACTCTACTACTTGAGCCACAGCGCCACTTCTGGCCATTTTCTGTATATGTGGTGCTGGGAAATTGAACCCAGGGCCTCATGTATATGAGGCAGGCACTCTTGCCACTAGGCCATATCCCCAGCCCCATACTTTTCTTAAACAAAAACATCCAAGAAACTTCAGGATAAGTTCTGGACATACAATTGGGAATGATAAGTTCAGTACTGGTATTTTGTGTACTGAAATATAATAGAACAACTTAGTCTACTTCCATGTAATAGTTCTCCAAATTAATTGTACTAGAAAGTTATAATCAAATTATGCAGTTGTTTGAGGCAAGGCCACATCACCATTGTGATTTGCAAAATTAAGATAGTGATCATATGTAAATGGTAAAAAAAAAATACTGAAACCTTACCCTAAATTTCCATGAACACATTGACTTTTTAACTACTTCTCCTTGTTGTATGCTAGCCAACAACTTATGATTTTGTTAAAAGATTGCAATACTTGTTAGTTTCTAACTCCTAAAAATACGATATATTAGTAGAAATGAATTTATTAAGATGGGAAAATGAGAACTTGCCATCTGCAAGATAATTTGTGGTTTAGGCCAAACCAGTAGACTTACTTTTCTTGCAACAAAACTCAGAATAATTGACTCTCAAACTACTGTCAGTTTAAATAGCGTTTGTTCAAATTTTATAGCATAGAGAACAGAAAAACCCATTCTTTTTCATTTTATAAGTTAAATCCAAAGTAAGCAGAAACTTTCAGGGTTTATTCAAGGTTGCTAATTACACTTTCCCCATGATGAGGTTATTATTATATGTGGGCAGCAAGACTAAACCTCAAGAGCCTATTTGGCCACTAGAAGATGCTCCATTGTCTCCCATTCTTTCTGGGTCACTTGGTACTTGATTATTATCCAGATTAATTCTAGGCAGGAACAGCATGAATAATTAAATTGAACAGACAAATTTTTGTACCTTATTTTTGATGAAGACTTTAACCTATCTCAAACTATTTTTTTAAGAAGAGCTAGCAAGTAGAACAGTTTTGTGCCCCTACTCTATTTTCTCCATCTTTTCAAAGACTTAGACATCTTTCCTTCTTCATTTTCTCTGCCATAGTAAGCAGTAGCAGCAATGCGAGAACATTCAAGAACATTCTAGTTACAAGATGGAAGACAGAGGCCTGAGCCTGAAGTTTGACTTCTGGCTGTCCCTTCTCTTGATTACTTTTCAACAGTCTTACAGACTACTTCTCTTTTCCCATGATGGCCTTTTTTGGCACCTCAGGAGTAACAATGGAAACAAACATTAACAGATGGTCTCGGCAGGTTTCCTAACAAACACACATAGGTCAAAGGAAAGCACATAGGAAGGACTTGGTTAGACTCAAGTTGGATTTGCTTTGTTTCCCACTCAGTGTCCTTCTGGTCATGATCTTTTGTGGTAGTTTCTGCTTTTTCTCTCTGTGGTTCCTTACATACGGTTTCTGAAGCATTCTTCCAGGCCAAGACCCTGGACTCCTTACCCTCTCTACACCACAGAGAAAATCGTACTGGTAGCACAAATGTCCCCACAGCTTCTCTGGAGGTTTTGTGTGGGAACAATTAGGGAAGTCCCACATCTGCTTCTGCTTCTGCTTCTCCCATGAAACCACAGGTCATGGGATGGATGTAAGCCAAGGAGCATTAGCAAGAAAAGGAAGAAGGGAGAGTTGAGAGCCTATACAGAGAACATTCCATTGATAAGTGGGAAAGTAAAGAAACACTGAGGGTCAAAATGTGAGCCTTGGGTTATAGGAAAACCAAAGGAAGAATGTTAGAGGACCAGCATTGGGTGTGTGTCTCCACTTAGTCTTGAAATAAGGTAGGAGTTCCAAGGCCAGGATGCTCACAAAGATAAAAAGAGTCATGAAGTCTACAGAAAGCAAAGCTCGGTTCTGCATTTGAGCATTGCAAGATGAGAAGGGATAGACAAAGAACAGGCACAGGTCTAGAGAAGGAAGAATAAGAAAGCAGAAGGAAGAACAACCCTATCCCTAGTCAAGGGATTTACACTTAGGAGACAATCCTGAAGAGAAATATCAGCATTTCTGTGCTGGCAATGGCTCAAACCAACAGCCAAACCAAATTAGATTCAGTTCACAAGCCAAGGTCTCACATAGCTGTTCTCAGCCCTGATTTCATGACTTTGCAAGGGGTGAGATCAGGCTAGGGTTTCATGACATGCTGGGAACCAAGAAGAGCCAGGTTCTTCCAAAGTCCTTCTTAGACACTGGAGTCTCTTGTGGCAAAGGGGTTTTTGTATGGCTTTGTCCCAGTGATCTAAGGTAAAGGCAAAACTTCATTTTGTTTTCTTTAAAAAAAATTTTATTGTCAAAGTGATGTACAAAGAGGTTACAGTTTCATACGTAAGGCAGTGAGTACATTTCTTATGGAACTTATTACCTCCTCCCTCATTTTTCTCCTACCTTCCCTCCTCTCCAGTTTCCTTCACCCCTCCCCCGAGTTGTAGAGCTGGTTTACAGCATATTGTCTTGTAAGTATTGCTGTTGTTGCATTGTTTCATCTTTTTTTTTTTTTTTTTTTGGTCTCACTATTTTTTTTTTTTTTTTTTGGCCAGTCCTGGGCCTTGGACTCAGGGCCTGAGCACTGTCCCTGGCTTCTTCCCGCTCAAGGCTAGCACTCTGCCACTTTGAGCCACAGCGCCGCTTCTGGCTGTTTTCTGTATATGTGGTGCTGGGGAATCGAACCTAGGGCCTCGTGTATCCGAGGCAGGCACTCTTGCCACTAGGCTATATCCCCAGCCCTGGTCTCACTATTTTGATACCTACCCTTCCCTAGTTCCAATAAACGTATGTATGATGCCCAAGGAACCAACATCAGATATAGTGACATCAGGGGTAAAACCATAGGGAAGAAAAAGGCACAATTTCACATAATACATTGAAAATAACAACAGCAATGATAAACCACTTATTTCCATAACAGTTCATTTTCTTAACGGCAGATTGTGCTGACATCTAGTGCTTAGTTATTCTTTCTAATGAAAAATAAATGACATTGGGCTGCACATTCTAGCGTAAGCCTTAGAGAATAGAGCGCTAGTTGTCATTTAACATGAATTTGGAAGCTGTAGTGGCTCAGAAACCTTGGTCGGATATGAAGAGAAGATGCCAGACCTTACAATTCACCATGTGGCCAAGATGGCACTGGCCAGACCTGACCTCTTTAATCAGTCATAAATGAGTCATAAATAATTGCTTTAAAAGGAATGGATTTTTGTCTTTTAGAAGGTGATTTCTTGTTTCTCACTTTGTTCAATTCCTTTGCATCCTTATAGACATAAAGAACAGGAATTCTGAGGGATCTCTTGACTCTTAAGCAAAGGGGCCAGAGCTTACAGCAGGGTCTTCTGACTGAAATTCTATGGTCTTTCTGTTCAGATGTCCTCCAATGACACAACTATTCTCCTTTATAAAAATTCCCAGAATCAGCCATAGCTCTTGCTCCGTGCTCTTCTTCCTGCTTTCTTATGACTTCAGTTTAAATGTCAACTTCCTTGGGTGTTTTAAATTACAAAATTTTGCTTATGTGCCAAAGTTGATCAGGGAGAAGGAATGCAATGTAATTTACTTGTAATGTCAATCTCAAAAATAAAAACATGGTACAGGTGCCCCCCACCCCTAATTCTAGCTACTCAGAAGACTGAGATCTGCGAAACTCGGTTCCAAGTCAGCCCAGGCAGACAAATCCGCCCCTTATCTCCAATTAGCCAGCAAAAACTGGAAGTGGAAGCATGACTCAAGTGGTAGAGCACCAGCCTTGAGCAAAAGAGCTGAGATGGATTCAAGCCCTCATACTGGCATGCATGCATGTATGTGTGCACACAGGCACGCACACGCATGCACACACACACATAAATATGTTTTAATTTTCAGCCTTTACTGTTAGTGCCCACCTTGGCTAAGGCCCGCATTCTGCGTTCTTCAAGAGCCAAGCTTCGAAGATGTGTTTAAATTACTCCTTTGTAGTGTAGTATAATTTTTCTCCTTAGGCATAAAATTCTCACACTGATTCAGGACACAAATAAAATTTTTAAAAAAATAACAAAGGAACTTTCTTTAAATGACTCAGTTGACTTGTTCTGAGTTGGAATGATAACGCCGGTTCTACAGAAATACTGATGATCAAAGTTTGTCTTCGGGTTTTTTTATGTGAAACTTAAAAGAGACACGAGGAATCTCTTTCATATGTCTTCAGCAGCTGTCTTTTACTTTCAGAGAAGAGACTCAGTGTGATTCATCTGTTTATTCCTACAGCGCCACCAACTGTCTTCTTTTCCATTAGAGAAATTCAAGCCACTCACTGAAATAGCTCCAGCACTTAACATGTGAAAAGGACTCTGGAGTGCTCCAGTGAACCTAAGGTCAGCTGTGATAAATTGCTTACATACAGTCCCAGCTGGCCTGGTGCATTATCGTTACCATCGTTGTCATTATAATAAGGGTTCATGGAGTACCTACTATTCCTGGCACCGGCTTCTGCAGACAACATCACATCGGGAGTATTGGGATCTCCACTTTACAAATGAAGCAACTGAGGTCCACGGAGGTAGACCAGCTGGCCTGGTTAGTGAGAGTCACAATTTGAATCCAATTTTGTTAGAAATGAAAGCCTGTATTCTACCAAGAGCAGCACATTTGTGAAACATGCATGGTGCCGTATACTCCAAGCCGTTCAGAGATGGAACACCTGCTTTATAACCCAGGAGTTTCCTTCATGGGAAGGAAGAGGCTCACAAACACAATTCCAAAGCAGAGTCATTTGTGCAAATTGCTGTAAAGGAAGACTAGCAACCTGTCATGTGAGCCAGAGGGGAGATGATTATTTTCAGGATAATTAGGGATTTTAAGAGAGTCTTAAAAAGATGAACTTCCAAGTATTACTTTGGAGTAGTTTGACAGAATACACATAGTTTAAATCTTAAGCTCAGGAAGTGTAGTTGGTGTTTAGATCCTTAGAAGCAGGTAAGAAGATAAGGTAATTTTCTAAAGGGTATGTTTAGAGAGAAGGATTGAAATTCTAGGAATTCTAATAAACACAAGAGTGAAACCCTTTCAGACTTAAGGGAAAGCCAGTGCCTAATGTGCGTTGAGAAAGGTGAATGTCTACTGTGCCTTGAGAAAACAACCCTTGTCCAAAGTGCCTACTGGGCTTTGTGGCAGCACTGGGCTGCCAATATGGAGTCTGTGCAGTAATGGCACGGTGCTAAGTTCTGTCACTTCAGAGTTGCCCTCAGTACCTCAGTACCCACATAGCTCCAGATACTGGCAGCAATGGAAGTAATCTTCATAGAGCGAATAGCTGAAGGTAAGTGATCATGCCGGGAGCAGGATGCGTCCCCCCCACCCCCCGCAAATCAAATTCATCCTCAGAGGCACTTTCCACTGCCAGGATGATATATTTAGCAATGAATTCCCACCACTACCACACACATTCATAAAACTCAAGTACTATTAATAGATTTGGTAGTAAAAATAAGATGAGATATATAGTATAATAAGTAAATCAAAAACATAGTCATTGAAAGCACTCCACAGTTTTACAAGCTCGTGTACATTCAGAAGGCTGTAACATTCAACTCACCAGGATGGCTGCCAAAGGAGGAAGATGGGAATAGGAGTGGAATGGCAAGAGAACATTAATAGAGATATTCAGCCTTGCACAGTCCACAGATTATGCTCTATCAGGATGGAGATATATCATTAGTTCAACCTTCTGTGCCTTTGATTCTCCCTCATTCTCTCTCTCTCTCTCTCTCTCTCTCTCTCTCTCACACACACACACACACACACACACACACACACACACACAATGCCCTAAGTTGCTTTACAAATTCTTTCTTACAAGCTCTAGGAAGATTAAAAACGCTAGGTTTAGCAAGATGACCCATTCTGGAAACATGATGAAGTGAATGAATACAGTGGCTACATAATATTTCTGGACTTTTATATTCTGGAAAATTCCATCTCATCTCAGGATGCTGCTGCTATGTCTGTTATATCAAAATCATCTACCTCATGCTCTTCGCTCTGTGGGAGAACAGGGCGGGGCTTAACCTTCAGGCGCACTTAGAAACCACACTGCCTTGGGGGAAAGCATTGGAAGCTAGATTTCAGAGCCTCTCCCTCCTCTCTACTTGATCTGTATCCTTGTCTAGTGCACAAGCTATGTCCATCCTTGGTAATCCCAGCCATGGGATACTAGAAAATATGCACATTGGCATTTATTTTGCCTCATCAGAAGTCTCACAATGCAAATATTACGTCCTAGTATTTATGTATACACATACAGATAAATTCTTACTGGCCTCATTGATAGAATGTTTAGTTAGCATGTCCAAGTTTCATTTCATCTCCAGCACACACACACACACACACACACACACACACACACACACACACACACACACGGTTTCTGTTCCTTTCCCATTGTGTTAGATCCCAAGTCTTATTCTCAATCTATTCTCAGTAATGCCAGTCCCAAGAGTAGAGGGAAAGCAAGAATGATGGGAAGGAAGTCTCTCATGTATGCTGCATTTCACACCCAGAACCAACTGTTTGTCTAAGGCCTCTGCTTTTACTGCCTTTCTCTCTCTTCTTGTCTCTCTCATGTAATTTTTTTATGTAATTTTAAATAAAGCTAGGATTGCACTTGCCTTTGAACTAATCCCATGCTGATTAGAAGTGAGAGAGCTGATTTCTGAACTAGAAGGTAGTCAGCAGGCAAACAAGCTTTTGCTTGCAGGTAGATGGGGACCTGGAAGGATCACCGAAAAATCATATTTAAACCAACATCTCCAAGAAGCCAGAACCCACTTTCAGCCCCACCAACCCGCACTTCAGATTTCAGTTTTCCCCTTTGTAATTAAATTTTCCATTTTCAGAGAACATACACTCATGTTGTCCCAGTTTTCCCCATATAGTTTTATATACTATATATGGGAATCAGCACATGGCATAAAGAATTTATATCACAGAATAACCAATATCCAATATCCTGGCAACTTTCAACCCTACCCCTCGAGGGAAGAGGTTTTTGTCCATTATGATATCTCCTGTGTTTCTGTCAGTGCCTTGGATACACCAACTAGCCTAAAAAAGTCCAGAAATGCTTGACACTACATTTTAATGAAAATGGGAGGATCCACTGTCTACCCTTGTCACGAGGAAAGAAAGGCTCATGGAACAAACCCAGATGCCCCTCAGTAGATGAGTGGATCAGGAAAATGTGGTACACATACACAACGGAATTTTATGCCTCTATCAGAAAGAATGACATTGCCCCATTTGTAAGGAAATGGAAGGACTTGGAAAAAATTATACTAAGTGAAGTGAGCCAGACCCAAAGAAACATGGACTCTATGGCTTCCCTCATAGGGAATAATTAGCACAGGTTTAGGCTAGTCACAGAAGATCACAAGAGCCCAATAGCTATGCCCTTATGAACACATAAGATGATGTAAGTGAAATGAACTCCATGTTATGGAAACGAGTGTTATATCACTGTTGTAATTACTTTCAACATGCCATGTGAAACCGTAGTTTTTTTTGTTGTTGTTGATCCTCTTGTATTGCCTTCCTGTGGTTGTCTCCGTGCTATCACTGTATCTCATCTGAGTACCCTGGATACTGTATATAGTTGTATAAGAACTAGAGAAGGGAAAGGGAATATCAAAATCGAGAGACAAAGGATAAAAAGACAAATGACTCCAAAAGCAATACTTGCAAAACCATTTGGTGTAAACCAACTGAACAATTCATGGGGGGTGGGGAGAGGGGGGAGGGGGAGGGGGGAAATGAAGGAGCAGGTAACAAATTGTACAAGAAATGTACCCACTGCCTATGTATGAAACTGTAACCCCTTTGTACATCACTTTGACAATAAATAAATAAATATTCAGGAAAAAAAAAAGAAAGGCTCATTGAATCCTTCCCCGATGAACTAACCTGTTTCACCATTTTGCCTAGAGCAGCATTGTGTGACTTGTATAGGGCCAGGAGGAATAAAACTCAGTTGTCAATACCTGGTTGTCTCAGGTGAGTGTCTCATGTAAGCAACCTTCTTATCTGTCTTTGCTTTGGTAGGTGTGGTACCTGGGAAACTGGTGGGGCAGTTCTGCCTGTACAGGGAGACCAAGGTAAGAGGATGCTTTGGGGTTAATCCAGAGTCATACTAGGAAAGAACCTAAGGATGACTCAGAGTCTAAAAATGTGTTGTGCAAACAGACTGGGTGCCAGTCTCCTGGGTAATTTGGCTGGGTGGGAACAGGCTTCAGCGGAGAAATGCTGGTATCTAGTCTCATAACTTGGCCTCCACAAGGAGCTCAAGAATTCCCTAAGCAGACTGTTTGGATTTCTCAAATAGATCCTAGGCAGAAAACACACTTCTCATTCTCAACAAGGAAAGTATAAGGAGACAAAAAAAAATTAGTGAAAGCCTCTTAGTTACAAATGAACTGAGAAGGTACTGTATTCCCCGGAAGGATTGTTCCAATATTCACCATCATAGTTCATAAATCTTCAGTGGTGGCTGGATCTAAACTGAATGGTAGGTGACTTACTGTTACCCCCAAACCAGCAGTGTCTGGGAAGAGGTAAAGTAAATCCTTTATTCCTTTTTCTCCCTTCCCTTCTTTTCTTCTTCCTCCTCCTCTTCCCCCTCTTTACACTTCTTCCTTCTCCTCTTCATCTTTTCTGCATAGATTGATGTTGAACTCATGATCCTCCTACGTCAGCTTCTCAAATGCTGGGATCACACTTACATGCCCCTCCACGATGTCTAGCTCTCTCCTGTCTTTTTAGATGAAATGAGAAGGTCTCTGAGGTGCTCTGGTGGGTTGTTTGCCTAGGTGGGGAACCTTTGAATGTCACCTCCAGGTATCTGCTCTGTGTCTGTGCTCTATGACTACCACCCTCCCTGGGAAGATGTCAGTTTTAGGTACTCTGAGCTCAGTTCAGGGTCCTGAGTATTTGTTTGCAGGTAGATGGTTGGAAATTGACCAACACATCCAGATGAGGAAGCTAAACCTTTTCCCATTGCATGGAGAGAAACTTCAGGACTCCTCATCCTGTACTTATACATACCCTGTTGTCTTCCCCAAAAGGAAGAGAGTGGTCCCTTCTATCTCTTTTTGCTTCTTGCATAACTGGGCTCTGGAGGGGAATGAAGCTCAACTTGTCATTGAACTTAAGGCCCTCCTACCTTAGCCTCTCAAATGCTGGGGTTACAGTTTTAGCACTTGGCAAGGTAGACCCCTTGCTACACAAATTGGCTCTCTCTGTTTCCTTCTGTTCATTGTCTCTCTGGCCCCAGTGTTTCTCATTCATTTCCAGTTTCACAGAGGAAAGGAGAGGAAAAAGTTCTGTGGATTCACACATTTCAGATAACTTTTCCTTTGGGAAAGATGACCAGAACAATTAGGTCATTTTCCAAAATCTGGTCACAGCTAAGACCAATCTGAAAAAAAAATCAACAAATTTTCTTCAGAGTTTCTGTAACATCTCTCCTCTTTCCAGCTTCAGTTTCCCTTCTCTCTCTGATAGTAAGAGTAATATCCTTGTAGTCAATGACTTTTGGCTGCCCAAGGCACTGTTCCTTTTCCCCAATGTAGCCTACCCACTTTTCTCTCCTTTTATTCTTGTCTGAGAAAGATAGTAGAAGGTGTAATTGCTTGTTTGTTTTTTAATTTTGAAGTACTAGAGATGAGCCTGGGATTTCATGTATGCTAGGCAAGTTCTGTGCCATTCAACTATATCTCTAGCCAAAGAATGATAGTTTAAATGATTGCACAGCAGTAGGAAATAAACTCTAGCTTGCAATGGCCTTTATATTTAGAATAGTTTCTGGTACATGGAAACCCCTCAATATGTATTTGCTGGTGATTACTTAGATCTTCCACCAGCTCGCCATCTCTCTTGGGTAATTTGTGCAGAGCAATAATGTAACAATAACCACTGTACTACTACTACTACTTCTCTGTAGCTTAGAAGTCACTCCATATAGTCTGAGATGGATCTTGCATTTTTGAAACAGTTTGATAACCCCATGCTTGATGTGATTTCATGCAGAAATCTTCCAGAAATCTCAGAAATTATATCCTTTTGAGACCTTCCTTGATAACAAATAAACTTAACCAGCATATATAATCATTCTTGTCTTGAGCAAGGGGATCTTTTTACTCTTCTCTCCCATTTCTACTAATATTTCCTCATTAAGAGAGAGAGAAAAACCTGTGTAAATGTATCTGCTTTTGTAACGCACACATGGACTGTTGTGGAGTGTTTGAGGAAGACCTTGGGCTCTGCACAGCCACGCCCTGTCTGAGTGACTTCTTCTAGTTTTCCCTTCTGCTTTTCCTCTTCCTGTCTTTCCCTTGACTTGCTAACATGCCTCTTGAGACAGAAGCCTGTCTGCAGGCACAGCTGGAGAGAGACTCTGGCCAAGCTCTCGGGCTGATGGAACTGCTGGAGCTGGCTTCCTGGCAGCCCGCGAGTGACACAGTGGCTCTGGCTTCATCTATTACTAACTATGGGCATTTTGTTAGGGAGGGACGTGGTAGTAACAGCACACACCTTGTCAGGCCACATTTAGGCAGAGAAGTCAGGCAGTGACTCACAGTGTTGGGAGAGAGCCCTGTCACCTAGGATGCTGGGAAATGACATGAAAGGAAACGTCAGGACAGGAAGCTTCCCTTCTGCCCACCATCACCTCACATCCCTCCTCCTCTGACCTCTTTGTCCTACACAGCCATCTCCTACCATTTCTCCCCTGAGGTCACCTCAGGATACTCCTCTCTCCAACTGTCACCTGATTCTCCCTTTCTGTGTTTTCCCTGGTCATCCCTTCGGCTTATAATGCTCTAGCCTCCAGTCTATATTGATTTCATCCTATCCATGCTTCAAAGTCCAACTGTAACATGCTTGCTGCTTTGAAAACCTCCCCTGCTCTCCTTTGCTCCAGGGAAGTCCTTTGTATAAAACACACTCAGCAGCAGTTTCTATAGTGTCTCTTCATTGTTCTTCCAAGTCCCAATGTCCAGTTGTGTTGGTGTGATTGAGGGCAGGGAGGGCACCTTGTTCATTTTTGTGCCCATTTTACCTACCTAGAAACTGCCTATGGTCTGACTGTAAAATGAAGTAGACATTCTGTGCCAGAGATGAGTGATACTGGCTCAGCAGAACAGACATGAGCAAGGGAGCACAAGGCAAAATCCGTAAGCTTGAAGCCTTCTTTTTTTAATTCTTCAATCCTCAAAATCTGTTGGCTTTTCCTAGAGAAAGATTCTCATTGCACATTTCATACTAAGGACAGTCATTTTGCTAGACAACACACAGTGATTGTTGTTTGGGAAGAGCGGCACATTTTCCATGCATGCACCACGTCAGGAAGCATTTCTCTGCGTCTTTCAATATGAGTTGCACATGGTAGGAACTACTCAAGGGAAACAATGCTTGAAGCTCAGTGAGCCTACCCTTGGATTTCAGCTTGAGGTGTTGACTCATAACATGCCAACATGGAAATCGGTGATGGAATTTCTGTAGGCAATGTGGGAAAGATGAAATAGAGACAGAAGATGGATAGAAGACTCTTGTAGTTCAGGCAAAAGGCCACAAGGGGCTAGACTACCTTTCCAACATGAGAGAAATGGAAGGGGTAGCACAATGGGTCATCTGAACTTCTTCTAAGGCCATTTGTAACTCTCACAGGAGGGGTCAAGGCTAGAATTGGGTCAGGGTAAAGAGTTCTCAAAGATACAACTTTAAGTGGAGAAAGATTTTCTTTTTAATTACTGAGGCTGCTATCATATTTGAATGCATACCATGCTTAGTTTGTGCTTAAATTCCCCATAGCAATATTCAGTTCTTTCAGTAAGCTGAGCTGATTTATTGCTGATATTTTGTGGCATCAATGATAATCTCAAGACATTCAAAGAAAGTTTGAGTGCCTATTTATTAGAATTGGGTTATCCTACCAAAACTGTGTCTAATAAAAAAACAGTGGGGGTAAATTTGCAATAAAACTTTTCTTTAAAAAATGTGCTAGGCACCTGTGGCTTGCGTTTGTAATCCTAGCTACTCAGGAGGCTGAGATCTGAGGATCACAGGTTAAAGTCAGCCTGGGCAGTGAAATCTATGAAACTCTTATTTCCAATAAACTATTCAGAAAAAGATGAAAGTGGTGCTGTGGCTCAAGTGGCAGAATGCTAGCCTTGAGCCCAGAGAGGCACAGGGACAGAGGTCAGGCCCTGAGTTCAAGCCCCAGG
This sequence comes from Perognathus longimembris pacificus, assembly GCF_023159225.1. NCBI lineage: Eukaryota > Metazoa > Chordata > Mammalia > Rodentia > Heteromyidae > Perognathus > Perognathus longimembris. Next base: position 24,306,139 of record NC_063178.1, on the reverse strand, counting down.
ACTGGCAAAAAAAAAAGTGTTTTTAGTACTTTTTTCTACTATAGTCATCATGTTTACTATAGAAAACTGGAAAATACCTACAAAGAATACCAAACTGATAAATCTGTTTAACCCTGATATCTTCTTTGCCTGGAGCTGGAGATGTATGGAGAAGATTGTCAAAAGGAAACAAACTCCACTGGAAACAATTTTCACAGGAAACAAAACTTTCTTTTCTAGATCTCAAGTACCTCTAAACAGCTATCTCTTTTTAGTTTTGGAGGAATTACAGCATTAGGCCTACTTTCTGTTCTTCCTCTACTACCCAGTGAGTTTAAGGGATTGCCAGGAATTGCTAGGAATAGCTCCATGGAAAAAAATCCATCCTTGTTAGAAGTAGTCCTATGTAGAAGTCTACACTTTGGAGAATCTTTGTCCCTCCTGTGTGAAAATGAATTCATATTCTCCTTAAACCCTGAGGACTCTCTAGCACTTTTCTTCCCAGAGGTCATAAAGAGCTTTCAAAATGGATTCTTAAGAGCTGAAAAGCAGACTCTCTGAAAAGCCACTCACAGTGGCTCTCAACCTTAATCCTAGATACTTAGGAGGTTGAGGATCATGATTCAAACCCAGCCCAAGCAGAAAAGCCCACAAAACTCTCAGCTCCAATTAACTAGCAAAAAAATGTGGACTACAAGTGTGGTTCAAGGGGTAGAGTGCCAGAAAGTGTCAAAAAGCTTAGCAAAAGTGCAAAGTCTTGAGTTAACAACCAGGTACTACCATAAAAGGAAACAAAAATAAACAAAGAGTTGGGAGGCCCACATGTGGAGGCTAGCATTCTGTCCAAACTCCGTCTAGTACAGGGATCCGTCCTTTAGAGTCCTGCCAGAATGCACAACCTCAGTGACAGATGGCCAGAAAGTAAGAAATTAGGTTGTTTAGATCCACTGCTCTTTGTTTCTTTATTGTGTGGTAAAATTCTAATTTGAAATTACTTAATATTTATTTGCTTTATTGTAATATTTTTACCCCCAAAGATAATTCTGTTTGAGACTTAATGAAGGACAAATACACACATACACCTATATTATCTATCTATCTATCTATCTATCTATCTATCTATCTATCTATTTCTATGTTTATCTTAGGAGAAAGGTTAGGGGGATGTTCATGATCCTCCTTAAATTGTATTAAAAATCAACGTATGTGCACCTACATGGTTTTATACCCTCTGGGAATGAGGATCGGCCCTTATGGAATCCTCTAAGAGTCCTAACTGGTTCTGTGACCACCCTTGTGAAGAAGATTCCCATATAAGGTAACATGTACAGAGAAATATCAAGGGCTGGTGCAATGTAGGTGAGCCAAACTCACGAAACAGGTCAGGTAGAATAAGGAAGAGAGTCAAGCCCGAGAAATGGGCCAGATGGTGGAACAGATGGATTACAGAGATGAAAACCAAGCGCTCCAGCCATTACAGACTGAGGTTTAAGAGCTAAGATCTAAGAAACACAGCTAACCATTAGATTCCAAAACGGAGAGAAATTGCCAATCAAAAGCAGCCTAACCAAAGGCACAGGCCCTGCTTCCTTCCCCCGCCTGGGTGAGTGCTGCCCTTTTGGCTGGGTGCCCGCTGTCTCTATTACCAGCATCCTAGTACACCTTTGTTTCTCTCGTTCTGCTGTCCACCTGGAGCTCCCAATACCTATTCCATTCATGCTTGGAGTGGAGGGCATCTGGCTTACGTGCAACAAAGGCAGGCCAGGCCTAGCTCAGAGGGAGGCGCCTTCCCATCCCTGCCCAGCCACGCTGTCCAGGGGCCCCGGCTCTCTGTTTCACTGGGAATAAGTCGCCCGCTCCCAGATCCAGCGACTATGCAATCTGTCCCGAGGCCAGCCACGCGGAAACATAATGCCACCGGGAGCCTTTGTTTCCGCTGACTGCCCTCCTTTCTCGGGCATGTCAGCCTGTCTGTGCCCAGGCTTCTCCTCGACGTCAGCCCCGCCTCACTCAGGCAAAGCCGGGGGAATAAGGGGGTGTTTCAAGAGCCGGCTTGTGTCGCCCCGGGTTTGCTGACAATGTGCTACAATGCATGACTAAGGCATCATCCGCCTCGGGGAGAGGAAATTACTGGGAAGCCTCGCTCCCAGAACGCCTCTCCTGGTCCCGGGGGTGGGGGGCGCTGGGAACACCCTCACAAAGGGACCCTTCTTCTGCAAGGCCGCTCCGCAGTGACATCATCCCCGGCCCATATACGTTGAGATGGGTCAGGACAAACGACACACTACATGGAATGAGGAGAGAGTTTGAAGTGACTGATTCAGACAGCCACTTTCCCGGGGTGGTTAGTTAGCATGTGAAATGCCCTCATTAGGCATCCACACTTCAGAGAGGATTTACTTAGCACTTCAAATATTATCACTGGACTCTACACCACAAAGGGTATGCTCATTAGCAGGAGGGTTATTCCAAGCGGAACTTTCATTCCTGCTAAGGAGATGAAGAGGAATTGACAGTTTGTGCTTCTCACCACCTTGCCCATAGGCTTGGTGTAAGAAGGCAGCATACACAGACAAGGTAAGACCTCCATAGACAGACCTGATCCAGACCTCCAGGGCTCCTACAATCTCTGAGCTCCCTTCCCGCCCTGTATGCAGTCCTCTGGGGTCCTGCTTGCAGAATATGATGACAGTCCACTGCAGTGTTAACTCCAGTCCAAAGTGCTTATGGGAGCGCTCCAGCCACAGAGCAGAGCTAAATACCACCAAGTCCCTGACAGTTTCTGGGCTTGCTCATCCATTGAGTGAGGTGGGAAGGGAAGAAGAGAGGTAGAACTGTCCCTAATTGTCATCAAATTGCCCTCTCTTAAAGAGAAAATAAAAGATAAAGAGAAATCTTGTATGCACCAATCCAAGTATCTAAGGTAAGCTGGAGATGGAACTCTGGAGGTCTCCTTTCAGTCCTTGGTGAATGAAGATCAAGACTGGCAGTGAAAATGTGGTACTTCAGGAAAATGGATTGGAGAATGACCCACTTTTGCTCTCTGTCTTCATTATATGAACTGAACATTGGCGAACTTAACTTCACTTGAAACTATCTAGAAAAAGGCCTATCAACATTCAACCTAAGAATGTTCCTTGGCTTTAACAAAGGTACATAGGTTATTATTCTTCATGATAAATGTGACAAATAGTCACACTTGTGAGTCACATTAAGAAGACTAAAATCCTGGCCAAAACCTATGAATAGGAGGCTTTATAGCCCCGGACAAAAATAATTATATGGTTTCTTTGAGTATTTTATTGTTTGATATCATGAACCAGATGATCTTAGTAGAGACTCAGGATCAACTCCATTCAAGTCCCTAAAAGATTTTATGTTGTATAAAGTTGATAAAATAATAATATCCACCATCTTCTGAGATTCCATTTTCTTTTTCTTTTCTAATATGCCATGCCAACAATGGAATAAAATAACATACAATATCTTGACAGCTGGATAGTGAATTTAATCTTACAAAGCTTTCTCACTCACAACTATACATCATGATAGTTAATGGGAAAATTCTAAGGAATCGTAAGAGAATAACAGGGTTCTAATGTTTGAAGCAGGGAAATACCTTAGATTATAAAAGACAAGCTGTTACCCAGATGCTAATGGCTCACAAATCCTAACTACTCAGGAGGCTAAGATCCAGATTGCAGTTTGAAAGTAGGCCAGGTAGAAAAATCTGCAAGACTCCATCACCAAAATAACTAGGAAAAAATGGGGATAAATGCAGGGCTCAAAAGGTAAAATACCAGCCTAGCAAGCAAGCAAAGCAACAGTCCTGCCTTCAAGCTTCAAAGCTACCAAAGAAACAAAGAAACAGTTGAATATCTATTTTTGCCTTTTTAGTATTGTGTAGACTTATAATTTCATTTCTTGCTCAAAACATTTCCTACTTCTAAAGAGAGGAACAAGGAAGAAAAGAATGAGAATCTCAGTAGTCAAAGTGTGGCTCAAAATTCACCTTCAGATCCTACCATTCTTTTTGCAGAATAATGTTGTAGCTTTGTGCTTATAACTAGTTCCCTGGTCTTATCTGAGGTTAAACAATCCTGTGAAGATAAAATACTAGGAGCTATGAGAATGTCCAATTTCTGAATTACTTGTCACTGATCCTAATTAGTGAAATGAAAATGGAGTGAAGCTGTTAATAAATATTCTATATAGTACAACATTTGGGGAAGAGATAAATCAGTGTATAGTATGTGTGGTAGGTGTACATGCATGCATATGAGCATGTGTGTGTCTCAGTACCAACCCTTGAACATAGGGCCTGTGCTCTTGGTTGGTGATAACTTGGCACTCTACCATTTGAACCACATCTCCAGTGTGGTATTTTGCTAGTTAACAGGAGATGTAATCTCAGACTTTCCTGCTTGGGCTGTGAACTTTGAACTTCTGGATCTAAACCTCTTGAGTAGCTAGGATTATAGCTATGAGCCACTGGCGCCTGGCTACAACAGGGTGACTTTAAGGAGAGACAGATCTCAGTGAATCAGCTCTGTTTGGAGATTGTTCCTTAGGGTGTGACCTTACCACCTCTGGTTATTCAGGGTGATAGAATAGTGACCTCACAGGCTACCTTGGTTCTTTCAGTTTATTTGCTGTTCCTTAAAGAGATCTTCAGTTGACTACTACATAACGAACCTCATCCCACAACTGAGAAATACTTCATTTTGTGGTTGTTTTCTTGGTCTTACTACAAATACCAGCTAAGGTCATCATAGAACTCTCTTTACATTTTTTTCTTAAATATGTTTGTCTGTATTGATGTGGTATCTCCATGTTTAAAGTAGCTATCTAATCATTTCTTCCCATGGAATAATTATCCTCCTCCTAAAACCACTAACATTTGTCAAATTAAGGAAGGTACACAGCCAAAATACTTCTCTGTAATTACAGAAAACCATAATGGCCTCCTGAGTTATTTATGTGCTTATATGCTTTAAATAGTATTGGCAAGGCAGGGAAAGAAGAAGTTAGAACAGGGAAAGTTGAATCCTTGACATTGGTCTAGTGGCCTCTACTAGACATACAACACATATGAAGTTTATGATGGATTCTTGTATTTATTTTTTTTGTCCATTAATATCTCGATTCTTTCTTTGGTAAGAGAATTGTTGGGTAGGAATGCAGAAGGTATATGAGGGTTTGGACAGGACTAAAGAGATATTTTTGGTGTAGTCCTACAGCAGGGGGATTTGACACTGACAGATAGGAAGAGAAGAGTGGTAGCCAATGAGGGGACATCCCAGTGAGGAATGCATGTTTTGAGCAGGAAATCTGGATGAACTTCCTACCCCATCTACCTTCCCAAAGTGGAATGACCTGAAGAATGCCTTTTCAAGAGCATTGTGTAAAGGATTTGTGTATTGGCTTGAAAGGTAGCCTCTGAGACTTCTTCCAACCATCAAGTTGGGTGATGCTTTTATTTTAGATACCCGTAATACATGCTCTGGGCTAAATCTTCTGCTGAATTCAATGTGTTTCTCAGATGCTCCTAACCAAAGGCTTCTCAGAATGACTGGGAGGAGGCTGGGTGCATTTTAACATCAAGGTCAATGTTAATGATATTCACTACATTAACACACACAAAAGGGACAATTAAAAGATGAGGAACAGGCACGAGCTCAACATACTTTTTTTTTTTTTTTGGCCAGTCTGAGCACTGTCCCTGGCTTCTTTTTGCTCAAGGCTAGCACTCTGCCACTTGAGCCACAGCGCCACTTCTGGCCATTTTCTGTATACGTGGTGCTGGGGAATTGAACCCAGGGCCTCATGAATACGAGGCAGGCACTCTAGCCACTAGGCCATATCCCCAGCCCCTCAACATACTTTCATTCATTAATAGAAAGCAAGAATACAGATAAGTAGATAACACTAACAACTAACCTTCATTTTTACTATTACTAATATTGTTTTCAAATTCCTGATGTTCAATTTTGCCTTTCTAATTTTATGAAATAGGTACAAGTCTTAACCTAATTTCATCCGCATAGAGGTATTCATTATCGCCTCATATGAAGAACTAGTAAAGGGAAACTCTGAGATTTGAACTTCTGTCCACATCCATTTTCACAGTCTCCCACTATACATACTCAAGAGGATGTCAGGGCTCCCCAAAACACTGGGGATGCTGCCCATGTGCACCAGGTTCTTTATGGAGGAACCTTGGCCTAGACTGTGAATGCTCTTGAAAGTCAGATGTGGCGGTGCACCTTGCAATGTACGCATGATGGAGGATGGTAAGTAAATTCAAGGCCAGCCTGGCTTACCTAGCAACATTAACAGCAACAGATAGCTGAACTTGAAAAGATTGTACCAATCTTGCCTCATAATCTTAGAACTGCTACTTAGAATTCTGGCAGCTGTAGATATTCAACTTACATATAAATACTAATGTACATGGAGGAGATAAAGGAATTAGGAAATTGTGATTAATTGAATTGCCTAGGAGAAGTAAGCAAATGGACTACTATTCTACTGTATCTAGAATGTTCTTTAGTTGTGTGTGTATTTTTTTTCTGAAGACAAAGTAAGAGAAAAATTTGAGAGCAGTGGTCTAGTTCCAAAGTGAAGGATAAATTCTTGGAAGAGATAAATTATGGTGCTTAGGAATCTCTTACCAAGAAAAGCTATAATTTAAGAATAGTCACATACATGAACTAATTTGTGTGTGGACTTCAGAAACAACTACATGAGATGAAAATAATTCAACATGGAAAAAATGTCATCGAACTTGTTGCTTACTTTTATGTAGTCTTAGAAGAAAAATCTTAAAACGACTTTATTACTGAAAAAATTATATTAAAGAGAAACCCACGCTTCGGTTTGTTTATTTCCAAGTAAGTATTCTGTGACATCAATGACACTTTCGAAAGCAACATGTGTTCACATTTTTAGATTTCCATTTGTGCTGGCCAATGGCTGAGTTGTAAGACCCAAGCGGAGGTTATTTGGGTTGAATCTCCAGCTGCTTTTGGATTATAGATTCTAGATGCTCTTATTTTGCTTCCTCGTATGCTAATTATGTGAACAAGGGTCATCCACGAGCATGTTTCGTCAACAATACAGATTAAACAAGTTATACCTCTGGAGCCACTGGTCCTGTGAAATTTAGCTGTCATTCTACTACCCGCCTTTGGTAAAGTTGACAAATCTGTCTCCTGGATTGAAGCTTTGTGCACACAGGAAAGAGAGATGTAGCAGGGGACCTCCTCCCTTTTGACTTTCCTGAAGGTGAGTTCCAATTTATCTTAGATTCCAAAGGCTTTCAAGAGGGGACAGTGAGTCAGAGAAGCATTTGGTAACTTGCAAAGTGCACTGAAAAGTTATGCAGGTATTGGTATATCTGCTCAACTCCATACTCTAAGTCTAATCATTTTGTAATTCCAGTCACTTCTGACGTGACTGAGATGATTGCCTTCCAACTTAACTATAATTAAAATTATTCTAACGTAAGCTCAGTTACAGAACCTTTAGGATATGCCAGAAACTGGCCTAAGCTCATTAAAATCCAACGTCTTAGTCGACACTTAACCCATCCGAAGGTAGTATTGTTATCACTAATAGGAAATGTAGGTTTTAATTTATAAATAAGGAAACTTGAGGTATATAGAAAGCAATCACAGTAGCTCCTTTGTACTTTGTTCTGAATTCCTGGGTTCCACCCACTGCAGATTGAAAACTCTTGGAAAACAATTGCAAGTATACTGAACATGGACTGACCTTTTGTTCTTGTCATAGTTTCTTAAATACAGTGCAATAAGTATTTACAGAACAGTAGAGAAGGTTCTGGATGGAATCTCCATGGCTATCAAGAAACAACTATAATTTAACTCATAAAGCCTGGGAGAGCTGAGCAGACACCTGTCCCACATCTGATTTATAATACTTGAGAATCCTACTATTTCGTTAACTTTATCTGCACTTTGCCCAAAGAAGGACTTTTGGGGGGGCGGGGGGGGATAGGAATGGTTTTGCTGAATGCCATAGTAGCTTCCTGTCCTGTTCAGTCACTGCCTCGCCATGGTCTTGCTTTCCCTGTAACCAATGATTGGTAGAGTGGCCACCGCTGGTAGCCCACCCAGCTCCTCTTCACACAGCAGTGTGGACTTCCTGTATCTGCTAGTGATTCACCCTTGTACCTAATATGGAGCACACATACTCTGTCTCAGATACTCTAAGATCCTCAGGGAATTTACCCACTCCAATAAGCCCTGGCTGCAAGCACGTAGACCTGGTCTCCAGCATTTCTTGTTTATTTTCCTGCAGTCCTGAGTCAACCCTTTTCTCTTTTCCCATGTCCCGAGAGCACAAGCCAACCATTCTCATGAACGAGACTCCCCATTTTAGGCTCAGCTTTTAGGAAATCTGAACAAAGACATTAGGCATTACTTAAAATTGATTCAAAGAATTCCATCCTTGAAAAAGCTTCATTTAATCCAGTGAAATGGGAGTGTCTTTCTTTCTCAGACAGCCAGATGACAAAAAGCATTACTGACGTAAAAATACAATCTGTAGAAATATATAGTTTGTAATAACTCCAGCATAATTTCCCCCAAAGTTCTCTAATTTATTGAAAAGCAACAACCACCACCAAACTTATTTAAATATATTTCTTCTCTTTGCTTATTTTTGTTACTCTTTTTTAAATCCTGTTTTCTTCCTTTTCATTTCGGGGGATGGATCATTTTAGAACAAAGACATGGTGTTACATGATTGATCGAATCCAGAAGCAGCTTACAAATGGTGGTTTCTGCTGTTCAGTTACTGACATAGCGGTGGCTTATGGTCCTTCTCGCCACCCTTTGCTTCTTTTCATACATCTGTAAACACCAGAGCTCTATCTAGGGAAGCCCCCAGGTTCTTACCTGGTGTATGGGGTCACTCTTTTTCCCTGGGATATCAAGATGTATGAAATATAGCTGTGTCTTACCCTTTCATAGAACTGGAAATTTCTTCCACAAGTGAAAGAATCTCCTCATGATTTGCTCCTTGAGGCTTGGCTGTACACTGGTTTCTGAATCAGGCCCCAGAAGAGACTAATGATTGGAGAACCTAGGACCATGCCATTCCTTTTCTTCTTTACCCTGAAGTAAAAGCAAAACAATTCCCTTGAGAAAGAGAGAGAGGGGGGGAGGAGAGAAAAAGAGAGAGGGGGAGGGGGGCAGGCAAGCAGGCAGGCAAGCAAAATGATTTCCTCCAAGGGACCAATCTTACCATTTGAAAAAAGAAAAGTTCTCCAAAATGCTATCACACTATTGAGGGAAAGTATCTATTTGGAGGAAAACTGCTCAAAGTATTAGAAATTTCATTTCTACAAATTAATTATTCACAGGTTTCTGGCTGAGCAGGTAAGCAAGACCCACCACAAGAAGACAAGAAGGTTGGAACACTACAGGTTCAAGGTCTCGTGGAGAGGAATCCAAGCCGTGGTGTGACCCCTGTCACAGCTACTGCGGCTCACAACAGGGAGAACCATTTTAAGATTCACCAGTGGCTCTGTCATCTCATCGAGTTTTTTGGAGCCTCCAGACACGTCTACTTGAAGTTACTAGCTCAGAACCTGGGTATTTTTAGCTTATCACTTACATCTTTGCTTACCAGTTCTGGGTCTTGAAGTCGGGGTCTCGCTGCTGCCTTTGAGCTTTTCTTGCTCAACACTAGCACTCTACCATGTGAGCCATAGCTCCACCTCTAGCGTTTTTTTTGGTAGGTAGTTGGGGATAAGAAGCTCATGGACTTTCCCTGCCTGGGCTGGCTTTGAACTGTGATCCTGAGATCTCAGCTTTCTGAGTTGCTAGGATTATAGGCCTAAGCCACTGCTTATTTAATTTCTTTACCTTTGCATTGCTGTCCATTGATAAACATTTTATCCATTCTCCAACTTCTTATAACCTTCCCTTTGCTGCCATCATATCTCAGATCCTATCAACCTCCCTTTCCACTTTCCTTAGGGCCTGCTTTGAGGTGAGTTACAACTTGTGTAGTAGAGTAGCTGGTGCAATAGTTGTGCAGTGTCCTGGAGCTCACTAGCAAAATTTTAGATGTTTACCTATCTGCCTTCAGATACTCTGTCATCTATTCTTTTTTCCTTTCCTCTTCACTGTTCACTGTAAGACATGATTTTGTATAACCCAGCAAAGGTCTGGAGCTATATAAATTGAAAAAGGACTTGTTCTGCACATCGAATGGAAACCTTTTGATGTCCTTCACACAATCACATAAGCTTGAAACTACCCTCTTCTGAGTAGTTTATTTCCTGATGACTGAACTTCACTAAGTAATGACATCTTCCTTATAAGCCAAACAATCTTCCACAATATAAAAAACAAATGTCTGTCTAGATGTAAAACCCACCCATGCATTCACACACACCAATAGCTGACTGAATGCATTTTACACAGTTCAGAATACCATTGGTGACTTCATTATGCCTTATTTGAGTGATTTATAATCAAGGTTCCTTAAACTCAACAGAATAAAAATAAAACGACAAAATAGAGACTCTTTTTGCCTCCTTTCTCTGCCTTGTAAGGACATCTAAGCAAAGATTTCAAAGACCATATGTTAATTTTGCCTCCTTCTGTTTAGATTAGGATATGTATGCATTCAAAGATATCAGAATTTTTCCTGATGTTTGGTTCTAGAGAATGGTGATTGGTTGTGTCTAGAGCTTCTCTGCTGATATTTTTAGACAAGCATAAGAAGTAGCCTTATTAGTGAAAAGGAAAAGTAACTTACTTCTTTTCTCAGGAGCAATTGCATATTAATGTACGCATTTTTCTTTCTGATTAAAAAATTAATGCATATTTATTTTAGCATTTAAACAAAACAAGCAAGAAATACAATGACATTTTATCTTAACTCTACATTTTAGAGGTATTCTTAGTATTTTTGGTGGCTTAAAAAATATAGATACTTATGCTAGTACATACCTCCACAATCCCAGAACCTGGGAGGCTGGGGCAGAAGGATTGTGAGCTTGAGATTAGCTTTTGTCAAAAAATGTGGAGTTCATTTTGTATATTAGTTCTTCAATATGCTATTTTTTCATTCATCAGGAATTTGTAAGAATTTCTCATCATTACACTTATGACGAAAGTATAATTTCTGAGGAGTCATCACAGCCTGTTCTATCATTCCCTTGATACAGTATTTAATCTTTTTCCAATTTCACTATTATAAAAGTAGTATAACAAATAAATTTTGTATACTTCAAAGCCATTGTAATGAGGGATTCTTATAAACTGCATGAAATACACACACACACACGCATACATTCTTAAATTGCAGGAATTAGCTGCACACACAAATACTATTTTAAAAGAAAAAGTAGTTCTTGCTTCATTTGTTTGCTAAAAAAGTGTTTCCCATGCTGGGTGTTTGTGGGTCATGCCTATAATCCCAGCCACACACTATGCTGAGAGCTGAGGATCACAGTTCAAAGCTAGCCTGTGCAGAAAACACCATTAGATTCTTATCTCCAATGAAGTACCAAAACAACAACAACAACAACAACAACTGTGAGTGGAACTATGGATCAGTTGGTAAAGTGATAAACTTGAGCAAAAAAGCTCAAGGATGTTGCCCAGGCCCTGGGTTCAAGCCCCATGACCAGCACTGAAAAATAAGTTTTCCTGTGTGTTCGGAGCCAGTGGTTGATGAAGCAGTTGCTGTTGGTCTGGTTAGGTAAGATAAAGTGTGCTGGAGTTGACCAGTTCTCAGTAAGTTGTTGGTATTCCATGCTTCCTGGCTTGTGCTCTTCATACACCATTCTGAAATGGTAGTAATGCTACTCTGTGCTAATTATGTAGTGTTCTTCACTGTGTAATGTCAATGCCCAGAGCGCGATCCATAATGGTTATTTGTTGAAGGAAGAAATAAATCCATGGATTAAGTGCTCTCCAAAGAGACTCGTGTCCAAGGCAGGTGGGAAGTCTTCCTCCCAGCTTCCATCACTCTGTTGGATTTTCCTACACTCTGGGGAGGGAGCTCTTGCCTGCACATTGATGGACAGTCCTTAACTCCCTCTAGTGGTCAGTATCACAAGGCCAGACGCATGAATATGCTGGGCGAACTTCAGAAGCCAAGAGTCGGTGTCCTTAGGTGCCCTTCTGAAATAATGGAAGCTGTGTTCTGAAAGAGCCCTCTCACTGGGGGAAGTTTTTGTCTTTAGGAGGCCATCTGTGTCTGTGGCTGCCACGAGACATCAGGAAAAGCCCCCCCCCCCCCCCCATTTCATGGCAGTATCCCAACTTCTTCCTTTTAATTAATTCAATGATTCACTGAGTTCTGGTGCTTTTCACTTGAGTTTGTGACTTACCATGTCCTGATTTACTTTATGCTGTGCCCTGGCCAAAAAGCCTTGCTAATCTGAATGGAACACAAAATAAACCACTGTAAACCCCACAGTGCTCCTGGAAAATATTGAGGGAAAGGCGTAAAATCATTCTTTTGCTTTTTGTAAGTTTAATTTTGGGGGGGGGGACACAGAGAATATATTATAAGCATTATTGGCAAGTGATTTACTTAGAGATACGGAGACAAAATGGAGATAATATGTCAAGCATTTCTGGTAAATAATGTACTTAGGGTTCTTTTTTCTTTCTTTCTTTTTGACAGCTCAGCTGATCACCTCAGGCAGCTGTACTGCTTTTCCTTTTTTTTTAATTTAGTGTCAGTCCTAGGGCTTGAACTCAGGGCCTGGGTGCTGTTTCTAAGGCCAGGTACCACTGAAATGACAAGCTCCACTTTGGGATTTTTTTTTTTTGGCGGGCGGGGGTGGGGGTTATTAATTGCAGATACATTTTCATGGATTTTCCTGTCCCAACTGGCTTTGAACCACAATCTTCAGGTCTCAGCCTCCTGAATAACTAGGATTACAGGTGTGAGCCACTGGTACCTGACAACATACTGCTATTTTAAGAAGGAACTGAGAAGCTATCATGAGGGAACTATCAAAATCTTGTGTCGATTCTCTTTGTGCACTTGTAAAATCTGCATCGAAAGCCAGGCGAGGCAAGCTGCCTGGCAGAACATCTACCTATCACTTTATAACCTGGCTACCTGGTCTCAGGCGAACTGACGGGCATAGATTTTCTTCTTTGTAAATTTAGAGACTGGCAAACAGCTTTTCCTGGTGATAAGCATGCAAGGACAATCTTCAAGAATGAACTCAGAGGGTTGCCCTAATTTTCTCAGTGGTCCATTATTGACGCTGTGATGGACGACCTTAGGCAAGTTCCATCAACTAGGGAGGAAACTTTCTTTTTCTAATTTCTGGCTCAACTGTTCCCTAAATGTTCCTTCCATTGCTGTTTTAACCAGGTCACCAGAGCATCTCAATCTGTACTTGGGTAAGAATAGGCAGCCTCTGGGACTTCCTGTGTAGCTACAAAGGGTGAAGACAAATGAACTCATCTCCTGGGAATCTTAACAAGGAGACTGCTGCCTGTGTGTTGGGGTGCCTAGTATTTAAACTGCGATCCCAAAGCTCAGAGCTGGGTAAATGCAATAAGCTCTTCAGCACAGACACTTTTCTCCCAGTTTTATGAGGTTAGACTTTCAGTATTTGTTTGAAGGAGAGCTGTTTATGGGCTTGCAAACAAAGTGCTGGAGGAAAGGAATTTAAAGGATGTCCTTAGGCAAATTCAGGTAATTTTACTTCAAGAGGCTAAACTACGCATTAACCCTTCGCCTCCCAACACTGCTTCTGGACTAGATGGCAGTAGTTAATGGGGAGAACTTATGGGTGTGACCTTAAGAAAGTCACTTCCTCAGTGTGCTGGCTTTTGCTTTGCCTGCTGGTGACCTCCTGAGAAATAGGGAATGAGCAAAAGTTGGATACTCCTTTAAGGTCGAATGGAAACTCATTGAGGCTGAATAGGTAATTTGTATCTCCTTCCAGGTGTGTTGTTTTCAGACTTTAGTCATCATGGTGAATGAATATATGAAGAGTAATAATGATGTTTTTGGAATAAAGCAAATGTGTTACTATACCTAATAAAAGTAAAGCTGCAACCATAAAATGTGTTTGTGCAGTGTGTGTGTGTGTATGTGCCTGTCCATACTTGAACTCAGGTCCTGGGCACAGTTATTAGCTTTTATGCTCAAAGCTGGTACTGTACCCTTTGAGCCATGCCTCCACTCCCAGCATTTTGGTGGATAGTTGGAGATAAGAGTCTCAAGGACTTTTCTGCCGTGGCTGGCTTGGAACCACAATCCTCAGATCTCCCATGCCGTTGGGATTATAGGAGTGAGCCACTGGTGTCAACTCCAGTTATGGACTTTGAAGTAAAGTGTAGTTCATCAGGACACAGGATTACGCTCTGCCTCATTAGATACAAATAATAAATATTGAGGGCACCATGTCGCTCCTGTCTTAATTTGTTCTGCTGTTGGAAGCTTAGTCATTTGACAGGGAGAATGTTGAAAAGCACACCTTCAAGCCTTTGGTTACCAGTTTAAAAGTTAGAGGAGGGAGGTGAACTTCCTATTAGAACAGGGCAGTACTTTGCTTCCTCAAACACGTGATATCAATAAACCAGCCCCTCCCCCCCAAAAAAAGAGTTTGCACCAATGAATTGAGTTAGCATTTCACCAAGAGAACAAAACAATCTCTGTTCTCCCTGGAACCTTGGCTGACCTGGGCTTCTGTATCATCCCATGACTAGTGATAGAAGGAATGAGAGCATCCTTGTGCTCCTTGGCGCGTGGCCTGGATGGGAGTAAAGTTGCTGGTTGTTGCTAGGGAGCGTGTGCCTCTCAGGAAAATGACTGGATGCCAGTATTGAAGAAGGGCTGCCCTCAGGGGAGAGGGCGCCCATTCGAAGTCAGCCTCTGCGTCTCCCAGACTGTCAGGCATACATTCTGCTGCTACAACGTTGAGCTTCACAGGAGGGCCCTGCTAGAAGCCAGCAGGTGCCTGCCCCAAAGGGCAACAAAACAATGCTTTCTTAGAGCCCATGCTCCATCCCCTTTCTAGACCAGTGGGTCTTAGAATGTGGCTGCCCAAACAGCTATATCACATCACCTAGGAATTTGCTAGAAATGTGAATTCTTGGGCACCGACCCAGAAGTACTGAACCAATACCTCTGCTGACGGATGGAGGCAGCAGGGTTAGCATCCTTGTTGGTACTTTGCACAAGGTTGAGATTTGCACAAGGTTCTGATTTGACCACCCCGTGGGGTGCCTGAGGCATGAAGATACCTTGTGTTAAATGGCAGGGTGCCCACTCTGGGGGCTGGCACTCGCCTCTCTGGGAGAGATCAGAGAGCTGTGATCAGAGATCACCTCGAGACGTGCCTCCCAGAGCAGCTCTCCCAGGAAGGCTGACAGCCAGACAGGACTCGAGTCACTGGTTGACAATATTACCCTGAGCGTCAAAGTCATCGTCATCATCATGTATCTTTTTTCTAAGCATAAAGAGAGACTATAGTTCTTTTAAGCTTGTTAGTTTGGTTTAATTTTTAAAAGTTTAGCCATATATTTGCAAGCCCCCATGTTTACTCTTACTTGACCTGCTTCTAAAATTCTATAATATTTTGTTCATTCATCTCTTATTTGCATATTAATTTATTTGACATCCATCTCTTTACTGATCCCGCCTATTTGATATGTCATTATCAGCATAGCTTTCTTTTTCTTTTCTTTTTCTGTGGTCGTATTTTTCTTGTGCTGGTCCTGGGGCTTAAGCTCAGGGCTTGGGAGCTGTCTGTGAGATTCTTTAGCTCAAGGCCAGTACTCTACCACTTGAGCCACAGCTTCACCTCCAGATTTTTCTGAGTAATTTATTGAAGATAAGAGTTTCATGGACTTTCCTTCCCAGGCTGGTTTCAAACCATGATCCTCAGATCTCAGCTTCCTGAGTAGCTTGGATTACAGGCATGAGCCAACAAGGCATAGCACTTCTTTTTTGAATCATGGTTTCTTTTAGTCCTTTGTAGTTGTTTTTCTGTTACTTTTACCACCTGTTGGCTCGCATGGGTAGTATCTGTTACCTGTTTGTTGTGTGGATGATTTCCTTGCTTCTTTGCATGCCTTGCAATTTTTTTTTTGTTAGAAGCGACCTATTTCAGCAAACTTTCCATATAGATCACCATCTCCATCACCCACCCTGTCCCCAGGACTTGTAATTCTTATTTTTTTTCTTGTTTGTTGGTTGTTAAACTTCCCATATTGTATCTCAGGGATGAACAACTCTGGGATACTCAGAGACAGTGCAAGTAGACAGAAGGCTTTTCTCTAGCCTTTCCCCAACCACTCTCCTCTGTTATTCTCAAGTAATCCTCACTGGCTGTGATTTTCAACAATCCCCTGGTGGCTTGCATTGCTCTGTCGACAAATGCAATCACCTTCCCACCCCTACAAGAAACAGTTCCTGAGACATTTTTTTCGGATCCCAGGAGGTGTCCACCCAGGCCATCTCCTTTCTCAGCTCTCTCCTGAAAATTGCTCTCCCTAAAATGGCATCAAGTCTTCGCCAAATCACACATCTCCTTCAGGCTGTGTCCCTCACACCCTCTCCGGATGCCAGGAGTTCTCTTAGCCCTTGCTTCTCCACACTTTGCTGCCAATGAAAGCACTTCCCATGGGAAACAATTTGGAGCTATTTTTCAACTTGATTCTCTCTCCTTAGGCAAAATCTTGGCACCAGGGCGGTGGAGCTGAGAATGTGGACAGTTGTAGCTTTTCTTCTGAGGGACTTGGTGGGAGTAGGGCCACCGCCATCCCAGTGTCTTGAGGTCCCAGCTTGCTTCTCCTAGCATGGAACCACGACATGACAAGTAGACTCAGGAGTGAGAGGTCTTTATTAAGTGATGGGTCTTCATTATTTTCTGCAGTTTAGCACCCAACATAAAGGCCACTTGCCCAACAAGTGGAGGTAAATACCTCCCCCTCTTTGCCCCTACCCATCTCTCCACTACATTCATCCATGGGATGAGCAGCAGGATGAAAATTGCAGAGGTCCTGTGCTCCCTAGGAAGAAAGCCCAGTGGAGGGAGCAGGACCAGGGATCATGGTGCTCTTGCTTCTGGAGTGGAGTCTCTGTCTCACAGAACTGAGGAGGGTGATTTGAGTCAGAAGGACCCTGCTGGCAGGGAAAACCAAGCAGGACTACCCATGATAGTTGTGATTCCAAATTACTGCAGGCAAGCTGAATCCTGAAGAGTTTCTTGGAGGAAGTGGCACTTAAAAAAGAGGACTAGGAATCAGCCAGCTAGCAGAGGGCTGGACAGGACATTATGAGTAGCAAGTCAGCCTGGAGCACAAAGTGAAGAACCGAGAAGCTTCATTTCTGAGAACTCCACGAGCTGGGCCTTTTAGGTGATTAAGTGCAATGTGATGAATCTGGATAGCCCTTTAAGGTTCATTAAGGAGCTTGGCTTTTTGTTTTCTAGGTGAAGAGGAGTGACTGGTGGGTTTTGTATAAGGAGGAGGCTTGGCCAGGTTGTTGGGCTTGGGTAAAATGGATTTGGGAAAGAAAATTAGAAAGTTATTGGCTTGTAAATGGATGTGAAGGGCTGGGTTTGAGCAATCTTTTAGTTATTTTTGGTAATAACTGGAGGTTGGTTGGTTGGATGTGGGACTGAGGGATTGGGGTAGTAGAGATGTTAAACCATGTGTTCCGTGGCCCACCTCATCTTAAGAGTCGACACGATCACCTCTGCGTTGGAAACAGATGCCTGTGACCTCTCCTACTGCCCCAACTGCCTTCCATTGCAAACCACATGCCTGAAATTCCTTTCTATTTCTTCACATCTTAAAGGTTCTACCTTCTCCCCCCAAACCTATAATAAAAGCAATGACTAAGAAGCAAACACCTTTAAACTCAATGATGTAGCTGAAAAATTGTTTTCTTGAGATCTTCATGGTTGTAATAGTACATACTTTGGGGGCATTTTTCTTTAGCAACGACTCCTCCTTCCCCCCTTTTTTGAGGGAGTAAATAGATGAACATGAAAGCACAAAGGTGTGTTGCCCTTAGCCACCTGCCTTGAGCTATCCTAGCACCACTCTAACACCATCCTAGCAAGTTCATTAAAGGACATGATTGTGTGGAACTTTGCTCATTGGAAGGGACTGGACAAACCACTCTGGCCCCAAGTGTTACACAGAGAGTCAACATTTCCAGAATGAATTAGAAAAGTTGACTCAAGTAGAAGTTGTTTAATTAATTAACCCCACAAACATTCTTTATGCACCTTCTACAACAGTAGAAGGAGGGAGAAGGAGAAGAGAAAGAGAGGAAGGAGGAGGAAGAGGGGAGGAGGAGAAGGAAGAGAGGAGGAGGAGGAGGAGGAGGAGGAGGAGGAGGAGGAGGAGGAGGAGGAGGAGGAGGAGGAGGAGGAGGAGGAGAACTCCAGTTCCAGTTCCAGACATTCAAGTCATGGAGAGGTGGGGGTGGGGGCAGTTGAATCTTGTGTGCTGAACATTGTTCATGTTGTGATTTTAATGCTCTGGACTCAGGATGCCTAGTTGTCTTCCTGTCAATGGGTCATATTATAGCACCCACTTCCTGCAGCTGATAAAACTATCTCCCTTAATAATTGTAAAATTAAAAGAAGGATCATGATGACTAGGAGGAAACAGTAACATTTCTTTTTCTGTCCATGAACTTTTGTTCACATATTCAGGTAATAAGATTATTTAGAATAAAAAGAAAGCACGGTCCAATAGAGTACCTAAAAAAAACACGCAACTCAAATAGTCTTTAAATAGATTTTACATCTACTTAACAGTCTGGATTTTAATCCTTCGGCTATAGTCTGGCATAATAATATTTTCTGCTAGCTACTGAATGAATATTTATAAAATGAAAAGATCTTACATAGTATAATTGAGGCAACTATGAAATCATGCCATTAAGATTTTTTAAAATTCATGCTTCAGTTTTGAAAGTTATCAATGAAAAGGAATACAATTCAAGATGTCTTTCATTGAGAGAGTATAATACTTCATGAATGAACGGGCTTGTACCAACCAAATAAGCTGTGTCTCATGTCACAGATCTGGTCGCTTAGAATTTAAACATGAAATAAGCATTCCCATCAGTGACAGAATTGAAACTCAAGTGTATCTTTACAAGCTTGCCATCATTGTTTGTTTATTTAATTTTTGGGGGTCAATATGTAGGGTTGAATTCAGGGCCTGGGTGCTATTCCTTAGCTTTTTCTCTCAAAGTAGGTACTCTACCACTTGGGCC
Organism: Perognathus longimembris pacificus; assembly: GCF_023159225.1. Lineage (NCBI taxonomy): Eukaryota > Metazoa > Chordata > Mammalia > Rodentia > Heteromyidae > Perognathus > Perognathus longimembris. The sequence continues at coordinate 24,286,900 of NC_063178.1, read as the reverse complement.
ACAGCTTCCCTTCCCACTGTTTGCTAGTTCATTTGAGATCAGAGCCACTGGCGTGAGGTGTGAGGCACTGGTGCCTGGCTCATTGTTTCTTTAAAATCCTGCGTTTAAATGCAAGCACAGGGATTGCAGAAGTAGACTTTGCCTAAATAGAGTTCTGAAAGATTGTGAACTGGGGATAACTTCTATCTAAAGGAGCAAGTGTAGCTGAATGTGCATGTGTCTGTGTTGGGGGGCAATTGTGTAACTGAGCTGTTTTCAAATTAAATTCCACACAGACACTCTGTGTATTTAAGAATGAGTTACAACTTGACACTTAACCTGGGTAATTACTATCCAACAATAATACCTCAGCAACTGTTAATAAAAACCTTAAACCAGTTTAAGACTTTGAGGGGAAAGAAGGTTACTGCATGATTGAGATTTTGCTATTAAAATGCAAACTTGTTTTGGGCAGATTTCCCATGGCGTTTAAATTCTTCATGAGCGATGTCTCTGGTCTCACCTGCCCTGGTCTTCATCTTCAGGGCTCTGGCTTCTCTTCTGCCTTCATTCGCCATTAGACTCTCGCTCCCTCTTTATCTTCCTGGGGCCTACAATTCTCCAGGTATTACACTGTCATGGCCTTTGCCTTAGAGATAACTTTTACTTTCCAAGGAGTTTATTAGAACTTATCCTGGGAATTCAGTCATCCATTCTTCTACTCACTGATTGGACATGTTTCATAATCCCATCACATAGGCTGACAAAGATGGCTGCCTTGGCTCCTAAGCGAGCAGCGAGCAGCCTTATGGGAAATGGAGGTGAATGTGTGGAGCAGTCATTGATAAGCGTCATGCTAAGGGCTGGGTGGCTGGCTGGACATTTGCGGCTCTGTGAGAGGCTGGTGGATGGGGAGCTGACAAGAAGGCACCTCAGTAGCAGGAAACTGAGGCTATGCGTTATCAGCCTAACAGAGGCACCACCCTTGTTGAAACCACATTACCACAGAAGAGGGTACTTTGTCAGTGCTGGGGCTTCTGAAAAGACTCATTTCTGCTGCTGTGGAGACAAAGAGGAAAGAGGCTCAGTGAGGGGGAAGAGGACACATTGTGTGATTCTCTACAGGAAAGGCAGAGCCATGTCCTTCTCGGAACACACCCATGACCAGCCTGATGGCGTGAGCAGGCCTGCTTCCAGTGAGGTGCACGTCCACGAACTCATTCTCATGAATTTCCTATTTATTAGAATGCAACTTCCTCTCTGTGTAGACATCCGCAAGAGTTCCCACGACCCAAGGTATCTGCACTCCTGCCCAGCTGTCTGTCTTGTGTCTGCTTTGCACATTAGGCCATGTCTGAGGTTGGACTCAGAGCAATTGGCTCTGGACCATCCACCCAGCCACCTATACACACACATACACAGCAGGGAAGAGTTGCTTTTCTAAACTGTGCTACATGAATGCATGGATGTGTGGGAGCCAGAAGGAAGCTCTCTGTGGGAGCCCTCTATGTTTCCTGCACCTTGGAGCTGTTTTCTTCCGGGAAGGGCGAAAAAGATCCAGGAAGTGAGGTTTAAGTTACACAAGTCTGAGGAAGCCTTGCGTCCAGTCATTTCAGGCCAGCCCTGAACCACACGAGAGCGTGATTCCTACGCAGGGTGTGAAAGCAGGGACAGAGAAAGGGGCAGAGGCAGGATGCATGCAGCTTTTCTTTAAAAACACAGGTAGAAAGGCATCAGGCAGACAGTACGGGTGCCTCCCTCCCACCAGGAAGCGTGGGGAGCTTCTATTCTACCAGCTGAGCCAACGGAAGTGGATGGCACTGGTTACTACTACATGATAGAGAGAAAATTCCCCTCTCTGGGTCTCAGGTGCCTCTTGTTAAACACATATTGGTCTTTGGAGTTGGAACTCAGGGCCTGCCTAGGTGCTATCCCTGAGCTTTTTTCCTCGAGGCTTCTGCTCTACCATTTGAACCACAGCTCCATTTCTGGCTTTTTGATGGTTAACCAGAGATAGGAGTCACACGGACTCTCTTGCCTGGGCTGGCTTTGAACTACAATCCTCTGAGCTCAGGCTCCTGAGTAGCTAGGGTGACAGGCATGAGCCATAGTGCCTGGCCAAACCGGTCTTTTTGCTCCACAGTGCTTCCCTCGCTAGGCTCAGTTCCGTCTGGGTGAAGGTGAGGATGGTGGGCGCATACATGGACTGGCTGCTGTGTGGAGTTCTCGCCTCTAGCCCGTGTTCTGAGGAGAAGGTGGTCATGGAGGGCTTTGGTTCCCCAAGGGCTTCCTCTCTCACCTTGGAACAATCCTGTATGGAACAATGAACCACATATGGCCCTTGCTCTAACTGTGAAAACAATACCTGTACCAATGGGTGATGAATGTAAAACAAGATCAAAAAGCAGCTTCAGTGCCTTCCACAAAAGCAGTAGAAAAAGGGGTTACAGCTGTCAGGGGGGCTCCCAGAAGGACAGATCACAGTGTGCTGATTCATGGCTCTAGAAGCCTCCGAGCTCTGTAGGGGATTAATAGAAATGGTGGGAGTTTGAGAGCTAGAACAGATGAGGCTAAGGTCACATAGAACAAAGACTGAGACGATGGCCCTCACCTGTGCACGGTACCCTCGGCGCTGAGCTGCCTGCAGGCCCCCCGTCGGCCCACGGTGGGTCCTGAGAGGATTGCCTGTAATGAGGGAGGACATTGAGTTCCAGAGGTGGTTAGGTGCAGAGAATGCAGGCAGGACCAGTTCTCTATCCCCCGCCTGAGAAGCTCAGTAAAGGCTCCAAAAGAAGTTGCAGAAGTGCAGCAACCAGGGCTGAGCAGGTGTCTACATGGCGGAGCCGCGAACTGCCCTCTGGTTTCTCGGCCACATTCAAGTGACTTCCTATCTCTGCTTCCTTCTGGGTAGCTGCCTCTTCACTACACTCGCTCCACAGCCAGCCATTCTCTGGCTCATTTGCATCCTATGTTCCCGGGACAGTCAATCTGGGATATACTTCTGGGACTCAACATGAGGAATCTGTGAGCTCTCTTGGTACCAAATCCAGCTTGGACTTCATCATGTAACAGGTACTTTTGCTACAAAAGCACTAACTCCTCACGTGGGCCTACAAATGTCTAAAGAGTAACTTCTCTTGACATCTCTGCCTGTATTTTCGCATCAGTCTTTGTTGAGTGTTTTCAGCAGCTTTCTTAGACTCCAGAGAGGATGGGACTGATGAGTAACATTTTGTGACAAGAGTCAAAACTACCCTCTAGCCACCAATGACTTTCATATTGTGACCAGAGCCCCGCCTGACCAATCCTGACATGACCACGTCATTGACCACAAGATTGCCATGGAGCTGCACAGTAATCGTGCATCCCTCCCCTCCCCTTGCCCCAATTCTTCCTCTATTTAAATCTCAAGCTCATGTCTGTCCCCCAAAGAGGGGCTGAATGCTTGCTCTACCTTGTCCCACAGTGTGCCTGGGCCACGTAATAAATCTCTACTTGTATCTTTATTTGGTGTATTCGGGCCAGTGGCTGGACCTGATGTTTTTACAGTCAGAAGGATGCAGAGGAGGGCTGAGGGGAATGGCCAATTTTCAGAGAAAGGAGTGTGGCCAGAGCCCCTCTCTGCTGTGTTCTTGTTGCCATCTGTCTCTCTCATTTTCTCGATTACACACAGGCAGCATAGTGTGTTCCATTAACTTGTGGTGCACGTTGAATTCCTGAGGCCCAGAACTGAGCACTAGGGTCATGTTTGCATCCACAAGGCCTAGCATTGAGGCAAGAGAGATAGATGTAGAGACAGGGAAATTAATTTTAAAAGTTAAAAGGACCAGATTCAGGAATTCAAACAGAATCAGAAAGTAAAAAGTTGCCCAAAAAATCCCTTAGAACAGTAGGCTCTTCTCTCCTTCCCTCCTTATTAGATGTTAGGTTGCAAAAACAGGGAGACCCACAAGGCCGGCCTGCCTTCTCCTGTTAGGTGTTGGAAAGCTGCAATACTTTCCTGTAAAATCTTCAACAGGTATGAAGGAAGGTTGGCTGTGGTCAGCAAATGGTTGACCTAAAGTTAGACCTCTTGTGCTTTGGGTTAGCCTAGGTCATTTGCCTCTGTTTCTGAATAATAATAAGACCATCTTAGCCGTGTTTTTCTGGGCAATAGAACCACTCCGAATCTATGTCTCAATGCTTGGAAATGTAGCAGAATGACTGTGGGTTGCTAGGTGATGGAACCAGGTATCTAGATGACAATTTCAACACAAAATCCTCCAGATGAAGACCCCAGACAACAGCCACTATCGTGATTCTTCACTCCCATCTCCTGGGGGTGAAGCAGGAGATGTTTCTCTTCCACTTTCCTATGTCTTGGATTCCACTCAATCCTTGCTAAGTATCTACCTTGTGCGACATCTTTTGGTGAGACCCTATCAAACACACTTTTTTGGTCACTGATCTCAAATTCTTGTGCATTGTGTGGAAATTGGGAAGCTGAGCGTCCTTTTCATCTTTCCTTTTCTCTAGTAGCCAGACCATGCCAGGAACATGGAAGCCCGGACCATAGCTGATGTTCAATCTACCTGTGTGGATGGAGGCTGTGAATGAATGAGTGAATGATAGTTCCCGGATGATCTGAAACGAAGGGGTGACAGAGAGTAAGGAAGTCAACACACGATTTGTGATGCCCGTCCCCCCATAATCCATGGAAAACCTAAAGTGGCCAGTTTTAGAGCAAAGTGTAGCATTTGTCGGCTATTCATTTTGTACATACGCACATTTCCTAGTAATTAGCACAGTGTTTCCTCAGCGGGGAAGTTGGCTTGGATCTGCTGAATCAGAGAAGTCGAAGACTCTGCCAGCGCATCCATCCTGCACCTGCTTTGCAAATCCCCATCCCTTGTGACTACTGTCCAAGCAGAGACACTTGGCTTCTGCTTTGACAGGAAACTTCTATCTTTGCCTCGCTTCACACAGCATGGATTTTGCTCCTTGCCTCTTCCGGAAGTCTAGTTTCAGGAGCAATTTGTACTTGTGAGTGAACTTACCATACATGATGAAATTACCTTTTGAAGGAGAGCTCTGCCCCATTCAAAGTGCAGTCGCATACCACTGCCACCCTTCCACTGCCACCCTTCCACTGCCTCCCTTCCTTCATATCTCTTGAGGAGTTGACAGGAAGGTATTGTTTTTATAATGGAATAGACATCGACAACTGAGCAAGGCTGAGTATCTTGATTCCCCTCTCTCCTCTTGCCCAGCGAGCTGGTCTCCCCAATTTCAGAAGCCTCCTTTCTCTGAATGAAAACTTACTTTCATTCCATGAAAGCTACATTAAAAAAAAACCTCAGGGGCTGGGGATATGGCCTAGTGGCAAGAGTGCTTGCCTCGTATACATGAGGCCCTGGGTTCGATTCCCCAGCACCACATATACAGAAAACGGCCAGAAGTGGCGCTGTGGCTCAAGTGGCAGAGTGCTAGCCTTGAGCAAAAAGAAGCCAGGGACAGTGCTCAGGCCCTGAGTCCAAGGCCCAGAACTGGCCCCCCCAAAAAAAAGAATAGTATTTAAAAAACAAACAAACAAACAAAAAACCTCAAGTATCATACTTTTTTCAAAAAATGAAAGTGACTGAAAGCAGGTCAGATCTAGGGTGAGAATTGTTAGGTCCGCCTGGGAAAAATGGCTCCTTCCCTTTGGGAAAAATAGCCCCTTCCCCTTTATTCTCTCTCTGTACACATGGCCTCTCTACAAGTCCCTTCCCAGGACCTGTAATCCAGGTAACTGGGGCACCTGGGGCCAGTGGGCGGTCTCCCAGGCTCGGAGGTCACTCTCCACTGTGACCACACCTCCTCCCTACCCTCTCCCTATAGAACTTTTCTCCCTGCCCTAGTTTGCCCTCTGTACGCCTCCCTTTCATGTGGGTGGGTGGTTTGGTTCTGTTCATAAACTTTCTCCTACCTGAACAGCCTTGCGGAGGTCTCCTTTCTCTAAACCTTATAAAAATGAAACTGGTTTTGACCTGGGCACATTTTATTTACTTATTTTTCTGCCTAGGGATGTGACTAAGAAGATAATCTCATAATTCCTCTTCTTTTAAAAAATAAGTGTTGCAATTTAAAAATGAAATAAAAGCAAGTCAAACTCTTTAAGTAGTGCCATCAATGATAGACTTGGAACTCAATCTGGGCTCTGATGGCTCAAGTTTGTAATTTGAGCTACTCATGAGCCTGAGATCTGAGGATCATGGTTCAAAGCCATCCCAGGCAGGAAAGGCCATGAGATTATTATCTCCAATTAAACACCAAAAAAAAAAAAAAAAAAAAAGCTGGAAGTGGAGCTGTGCCTCAAACGGTAGGATGCCAGCCTTGAGTGGAAAAGTTTGAGGACAGCGTGTAGGCCCTGGGTTCAAGCACAAGGCCTACCTGGTTCCAACTACTTAGGAGGGGAAAGTGAGAGGATCCCAGTGTAGTTGGATGTCAACCCTGGCAAAAGTTGGTGCACACTTTATCTGAGAGACTAACTAAAGGCAAAAGAACTGAAGGAGGAGGAGGTCAAATGGTCCAGTACTGCCCAAGCAAGCAAGAGGACTTGCAAATCAATACATTCAATTCTATACACGTTGTGCTCCTCCACATTGGTTGTGGACTAAAGCATTTTCACGTATTCATTCTCCTGGAGAAGGTCCTGAGTCTCAGGGCCTTATATATGAGGCCATTGTCAGCTGCTAAAATTCACTGTGGGTCACTAGAGGACTCATCCAGCGATTCTTACAAAGGCCTTAAAAAAACCTTCCTAAAGCTTTTTGAGGGCTGAGAATATGGCCTAACGGTAGAGTGCTTGCCTCGTATACATGAAGACCTGGGTTTGATTCCTCAGCACCACATATATGGAAAAAGCCAGAAGTGGCGCTGTGGCTCAAGTGGTAGAGTGCTAGCCTTGAGCAAAAAGAAGCCAGGGACAGTGCTCAGGCCCTGAGTTCAAGCTCAAGCTCCACGACTGGCAAAACAACAACAACAACAAAGAAGCTTTTCATATTTATAGTTAACCTATGGGAATTCTGAAACACAGTAGTGTTTTGGGGGGGACCATGTTGTTGTTATAGCTGGTGAAATAAGCATCTGTAGGGACATGCTTTTTTTTTAAAAATTTTTTATTAAGCTATAACCTCATACATCATCCACTCATCACACAAAACTGACTCTGCTGCCTCTATTAGCAGCTGGAAGAAGAAATTGAAAGTCAAATTGAAAATGAGTTTATATATTCCTTCAGCTTGGTTAATTAACTGTGGAAATAATGTCCCCACTTATTAATGGGCACTCTATTTGATGGATAAGGCAGATGCCCAAGAAGACGAGGTGACAGCTTCGAAAGGCACCTGGCTTATGATAATATTTGTCAAATACATGACAGGAAAAAGCAGGTTGGAATGCTTTATCTGCCAACAAACTAGACACTACCAAGCCCAGAGGCATTTGACTGACAGCCTGTTTAAGATGAGGCTGCTTGCATAATAAGAGTACCATTTTGTATTCTTGGTAATGCTAATGTATGCAAATCCACAGGCAATGCCTTCTCCCAGACAGCGGTGGGCATACTGGTTAACTGCAACCCAGGAATCTGGAGAAGACGGGGTGCATGTGAAGGTTGAATGGACATGAAACTTACATTTGGTTTTATTTGGGGTGGCACTAGGGGGAAGTATCCATGTTTGCTTTCACTTTGATTAATTGATATTGATACCATCAATTTTTGATGCCACCTTGAGTTTACATAGTAAATTTATTTTTAAGGGAAGATCTCTTTTCATGGAATAGTGTGCATTTCTGACCCTGAAAACCCTGACTGAACTGACTGGAGTTAATTCAGATGATCCTTGTTTTTCTTCCCTCAGATGTTCAAACTTCCCACTTTATTAAAGTTCCACTTTATTAAGTTGAAATCATTCACTTTCCAAGATTATTGGTAATGTTAGATGTGGATTATTGGATTATTGTTACCGGTAGCTATGGTTGCTATGGTAGATAGAGAAGTTATGGCTTCCACCCAATCGGTATTGTAACAACTTTGATTTCTAGTTAATGAGTCCCCTCTCCTTCCAAATTTGCTATATAGCTCAGGCTAGCTTCAAACTTTCAACTTTTCTGTATGAGCCTCTTTAATACTAGAGTTACAGGTACTGGCTACTTGGTGCATTTTTTAAATGTCCTCCTCCTAGTTAGGGTCATCTGATAATTATACAAGACAAATGTTAGGGGCACAGGTCTGCTGGATAAAGGATGTAAACATCTATTCGCACCATGTGATCAAGGAAAGCCAGAGCTTGGTCCATGAACTAAATACGCCTTCCACTCTGCCCCCTTCTTTGTCTCAGTTCTTCCTGTCAGTCACAGATAACATTCATTAAGTTTCTGATGAGAATTTCCCTCTTCCCAGTGTGTTGCTGATTTATAGATATTAGAGAAGGGTAGTACTCGAGAGGATAGCTGGCTCAAAATTTCAATTTGAGGAAAGTTTATGAGGAATTCAACTCAGAGTATTGAAGCTTAAGTAAGGTTATGTTATTACCTTGCCTTGCAAGGCACTAACCCTCACGTCTAGTTAACAGTCAGAGTTGGATCAATGCACATCTTGATTCTTCATTGTTCTTTGCTTTCTAGGAAGGTTACATTACAGCTTGCTTTATTTGAGAATCTGCATGTCAAGTGCTATGAATCAAATTTATTTTCTACCACAATCACTCAGATGAGTCACGGGATTCTCATTTCACAAAGGCGCAACTAAATGAGGTGAAGTAACTTGACCATATCACTGAAAATGAAAGGTTTAAATACTTCTCTCAAAAACTGTGGTTGTATTATTCCCCCTCCCCCCACTTCTCCTGTTTTGAAGGAGCTGATACTGTTGCTCTCTATCAGGATGGCCTAGGGCATTATCACATATTTGCAATTAATGTATACAAGGAGTATTTTGTAACAGCAATTCCTTCTAAAACATGACCTAGCTCCTTCTGCAGAATTCTGGTTTATTTAGTTTCTCTCTCTCCAGGTAATTCAAATGTTGATCTAAGGTTGAAAATTACTGCAGGCTGTCAGAGTCAGAAGAAAACCCATTGGCCCTGGATATCCTGGTTTGGTTATTCATGAGTCCTTATTGCTTCCTGGTATGAGGGGCTCAGTCTGGAAACTCTCAAGTGCTTCTGTTATCTGTACTTGCATTATTTCATTGTTGGCTACTGGGACCAGCTGAGCTAGATCTTCTAAATGGTGCTCCAGTCCCTTTTCATGATCACTAAGGGATTGGCTGCCCTGTGAAGTTGCAGCCTAATATCAGGGGAGCACTGAGAGTCCTACTCCTTTCTGTTTCTAGTTTTGACTTTGATCTTCTTGTAAATCAATTCAAGATAGGTTCTTTGCTCTTGGACCTGTCCTTTCCAATTCTAACAGTGATGGAGTGGAAGTGGCTCTCTTAACTTATTGCCTAGATTGTGATGGCAACAAAAAAGCAGATCCTGGGTGCTGTATAGAAAGAACAAGAGGCTTAGTTGGCTTACAGTTTTGAGGCTTCCAACCTAAGATCATGCAACTGCATCAGTTTAACCCCAGGTGGAGGCTTCTGGCGACACCACAACATGGTATCATGGTGGGAACATGTGCTACAAGGAGAGAAAGAGAAACTAGGCGGGGCGGGGGGGGCACGTCACAATCCAACTGTGACCCCATCACTCCAGAACACACTTTGGCACCTCACGTAGCTTTGTCTTTGCTCAAGATTTCCCTTCTGTTCCCATGTCCCTTCTGGTGTCCAACTTTTATGCCCCCGCTCGTGTGCTGTCTCCTCAGTGAAAGATTCCTGATGCCTTACCCAATTAGTCTCCCTTTCTCTCTACCACACCACACTGCATTCAGTTTTCTCAGAGGACCAACAGTCTTTTCTCATACTTGTTTAGTTAACTTGTTTGCCCTATGAGTCTGAATTCCTGTGACTGTGTATCCAAAGGCTCCAGTGCTAAACTCCAGTTTAGCGCAACCATTTATAGTGTGACTTCTTGCAATATACTTGATGTCTTTCTGCCTCAGTAGTGTGTGTGTGTGTGTGTGTGTGTGTGTGTGTGTGTGTGTGTGTGTTGGTACTGGGACTTGAAGAACTTGAATTTTGAGCCTGGGCACTGTCCCTGAGCTCTTTTTCTCAAAATTAGCTCTCTATCACTTTAGCAACAGCTCCACGTGTGGCATTTTTTTTTTTTTGTATGCGTGGTTAATTGGAGATAAGTCTCACAGACTTTTCCTGCCTGGTCTGGATTCAAACCATGATTCTCAGATCTCAGCCTTCCCAGTAGTTAAGATTACAGGTATGAGCCACCAGTATCTGGCTGCCTTTTTGAATCCATAAAATAGAGATAATAACAGGATAGTGGAGATAAAGGAAGTGATGCTTATAAAAATGCCTAACAATAATGCTAGAAGGGCTGGAGGCATGGCTCAAGTGATAGAGCGCTTGCCTAGTAAACAAATAGCCCTGGGTTCACAGCCCACTACTGTCAAAAAAAGAATTAATCGTAATAAAAATGGATATGCCTGACACATAACAACTGCTTTCACAATAACCGACATAATAACAGGGCACTTATGTCAAGCAGGAAGTTCTATTCTGAATGCTCTACAGATCTAACTCACTAATCTTCCAAGTAAGCTTATCAGAAGACTAGTCAAGTTTTAGAGATTAGCAAACTGAGGCACAGGGAAGTCTTTTCCTCCAAGATTACATAGCACATAAGTAATAAATATGAACTTGAATCTAGGTAATCTGGCATCAGAACCCATGTCTTTTAAGTGAGGGCATATTTTAATTATTGGTGTACACAGGTATTACTAAAATCGATGAATTAATATCTGCTTGCTAAGTCTAGGGCCAATTCACAGAAAATACTGCGCCAGGCCAACCCCGAGACTTACCTCTGCCCTGTTCCTAACGCGAGAACCTCAGGAAAGGAAAGGGAACTTCATTCCATCTCCACAGAGGCTCCAATTTGCTACCAAACAACCAAGAAACCACAAGCTCAGCATGAAGAAACTGTGCCTATTACCTGGATACACAAACTGCTTAAGGAGAAGCTTTGACACAGTGGAAAGTAAACTTCTTTGCTTAGCAAACATTTTCTGAGATGATGTGGCTTCTGTAAAGCAGGTGTTTGGCGGGCCCATGTGCACTGGGAAGGGAAGACATATTTACAAACAAGCATTCCTTTACTTCACCCTCCAGGGGAAGTCCTTAGACTTGACCACTAGGGGGCGCCGAGACATTTCAGATGGCCACCAGACAAGCAGCCCTTTAAGGACAGGAGCCTTCTGGCTGGTTTAAATACACAATGGGCGAACTACTGCTATGGGGTTGAGGGTAGCTGGAATCATTTTGCGCCTCAGCCATCATTCCACTCTTCCTGTCCTGGAGGTTCACCTAGCCATCATCCCCTACCAATTTCAGCCCCCCAAGGATGCATCCTTAAGAAGAGCATCTCAGTCTACACTGTGATGGACCTGGCCCCAGGCCCCTTCTTGTTGTGTCTACCCTGGGTGTAGGAAGTGGTGTGGGTGGGCAGCATATCTCTGGGGAATCTCTCAGGATAGTGCTTCAGAAACCTAGGTGCATACCTAGCGAGTAGCTTCTTGTTTCTCGCATCTACCTCTCCAGGTCCTTCCATGTTCCACCCAAGAGAATGATATAGACACAAGGAATAGACCTTGCAGCAAATCAGGAGGGCTGGTAAGCAGAGAGAAGAGGGGAGTCCTGTGCCTGCGCCACCCTGAGAGTGACAGCCAGCCTTTGTGCTGGCAGCCAGACAAGTCCCTTTCTCCCACCCGCAGCCACAGGAGCAGCAATGAACACGAGCTCTTGGTTTTCTGCTTCTTGGTAGGCTGGTCATAGCCGAGTGCTGCTGCCTTTGACTTACTTTTGAATTAGTGTTTTCAATAGGTGGTTGGGTCTCCTTAATAGTAACTTATAAAAGCCATAAAGACTGGGTTTACTTATGTCATATCCCCACCTGGTTCCTATTAGACAGTTGTGGATTCTTAAAGGTGGAGCTATCTTTGTATTTTACACAACTCTAGCCCTCTGGCCTAGACTGTGTTCATATAAATGTGAATTCCATAGGATCCCTTTCCATTCCTGTTAGCCACCTTGGCTTAAGGGCCATGATAAAGCTGCTTTTCAAGAACAGGCAAGGTGGACACATACAGTTCATCACTGACCTTCCTTCCTTCCTTCCCTTTTCCCTATTTCCACACAAAATGGAATTATCCCCCTTATTTACATTTAATTGTGAGGGTTGGTTCTTTCCCTGATAGTTATGACAAAATGTATAATGTGCTTTTTATTACATGTTGGGTGACACTGAATAAGATGTACTCATAATTGACACGTTGCATCAAAGCCCCTTTGCATAACTGTTTAAAGATAATAAATTAAGATGAATAAAGGTTTTGAATGTATAGGTGTAGAAAGGGGTAGAAAAAAATCTACCCTTCATTTCTTATTTAACGAGTAAACTATGTCTTACTGTCCTATTAAAATCTATTCTATTTATCATCTTTTCTCTGCCACATGCTTTCTTTCCCCTCTAGTGTCCTTCTGTAGGTATTGCTCGTGTGTGTGTGTGTGTGTGTGTGTGTGTGTGTGTGTTACTGGGGCTTGAATTCAGGGCCTGGGTGTTATCCTTTAGCATTTTGTTCAAGAATGGTGCGCTACCATGTGAGCTCTACTTATACCTTGTTGGGTTTTTTTTGGTGACTAGTTGGAAATAAGTCTTACAGACTTCCCTACCTAGGCTGGCTTCTAACCCGAATCCTCAGATCTCAGCTTCCTGAGTAGCTAGGATTACAGACGTGAGCCACCAGTATCCAGTTTGATCTCTCATTTTTTTTTTTTTTTTTTACCAGCTCAGTGCCAACTGGAGAAGGCAAAATTAAAGACTGAGGCTCATTGACCCAATGCTCAGGCCCTGGAATTGCCAGGATACGATGATCAGTCCTGAGCAATTGAGAGACCCTAGCTTCTTAGAGTAGAGCAAATGTTACTGCAGAGTGGCACCCAGAACAATCTGGACTTTCTAATCTGATCCACATCAGGCAAGATCAAGACTGACTGGGAGCCAGAATTGTGGATGAGGTGCTCACCAATTCTGTGGTATGTGTATGCTCATGTGTGCGTGTGTGTGAAAGAAGGGTAAGTCCATGCATGCTATAGACACGTGATCTTTTGTCTCTTTCTGCTCATTGTGTCTTTGGTTCGTTTGTTTTTTTGCCAGGCCTGGGGCTTGAACTCAGGGCCTGAGCACTGTCCCTGGCTTCTTTTTGCTCAAGGCTAGCACTCTACCACTTGAGCCACAGCGCCACTTCTGGCCATTTTCTATATATGTGGTGCTGAGGAATCAAACCCAGGGCTTCATGTATACGAGGCAAACACTCTACCACTAGGCCATATTCCCAGCCCTCATTGTGTCTTAACACACTGAAAGTAAGGTTTCCAAAACACTTCCTCCTCAAGGCCATGCCTCATCAGCTCCACCAATCTGAGTCTTTCTCTATTCCACTGTTATCTAAATCCCCAAATTTAATTACAGATCTTTCCAGACTTCTTCCATAGAATTGGAATACTTTTAGAATCTATTCTGAACTGATGCAGACTTGGCAGCATCTGGAAGTTATAGGCACAGCTGTATATTCCTACAGTTGTATATTTTTTAATGGAATTTGGCTTTTGTATCCTTTTGGCACCTGTGAATCTGTTGCTTTATAAAGATCTTCCAGATTCTCATTACATGTTATTTTAAATTAAAGACTAAAGGTCTCCTTGAGTCTCCTTTTCCTTACCACACATTTGTAACCTTTCTTTTCTATCCACCTGCTTTAAGATTCCAAGAGCAAGGAATTTTCCACTGACCTTTCCATGGGAAGGTCTGGAAAGGCTACGTTTATTGCTGCATTTCCTCTTCGTATCTTCTAGACTTTTCCTTGTTGCCTCACAGTACCTCCTGCTCACTAAATTGAATCTGGCCTACAGGAACACTGAAGGATGATTAAATGCATGGAAGCATTTCATAAATATTACCTTTGAAAATGATCGGCTTTCTCATCTCATGACAATGATGAACCTCTTTGAATATTTCTTGAGGCCTGTGAATAGATCATCTAAATGGATGGGGCATTCTTTTTATCTCAGTTCCTACTAATATTGACAAAACAGCTATTTTTAGTTTGTTAAGGAAATAGCTCCAAGTGGGAAAGGTAGCTTAACAGAAGCAAGAAAAAAAGAAACATAACCCAAATAAAATCATGGCAAGAATGTGGATAAATTCTTTTATTTTTCTTCTGAAAGATCCCGAGTATTCTGGGAAGGGGGAAAGTGGGAAGGGCCACTCTTGAAAATAATTTAAGAAGTTACTAGCTTCTATTATAGGCAGTGCTACATGGACACCGAGAAGAGACAAATGAAGGGAAAGGAAGTGTAGTTCATTTGTTGGTATTCTACTGAAAGCTGATGGATAGTATTTTCAGGTATCTGAGATCCTCGCTGGGTGAGTGGGGGCTGCTCCTGGGGTAGTGCTACACCTTGTCATCTGTGTTCCATCACCGTGCCTTTGTCTCCCACACAGCACCTGGACCTTCTTTCTCTGACCCTTTCCCAAGACCAGCTTCATGGGTGGTTGGGCCTTTCCCTAAGTTTCTCTTGCTGATAATCTAATAGGCTATGCTTGCATGACGGAAGCACTAGAAATAGTTATTCTGACACTGTCTTCCATCTCTTAGAAGCCATCATATTCTAGACAGTTTATATTTGGTCATTTTATTTCAACACAAGTCATCAAGGGGCTTCCTTTGACATATTATAAAGGCAGAAACCCACGTCCCCAAGCCCAAATGGGAAACCCATTGTGTTTCACAGGACAACAGTGGTACTCCCAGTCTGGGTTATTTTTCCAAGCCTCAGTCAGCATGATTAATGAGGTGAGGTAGAAAAGTCTGGTAAGTTATTGTGGCCAGGCTCATTTGATATTTTGATTTCTATTTTTGAAACCAGTATTTTTTTTTCTGGCTGTAGACATGGTAAATATGATCATTAAGAATTCAAGAAATTGGGCTGGGAATATGGCCTAGTGGCAAGAGTGCTTGCCTCGTATACATGAGGCCCTGGGTTCGATTCCTCAGCACCACATATACAGAAAATGGCCAGAAGTGGCGCTGTGGCTCAAGTGGCAGAGTGCTAGCCTTGAGCAAAAAGAAGCCAGGGACAGTGCTCAGGCCCTGAGTTCACGGCCTAGGACTGGCCAAAAAAAAAAAGAAGAAGTTGAAGAGAAATGGGAAGTAAAATTAAAAAAAAAACTCATTAAAAAAAAGAATTCAAGAAAAAGCTGGGCACTGGTGGCTCATGCCTATAAGCCTAGTTACTCAGGAGGCTGAGATCTGGGGGATCATGGTTTGAAGCCAGTCTGGTCATAAAAGTTCACTAAACTCCTTCTCCAAAATAACCAGCAAAAGGGGACGGGAAAAGTGCCTAGTGGTAGCATGCTTGAAACCCTGGGTTCGATTCCTCAGCACCACTTATATGGAAAAAGCCAGAAGTAGCACTGTGGCTCAAGTGGTAGAGTGCTAGCCTTGAGCAAAAAGAAGCCAGAGACCGTGCCCATACCCTGAGTTCAAGCTCCATCACTGGCAAAACAAAACAAAACAACCACCCGAAGTCTTGGCTGGCACAGCGCAAGTGGTAAAATGCTGGTGGAGAAAACAAGCTAAGAAACATGAGGCCCTGAGCTCAAACCCCAGAACCACAGGAAAAAAAATCAAGAAAAATGTAAAGTATAAAGTTAAGATTATGTTTTTTATAATGAGCTTCTTCTCATCTTTTCACCAAATATCTATGAAGATACAGAGAAAAACATGAATTGTCAGCAAGATTATAAAATAAGGATGAGAGAAAATACTAATTTAGGTAAATTTTTTTCTCTAAGGGAACAAGCAAAAGGAACTATTAATTAATAAAGGAATAGGAAGCAAAATGGGCCCATGTTCTTTGTAGTACCAGATACTAAAAATCAATGAGTAGTTTTCAATAATGGTTTAAGTCTTGGGAATTGGCTTGGAAAAGAATAGAAAAATAAGTTAAAATCACAGTAAATAATAACGCTATCAATTTTTGGTGTCATTCTATACATATCATATTTTCCAATAAGAGAAAGGGGAATATTTGACAGAGTTTCAGTTGTACAGCTATATCTATATGATTTATCTTAAATATCAGAATCATGTTCTGTATATAATTACATCTTGTTTATTCTTACTTAGCAATATAGGGTATCCATTTCCTAATGTCTTTAGATAGTTTTTGAAAATATGGTTTTGAATAGCTGCTGGACAATCCCAGCATTACAACAATGAGATGATGCAAAACTATCATTGCTGTAACACTATTCATTTTCCCAGTTGTTTTAATTATTATTACCACCATAAATGAATGATAAATGTTGCAAATGTTGTATTCTCACTTTCATTCCTTAGGGTACATTTCTGGAAGGACAATGTGCCAAGTGGTAGAACTGCTTACACACACACACACACATACACACGCGTGTGCGCATGCACCTTTGGGAAAGCAGTTACAATTTAAAATTTCTATTCTCAGTGAATGGAAGCTTAACTTCATTAATACTATCTGTGTGTATATGCGTAAATCTGTTTGTGCATGTCAACATATCTCTTCGACTGGATAAACTAAGATGATTAAAATGCATGATTTTAGCTTGCATTTTTCTTTCAGAGAGTGAGGTTAGAACTCAAGGTCTCATATGCTCAACTTTGCTTGCTTGGCTGGAACTCTACCATTGGAGTCATGCCTCCAGCCTAGAATTTTTCTGGTTAATTGGAACATTTTCCTGGTTAAAGTCTCTCGACGTTTCTACCTGGGGCTGGACTTAACTTGTATGTTTTCCAATTTAGTGGGTACTTTTACACAGATAATTTGCTAAACCAAATGATCATCTATTAGCTCAAATTATGTTCATTTCCCCAGGGCATTTGTAAGGCTGTTAGGGAATTCATATCATTTTTCTTCCTTCATATATTTACTATCATAGCAGCTTAAATAATACTAGCTCTGTATATTTAGGACTATCTACAGGTACTAATATCAAACATAAACTATAGAATGATTATGGCATTTCAGAGCTAATCAAATCATGAAAGCCCATGGAGACAGGAGTGAAAGGAGCCTGAATTTGGCATAGCTTGTGGTCTCACTGGAGGAAATGAATAACAGATACCACTGGAAGGGAAGCTCTTCTCCATATGTAACCGCCTACAAAACTCTGGGCCCAGTAGCGAAGACCATTGGCTCTGCACAAGCCCTGGATTTGAGCCAAGCATTTTATACTTGGGTTCCTTCCAAGAAATCACTCACAAAAATGACTTATCTTTCTTATCCTCAGTGCTATGAGCTACACCGTGGGTGTACTGATACCCCTCTTTCCCTGTGTGTCATGATGATGAAAAGGAAGTGTTTATAGAAACAGTCTACCCATGTGTCTGGTTTGTGACAGACCCAGATACACAGTGGCTCTACTTGTCATCCCTTATGAATGTGGAGAGTCATCCACAGCCAGAATCTCAGGCAAAGGTCGCTGTGCCACATCTTTGTGTCATACTTGGCTGATCAACTGATGGTAAAAATAATTTGATTTCCTTTTTCTCATGGATGCAAAGATAACTATGTGGCCACTTTGCTGGTTTAAGTCATTGCCCACTTCCATTATGTGTCAAGGGATTTTTTTTAACCAAATAAGAATACAGGCCTGTTAGAGGAAATGCAATTAGAAAGACCAATCAAGTACATATCAGTGTATTTTACGCATCCTCCATTCCTGGTGTTTGAATTTACTGATTGATTACGATACTCAGGGATGTGCTATGGGAGGTATTTGAGTCCAAAGGCTGTATTTCTTGCTGTCAACAGCACTAGGACTCTTGAACTCTTGGTTTTGATTCCTAGAACACCTCTATTGTTATTTAAGTACCCTTTCATTTTATAGTTTAGAATGTAACAGCTAGAATACTATAACACATGCACACATACATTATTTAGATATTATAATCTGAATTTATTCAAAGAGGGGATACTTTCTTCTATAGGTATAATCCCAACTCCCATTTCCATTCCTCTTGCTCCAGTTAGTAAAACTCACCTAGTTAAGGGATTTGCTCAAAGAAACGGAAGAACACAAAGAAAAATAATGTGAGAAATTGTGACTCAGGCAATTCACCTGCTTCCCATTAACGAAGTCAAGATTGGGATGAAAAGCAACCATTTTATGATTTCTTTAGCCATGTCTTTTCAGTCTCCTGCACTACTTGGGCATTGTCACATGCACGTGTGTGTGTGTGTGTGTGTGTGTGTGTGTGTGTGTGTTCCAGTCCTGGGGCTTGAATACAGGGCCCGGTGCTGACCCTGAACTTTGATGCCAAGGCTAGTACTGTATCACTTGAGCCACAGCTTGACTTCCAGACATTTTGGAGCTTGATAGCAGTTAAGGGTCTCACAGATTCTCCTGCCTGGGCTAGCTCTGTACCACAATCCTCAGATCTCTGCCTCCTGCGTAGCTTGGATTACAGGTGTGAGCCAAGGGTGCCCGGTGGAGGTGGCACGGTCCTTTGATGGAAGATTGTCAGCCTCCAAGCCCCTCAGGAATGGGGTCCCAGGGGCATCACCAACCTAAGGAGGACCCTCCCCTGGCAGAACCTGCCTAAGTGGGAGCCCTGAGCGGCTCTGGCATAGGCTGGCTCTCGGGCAGTACTTCAGCTCTCCTTCCTTCATGGTTTGGTGGGCAAAGTATCTGGTTGCCATGGCAACCGCAGCAGCCATTTCAGGCTAGAGGGAACATTCCCCAAGGCTCATCTCCATCTGTGTGTCCTTGGCGATCTCCCTGCCTTGGTGAAGTAGGTGGGGAACCACTTCCTCCAGGGATCTCCCCCGGCTCACAGATGGTATAAATGGGCAGGGGAACTGGGTTGTCATGGCAGCAACTCCTCTAGTTCTTCCATTTGAAGAAAGTCTGGCACAAGGGATCTGCCTGGTGCTCCCAAAGGCAAAGTCTGCAAGGAACTGCATTATCATAATGGCTTCTTCCACATGATCCTTCCAAGAGATGAGTTGGCTTTGTGGGGTGGCAGCTGGAGGCTGGGCAGGGATTTTGGCTGGAGAGGCTGTGTTCCCAGGAACCTCATTGCCATGGTAACATGCCCAGTGGCAGGGACCAGGCGGGCTTTGCACCAGCTAAGTCCCAAGGCAACCTTTGAAGTCTGATTTTGTTCCTTATGCTCCCTTCTTTCTTCTCCCCAATGCCCAAGAATTCTGCTGGTGTCTTCTCCGAATTCCTGGAATCCCTGTTCAAGACCTGGTACAGAGTAGGATACTGTCTTTGCCTGTGTTCACCTTCTGCTGTCTACCAGATTTAAAACACAACTACCTTTGGGAAGAGGTGAAGGCGGATTCTGCATGCTTTGCATGCAAGATAATGGCGCTAATGGAATCATGAGACCTGTAATCACAGGAATGTTAAACCAGTTTGGTAAGCTGTGATTCTTCTGTTCCTTGGGATCAGCTCCTATTCCTCACTCAGTTTTCCTCTTTCTGGGCTGCAAGATCAGTGGGAACAAAGATGGCTTTGTTATTCCAACACATGGATGAGAATCTAGCTCCAACCTATTTTTGCTAGCTGAGAGGATACAGGCAAATCATGAGCTCTTCCTGGGTATCTTTTTTCTTTTACATCTGTAGAAGGAGAAAGTAAAATGTCTTTCTCACAAAACTGTAGTGGAAGTCAAAAGAGGTATTATTTAGGAAGTTTTGTGTGTGTATTTGTTGGTCCTGTGGCTTGGACTCAAGGCCTAGGTTCTATCCCTGAGCTTTTCACTCCAGTCTACCCTTCTACCATTTGAGCCACAGCTCCAATTCCAGCTTTTTAGTGGTTCATTGGAGATAAGGGTCTCACAGATTTTTCTGCCTGGGCTAGCTTAGAGCTGCAATCTTCAATTCTCAGTCTCCTGAGTAGCTAGGATGATAGACATGAGCCACCAGTGTCAGCTTATAGGAGCATTTTGTTACCATTTACGCATGCTTTATGAATCTTGGTACTTGGGTTAAATGCTTGTTCCCACAGGGAAGTCTTTCTTGAGTGATTCACTTGGTTTGTCATTTCATGGGTGAATGTGAAGCTCATTCAAATCCTTCCTAATAGCAGTTTCTATGGACTCCAGGAGCCTCACTTTCCAATCACACCATCAGGATAACACCCCTTCACTGTGGGGTTTTCATGATGGTAATACGAGGTACTGTGCATGCATGCTTACAACAGTCCCTCACAGTTCATGATCATTGTCTTTACTGTTTTCCTTCTGTGGATTCATGTAGATTTCTCCATCGAGGGAGAAATGAATGACGTAGTTGCATCCACATCTTCATTCCTACTTTTTTTTTGGCCAGTCCTGGGGCTTGGACTCAGGGCCTGAGGACTGTCCCTGGCTTCTTTTTGCTCAAGGCTAGCACTCTGCCTCTTGAGCCACAGTGCCACTTCTGGCTGTTTTCTGTATATGTGGTGCTGGGGAATTGAACCCAGGGCCTCATGTATACGAGGCAAGCACTCTTGCCACTAGGCAATATCCCCAGCCCTCATTCGTACTTTTAAAGGCTTGGAATTAACAAAAATGGGCAGGACTATAAAAATTCCTAACCCTTTCCATTCCCTCAACCCACCCCCCAAGTATTTGATACTTTCCAAGACCAGGTTGAATTACCTGGGGGGTCAAAACCTCTACTGAAGCATAAGCAAATCCAGCCCTGAATTTTGGATCCAGTACAAGGGTTTTTTTGGGGGGGAGGGTTACCTCCCCTCTTTGCTTCTTGACCCTTACTTTGTGACTTTCTTCCACCTCTACACAGGTCATCAGTCGCTCACTGGTCCCCAGGGGCCCTTGTCCAGGCCTCTCTTCTCTTGAACAGTGCCACGAACTCTTAGACCTTTCCAATGTCCTCGCTTTCTCTGCATTCACCTGATTCGCTATAGGCGAGTCTTTTAAAGCCCAACGCAGTGTTCAGTAGTCTAATCAATTATGTATAGGTAAGACATGAATAAGTAATGAACACGTAAAACACTGCCCCTCTTAGAAAGTATATATATATATATATATATATATATATGGCAGTTCAACTGGGGCTTTCAAAGGCTGTACTCCTAACCCCTTGTGAAACCTTTCATAACTACATCAGCCTGCGGTGACTGAGCAGCCCTCCCTCCCCAAACCACCATGAAACTAACAGCATTTCAGACGGAGTGGTGCCTTCATTATGCTATGTGCTCAGTCTCTCCTCCCCAGTGAGATTGTACATTTCTTGAGGGGGAGACATTATTTTGTTCCAGGGGTGTTTGGCATCAAATGAACTCTCTGTAAACGTTGTACTTGATTAAATAATGCACACAATTTTCTCAACCAGGGAAAATATCTTCTAACACCTGGAGTTACATTGGAAAAGTTGAATTCTCTTAAACCCTTGATTGATTCTAATAACTATTTTTGGGTTTCTGCCTCTCTATACTTCCTCCTGAATAACCACAGTAGAATGATTCTGTTTCAGTGAGGATGTCATTTCAAGTAGGATGGCTTTAAGAGAATTCTTAGGATGGCATTGTATAAATTTACACCCAAAGAAGCAGTTATGGACCTATAAGAATATTTTATTCAAGATGTCTAATTATTTCTGATAAACCACTAGAGATCTTAGTTCCAGGAAGATAGGTTTAAAATAGACTCTATTAAAGGAAGTGATACATAATGGAGTCACATCTTCCGTATTGATTGGATATTTTTAAGATGTGCCTTTTGCTCAAAACCAAAGGACAGATACTAAGAAATGCATCCTCTGAAATAGTTAAGTCAGAGAAAATCATCGAGTCAAAGAAAAACAAATGTTAAAATTAGCTAGGTTATCTCAGCCCGTAAAGAAAGGTTTCTTTTCTTTCTAATTCTTGCAATAGAGGAAACATTTCCAGGCATAGAAACCCTTTGGGAAAAGGGCTACTAGTCTTTAATTCCCTAAGGTACAAACAGAGGAAGAGTTAATAATATCTCGCCATATGTTTTCAACTGTCATAAGAACACATAAGAGCCATTTTTAAAGGTCACATTTAATGCATCCAATTCCCTTTATTATTATTTTTTTGGTGTTAGAGGGGAGAAGGAATAAATTAAAATTCCCTTTGAAAAGTCATTAGCTCACAAGGGTGAAAGAAGCAGCGTCTACATTGTCTCAGAGCCTGGCTGTTATTTGCAGAAGTGAGTTGTCAGGAGAGGGGGAATTTTCGCCACAGGAAGGAAGTCGAAGGGACGTTGGAGACCTGGAGTCATCCGTGGTCGGTTGCCTTGCTCCTCAGCATAGGTGAGGTCTATCGAGGTGCTGTGGTCAATCACTCTGATCCCAAGTTTCCTTGTAAGGCCGGAGGCATTCAATTCCCAGTTGATGGAAGTGCTGACCATTAAAATTTACTGTGAGTCCTCTTCCAGGCCATTGCCAACAGCTAAAGAGAACCACTTCGCCTAAGCTCCAGAATGCTCTCTGGGGGGAAGTAGTCTCCAGTGTCTTGGTATGGGGTTAAGAATAACGATTCAGCCCCTTTGCTACAATTTGGGCTCTGAAAAGCTACTCCAGATGGAACACTCTCTGTGTGAAGGTGGCTGAAACAGCCATTAAGATTGCACCAAAAAAAAAAAAAAAAGACTGCACCAAGCTCAACTTCTTTTTCTTCAAGCTCAGGTCCCCATACTTTACTTTTAATTTAAATTTTATTGTAAAGGTGAAGTACAGAGGGCTTACAGTTATATAAGTAAGGTAATGAGTATATTTCTTTTTGAACAGTGTCCCTCATGTGGTAAAGTTCATTTCCAACATACTGTCTAATGGATTTCATTGATGAATTGGTTCACCCTTTGTCCTACCATTTCTATGGCTCCCTTTCCCTTCCCCAAATCAGATAAACTTATATAGAAGACAAAAAGTACAGAAATAAAGCACCAGTGACACCAGGGAATAAACCAAGGGAGAAAAAAGAAAGGAAAAAAGAAATAACTGCAAACAGTACAAGAAAAACCCTCTTGTTTCCATTTGTTGGAGTTCATTTCGATAAGCATTATTTTATATGGTCCTAGGCGCATAGCTGTTGAGCCATTGTGATTGAGTATCCATTCTAAGAGCAACTGCCACGAACTTCCTCACTTAAAAATCCATCTCAGTGTGCTTCTCAAGGTACCCAAACTAAGCGAATCTTCTACGTTTCAAACTAGAATGGAAACTTTTTGGGTAGAAGGACGTTTACCCTAGAATCTTACAATGTGAGAAGATAAACCTTTGCTGGGTTGTTTTTTGAAGACCTGAGACCCGGAGAGACAGAGGACTGGGGTCAGGAAGTGGATGATGTCATGGGGTGGATTAGAACCCAAGGGAGATGGCTTCCAACCACATCCTCCCCGACCTTTACCTCAGAACTAACAGGCGATTAGCTGATTAGCTGGTGCAAATCGCCTGCTCCCTTCAGAGAAGAGTAATGGGCAAGGCTGCAGGAGTGACTGGCCAACACCCTTCCCCAAAAGGGTGCTAGGTGTGTGTTGAGAAAGGGCTGCAAGGCCGGGTGTTAGTTCCCTGCCTGCTGACCTACCTCCTGCTTGTTCCCTCCATTACACCAAAAAGGCTGCGTTAGGATATAGGCCACACATGTTGCAAAGACAAACTAGCAGCTAAGAACTCTCCAGACTTCTGTAGCTCATAAACACAAGCTTGGCAAGGAGGGCTGCTGCCAGAACCCAGCGGTAGAGACATCCCGAGTGCGGGCAGTGTGTAGTTAGTAGGCTGGGAAGCCCTTGGGGACCCCACATTTATTGTTGAGTAGATCATTTTTACAAAATGCTTGACAGGCATTGGTTCATTTCCCCAGATATCACCTACCACATGGTGGCTTTCCTTTTCAGAATGGGTCTGACCGGTTTCAGTCCCAAGGTCTCCCTGACATACTCATGGTTGCTTTCCTTTCTGGAAAATTTCTCCTTGTCTGCTTCCTAACATGATATTCCTGGGTGGGATTGATTCCTGACACTCCTACCCCCAGCTAGAAGGGAGGATGTGAGTTGGAGTGACATAAACCAATCAGCACTTCCCATCTGTGTTGCCATAGTGACCGAGGGATTGCCTTCTTAGGTGAAAATCTGTGATACTCAGCACCAGCAGTGCCAGGTGATTAGGGAAACTCTGTTAGAGCGGAAGACTTGTTGGCTTTAGAAACAAGTTTCCCTCCCTCCGAATTGGAGTGATGTGGAGATAGAAGGCCTGGGACAGATGCTTGTACCTGTCCATCTTGTCTTAAAGGAGTCTAGCCTGAGGATGGAGCTAACACATCGAGGAAGGCAGAGTGAAGACAACTGCAGGGACTCTGAAGCAATTGGCCTAACAGCATCTAGTTGTTTCTTGCTCCGTTTTTCCTTTATCCATGTGGCACAGTTTCCTTTGTTTCTTGGTACACTTTGAGGTGGAGTTTCCAACCAACACACGTCACTTGGTGTGCTTCTTGTAGAAGTCCCCCCACCCTGCTTCGGATGGCTTCCTCTCCCAGTCAATGCTAGTCAGAAGCTAGGAAAGAGTGACTTCAAATAGAAGATAAAAGTCAGGGAAAAGAAGCTGGAAGTCTGGCCTAAAGAACATCCACAGATGGATTGTACACAGTGGCTTTGGCTCAACTTAACCTGGTGCTCCTGACCTCTTGTTGCATGTCATGTATTGTGGTCTTCCCAAATGCTGAGCTCATGTAAGTGAGTTTGTGAGCCCAGGCCTCATCAGTTATGCCACTAGCAGATATTTTCTTCCATTCCATGAATTGTCTTTTTACTTTGTAGATAGCACACATTTTACATTTTGATAAAATCTGGTTTGTCTAAAACCCTTTTGTTGCCAGGGCTTTTGGTGCCTAGCCAATAAGCCATTGCCCAGCCCGATGCTAGGAAGCTTTCCTTTACTGTTTTCTTCTAGGAGTTTTATAGTTATAGCTCTTATGTTTATATCTTTCATCTATCTTGAGTTAATTTTAAAATATTTTTATTATTATAAAGATGATGTACAAAGAGGCTGAGTTAATATTTTAAATGTAATTTTGTTATGTTGTACGGAGGGGTTACAGTTCCCTGCTTCAGGTAATGCAAACTTCAGTTAATTCTCAAAGACTTACTAACATAGATTAGTTGTACAAGGGAGTTTCATCGTGACATTTCTATATATGCACACGATGTACCCCATGAAATTCACCCCCTCTATCACTATCCCACATCTTACTTCCCATCTTAAAGGAATTTCAACTGATTTCATTGTTCCATTTATGTACATGCAGACAGACTACTCCCACCATATTCATTCTTGCTAACCCTCTTCATTGATCCTTCTCCTGATACCTGGCCCCTGACAAAACCTGTTTTATTTCCCTATTATTCATTTTAAGTGTATATTAATTGTACAAGAGGTTTCTCCATGGTATTTTACACTTGCAGATATTATAGTTTAATCAGAGTAACTCCTTCTATGGCCCTCTCTTTTCCCATCAACCTGCCTATTGTCCAACGGCTTTCACTGAGAGATCCTCATGCCATCTTCATACATAGGCAAATACATTTTGATGTCCTTCACCCTCCACCATTTTCCTTTCCTTTTCCTCCCCAGAAATATTCCCAGAGTTACAACTACATTCTGCATTTCACTCAATATGATCAACTCCAGTTCCATCCATTCTCCTGCAAATGGCATTATTGTCCTTCCTGTTTGAGATAAATTTTGTATGTGGTGTTCTAATCACTTTAAAATTGTAAACAATATCCTTCGAGTTTTATTTCAGTATTCCAACCATCCCACCCTACAAGAGGATACTTTCAATGGCTTCACTTTTGTAATTTTTTTGAAGTACTGGGCTTTGAATTCAGGAACTTGTACTTTTGAGGTAGGTACTGTACCACGTTAATCACATCCCACCTTTCTGTTTGTTTTAGTTATTTTCTAGATGTAATTTTGCCTGGGATGGCCTCCAATTGCAATTTTCTTACCTATTCCTCATGAGTAGTTGGGATTGCAGGTATGAGTCACTGTGCTCAGCATTTCTTCTATACTTTTAACACTTTTTTTGCCCATTCTTGAGCCTTCATATTTGTTCTCTCTGGGCTGCTTTTTGCATGGCCCATTCATGCACATCCTTCAGATTTCAGTTCAGATATGATGTTCTTACTGTGAGGCTGTGTGGCGACTCTGGCTTTTCCAGCTCCCAGTTCTAGTCTTTCTTCCTTTCCCAGGCTATTCTTTTTTTAAAATTTAGTTTTATTATCAAGGTGATGTACAGAGAGGTTACAGTTACATATGGAAAGTAGTGGGTACATCTCTTGTAAAACTTGTTACCTCCTTCCCCATTTTTCTCCCACCTTCCCTCCTACCCAATCATCCCCACTCTGGGTTGTATCATTAATTTCCAACGTATTGTCTTGTAATTAGCCATGTTGTACTGGTTTGCTTTTTCTCCCTTGTCTCAGCATTTTGATATTCCTCTTCCCTTCCCTAATTCAGATAAATGTATATACAATACCCAGGGTGCTAAAATCAAATACAGTGACAACAGGGGCTAAACCATAGGAAAGAAAAATGCATGAAAAAGAAATAATTTCAAATAGTACATTAAAAATAACAACAATGAAAAACCACTTGTTGTCATTTCACTTAGCATCATCTTATATAATCATTGCACTATTGTGATCCTCTGCTAGGACTATTTTACCAATGAGAGAAACCATGGAATCTATGTTTCTTTGGGTCTGGCTCACTTCACCTAGTATGAATTTTTCCAAGTCTTTCCATTTCCATATGAATGGAGCAATGTCATTCTTTCTGACAGAAGCATTGAATTGGATTGTGTATATATACCACAATTTCTTGATCCATTCTTCTACTGAGGGGCATGTGGGTAGGTTCCATATGTTAGCTATGGTAAATAATTCTGCAGTGAATATGGTTGTGCTGGTAGCTTTAGTGTAGCCTTGTTTGTGATCCTTTGAGTAAATGCCCAGAAGTGGGGTTGCTGGGTCATAGGGGAGCTCAATGTTCAGCCTTTTGAGGAACTTCCATACTGCTTTCCAGAGTGATTGAACAAATTTACACTCCCACCAACAGTGTAACCACATTCCCACCAGCATCTGTTTTTATTAGTTTTGTTAATAATGGCCCTTCTTACTGGGGTGAGGTGAAATCTCAATGATGTTTTGATTTGCATTTCTTTTATGGCCAGAGATGTTGGGAATTTCTTCATGTGTCTAATTGACTATTCTTATTTCCTCTTCAGAGAAGCCTCTCTTTAGCCAATTTATTAATGGGCAGCTGTTTCTTTGAGGATTTGTTTTATGGGAATTTAATATTTTGAATTTGAAATATATTTTAGATATGATGCCTGTATCTGTTGTATGGCTAGTGAAGATCGTCTCCCAATCTGTGAGCTTCCTATTTATCTTGCAAGCTATGTCCTTTGCCACACAGAAGCTCTGTAATTTCATGCAATCCCATTTGCCCAAGCTTTCTTTGATTTATTGTGTTTCTGGGTCTTTATTAAGTTTCAACCTGTGCCAAGGAGCTCTAGTGTTTCTCCTATTCCTTCCTTTATTGTTTTCAGGGTATCTGCTTTTATCTTGAGGTCTTTGATCCATTTGGAATTGATTCTGGTGCAGGGTGATATATAAGGATGTAGCCTTAGGTTTCTTTTTTTCTTTTTTTTTTTTTTAAACAGGTATTTAACCAATTTTGCCAGCACCATTTGTTGAGGAGGTTGTCTTTTTTCCATCCTGTTTTTTTGGCTCCCTTATCAAAGATTAGGTGGCCATAAGTCTGTAGGTTCACTTAGGCTATTCATTTTATCCTATCCCATGAATTCCTTTCATAACAGTTAGAAAATCTGCACGTGCCATATGTATTTGTTTCTTGTCCCACTCTTTTCCTGTAAGTGAAGAACTGTCTGCCTGGATCATCGCTATATCCTCTGTGCAAACTCTGCTCAGCACCAGGAGGTCCTCAAGGCAGTTTTGGTAAATGAATGAGTGCATGCAAGATCGAGTCACAGCATGATCAGGAAGTCAACACACAGAGCCCTTCCTCAAGAACGCTCTCTCTCCCTTTCATCTCCCTCATTGCTCAGCCTCAGAACTATAGAAAAGTGTCCTCCACTTAGATGACTATCTAAGGTTACCAGGAATAATGTTTAGGATTTAAAAGACTGGGTATATTTCTATATGCTTTCTTTTGACATATTATGGATCATGTCTATTAAACTCTAAACTGGTCTATATTTAGAACTGACAGACTTTATATTCTGTCTACCAGTGGATGCAGCTGCTCAGTCAGTTCTCTCTCTCTCTCTCTCTCTCTCTCTCTCTCTCTCTCTCTCTCTGTATGTGTGTGTGTGTCTCAATTAGATCATGTCAAACTTTGGGAGAGTCTGGGAAAATAGGTACTTGTAGAATGAGGGGAAGGGTGTAAGTGGGGTAGAGGGTAAAGATGGCAGGGTTGGGGGGGCGTGGACAGTATTTAGAGAAAGATTTGGTGGGCATTTGTTGCCTGAAATCGTGGTTTCTTGAAAACAGTCCCTTGTGGTGGCTGATGATTGTTATACTAAAAGAGAAAGCATATACATACACTCCCACGGGGTGTGGGAAGTGATATTCTCTAAGCCAGTCACAATATTACTCAGTCATGATGAATATTGAGCTGGGCAGTAATCATCTTCCCTGGTGTGACCTTATCTTGGCAAATAATTGTCACTGCTAAGCAAGATGAAGAGCAGTCTCTCATTTCTAGCAGGCTAAACAGTAGAATAATAAGGGTGTACACTTCCTGTTCCAGACATTTTGGGAAAACAAGAATTTTTTTTTGTAGAAATACAGTGACTGGCCAGCTAGAATTAGGCTCTGGGTCTGATGTTTCTGTCCTTTGGCCGGCTTGTGTTCAGGAGAAGTTGCATGG
The DNA here is from genome assembly GCF_023159225.1 of Perognathus longimembris pacificus. Taxonomy (NCBI): domain Eukaryota; kingdom Metazoa; phylum Chordata; class Mammalia; order Rodentia; family Heteromyidae; genus Perognathus; species Perognathus longimembris. Next base: position 24,257,814 of record NC_063178.1, on the reverse strand, counting down.
AACTGGGCTTAATTTGTGTGAATCTTCTCAATATTTGCCCAAGGCTGTGCTTGTCTCCTGCCCTGCTGTGCCTATATCCCAAGTGAAATTGAATGGTTGACCAGGTTGGTAGCAAGAGCTGTTGTCTAATTTGGTTAAGTGTATCTATATGAGATCATTCAAATATAAGTATCTATCTTACTGTTTAAACATCATTGATCTTATGCCCATAGCAGTTTCTACCCTGGGTCCTTTTTTGGTTCTCTTCTCCTAGTTCTTGGAGCATGCCATTTCATCTGAGTTTGTTCCACTGTTACATTCTGTATCATACTGTTATATTCTGTATCTTACAGGCATGGTTTCTTCAGAGAAACAGAACAAATGAGAGATGTCTTTATTTATTTATTGTGATGAATTGTCTCAGATACTTTCGGAGGCTGAGAAGTCCTGCACTCTGTTCTTTGTAAGATGGAGAACTGGAAGGCCCACTGTGTAACTCACTCCCAACCTGAAGATCTGAGAATCAAGGGAATTGATGATGAACAGTGTGCATTCCTCTTTCCTCTACCTTGTGTTTGATTCAGACTCTGAATAGATGAGTTGGGGAGGGGTGCTATCCACCATGGAGAGGATGGTCTGCTTAGTTCACTGGAATCCAATGCTGAGCTCTTAAGTGCTAGAAACATGTTCACAGACACACACCCAGAAATAACATTCTACCTATGGCCCAGCAAGTTGACACATAAAATTCGCCATGACACCTACATGATCGCAGGCTCTGAAAGGTCAATGTCTTGTCACCATTCTCTCCGTGGCCTCCAGTACCAGGGCTTCCATACTTAAAAATTAGTAGTAAGACAACAATAATTAACATTCATCAGTTCTGTACACTGTGGCCACAGGCCACACTCTGTGGCTTTTTTGGTATTAATGTGATGGTCACAAGTACTTCTTGAACCGTATACTATAAAACTTCCTGTCATCTTCTCAGTAAACAGAGTGTATTCATTAACTTGCCAATGGTCACACAACACATATTTGACCAAGTTACTGATTATAGAACCTAAGATCTTAACTTCTGTACTTCTACTAATATGTGATGAATACAAAAATACTGCATGCTGGGACCATCTACTCTGGGGCACTAAAGACTGCTTGACTGCATACCACAGCAAATTTTGAGAAGACAGATTGTTTTTTAATCATTATTTAATTGGAAGGATTTCCGGTATATCAAGTTAGGGTGAACTTGATGTTCATTCATTCTTTCACTCATACATTCTATTCACATGTGAATATTCAAATATTCATTCATGCATTGAACAATTATTTCTTGAATGTGAAGTAAGTGCCAGGTAGTAGGTAGGCAGAAGGATACCAGAGTGAATGTAGAGAAATGTAATCTGGGCTCTGGCATAGCTTCCTTTAAGTTGGATTATCAGATACTAGTAAAATATTTACAGGAATGAGTATGTTAATGACTGCATAGTGAGGTGTTTCAAGGAAAGTAGTCCACAGAGCACAGGGAAAAGCCAGCCCTGGGATTCCATCAAGAAGGGTCTTGCCAGGTATGCTCGAGGGATAGCTAGGGCTTTAGCAGAGGAAGGAGGTAGGAGGGGCAGGGAGTGATTCCTAGGCAGAGGGAATAGTGAGTGCCACGTTCTGGGCCACAGGGGACCTGATACACCAAGACCTAAACTAGTCAGCTTGGTCACCATGAGTGGGTTGAAAACTAAACCAAGCCAACGGGGGGGGGGGGGAGGCGGGGGGCATGGCTCCAGTGACAGAGCACCTGCCTAGTAAGCACAAGGCCTTGAGTTCTACCCTCAGTGCTACCTCAATGAACAAGCAAACAAAATAGTAACAACAACGACAACAGAACCTAAGCCAAACCAAAGCTGGTTGTGGTGGCATAGGACCGGCTTTGGATTCGGAGCAGGAACCACTCATGATCCCTAGCCTGTGCTTGCCTGACTGGGCTCAGACCAAATGCTGCTATCTCTCTCTCTCTCTCGTAATCTCGTGTGCATTCTCTACTTCTCTTGAAGATTTTCTCCTTGTACTCCCTTTCAGATACATGTCAGAGGCTCCAGCTGTAATTCCTCCTGAATCATTGGTTTCTGTGATTTTCACATTGCTCTTGGCTTCCAAGGTCACCCATTACTTTTGTGCTTCCTCCCACTCTCCCCCTCCTCCTCCGTTTTTTCACTTTGATTGTGCTCCTGTTGGTCAGAGGTGTGAGCAATGGTTCACGTCATCCCTGGTCCCTCACACCATTCCTGGCCTCTGATGCATCACTTTAATGACACTGCCAACACCTACACACTTCTAAAATTCCCCCATTAGTCATTCCTTTGGCCCTTAAGGTCCTTTTAGAATTCATAAAGGCACTCCAGGAAGGTGGCACATCTAACCATTTTCAAGCTATTAGTTCGTTTAATCAACTAGGCTCAGAGAGCAGGACCATGAAACAATTTTTTAAATAAAGTGGCTGGGGAAATATGAAGCAGATGCTTCATGGAAGAGATGCTTCAGTAAGAACTGAGCAGCCTTGAAGTGGTTCATTTTGGGAACAGGAGATGCTTTCAAGTGAAGAGTGGCTCCAAGAGTCAATTAGCTGATAAGATGGGTAGTAGGAAGGAGGAGACATTGTTACCCTCTCACCACCTCTAATCCCTTCAAGCTGTTTTTTATGGTGGGGAGCAGTCTTAACCATGTAGCTTACTGCCCAATCTAGGGCACATTTGAGAGTGAACTGGAAACTTAAAAAGTGCACAAGGTTCACAGTCATAAACCAGGTTTGTCCTAGGCAAAGGAGAACATAATTGTCCTCCTAGTAACAGGAGGGAGTAATGAGGACTCCACAAGTTTTGATATAGAATTTTGCGCTATTCCCTAGGAGCCAAATGAAAAGCAGTCTACCCATCTAGCAGGTCCCCACACAACCATCAGACAATTTTCCTTTGAAAATTCACACATATTGACTTATATTTACATATTGTTAGTTTGAAGTGAAACATAAAAACAAACTCCAAATGGAGAGGTAGGTAGGACCAGGTTGTGGAGAATCTTGAATACCTTGCTGAGAATGGACTTAATGCTGTCTATACAAAGAAACTGACAAGGGGAAAGTACAAATGACCGACAGCTGACAAACGTAGAAACCTCTCTTATTCATGGTTTAGCTTTTGGCTGTTACCTATGGCCAGTTGTGATTCAAAAATATTAAATAGAAAGTTGTAGAAATAACTCATACTTTTAAAAACTGTGTGCCATTCTGAGGGTTGCTTGAGTGAAAATGCTGAGACAGCATGATGATCAGTCGGATATCCCTAATGGCTAAGTCATTTACAGTGGGTAGTGTCTGCAGTATGAGTGGCTTGAGTCCTGAGTGGCTACAGTGAGATGGGGATTTGGTCATAATATTGAGATCACTTTTGGGGAATCAGTGGGAAAGGTCAACAGTAGTGTATTTTAATGACACAATGCCTGTGCTATCTACGTCATTTCATCTCATCAGTCAGGTATTGCATCATCTCCCTTTGCCACAGGATGAATTAGCATAATCAGATGCTTTTAAGTATATCAGTATACTTTACTATTAGTTGTTAGTAATATCCTACTTTGCTTCACTGATAAAAATTTTGTAGAGTTGTATGTACAGTACAGGAAAAAAGCAGTATTCAGAGGATTGGGCACTAACTGCAGTTTTACTGAAGGTCCCCATAGATAAGGGGGACTATTTATGTACTGCCCCTGAGAATGAGTAAATGTAACAAATACATAGGAAGTGGAGATTCTTACACAGAGAATCTAATATGACCTTGTCAAGTGTAAGTGTTCAGGAGCTGAGTGAGAAAAAGAGTTGAGCTCACAGAATGTATTAAAGCCCTGTTCTCCAGAAGGTGTTATTGGGAGGTAGTGGAATTTGTAACAGAGGGCCTAGTGAGATGTCCTTAGATCAGTGGAGACATATCCTTGAAAAGAATCTTGGAATTAGATCTTCTTTCTCTTTCTCTCTTGCTGGCTCTCTTGCTCTTCTCCTCTTCCACTAATTTGCCCTCCCCTCTTTCTTCTCTCATTAATCATAACCATCACCCTGATTATAAGGTGAACAGTTTGCTCAGCGGCATTTTGCTGACATAGTGTGCCACGAGTCCAGGACAATGGACCCAAGCAGTCATTGATTAGGACTTCCGGAACTGGAACTGTGGGTCCACATAAGCCTCTCTTACTAACCCAGTTATCCCTAGTATTTGTTGTATTGATGGAAAGCTGACTTAACACACCCAGCAAGAGGTGGCTGTATGAAGACATAGTGGCGCTTAGAAGTAGTGACACTTGGTGAATTATTGAACACAAGGAATGAGGAAGAAGAAGGAACAAAAATGACTCAAAATTCTTGAAAGAGTGACTAGACACAGAGATGTTATTAATCCAGGTCAGGTACAAAATTGGAAGCAAGATAAACTCTCTTTTTAAAATGTAGTTTAGGAAGTTTGTCTTATGTGCTGTGGATTTTCCAGCCCTTCATATAACATCTTGATCTTCTCAACAGCATTCTGAGATAAGTCTTGTCACTATCCCTGTTTTATGAAGGAGGAAATTGAGTCTCAGAGAGGTTAAGTGCCTTGCTCTGGTCACTTACCTATGGAATGATGGAGAAGCATGTGAACGCAGAAAGGGCTGTCATTGTGACTTCCTCTGCGAGATGAATTCTAAATCTGTAGATGGGGGGAGCAATTCAGGGGGGTGTAGCTGTGTCTAACTGTTAGTACTCACCTGGAGGACACAAATCCAGTTCATTATTTGTTTTCAGTTTTCTTTTGCTAGGGGTGGGCATCTTTCAAGGCTTGAACAGATTTCCATATTCTTTTCTTTCAAGGCCATATCCACGTTCGCAGCTGTTGCCATCAACCCTACCCATGGGAAGTCTCCAAGAATTTATCTTAGTCCTTGACAGACAACTCTGAACTCTACCTCTTCAGCTACCTCTTCAGCTGCCTGCTAAAAAGTCTTAATTATGTAACTCTGCCATCAAAACACTTAGGTCCTTATTAAGACTCTCCAACTAGCCAGCTGTATTAATCTGGGACTGCTGCATAATTTCTCAGAGTTTTCATTTTTCTTTCTGCAACAAAAGGTGGTTTGGAGTAGAGAATCTACAGTGTAGTCAGCACAGGCCTCAGATATGAAATTGCTGACAGAAACCTTCTGAAACCGCCTTGTTCTTGGAATTGTTACTGTGGTATCTAATACAGTCAAGGTATAAATTTATGTGAATCAAAAAATGCATGAAATTTAAAGTTTCCTTCCTCAGTCTCACTAGCTATGTTGCTGCTATTATGATTTTGTTGTTACTATTTTTGTGGTGCTGGAGATTGAACCCAGGGCCTTGTATATGGTAGACAAGTGCTCTACTACTGAACTATCCTTGCCTTCATGAACCATACTTGAATACCCTGTTGCCTTGTGGCATTAGTGGCACTATTACAGGCAATGATGACATAGAACATTTTCATCACTGAAGAATATTCTACTGGATAGCTGCAAATTAATCAACCATCATGTCTAAAGCCAAAATGTCTAAGGGTATTATGTCTAAGATTCTCCATTAGCTCAAACTTCATGTTGTCTATGTCTCAATGATGTAGCACAGAATGCCACCATTAGGATCTGAATTATGCCCTCTCCCAACTCATAGATGGAAGCTCTAATGTCCAATGTGACTATATTCAGAGATAGGTATGTTAGGCTTTGAATATACTGCTTGAAAAAGGGATAGTACTTGGACAGGGTTTGTTTTCTTATAGGAAGAAAAAGCGGTGCCAGAGACTTCTCTCACTGCACCTTCATGGGGGAAAGGCCATCTGTAGACATAGCAAGACATCTGTGTACAAGCCAGGAGGAAAAGCCTGGTACCCAAGATGGCACTGTGAGCTTGGACTTGTTGCCTCTAGAACTGTGAGAAAATACATTTCTGTTCTTTAAGCAACCTAGCCTATTACATTTTGTTATGGCATCCTGAGATGAATAAAATATCTATTCTCCACAAGCTCACCTTTGAAGCTTTCCCCACTCTACCCAAATTGTTTTGTTTTGCCAGTCCTGGGGCTTGAACTCAGGGCCTGAGCACTGTCCCTGGCTTCTTTTTGCTCAAGGCTAGCACTCTACCACTTGAGCCACAGTGCCACTTCTGGCTTTTTTCTATATATGTGGTGCTGAGGAATCGAACCTTCATATATATGAGGCAAGCACTTTACCACTAGGCCATATTCCCAGCCTCCCAAATTGAATATACCTCTTTTTTCCCCCTCTTTTAAACATAATTGCCTTTCCATTTCCATGATGATCTTAGCATCTACTTACAGTTGAGATACTGAATTACCTGCTACCATTTTGCCTACTACTCCACTCACTTTATAAATTAACCTAATGCCTGTTTCTAGATAGTGTAAAATGAGATTTTGTTGGTTTTTTGGTGCTGGAGATTGAACCCAGCCCTCACATGCTAGTCTTCCACTGATCTCTATGGGCAACCTAAGTCAAGTTTTCACAAGCAGTGTCAGAGAAACCAAGAGTTAATTCCACTGCTTTTCCATTCCCTTGGGTTTGAACTGAGTATCTTATTGGGCTTTTAGTTTGCATTTCTTTGAATTCACATATGGTTGAATTTTCATATGATTATTATCTTGTGTGTGTGTGTGGGGGGGTAAGTATCTTGCCTTTTTGTTTATAGGGCTGTCTACCTTCTTGGTCATCTGCTGCCAAAGTTCCTAACTATCCTATCCTATCCTACAGGCCTGGAACCCATTTATTAAAGGATGGTCTGTTCCCACTGTTCTGCAAGGTAACTTCTGTCATAGATCAGGTGAGTACATGTGTGGGTGTGATTGGGAACTCCGTTTCACTGGTCTGCCAGTCCCTTAGCCAATACCATGGTGGCTTTAGTTTTATAACAGATTTGATACCTGGCCTTAACTCATTTTTCTCTTGCCTCACCCTTCAGGTAGTTAGGATTACAGGCAGGTAAACAGCAATCACTTAGCTAATTTCCTTTTCTTAGTTTAGAAATTCTGATATGATGATGAATAAAAAACCAAGATTAATAGCTGTACTGAGTAATTACATCTGAATTCATTTTAAGGACACCTAATTTGGTCTAGTCTCTTTTTCATCAACCATGCAGAAAGCATCTTTTTATGTAGTTGTTTTGTGCAATTGTTCAAATCATCCCTTAGATTGCATCCCTGGATTTTTTTTTTTCAAATATTCTAAACAACAAAATACATAGAAGCTAACCAAACTTTTTTCCTAGTACCTGGGTCTGAACACAGGGTCTAAGCTTCTTGCTTTGATTGACTTGTGCTGTACCACTTATGCCATTGCTTTTAGCCCAGCTTTTTGCTGATTAGTTTTGGGTATGGAGTCTAGAAGACTTGTTTTTTCCTAGATTATCTTAGACCTTTGATCTTCAAGGTCTCAGCCTGGAGGATCCTGGTGTAGCTTTCTGAGTAGCTAAATTCTTAGGCATGAGCCAGTGGTGCTTAGTCAAGAAATCATTTTTAACAACAAGTGTAAGTTGCTGTCAGACAGCAATGTATTTCCTTAGTGATGTCTCTCTTCAATTACAAAGCCATCACACTTGCTTGGAAAAAAGGCTATAATCTTGAAATGTATATCTAGAAAAAAAGTTGGTTTTTTCCCCCCATGGGATTTGAGATATCTACTCTTTGTACATCCATTCTAAGAAACCCTTAACTTCATTGGATTCTAATAGTTTCATTGTGCTTTAAAAATCTTTCAGCCTCAGAGCTGTGTTATCTCTTGACTTGAGAAGAAATACATTTTCTTTTGAAGTTGAAAAAGGAGAAGGGGGAGACCAAGAGTATGAGAGGACAAGAGGTGTGTGTGTGTGTGTGTGTGTGTGTGTGTGTGTGTGTGTGTGTGAACCAACAGAAACACTGGGAGATCTTATTTCCTCCACTCCAGCATGTCAAGGTCATAGATTTTCCATCATTGTCTCAGGGTCCATATGGGGCAGGTGGTAAGCAGAGCCACCTGCAGGACCTTTCTGGCTCAGTTTCATAAAGTCTAATCCTGATGAGAACAATAATTCTCCAAGAAAAAGTTCTCTTGGTGTATATTAGATAAGGTTCACAATCCCAGACTGACAGGAACTCGGGTCCTGTTTATTGATGGCACCCCGGGGAGGCAGAAAGATCTCAGGAAATATTGCCAGATGAGATCTTAGCAGAATTGTCAGACAAAATACCAGGTGCTCAGTTAAATTTGAAATCCATTAAATAATGAATCGAGTTATTCATTATTTCAGTAGCAGTATGACCCAAATACTTCTTGGAGCATACTTACACTAAAGAATTATTTATTCATCTCAAATGAAAAGTTAACTAGGCATCCTAAATTTTTATTTTTAGTTGGTTTCCCCCCCCCTTCCAAATATGACAAGCATTATCAGAGTTTAGCTCTGCATGTGGGGGATTCTTGTTGATTGTGCCTGGCCTGGCATGCATTGGAGACCCACTGGGTCTGCAGTCATACAGCCAAGGCCAGAGGACAGCTCAGTAGTAAGTTCCGCGGACAGATCCTGAGGCCTTCACCCCGAGTGAGCCTTGCCACTACCTAAGGCCCTGGAACCTGTAACCAATTTGGTATAGGGCAGGCAGATCTTTCCAGGGTTGTTGGGACCCATCTCTGATTTGCTCCCTGATATAAAAATATTAAAGCAAAATGATTAATTTGGTTCCTAGAATATTTAAAAATCAGAAATTTCATTTCTGTCTGAGTTTGAGATTCTTACATGTGATACTTCAGAAACAATTATCAAGGGAAGTTTAGAATTTCAAAACCTAAATCGGGTCACCAGTGGCTCTGGCTGGCTACTCAGAAGGCTGAGAGTTAAGGGTTGAGGTTCAAAGCCAGCCATGGTAGGAAAGTCTATGAGACTCTCATCTCCAATAAACTACCCACAAAAGGCTGAAAGTGGTGCTGTGGCTCAAGTAGTAGAGTGCTAGCCTGGAGCAGAAGAAGCTCAGGGACAGTGCCCAGGCTCTGAGTTCGAGCCCCAGGACTGTAAGGAAAGAAAGAATTTCAAAATGTACAAAATCTAGGTGATTCATAGTCTCTTAAAAAACTTTTGTTTCTTAGTGGTCAAGAGTCAAGAACAGGCTTTGGTGGTATGGGGCAGTGCAGGGCCCTTGCTCCCTTGTACGTCCTCTCCCGTCCTGCGGGTGGAGTAGCTGGGGAGTGCCCTAGTGTGAGAAGCTATGGACGGTGTGTAGTCACGAATACGCCCACCTGGTCCCCTTACGTTTAAATAACGGGCTCAGGATATCAGGTGCATTGGGGATCCATCAGGCGGAAAATCCAAAGATTTTAGTTCAGGGCGGGAGTTTATATAGCAGTAATGGCGGCAGGAAGGGGAGGGATTAGGAGTGGCTAACTAGGCAAGGCGATAGGCTGATTATGAGCTGTCCATCACAGTGACGTCAGGGGACTTCCTCTATGGGCAGTCATCACATCCCACAGGACCGCCCCCTGGGTTCCGCCCGCCGCCATCTTGGCGCACATGTGGTCTGAGGCAGGAGGCGGGGCTGGTTAGGGCCACCCTTTTCAGTTCCCGACCGGAAGAGGGTAGGAGTGGCTAACAGCCACGTGGCCCCAGGGCAGGAGAAGAGGCAGGTCTCTTGGGACCGCCCCTTAAAGCTATAGCTGGAGCCGAACAGGACAGAAGTTACACTTGGGGCTTGGGATGGGCGAGTGATGACAGTGGTCTCTCTCAGTGTTTCAGCGTGTCCTCCCATGGTTCTTTGCTCTTCTTCAGTTGCTTCTGGGTTTCTGAGTGCTACGCCCAGCTCAGACCTGCAGGGCATGCACTCTGCTTGCTTGCTCTGCTTAGTCACAGGTTACACTGCTGTCTGATGGCTGTGGGTGGTATTAGTCAGACTTGGTAATAAGAAACATAGCAAGAACCAAGAACTGCACATTCAACTGGCCTGAAAGGGAGTTCAGCTATGTGTACAGAAAGTAAAAACAGTTCTCAAGTCATGCATATTGCTTCACTGATCTAGAACTTGGACTTCAGCATGTACATGGCTTCCCTGTGGCTCATGAGTTCAGTCTGGCTATGAGTGATTGCATGGGCTTCTTTTGCTCTTGTGATTTAGAAGCCTAGCCTGAGTTATTTTCTTGGTTGCATTATTTTCTTGGTTACTTACCTCTAGACCCCAACCCTAAACTGTACCATAAGCTTTTACCTTCTTACCACCCATTGACAATGGTCAAACTTTACCAGAAAAAGAGCTCACGAGAGATAAATGAGAGATCTTAGATGAAGGATCTAGAATGGTAGAGCTAGACTGTGAACTCCATGATATATTTTCCTCTTGGTACGCACTGGCTTCCTCTGACTGTTGTGTTGATTTGTTTTGGGAAGGATGCTGGGGTGGAGAAAATGTTAGTATGAGAGGGGGGTCTGGGCCTATAGTTTCACCTTAACTGTTCAAATGACAATTTAATTCAGAGAGAAAATTCCAAAAATAGGAACTCAAGTGGACACTACACAGAGTTGGCAGGTGCATTTAAGTTCATTTTTTAAAAAATGTTATCCTTTTCATCCTTAATGCCCAACACTTATATCTTAGCTCTGGCCCTGAGGGCTTCTGATCCTTGTCCCAAATCTACCCTCATCCTAGAAGGTAGATGAGAGGGTAGAGAAAGAGCTTCTCTTCTACACACTCTAACAATACACTGGAGGCAAAAGCAACTTACCATAATTTGCTGGGGGCTCTGCTATGGATTGTAGGGACTCATTAACTCAGAAATCATTGGACAATGTTGGCACCTGTTTCAGGGCTACTTTTTCCCCTGAGAACTCTTCTCTTGTCATGATCCGCAGGTCCATTTTAGAGACAATCTTAGCGGTGATCAAGAAACTGCTGTGTGAAGTTTAAAATTCTCTTCCTATATCTGTTTCTCATTTTAATGTTTAATTTTCTTGGAATAAGTAGAGTGACAAAATGCTTAGTTTTAAGCAAATTACTTGAAATAAAATACCTGGAAGCAATTGTTTTATTATGGCTGCTTTTCTGTCTTGCTTCTATATCAAACCATCCATCCTATTGTCTCTCACTAATAGTGATTATTGCCAGATATATGAATGGTTTACTGTTTATATCTGAATTTTTAGGTGCCATCATCATTATCTCTTTATATTATTAAACAGGTCAGAGTAATTCTGCGGTCTCATCTGTTTTCAGTCTTAGTGTTTATTTGTATTTAAAAATTCAGGGAAATTCATCTAGGACCAGACTGCTCTGTCATTGATCACAACTGGCTTTCTAGAGAGTTTTGCAGGGCACTGTGATCTCTCTGTGTACCTCATGCTGGAGGCTCAGCTCCACTCCTGGTGGGGTCACAGCTTCTCATTTCCTCTGCCTTCTGTTGAGCACCGTGGATCACACAGTCGATGGTGGGGGCTCCATCTGGAAAGTGGGTCAGCCAGTCAGTTAGGGTGTGTGGATGCACACTATCTCAGTTTAGGCTTTCAGGACGAGAAGAGGGACTTGACCCCCATAGAAGACAATGAAACTTCAGCCTGAGTTAGACCACAGTAGAAGACTGAGGAAGATGCTATAAAGGTTTGGTTTGTTGTGAATGATTTACAACTGGGATTAACTTGAAAAATCTAGCTGAAGGTAGGCATAGAAGAAATATCATTCCTAATCTCAAATTCGCTCCCCCTGAGCCTGCTGAGCTCTGAAGGTTCCAGGTTGAGTTGATGGGCCTTTCTTTTGGCTAAGGTCAGTGAGAGAGGCTATGTTAGGAAGAGAAAAACATGCTGGCTCCCATGGGAATATTTACATTATTGGTTGTTTTGTAAATTGCTGAAGGTGAGAAGTCATCTTTGTGTCATGTAATAAATGACCACTCATATAGGGAATGACCATGAGGGACAAGGTAACAAACAGTACAAGAAATGTATCCACTGCCTAACGTATGAAACTGTAACCTCTCTGTACATCAGTCTGATAATAAAAATTTGAAAAAAAAATAGGGAATGACCATTATTTATTTGGGACCAAGGTCCTAAGTGAATGAATAAGGGGTCTTTCTTTAGACCCCAAAACTTTTTTTTTTTCACTAGTCCTGAGGCTTGGGTGCTGGCATCTGTGAGCAGTTGTGCTCAAGGCTAGGTCTCTACCACTTGAGCTACAGCTCCACTTTTAGCTTTTTGTTTTTCCTTTGGTATTTTAATTGGAGAAAGAGTCTCACACAAATTTTCCTGCCCAGTCTGGCTTTGAATCACAATCCCCAGATCTCAGCCTCCTGAGTAGCTAGGATTACAGGTGTGAGTCACTGCACCTGATGACCCTAGGACTTTTTTTGAGTAAGCATAATCCTTGATGCAATACTCTTTTATCATTGTTCAACTCATGATGTGATTTAATTAATGGTTTAATTCAATCATTTTAAATAAGCATCTGTGACCATTGATTAGAAAAACTAGGGCATTGCTGCTGTATATCTAGTTCTATGGCTCCCTATTCCACCCCAAGGAGTTCAACTACCTCTCTAAATCCTGTGTACACAATTCCCTGGCTTTTGTTTTCAAATGCATCAATATGCCACAGTTTCACTTTTTGTTCCTGTGGATGAGCAGCTAGGTTGTTTCTAGGCTTTCCCTATTCAAACAACGATGTTATTAAATTCATGTGTAAATCACTGGAGTATATTTTTAAGAGCATTTCAGTGTAAGAATAGTCCAAGCCATGCCCTTCAGAGTGAGAAGCAGATTTCCTGACTCTGGGAAGATGTAGAATGCTGTTAGACACTGACAGAGAGTACGAGTTTTAAGGGTAAACTGGAGGCAGATGAGAATAAACTGCTAAATCACAACCTCAAGCATCATAGGCAACTTTCTAAGTTGCATAGAGACAAACTAGAGATTTTTTTTTCTCTTAGAAGATGTCAGGCGTCTTTTCATTCATTGATGATGATAGTCTCTTTTTCTAGATGTAAAAGACACTGAGAAGTGGAAGCCTACAAAAACAACAGATTATCATGGTGGGAAGCATGGCGTACCCCGTGGTTTGTCAGGGTGTGGTCAGTATCAGAATCACCCAGAATATTGCTACTGAAGAATCTCAGGCCCTATTTCAGACCCACTCAGTTTGTGATTTGTGGAGTGTTTGTGTGGTGAGAAAAGCCCTTTTGATAAATCCCAGCTTCATGTTTGAGACACTGGGCTAGTGACCCAGAGCATAGCATTTGGAGACAGATGGCTGTATTTCAAAGGGCATTACGTTTGTTGGTTGTTTCCTGACTATGAATGGTACCAGCATCAAATCCATGGTGTTATAATAAAGGTTAAATAAGCAAACATGTGTAAAAACCTTGATAATAATCTTTACTGGCTTTATTTTATTGTACTTAGTCTTAGGTGAGGTTTTACCATTCATAACCAGGCTTTGTGTTCAACTGCTCTTTCCTCCAAATATCTTAAGATTGCTTCTTTTTCTCCCATAACTCCAGAAGGACAGCATTCCTCAGCATGAGCTCCATGGATTGTTTGCATCAAAATCACCTAGGGTGCTTCTTAAAATGCAGATTCTTGACTCCCATCCAGATCTGCTAGATGAGAATTCTCTAGTGATACTTCTGCAAGCTGAAATTCCAAATCAACCACTCTTAGATAACGAAGACTTTAACTTTCATTTTGCTAATGGGCACATGAGACCCAGGGGAGAGCATATGTTCAGGGAAACTCAGAACCTCCATGCAAAAAAGAAGTCGATTTCTGGTGTTATGTTCTTTTGAAAGATTGTGCTGCACCTCTGTAGCTTTATTTGCTTTATTAGGAATTTTTATTGGGGTTATGCTGCTTTGTTTACCTCAGTAAATGCTTTGTGTACCTCACCATTATTTTATTTCTAAATAACATCTATATTGTAAATCTAGGACTAGTGAGAACAATGAGTTCCTGGAAAATATACCTGGGCCATTGTACATCACTCAGCTGCATTGTACCATTTAAATATGCATCTGATGTGTCACTCTTATTTTACAGATGGAGCAAAAGGGCTCAGAGAGGTTGAGGAAATTGCCCAAAATCAAATGAGTAGATAACGGCAAAACTAATTAGAACTGGGTCTCCCAATTGTCCACCTCGTGTCCTTTCTTCTTAGACCCCAATCCTAATCTTTGCTTTTAAAGATGATTTAAAGCAGCCTTTAAATGTTTTGAAGGAAAAACAATGATCACACTTACACTATTCCTGTCAAATCAGATCTCAGCAGTTTGTGATCTCCTTTAATCCCCTTTACTCAAGGACATTCCAACATCTCATTCTCCTTTTCCTAACTGTAATAAGTCAACCATCTAGCAATAGCCTCAGATTCAGAAATCCTTTTACCCATTGCTCTTTCATTAGTACAGCTATGGTCTGAAGCAACTAGATTGCTTTTCAGGTTGTGATGGAAAAGCTTCTAGCTTTTTCCTACAGACCTTACAGACCTTGTCTCCACCATTCACTTTCAGTCACATGTGCATCTAGACACAGGAGTTCTTGATTTTGAGACATTCACGAGGGTATTTATTTACATCTACAAATTACGTTCATGTAATTATGGGGGAGGATATTCATGTCTGCTTCTTATCATGATTAATTTATAAAATAATCTTTTTAGTACTTTACCTATTACATGGGAACTTTGGCATATTGAAATTGCCTTTATCCATCCTCTATATTGCAAAGGAGGGGCAATTTGTAGTCACAGTGCATTCAAAACCCATTTCTACCCAGGGTAGCCCTCATTCTTTAGATGTCAGCTCAGTCGTCACCTCCTCATAAAGTCTTTCTTACATCTCTATGTGAGAAGCTTCAGGCCTTTGTATCTTGAGCACTCTATCACTGCATAGTACCTTCATGGTATTTGTTCATGTAATGATCTTGCCTATTTGTTTGCCTCTTATGTCTCTGTCACTCACCTTGAATGTAAGGGCCAGGTAGGCCAATGTGACCATTTGGCCCTAGGGTTAGGCCTACTGCCTGATACACAAAAGAGGCCCAATGAACATTTGTGCTATAATAATACATCTTCTTGTGAGTTGATCTGGAATTCTGTAATCTGCTTTGAGTGTGTGATAGGTCTTATCACCTAACAAGGACCTTTCATGTGGATTACTTCCTAAGTGGGTGGTACTAACACTGACAGTATTGTCTACCTACTTAGTTACCTTGACTCTAGATCTATTAAATGGACTCAGTCTTTTAGAGCATGCAGATCTGGGTGCCTTATTCTGAGTACATCTATATGTTGTAGATCATTCTGTGCCATAGTGTACTCTCTTCTAAAGCTTGTGCTTTATGGTAGTTTCTGGCCACAGGTTAGTGTTGAACTCTTGGAATGTGGTTAGTGTGATGTGCTAGGTTTTGTGAGTACAAAAGACATATCAGATTTGGAAGACTTAACAAGAATGCACATTGGAATGTAAAGTAGATCACAGGAATTACATTATTTACTAATTGAAATGAAAATAACTTGGATATGTTGGGCAGGATTAAATATATTATTAAATGATTTTTACTTAATTATTTAATCAAGCCTCTCTCCCTCCCTCCCTCCCTCCCTCCCTCCCTTCCTCCCTCCCTCCCTCCTTCTCTCCTCCTTCTCCTTCTTTTTCTCTCTCATCCTTTTTCACTCTCATTCTTTGTGGTTCTGAGTTCAAATTCAGAGCCTTGAACATGCTAGGCAACTGCTCACCACTCAGCTATATTCCTGTCGTGTGTGTGTGTGTGTGTGTGTGTGTGTGTGTGCACAGGCGCGCATGCTGGGGCTTTTTCAGGGCCTGAGGGCTGTCCCTGAGCTCTTTTTGCTCAAGGCTAGCACTCTACCACTTGAGTCACAGCGCCAGTTGTGGCTGTTTTGTTCTTTAGTGAGAGATAAAAGTCTCACAGATTTTCTTTTTTGTTTTTCATTTCTTGTTTTTTTTTTTTTTTTTTTTTTTTTTTTTGCCAGTCCTGGGCCTTGGACTCAGGGCCTGAGCACTGTCCCTGGCTTCTTCCCGCTCAAGGCTAGCACTCTGCCACTTGAGCCACAGCGCCGCTTCTGGCCATTTTCTGTATATGTGGTGCTGGGGAATCGAACCTAGGGCCTCGTGTATCCGAGGCAGGCACTCTTGCCACTAGGCTATATCCCCAGCCCTGTTTTTCATTTCTTTATTGTCAAAATGATGATGTTCAGTGGGGTTACAGTTTCATACATAAGGCAGTGAGTGCATTTCCTATCCAAATTGTTACCTCTTCCCTCATTTTTCCCCTGCCTCCCCCCTCCCCATTTCCCTTTTCCCCCCTCATGAGTTGTACAGTTGGTTTACACCATATAGTTTTGTTTGTTGCTGTTGCATTGGTTTGTCTTTTTTCCTTTGTCTTTTGATTTTGGTATTCCCTTCCCCTTCCCCTACTTCCAATACACATATATGCAATACCCAGGGTACTAAAATCAATTACAGTGATATCATCTCATGGATTTTCTGGCCTGGGCTGGCTTCTAACTATATTCCTCATGTCAGCCTCCTGAGTAGCTAGGTTTCCAGGTAGGAGCCACCAGCACCTTGCCCTTCTCAAGTTTTATATTAGAAAAATTTGAAGAATTGTTACTCAGGTATGTAGGCCTTCTAAGAAAGTCAATTGATGAGAATTATACTTATCTTTGTGTGGTTAAATAAATGGAAAGTCATAAAGTATACTTGGATAAATTAAACAAGTAGGAACACCTTCTGTAATGATTGCCATCCAGCATTAAGCTGGAATGACCTTTGCTTAGCTCCGGAGCATACAGTACAAAGCAAAATTGAAGCTAAAAGTAGGAAATGAACATGAAAGCTACTTGTAACTAAACACAAATCTAATAACCATTCTTTACTTAGCTACAGAATGATCTCCCTTTGAGGCCATATGCTGTAGTTCAGAAAGTGGTTGCCACTGTCTGACTGCAAAAACTCTCATCACTGGCACATAAGGAAGAGTTCTCCTCTTGGATAAAGAAAATATTTTAAATAATTAGCTTTAGCTTTATGACCTTCTTCTAGTTTATTCATTAGTTTCGAAAATACTTGGTGAGAACCCTCCAAAATACTATAGTGATCAACATCACTGGCACATAAGGAAGAGTTCTCCTCTTGAATAAAGAAAATATTTTAAATAATTAGCTTTAGCTTTATGACCTTCTTCTAGTTTATTCATTAGTTTTGAAAATACTTGGTGAGAACCCTCCAAAATACTATAGTGATCAAGGTAGAATTTTCTTTTCTTCTTTCTTCTTTCGAGTTTATATTCCATTACTTAGTTACTGCTATAACGTATGTATAGTTTGTCTCCCAAAAGCGCACTGGGAACTGATTCCTCAGTGCAGTGGTGTTGAGGTGGGAGAGACTTTAAGAAGTGAGGCCTAGTAGAAGGGAATAGTTCTTGGGGCCTTGAATGGATGACTGTGTTCTCTCAAGAGTGGGTCAGGTTTCATGGGATTGCATTAATTTCTATTGGAGTTGGTTATTGTAAAAGTAGCAGTTTGGTTCTCCCTGAGTCTCTTTGTTTCCTACCCTGCTAAGCAATTGCTTTTTCCCTCTTCCACAGTTCACGTCAGCCAGGGTGTTTTTATGTAGCTAGAGGCCTTGCTCAGAGCCAAAATGATGGGGTTTCCTGACCTTGGGCATGCAGGTTCCAAACTGTGAGCTAAGCAAACTTCTTTTCTTTGTATATTATCAGGTATAATGTTAAAGCACCACAAAACAGGCTAAGACATATATTGCCAATAGAGAAGATGAAATGGTGTCTAAATCTAAGAAATACCATTTTGCAAATTCCACGAGTGGCATTTTTGTTAGTTGGGGATTAAAGTGAATTCGACTTTTTTGTTTGTGTCTTTCTTGGAGAATTTGAAAGTGGAGCTGTATCCATGAAGTATAGAGGCACACAATGCTACACATATATGCTATTAGTCTATTTCTAAAGTGATAGAAGCACTTCAATTGCTCAATAAGTTTCAGTTGGATGGTGTTATGATATTTCCCAGTCATTTAGGAGGTTTTCCATACTTATTAAGGTCTGTTTGCTGGATTATTCTAACCTACAGCAGAACTAACCAGAAATCTTAGCTCTTAGACACTAATTCTAGGAGCTCCCCATCATCAACTTCTGTGCTCGCTCAACAGAAGAACTCTTTTCCATTCTTTCTCTCTTGGTACACAACTTGGGTCATGTTCTCTCTCACATTATTTTTTCTCACATGTTTTCACAGGTTCCTTTCCATCCTGGTCCTTAAGAAGAGATGCCTTATGTATGGCATTATTTTCCCCCTTGAAACTCAGCCGGTAGATGTCTCTATTACTCTCTCACAGCTAAGACCAGCCTCAGCAAGTAGGTTTTAATCATTTCTTTAACCCACAACAAGGCAGAGGATTTGGTAATTTGCTTAAAAACGAGCAGATGCTCAGGAGGACACATCTCCTTTCACTGTCCCTCCCCTCCAATTTCAATCAGAAATGAAAACTTCTCCCTTTTCCCTCTTTTCCAGGCAAAAGAAAAGGCTACTTGAACTAAGCATCCAAGATGCCAACACCCTCCACCTCAGTACGGTCCAAGTTTCCTTGCTCCTAGCCACCCCGCAAAGCCCTGACACTTTCCTTCCTAGTACCCATCCCTGCAGGTTTCTCAGTCATCCGCAAGAGGAGTGGGTGAAAGGACCCTCCTCCTCTCTCTCTTCTTCCCTCTCCTCCCCCTCCTGCCCCTTCTTCTTCCCTCTCCTCTTCTTCCCCTTCTTCCCCATCCTTCTTCCCCCCCTCCCTTCCTCCCTCTTCCCCCTCCTCCTCTCTCCCCCCACTCCCCCTCCTTCTCTTCCTCCTCCTCCGGGCCTCCTCGGGTTCAGCACTGGACAGCTCCCGCCCCAGCCCAACCAACGGCAGTCAAGTGATTGACAGCGGCGCCGACCAAACAGGGAGCAGGACGACTCGCAGCCGCCCTGCCAGGGTTTGGTTGCGGCCAAGCCGTCTCTTTAAACTGGTTTCCTCCCGAGAGCAGGGCGAGGCGGCCGCGTGTGGTTTGTGGCCAAACCTGAAGGCTCCAATTAAGCAGCTGCCGGGCCCTCTCCACCCCGGAGGGCGGGACGGGCGTCTTCCGAGGAAGATCTACCGCCCCGGGGCTCCGTCTCGGGAAGGACCGGCTCCCGCGCTGGCCGTGCGGGTCCGGGTGCGCGCGGCCAGCCTCGCTCGCGGGCTCCGGGGCGCCGGGCGCCGGGGGGTGGCGGCGGAGGCGGAGGCGGAGGCGGGAAGGACCGGCGGCGGGCGCGAGGATGGAGCGGCGGCCGGGGCGGCCCGGGTGGCAGCCGCAGCCGCGGCCGCTCTCGAACGCGCCGCACTGAGCGCCGGCGGCGCGGGTCGCGGCCAAGCACAGCGACGTCAGCGGGCGGACCGCAGCCGCGCCGCGCGCCCGGGGATGGGACCTGTTCGCTCGGGGCTGCGGGG
Source organism: Perognathus longimembris pacificus (assembly GCF_023159225.1). NCBI lineage: Eukaryota > Metazoa > Chordata > Mammalia > Rodentia > Heteromyidae > Perognathus > Perognathus longimembris. The sequence goes on along the minus strand of NC_063178.1, from coordinate 24,238,293 downwards.
TGCGTAGTCGCCGGCCGGCCGCCCCGGGGCCGAGCGGGGCGCCGCCAGCCCGCCCTGCCACAGGTGACCGCCTGGCCCGCGACCGCGGCGGAGCCCGCGGGGCCGACGGGGGCGCCGTTCTGACTTGCGAGTCCATCCGGATCGGGTGCCATCTGGGGAAGGGCGAGGACCCCCCTCCCCCGAGCCCCCCTCCACCCCCAGTGGAAAGTCTTCCGGCTGATCACACCGACCACCCCCCAATCTGCGAGGGACTCCGGGCTCAGCTCCGCTCCTCCCCGCGGTCCGGATGGGAGCCATGGCTGGCCGCGTCCTCCTCTGCCTCCTGCTCGCTCACCTGGGGTCGGGAGCGGTCGCCGGACGCGACCCCCCGGGACGGCCCGAGGCCCCGCGGGAGGGGGCCCCGCGGGGCAGGCAGCCCGCGCCGCCGCCGGCCCGAGCCCCTGCCCCGGACCCCTCGGCTCCTGGGAGCCGCTCCGCGGAGGGCACCATCTTGGCGCAGAAACTCGGCGAGGAGGTGCCGGTGGACGTGGCCTCTTACCTCCACACCGGGGACTCCCAGCAGCTGAAGCGAGCCAACTGCTCGGGCCGCTACGAGTTGGCGGGGCTGCCGGGGAAGGCGGCGGCTGTCGCCGGCTCCCATCCCGCCCTGCACGGGGCGCTGGACACGCTGACACACGCCACCAACTTCCTCAACACCATGCTGCAGAGCAATAAGTCCCGGGAGCAGAACTTGCCGGAGGACCTGGAGTGGTACCAGGCGCTGGTGCGCAGCCTCCTGGAGGGCGAGCCCAGCATCTCCCGGGCGGCCATCACCCTCGGCGCCGGCTCGCCCTCCGCGCCCGCCCCGCACGTCTTCCTCCAGGCCACGCGCGACGACGGCCGCGTCCTGCTCCAGGACCTGTCCTCCTCCGCACACCACCTGGCCAACGCCACGCAGGACACCGAGTGGTTCCACGGCCTTCGGCGCAGGTGGAGGCCGCACTTGCACCGGCGTGGCGGCGCCAACGCCGGGCCCCGGGGCCTGGGCCACAGCTGGAGGCGCCGGGACGGGGCCGGGGGCGACCGGAGCCACGTCAGGTGGTCTCCGCCCTATCTGGAGTGCGAGAACGGGAGTTACAAGCCGGGCTGGCTGGTGACCCTCTCGGCCGCCTTCTATGGCTTGCAGCCTAACCTGGTCCCGGAGTTCAGGTAGGGAGAGGGGAAGCAGCCACACCCCGAAGTCTCCCTTCAGGTGGCCAGGGTGGGTGCGTGTGTGGGGGGCAAAGAACGCACAGCTGCCCCCGTGACACTTTCCTCTCCCACTTGCAGATCAAAGTCTTGGGCCAGAGGATGCCCCAGCGGCTCCTCATGTGTTTAAGGGGGAAAGCACCCCGTGTTTGTCAGCTTCAGGCACTTGGAGAAAGCCACACGCTGAGAGCCCCCCCCCCCCCCGGGAAAGGGGGCACACTTGGTAGAGCTGAGACCACGCAGCCTCCTCGTGCTTCCCCTCATCCCAATGATGGGAAGGAGGGGAATTCCCCAGAGGGGTGGTGCCATCGAACTTGGAGAACTTGGGGTACAGGCATCAGGAGGAGTGCTGAATGTCAGAAGGCAGGAGGAAAGGCAGCTGGAGAAGCGGAGTTCCTTGTGGCCGCCACCTTGGGGGTAGCCTCTGCCGGCTTCCTGCCTGTGTAGTTTGGGGCACCAGTTTGCTGTTAGTCAGCGGCAGAGCTTATAATTAAACCTGTGCCATCCCCTGGGCACTTCTGGCCACTCGGCAGTGAGTCACTGTCAGCAGCAGAGCTGTCGCGAGGATCCAGACTTGGCAGCTTGGTCAGTGTCTTCTCACTACCCGGCTTCCCTCGCTTCCCCAGCCGTCTTCTTTTCTTTGGGACTTTTGATTCTCTCAGTCCCTGGGTTAGGCTTACCTAAGGGTTCCTTGTCAATCCTTTCTATGCTCACATACTTTATACACGAAGTCATCCCAGGGAGAAAGAGATGGGTCCTAATGGAAACGAGCAGTGCTGTATTTCCTGTTTGGAGGTACAGTATGGCATTTGAGAGAAGGTGAAAACTTGGAATTTTCAGGTGGTAACTTCTGCCTTGAGAAGAGCCTGGGCTTTGTGGCCAGGAGCTCCTGGAAGTAACCGTTAAGAATTACGCAATGGCTCACACCTGTAATCCTAGCTGCTGAGATCTGAGAATGGAAGTTCAAAATCAGACAGGACAAAAAGTCTGTGTGATGCTTAGCTCCAATTAACCATCCCCCCCCCCCAAAAAAAAAGCTGGAAGTGGAGCTATGGTTCAAGTAGCACCAGACTTGAGTAAAAAAATCTAAGGAACAGTACTCAAGCCCTGAGTTCAAGCCCCAGGACACACACACACACACACACAGAGGGAGGTTTGGGAGAAGGCTGTCAACTGACTGTTCTCCCTAAGCCATGCTAGGTGGCTCTGGAAAGAAGGTCCTGGCCATGGGGCTAAGGTTGCTTCTTTACCTTTGGGGGATCTGGGAAGAAGTGAGAAAACTGCAAGTGGGTGGTTCTGCTTTGGCACAACTTCCATCAGGATGTGACCTGATGAAAATCACCAGACCAAGTACTGAGTGATCAAGAGGGAAAGTCAGAGGCTTAGTCATCCCACTGCTGCCAGTTACTGGTGAGTGGCCTCAAGCAAGTTACTGAGAATCATGCATTTATGAATTCTGTAGCTTTTAATGCTAGCAACATTTGAGGAGGCATACATGGAAAGCAAGCCCCTTTCTTGGACTTTGTATGACCTTAGGATTTCTTTTAAAGACCATGTCGTAAACCACAATAACATTCCTACTTTTGGAATAATTCATTTCCTCCTAGAAGAGCTGAGCCCAGCTTTGAATCTTTGTCCTAGCTTTGAATCTTTGCCACAGAGCATGTTCAAAAGGAAGGCCAGTAGATGCCATTCAGTGTCAGCAAAGAAGGCCTTTAGAAGACTCTTTCAAGGGGCATGAGGATCTCTGTCTGTCTGTCTGTCTGTCCTTCTCTGTTTATTTTCTAGTCTATCTGTCCTCCAGTCTCTATTCCTGATCCTTCCTCCCTCTCCCTCTCCCCCCACCCTGTCTGTCTGTGTACACATTTAGTCTAGGTCACTCTCGTGCCCCTTTGCAGGCATGGCTTCTGGGTAATTTTTATAACAATCCTCTGAGTTTAGTTTTATTCTGTTTGGATGTCTAAGGATGGAGGGCTTAAGCTTTTTGCCCAGAACCACACGTGATTAAATGATAGAGCCTGGGGTGAAGCCCGCTTTATCTTGTCATGACTATGCTGAACCACATTTTGTGAAGGTAGCCTAAGGGTGCTGCTTACCATGGAGCTGACACATAATAAAAAGGAATGCATTTCCAAGGGGATGAAAACCATTCCCTTTCACAATTGTTTGTCTAAGAACCAAAAAGTAAAGGTTACCTCAAAAAAACCCAGTGCCTTACACCAGTCAAGATGAAAGGCTGAGGACACAAAAGGTCTGAGGCTGTGGAGGACTTACATGGCCCCTACATACTCTTTAATGTGGAGTTAGTTTTCATCTTTTATAGTCATCAGAGATGTTCTTCAGTCAAGGCACAAAGCCAGGACATCTATTGTTTGGCTCTCAACAGAGGTTGGCCATTCTTGAGAGCTCCTCAAAGAGCAAGACAAGCACTCCTAGAGCACATTTGCCCCATGTGCTCTTCAAATTTAGTGTGGAAAATCTGCGCAAATGATCATTCTAGAAGCTAGAAGAAACCTTAAAGGGATCAGGAGTATCCACTTGTTTCTTAAAGAAGTTGAACCTGAAAGGTGAATGAGTTATTCCAACATTACAAATCAAAACTGTAACAACATAAATGGAAAACAGCCCTTCTGCTTTCAGTTTAGACCTATGCTCTAGTATATATCTAGGAGACACTTCCTGGACTAGTGCACATGAAATATGTTGGGTATATATCATTTTCCTTTGGAGACAGGGTCTTGCTAAGTGGCATAGGTTACCTCAAACTCATGATCTTTCTTCTACCTCTGCTTCTCAAATGCTAGGATTATAAGCATTGTATTCGCTAGTATCTTTTTTTTTTTTTTTGCCAGTTCTGGGGCTTGAACTCAGGGCCTGAGCACTGTCCCTGGCTTCTTTTTGCTCAAGGCTAGCACTCTGTCAACTTGAGCCACAACGCCACTTCTGCCCTTTTCTATATATGTGGTGCTAAGGAATCGAACCTAGGGCTTCACGTATACAAGGGCAAGCACTCTTGCCACTAGGCCATATTCCCAGCCCTCCAGTGTCTTTTACAACAAATCCATACCCATAGAGCATAGTTGTTGAGTTTTTATAAAGGATTACATTTATACATTTGAGATATTTAAATAGGCCTTTTATGTCTCTTCACACTTATGAAAGTGTTTTGTGGCTAATGCTTTAATGTCTAATACATGTAATCTAAATATAGAGAGAGCCAGATGCCAGTGGCTCAGGCCTGTAATCCTAGCTACTCAGGAGGCTGAGATCTGAGGATCTCTGTTTCAATCTAGCCTGGGCAGGAAAGTCTGTTAGATTCTTATCTCTAATAAACTACTCAGTAAAAGCTGGAAATGGTGCTTTGACTCAAGTGGCAGAGTGAGAGTACAAAGAGACTCCGAAACAGTGCCCAGGCCCTGAGTTCAAGTCTCAGGACCAGAAAAAATATATATAGATAGATAATGTTAGATAGGTATAGTATCAGAGTAAATCTGAAATAAAAATTTGAAACCATGCTTTGGAGCTCTAGTAATGATTTTAAAGATTATTTTAAACATGTAGAGTGTTATTTTCAAAAAGACTCATGTGTAATGAAAAATCCACTGATAATGATTTACTCATGGAAGAAAAATGTAGGGAAAGCTTTGTGGCTAAAATTCTGATTGAAGATCAATGAATACATTTCTGGATCTTATAAGATTCAAGATTTAAGTTAATTACATTGTATTTTTGGAAAATATAAATTGAAAAAATTAAGTTCAAAAGTAATGACGAGGGCTGGGGATATGGCCTAGTGGCAAGACTGCTTGCCTCGTATACATGAGGCCCTGGGTTCAATTCCCCAGCACCACATATACAGAAAACGGCCAGAAGTGGCGCTGTTGGCTCAAGTGGTAGAGTGCTAGCCTTGAGCAAAAAGAAGCCAGGGACCGTGCTCAGGTCCTGAGTCCAAGGCCCAGGACTGGCCAAAAAAAAAAAAAAAAAAAAAGTAATGACGAGAACATAGTCAAATATCTTCCTACATCACCATTTTTCACTTTAAAAAATCAGAGTAATTTTATTTTGCACTGTTTCAAAATGACAAGAGTCTTGAAATTTTAAAACCTAGTGTAAAACACAAATATAAGAAATTTATTATTTTTTCTTTCAACAGTAGTGCTAATTTCTCTTAATGTTTCTTGAGTCTCTTGTTTAGTAATAGTATAAATATTTTAGTTCCTATTTTCTACTTGAGAAAAAACCAGAAAGTAGTAATGTAACTTTCCTAAAAAAATTATTTTATGTCTGGAAAGCAGTATGGCGGTTCCTCAAAAGACTAAACATATAGCTCCCCTTTGACCCAGCAATCCCACTCCTGGGCATTTACCCAAAGGATCACAAAGAAGGCCACACTAAAACTATCAGCACAACCATGTTCATTGCAGTGTTATTTACCATAGCTAAGATGTGGAACCAACCCAGATGCCCTCAGTAGATGAATGGATCAAGAAAATGTGGTATATATACACAATGTAGTTATTTACTTATGACATTTGTGATATCCTTATAGAGTTCATTTAAGGTTCATTTAGGGTTCCTTGACTTGCAGGTTAATTTTTTTCTTTGTGGAACTGCAAGTACTATAGAGTTGGCTCCCATTTTTCTGGTGGTATCTGGAAGTGTTAATTGCCTCAGATGGGTAAAAGATGCTTTAAGTCGGGTGCCAGTGTCTCATGCCTCTATGCCTAGCTACTCAGGAGGCTAAGATCTGATAATTGAGGCTTGAAGCCAGCTACGGCAGGAAAGTCGGTGAGACTCTTATCTCCAATTAATCACAGAAAAAGCTGGAAGTGACACTGTGGCACAAATGGTAGCATGCTAACTTTGAACCAAGGGAGATCAGAGACAGTGCTTAGACCCAAAGTTTGATCCGCAGGACCAGCATGCATGCCATCTCTCTCTGTCTCTGTCTCTCTGTCTCTGTCTTTCTCTTTCTCTCTCTCACACACGCACACACACACACACACACACACACACACACACACACACACACAAAGATTCTCTAAGTGTTGCTGAATTTAAATGAAGGTGAATTCCCTTGGGAATCACTTCTTTTTTTGACAAACTGAGCAGAACTCTAGGATTCATTTGGTTTCATCTCACTTGCACTTGAGGACAAGTCTCAAACAGCTAAGGAATTTGTTCAATATTTATTGAGCACCTACTATAAAATTAGATGTTTATTTATACCACTACATTCGATGCTTAGAATGCTCATGTAGTTACTCTTTCGGAAGAGTGGAGCAATCTACCTAAGATGACTTTGATAGTAAGTTGGGGAGCCAAAATCAAATGTAGATCAGCTATGTCCAAGGCTTATGTAATCTTCCTGTTACCATATGCTGCTTTCTTAATTATCTGACTCTGTTCCACTCTTTAAAAAAATGAAAAATAGAGGCCAGGCACTGGTGGCTTATGCCTGTAATCCTAGCTACTCAGGAGGTTGAGATGTGAGGATCAGATTTTGAAGCCAGCTGGGGCAGGAAAGTTTGGGAGACTCTTATCTCTATTTACTCAGAAAAAGACAGAAGTGGTGCTGTGGCCCAAGTGGCTGAGCACAAACCTTGAGGAAAAAGAAGCTTGGAGACAGAGCCCAGGCACTGAGTTCAAGCCCCAGGACTGGCACAAAAAGCTAAAATGGAAGACAGTGTTAACTAGAACGAATCTACTTGTCCCAAATAGATGATCCGTATTTACCTTTTTTTGTGTGAATCATACAAATAAGTGTCTTGTATTGTGAGAAATGTGATAGCCTGGAGTTAAAACTTTATTAACTTCTGTGTCTAGATGTTTGGAGATTATAATGGTATTGGTATTGGGCTTGCTCGTCCACACACCCGATACCTCTGTACTGAGAATTCGTAAGTGGCCTGGCCAAGTAAGCAATAGGAAACTTTGGAAACAGGTCTGATCCATGTGACTCCAGGATCCTGCAAAATGGTATGATATAATTTGGTTTTGTAATGATAGTAATTCTCTCATAGAATATTTACAGAAAGCCCAATCCAGGTATAAGAAGTTAACCATATAAGCTAATAGAAATGAGAACTCCATTTCAAATTAAGTATAAGTATGTTACGAGTTTCCAGATCTTAAAACATTTCCTCCTACAAGTGTATTTAACCTCAATATGGAATTGTTCCACAGACTTCTAAACCAAGGCCTTCAGTATAAATCAGTAATTTCCTTTAAGATAATCAATGTTTGGACATTTTGGAGTTTCTTACTCTTAAAAATGTTCTCTTTTCAAAATTTGCCTCCATAATGAGCTTTAAAATTTTAGAAAGAGCTATTTATTTTGGTGTGGCAGTGACACAAGATTTTCTTGCCATGTTCTAGAATATGCATTTGAAAGCAAAAGTGGGACTTCCAAGACTGCTGAACGAATTGCAAGAGTATATGCTCACCCTATAGAGAGGGAATTTGTGTCCTCACGACGCTGACGTTATGGCTTCAACTTCTTAATAAACCAAGTAGTATTTTCAATGTCAGAAAGGCAGCTGTTTGTGACACTCTGTTCAGGTTTTAAGGCTTTTTGTTTCAGACTTCAATGTGCTATTAAGTTGAGCAAACATTGCATTTTGTATTTATATTTTAGAATGCTGGGACACCATGAAGTATGTTGTTATTTTGTAGTTGTTTGGTACCATGGCATCAGGACTTGAACTATTTTCTCTCTTTAGTTCTGGCTGGCGTTTGAAGAATTACTTATGCGGAATCACTAATGCAGTGCATGGTTGTTGTTTTTTTTTTAATAACTTAGGCAGCTTGATGGTTATTATGTGCAAATAAGCAGTTCACTGGCATCAGGGCTGTGTTTCAGAGTTTAAAGCCAACAGCATTATCCAGCTCTTTCCCAGCACATGAGTGTGTCATGTATCGGTGGGGCTTATTTTGCTGATCTTTCAGCCTTATCTGCTCTTCAGTTTTCACTAACAATTTATTTCTGTGTGCAATTTCCACTCTGGCTGGGGATTTGTTCATTAGTAAGTCTTCTTATAGGAAAAAAAGGTCTAGGAAAACATTTAGGTGGGCGGTTGTCTGTAGCCCATGTTTATAACCCTAGCTACCCAGGAGGCCGAGATCTGAGGTTTGAGGTTTAAAGCCAGTGTGGGCAGGAAAGTCCATGAGACTCTTCTCTCCAATTAACCACCAGAAAGCCAGAGTAGAGTTATGGCTCAAGTGGTAGAGAGCTAGTCTTGAGTAAAAAAGCTCGGTGACAGTGCCCAGGCCCACAGTTCAAGCCACAGAGACACAAAACAAACAAAAATGTTTAAGCAGAGTGCTACTCTGTGAAATACTTTAGTTTAGAAGTTTTAATCTTCCTGGCAAAAAGTCTTTCAGTATTTTCCCCCTTCCTTCTTTCAATGCTAAAGCTATACTACCTCTAGTCTAGTAGTAGTATACTACACTGTAGTATACTTGTGTAGAAGCTATTACTGAATTTATTTTTTATGCCTAAGAATATGACAGTGCCTTAAAACAATCCTAGGATGCATCTAGTTGGATGCATCTCATTTAAGCACCTTCATTATAGATAGTATTTATCAACTTACATATGATTTAACCTCATAACTGGAAAATTAATTTGACCAGGCAATAATCTGGTTATCTAAGTATCATTTTTTCCCTTCTTCCCTCCCTCTTTCCATCCCCATGACTGACCCTTCCCCTCCCCTGCCTTCTTGGTAATATATCCCCCTGTCCTGGGGCTTGAACTCAGGACCTGGGTGCTGTTTCTGAATTTTTGGTGTTTATTTTTTATTTTTTCTCAAGGCTAGTGCTCTACCACTTTGAGCCACAGTGCCACTTCCAGCTTTTTCTGAGAGGTTTATTGGAGATAAGAGTCTCACGGGCTTTCCTGCCTGGGTTGGCTTTGAACTGCAAGCCTCAGATCTCAGCCTCCTGAGTAGCTAGGATTACAGGCATGAGCCACTAGTACCTGACTTGATATTTGTCTTAATAATAACTTTTTTAGAAATGTAAGCCATACTAGAACATATAACCATATTTTAATGCATATGAAACTTAAAAATATTGAGCCAGGCACTGCAGAAACTTGTATTTTCAGAATAAATTAGGTAAGAATTATGAAAATCTTTGCCATGTCATTGGGTCAAGTTCATTTCCTCTGTGGGAAAATAGCTACAATAGTAGAAATAAAAGACTACCAATAGACTAATGTATGAGGGAGTAAATGTGTCTCTTCTTTATAAAGTGATTGAAGGTTTCTTGGTGGAAGTAAATTTTTCTGTAGCAATGACTGGTTTTGGTCAAAGAGATTTAAACAGAATTATAGTAGCAATGAACATTTTTTTTTCCAATCTGTGGCTTGGAATAGAATGAAGAGTTTAGTTTTCTGATTATTTGGTGCCTTAGATGATACCATTAACACTTTGAACCATATGATCCTTTGTTATGGGTTGTCACATACATTTTGAGGCACTTTTCATTCATTTTGTAGCACCTAGGTTATCTCCCCTTCTATCTACTGCTGCTATCTGTCTCTATTTGTCTATGCATTGGTTACCAGCAGTAAGCACACATGTATGACCATGCCTATAAATATTTTTAAATATCCCTGATAGTATGGGAGGGGGGATTGAGTTTGTAAGCGACTCATGTAGAAGAACATATAGAACATATATGATATCACCTAAAATATGCTAGTTAAAGGATGTCTTTATTTCTAGGATCCTTCATTTTGTGTATATGTATGTAATTTGTATGCTTTTGCACACATACACATGTACTCATTCGTTTGTCAGATCACATTTCTACTTACATACAGAACTCTAGAAATTAATGAAAACCCATAAAATCTGATGGATTAATGGAAGTATTGGCTAATTTATATTTCCATGTTATTAGCGATCAGAAAGAAATCCCACAAGATTATTGGTCTAATTTGTTGCTAAATATTATTTCATTAAATATGGTGAAATGTTTTATATTTAGAATTTTCCATTAAAAGATGACTTCTGAATGAAAATGTGTGTGTGTGTGTGTGTGTGTGTGTGTGTGTGTGTGTGTGGGATATCCACGGGAATAGAGAAAGGAGTGGAGTATAGAGTAGGAAGGAAAGAGTGGGAGAGAGAGCTAATAGTGATGAATGAGCAGATGAAAAACAATGACCAAGTTATGATGTTGTGTAATATCATTTTACTTGTTCATAAATCTCTCCCTACCACAGAGCAACTTTGTATTCAGATAAAACTGAACTACTCTTCCACAGTAGATAGTTGAGGAATCCAATATCTGGAGCATTTATCAATGCAGTTGACTGTGCTTGAACTTTGGAATTTTATTTCAAAATGTAAAAGCAATCATTAGGCTAATCCAGGCTTATATCATGAAAAGGACCCTAACAGTCACACACACACACACACACACGCACACACACACACACACAATATTTAGATAAATATACTTAAATATTTTATGCCATTTTAACTATTGATTCCACTCTAATTGGTTAGGAAGTTGAACTGATTATTAGAAATGAATTTCCTAGAATTAGTGGCCAAAGTGTTATATATATGTAGATATTACTTAAGACTTTAATGTCAATTTTAATACTGTAGATGTAGATTTTAATACTACTGATTAGGTCAGATTAGAATACAGTAGTTTACTACTGTAGATTTTAAACATGTAGATTTTAATACTACTGATGAGTAGAGCTTTTTAAGTCAGAAGTGTGAAAAAACAATGACCATATGATAGATAAGAATGTTTAGACATCCCAATATACTTTAGTGTAAACTAAATGATGAAGATCTTCATTCTCCATCCATAAATACAAAAACACATGCTATACAGGGTGAGGACAAGGGGTTTGTTGTTTGCACACAGTGTTAATTATGGAGAAATGTGAGGCAATGTTGTGAATGGTAGAGTTTGGTCCAAGCGGGCTCATGGAAACAAAGATAAAGATTGTGACTTTTCTGAGTCAGGCAAACCTTTGAGAAGGCTGTTACAGATATTGACTGAGGAAGTAGTCTTGTTGAAAGACTCGGGAAATAATCACCATCACTTGTACTAGCTATGGCCACAGTGAAATTACAAGTAAGAATAGGCACAAATAAAAAGATACAGAGTAACCAAATAAAGATTAATGTGTACTACTTATTCACTGAGTATAAACCTGCATGGGCAGGACCATATGAGGGGCCTGATAAGGTGTTCCTAGTCCCTCCTAAGTCCTTGTGAATGGAATAATATGGAGGTAGAATCATGAGGCCAAATAAAAACAAAATCATTAAAATTCAGTAGTTGGTCCTTAAACACAAAGTTGAGAAACTTGTAAATAGTATTTGAATACAGTTAAAACACATATAATTAATTTTATAATATTGTAAAAATTCAAAATTGTTGAGCGACTTCAGTTTTAGTCTAATCTTGTGAATGACAGTATCAGTATCTCATGTTTATAAATACAGGGAACTCAGAGGTACTCCTCAGAAGGCGGAAGTACTGAGCTGTGTATTCCTGATTCTCCTTCCTTTTATTTTTGGCTCTTTTTTTTTGCCAGTCCTGGGGCTTGAACTCAGGGCCTGAGCACTGTCCCTGGCTTCTTTTTGCTCAAGGCTCACACTCTACCCCTTGAGCCACAGTGCCACTTCTGGCTGTTTTCTGTATATGTGGTGCTGGGGAATTGAATCCAGGGCTTCATGTATACGAGGCCATATCCCCAACCACTCTTGTTTTCTTGACTTTAAACCAGGGGTGCTCGTGAGAGCAATATGCTCCTGTTTTTCTCTCTTTATGTAAAATGCACGTTTCCTCACACAGTTCTAAGCATCCCAGGAGTTCAAGAACCATGTTTTATAACTTTCTGTCTTTAGTGCCTTGCGCAAGTGTTGCACACATCTCAGGGAGGCAATGTGGAATAGTGTCTGGGAGGAGGAGCTTGGGAATTAGAAGCCCAGGTTTGAATACAAATCTCCATTTTTCCCTTACTGTGTGACACAGGGAAGTTTTAGAACTCTCTGTGGTTTAATCTCATCTATAAACAGATCCCCTTTATTGTTGTACTGAATAAATAATCATATATGTAAAGAGGATACTTCTGGAATGTGTAAGTATTTTAAAGATTATAGCATGTCTCCGAAATTGGGCTACAGGTGCTGTGGTAGAACAGTCCACATGACAAACAACATCCCTGATCTCATGGACTTTTTATGGGTGTGGGGAGAGAGAGAAATAGTCCAACCAAAGAAAAACATATATAGTTGATAGTACTGTGGTTTGAATTCAGGGCCTCATGCTTGGTATGCAGGTGCTCTAGCAGCTGAGTCACATTCCCTACCCTTTTTATTGCTTAGCTTTTTCTCAGGCAGGGTCTTGCTTTTGTGCCTGGAGCTGGCCTCTGACCCAGAGTCACAAACATATCCTCCCCCCAAGCAGCTGGAACTATGGATGTGTCTCACAGTTCCCAGTTCATTGACTGAGGCAGGATGTCACTTCTTGACTAGGCTGGCTTCAAACTGTGATCCTCCTGATATATGCCACCTGAGAGCAGATGGTACTAAAAGTGTGAGCCACCATTCCTGGCCTAAAACAATAATTCTTGATGGGACTAAGTGCTACAAGAACATAGAAGCACCTGTTGTACCCCTGGCCCCCTTACTATAAGGAGATTAGACAGGATAATATGGTTGAGAACGGTGGGGGCCAGAATAGGATGCATTTAGCAGAGTGTTGAGGAGAGAGAGAAAAGGTTTCTTTGAAGAGGTGACCTTGAGCAGAGAAAGGAAGGATGAGGAGACAGTTTTGACACGCAGAGGCAATCATATTCCAGATTGGAACAGCAGCAGGGAAAGCCTTCAGACAGGAATGAGCTTCTAGTGTGTTTGGCACAGAAAGAAAGCAAATATTGCTGGAATGTGATGAGATGTGGGTAAATGGCACAAGATGAGAGTAAGGTATGAGAAGGTGCTTGAAAAATGATTAAGATGTTGTGGTAATGTAGAAACATATTAAGTGCTTAAAAGCTCTACTTTAGTAACATAAAACGTGAATGTTTTCATCTGTTTCTTTGGATGGTTTTAGTGTACAGTTCTGGTATTATTGGCTGTTTTTCCCCCCTTCTCCTTTCAGTCTTGGCATTCTTACCTAGTGGCTCCTTTAGCTCTGGGAGTTCAACCTTTTCAGTTTCTCTGAATACATATTAGTCAAAGAATAAGCTATTTCTAGTTGCTCCATTCTTGAATGTGAATGGCTATACTGGGAAATCCAAGGGAGGCGAAAGTTGAAAATCCAGGATTTCTTACAGAAAAATCAGGTTAGTGCTTTTGTTGTTTTGAAGCTTGGCCTTATAAAGTGAAATACTTTTCAGACACAAATATCAAGCAAACAAAAGGAGAGGAGGCAGAGTCAGTAAACACACGGCAAGCCATTTCCTCTCCACACCAGCACCGCTGCCATGACAGCCTGCGGGTCCCTGACCCCTTTCAAGACAGCGACTGGAAGGGCTGGCTTGGCATTTCCTCCCATGCATTTGGCCGTCTTGTAGGAGACAATTTCAAGGTGCTCCGGCCCAGAAGTGAGATTTGAGGAGGCAGAACAAGGGCTAGAAACATTAGGAACATAGATGCAGAGGAAGTAAACTCTGCTTGACAGGCAAAGAAGTATGGGTAGGAAAATTTCTAATGATAGGCATCAATAAAAGAAGATTTGAATTATGGACTTGAAGAAATAAAGTCATCATCATTAGCTTCTCTATCAGGGAAAATGTGGAATTTGGCTTCTCTGGTTTTGTCATTTCTCTGTGGTTTCCATTGTATCCGTAACTTGTTTTTCATTTAACATTTTTCTTTCGTTTACCATAAATTTTAGATGGTATTTTATACTCTTTTCTTCTTTGTACTTCTAGGCCTATTACATATACAAAATAGGTTTGTACAATTAAAGATTGAGACATTAATATTTTATAATTATGGTAAAAAAAATTCTACGTCTGTTGGCCAGTTGTCCCTAAGAACCGAACTTTCTGTGGTTGAATCTATGCCGTTTAAGAATGTTCTAGTTGGATAAGAAATATACTCACTGTCGTACCCCTCTGTACTTCACTTTGACAATAAAAAATATTTTATAAAAAAATTCTAAATTTCAGGGTCCAGAAGATCTTGTTCCTTTGTTGTTTTAGATCACTTGGTTAAAACTTTGTTACATTTAGTTTGTGTCTGTATTGAGACTTTTTAGTATTCCCTTCCCACTATGGGTTGCTAATTGGCCTTGATTTTTATGTTAACAAGATAAAAGGGATCATGTGATTCATATATTTCTAAGGCCATCCAACTTCTTAAAGCAATCTTTCCATTTGTTAAAGAAAATTCATATTTTCATTAGTGATGTTTGCTTTAGAATCTCATCATTTGTAGCCTGTAGTGCACATTCTGAAGTAACTTTTTTCAGAAGGTGTGTGGATAGGAAAAATCTCCAAGTCTTTTCATGTCAGAAAATGTCTGTCTTCAGTGATTGATCATCAGAAGCCAGAAATACAAACTTATTTTGCCCACAGGATTTAAAAAAGCATTGTTACACTGCTTCTGGCATCTACTGTTCTTATTAAAAACTTTGATGCTAAACTTATTTATTATACCTTTGTAGATAATCTTTTCATTTTTCTTCATGACAACTTTTAAGATCTTTTTCCTTGGGGTTCTGAATATTCATAAAGATGTTCTTCATCTTTTGTGATTACTTAGGAGTTCCCCCCGCCCCCCACCCCCAGTATCCCATTTTCTCTGACAGGAATGTCTATAGTTGGCCATTTGACCTTCTTTATATTTCTTAATGTTTCTTCAGTTTCCATTTCTTTTTCTGTTTTTAATTTATTTTCATTTGACTTTTTTTGTGTGCTGGTCCTGAGACCTGAGCTAAGGGCTGGCTGTAATTGTTGAGCTTTCTTTGCTCAAGGCTAGGGCTCTGCCATTTGAGCCACAGCTCAATTTCTGGCCTGTTTTTCCCCTGGTTAATTGGAAATAAAAGTCTCAAGGACTTTTCTTCCTGGGCTGGCTTTGAATACAGTCCTCTAATCTCAACTTCCTGCCCAGACTGGCTTCAAACTGTGATCCACAGATCTCAGCCTTCTGAATGACAGGCGTGAGCCACTGGCGCCCAGCCAATGACTAGCTTTTTTAAAGCTCATAAACTCTTTCTTGTTCTCATATGATTTCTTTTTATAACAGCACGTTTATTTTCTTTAAATTTCCTTAAGGATATTAATTAAAATATCTATATGTTCTCTTTAGATTCCCTGAATTTTTGCTATTTGTTCCAGGTTCAGTTGTTTGGTTGTGCCTATCTGTTCTCCTTTATACTACCAATTTTCCTTAAATGTAACCCTTTGTTAGCTATTAGCTTTATGATTGGGGACCAAGTTAATTTATACAGTTGGTGTGAATTCTTATGACAGATGGGTTTTTTCCTGAGTAGATTTCTCCCTGGATTGCCAGGCTTCGTTCCATTGAGGATGCTAGAGAAGGAAGTTGGCAGTCTCTGCCTGGCTTAGCTCTTTATTCTGTGAGAACACTGGAGAACTAACCATCATCATAGGAGCTTCAGCTTGCTTCAAGGATATATTTTCAATAATTCTTTGGTGTTTAGTATGAGAATAAGTCATACAAGGGATGAGATGAGCCTGCTAGTATTGCTGTTCATTCGGAAGTCCTTTAATTTATGACCTTGATGTCAGCCTCAGTTTCCATTCCCACTCTTATGCCTGTGGACTTTGAGCTTCAACTCTTTCTGGATGAGCTGTTTCTACCTCTGCTACAACCGTTTGAGTCTGTCATGAATTTAACTGCCACTACACTAGCTTATCATCAGCATGGCCCTGGAGGATTCTGACAAATTCATGATTAACTACTTTTCTTCATTATGTTATTATTAATTATTATTTTTATTTTGTGTGTGTAGTACTGATAATCAAACTCAAGTCCTTGTCCAAGCTAGGAAGATATTCTACCATTAAACTACATTTTCAGGCCTCTTTTAGTATTTAACTACTCTTACAATAGTTGTATATGAAGGAAGGAGTTAGAAAAGCTCACATTTAATTAATCATTTTGAATGAAAACTTGAACTTGTTTCTTCTGACCAGTTGTGTTACTTTTATACCTAAAATCTTAGCTCCTTTACTTATTAGCAATATGTCCTTCGGCAAGCCATTTTGCTTTTTTGTGTCCTAATTGCTAAACTGTTAAAGATGAATGTTATTAACATATACAGTTGTAATATAACCTGGGAAGAATAACATCAAATATAGTTCTAATGAAGTTTTAAAAGTACATAGCATAATGTCTAGTATGCAATAAGCACTCAAAACTGATAATTGAAAATATAGGATCAAAAGAGACAAAGAAACTGTGTATTTAGTTTGTATCTAGGTAAAGTTTAATGGGAAATAGGCTTTTTTGGGGGTGGGGGGAGGGTTTGGTACTGGAGCTTAAACTCAGCTTGGGCAATGTCCTTGAGCTTCTTTTTTCTCAAGGCAAGCACTTTGCCACTTCAGCCATAGGGCTACTTCTGGCTTTTCCTGAGTAGTTTATTGGAGCTAAGTGTCTCATGGACTTTCCTGCCCCGGCTGGCTTTGAAATATTCTCCTCAGATATCTGCCTCCTGAGTAGATATTATTATATAGGCAGGAGCCACTGCCTTTCAGCGGGGAAATAGTTTTATTGGTCTTATTTTCTGTTAGTATTTCTGGACTGAAGTGTCTATTGATATAGGCTACATATCTTAATTATCATGAATGACTGACTTTATATATAATGTTCCGATATAGAAAAGCTTATGCAATTTTATTTTAAGACCTATATTAATAAGAACCAACACACACAGAGATTGAAAGCAGTGTGCATAAATGTGAGAAATTATTAACAAAAGACATATTTTGCTTAGATATTGCAAGCATAACATAACGTAACATAACATAACATAACATAACATAACACAACACGGCAGGTGTAATTAAATAGCCAGAAAATCTCAAGGTGCAAAATAGCAAAATACATAAAACATTTTTTCTTTTCTTTTTTAAAAAGTGTGTGTGTGTGTGTATGTGTGTGTGTGTGTGTGTGTGTGTGTACTGGGGCTTGAACTTGGGGTCTGGGCCCTGACACTTAGCTTCTTTGCTTAAGGCTAGCATAGCTAGCCACAACTCCACTTCTAGCTTTTTTGTGGATTAACTGGAGCTAAGAGTCTGCTTGGGCTGGCTTTAAACCACTGTCGTCAGGTCTCAGTTTCCTGAGTGGTCAGGATTACAGCTGTTAGTCACTACTATCCAGCTATGATTTGCTTTTAAATCCAACTTGAGGTTTCCTGATTTTGTACATATAATGTTTCAGACTTTACTAAGGAAGTCTTGACCTGATTGCCAAAAAGACTTCTCAGAAGAAAATGCTAGACAGATGGAAGACACATGTACTACATAAAGTTTTGGCAAGCTTCTCCGGACATGTCTGCTACCAAGTGGTGTAGGGGAGGAGAACATTTGCTTGCTTTAAGACACATTTCTGTCAAATACTACTGTAAGAATATCAATTGGTGAGTAGTTATATTTTAGGGAAATAGACTTAAATTAATATCTGGCAATGTTTTGGGAAGATAGATTATTACATAATGGAACTACAGAAAAATTGCTTAAAATGCTTCTTTAAATTTGGTTTTGTAATTAAGTAGAAGAGCATTTGATAATCACATATTTGTACAACTGAAGCAAAGTGTTATTTTACAGAAATACAAGCAGCAAAAAAAAAAGAACTTATTTTAAGGCTTCATAGTGGGTCACTATGTGGCAATAAGGGAGAAATCACAGCATTTACGATATGATCTTTAGCCATCAAGGAAGGGGCCCAGTTACCCTTAGCTGTCAGGTAGCCAACAATTGTGTTGTTATTGTTGTTGGTGTTAATGATGGTCCTGGGGCTTTAACTCAGATCCTGGGCACTGTCCCTGAGCTTTTTATTCAATGATAGTGCTTTACCACTTAAGCCACAGCTTCATTTCCATCTTTGTTTTCTTCAGTGGTTAATTGGAGTCTCACCAACTTTCCTGCCTGAGCTGGCTTTGAAAGGTGATTCTGAGATCATCCTAAGGCTAACACCTTAGATACTAGCTACTGAGTAGCTAGGAGTACAAGTGTGAGCCACCAGTGCTCAGTTTATCTTATTAATAACTTAGCATTCTGCGATATGTGCCATTCACTTAGACCTGTTTAGAGTGTGTATGAAGCCTGACATTGACCCAATAAATCAAATCCTACTATTATGCCAATAATGTCTTCATCCTCTTTGTCTGTTTAAAGAACATCATAAAAACATTTCTAATCAGGTTTCTGAAATTTAGAGGATTATCACTAAAGTTTTCAAAAATAATCACTGACTTTCCTGTCTTGATCTGTATCAAATACAATTGCCTCAGTAGATGAAAGACATCCACTATTGGCCCAAATACAGATTCCTATATATTCAGGATCTCAAAAATAAGTGGATTAAAGATAAGAACTAACAATTTGCTTAATAGAAGAGATGAAATGTTTGGAAGACCAGAAAATGTTTTTTACTGTCCAGTGCTCTTCAGGAGTGAAATAAATGACAATTTTTAAACGAAACTTCTTCCTATTACAAAAATGAGTATTTTTATGTTAAATAAAACTTACCCTTTGTCAGGTGGGAAACATTACTTCCTCCCATAAGAGTGCTTGTTGCAAAACATGACCCCAGGAATGGGCTAGGTGGAGAGGTCAGGACTTCCCACTCTTGGCATATTCGGCAATCTAGAAGGGAAGTTCAGTGGCCCATTCTTCGCCTAATCCAATTGCAAGTTTGAGTATGAGGTTATAGTACAACTAGCTTGATTTTTTATGATTTGATTTAAGGTACTGTATCATAAAGGTACAGTATAATCAGGTCTTGGCGTGAATAGGTTTTATATTTTTACTTATAAGACAGTAAAAGACTCAACTGACAATATAAATGCTACCTTTCCTAACTAATAGACTATATATGAGCTACCTATTTTTGACATTATTTTACTTAGTCTTCTAAAGCTATGAATCAGACAACTGTGTATTTTATACCTAGTATTATAGTGAGGATCAGATATGTGTTAATAATTTTTTGAAAACTGAAAAGAGCTATATAATCATGAGGATTTAAAATACAATGCTTAGCTGGGCACTGGTGGCTTAAGCCTGTAATACTAGCTATCCAAGAGGCTGAGATCTGAGGATTGTGGTTTGAAGCTGGGACAGGCAGGAAAGTCTGTGAGAGTCTCATCTCCAATTATCACCAAAAAGGTTGAAGTGGCGCTATGGCTCAAGTGGATGAATGCTAGCCTTGAGCAAAAAAGCTCAGGGCCAGTGCTCAAGCCCGGAGTTTAAGCCTCAAAACTGGCACAAGAAAAAGCAATAAAATATAATGTTAGTAAGTGGTATACTTAGTTGTGAAGATCAGGGTTCACAGAATATGGCTACTTTTCTCATTAGTCATATGAGTTATAACTGGCTTGGCTTAGTTAACATTATTTTAATTGATTTTTCACATTATTGTATGCTGTTAATGACACTTAACTGTATCTCTAGTGAATTATAAAAAATAACAAGAGGTTATTTTTCCTACTGTTGCTTTAAAATGAGCAATTGTTCTTTTTTAAGAAATGGAAAATTTCAAGAAAGAAAAACTTTGCCTCCTAATTACTATAATTGTAAGAGGAGGATAAAGGGAAAACAGTCTTTGAAAGTTAAGTGACAGCTAAAGAAATGATTGTATTCAAGAGGCTTATTATAAAATCATCAAAATTAACATCGTGCACAATGTGCCCTGGAACCCGTGACATGCCACCTCTGTATGCATGCTACTGTTATCAGGACAGAGACTCGTGTTTCATGGGAAGTGTGTGTGTGTGTGTGTGTGTGTGTGTGTGTGTGTGTGTGTTGGAACTGTGTAGCATGCTGCTAGAAACAAGAATATAAAATTTCCTGAACACAGGGTGACCTCTACAAACTGTCAAATTGCATTAACCTGCAAACCCAATCCTAGTGTATCTAATTTTGGGGAATAGAGTATAGAGACCAGGGTATGTCTTATTTTCTTTTTTAATCTTTCATGCTTCTGAGGACGAACTCAAGGTCTCATTCTTGCTAGATGAGTGCTCTTTCATTGGAGCTGCACTCCCATCTTTTTTTCTTAATTTGTGAATTCCATTGGTCAATTATTGCTCTTCTTTACAGAGTTTTTAGACTTCTATTTAAAAAGTTATTGCCTAGGTCTATATCTTGAAGTGCTCTGTATGTTTCCTTCTGGATGTTTCAGGTCTTACAGCTAAGTCTTTGATCCATTATGAGTTGGTTTTTATACTGACTGAGAAAGAGCAATCTACTTTCAACCTTCCATATATGGATATCAGCTTTCCCAGCACCACTTGTTAAAGAGGCTTTTTCCTAATACATGCTTTTAACAGGTATTTTTTTGGGTAGAATTCTGATGGAAACACTTGCTTGGGCTCATTTATGGATCTAATAATCTTATGTTATTTCTTCATGTGCCAATCAGCCTGTTGGATTTACTCTTTAGAATATAACAATACCTTTTGCCCATTAAGAAAATTATGATTCCTATATTTTTTTGTCTACAACTCAAGATATTATTTCCTTGTCAATTTTAGACACTGCAAAATCATCCAATATATTGTCCTTTGTAAAATTTAATTTTCTTGTCAAGGTGATGTACAGAGGGATTACAGTTACATATTCAATCTACTGTCTTTTAGTTAACCGTGTCCTTAATGTTCTTCCTCAAGCAAAATTAAAACAATCCTTATGTTATTTACTTAATCTGAGGTTTTCATGGTTTTTCTGCTTTTAGATTTTGTTCATGAAACCTTTTTATACATCATCACGAAAATAATTCTGTGCTACCAGCTATGAACTTAACAGTTTTATCTTGCACATTCAAATCTTTAACATCTTGGGTTTCTCTGTATGCAATAGTGTTAAATGGGATTACAGCTTCTCAATATTGCCATCTTTTATCATATATCTACGTGCCTAATATACATATTTATCTCTAAGCCCCCTATTTTCTTTCTTTCTTCTTCCCCTTCCTTCCTTCCTTCCTTCCTTCCTTCCTTCCTTCCTTCCTTCCTTCCTTCCTTCCTTCCTTCCTTCTTCTCCTCCTCTTCTTCCTCTTCATCTTTTTTTGTTTGTTTGTTTGTTTGCAACCATGTCCATTATGGTCAGGCAGTCTGTCTAATAGCTGGCTGGGAAAATTCTCTTTTATTTTGACCAAATGACTTTTTATTAAATGTGAACTATCAAGTTTCTGAACCTCCATCTGGAATTTTGATTGGTTGTACATTAAATTTACAGCTCAACTTGATGAGAATAGACATTTATTACAATGTATTATCCCCTTAGAGAGCATGAGATGTTTCTCATTTTGCTCAGATCATGTTTCATCCATTTTTAGAGTTTACAAAATTTCTCTGTAGAAGCTTTGTATAATCATGATTAATGTAACTATTAGAGAACTTATGGATCTTGTAATTTTAAATGGGATCTTTTTAGTTATACATTTTTATGAGGGTATTACTGCTTTATAGAAATGCATGGTTTTCATTCATTGAGCAGGTTTCCAACAACATTTCTCATTTAGCTTACTGCTCTCATATTTGTCGGCTGATGATCTTGTTGCTAAATGAGCACATTATCTATAAATAAGAACTTAATCTGTTCTGATCTTACTGTCTCATTTATCTCTTTTTAGCTTTGTGAATGGGGATTTTCATGCCTCAAAGGTTATATAGATAGCTGTATATATAATAATTAAGTTTAGACTCTGCTTTCATGGGTATCTTCTAAAGTTCTGGAATGGGTACTATGAATTAGTTTTATGACCAATTGTTTTTGCAAAACTTACAAAGGTAAAACATTTTAATTGCAATGGTTAACATTGCAGTTAAATTCTAATGTGAATCATTCCTTAGGATGTTTCATCTTTGTGAGAAAGCTTAGGTTGGATTGAGTAATATATATTAAAGTAGTTTGCAAACACGTTTATAGCTAAACTCTCCCTAGTCATTCTGGTATTGAATTGGCTGCTGCTAAATCTAACACTTCCCATGTGCCCACCCATCATGCAGTTGCAACACAAGTCTGTAGAGCCCAAGGCCATAATGTGATTTGTGTATCAATGCCTTTTTTATCTGCTTCTGCAAGAAGGCTCCTAAGCCATATATAAACGTCAGAACCAATAAACCATTACCTTTACTTGGCGCGATGCTGGACAGAACCAAATATTATTATAAAAGTGAGCCGCCGAGAGGCGAAGGCTTGAAAACGGTTGTGGCGCTGGGAATGAAAGGGGAAGAGTCAACACACAAAGGACACAGCGAGTCTGACCTACTGCACTGACATAGACTTGACGTGGACACGCGTGCATGGAGAAAGTACCTTCGTGGAACAGGCAGGTCCAGTTGGGGCCACATTTCGAGAGTCAGGTGGACAAACGGGGGCACATGACGGTCAGCAAGGCAGGGCAGGTATTTTGGGGGGAGACTATTTACACACGTCCCATTTTCTGGAGGCCATTTTCCAGGCCTCTCCGTCCCCAAGACGTGCACCAGCAGCCATTCCCCCTTGGCCAGTGGGCGGCCCTCCGGATGGGGAACAGCACTTCCGCCCCACAGGCGGGGGTCACCGGATATCCGGCTGTGCAACAGCCCGCCCTTCCGCCCCCGGAAGGCCCGGGGATCTGCAGGCGCTGGCAGAAGGGATGGACTCGGACTCCCCCCCCTGGCCTCGGCTCAGACCCCCTGGGGGTTGGCACTTGCAGCTTCCGGCGCTGGCTTGGACGTGTGCCCCAACTTGGTGACTTGCTCTCCGAGTGTCAGGCTGCTTCAGTGGGCAGCGTGATCAGTGCTTTTGAGATAGTCTATTCTGAAGCCAGTTTTATGGAGGAAACTTCCAGAACACTTGGTAGCCTCTTTCCATGCCAAAGCAACAGCTGCTGACGAGGAAGCGGGAAGTTTCTGGGATTTCAGGTGACCAAGTGCCCCCCGTGTTGAGGATAGTTGAGGAACACTTGACCTCATTTATGGCTAACAATTATGGTAGAAAATAGGATTGTTTTCATTGGTTTATACATATATACTCTGTAAATAAGATTTATTTGTATTTCATGTGTGTGTGGCGCTGTCCTTGAGCTTTTCTGCTCAAGGGTAGCATGCTACCACTTGACCTACACCATCTCTTCTGGCTCATAGATTTTCCTGTCTGGGCTGCTTTCCAACCACCATCCTCAGATCTCAGCCTCCTGAGTAGCTAGATTTACAGGCGTGAACCACTGGCATGTGACCTTTTTCTTTCTTTTTAACACAGAGTTGTAGTATGAGAATTTAATGGTGATATTTTTATATGAGGTTTTTTTTTTTTTTTTTTTTTTTAATGCTGCTGAAGCATTTAACTGGTACTGGGTTTGAACTCAGGGCCTCCTGCTTGCTTGGCTTGCACCCTACTACTTGAGCTCTAGTGCCTCCAGCCCAGCTTTTTGGTGATTATTTTGGAGATAGAGTCTTACTGCTTGAACTCCAGTCTTCAATATCTCAGCCTTCTGAACAGTTAAGGTTGTAAAGGTGAGCCACCAATAACGGGCTCAATTTACTTATTATAGCATTCATTTATTATCTATCTATCCTGTTTTAGAATTGAGTGTCACAATTCTTTCTTCAAGCACTCAGTAACTATTTCTTGAACTTAAGAAGGAATATATTTTTTCTATTTCTATTATTTTCTAAAGAGCATGAAGTAAAGTCAGATATGTGTTTAAGGATTGGTACAACCTTTAAGGAGCATACTTCTATTGAAAGTCCCAGTAGTGAAGGTAGTAAAAAAAAATTCTCCCTAGATCCCTTCATTACTTCAAATGATAGCTTTCCATAGTCTCCAAAACATGAATGCAAGTTCTTTTTCTCCAGTAAACATCTTCACACATTATAAAATGTTATACATTTTCATGTCACTTGGTGCAGAATGTGTTCCACCTTTGTGTCCTCTGCAGAAGGACACTTATGTCCTTAAAATATTAAGAAAGTCACCTCTGAAAATAGTAAGAAGGACAAAACAGATAATCAATACTAATTGAAAGAGCAAAGGACTGAAATAGGTTAAAGCATTAGGTCACGGGAATCCAGTTACTTTTTCATGAACTTTTATACTATGAAAACCACAATAGTATTTTTCAAATGGAGTACATTATTATGAAGGATTTGCATGTTTCCTGGGACAATTTTTGAGTTTTTTTTTTGCCAGTCCTGGGGCTTGGACTCAGGGCCTGAGCACTGTCCCTGGCTTCTTCTTGCTCAAGGCTAGCACTCTGCCACTTGAGCCACAGTGCCACTTCTGGCCGTTTTCTGTATATGTGGTGCTGGGGAATCGATCCCAGGGCCTCATGTACTCGAGGCAAGCACTCTTGCCAGTAGGCCATATCCCCAGCCCAATTTTTGAGTTTTTATTTTACTAAACATATGAACAAATTAAACATTCTTTGGGTTATCTGGATAACCAAATACTGGCAGGAAGTTTTATTAGCCCTGTTTGGTTTTGTGCCTATTTTGAGTATATTAGCCATAAGTAGCATGGTGCTTTGTTATAGAGTGACAAAAAAAAAAGCAGAAGAAGAAAGTAATTTATTCACCCTCAATTATAGGCTAACTCTAGCCGTTGTGTGAGACTTCACAGTAGCGTTTTAAAAGAAAAAAGAGATGTGAGAAATTAATCATAATATGTGGTAAAATAGAAGTGCCATCTAGTTTTGAGAAGTGACTTAGTATTGTCAAAATATAACATCACTGATTTTCTTAACATTCAAATTTAATTTTTGTAAATTTTAAGTTTTGTTTTGTAAATCTGTGGGCAATTTATGGCTTTAAGAGCAAAACTGAAGAAGTGGACCTGTGGCTCAAGTTGTAGAGAGCTAGTCTTGAGCAAAAAGAAGCTAGGGACAGTGCCCAGGCCCTGAGTTCAAGCCCCAGGACTGGCAAAAAAAAAGAGAGCAAAAATGAGGAATTTATGGTTGTTTGTTGTTGTTGTTGTTGTTTTGCCTTTCCTGGAGCTTGAACTCTAGGCCTGGGCACTGTCCCTTATCTTCTTTTGCTCAAGGCTAGCACTGTACCACTTGACCAGTTGAGTCACAGTACCACTTCTGGCTTTTTCTGTTTATGTGGTACTGAGGAATCAAACCCAGGGCTTCATGCATGCTAGACAAGCACTCAACCACTAAGCCACATTCCCAGCACTTGTGGTAAATTTTATGTGTACACACACACACACACACACACACACACACACACATTTGCTATTACAGGAAAACAAGCTTAAGTTGGAGTGTAGGTCTTGAAAATAACGTTTTTACTTTTAATGTTAGTGGGGTGTTTATGAACTACTCAAGTTTTTGAAAAACGCATTGGTAACCTTTAGGCTTCTGGGCCCAGGGAACAGAATACTTATTTTAATAAAATCTGTGTGTGATGGCTCACATAGGACAGCTATTTCTACAATTGTTGCTGTTAATGAAAAATAGAAGGGAGGCAGGTTAGGAAATATGGAGAAATTGGTTGGAAAAATGGAGGAATTTTAAATGTGAGACTTTTAAAAAACAATTTAGCATTTGTCTCCGAGTTTATAAATTCTCTTAATTGATTTCACAAATGGCTGAGAGTCTTTTTGTTTCCAGATTTAAAAGAAAAAATATTTTTTAATCAGTGTTTCTGTAGATATAGTAAATGTGCTTGATATATGATATTGGAAGACCTAAAGAAGTGTTTAAAGTTGTTGTGATCAGAGGAATGAGTAGCTTACATTCTTATACACTTCCAACCTTCCTGTATGCCACTTGAAAAAAAGTGAAATGAGGAATTGGCTTACTTTAATAGAAAGTTTTGTTTTTTTCCATGCCCACAGTAGTATTATCTGGGTTCACATTTATTGAGCATACAGGCATTTTATGAGGGGCAAAGGACAGTCAATAATACACAGTTCCTGTCTTTGGAGCATAGTTTAAACTTCTGCTTGCTTACTTTGTATCTTTGTTTGATATGTTTCAGTTAAATATGAGAGAGCATTTTGGAAATTTTTAGTACATTTCTTATGCTGGTTTGTCTGATTTCCATGACAGAACACAAAGTTAGAAATGGTAAAGGCTCAGATTAATTGTTCTTTCTATTTTGTTCAATTTTAGGGGTGTCATGAAAGTTGATATAAACCTTCAGAAAGTGGACATTGACCAATGCTCAAGTGATGGCTGGTTTTCAGGAACTCATAAGTGTCACCTTAACAGTTCTGAGGTAAGAACATGAGAATAAGATTCTTTGAAATCAGTTGCCTTAAATCAGGTTGCCTTCAATATGTTTTATTTGTGGATGAGTGAACAAGAAGAATGTTCCTAAGGAAAATAATTCTGGGCAGATCTTAGTTTTGTCAAATGAACTAAAAAAGGAAAAGAAAAAAAAAAGAAGAAGAACTATTCATTTTGGAGGCCAAAAGTGAGGTTATATTTAAAAATTGACTTTAGTTAAAATCTGATCCCAGTCTTCAAAATGAACATGGAAATTTAAAATGACTGTGAGGTGAGAAAACAGTTCTGGGAGGATGAATCAGATGAAACATAGTTTGCAGAGTAAGGTTCTTACTGTAACATTGATGGAATTCTTTCAGAAATAATATTATATGATAAGAAAACAGCAGAGAAGGCACGACAGGCGTATTTTGCAAAGAAAAACTATCTGTATGAACTTGTAAGGGGATTGTGTATAGTTGTGTTTCAGTATTCAGCTTCTACCCATCCTTGATTTGATGAGATTCTGGTTGATAGGGAACAAGAATCATGCTTCTGGAAATAAGATTATTCTTTTCCCCAGAATAAAGACTCGTTGCTTATTTATTTGTGGTTTCAAAGAAGAAATGCGATATTATTCTAATGATTTCCTATTACATAATCCACATCTAAGATCTCAAGGTAAAATGGAACCAATATACAATAAAGTTTTCTGATCTTAAATGTTTAGCCTATCCCAGTATGAATTCCAGGAACTTGTAAGGAAATTCAGCTTAATATATTTACAATAGGTTATTTCCACAAATGTTATAAACTCGATCTTTCCGTTTGAATGTTTGCCACCTGCAAATGGCTGTTGTATGTAATACATATGGTGTGGTTTTAAAGAAATTTAAATCCGAAGGAAATTAATCACTTACTTGTACTATCCCACAAAGAAACAAAAAGCACACCTGTTCATGAATGTGCATTCATGCATACATGCCCTTTCCATGCTTAAAGTGTGTACATCCTACCGCATGAATCCCTGCCCCATATCTAGATACACCCAGTTCTCCCACACCTCCAGATAACCTACTGTTCCTACATCCCCATACACTCCACACCTACCCCTACTCTCTTGCTCTCTACTAAATACCATTCAAGCCACCTGCCCTGTTGTAAACTTTGTAACCTCTCACATCCCTCTAAATCTGTTATACCTCTTCACCATATCACAGTTTACTCCCTTCACTTGCTCACTCCTCTACACATTCTCATACCTCCACCAAATCTTATGCTTCACCAGACACCTCCACACAGCCAACTCTCCTTTGCCTTACCTGTCCATCTTGGACCCAAGTATATATGTGAGTACTTTTGCATTGTTGGCTCACAAAAGTGACCATACTCTTTGTTCTGGTTTCAAGTATTTCTGAAATTCTGCTTCTCTTGGAATGATTCTAGCATTTCTAACGATACAAATTTCAGTCAGTGACTTGGTAAAATGCTTATTCTGCGCAGTATCTCCATGCTCACGTACATGGCCACTTGTTGCAGTTTAGCTAGAGTGGACATTTTTCTGAATAGGTGTCATATTACAGCTATTAATCAGTATGTATGTATGTATGTATGTATTTATGTATTTATTTATTTATTTATTTATTTATGGTACTGGAGTTTGAAGTCAGGGAACTGGGGAGTAGAAAGCAAAAGGAAATGAGGGATGGGGTAACACTGTTCTAAGAGAAATGTGCTCATTACCTTACGTAGCTCCAACCTTTACAATAAAATAAAATTAAGAAGAAGGGGGCGTGTACACAGGATAGGGATAAGGGAGCTGTTCTCCTAGGCAGACAGTCTCATATATGTTATGATGTACCCAATGTATAGTACCATGTTGCGGCTTTAAGTGAATACCATTTTTAAGTCATTTACTTACACTAATAAATAAAAAGGCATTCCAGTATGATTTAACCATGAATGACACAGAGAAAGATGAGGTGATGTGAAAAAGTTTTCCTGAATGTACTTGATAGTCGAATAGGGGCTTAGCCAGGAAATGTCAACCCCTTAAGCTCCAAAAGTGAGGCTTTTTAATTTTGAGAAGTGAAACTGGGAATGATGGAAATGTGGACATTGTGATTTGTATAAGCTAGCTCACAGTTTTGTATAAGATATATACATATGGTAATCATTTTCAATAAGATTATGGTACTGTATTTTTAGATGTGTCAGTTCATTTTGATGTATCATAGTTTATTTGGCTAGCTATTACTATTCATTTAAATAATGCCTACTTTTTGGGCACAGTGCATAACTATAGCGATGGATACATTCATGTGCCAAATATTCTGGCTCTATCAGATTAAAGACAAAATGGTATATATAGTCATTAATTATTTTAGCAATACACCTATTGAATTGAGGTACTTGAGCTTGCTAGGCAAGCAGGGTAACACTTGCCTCTAGCCATTTTATGCTTTAGTTATGATTTAGTTACTATTTAGATGGGGTCTCATACTTTCATCTGGGCTGGCTTTGAACAGAGACACTTCTACTACTGCTACATCTCACACAGCTGGGATTACAGAAGTGTGCCCTAATACCCGGCATATTCTTTGACATAGAATCTTGCTCACTTTTCCTTCTATACTGGACTCAAAGTGCAATCTTCCTGCCTCTGTCTCCCTACTAGCTGAGATTACAGGTGTGAGCCAAGACAGTTGGCCCACTTTTAAGTGATGATGGTACACCTAGAATTTACATTCAGTTGAGAAGAAGATTAAGAGTTAACTTGAAGGATCTCAAGAATACCTGCAAATAGGTGACAAAGTTATTGCTGTCTTGAAAACCCACAGATTGGGAGAAGATCTTTTCCTGACATACAGGGGACAAAGGCCTCATATCTAAAATATGCACAGAACTCAAAAAATTAAATTCCTCCAAAACAAATCCTCAAAGAACCAAATCCTCAAAGAACCCCTCAACAAATGGGCCAAAGATCTAAAAAGTCTTATCTGAAGAGGAAATGAGAATGGCCAAGAGACACATGAAGAAGTGTTCTACATTATTGGCCATAAAAGAATTGCAAATCAAAGCAACACTGAGATTGTACCTCACCCCAGTAAGAATGTCCACTATCAGGAAAACAACAAATGCTGAAGGGGATTTGGCCAAAAGGGAACCCTACTACACTGTTGGTGAGAATGTAAACTTGTTCAACCACTTTAGAAAGCAGTGTGGAGGTTCCTCAGAAGGCTAAACATAGAGCTCCCCTACAACCCAGCAGTCCCACTTTTGGGCATCTACCCAAAAGATTACAAGCAAGACCACACTAAAGCCACCAGCACAACTATGTTCATTGCAGCATAATTTGTCATCACTAAAATATGGAACCAACCCAGATGCCCCTCAGCAGATGTGGATCAGGAAAATGTGGTATATATACAAAATGAAATTCTATCCCTCTATCAGAAAGAGTGATACTGCCCCATTGGTAAGGAAATGGAAGGACTTGGAAAAAAATCATACTAAGTGAAGTGAGCCAGGCCCTAAAAAACATGAACTCTATGGTCTCCATCATAGGTAGTAATTAGTACATTGCTCGGATAGACATAGCAGAAGATCACAACAGATATGCCCATATGAACACATAAGATAATGCAAAGTGAAATGAACTCTGTACTAAGGAGATAAGTGGTATATCATTGTTGTAGTTAATTTCAACATGCCTTATGAAACCATACTTTTTTTCTCTTGTATTCTCTTCGTGTGGTTTTACTCCTGCTATTACTGTAACTGATCTTAATACCCCAGATACTGTATATACATGTATGGGAACTAGGGAAGGGAAAGGGAATACCAAAATCAAGAGACAAAGAACAAAAAGACTGACCATTGCAGTAGTGATACTCACAAAACCAATTGGTGTAAACCAACTGTACAACCCATTTTGGGGGAGGAACCTGGGCAAGGGGGAGATGGAGGGAAAATGAAGGAGGAGGTAACAAGTTGGATAAGAAGTATACTTCACTTACATATGAAACTGTAACCCCTCTATACATCACTTTGACAATAAAGAAGACAAAAAAAGAAATTATTGTATATCTACTACTAGAAGTCAGATCCTAAAAGGATACCTGGATAAAGAATGAAATTGTAAAAAACAGTTATTACTGTCTTCAGAGACTTTTATTCTTTACTTAATGATGGGTAATGTAAACAAAACCACAAAAATCAAAGTAGAAAATGGATGAGCCCACAATAAAGAGTATGGATAAATTTCACCTTTTCTGTATTTCCATTCAGTACTTGAAAGTCTAAAATCCTGAGGTTAATAATTGATGGCAGCTACTTAGTAATGGTTGCGTTTGTTATGAGTTATATCCTTTTGTTAGCCATTCCTTGAATCCTCACCTTTGATGAGCTTGTGTATGCCTAACTGAAGACTTGCTGATTTTTCTCTCAGCTAATAATAAAGCTAACTATTATTCAGCATCTGTAACCTCCATTCAAGCTAGCTTATCAGATTTCATTTCTAGCCACTCAGTATATGCTTTTGGAATGGTGACATAGGACTGATAAGTTTGAATGAAATGAGAAGGAAAAACAAAGTGATATTTACTTGTCAATATAGTACATTCCTGTGATAATTTTAGCCAGAAAATAATATTGGGGATACCACTGATGAAAAAAAAAATCATAATTTGCCCTTTTGGCTCATGGAATAATTGTATTCCTTAGAATAAGAGATAAACACATTTTCCAGTTATTACAAGGCCATGGTGTTTAATATCTGCTTCTGAATAACAATTATATATATTATGTCACTGAAATGTATCACTAACTTTGCCGAACCTGTTGATCTAAAGTTAGGGCCTTGAAGTATTTGAATTAGAATGAACAAAGGATAGAACTATCAATTAAAGGTGAATATGCTATGTTTTTATCTGATATAGAAAACTTAGCTCTTTAGGTGGCCAAAATAAATTTCTAAGAGGATATGGCAAGCTCACCGTCAAATTTGGGTTAGGATTAATATGAAAGCGATCCCATTTTTAGTAGGTGTTAGCATGGTGTCAGCAGACGTTTCTTGCTGTCGTGGTACTCTTAGTTTACTGTGTCATTGTAACTTGAGATGTTAGTAATGTCAAATTTCAAACAAGATTCAAGGAATCAGATTCCCCCTTCTTGCATGAACGTTGGTGAAAAACTATGCATTTGTCTAAGCATCACTTAAGAGGCTGGTGTTAAAGGAAGGGACCCACTTTGCAGAGCTAATTCACAAATAAAATCAGAACACAGAAATGAAAGAAAAGCGAGTACAGTGGATTGTAACTCACTGTGACCATGAGATGACACGGAAATGTCTACATTCATGATAGTATATGAGAAAATTTTGGACTATTGCTAAAGAGAAAACACTAAAAAGACTGGTAAGTTTCTTTGTGGCTTAGGAATCAGGATGGATATCTATAATTTGTACTGTAGGGTAAAGGTGAGGCTGAGGCAAGAGGATTAACTTGTGTACAGCAGTGGGTCTGAACTCAGTTTCTCACTTTATTTTTTTTTTTTAATTTGGTGAGAGAACGTCTGTTGAAATTTGAAATTCCTGAACAGATTTGGACTGTGTAACTAAATTTTTATTGGAGCCAATCAGAGGTAAAACCTACCTATGAAATCTTGGCTTTCATTGTATTCTGTAGCGGAAAAATTGCTATTTGTCCAATTATAGATATGAGAAGCAATCAGAATATAAGTTCCTGGGGATGACTTTTGGGGGGGGGGTTAAATGTAACTTCCCATCATTAGCTTATGTGGGGGAAAATCCCATTATGACAGCAAATCAGATCTAATCTGGCACTCCCACTGCTACAATTATATAAAATACAGTGGAACCTTGTCAAAGCGTTTGGTGAGAAATGAGGCTACTGATGCTTGCTTGCAGCCCCCTTTTGAGCACAGTGAAAAATCATGTTGCTTAGCTACAGCCCTTGACTGATTTAGAAGGCTTTAACTGACTATATTATACAAGAGTAAAACTATTCTTTGATAGCTTCTCCCCCCTAAAACAAAAGCTCTATTTATCACCTTATTTTTTCCTTGGTATCTTTACAAAGTCATTTATGTGTATTTACTCAAGACAGATTATGATTTAGGTTTCTTTTTTCCTCTCCAGGGCTTATAGATTGAGAAAGATCAAGTGTGTGGTGGCGATACAAACAAGAACAAAAGTAATATTGTGATTAACTTGAAAATACTTTAGCCATCAAAGTAATTTGCTAGTGTTAGTTCTGGGGCTTGAACTCAGGGCCTGGGTACTGTCCCTGAGGGTGTTTTTTTTTTTTTGTTGTTGTTGTTAAAAGCTAGCTGTGGGGAACTTGAGCTCAGCTCTAGTTCTGGCTTTTTGGTGATTATTGGAGATAAGAGTCTCACAGACTTTCCTGTCTGAGCTGGCTTTGAGCTGCAATCCTCAGATTTTAGCCTACTGAGTAGCTAGGATTATAGGCATCAGCCATCAGTGCCCTGCGCTGTGTTTTCTTTTGTCATTTGTAGTCATGTGTTTCCTTCCTGTCTTTTAGCTTATTCATGGCTTGGATCCCTGATGTCTAAAATGCATAACATTATGACTAAATGAAGAATATTTTTTCAACACTCACATGTAGGTATATGGAGAGGCAAGGACCAGTGACTGTACTTGATGACACAGAAATGAGAGCAGAGTTGGAAGTGGGACAAGAAGCCTTTGAAAACAGAGGCATTAAAGGAAAAAAACCCCAAAGAATTGTACACAGAGAAAACTCACAGCAGTGATTACAAATGAAGTGAACAAATGTGCAGAGAGAAATGTCAGATGACTAGCCTCTATTTCACTGGAATAAAAAATCCTCAGAGACCCCAGATATTGGGGGAGAGTCTATGCTTCTTAATTATGCTTTATCTCTAGGAAGTTTACACAGTTCTGAATACGTGATTATCTACTTTATTTTAACAGCTATTCAGGAAAGAGAGAGCTGTCCCTCAGCAATGCTTTCTATTATCTCACCATAATTACTGTAATGAAGTGAAGCCATGACCTAATTTGGATTATGTAATTATTTTTGTAGATTTTATTGTTGGCTTGTAAGTACAACCTCTGTTTTATGTGTGTAGTAGTCTTTCTCTGTTGTTGCTTACAATTCCATGATCACTTGGAGGAATCTTTTCATTTTATTTTATATTTATATGTATTAGTAAAATAATGGATAATTGTCTCTACAGGCTTGACTCCACTATAATTCTAGTTTGTCGAAGCCATGTAACCATGCTTATAGGTCATTTTTAATGCTTGTCTGCAAATCACTTTCATCTGCTGCCTTTTAAAACATAATTTGTCTAATATAGTTGTTTCCAAAAGTGAGATACTAGAGCCCTGGGAGTCCTCAAGACCTTGTCTGAATCTGAGATTAAAACCATTTTATAGCAGTTCTAACACATTGCTCTACTTTGACCTCTCCTTTTTCTTCTGAGTGTACAAAGGTGAAAGAGGTGAAATTGAAACTGGATGGAGAGAAAGATGAGAATTCGGTTGTCTAATAAATAAATTAGACACTAAAGTGGTGATTTGTAGAAATGTGAAACAATTACAACTATCCTGCTAATTTTTTAAAAATGTAGTTGCTTTTCATAAGTATATTACAATGTTAAAGGTATGTTATTTGCAAATGGATTAATTTTTAGTTTATTTTAATATTTAAGATAGTAAACATGAACAATTATAAGACACATAGCTCAAATTTTTCTTCTTAAGATTGGTCTGACATTTTATGCCTATCATTTGGTAATCTTGTCAGCAGCTAATTAATTTTTGTTTTTCATGAGCAGATTGAATTCTGTAGTTGTCATTTGTGGTGCAGACTCAAGACAGTCTTAGGACTAAACGAATAGCCATGTGCTTGTACAAAATGGGAGGTCAGTTTGGTATTTTATTCCTTTATTAAAATAGCTCACAGATTCCAA
Organism: Perognathus longimembris pacificus; assembly: GCF_023159225.1. NCBI lineage: Eukaryota > Metazoa > Chordata > Mammalia > Rodentia > Heteromyidae > Perognathus > Perognathus longimembris. The sequence continues at coordinate 24,203,707 of NC_063178.1, read as the reverse complement.
GATCTCAGTTGTTTTAAGTGAAAGACTATATAGAACTTCAAAGTAGATAGTGAAATAATAACATGGCAGTTCCACGCTGACCATAATGAGGTATGTGTTGGAGCTTAAGGGAAATGCTTCATTTTACTCCTGATTTGGAGTCAAGTAGACTTTTGAATTATAAAAGGGCTCGGTAGTGTACTATGTTTTACTCTTCCAACCTTTCCCTCTTATATCCAATCACTTTTGATGCCCTGTGGGTTTTTACCTAAGTATCTCATATATCTGTCTTATTCTCTCATTTTTACTAGAACTGACAACTCTTGTATACGAGGCAAGCACTCTTGCCACTAGGCCATATTCCCAGCCCTAGAAGTGACAGTTCTTATCCTAGTCATTTTTCTTGATTTTCTTTAATAACTTCAATGGTTTTTAAAACTTTAGTATATCTTATTTATTCATTTTTCTTCTGAAATGATTAATGATTTCTTTTTTTTTTTTTTTTTTTTGGCCAGTCCTGGGGCTTGGACTCAGGGCCTGAGCACTGTCCCTGGCTTCTTTTTGCTCACAGCTAGCACTCTTGCCACTTGAGCCACAGCGCCACTTCTGGCCATTTTCTGTATATGTGGTGCTGGGGAATCGAACCCAGGGCCTCATGTATACAAGGCAAGCACTCTTGCCACTAGGCCATATCCCCAGCCCAATTATTTCTTAATAGTTATATATATATATATAGTTATATAAATAGGTATATATACATATATACATATATATAATTATATATATTTAGGTGAATGGCATGTGTTTAAATGCAATTATATCTCAAGAAAAGTAGCATATCTATCATTTCACATATTCATCGTCTGACAATACCAACCCTTTCCTCTCTTTTTTCCCCTTTGGTAAGAGCAACTAACATCTATTCTGTTAGTTTGTGTGGACTTTTGCAATACACTCTTCAATTTTATTTCTCTTTGGTTTACCATCTGATTGCTGCCAGTGAAGTTTTTAAAAACATTTAATATGATGACCATGCTGGATTTGTTTCTTGGGAAAATATTGCTTTGTAATATGTGCTGGTTTTGATTTGGACTCACCATATTTCCTAACCTTTTTGAGCCTACATTTATGTAAACAGTAATAATTCTATGATGTAAAATGGTTTGTACATAATATTTCTGTGTTAGTGATTCTCTACAACACTTTGTATGCTTGAAAGAGCTTATTTCTAATTGTTTATTCATATTAGTTTTCTGTACTAGGTTGTAAGTATCATGAGGTCAGAAACCATCCCATTAGTGTTATTTCTAGTGTCAAACCAGTAGCGCTAAAAGAATTATGCAGCAAATTTTTTTTATTGACTATCTAAATTTAGTCCCATTTTTACAATCTGTGATTCCAGCATGTTCTTATATGTTTCCATGCATTTATTTGCACATGCTCTTCCTCTGGAAGAATGTACTATCTCCCATTTTGGTCATCTGATTTAGGCCCAATCCTTCAAATTACAGGTTGTGCCTTTGGGACCTCTTGGTAGTCTAATCCCTGCTCCAGACAAATTGTTTTCTCCTATATTCTACTATTGTATATTGTACATATATTTTCTTAAAATACTTCTAATACTATGCTAACATTTCATTGCTATTTATTATAATAATTTCATTTATTATATATACTCTCTTTTACATTGCCATTTGTGTATGCAAGTACATACACACATACATATAAAATAGATTGTTATTTATAATCCTAGAAAATGTATTATTATTCAATTTTAGATCTGAGAAAACTGAAGCTTAGAAATTTTACATTATTAATATAAGTTAAAGAAATAAAAATTTTATCAGTTGCTGCAGGATTACAGTGGGCCAAGATTGTTGATCTAATTATTAATCTCATGGATAAAGCTGGTCTTTTTGCTTAAATTTATGTCTTATACCAGATTAATCTAATAGAGTATTATTTATGGATACTGGTTTTATCATTATCTCATACCCATATAAAAGGTTTAAGTGAAATTTACCCTAGTTTACCAGATATTCTTACCCTAATTCAAGATTGGAAAATTCCAGGTATAGCCTAATTTTTCATGAAAGTCTTCCTAGTATCTTGATAACATACTTGGATATTTAGATTCTAGATCTAATTTTGTTTTATGTTTTACTCTAAGTCATTGAAAGTAATTCAATTAAAATGAATAGAGGTTCAATTAAAATTAGCAGTTGTAATTCTTATTAAGGAACCTCTATTACCATACACACTATAATCAACTGTTATCTTTAGAATCCAATAAAAACTGCACAGGTCACGACTTAGTTATGTGTTTCAGTTTCTATTGTTTTTCATTTGTAAGAGATGCATTTTATATAAAGAGTATAAAGAATTTAGAGTAGGTGGCTCGACAAATTGACTAGTGATCTTCCTAATTTACCATTGTTAAATGTTCTTGTCATTCATGTAGGTTTAAGTGAGTGAATGAACACAAAATACTTAAAAAAACTGCACTGTCTTCCTTTTTGACGTAGTGTGTTCCACAAATACTAGTTATCTGAAGCTATATAAATCTTCCTCTGCAATTAAACTACTAAATTAAAACAGGTTATTTTCTTGAAATAAAGTTTTTTTTTTTAGTATTTTTAATGCACAACTGGAAAACATACCTATTTTCAGCCTTCCCTTTCTCTCCTCCCTTACCCTTTTCTTTGCTCTTCCTTCCTATTTTATGGTCTTACTTAGTTTTCTTTGTCCTCTCCTGTGTTCTCTTTTCACTTTCATTTCTTTTTCATTTTCTTCACCCCCACTGTATTCCAAAAAGGGAAAGGAAAATTAAATGCTTTAGCTTTCAGTAAGTACTAAGCTGAAAAATGACACACTTTAAGCAAGCATCTAGGAATCCCAAACATTTCTGAAGTAGTGATTGAATATTTTTATAGTATTATTATACTTTTAAAATATGATAATGAATAAAACAGAAGAAGAAATAAATACTTTCATGTATCACAAACCACAGCATATTATATGTACTTGAGAAGACATAGAAGATAAAGGTATTTTCAAACTTGATTAAAGATGATCGGGCATGGTTTCTTGAGTTCTTTGAGTTCTTTGATATAGTTGACTTCAGGATGAAGATTATGTATTACTTTCAGAGATTTCAGAATTTATGTTCAGGCTCATGTAGCTCTGCTTTGAAAATGTCATGTAAAAATTCAACTAATCAAACAAAATCAAGAATGGTTCCGAACATAGGATTTATTTCCATGGAAGCCATAGCAAGTACTATCACATTGGGTTTTAGTTATACCTACTGCTCTGCCTTGAGACTGTGATCACATTTAGGTCTCTCCTACAGATTTCTGTGGTTAGAATATATTGTGTTGAATTACTCTGCACATTTGGCATCATTTATTTCATGCATGTTATAGGCATGAAGATCAAATATACTCAATAATTCCTAACATAACTAAAAGGGGAAAAAAGGCAGTACTGTGTAGTTAAGTGATATGTAATTACACGTTACCATTCACCATAAGAAAGACTATCTTCCGAGAATGCATCTACACCTACTTGTTAGAGAGGCAGGGAGTATGTAAAGTTCATGGGGTATATGGGCAAGGGAGGGTGTGCTGTTGCAAAAGAAAGCCTGCTATAAAAGCAGTCTCATTTTTATTTCCCTTAATTTATGCTAATAAGGAGCTAATTTTAACTTTTCTTTAGGTAGGAGAGAAGTGAAGGAAGCTGCTAATGAGGGATTTTTTTTCTCCTTTATTCAGTGTATGAGATATGAATTGGGAGATAGGAGCTAAGAAGACCAGTAACAAAAACCAATTTAAGATTGGGCTCAATTATTACTGATCATTAAAATGTTATCATAATTCAGTTTGCCTGTTCACTATTCTCTTATTTTTACTTCTAGAGAAGATATCAATGTCTAATTTGTAGAACTTATCTTGCTTGAATGTAAAGGATAAAACAAACCATAACATGTCCCATATTGTAATTAGCTACAATAAAATTTTCAATTTGGAAATAATCTAAATTGATCTTCCTCTTCCAAATAGTTTTGTATTATTTTCCCAACTTCAGTATTCAGTGAGGCAAGTACTATTTGAAAATGAATCTATTGAGTGAATAGGGTTTTATCACAAATGACTGAATAATTAATTTTTTTTATAAAACTCTTTCAAAAATGCAGAACTAATACTTGTTCATTATAATCTTGAAAACAAGGCAAAGATGTAAAAAGAAAATGTTACTCCATAATTCGCACATTTTCCCACTGTTGCTTTGATTTCTCTTTGATAATAAGTTTACAGTGTGTGAATGTTTTTGTGTATGTACAAACACAATTTTGTGAATCTGGTAAAAAATATGTGGGTAGTTATTCTGGATAATATATAGTTTGTTAAGTTTCCTAATTACTGTAACTATAAGCCTAGAAATTGTTTTGAAAAGCAGAAGAAATAAATTACTAGTTAAATCTGAAGCAAGCTGGGCACCAGTGGCTCATGTTTGTTATCAAAGCCCTCCTTTCCATTTGAAGAACCTCCCTTGTGCATTTTGCTGATCTTTTTCATCTTGAACATAGGAAATTTTATTTGTGATAGTTTATTTAGCAATTTTTTTATGGATTCTACCAATTGTATAATTTTTTAGAATTCTTATCACTTAGGCCTTCTTCATTCTCACCTCATTCATTTCAGTTCAAGGGAACTTCGACTCAACCTTCTCTATTCTGAGGCCTGTAAAGTCTACACAGGCCGTTAAACTAGGGACACTATAAAAATGATCTTTTTCTTCAACTGTTACTAAATTCTTATAAGATTATTTTCAAATATGTTATGTATATTTTTACAGGGTTTTTTTTGATTTGACATAGCAAAGTAAATCCATTTTTTTCACTATTTCCTTGTTGATGTAAGTCTACATCTGTTCTTTCTTTTTTTTTTTTATCAATTGTGGGGCTCAAACTCAGGGTGTGGGCATTGTCTCTGAGCCTCTTTGTGCTCAAGGCTAGTGCTCTACCACTTAAGTCATAGTGCCACTTCTGATTTTTGAGAGGTTAATTGGAGATAAGAGTTTCATGGGACTTTTCTACCCCATCTGGCTTTGAACCATGATCCTCAGATGTCAGCTTCCTGAGTAGCTAGGATTACAAGTGTGAGCCACTGGCGCCCGGCTACATCTGATCTGTTTAGCAGTAAAATAAATTGCAATTTGATAATTTGTACTTAAAAATGTTTGTATGCACTAACATACATGCTTCTCACTGTTTATTCACCTCTCTTTTATCAGGTTTCCATTTGGAATAATTTCATTTTTCCTTAAAATGTTTCAAGGCTCATTATGTTAGCATTTTTATTGACAAGTCTTTTAGTTTATTAATATTTTATTGTTTTTCTTGAAAGACTTTTTTTGGGGGGTATGCTGGCTGCCAGTGGCTGATACCAGAGGATAAGAATAGGGAAATCTCACTTCATAGCTATCCCAGTCAGAAAAGTTCATGAAACTCCTAAGCAACCCATAGCTGGGCACAGTGATATGTCCCTGTGATCCTAATTACTATGGGAATTCTAAAACAGGCTGAGCAAGGCTTAGGCATACACTCATGGGGGAAGTGAGGTTCTGTTCTAAAACCAACCAGTGGAAAAAAGGACTGCGGCCCTGCCTTAGTGGTGGAGCACAAGCATGCAGGCACAAGGCCCTGAACTCAACCTCCAGTATTGCCACACACACACACACAAAGATACTATTACATTGCATTCAGTCTTCAGTTGGGGGTAAGAAGCCTTCTATTTCCTAATTGCTATGATTTTGTAGGCAGGGGACTTTGCTTTGTAAGTGCTTAGGTGCTTTTAATTTTGTCTCTCATATGGTCAGAATCTCTCTCTCTCTCTCTCTCTCTCTCTCATCTATCCATGCATCCATTAGCTTAAATATGGACTTTGGTTAATTTATTCCACCTGAAAAATGTACCTTTAGTAATAGGAAGAATTTTGATTAGAATATTAGAGAAATGTGTTTTAATCTGTTTCCTGAAAAGAGATTTACTTAGCTCACACTCTTTAAGTCCAGGACTATGGCCCTAGCATCTTTTTCAACTTTTTGGTGAGGATCATGCGCTGCTCTGTTCATGGATTAAAGGTGAATGTGGGGGAAAATCACATAGGGAAGGAGAAGCAAGAGCACAGGCTGGGAAAGTTGAATTTGCTTGCTTTATAAAAACTGAGTCAAAGTAACTAGCTCACTCTCACATGAACTATATTAGGTACATCTAGTGCTTATTACTTAGTGTTCCTAGTGCATGATTGGCTGAGAAAATAAATGAATGAAAATTAAATGAATAAAACCAACAGAAGTTAACTTTAGTATCTTGTGCCGATTTATTATACCTGTTTGTTTCAAATATGCATATTAGAACTAACTAACAAGAATCTTGGGCTGGGATGTAGCTCAGTGGCAAAGTGCTTGCCTAGCAAGTGCAATGTCCTGGGTTCAATCCCCAGTACCAAAAAAGAAAAGACAAAAAAAATACAGTTAAAAAAAAGAATCTATCAATCAATAAATATTTGCAACATGGGCATAGAATTGTTTTTCATCAGGAATTCCTTAAATTTGTTTACTTATGAACTAATATTTAATTCATGAAGATACTCAATTATTTTGGAGCATCTTTTTATTTTTTAGTGGTTATTTAGCTAAAATTGGTGGCTGATATTTTGATTAAGTGTACATATTTCTGTACATTCCTCTTGTTTGCTGTAAGAGAGTGGAGAAAGTGATAAATTCTGAACACAATTGGATTATAGCTACTCTTGGTGTGAAAGAACTTTCTAGAGAAGTTTTTGGTTTTGTTTTTTTTACATAATTTTAACTCACTTATCTACTGCTAAATTCTTGTTTTTGATTAAACAAGGTAACAATTCTTTTCTGCCTTCTCATCTTAATTATGTGATTTTCCAGCCTTAAGTAAGTAACAATAGGATATACAATTAATTTTTTATTTTGATACAAAAATCTGAATTATAACACTAGGGTAATTCATGCACAGTTCGAATTCCCTTTTCTGTACCTGACTGTTAGGTGAGATGTCTCAGTGGAGGCATTTTCAAACATGTGTTTTTAATAAGTAGTTGGGCATCTTTCTTCAGTATTTACTTAATGAATATTGGTTGAATGAAAAAAAATCTATGACCTGAATTAATTAAATGCTTGTATAGATTGAGCTGGAAATTATCTGAGAAAAATACTGATTCAAAATGTTTCTCTGTAGCCATATGGATTTCTGGAAGTTAGAAGGGAAACTCAAAGAGGGGGAGCATCTGTTGATAGCACAAAACAGCCTTGGACATGCTTGAGGTAATTAATCAACAGATATAGACAAATATTGTCAGCAGGTCTGGGGAATCTTCATTTCACTAAATAATATCAGGAGGTTGATTGGAAGTATCAGATGCTGAAATAAAAATAAAATTTCGGGGGCTGGGGATATGGCCTAGTGGCAAGAGTGCTTGCCTCGTGTACATGAGGCCCTGGGTTCAATTCCCCAGCACCACATATACAGAAAACGGCCAGAAGTGGCGCTGTTGGCTCAAGTGGCAGAGTGCTAGCCTTGAGCAAAAAAGAAGCCAGGGACAGTGCTCAGGCCCCGAGTCCCACGCCCCAGGACTGGCCAAAAAAAAGAAAAAAAAAAGAAAAAAAATCAAATTTCAAAATCTGGCTAGTAAAAAGCTACCCCTTACTTTCATGAAAAAATGTGGCCATTAATTAGAGCCATAGACTTTTTCTTTATCTTTAAAAAGAGAAACCTAAAAACAAAGTGAATTTATATGAACAAACAGAAACCTCAGTATTCTGAGTGATTGAATTCCTTGAGAAAAATGAATTGGAAGATTTCTCTGTGGAATTCTTGATCTCCCTTGTGTCTGCTGACAGGTGCGTAAATACATTATGCAAGGGCAATTAATACTAGAGGAAAGCATGTTTTATTGGAACTACTTGTTAACACAAACTGTAAGATTGACTTTTGAACAAATTTTCATCCATTTTCCATCAGATGTTTATCTTCATTTGACCTGAAATATTTTAGATTTAGACTCAATATACTTAAGATGAATGGTAGTACAACATGCAAGTGAATAATTATTTCCTTTTTAACTTTTTTCATTTCTTTATTGTTAAAGTGATGTACAAGGGGATTACAGTTTTCTTATGTAAGGCAGTGAATACATTTCTTATCCAACTTATTACCTCCCCCCTCATTTTTCCCTGACTCCTCCTCCCCATTTTCCTCTCCCCCCATGAGTTGTACAGTTGGTTTACACCATATAGTTTTGTAAGTATTGCTATTGCATTGGTTTGTCTTTTTATTCTTCGGCTCTTGATTTTGGTATTTACTTTCCCCTCCCTAATTCCAATACACGTATAGGCAATATACAGGATACTAAAATCAGTTACAGTGATATCAGGGGTAAAACCATAGGAAAGAAAGACAAAAGAAAAAGATATAATTTCACATGTTGGAAATAACAACAACAATGATAAACCACTTTCCCAAACTTGGAGTTCATTTCGCTTAGCATCATCTTATGTGTTCATATGGACATAGCTATTAAACTATTGTGATCTTCTGCTAGGATTATCCAAGACATGTACTAATTATTCCCAATGAGGAAAACCATAGAGTCTATGTTTCTTTGGGTCTGGCTCACTTCACTTAGTATTATTTTTTCCAAGTCTTTCCTTTTCCTTAAGAATGGGGCAATGTCATTCTTTCTGATTCAACTCTTGAATGTACTATTTTTACCATTTTTTTTGTCAATTAAAATTGAATTAGCATAGCCATACTACTATATGAATTCAAGGATTCTCAGACAACACATATAATGTGGTTTAGTTTTAAGGTTTGGAAAGTAGAAATAAATAAGGTAGGTATACATATCTTTATAGTTATATCTCCCAGAACTTGGACTAGTAAAAAAAATATTATTGGATGCCTACTTCCTAAAGATATCCAGTCCTATACCAGATCTGGAATTTATTCTCCTGGTAACACGGCAAGTCCCCAGACACAGTTCACAAAACTTATGTGGTGAAGGCAGAAACGACAGAGTTTCTATGTAAATTAAGCCAAGTACAATCTTGTTACTTAAGGGCATATATAATGATTTTATATAATTTACCTAATCAACTTCTCCATACCTTCTTTTCAAACTATACTGTATTTCAAATATGGTGTACAATTTATCTTCCTGTCTTAATGTGTTTACCCTGCTTAAAATGCTACTTAACCTCATTTTAAAATTTTCCAGTTCTTCAAAGTCCACCCAATTTAAGACTTATCACATTGATCAACACAGCCAAACTATATTACTCTACATCATGCATTCAATTTGGTCTTTAATCATGCATTTCTGTATGTAAAATCCATTCCCAATGGATCATTTTGGAAAACCTTGTCCAAATTGCCTATCTCTCATGTGAAGTTCTTTTGCAAAGAATTATCATCTTGGGCTCCTTTGTTAGTCATACCTGGATGCATTTAATTCTTTTTTTTTTTTTTTTTTTTTAGTGGCCAGTTCTGGGCCTTGGACTCAGGGCCTGAGCACTGTCCTTGGCTTCTTCTTGCTCAAGGCTAGCACTCTGCCACTTGAGCCACAGCGCCACTTCTGGCCATTTTCTGTATATGTGGTGCTGGGGAATCAAACCCAGGGCCTCATGTATACAAGGCAAGCACTCTTGCCACTAGGCCATATCCCCAGCCCCTGCATTTAATTCTTGACGCTTATTTCTTGGTATTTCACTTTCTTCCTCGTTTTCTTGTTTATTCAACCAGAGGTGTGTGTCTTTGAGGCCCGTTCTTATAACTTGATTTCATTAATACTAGTTATCAGTAAAACTGATAAAACTAGCTATCCGTAATAATCTGCATTTGATGGCTACTTGGCCATCAAATATCTCAGACACTGCTTCTGAATTCTTAGTCCTAAGGTAGAATTTATTCCCATTTCTAGGTCTGTTGCTCCCAGAGCAGATGGAAATGTTTTTGAAAGTATCTTTGTTCACTGAGATACTGAAGAGGAGTGTCAGTTCCGCTAAAAAAGAGGTAAAGGAGAAGCCTTATGAAGAATCAGTGCATTGGTTAGCAAACAGCCAGTCATCCGCAAATGAAAGGTCCATTAAAAATCAGTTCTCCATCATTTTGCATATTTTGAAAAATTAATATTTTCATGCATGAGTTCTAAGTAGATGTTACTTAACTGAATTGCAGTTGGTTACTCAAAAGGACTGATATTAGACAATGCTTAGTAGTGCTTTTAACCAATTTCTCTTAATTTCATTTTCCCATATTTTATAGACAACTATTTACTGAAATAATTTACAATTAATACAGCTTTGTATTATGTATGTTGACAATTGTTGATGCTACTAAACTGTTTCTGTTTTTCTAATTTAAAAATATATGGTATTAATAAAGAGTAACTGGTGAACTTGGAATGAATGTTTACTTGAATATAATTCCCTAATGGCAATTTTTGCTTTTTGGTCAATAATTCTTAAGCCCATATTCATAAAATTGCCTCCATAAGCTTTAGGATACGTAGAAGGCTTGGAAATTTTGTGGAAGATGAATTGCATAAGTTGAGGACAAACTATGGTAGACTGGTGGCATAGAGAATGCACTTCACAAGATTGTGTGGCACTGGCTCTGGGAACAATGTTGCTTCAGGACTAAAAGAATAAGAGGAGGTGGACTCTGGTAGTTCATGCCTGAAATTCTAGCTACTCAAGAGGCTGGGATCTGAGATTCACTGACGCCAGCCAAGGCAGGAAAGTCCATGAGCCATTTATTTCCAATTAAGCTTCAAAAAGCTGGAAGTAGAGCTGTTGCTCAAATGGTAGAGCACTAGTCATGAAAGAAAAAACTCTGGGACAACCATCAAGTCCAGGACTAGCAACAGCCCATCAATCAGTCAGTGAATCAATGGAATAAGGAAGGGAAGGAGGGTCCTCCTTTCAAGTGACCTTAAGATACTGTGGGTACAGATGTCTAATCCCATTCACAGCCACTTCCCTAGTGTTGCCCAGTAACTCCCCCCCACCATACCTGCTTTATAGGATCACACAACTGACTGCCATGCCCTTTGACCATCCCACCCCAGAGTTCCATCCTGTGGTCTAGTCTAGCTCAGCCGTGGTTTGTTCTGATCACAGGTGTGTGTTAGGGTTCCAGAAGGAGCATTGATGGTTTGTATTGACTTTTGAGGCTCAGCCTAGCCCTAACAGTGGCCAGAGCAGGCTTAGCAATGGAGGAGACTAAGGCTGTCATTCAGCAGTACTTCAGGTTGATTCTGACAGAAATTTTCAGGATTGTGAAAACAAGAACTGAAGAACTAATATTAAATTCAAATACAGTTTTTTATGGGAACTTGTGGGATGTATGACTATTGTTGGACTCTTGACCAGTCTGTTAATCTTTTGGGTAAGCTTTCAGTCAGAGGTTGGATTAATTTGAAAAGAGAAGAACAGCTTGCCCTAACATTTTGCGGACTGACAGAAGAAAAATGTAAACTACCTCCAAAAGACAGGCTTGTTCAAGAAGAACATGAAGGCTTAAAGTCATCAGTAAAGAATGCCAATTTCTAGAAAGATTCCACAGAGATACACAGTTTGGTGGCAGCATGTGAAATGCTGGCCAGATCCAACTCTAAACTTGAAGCAGAAGTACTATTTCTCAAAAACACTCTAGAAGAAGAGAAATCAAAGAATTCTGAACAAGATGCAATGGTGACTGTGTTATCAAAAACAGAAGAGCAGCTAGAAGATGTGTCAGAATTCCTCAAGTCACAAAGTAAATGAGGCCAAAGCCAACTTCAAAGTGCTGCAGATCAACAATGTACACCTACAGGACTCACTCCATCACAGATTCTTGGGTGAAAATTCCCAACTGCATTGAAGTCTAGAAGAAAAAAGTTCCAAAAAGCTGACATACTGCAACAATAGGTGAGTGGACTGGATAAAGAGAAAATTACAGTTGAAAACTGCAAAGTCCATGCACAACAAGTTCTAAATGATAAAGAAAATGAAGTCAGGGGTCTTACTGAAAGGCTGCTGAAGGTGAATGATTACGATGCTGTGCTAGAAGCAGACATGTTAGAGGATGATCACTTGAAATTGAAGAGTGAAGTAGAACTTGGTGCCTCTTTAGATATTCAGCACAAAGTAGCTTTGCAGAAACTGGTGTATGTGGTTAATTTAAGTGCTTCCTTACAAACCTTAGAAAGAGAAAGAAAGCAAAATTATATTCAGTTGTCTAAAGTAGATAAAACAAAGGAAGATCTTCTTGAGCATATTAAATTTCTCCGGACTGAAAAAGTATCTCTAGCCTATAATTCAAAATTTTGAAAGAGAGAACAGAGATTTAAAACAATGTCTGAAGTGTATCAAGAGAAAGGAACAAAACTTTATGAAAAACTGATGGTTGAGGAAAAGAATCGGCTAGAGATAGAGGAGAAAATTTCTGAAGTAGATTAAAAAGCTCTGTTATTTATCTATTGACTTGGACAGCCACAGAAAAGTAGCTGGAGGGATTGAAGAGAAAAATGAAGAAATGTGTTCTTTATTATCAAAAGCAAATCATAGCCTATGAGATAAAAGAAAGTGTCACGTGTTTGGTATCTGAGATGGCTGAAAAAACCCTCAGATACTTTAGAAACATAAATAAATAAATATAAATAAGCATAAATAAATAAATAAATGCCTGCAAGAGATAAAAGTTAGCTAGACTTAAGTTTCATTATGAACTTTTGGGAAACAATCCTTCTATGCTTGACATTCTATGTACCACATTTGGCTGACAGCATTTCTCTAATGAACCCATGGCTATAGGTCCACTTCCATTCGAGAGGAGTCTGAATCTGAATCCTACAGTTTTGTCAGGGGGTCCAGTCAGACCCCATTTCCATGGCCACTCGATAGAGGAAGAGTCTTAAGAGTTCAGGAGAATGCTCCAAACTATTAGCTGAAGAAACACATAGAAGACTCAAGGTATAACAGGCGAATGGAGGCCCACGCAGCACCTTCTGACTCTGAGTCCCTGTCAGGTGTGTGCGAAGAGGAGCAAGGAATGTTGGCTCCTCTGCCAGGCCACCTATATCCTGACCCAGCTCCTCCTCTGCACAGTTAAATTAGACCTTATTCTTATGCTGCTAAACTGCCTGACCCAGAAAGCCTCAGAAGTGTGAATATTCCTTCTTTGGATAAAATGAATGCATCAGTGTGTTCAGAAATGGAATCCAGAAGAAAAGATGTCGAACGTGATCTTGTTAATACTAATGTGTCTGATTTACCTCTTCCTGTTGAGAGAAAAGTCTCAGGTCCTATCCTTGATCCTCCTCCTAGAGATCCATTGGGAACAAGTGTGTGGCAAGGGAGCCACCTTGCCCTCCACCTCCTCACAGAAGCATGTATGGACTTTCTCTCCACATCGCTTTGTGACAGAGGGCTTGTATGGGTCACCACATCCTCACTTCCCAATGAAAAATGTCAATTTACAGATGGATTTGGATTATTCCGTTTCACCAAGAGCTGGATTCCAAGATGGAGTTTTCCCAATGGGTGCAAAGCCAAAAATCATTGAGAATGGGGCCTCCTGGTTCCCCACCTCATTGAGCATATATAGATGGACATTGTCTAGATTTTTATCTGCCGAGGGCCTTTGACCAACCTCCATGTGCTTTGTTCCCTATGAAAAATGAGTGTTCACTGACAGATTTTCTTCATTTAGTTTCCCCAAGACATAAATTTCCTTGCTCCATCATATTCTCTAATTATGAGGGCATTCAAATAAAGATGCTACTTATTTCTAGTATAATAACACAAGTCTTGACAATGCTTTTTATCTATTTTCAACGTAATTTTGACTTAGTCTTTCTGTTTGAACAGCTGTTATTATTCAAGTGATTATACCCTTTCCTCAAATTGATTTTTTTGTTTATGTTTTGGTTAGTTGTGGTGCTTCACCAGGGCCTGGATGCTGTCACTGAGCTCTTTTGCTCAGGGTTAGCACTCTACCACTTTGAGCTACAGTTCCACTTCCGGTTTTCTGGTGATTAATTGTGGATGAGAATCTCATGTACTTTCCTGCCTGGGGTGGCTTATACTGGAGATCTTCAGATCTCATCTTCCTGAGTGATAGTATTATAGGTGTGAGCCACCAACACCTGAATGAAACTGAATCTTACTGGAGCCACACTACAGATAGTATTTTGCAAATTGACAGTTTGAATATGAATATAATTTCCTTTTATTTTATATATATTATATATTTCTTATCCATAGTAATTTGCAAATTGGTATCTACATATGAATATTTTTCCATTTAATTTTATTTAGGTTATATATTTCTGTTACATTTTATTGCAGTTTAGATAGTGTATGTTTATATTATCTATTATTGCCTAAACAACTGGAGTTTTATGCATATAATCTTGAAGTGAAGCTATTCTAAACTTCACAAGCTCTCATTTCATGTCAAGAAATGTATTGACTGCAGTTGCAAACAATTATGAAAGTAAGTTCATACTTAAAGTTTAATTGATATGACTTCTTTTCCATTATAAATATATGAGTTTAACTGGGCAGTGGTGGCTCAGTTCTGTAATGGTAACAACTCAGGACTCTGGGTTCAGAGGATTGTGGTTCAAGGCCATCCCTGGGCAAGAAAGTCTGTAAGACTTTCTCCACTAAACCACGATAACATAAAAAGCCAGAAGTGAATCTGTAATTGAAGGGCTAGAACACTAACCTTGAGAAAGAAGGTCATGGACAGAGCCCAATCCCTGAGTTCAAGCTCCAGGATCAGGGTGGACACACACACACACACACACACACACACACACACACACACACACACTGTAATTACGGTATAATTGTGTGTGTGTGTGTGTGTGTGTATGTGTGCTTTTGGGGGGACTGTCAGGATTAATTGTAGTTGTTAAGATTTTTGTGCATACAACAGTGTATTTTACAAGGAAAAATGGTGAACTTTATGCTTCATTTTGCCTCAAAAGTTCTGAATCAGGGTACCCAAAGGAAGACCTTAAAAAATTGCAGTAGGCAACACTGACAGAGTTAGAAATGTTGCATATCTAGATTTTTTTTCTTTCACATCTCAAATTAAATAGTGTCTCTTTTGTGTGCAGAGTTCTGTAGCCTTCATGGAAATGGCATCAGAATCTGGAGTAGTGGCTTAGTCATCAGCTAACTATGATGCCAGCCTTGGCCTTCACATGAGCATTAGGTACATTTTATTTTTCTATTCATTAAAATATTTTCAGCCCAACTAATACCATATAAAGATTGTGTTAGGGCTAGTTCCTTGGGAGGCACATATTAGGGGCTTGTAGTCAGAGTCGAGCTAAGCATAAAGTGTTCACAAGATTCCTCATAGTAAGAGCATATGGCATGCACCTCTTACCCTAGCTACAGGGGAAGCACATGGTTGCCCATGATGACATTTACTTGTCATCCTCAGTAAACAGGGAAACACAAGTTAGAGGATTGCAGCCAAGGCATAAAGTGAGATTCTACCTTGAATATCACGAAGGAAGCCTGATAGTGTTGGCTCACAACTGTAATTCTGCCTACTCAGGTGGCCAGAAATTGAAGTTTATAATTATCTTGTTCAGAAAGTCTGTGGGAATTTAAAATAACCTGGAAAAAGCCAAGGTGGAGTTGAGGGTCAAATGGTAGAACTTCTGTTGGTAAAGAAATTATGCATGAATGAAGATCCTGAGTTCAGACTCCAGTGCAAAACAAAACAACCAAAGCCAAACCAAAACAACAAACAGCTGTTAGGAACATCCAGGCTATTTTTAAATTAAATCTACACTCTTTTGTTATTTAGTTTTTTCCCTTTTATTAAATTTAATTTTGTCGTCAAGGTGATGTACAGAACGGTTACAGTTACATACGTAAGGTACTGAGTACATTTCTTGGCATACTTCTTACCCCTCCCACATTTTTCTCCCACCTTTCCCCCAACCCCCCTCCCCCAGTTGTATGGTTAATTTCCAATATATTATCTTGTGAATATTGTCGTTGTGTTCGTTCACCGTTTATCCTTTGTCTCACCATTTTGTCTCACCCTTCCTTTCCCTAATTCAGACATATACATATACAATACACAGGGCTCCAGAATCAAGCATAGCAACAGGGGCTAAACCATAGGAAAGAAAGCAGAAATAATTTTGGTGCCCTCAAATACATGAATCAAGAAATGTAGGCCCTATTTAGCTCTCTGTTAAAATCCATTTAAGCAATAATGTGACTTTAAACAAATTATGAGTCCTTTTTGTCATTTTCTTTACTTATGAAATGGAGATAATTTTCATTTTTGTATATATTTTTAATATCCCAAATACTCTATCATATGTAGAACCTAACATATAGTTGTAACTTCATTTTTAAAAATAAATCTATAAGGTTCTCATAATACCAGTTAATTGATGGATTAATCTTATTCAAATAGGATAGATGACTTATATAGGAGAATGTGGAGACACGAATTTGAATTTAGATCACTTTAGATTTCAGAGATACATTTGAATAGCTAAGGGAAGGTAAAGAAGTTCTACTTTATATCCTTTGCCTAAAAACTTTTTATCCTCATGGGTCTAGAATGATAAAATGACTTTCTCTGTCTCTGTCTCCCTGTCTCTGTCTTTGTCTCTCTCTCACACACAAGCAGTACGGGAGTATTGAAGCTTAAAGTCAACGCCTTTTGCTTCCTAGCCTTATGGTCTGCTATTTGAGCCATGTCTCCAGCCCCTTTAACTTTAGTGGTTTTTGGAGATGGTGGTCTCAAGTTTATGATAATCTCCCTATTTCTACTTCCTTTACGGCAAGCTTGACAGGTGCATAGCACCACATTCATCTTCTGTTGTTGTTGTTGGTGGTGGTTGTGGGGCTTAAACTCAATGTCTCTGTGCTGTCCCTGAGCTCCTTTTGTTGTTTTTCAAGGCTAGCACTCTAGTGCTTTGAGCCACAGCTCCACTTCCAGTTTTTTTTTATTAATTAATTGATTTATTGTCAAAGTGATATACAGAGGAGTTGCAGTTTCATACGTAAGGTAGTGAGTACATTTCTTGTACAACTTGTTACCTCCTCCCTTGTTTTTCTCCCACCTTCTCCGCTCCCCATTTCCCTCCCCCCCCCAAGTTGTGCAGTTGGTTTACAGCATATAGTTTGTAAGTATTGCTGTTGCATTTCCACTCCCAGTTTTTGAGTGGTTGATTGGAGACAAGAGTGTCACCTGGACTCTTCTGCCTGGGCTGGCTTTGAACAATCTGAGATCTTCAGATCTCAGCCTCCAGGCCCAATGAATGTATCTGGCGGGTGTGTGTGTGTGGAATCAGTTGTGTGGATTAAACTCAAGGTCTGGGTATTGTGCCTGAGCTTTTTCACTCAAAGCTAGCACTCTGCCACTTTGAGCCACACACAGCACGGGTTCCACATTTACCTTTTATTGGTTGAGATGGAGGTCTAGTGATCTTTTTGTCAGGGCCTGGCTTGAACAGTGATCCTTCTGAATATCTCTACCTCCTGAGTAATTAGGTTCACAAGTGTGAACCACCATGCCTAGCCCAGAGAAACACCTTCTAGTCCAGAAATATTTGTAAGGCATGTGTTTGCTTACATGGCTGAAAAGCTTGTGATTTTTTTCATAAGGTTTTTTTCTTTAGGATAAAATAAATAGACTAGGATTTAAATTCAAGCTTTGCTTTCACTAGCTTTGGGAATTTCCACTAATAGTTTTAATTTATTTTACTGAGTGCTAGGTAACATTATCAAACAGTCACTGTGCACCAGACACTCATGTAAACTTTCCCCATGTCAAGCCATTTAGTCCTTGTTACAACCACATAATAAAATGCATCCAATTTTCCCATTTTATAGATGTGAAAACAAAGGAGCAGACATGTTGCCAGGTGCTTCACAAGTTGCATTGTATATTATTACCAAGGCAATGAGATTATTCTGACACAGAGGTACTTATGTAGCCTATTGTTGCTTTCTAGCAGTGTAAGGTTTGGTTATTTGCTTTTTAAATTCTTTTTGTCATGATTTTTTTTCTAATCAAAAAATAATTGGAGCTTACTTAGATACTAGAGATGGTATATTATACTCTGACCTTTAAGATGATTTACATACTTATCTTGTTCTCTCTACTGCTTTTTTATCCTTCTTACCCTCCTCTTTGCATCTTCTTTTTTGTTAACCCTATCTGAAGGCCCT
This sequence comes from Perognathus longimembris pacificus, assembly GCF_023159225.1. Taxonomy (NCBI): domain Eukaryota; kingdom Metazoa; phylum Chordata; class Mammalia; order Rodentia; family Heteromyidae; genus Perognathus; species Perognathus longimembris. The sequence continues at coordinate 24,185,431 of NC_063178.1, read as the reverse complement.
AACTCTTATTTACATCGTTTCATGCTTAATTCAGTATTTCCTGAAAGTCCTAGAAATGTCAGCCTCCTTTTTGGAGCAGGAAATCACAGAACGTTTGTAAAAATGGGTTATTTTACTCAGAGAATTCATTCCTCAAGACAGAAATTGGTCCTCCTATATGAAATGGAACAGAAATAGAAACAATCAAAAATATTCTAGGATAAACACAGCAATCAGGAGATTGGGTAGGGAGGGGAAGCTTAATTTGGAGGAAATATGTTGGCTGCTTGTGAAGCAATGAAATAGAAACAGCAATGAAATAGAAACAGCAAATGTTCTTTCCAATTGCAGCAAGAGAACAATATTATTCAAGATATACTAGTCTTACCTTTTTATTCAGGACTTCTTTAAGCAAAGTTAAATGCCTAGAATTATCTGTGAGTACCAGTCATTGTTAATATCATAATTTCCTGAGATTTAGATCATAAGATCTGGAAAACACAGGCAAAGAAAGCCATAGCCCATCAAAAACAACGTTACACTCTTCATATCACAATTGGGACTACAGTTTAGATCTTCTGTTTCCCACTACTTAAATGGGTGACAACTGACTTGTGGCTCTTGGAAATTTATCTCCTGTATCACCTATAAGATTTTTTCTGTGACATGTCATTGTGCATCACACTAATCATATCTGCAACAGTAACAATCTAGTCTTCAGTAAAAGCATTTCTAAAAGAATAATGGCATCACAAATTAAGCAATCGGGGCATTATTATTTGACTGTGAAATATGCCTCGCACATTTAAGTGTGGATGCTTGGCATGCTAGTAGTTCTGTTTTGGGAGGTCCTGGAAATTTTAGGAAGTGGATGGAGGTAGGTCATTAGGGGCATGCTATGAAAAGTTATACTTGGTCCCCAGTCCTATTCCCTTTCTCTGATTTCTGTCTTCCATGCTAAATGAGCTCCACCACCATAATGCTCTACCTCATGGTGGGAACCATGAGCCAAAGTAAACTTACCCTCTTTTCAGTTGTTCTGTGAGTATTTTGATTACAGTGACCAGAAAAGTAATACAAGTTTTTTGTTGTTGTTGTTTTAATCTAGGTACTAGTTTATTTTACATATGGGCTGCCATGAAAAGTTCATGCTTATAACTGTCATAATGTCATAAGAAACGTTCTTAAAATTGATCTTTTATAGAAGTGGAGCTGTGGCTCAAGTGGTAGAACATTAACCTTGAGCAAAAAAGCTCAGGGACAGTGCCCAGGCCCTGAGTTCAAACTGGGAAACTGACACACACACACACACACACACACACACACACACACACACACACACACACACACACGGTCCTTTAGCCTTCTTCCACATATAGCATGAAACAAAATTTTTACTTTTATTTTCTTATTATGTGTGTAAAATAGCATTTGTCTTTTTATTTTCATTTTTATTGTCAAGGTGATGTACAGAGGGATTACAGTTACATACGTAACACAGTAAGTACATTTCTTGTCAAACTTTTTACCTCCTCTCTCATTTTTCATCCACCTTCCCTCCTCCCCAATTCCTCTTCCCGCCCCCTAGTTGTACAGTTGGTTTACAGCATATTGTCTTGTAAGTATTGCTGTTGCATTGGTTCACCTTTTACCCTTTGTCTCACCATTTTGATGTTCTCCTTCCCTTCCCTAGTTCAGATAAATATATATACCAGTACCCAGGATACCCAAATCAAATACAGTGACAACAGGGGTAAAATGATAGGGAAGAAAAAGGCATATTTTCACATTGTACATTGAAAATAACTATGATAAACCACTTATTTCCATAACTTGGAGTTCTTTTCGCTTAGCATTATCTTATGTAATCATATGTACATAGCTATTGAGCTACTGTGATCATCTCCTAGGACTATCCTAGATATATATATATACATTTGTCTTTCAACAGAATTTTGAGATCAAAAGACTAGTATTAGCTGGGCGCTGTTGGCTCATACCTGTAATTCCTAGCTAGTCAGGAGGTGGAGACCTGAGGATCCTAGTTTAAGAGCAGCCTGGGCATGAAAGGTCATGGGCTCTTAGCTCCAATTAACCACCTAGAGCTGGAGGTGGAGCTATGGTTCAAAGTGGTAGAGCATTAGCCTTGAGCACTAAAACCTCAGGGACAGAGCACATGCTCTGAGTTCAAGCCTCAGGACACACACACACACACACACACACGTGTGTACATGCACCCCCCCAAAAAAAAGCCTAATTAGTATGGTTGTACTACTATTAACCAAAGTATTTCAAGAAGTCTTTGTAAACAGCCCTACTACAGATTTTAATTTATTTGCTTCCCAATTCACTCTGCCTCTCCTGTATTTTCTTTGTGCATTGGAAAAAAAGTGCTTGTTTCTTGGTATAGTTTCTCTCTGCTTTGTGTCATGTAGGAAAAAGTGATAAACAGAGAATGTAGAGCTTCTTCTGTGATTTTCCTTTTGCAATTGAGATATATTACTTTCTACTTCTTTTATTCTTCCTTTGAAGCCAATATTACTATTAACGTTTAATACATAGCACCAAAGGTTGTTTTGATTTCATTGCTCAATTCTTAGTCAACGTTTTTTTAAAAAGGGTTATTTTCTCCTATTTTCAGAAAAATCACATGTAAGCACATATTTGATTAAAATAGTTTATTACTTTATGTGGGGAAAATCACATTGGATATAAGTTGTGAAGGATAAAATTTGCTTGCTTATAAAAGAAAAGAAGCTAGTCATATCTTCAAGTAGTAAGGATGGAAATGGGACATAGGAGTTTTATTCAAGAGATGATGATTGATGATGATGATGATGATGATCATGATGATGATGATATTAATGTGTATCTGTTCTGGTCCTGGGGCTTGAACTCAGGGCTTGGGCCCTGTTCCTGGGTTTCTTTTGCTCAAGGCTACCTCTTTACCACTTGAGCCACAGCTCCACTTACAGCTTTTTTGGTAGTTTAGTGGAGATAAGAGGCTCATAGACTTTCCTGCACAGGATGGATTCAAACTGTAATCCTCAGATCTTAGCCTCTTGAGTGAGTGATTAGGATTCAGGATTACAAGTGTGAGCTACCAGCATCCAGCAAGAGATAATATTTTTTGTGGCACTATGGTTTGAATTCATGGCAAAGAGATAATTTTGCTGAAAATTATACACATATACTACCCTGTGTTCATTAGCATTCATTAATTGCAATGCAGATGATGTGATTATGTTTGTGAAATAGCTTACTTCTCAGCGTTAGATACATAAAGACTTGTGAGGAAATTGGTGATAACGGACTAACAAAGGATCAAATTCCAAGGTAGATAAGTATACATTTTCAAGTCATTATGTGACCTACTTTTTTTTTTTTTAAGGTACTGGCACTTTGAACTCAGGGCCTTGTGTTTAGTAGGCCAAGATTCCATCACTTGGGCTTGTGCCCAGCCCTTTTTGCTGTAATTTTCAGATAGAGCCTTGTGCTGTTTCCATAGATCCACCCCTGCCCCGTGGTACTCCTGTCTCTGCCCTCTCAGTATCTGGAGGCATAGGTATACAACAACATGATTTGCTTTCATGCTATTTTTGTCTCTTTTTTTCTAGAAGTACTGAGGTTTGAACCCAGACTTACACTTTCTAGGTAGGCTCTCTACTGCTGAGCCATGTCTACCCCTTTTCTGTGCTGGTTAATGTTGAGATAGGTCCTCAGTTTCTTCCTGGATGTGTGTCTGGGCTATAACCCATCTATTTTAGTCTTCCCATCCTTAATAGAATTCCAAGCAAGTGCTACCCTGTCTTCTTTCCATTGAGATAAACTTTACTAAACTTTACTGCACAAGTTGTTTTGGAACTAAAATAGAAAGTTAGCATCCCAAACAGGTGAGATGATAAGCATGTGACATTGGGGCCCACTATTGACTAAGATCAAGTCTTATATGCATGTCTGGATCTACCTTGAACCGTAGTCCTTCAACTGTCAGCTCCTCCACTCCCCCAAATTACAGGCATGAGCCACTGGCACCAATCCTCATATGTTTGACAAATAAATCTTAAAAACTCTAATGCAGATATATTAGAAATTAACTTTTCTTGATGCCACTAACTATATACCACAAAGCAATATAACTATTAGATGGGAACTAAGTATTTTAATAATATCACATTTTAAAAAATGAACCTAACCACCTATATTGTATTCTTTGATATATGATAATGAGTTAAGTGGTATTTAAATTTGAATATTTTTTTAAACAAAAAGAAAATTTTATTTGCTCTTCATAGGTATTTTAACATATAGTCTGTTTGAAACACATTGTATTTATTTTTAATAACTTATCGAGTAAGAATCACAGTGTGTATTTCCTAAATTCCAAGCATTTCTGTTTAACAGATTGTGTGAGGTAAAACAAAAGAAGGGATCATTTTTTTTTGGTATTGATTGTAATACAAAATCAGCATTTCAATTACCAGTATAACTTTAGACATTTAAAGAGAGGAAATACCATGAGATTGTTTGATTTTCAAAAGCAAGGAGGTAGATTATGTTTCACCTAGTGGTATGTATTGAAAACATCAGCAGAAACCTAGTTAACAATCATGTGTTCTGAGGAATGAAACTTGTATGACCTAAATGAGTACAAGATGATCATAGGAAAACCATAGATATCAGTAAATTTTAGATAAATTGCTTGTCTAATTTAAATTTGAATATTATTCTTCATCATTAGTATCCTAACCTCTGATTTTTGTGCATGCTCAGATTTAGAGTGATGCAGAAATAGAAATTACTACCAGGAAAACAACACTTCTGGAATTATAGAAAATTACAGATTTAATTACAGAATTACAGATTTAATCAAAATCACCTTGAAAAGCTTCCAGAATATTTAGTTTTGTAGCAATTGTATAGTTCCAAGAGAAATTGTATGTGTGTTTATGGGTGTAAAGTCTGGAGATGTTTATGAAGTGCACATGTTTCTCCCCACAGAGTGAACATGTTTATTCCTGTGTCTGCTTACTCTGAATGAGGCCCAGAGGGCTTTTTAGTCGAAGTGGCCTCATGCTCATTTTTCTGTCTGTGGAGAAGAGGCTTCCTGTGAAGCCAGTCTACTCTGCCACAAGCTTGTGTGGTGTGAGGTCCCAGTCTATTTTCATCAGAACTGTGAAAGATATTTGTCAAAACAGATTTCCCCCCACATTTTCTGAATTTCTTACTGAATAAAAATCTCACATACCCTAACTATTGAGTACCACTGGGTCATTCAGGAGTAACCTTTTTGTGTTCAAGAGTTCAATCCTTTGAACTCTCTTTTCCTAACATAACATTTTTTTGTTATATTTAAGAGGTTGTCCAGAATAGTGTTGCCACTCAGCATGTTAGGTTAACTCATTATGAACAGCTACAATAATAGAACAGAAAAATGACCTTTATATTAATAATATCCTTCTTAACCTGCTATCAGACAGATTTGAGAGGTTTTCAAAGGTGGATGCACTTGAATTTGTTGCTTCAATTCAAACTGACCATGACAATGACTATCGTTCACATAGCCTTCTGAAGCTGAGAAAGCACTTATCATACAGTATTTTTTAAATTTCATATAACTTGTATGAAATTTGAATTATTTCTTCCAACTCTACTATTTTATGCATAAAGAAAATGGTACTTAGAGTTTGAGATTGTTCAAGGTCACTAATCCAATTATTGGCAGAACTGAAAGGAGGCCTCCCCTATAATGATTCCAGGCCATTTGGCGGTGATGGGGAACATCCTATTTTAAAATATGTGCAGTTATTTATTTGAAGAACAAATTATTTACTAACTAAGACTTCATCTTTTATATGTTGGTCTTAAATAGCCTCACTGCTTTCCAGATCTGTTTCTGCTTATTGTTGTGTTGTGGGGAAACAGCTGAAAAACATAGTTCTTATTGAGTGAGCTTTTGAGCAAATTGTACTTTTCAGAGGAATTGGATCCCTGCTGCTTAAGGTTGAATTTGGTAACACTTTGTTTTAGGTGTCAAGGCATGGTACGTTTAATTAGCATTCACTGTAATAACACTGATCAGTATGAGTTCTGTTGATTAAATGTGGATGGTAGTATTACTGTACCCTGAGCAGAATCCACCCACATGCTGTGATGTTCACTGAATTCCCTCTCCTTCACTCAGTTTTGATTCAGCAAAACAAAAACTGCTTTTTGATTCTTCTTTTGGGGTGTTTAATGATAGTTTTTTTTGAAATACTTAGTCATTTGATAAAATGGTCATAAGAATAAAAGTCCCTTGCCTATGTTATACTGTCAGAACTGAATTGAGAGGTTGTTTGAATCTGAGTATAGGGCATTTTACATAACATACTATAGTGCTAAAATATACTCCTAAGAAAGAATTTAGACAGAGAGCTAAGAAACACAGAGCATTAATTAAAATATTGGTAGAAATCCTTGTATTTGGACCACAATGGAAGGAGATAAGGTAAGAGGAATATGATATTTTCTAGTCTCTAATCCAATAGAAATGGTTGTGCTTGAAAGCTATTATTGAACTATTTCTAACAAAACAATATTCTAGTGCTTTCATGTTGCTTGCCTCTTTAAACTAAGTTTATAGGTAAGAATTCATTAAGCTAACATTAACTCTTAAGATTTAGAAGCTTTTATTTGCTGAAAACACTTCTAGTGAAATATCCTACTGAGTTCTATGGGGATTAAACATCTCTTTGTTAAAAGTCAAACTAAGTGAGTTTCTCTTGCCTTCAGATTTCCCAACTCATTGACCAAAGTCTGAATGTAAGAATATTCTAACTTGAACGAGAAAAATGTCACATCCTGTGCATGAAAAATGATAGATGAGGCTAACAGAATCCATTGAGCAAAGAGATAAGTTTTAATCAAGAAAAATGTTATGTATAATATCCCTAAGCCAGAAAGTCACCTGAATCACTTTGAGAGATTTTTGAATGAAGGAAAGACAAGTAGAATAAATTGGGAACAGATCTGTCACAGAAGCAATAAGGCCATAAGTGAAAGAGCAGTGAGCACATACCCTGGAAAAATTACTTTTCGTACTGAGTATTCACCCATTAATTCAATTTTAATTGAATCTTTCCATAAAAAACCTGAAAAAATAGATATGGAAAATTAATGGGAATTTTCAGGTAAAGTTACAGTGAATAGAATGGCATGGTTATTTTCTACGGGAAAAATCAATACAAAAACTTATGCTTCTGAAGGCAAAATAGACATGCTATTTTGAAAATCTAGATTAAAATAAATGAACTTAAATAGCTGACTGTGTAAAATGAAAACAAAATTAATATATGAAAGCACCCCCTGCTTTCTCTCAACACAAAAACAAAAATTAGAATAAAGACCAAACTCAAATGAAAATCTCAACCCAAAGCACCTAGAAAGTCAAGTCAAGTTTGGGCCTGTGGAGTGCTGTGGGGGACGATGCCAGTGTCATGACTTGTCCTGGAGATGACTGGCTTTCTCACAAGAAGCTGTCACCATTCAATAGTGGCTAAACTTAGACCTTTGAAAGGATAGTGCTCTTCCGAGAACACTGGCAAAGACTCCTGTGGGCTTGAAAGGTGAACAAAGAAGCCCTTCAAACACATTGTTGACTCTGGTTTGGGGGAAGGAGAAAGAACTTTGTCAAGAATTTGCAACTGCAGGCCTCAGGCCTGTCCACCTATGGATTTTATGACTGAAGACTTTCAAGTGCCTTGTTAGAAGTAGAAGAGGAGTTTTTGGAAAAACTGACAGTAAAACACTTTAGATAGTCTCTGTGCCTTCAGCCTTGAAGGGTCTAGAATGCATAACATGCCCACATGCAGAGTTAAGCAGGAGTCTGAATTAAAGTAAAGGAAAAAAGACAGAAAATAATGACAAAAATACTAGCTTTGTTCTGATTAGAAAAATTAGTAAAAAATACTAGGTTTGTATCCTGGATTCAATTACCTTGTGGGCCCAACTGAGAAGCCATAAAGGTATTTTGATATGTAACTAATAAATGAAAAAGTCATGTTTTAGATATGTTAGACTCAAGTTATAAGAGAATGGACAAACTGGAAGGCTGATTCAAGGAAATTCAGAGTGAAAATTATGGAGAAATAGAAGTAAAATAGGATTGAGACATGTGGGGAATTAACTAAGAACAACAATTATATAGACACCTAGATTAGTAGATTGGCTAAGTAGAAAGAAGAGGCAGTACATGAAGAAATAATTGTCTAGAAATTTCCAGAACCAGGAAAAGCAAATGTATCTTCTTTTAAATAATTTATACAAAGATATATATCATGACAAAACTGCAAAATAATAACCAAGAGAAATAAAAAAGTAGCCTGAGGAAAAAACTAATTGTAAAGGAAGAATATTTAAAAATTAATACCTTTAAGGTGCCGAGGGAAAATATTTACTCAGAATCAGATGCTTAGCAAATCTATATTTCAAAGTAAAGAATTAACTAGGTAAAAAGCTGACAGCATTTATCATTAGCACATCTTCAGTGAAGGAAGTTCTAAAAAAAATAGAAGAAAATAATGCCAGAGGGATGAGAATTAAAAAGATAAGCAAAGAAATTATATACATATTTGTAATGACATGATCCTGTATTTAAAGAACTCCATTGACTCCCTTCTCAAATTACTTGAGCTGATTCAAAACTTCAGCAAAGTAGCAGGGTATAAAATTAACCACAAAAAACAGTAGCTTTTCTGGATGCCAACAACAAGAAGAGTGAGGATGAAATAAGAAAAGCAACTCCATTTCATATAGCCTCAAAAAAAATCAAATACCTAGGAATTAACTTAACTGAAGAGTTAAAGAACGTCTATGATGACAACTTTAAAAACCTGAAAAAGGAAATTAAAGTAGATTTAAGGACGTAGAAAAACCTCCCATGCTTCTGATTTTGGGAGGATTAACATCGTACCCAAAGCAATCTACAAATTCAATGCAATACCCATCATTTTCCCAACAACATTCTTCAATGAAATAGAAGAAGCAATCCAAAAATTCATATGGAATAATAGAAGACCCTGAAACAACAGTGCTGGAGGAATATCCACACCAAATTTCAAACTCTATTATAAAGCTGTAATTATAAAAACAGCTTGGTACTGGCACATGAGCAGGCCTGAGGACCAATGGAATAGAACTGAAGACCCAGAAAGGATCCCACAGACCTATAGCCACCTAATCTTTGATAAGGGAGCCAAAACCATCAGATAGAAGAAACATAGCCACTTCAACGAATGGTGCTGGCAGAATTGACTTTCCAGGTGTAGAAAACTGGAGTTGGATCCTTATATATCACTCTGCACCAAAGTCAACTCCAAATGGATCAAAGACCTTGGGGTAAGACCAGATACCCTGAAAATATTAGAGGAAGGGATAGAGGAAACACTAGGGCTCCTTGTCACAGTCAAAACTTCCTAATAAAGATCCAGAAACAACCAATGAAAGAGGCTGGATAAATGGGATTGCATTGAACTGCAGAGCTTCTGCAGGGCAAAGGACATAGCTAGCAAGATAAATAGAAAGTACACAGATTGAACCAACACACTCCTTATTTAAGCACAATGAAGAGTTTCTTTCTCCTTCTTATTTTTTAGTTCTCTATTATAATTATGTGCTTACATATTTCATTATCCATGTATAAATACTTCTGTAAATAAGCAATCTATATATTAAAAAAAGAAAGCACAGGTATTGGGAGAAGATCATCACTAGCTATACAACAGACAAAGGCCTCATATCAAAAATATATCTAGAGCTCAAAAAATTAACACCCCCCATAACAAAGCCTCAAAAAACAACTATGCCATTAATAAATGGGCAAAAGAATTAAAAAGAGATTTCTCTGGAGAGGAAATAGGAATATCCAATAGATATATGAAGAAATGTTCAACATCTCTGGCCATAAAATACATGCAAATCAAAACTACATTGAGATTCCAACTCACCCAAGTTGAAATGGACAGTGTCAAAAAACTAATAATTACAGATTCTGGCAAGGATGTGGCCAAAAGGGAAAGCTACTACACTATTGTTGGAAATGTAAACTAGTTCAACTACTCTGGGAAGCAGTATGGAGGTTCCTCAAAAGACTAAACATAGAGCTCCCCTGAGATCCAGCAATCCCACTTCTGGGCATTTACCCAAATGAACACAAATGTATTGTGTGAAGTTATTTCTTTTTTTCTTTCATTTTTTCCTCTTTGGTTTAGCACCTCTTGTCACTGTTTTTGATTTTGGCATCTTTTGTCTTGTATATATGTTTATCTGATTTGGGGTTAGGGAAGGGGAATAACAAAATGGTGAGACAAAAGACAAAGGGTGAACCAATGCAACTGATACTCACAAGACACTATGTTGGAAATGAACTTATAACTTGGAAGGGAGGGAAAATGAGAGGAAGAGAGGAAGGGGCTAACACTACTTGAAAAGACATATACTCATGTAACTGTAACTCCTCTGTATATCATCTTTACAATAAAATAAAATTTAAAAGGAAAAAGAAATTATATACATAAGTATCAAATTCCAAATAGACTTTCAACTATGAGACATTAATGAATGACAGGTACTATTTGGTATTAGAAAAAAATTAAAACGTAATTAAAATAATAAACATCATATGCAAGCTGGAAGTAAAGATCAGGTGTCAATTCACTTCATGATATTGCAAGAGGGCAAATGACTGTACTGCTACTACTTAGATAAATTTAGTGTTTGATAAAAACGCTAGTAATATTTTCATTGCTACATGGATATTAACCTTCTCTAAGGGCCACATCAGTCTTATGATGTTACTACCAATTATTCACCACATGAGAATACCAAGGAGAATGCTGTCAACCAGAAGCCACATAAATGAGACAGAATTTAAGTTCAGCTGTACTACAGTTGTTTAATTTTAGACTTTTATGCATAGAAATTTTATTTCTTTTTTGTCTTATATCCATTGCACATTATGATTCCATTTTATCTTCAATATTAGCTTTTTATTTATACCTGTAAAAGTATTTTAGTGGTTGTCAAATTATGTACAACACATATTTACTCATTCAAAATAATATTATGTGATTTCAAATATTGTATAAATATCTATGCATTGGTACTTTTCTAGTGTTTTCTTATCCCTTGTGATGCTTTTATACTATTTTGTTATTTACCTTTCCTACATATAACAATATATTGCTGCTATTTTTATTTAGACAGTTTACAAATACAATTAAATTAAAACTTATTTTTTCTTTTATTTCTTCCACTTTTAACTGTGTGTGTGTGTGTGTGTGTGTTATATGCTCTCTTCCTGAATTTTTTTTAAACATTTTTAAAATCAATGTATACTGGAAAAATGTTTTTATTATATGTTAACTGTATTTTGGTTGATCTGAGAAACATATTAGTTTTCCTTTCATTTTACTCCACATAAAATTCTATGTTAATTTTCTTTTTTCACACTTTAAAGATAACATTCTTTTTTCTGACTTAAAATATTTCTTATTCAAAGTTGATTGTAATCTTACCATTGATTGGTTTTATATGAAATTTATTGTTTTGCTAATGGCTTTCAACTTTTTCTTTACCTTTGATTATTAGCTATCTGAATCTGATATGGTGTGTGTGTGTGTGTGTGTGTGTGTGTGTGTGTGTGTGTATGTGAGAGAGAGATGGGAGAGAGGGGAGAAAGAGAAAGCATGATGCTCTAAGACTCTTGATTCATCATAGGATATCATTCATTAACTTTTGTAAAGTTTTCTCAAATTTTGGATCTCTGTTCTGACTTTTACACCGACCCCTGCTTTCCATGTCAACCGAACTTTGTCTTTTATTTTGATTTGGTAGTCCTGGAGTTTGAACTGGGGGCCTTGAACTTGCTCTGCTGAGCCACACCTTTATTTATTTATTTATTTTCAAATTTTTATTATCAAACTGATGTACAGAGAGGTTACAGTTTCATACGTTAGGCATTGGATACATTTCTTGTACTGTTTGTTACCTTGAGCCACACCTTTAAACCTCATTTTTCACTGGTTATTTTTTGGATAGGCTCATGCTTCCTTGGCCAGGAAGCTGTAATTGACTTTAATTTGGGCTTCCTGTGGTTCACAGTTGTGCATCACCACATCCAACTTCCCTCTGTGGAACAACCTTGCAGAATTTTCTGCTTGAGGGTCCTTCTCTCCCCACCCCAGTCTCAGCCTTCCAGATAGCAAGGGATGACAGGTGTGAACTATTGTGCCCAGCTATAAATTGAGAAGGGGTTTTGCAGTTCTCTGCCTAGTCTAGCCTTGAACCATAACCCTCTAGGATTACAAGAGTGAGGCACCAGTACCTGGCTAACTTTCTGCTTATTAGTTTTACCTGTCTTCATGTTCACTGATTGTTTATTGGGCATGCAAAATGCTCTGATTTGACTGTCAAAGGCATTCTTCAATGCTATTGCTTTTTCCCTCCTTGTCAAGATATGCAACCATAAAAATGAAATCAAAGACATCGAACTCTTTGTTCTTGCATGTTGCCTACTTTTTTTCCATTAGAATCTCAGTAATGCTTTTCCCCCCATTAATGTTAATAGTAATGCTTTAGATTCCTCATCTAATAGTTGTGGCATATATAATATTTAAATCTGGCACTTTGGGTCATGTTAGGTGTGTTTTTAAGTTTTTGATAGCTTTTTTTTGTTGTTACTGTCATGTGGATGTCTAGTGTATGAAAGTAAGGCCTGAAATATTAAACTTTTTACATAGAAATGGTATACCTTTCCCTACATTAAATCTTCAGTGTAGTGTTTGAATCAACATACATAAGAATTGGTATGGGTTTGGGATTATTGTTATGATCATCTTCATTGTCCAATGGCTTTCAATTCCTGTAATTACTCCCTTGTGCTCAGTATTGTTCACTGTCTGCTCTACATTCAGTTTTAGGTCTTCTCTCTATGTGTTACACAGAATTTCTCTACATTCTTGCTTAGGATTCTAACAGTGCACCATTATTACTAGATGCATATTACCCTGGATGTGGAGAGAATAAAAGGTAGTTATTATACTAAAAGATACTATACTCATGAGTCTCAAAGATATGACTTTCTCTGTGTTCCTACTCTATCCCTACTTGTAGGTCCGGGCCTGGCATGTGCTCCTGTTCTTTCACTTGAAAGAAAGCGGTTTACCTTTCCTTCTATCTAGCTTCAGTGAGTTTTCTCTAGCGACTTCAGTGTAAGCAACTTTGTTTGCATCTCACCTGTAGTTGAAGGTTTTTCTTTTTTAAAAGGGAAGATGACTTTCAGATTTCTTAAGTTTTTTTTTTCTCATGCCTGCACTGTGAAGGATTGCATCTTAAGGCTAACCATTTTTTTAAAAATATGAGCAACAATTCACAACTCTGTAGCAGAGACTTTAAGTGGTATGATTCCTCATATAAGTGTTTGATCAATATTTTATACTTTTTCAAGTCCACACTTAATAACCTATGGCAATTTCTTAAAAAGTATAGCTGAATTCTTAACTGGTTTCTAGCAGTGTCTGTTTCATGTAGGCTAATGCTGTGTCTTGTCTCTCTTAGAGATGTCTGTATTTCCTTAGATTTTTGTTAGTTTGTTGCCCTGTTACCTTAGCTTTCTAATGAGCTCAAGAAAAGCCAAGGATTCTAGCTGCTTGGGACTGCATCAGTTTGGTAATAGCTTAGGCTACATAGAAAGACCCTCCACCACATAAAAGGGCTTGGACTTTAGATAATTCAGCATTTTCCATTTTATTTTTATGGTAGTAAAGGGGGGCAGGGCAAGACTTCAGAGAGTAGATACTGGCAGAATCCATCCATTGTTTCTTTCTTTTTATTTATTTTTTCCCATTGTTTCTTAATAGGAGAATGTGAACAGTGTGTTGTATTTGTGCATGGATTATATTCAGAAACCACCAACTCCTTGGGTTAAATTAGCTGGATCAGAACTCCCATTAGAATGTTTTTCATTTCTCTTTTCAACTTTCTGCCATTAGATGCAAAAAAGCATATATAGTACATACTGTATATCAGATCCTATTTCAATCATATTACACACGTTAACTTACTCCTCACATTTTTAAAAATTTTACTTTTAGGGAAAGTGAGGAAAAAGAAATTAAATCACTTGCTCAAGATATAAATAACTTCTAAATAGTAGATCTGGAGATTGAACCCAAGTGTTTTCGACCACTAAAGTTTATTGCTTCACAATTAAAATTATATAAAGAACATGAATGAAGGTAATTTAGAATTCTGAAAGGCACATAGTACCATTCTTTCATTCTACAAATGAGCATCTTAAAAAGATGAGTGAAATGACTTATCTAGGAATAAGCACAGTTTGTGGCTGATTCTATATAGAACTATGAACTTCAATTTCCCATCCTATTTTTATTAAATAATAGCAGTTGATTACAGATAATTCCAGTGTTTCAAGCTAGGGTTTCATTTGTAAACTATTTGTCATTTGAGCTAGGATTTATTTATAGGTTTAGTTTGAATTGTGGAAATGAAGGCAATTTTCAGATTGCTGTTTAATTATATCACATCCATTTATATATGCCCAAGGACAGAACACATCCAAAGTTAAACAGCCATCTTTGTTCAGGCAGTGAAAATGAAATAAGGCAACAAACAGTACAAGAAATGTATCCAATGCCCAACGTATGATACTGTAACCTCTCTGTACGTCAGTTTGATAATAAAAATTTGAGAAAAAAAAAAGAAATATGTATAGTTGGGAATTTCCTTTAAAATGTTTCTTTGCTCAAAAATTGCTTGTTACTGCTTGTATTTGATTGTTGAAGTCAATTGTTCCCTCAAACCTTTCCAATAATATCTAATTTTGGTTAGTTTTCTTACAGGAGCTAAATATATAGTTCTTTCAGCATCATAACCCTATTTCAACTTATCTACTTAATGCAATGTAATAGAGTCTCTGCAAGAAAAGAGACTTCATCATATATTTATCTTTTTCTCCTTTATTTTCATATGATGGTTACATAGGTAAAGTGAGAAATGTGAGAAAACTTGAATTATTTATCTAGTTCTGATTTACTAGCAAGTTGCCCCTAGGAAATGTGTTATTGTTTTTGACTCTGTTTTCTCTCCTACTCTGAACAGTATTATGAGGATTAAATTCTGTCACTCATTAACTTACAAATGTATGTTGCTTCTTATTATATGGCAGACCCACTGTTGGGGTCTGGGGGCACACAGCTGAATAAGACATAGCCACTGCTTCCCAAAGAGTTCATCCTGTAGTATGGGATTGAGGGGTAAATAATTAAGTGCTGCTGTTTTACGAAGTTAAAACAGGTAGATAGGAGAAAGTCAAAGTATTCCCAACGTGTGAGTATAAAATATGAATGTCTTCACCAACCCCCTGAGGGGAAAGCATCTTAAGCAATGGGGAAAACATTTAAGTATTTCCAGGACTGGAGGCATAACTCAAGTGGTGGAGTATTGAGGACCCGAGTTCAATCCTCAATCCCACCAAAAAATAAGTCTTTTCTAAATGTGCATCAGAAAGTGGTCAAGGTCCATAAATATGGGGCAAATTCTTTATTTCAAAGAAACTGTATATCAATGGATAATAAAGAATATAATTTGAATTTTAAAAATATTTTGTTGTTTTTTTTGAGTAATGAATGACCCTAGATAAATTCTAGTTTGATTTATAAATAAGATGAAAAAAAATGGAATGACATGACTGCAATTAATTGTAAAAAAGTGCAGCTTTTCAGTCTCTATTTTCGTAAGCTATGTCAGCTGACCTTTTATTGTCTTCACAATTAAAACATACAAGTTGGTGAATGAATGGGGTTAAAAACTCTAGCAAACACGAAGTAATATTTCATTAGAACATCATGGCTAAATAATAGGCTGGCCTAATAGTAAAAGTTCTCATACTTCAGAATGTCCAGAAAAATAGGAAAACTTTCTTAGATTCAATGACTCTTTTTTACCCAGGATGTAAAAGACCTGTTGTTGTAGTGGCTTTTTGAAAAGAAAAACCCCACAGAATGTTTTTCTGATTTTCTCATGTGATTGACTTCTTGTTACTACTATCTTCTTATACAATGCCATATTTAACTTCATATTATAAAATAGTAGTTCTTCATATCGTAATTATTGTGTGAAGGAGTAAAGAGTTTGAGAATAGGAAGGAGAGCTACATTTAAAATAATGGCATGAGAAGAAGATATAATTTGTAGTTAAAAATGAAAGAATGGGTTTTGAATATCTAAAATATGCAAATATGAAGATTGTTTTCATGTCTCATGTCTCTCTATATACAAGCATATATCTGTATATCTGTAAATGTGTACATCTAGGCATACACATACAAAACTCAATAGCTGTAATTATTTTTTCCAAGAATTTCTATATTGTTTGAAACTAAGGACACCTGTTTGTTCAGAACTTTGTGGTTCATTAAGAAAGCAATGATGGAGGAGAAATCAGTCACAGGGTTGGTTTTTCCATATCCAACTTAATGAGAACTGGATAAATGATTTGATCAGTGATAGCTCACAGAAAGTATCTTTTGCTATTTGGCTATTAGTAGAAATTTGTCTTCTATTTTTCCTGACCAAGGACAGAAGTTCATTGATTTCTAAAAAAATGTTTGAGATTTTTCTACTTTCCCTTTGTGGATTACTGTATATCCTTAGTATATTGCAACAACCCTCATGATATAGAGTTCTTTTTCTTATTATTTCACATTATATGTAATTCCTCTGTTCTATACTCGAACAGAAGAAATTTAACTAAGTTATTTATCTTTTACTTTTATCTGAATTTGGAAAAACATATAACATGGCTACTATGTAGTAAGGAGAGCTATCTATCAGTAAACCAGAACTTGGTTCCTAATACTTTCACTTAGGTAGGATGTGTCATCTACTGCAGCTTAGCATGTTTGAAATAAATGGGGTGTCTTTAGAATGAGATTAATTTTTGCTTAAGAGATGAAATGAGATATAATATATTTAATACAATAGTTAGCAAATATTTGTTGTTCAAAAATTGCTAACCATTGTTATATTACCTGTGGGTATTTGGGGAAGTAAATTGTCAAAGTTATCATCCATTTTCTTGGAATTACTATCATAGTCACTCTATTTTTGTGGACAACCATTTAATATTAGAGAGAATGTAAGGAAGTTGATGTGGACATTAATTTTTCATACCAATTTATTTTCTTTGTTCTTTTATTTATTTTTTGAAGCATTTATGCTTGAACTCAGAATCACACATTTGCTAGACAGGCACTCTATCGCTTGAGCCATTCCACCAGCTCTGTTTGTGTTGGTTATTTTTGATATAGAATCTCATTTTATGCCAAGGCTTGGCAAGCCTGCATTTCAGTTCTCATTCTTGGTCTTCCCAGTTCAGGTGGGCTGACAAATGCCATTGTTCTCCTAGCTGCAATGACAGGTACATGCCACTGCACCCAGCCATTGATTTCAGGGGAGTCATAGGAACTTTTCGTGGTTGTTCTCTTTGGATCTGTGCCTCCTAAGTAGCTAGAATTATATGCTTGACTCAGGTCTCAAGTTATCGAATTGGTCATATAGATCAGATCATCCTATATCCCTGATCCTAGTTTGAGATTTTAACGTGTTCTTGAAGTATTAAAATTCTTACATATTTAATGATGTATATTTACTTAAAACTATCTTTAATATCTTTCTGACTAAAAAGAACAGGAGTAGAAGTCCCTCTTTAAATCTCCCATTTGTTCCACAAAATTCTTGCAGATCATAAAGACATCCCCTTGCTCAGTTTTCTGAGTCGTGCTTGTGACTCACTGGGCTTTCATGAGGATGAGTCATTGCAGGTTTTCTGGGAATGAGGCTATCTGCCCATCAGAGTGTGTCTTTGCCTTGTGATAAGTGGAGCAAGTAGATCGATGGTCATTACAGGTGTTCATAGAGATAGCAAGGGGAATGTGGAAAGGAAGCCTGTGATTTGGATGTAATCACTTGTAAAGAGTGACTGGTTACTGCTAAAAGGGTACAAATGGTTTTACTGCTAAAAGAAGCATTATGCTAGTATAGAACGTCCACCAAACTCAGAACATGGAAGCGAACTTCCCCATACACATGTGCATTTCCTTTGCCTTTTAAAACCTCAGATTATATTGTGATAAGAAGTTGGTCCTATCTTCCAATGAGGGCAAATTATTGGTCAGAGTATGTGTGGCTTGAGAGGAAACATATTTAGACATATAAAATTCATAAAAACTGAAAGTTAAAAATGAGAAGAATCATTAATGTCTGATATTTTTCTCACCTTTGCTAATTTACTTCTTTAAAAAGTATTAAAGTATCATGAAAGTTGATTTCTTGATAATTTTATTTGGATACTCTTTTTCCCTTTCTCAGTCTGCTTTCGTCCCCAGTCTTCTGATGATAGCTTTGCATGTGGCTCAAATCCCAAGTCTTCTCTACATGTATGCCTCCAATTATCTACACTTCTGCATTCTTTTTCTGGTTAATTGGATATAAAAGTCTCAAGGACTTTCCTGCCTGGGCTGGCTTTGAACTACAGCCTTCCAATCTCAGCTTCCTGAATAGCTATAATTACAAGTGTGAGTCACTTGCATCCAGTGACTTTTTTTTTCCAGTCATGGGCCTTGAACTCAGGGCCAGCATGTCACACAGGAATTTTATTTCTTTAAGAAGAAATTGTCTCCCAGTTGAAAATTTTGGGCATCTCTGTTCAAGTATATGAACTTAATAGGATTGCCTTTATTCTTTCTAATTATCTGCTACTATAGCCTTTAATAGAATTGCTATTGAAATAGACATTTGGCTCATTACCCAAATTGTAAGAAGAAGGTTTTCATTTTACCTTCAGTTTTTTATTCCATATGTATTATCTTTAGCTGTGTTAAGTATAACTTGATGTCAGTATGATGCTTCTAATTTTCTAGACTTTTTTTTGTCAGAGATGATTTAAAGGTTTGGTTAGCATAATTGAAAAGTTTCCTCTGAACTGTGTTTTGTCAAAAAGCTATATTCTTCACTTAGAACAGTTTGAGTACATTCTCTGTACAAACTTTATTATTGCATATGTTTAGAATACAATATGATATATCTATTCATGTAAGTAGCAGGATCTCCATTAAAAAGCTTAATAATATTCCATTGTGTGTACATGCTTCATTTTCCTTATTAACAGACACATTCAAGTTGTTTCTTTATCTTGGCTATTGTCAATAATGCAGCAATAAGCATGAGAATGTAGTCATGCTTCTCTTAGCTCCCAGAAGTTATTTGCCTTTGCCTTTTATGAGTAGAAAATTTGAAGGGAGAGTTTTACTTTATTGTATATTAAACACATGCTATGTCAATTTTCCATTCTTTCTGTAACAACTTCTCTACATTTTAGTTGTTTTAGGCAAAACAGTGTTTTTGGTGGGTTGTGGAGCCAGAACTCAGGGCCCTGGGTTCTGTCCCTGAGCTTTTTCAATCCAGGCTAGTGCTCTACCATTTTGAGCCACAGCACCACATCTGGTTTTCTGGTGATTAATTGGAGATGAGTCTCATAGACTTTCTTGCCCAGGCTAGCTTCGAACTGTAACGCTCAGATCACAGCTTCCTGAGTAGTTAGGATTACAAAAGTAAGTCACCGGCATATTGGACAAAAAAATTATCTTATACTTGTATATATTAGAAATCTGACACAGATATCACTGAACCAAAATCAGGATGTCAACAGGACTGTATACTGTTTTAAGAGTTATTTGTCTTTTCTTTTTTTTTTAAATTTTTATTATCAAACTGATGTACAGAGAGGTTACAGTTTCATATGTTAGGCATTGGATACAATTCTTATACTGTTTGTTACCTTGTCCCTCATACAGTTATTTGTCTTTTCTAGAAGTTTCTTGCTTTTCTTCACTTTCTTCCATCTCCTTGACTGGAAATTTACATTTCTTTGACTATCCCTTTATAGTCACATAACTTTCTGATTCTTTTTCTGCCTCTTCATTTCACTTCAAAAACCCTTGAAGTCCACCTGTTGGTTTAGAGTAATACCTCTATTTTGAGGGAAGCAACCTTAGCTGAATTCCATTGGCAACCTAATTCTCCCTTGCCCTATAAAGTAGTATTCATGGATTTCTCTCTCTCCTCTCTCTCTCTCTCTCTCTCTCTCTTTCTCTCTCTCTCTCTCACACACACACACACACAGAGGGAGAGAGAGAGAATTAAGATGTGGGTGGCCTTTGAGTTTATATCATTTAGATCATTTTCCCTTATTTCAGCCATTTGTTTACCAGTAACATAAACTTTATATTGTAACTGCCTATGGTTTTCCTGCCACTTTTAGTCACTACAAAATATAACATGAATATTTGGTGAAAAATCATAAATATCTACAAATAGGAGAATTAGCAAGGAGAAAACCTGTTCGGATAGTGTTCATGTTACTGGAAATCAAAGCAGCCAGTCCACCTTAGTCATTGAGTCTAGCAAGAGAATTCAGGAGAGACCAGAACATTGTGAAAGTGATCGTCCTTTATTAGGAAAGGAATGTGGCAGAGAAAGGTGATTATGTGCACATGTCACAGGAAGATAGTACTTTAGTTTATGTACAGCCTTGTTCAGGGTATAGACATCAGTATTAGAGTTAAACAGAGAAAGGATTAGGGGCAGTAAACAACAGTATGCAATTGTTTAAGGTGTTACTTAGTTACATAGTTACAGGTATTAGCTTATCTCAGTTCTGGTTCTCCCAGGTGCCAGAGAAGTTACCAGTGTCATCATTTGAAAGGAGCAATCTAGTTCCCATGAGATAGATGACTTCTCCAGTTCCAGAGTACATCTTGATTATTATAGGCAGCTGTCTTTATTTCATTGTGATCTGTCCTGCAAAGCTCAGCTGTTCGTTAGGAGTTAATTTAGTCCCTTGTCATAAGGCTTTATCATTTACTCTTATCTTTCCTGGAAGTCAATAGTGACTGTGGAAAGTGAAGCTGAAAAAAACGACAAACACAAACTGGAGGCACAGATGCCAGGATTTTCTCCTGCTTTTATTAATTGTGGCATCAAAACACTGTTTACCTGTTAGACATATGCTTACTTCCAATAGACTGAAAATGGGTTGTCTTTATGGTGATAACAACAAAATGAGACTTTGGGGTTTGAACACTTATTGAGATTGCTTGTTAGAAATTCCTATTTCTTGGTCCAGTTTATAGGGCTGAGATTACCTGTGAATCAAGAACTTCAATTATAACATTTTCTTTCAAAGACTATGCTCCATTTTAGGTTTCTTTTACATTTCCCTATTGCTGATGCCTAGCGATGGACTATTATTCCTCAGTGAAGTGTTTCAATTAATAGAACCTGTGTCAAACATATTAGCTTTTGTCTCTCTAAAACAAGACAGTCTGGTTAGATAACATTTTAAGATCCCTTTTCTAGTTGAAAAGTCTACTCCCCTAGGCTATTTCTCAATCTTGGCTATTCATTAAAAATGAAATAAAAATGTCAGTCTCTGGGCCTTACCTCCAGTGATAATGATTTAATTGACAAAATGCATCAAATTTTATTTCAATTAAATATTCTTCTTCAAAATAAGATTTCAGCACAAAAGGGACAAAGCAAGTTAAAGTGAAAATATATACCAGAAGAGTATATAAGTGAGCATTTATTATCTTTGAATTACATCCTGGCCGAGGTAAATTGTATTCTTCGTGTTAGATTATGTGGAATTTTTAGAGTTGGAATGGTGTGGAAAGGCAAATGTTCTGACTTTCAGAAAGGGAAAGCAATTGAATACTGTGTACTGTAAATAGCTTTGTCGCTGTTTTTGTTTTAGAAGATACTCTAGAGTAAATGTAAAATCAACTCGGTGAGGTATACTTTAGTGTAATAAACTACATTTTAGGATCATCTACTCTTGACACAGATTTCATCTGTATAATAACAGGTGTAGGGGTTTTCAAGAAAAGTTGTCTGGTGCCCCAGCTAACTACAGATCTGTTTTCTACCACCAGAGATTTGGATGTTCTATAATTTTATGTAAATGAAAGCATACATTTTACACTGTCATGTTTGGCTTCTTTTATATGGCATACTGTCTGTGTGGTTTATCTATTTCTTTGGCTATCAACATTTTCTTACTTCTTAGTGTTGTATCATATACTCCACTACAAAGAATGGAATGCTTGCTGAGCCATTCTGCTTTTACAGGAATCAACTTCTAAACTTTCCTGTTTTGAATTTGTTAGGGGCTTTGTTTTTGTGCTTAGTGAGGGCTAGGATATATTGCACATTTCAACATAGTCAGCAGACTTTTTCTGTACATGTTCAGGTAGCAGATATTTTGAGATGGGTAACCTGTAGACAATTTCTGTCATGTTTTCTTCCTAGTTTTTTAAATAAAACCTTAACTATGTAAAAGCAATTCTTATTAGGCATAAAAACAGTTTTCTATATTTTTGCCTGTTCCTACTCTATTTCAAGGTTGTCTAGATCTTCTGCCCGTGGTGAGATGGGAATAAGGAATGAGTTTTACAAATTATTTGTGAAAACATGAAAAAGAAGCAGCAACCAGATGATACCAAAATAGATTCTGAGAAAATTCTCTAGACAATGTAATTTCCCAAGCTTTACTCTAATAGATGAATAAAGTGCACTAAACATGTCACAATTCACTTAATAGTCTTTTATGTTACTTCATGTCAAGATGGAGAAACTACAATTGAGGAAATTTAAGTATTTCTCTCTCTCTCTCTCTCTCTCTCTCTCTCTCTCTCTGTGTGTGTGTGTGTGTGTGTGTGTGTGTGCTAGTTCTGGATATTGAACTCAGGTTCTAGGCACTGTGCCTGAGATTTTTTTGCTCAAGTCTAGTGCTCTATTACTTGAGCCACACCTCTGCTTTTTGCTTTATTGCTTGAGTTTTCTTGGAACTGTAACCTTCAGATCCCAGCCTCCTGAGTAGTTAGGATTACAAGCCTGAGCTACTGGCACCTAGCAAGTTAAGTATTTTAATTGCTAAGTGGCTATAGTAGTTTTTTTCAAAAGCATTGATGTAGGGAATGCTAATTCGTGGTATAATGTTAATTTATGGCTGCCCAATATGTTATCACTAGCCTCCGGCAACTATATATTTAAAATTTTAGATGTGTACTGGTGGCTTACACTTGCAACCTTAGCTACTCAGAGACCGGAGGATCACAGTTCCAATCTAGCCTGGGTAGGAAAGTCAACAAGACATTTATTTTCAGTTAACCACAAAAAGAGAGAGAGAGAGAAAAAAGGGGAAGCAGTTAAAGAAAGAAGGAAAGAAAGAAAGGCAGATGGAAGGAAGGAAGGAAGGAAGAAAGGGAAGGAAGGAAGGAAGCAAGGGAGGGAGGGAGGAAAGAGCTGGAAGTAGAGCTGTTGCTCAGTGGTAGAATATCAACCTTAAGCCAAAAGCTAAGGGAAAGCATCTAGGCCTTGAGTACACCTAGCCCCAGAACCAGAACAAATAAATATTTAAAATTTAATTACTCAACATTTAATATAAAATATTATGACCAGGAATAATTGCCTCCACTTGAATTCAAGCTACAGGAGATAGAAATTGTGTCATAATTTGGGGCTAGCCCATGCGAAAAGTTATCAATACGTCAATTTAACCAGCAAGCTAAGCGTAGTTCGTACTCAGTGCCTTTTATCACCAGCTACACGGGAATCATAAATAGGAGAATTGCAGCTTTTGTCAGCCTGTAAAGAAAACAAAAAATGATCAAACAAACCACAAAAATTTATTTGAAAAATAAAACAAAAAGTACTGACAATATTGCTTGCCTAATAAGTATTAGGAATAAAGTTCCATACCTAGTACTGACATTTAATATTCCTCAGCTAAACTAGCTGCATTTCCAGTGTTCAGTACCTACAATGGCTTGAAGCTGCCGTGTCGGACAGCACAGGTGAGGAACATTTCTACTAGAAGATTCTACTGGACAGATTCACTGATAAAGTTTGGGTTTCTAGACCAGGCCGATAAACTCTGTCCTGAGCCTTGTATTATTATATAGCCCTTTATTGACTGTGATATAGATAATAAGTACAGAGATAAAGAGAGGGTGATTATCCAATTTGTAGATAAAACCAATTGGGGAAGGCACGTAAATTTGTGGAAAAGACCAAGTCATCCTCCCTAAAGCTAAGTTAATAAAAATGATTAAATGAAGCTGGGTGTGGGTGGCTGACACCTGTCATCCTAGCTACTCAGGAGTCGGAGATCTGAGGAGCATTTTTTTCAGTGAGTCAAAATGCAACTCAGCATATGACATGTTGTAAGAAATCCTGGCAGTAGGCAGTATTAACCTAGAGAGATGGATTAAATCTAAGATTTGCTTTTTAGCAATGATACAAGGGACATGCTACCTTTTGGGTTTCTAAATGACACTCAGTTTGGTAAATTAGTGGTGTTGCCAGTTGTAGACCCATAAAGTTAGTGGCCTAAGTGTCTGCTTTCTTCCTGTCTACTGTGACTTAGGCTACCCCCATGTAGTATATGAAGAGATGATATTACGTTAAGTCACTTGTGAACACAGTCTTGTAAATTTCCAAGCATGTTTATATTTATTCTTACTCCTAAGATTTAATTAAAAGCATTTTAATATTGTTATTTTTTGTTACCTTGAAAGTCACTAATATGCCTTTCAGTTTTAGAGAAGTTTTACTTATGTATAACTTTGTTACATTATGCATTCAAGGTATTGTTTCACCATGTAGATATTTTAAATGATTATACATTTGATTACAAAATGCCAAAAAAGTCACAGTTGTGAAAATTATTATTAATTTAATGAGAACTGTCATTAACATTGAAAAACTGTCAAGCTCATGCTGGTACATACAAGTTTTCCCAAACTTGAATTTTGTCACGGACAGAAAATCTCAACCATTGTTTTTCTTAAAGTGGAGTTTACTTTGTTCATTTTTCTAGAAAATGCCTGCCAGATATCCAATTTGAATAACCATAATTTATCTGTCAATTTTCCTTTCAAGGAAAATGATTTGCCATAAATAAGTGCTAATTCAGCAGACAAGTGAAACAATCGTACAAGTGATTTTTCTTGAGATACACATTGTCATTTGGTAGGCAGCATAATTACTTTGTGCATACTTTCTCTTTCATTGCACTGAATGTGAAATGTATTCAGGGCCGATATGTAATAATATTTGTTTAACTGAAAAGAAAAATAGTCAGAAGTTGGGATTGAAAAACTTATTAAGTAAAAATGGATGTTTTTTTCTTCTAGCACCTTAGATGAAGAATGTAAATAGCTAGTGTCAAGTTTCATGCCAAGGCCTAGATTCACGCTACAGTGCCACCAATTTTAAGCTCCATGCTTTTGTAACATCAGCACAACTCGCAAAGCAGTTGGGAGGAAACATCTGACATTACAGACACTTTGCAAAAGTCTTTAGGATTTTCTTGAGATTTTTAAACTATATCAAAAACTACCGATAAAATAAATGTTTCTCTTCTAGTTGTGTTTATTGGTTCTGTAAATAGTAGTAAGAAAGAGGATATTCTTGCCTTATTCCTGATCTTAGGTGCAATGTATTTTATATTTCCTCATTAAGGAAGACCTAGGCTTTAAGATATTATATTTTATTTTTAATAAAGTATATTCCAATTTCTATTTTTGAAGGCTTTAGTTCAGAAAATAATTGAAAAAGAATAGTATTTAAATTTTGTTCCTAACTCACATTTAACCACTGGGATGTGGGAGTCTACTTTTGGTCACTGCATAATATCCCAAACTTTGTAATCAATTTGGAAAGCATGTTTTCCATATTGATTTCATGTTAGATTTTATTTTTAGCACAATAACTATTGAGAATTCACCTTCACAAAGATTTTATAGTGCAAAAATAAACAAATGCTATGTAATGTTCAATTTGTGAATTACTATATACCAGTTGGTTTTGTAATTATCTAGTTATCAAAAACAGAAATATCGGGGCTGGGGATATGGCCTAGTGGCAAGAGTGCCTGCCTCATATACACGAGGCCCTGGGTTCGATTCCCCAGCACCACATATACAGAAAATGGCCGGAGGTGGCGCTGTGGCTCAAGTGGCAGAGTGCTAGCCTTGAGCAAAAAGAAGCCAGGGACAGTGCTCAGGCCCTGAGTTCAAGCCCCAGGAATGGCCAAAAAAACCAAAACAGAAATATCAAATATATTTATTAAGAATCTGCACTATCCCACACCATGCCTGTATTAAAGTTAAATGAAGAATGGCTGTCTTTTTATTAGATATATGATAAAATGTTTGGTACGATGGATTGAGTTGGCAACATTTCCTCAAATAGAAATAGGATAAAATGTTACTAACACATTTCCTATGCAGATTTTATTTTATTTTTATTGGTTTATTTACATTTTACTTTTTTATTGTTATTACAAAGATGATGTTGAAAGGGATTACAGTTAGGTAAGTCATGTACAGCATATTTCTGGACAATTAGAATTTTTTAAAGTTTGTAGTCAATTAAAAATCAAATGTTAGGGCTGGGGATATAGCCTAGTGGCAAGAGTGCCTGTCTCAGATACACGAGGCCCTAGGTTTGATTCCCCAGCACCACATATACAGAAAACGGCCAGAAGCGGCGCTGTGGCTCAAGTGGCAGAGTGCTAGCCTTGAGCGGGAAGAAGCCAGGGACAGTGCTCAGGCCCTGAGTCCAAGGCCCACGACTGGCCAAAAAAAAAAAAAAAAAAAAAAAAATCAAATGTTAAAATAGTCTGAACAAAGTACATCGAAGTAGTAATCTACTCTGAATGGGTGGCACTGTTGCTAATTTTAACACCATTCTAAGAAGCTTAATAGCGTCTTCGTGAAAGTTTTAAGCAGCTTTGCACTGCCTGTACTTTTTGAGATACTGCCTTCTCCCCTGGAGATACAGGAGGGAAGACTGTCTATGATGAAGACAAATGGACGGATGAGGAGTTTGACTTTTGTGACTTCAAATAATTGTTATGTGCACAAGTAAAATACTGTTTTTTTTTAAAATTTTCAAATGCAATCCTGAAAGTACTTCATGACTTAAAATTACATGAAGTCACCTAATACTCTGTTTCCTCTTCTTCAAGTGAATGAGTTGAAGTACTTTCTAGCTCTGTGAAACAAATGATGTCTCATCCTTGATCATAGGTAGAGCTTGTGAAATGTCAGTATAAAGCAAAATCTTATACCAACAGTTTATCTCCTCTGGTCTGAAGTTTGTAGCATGAATTCATTAAAATTAAGATAATTTTTTATAAAGTATCTGTTAGATTTTTAAAGCAGGTAGCTGGTAAAGGAGAACGCCATGTGGTATTCAGGCAGGAGAGAAAGTTTATTACCAAACTGCTGGCCTGTGGCCAAGATGGCCAGAGAGAAGGGAGAGAAGGGGCGACCCCCACCTAGCCCTGCATTACCTAGGGCAGGGGCAGGGGGTGTGGCCAGGTGGATTAGGATGTGACCTGGGGGGGAAAGGGGAGGTAACTGCCTCCAGTCTGCTGATTACCCAGGTAACTGGGTGGAGACTCAATGAGGTAGGGGCATCTACATGGAGCCCGTTTAGTGTAGTACATTATCTGTTTTCAGGGAAGGATTTTGTTGTTCATTATATGACATAACTTAGGTTAAATAAAGTTGAATTGATTTCTTTATCTAGACCTTTGAAAACCTGAAAATTCTGAAATATTTTTGAGTCTGTAAGGGAAGTAAATAATTCATATATAGTTTTCAAATATTTCTTAATCATAGCTGTCCGGGTAGCTTACAATAGCCCCCTGAAAGTATATTTTATTTAAAACATTTGAGAAAGGCTAGGTAAAGACAAGTACATTCTAACAAAAGACATTAATGAAATGATGTTACATGTCTAATACTAATTTATATATGTGTATTATATTAGCAAGGAGCAGTCTCTTGAAGGAATAATACAAGAATTTTGCCACTTGTGAAGTTTAGGGCATGGACTATTTCAGTGGGATAAACTGAACTTGAGAGTAGCTCTAGTTTGAATCCCTAACAATTATAAACATAATGTAGCAGAAGATTCACAGTGAGTTTGATTATAATCCAGCTGCCACTGCTGCTCCACTTCTGCTATGCTACTGCTGCTTCTTCTTTCCTCCTCCTCCTCCTCTGTCCTCAACCTCCTCCTCCTCTTTTCTCATCCCCTCTTCTTCATCTTCTATTCTTTTTCCTCTTCTTTTTCTCCCTCTTCCCCTTCTCCTCTTGCTTTCTCTTCCTATCTCTTCCTCCTTCTTCATCTTTTCTTCTTTTTCTCCTTCTTTTCTTTTTCACCCTCCTCCTCCCCCTCCTCCTCCTCCTTCTCCCTTCTCCCCCTCCTCCTCTTCCTCCTCCTTCTCCTTCTCCCTCCCCCCTTCTCCCCCTCCCATTCCCCCTTCTCCCCCTCCCCCTCCTCCTCCTCCTCTCCCTCATCCTGGCTCTCCCCACTATACTGTGGTTTGGGTCAACTATGTAACAACACTGAGTCTCCTTTTCTCATTACCAAAGAGTAGATAAATAATAACTATAACAACAATGGTAGTAGCAAATAGTATGTTTACATGGAACCTGGTATTAAGTACTTAGTATTTATTAACTCATTGAGTCCTATCTTCACACCCACACAATGGCACAGAATGTCTGAGCTTTCCTCATCTCCATGTAAAATCCATCCACACAAAATTGTGACAGTTAGAAAATTATACAAAATATCTGTTGCAGTGCTAGAGACAGAGTGCTTATTAAATGATGATGTTGTTTAATTATAACTTTTCTTTTCGCCTGCTAGGGAAGGTTCTTTTCCTTTATCCAATGTGTTATATGGCTTTTCTAGCTTTAAGTAATGATAATAAATGCAACTTATTTCTATTTTGATAACTGACTTCGTATTACATTAGAATAGATTCTGAGTAGTTCAAATACATATTACTATCTTAGATCCATTGGATGAGGCAGGGCCATGGGCATTTTCAGACATTGTCTTCTCAATAAGTAGTTGAGCATCTTTCCTTAATATGAACTCAATAAATATTGGTTTAATGAGAAAATATGGCCTGAATGGGTGGAATGCTTTTATAGAGTAGGTGGCAATTTTTTTGAGATCAGTATTTACTCAAAGTGCCTTTCCATAGTCATATGGATTTGTGGAAAATGGAAGGAAAACTACAAAAAGGGGCAGCTGCTGTTGATAGCATAAAACAACCTTGGACATGCTTGAGGCAATTAATCCACAGATGCAGACAAATATTGGCAGCAGATCTGGTGAATCTGCACTAAATAGTATCAGAAGCTAGATTAGAGGTATCAGATGCTGAAATAAAACCAGATTCAAAAATCTGGCCAGTAAAAATCTGATTTAATTGCATGGAAAAGGTAGCCATTAATTAGGACCATAAACTTTTTCATTTTTAAAAAGAGAAACCTTAAAACAAAAGTGAATTTATATGAATGAACGGAAACCTCGTTATTTTTGAGTGATTTAATTTCTCAGGAAAGATAAATTGGAAGATTTCTCCATAGAATTCTTTATCTCCCTTGTGTCTACTGACAGTGGAGTAAATGAGGTGGGCAAGGGAAGTTAATACTGAGGGAAAAACATCATTTATTGGAACTAATTATTAACAAAAACTTTGAGGTTGACTTTTGAGTGAACTGCCATCCATTTTCCTTCATCATATAATGGATTTCTTCAGTTGATTGGAAACATTTTAGATTTAGGCTTGATTTACCTTTACTTAAGGTGAATGTTAGAATAACATGTAGATGAAAAATTATTCTTTAACTAAATAACTCAAATATACCTTTTGCAAATGACATGTGAATTAGTATAGTCTTAATTGTTATATGCAGGAAACCTCAGACAATATATATCATGTGGTTAGTTTTAAGGCTTGGCAAATAGAAATAAATAAGATGGGTATGCATATCTTTATAGTTTTATCTCCCAGAACTTAGATAGTAAAAAAGTTATTGCCAGATACCTACTTCCTAAAGATATTCAGTCCCATACTAGACCTGGAATTCACTGTCCTGGTAACATGGTAATTCCTAGGCCACAGTTGACAAAACTGAAGTTGAAATAGAAGAGAAAAACACACATTCGGTTCCTACTTGTATTAGAACAAGCATCGTCTTGTTACTTACGATAACCCATAAGGCCCTCTATGATGATTTTTACCTAGCTTACCTAGTCTCTCTCTCCATACCTTCTTTCCAAACTATATTATCTTTCAAATATGTCATACAATTTATGTTAACCCTGTTAAAAAATTCTACTTAGCCTCTTTTTAAAATTTACCTGTTCTTCAAAGTCCAATTTAAGACATGCCAGTGCATTAATCAATAGGACCAAACTGTTTTACTCTAAAAATTGAAGGGTTTTTCTAAATCATGCCATGTCATTTGGTCTTCAGTCATGCATTGTGTATGTAAAATACTGCATATGTTTCAAAACCCATTCGCAATGGATCATTCTAGAAAACCTTTCCTGAACTGCTTATCTCTCAACTTTGCAAAGAGTTATGTCTTGGGCTCCTAACCTGTTCATACCTGGATGAGTTTAATTTTTGAAGCCAATCTTGGTGTTCTACCTTCTTTGATTGCTTGTCTATTCAACTAGAGGTATGCATGTGTCTTTGTGGTCTGTTACTGTCACTTGATTCCATTAATATTACAGTTTTCAGTAAAACATAGAAGGAATATTCTACATTCAATAGTCACTTGGCTATCTACCACCTCAGATATTGCTTCGGAATTCTTCTTAGTCCCAAGGTGGATTTTATTCCAATTTTTAGGTCGGACTTGTTGCTCCTAGAGCAAATAGAAATGTTTTTAAAAATATCTTTGTCCACTAAGGTGCTGAGGAGTACTGTAGGTTCAAATGAAAGAAGATAAAGGAGAAGCCTACAAAGGAATCAATGCATTGGTTAGCATACAACCAGCCATCCACAAATGAAGGGTCAAAGGTCAGGTCTCCAGGGTGGCCCTGGCTCAGGTCATGGTTCCTTGTCACTGAAGCATATAAGTGAGTCACAAGGTTATGAGAGTTGATGTTCTTTCTATTAGCATATACAGTGGTATTCAAAGTTAGAATTAATTTGAAAAAATCAGTCCATTAATAGTAATGTAGGAACTGATGAAACTGATGATCTATTTCTGGAGTATAACCTGCTGTTGAAAGGAAAATGACTTCTAGTTTCATTATGGATGTGTGTGTGGGTAGTAGAAGAGGTGTGATATTGTGCTTCTCGACATTAGTTTGTGACAATTTTGACAGTTTCCAAGGTTGTAGTAAGATTCTTTTTCTTTTTAAAACTTAGAGTATAGAACTTTGCTTAGTAAACTCTTACCATGGAAGAGTCTATGGAACTGAATGAAGTGCAGTTTCATCAGTCCCTACACAGAGTTTTTCCTCTCATTTGAGATAATGGAAGTTATGTTTCCAACATAGTCATCTAGGCCTTACTTTCTATAATCTTATTAAAAGTACTGAGAAGTGTCTAGGCTGTTGACTCACACCTGTAATCCTAAGTACTCAGGAGACTGAGATGTGAATTGCTATTCAAAGCCAGCCCAAGTAAGGAAGTCTGAGATGGACTTTTCTCCAATGAGCCACAAGCAGGCAGAAGTTAAAATGTAGCTCAAGTCATAGATCACTAGCCTTTAGTAAAAAGCTAAAAAGTAGCATCCAGCTCTGCTTCAAGCCCCAGGACTGACACACTCAAACACTCATGCATGCACACACACATGCTGGCATGCACAGAATACTGAGAAGAATGGAAATTGTTTGTTGTGAGATCTATTCTAAATCTTGAGAGCATTAAAGGACTATTTCTGATATATAGATATAAATCATGAAATATTGTTATTTTTCTCAATATAATAGGCATTCACTTTATCAATAATTAATAATTCTCTTCATCAAATTATCATACCAAAGATACCCTAAGGATAATTTCAGCTTCTATTTGAAAATAGGTATTTGTGTTTGCTTTAGTTTTGCCTACTAGAAGCAGGCAGGGCTGTTGATATAAAACTGTGTTTACCTCTCATGAAAAATCTGCTCTAAATGGTTTAAAGATGAGTTCCTTCAATTCTTTAATAGTGATGAGTGATTCTCTTATCACTCTATGGGAAAATCTCATTTATAGTAATTTTAGTTGTTTTTTTTTTTTTTTTTAACTGGGACTTGAATTCATGGCCTGCACAATATCCGTTTACTTTATCACATACACCAGGCTGCCATTCTAACATCTCCACTTCCAACGTTTTGATGGTTAATTGGAGATAAAGGGAGTTCCTGCCAGGCCTGGCTTTGAACCATGATCCTTAGATTTCAGACTTTTAAGGAGCTAGGATAGCAGGCTTGTGTTCAACTTTAAAGGCTTATTATTTTTGAGCAATTAGAAATGCCAACTTGAGTGTCATTTGAAAACCAATCACAAGAATATAAATAATATATTTCAAGTTCCTAACTAATAAACTGTTTGCAAAAGTGAAAGCTACTCATTTTGTAAAAACTTAGTAAAGACTATTTTATAACTGTTTCTTGGTTAGTGTAAACAAGCTTTAAGAGATTGTTTTATTTTAAATTTGAAAATAATTATTCAAATCTCCAATGACAACTTCAGACTGAGGCATTACCACCTGAAAATGTTAACCACTGGTGCTTTAATATTTACTGTTAGTTCAGTGAAAGAATACATGTAAAGCAGTGAAGTGAACCTTAGGGAAGATACAAGCATGGTCCTGCCTGTAAGGAGCTTGACATCTCCTCGGGGAATGGGTTAGGGAGCATATGCAAAGCAAACACAAATATGTAATTAATCATCAACAGAGACACTTCCTAATATTAAGGGACTTGGCTTCTGAACAGTGATAGTGACTCCTTCAGAAACATAAGATTTACTTTGTAGGTTGCTTGTTTTTTGCAACTGATTGGGATTGGTAACTGTGAAGTCTTAGGGATGTGGGAATTTAGCAAGCTTGTAATATTGGCCACGGAGCCTTCATTATGCTCTCAAATGTAACAGAAAATGCATTCTGGCCACAGAGATGAGGGAGCACTCATGCTTGTTTGTGAGTACCGAAGAGTGGGCTTCAGTTAACTACTTATTCTGAAATCATTCCATTGGAAGCCTCAGGGGCGTTGATGAAGATCCCTGTTGCCCTTTAGGCACCTTGGAGATATTTAGGAATGTATAGCAACAACATTCACACAAAAGACCTGATTGTTTTTTTTCCCACCATTTATTTTAGTCCTAGCTGGTGTCATTCTCTGTTTCCTCAGGGGGTTATTTCTCACTATGTCTATCATGTAGGACCATTCATCTTTCTTTTGTTGATTCAAACATTGATGTCATGTTGTCTGTATTTCTGAACTATGTTCTAATTAAAAAATTGTGTTCTGAATTTAACTCTTGTACAAAGTAATTTCTTTCACAACCTAGAAAATGTCCTATCCTTAGAGAAAATGTATTTACTGAAAATTTATTTATAAAATTTATTTCTCAGAGCAGGTGTCTCTCTTTGATTGAGTTACTTATCAGAGCTAATACTAGTAGTTACTGTATCTATGCTAAAGAAAGAAAAAGCTATGAAAATCATCTCCAAGATTATGGGAAGCATATCAAGAGAATCCTAATTTTAATCTCAGCTTTAAGAGACTGGAAGGAAGTTCATTATTGTGGATAATATTACACAGAATGTTCATTGACACAGGCAAAATATAATTATGCAAGCTATGTTAATTTCACAAGTCCACTGTGGAGAAGATACTAATATGACATGACAAAATTTTCTAGTAGTGGTGCTTTGTAAGCATATTAATCCTGATCAAACCACAATTTACATAGCACTTTCATAGTTTCTGAGCTAGGCAGGAATTAATTGCATATAAAGGTAGTTCTTTGTTGAAAGGGTAACTTCATTTGAAAGAGTTTTTTTAGGAAGAAAATTACAAAATTTGGCCTAGCACAAAATCAGAAAATGGTATTTTCCACTGCTGGTAGCTAATTTAGCAATTGTAAAAGTAGTACATCAGAGTGATAACATTTGTAGGAAATATAGCAAAGGTTCTATTTCTGATATTTCCAAATTTTAATTACATTATTTAACATGTCCTGCAAATGAGAGCTTTGACTAATGTGTGGCATTCACTAATGTATCTGTCACTAAAGAGAACTTCTGTAGGCCAAAATTTAAGAAACTTTTTTAGGTTTATATTATTAGTTGCATTTAGGCATTTGGATATATATATATAATATATATATATGGATATATATGGATATATATGTATATACACACACACATATATATATCCAAAATAAAAACTAAAGTATCCTATTCACATTAGGTATTTGGTTTATTTTTCTTATTTTTTTGAAACCTAGATGCCTTATTAAAAGGTTTTGTTTTAGACCCTGCTTGGTACGGGGGTTATTCTAGTAATCCCAGAACTTTGCTAGCAGTTCAGTAAATGTGTTATAAAATGCCTTCTTATATGTACTGATTATCTGAAGAACTGCTATCAAATTAACTTTCTCATCACTTGGAAATATCCAACTACAAGGTAATTTCAAAAATACCTTGTAAAGCCTTAATGAAATTGATGCTGCTGAGCTACTTTAACATTCAAACCCTAAAATCAATCTAGGGTTTAGTTCTTTGAGTTTATAACTTCCTGGAAATTCTAGCTTTAGTTTTTGTAATGATGTCAGATATTCCAACTCTGGATCCCCTGTTTTTCTAAACTCTTTTCTCATCAGTCTTTCCAGTTATGTAAAATTGCTCTTGTTCAGGCTCTCTTGCTCTTTCCTTCCCCATCTCTTTGTCTGCAAACAGCTTTTTCACTGAGATCAACATTAACACAAACTACTCCAAGGAGGCAATTGGGAGAAAAATAGCTTAGTTTTGTTTTCTCTCACATTATCTTATAGGTTTCAGTGAGTCTCAGTTCAGGTTTTATCCATCATATCACCATGTATTTTGTTGGTGGCAGGAGAATGATTGAGTCATATTTCTTAGAAGTTGTGATTTCTAGTAAATGACAATTATCATGAAGTGAATCACTAAAACAACAACTTTTTATTGAAATTGATGTCACTGGAGATTTAAATAAGACCTGAAGCCTGAAGCTAGCTAGTCAAGCACACTATTAACTTGAGATATATGCTCCCAATGTTTTTTTTTTAATTTGGTATCTTGATTGTTTTCCATATTGGATCTTATACTTTTGCTTAGGATAGCCTTGGATCCTATCTCTGCTCTTGAATAGTTGTTACTACAGGCCTAACAGTAATTTATGATTAATCATTCTCTTATGTAAGAAGTTCAAGAAGGTAAGTAGATTATAAAGGGGCATGTAAAGGGAATCAGGAGTCTTTGTAGCTCCTCTTAGAATTCTGGCTTTTCCAGATGGGTTTCTGGTCTCATCACTGGCTCAGAATTTAGGTGTTGAAATATCCATGAGTGATGTGTCTGAAGGGTTATGGATCCTAGCTATATGTTCTTGTGGCTTTTGTCGACAATACTTTAGAATTATGCCATACAAATATGGAATACCTCGTTTTGAAAAATAAATACACAAAATTCTGTTTAATAGAAAGCTTTGCTTTGTAAAATAAGCACCTATTTATTTAATTACCATAATAACTATCAAATTATTTAGAAAATAAGGTATAAATATATGTGTATACATACAAATATATATGTATATACACACTCATAGAGAGGGAGGGAGAGAGGTAGGGGGAGAGAGAGAGAGAGAGAGAGACAGAGAGACAGAACTTCCAGGATTCTGTAATGCTGTATAACCTACTATACATTCAATATGGGAGAATCTGATCTTTAAAAACTTTTTTTTTTACAGTGGTTTATGGTTGTCATCCAAGCTCCTTAAAAGGTTGAGAAGTAGGGGGAGGGAATAAGTGTGGTCTGAGGCCAACCCCAGCAGAAAAATTAAATAAACCTCTTTTCAATGTATAGCTGGGCACAGTGTCCTGTCATTCTAAACCATGCAGGAGGCTGAGGTTGTAATAATCACAGTTCCAGGCTAGCCTAGGCAGAAAAGTATGTGAGACTTGTCTTCACAGTAACAACTAGAAGCTTCAAGTAGGTGGATTACAGGCCAGGTATATAACCACATGACAAGTAAAACTCTATGCTACAAAGGACCAGAGAGAAGAAAGGCTGGGAGTGCAACTCAGCGTTATTCACCAGACTAGCAAGTGTTAAGACCTATAATTCAAAACTCTAGTGCAATAAAAAAATGTGTTTTTGTTGTTTTGTGGCTAGCCTACTACTATGCCATAATTAACATGGAGATAAACTAAACAAATCTGATGAACCAGAGTTGATACCATTTGTAAATATATGAAAAGTTAAATGCTTAAGATCTAAAAGCATTCTAACAGAAAAAGAGCAAAAGGCTGAAATAAATTTTGATAAGGAGAAACAGCTCTTTAGTGATATTTTCCTTTGATAAATACATTTTCCTAGGTATAGGTTTGTGGATAGATGTTGGGCTCTTTGGCTATTTCTGCACTGTAGATTTTGCATTGTGTCAGTTGGTTTTTCATCACTTTGAAAAATACTTGAATGAAACAATTTAAAAGGAAAAGTTATTTTCGCTCATGGTTCCAGAGGTTTCAGTTGAGAATTCCTTGGCTTCATTGTTTCTGAACTGTTGAAAGTCAGAATATCATGGTGCCAGGATAGAGCAGAGCAAAGTTGTTCCCCTCTTGATGGTTAGGAAGCAGAAAGAGAATGAAGAAGGCACCCAATAGATGATATAACCCCAAGAGTATCCTCACTCCCACTTACCCTCTTCCTTCAGACATGCCCCACGTCCTAATAATTCTGTAAAATGATTAGACCCTGTGTGTATTCGTCTTTTCCTGAACAAGAAGAACCCTCTTTACCTACTTCCATCTCCAATCATTGGAGACTTAAACACATGGGAGCTTTTGGGGGAGACATTATATATTGAAGTCATAACACACTGCCAATAGAAATGATACGTGTAATTTCTGAATCCAGGTATCTTATTGTTGACATAAAAGCATTCCACATTCTCTCCTTTGCTGCCATAAGCAAAAGGCCCTTGGTTCCAGGTAGTGCAGCTTCAAGTGTGAGGAAGGTTGGCATCCTAGATCCCTAAGTGGACATATAGAAAAGAGTTTGCTATAGATTTTAACTGAACATGCAGTAACTGTCTTGTGTTGTGTAAGTCCTCTGAGATTTCATGATACATTTAGTTAAGTGTAATGCAGGCTATCCTATTTTACTACAGCAAACTACTAATTATATTTCTTCTCTCTTAAGAATAGTGTGACCCAGGGCAAGAGCGAAAGAGTTGGCTTACTTTACTGAAGTGTAATACCTAGGCATGGCTAGGAAATCCTAGAAAGCATGCAACAGGGATTTAAGAGAATGAAGGAACTTTCAGTTGTCTGCAAAGAAGGAACAGGTGGAAATGTGGGATTCCACGGGAAGTGACCTTAATTGGAACTTTCTCATGGAAAAGTGGGAGGTCAGCCTCTGAAAATAAAACTTCCCCTCCTGGTGTTTAGAATTATTCTTAATTTTTTCAGTGCCATTATTCAACAGTGTAGTCTCAATTCTTTTGCTTGAACATCTTTCCAAAATAATGATTTTACATCACTGGTTGGATTAAGATTCGGAATCATTGATAGGTTTACTATGTCTTAATTGCCATCTGTTTTTGTGCCTCAACAAAGTTTATTTCTAAAGGCATATTTTTTTTTTATTTCTGAAAACTTTTCTATTTCTCCTAACTTCTGACTGTTTCTTCTACTGAATCTTTAGATTCCTGGTGAATCACTAAGTTTGTCAGCAATTTTCAGAGAATTGCTTCTTTCCTTCAGAACTGTAATCTCCAATCTATAATTTACACGCTTAGTTGCAATTGTAATTAATAGCTGCCTCTTACTCAGTGAGACAGAGTCTGTTTGTTGTCACCATGTTTTCACAGTGTCCATGCACTAACTAGTATATGGGAAGTGCAATGAATACCATCCAGATTGCTTTTCAGTTAAGGACCAAGAAGTTCAAGTGGACCTAAAGGGTAGAAGGGAAGGTGTGACATGTATATCATTTGCCACTTCCAAATATGCTTGCTATATTTGGATTGCACATCTTGATTAGATTCTTTTTAGTGAAATGAAAACATAAGGAATTTCCTATTTCACATAAGTAGATTGTGACTTGAAATTCTTCTTTTACATTTCAAGTTTCCTAAGTTCCCTGTTTCTTTTTATTGCTTTATAGAGATGAAAAGCAAGATTAGCACATTTATATTCTATTTCGAGAATAGGTTTTGTATCCTACTATCAACAAACATATATTGAATAAATTTGATTTGTATTTTATTACATGCTCTGAGAAATTCATAACCTCATAAATATATTTGGATTATGACTGTATGACTGGTTCTGAATTTCAGAACATGCTAGTTAAAATTTCAATCTGATAGGAGTTTCAAAGTGTACAGTTTATGTGTAGTTGTTTTAACTTTACTACCTAAGTCTATTCATTTATTTAAATGAAGTTTTGATTGGCATACCTTTTTGCTGTTGTTGCTTGTCCTGATTTTTAAGATCGGGGCCTGGGCTCTGTCCCTGAGCTTCTTCTGCTTAAGGCTAGTGCTCTACTTCTTGATCCACAGTGCCACTTCTGACCTTTCCTTTTATTGGAGATGAGAGTTTCAAGGACTTTCCTGCTTGGGCTGGCTTCTAAACAGGTTTCTCAGCCTCTGGAGTAGATAGAATTGCAGGTGTGAGCCACCTACTTGAACAGCTGTGACTGCTTAAGAATTAAGTGCAAATGAGCTTCTTTACTTCTTGGTATTATCTTTGTGGCCTCCATTCATATTTAACTTGTGATTATTTGTGGCTGAAAAGTCTTCTGTTAACCTAAGTTTTAGCATTATAGCAGTAAAGCAAAACATAAAAACAAACCACACTGTAAATCACTAGCTGAAATGTAGTTTTTCCTTGATAAGCTTCTTACCAACAAGTCTCTACTTCATTTTGGCTTTCTAGTTGAACCCAGTGTTTATGAGTAATATATTATTATGTTATTTTATCTACAAGTTTAATGATAGACCAAAATTCTTGGTTATCACTTTTTTTTTCTTCAAATTTTTATTATCAAACTGATGTACAGAGAGGTTACAGTTTCATACGTTAGGCTTGGATACATTTCTTGTACTGTTTGTTACCTTGTCCCTCATGCCCCCCTCCCTCCCCCCTTGGTTATCACTTTTTGATGGTAAGAAATTAATTCTGTGTGGTCCCACTATATACAATATTATTTTGCACACATGAAGTGCTAACTAGATTTACTTAAATCACAGTAGCATTACTCAAAAAGACAATATTTATGTTTTAACCATTTTCTCTTACTTTCATTTTTCTACACAGAACTATTTACTAAAATAATTTGTTTTATACCGGTTTACATTGTGTGTTGACGATTCTTGGTTCTTCTAAATTAGTATTTTTTTCTAATTTTTAAAAGCATACTGTATTAATAAAGAGTAACTGGTGAACTTTGAATGAATGTTTACCTAAATGTGATTTCCTAATGGGATTTGTTGTTTCTTGATCAATAATTCTTAAGCTCATATTTATTGAAGTTGCCTCCTTAAGTTTTGGAAGTTTTATGTAAGACAACTTACGTGAGTCAAGGACAAGCCAGAATAGACTGGTGGCATAGAACATGTGTTTCACAAGATTGTATGGCACTGGTTGGGACCAATGTTGCTTGAGGACTAAAAGAATAAGAAGGGGGAGGTGGACTCTGGTATTTCATGCCTGTAATTCTAGCTGCTCAAGAGGCTGGGATATGAGGATGACAATTTGAAGCCATCCCAGACAGGAAAATCTGTGAGACACTTATCTCCGATTAACCATCACAAGGCTGAAATTAATGCTGTTGCTCAAATGGTACAGCACTGGCCTTGAACAAAAGAGCTCCAAGACATTGCTCAAGCCCTGAGATAATTCACCAGCACTGGCACAAAAGTCCCCAGGACTCCACCCTGTGGGAAAAGTGGGCTTAAGAAACTGTGGGTACAGTGTTCAGGACTCAATCCTCAAATCTCTCCCCACAGTCATGTCCCTAGTGTTACCCAGCAATTCCCCCACACAATTGACTGCCACGCCCTGTGACCATCCCACCCCAGAGTTCCATCATGTGGTTTAGAGGAGCTCTTCCACACAGGTCTGCAGTGGTTTGTTCTGATCACAGGTGTGTGTTAGGGATCCAGAAGGAGCATTAATGGTTTGTATTGACTTTTGAGGCTCAGCATAGAGCAGGCTTAGAGCAATGGAGGAACCTGAGGCTGTCATTCAGCAGTACTTTGGGCTGATTTTGACAGAAATCTTCAGGATTATGCAAACAATACCTGAAGAACTGATGATATTAGATTCAAATTCCTACAGTTTTCCATGGGAGCTCATGGGGTGTACGGCTATTGTTGAACTCTTGGTCATCCCATTAATCTTGTGGTTAAGCTTTCAATCAGCCAGAATTTGGATTTATCTGGAAAGAGAAGGACAGCTTGCCCTAACATTTTTGGGACAGACTGAAGAAAAATGTAAACCATCTCCAAAAGAGAGGCTTGTTCAAGAAGAACATGAAGGCTTCAAGTCATTGGTAAAGGATGCCACTTTCCAGAAAGACTCCACAGAGTTAAGAGTTTGGTGGAAGCATGTGAAACGCTGGCGAGATCCAACTCTAAACTTGAAGCAGAAATACTCTTTCTCGAAATAGTAGAAGAAGAGAAACCAAAGAATTCTGAACAAGATGCAATAGTGACTGTGTTATCAAAAACAGAAGAGCAGCTAGAAGAAATTGAAAGATTAATATTCACCGATGGATTTTCTTCATTCAGTTCTACCAAGGTATAAATTTCCTCCTGCACCCACATATTCTCTAATTATTAGTGCATTGAAATAAAGATGCTACTTATTTCTAGTACAAGAACAAGAGTGTTGGCAATGCTTTTGTTTTTAATGTGATTTTGACCTAATCTCATTTTCTGTTTAAGCACTTGTATTCAAGTGATTATCCTCTTTCCTCAAGTTGATCTTTTTGTTGTTGTCAGTTTCATGGCTTGCACACAGCCTAGACACTGGCCACTTTCAGTTTTTTGGTTGTTAGTTTTAGATAGGAATCTCATGGAATTTCCTGTCCTGAATGGCTTTGAACCTCTATCCTCAGATCTCAGCTTCCTGAGTACCTAGCATTACAAGTGTGAGCCCCCAGTGCCCAACACAAATTGATTTTTACTGGGAATATAATTCTGTGGAGAGCAATTTGCAAATTGCTGATTTAAATAAGAATCTTATTTTATTTAGATTGTTTATGTCACTTCCCTTTTATATGTATTGTTACCTAAACAATAACTGGAGTGTTATACATATAATCTTTTTTTTCTTTTGAAACCATTTTTTTTCCTATTTATTGTCAAAGTGATGTACAGAGAGGTTACAGTTTCATATGTTAGGCCTTGGTACATTTCTTGTACTGTTTGAAGTGATATTTTAAACTTCAAAAGTTCTCCTTTCATGCCAAGAAATGTATTCACTGTAATCACAAATAAGTATGAAAGTAAGTTCATACTTAAATAAAATTTAATTGATTTGAGTTGTTGTTTGCCAATTTCCCAAACAAGAATTCTAATTTTCTATGAAGAAGAAATAGGTTAGCTGGTGGCTTATGCCTATTATCCTACCTACTCAAGAGTCTGAGGTCTGAGGATTATATTTCAAAGTTAGCCTGGGCACTCATGTTTGTGAGACCCTCACCTCCACGGAATAACCCAAAGTCAAAAGAGCAGAAGTGGAGCTGTAGCTCAAGTGTTAGAACAGTAACTTTGAGCAGAACAAGGTTAGCCCCAGAACCCAGTCCTCAGTTCAAGCCCCAGAACTGACACTTTCTGTCTCTGTAATGGTGTAGTTTGTGTGTGTGTGTGTGTGTGTGTGTGTGTGTGTGTGTGTGTGTGTGTGTGTACGTTTTTTCTGGAACTGTCTTTCAGGATTTGATCATATTTATAATTGAGATTGTGTGTGCATGACAGTGTATTTTACAAGGAAAAAAATGACACACTTCATGGTAAGTTTTGCCTCAGTGAAAGTGGATCTCTCTCTCACAAATTCTGAATCAGGGTCCCCAATGGAAGACCATAACAAATTTTCAGTAGCTGACAGTGAGAGACTGAGAAATGCCATATCTAGACATTTTTTCTTTCAGATCTTTCCTAAAGTACAAATAAAACAGTGTCTATTTTGTGTGGAGAGTTCCATAGTACTCGAAGTGGAGTCAGAATTTGGAGGTTAATCATGAGGCAACTACTGCCAGCCTCAGACTTCATATGAGCATCAAGTAAATTTTATAAAATGTCTTTGTAAATTATTATAATATTTTCAACCAAACTAATACTACGTAAAAGCTGTGTTAGGGCTTGGTGAGTGGCTCAAGCCATTATTCTTGCTCCTTGGGAGGCACATAGCAGGGGCTCGAAGTCAGAGTTGAACTAGGCAGAAAGCATCCACAAGATTCCTCATAGTAAGAGCATTATGGCATGCATCTCTTACCCTAGCTACAGGGGAAGC
This sequence comes from Perognathus longimembris pacificus, assembly GCF_023159225.1. Taxonomy (NCBI): domain Eukaryota; kingdom Metazoa; phylum Chordata; class Mammalia; order Rodentia; family Heteromyidae; genus Perognathus; species Perognathus longimembris. Next base: position 24,142,750 of record NC_063178.1, on the reverse strand, counting down.
ACATGGTTGCTTGTAATGACATTTGCTTTCCACCCTCATTGAACAGGAAAGCACAAATCGGGATTGCAGCCCAGGCATAAAGTGAGCTTCCTGCCTCGAAAATCACTAAAGAAGCCAGACAATGGTGGTTCACAATTGTAATTCTGTTTACTCAAGTGGCCAGAAATTGCAATTTAAAACAATCTTGCTTAGAAAAGTCTGTTTTGGGACTTTAAAATAACCTGGAAAAAGCCAAGGTGGAGTTGAGGGTCAAATGGTAGAACTTTTGTTGGCAAAGAAAGTCATGCATAAGTGAATGATCCTGAGTTCATAACCCAGTGCAAAAAAGAAGGAAAGAAAGAAGAAAAAGAAAAGCAGTGTTAGGAACCTCCAGATTATTTTAAAGTGAAATCTGAAATTTTTTGTTATTCAAGTTTTTTTTGTTCTCTCTCGCTTTTCCTTTCTTTCTTTCTTTCTTTCTTTCTTTCTTTCTTTCTTTCTTTCTTTCTTTCTTTCTTTCTTTCTTCTCTCTCTCTCTCTCACACACACATACACACACACACACACTCACTTAAGCAGTACTGGAGTACTAAAGTTTAAAGTAAATGCCTTGCGTTTCCTAGCCATATGGTCTACTATTTGAGCCATGCCCCCAGCCCCTTATCATTAGTGGTTTTGGGAGATAATGGTCTCAACAACTTCTATGATAATCTCCCTATTTGTACTTACTTCATGTCCAGCTTGACAGGTGCATAGCACCACATTCACCTTTTATTGTTTGAGATGGAGATCGAGTGATCTTTTTGGCAGGGCTGGCTTGAACTGTGATCTGTCTGAGGATCTCCACCTCCTGGGTAGCTAGAATCACAGGTGTGAACCACCATGCCTGGCCCAGAAAAAAGAACAAAAACAACAGGCTAAAATTAACAGGATTAAATTTTGTAAATGGATCTATATAACTTGTAAAATAGAGCTAAAAATTCTGGGACATTCAAAACAATTGTTGATAGCAATTGATGTGATAAAAAAAGGTTCTATATTTAGTAAGTAGAATTGAAAACATAAGAACACATAAATAGGTATTCATACTTTGAGTAATTTAGTTTGGATAAGTAAGAAATGAAAAAAGACTATAGATCTGGTGTGGTATTTTCCCTAAACAAAAAGATATTCTCAGGTGTAGTTTTGTGGATAGAAGGCTTAGCATAGCTTTTATAAATTATGATGAACACTGTTCCTTGTGAGCTGACAGTATGGGCTGCCCGAATAAATTATTTGGCCATTTACAAATAAGCAAAGAAATAATTCTGTTCTATCTTTTAATCATTAGGGTAAGAAAATTACATCTGCTACGGTTTCCCATTTCTTATTTATCCAAAATAAATTTCTCAAAGTATGAAAACATTTTGATACCTATTTGTGTTCTCATGTTTCAGTTCTACCTATTAAATATGAATAATTTTTATTTGCATTACATCATTAGTTGGCATCAATAATTATTTTGAATGGCCTTGAATTTTTTTACTCTATTTTATAAGTTATATAGATCCATTTTCAAATAAATATATCTAATAATATAGTCTTGTATTCCAAGTTTCTTGGTTTCGAACCAAGCCTCTCTCTTCTATCCAGGAGGCCTCTGGGAAATTAAGATAAAAAATTATCTCCTTTTTTGTGTCAGTCCTGGATCTTGAACACAGCTTTTGTGCTAAAAGGTAGTGCTCTACACTTGTGCCATAGCTTCATTTCCAGATTTTTGTTGTTTAATTGGAGGTAAGAGTTCTTTCTTATAGACTGTTCCTGCCCAGGCTAAATTCAAACCTTGATCTTTAGACCTCACCATCCTGAGTCATTAGGATTACAGGCGTGAGCTAATAGTGCCAATTCTTGCAAAGTGTTTCTCTCCTGTGTGCTTCCTGATACTTTGATATATGAATTCCTTTCCACTAAAATGTAACCAAAACATATGTCTAGTTGGTTCTAAGGTATTTAAGAAATGTAAGTATTGACGCATCTTTAGGACACTAATTTTGTGAGCTATATTAAAGTAACAGAGAAGTTAGTGTTCAGAACCAAATGGAAAGGTGTAAAGTACTTAAAAGACTTTAAGCAGGGAAACTGAGAGTAAAAGTCTGCTTATTCTAGCCACTTTATCACCCTTTTGAAGCATTTACCTATTTACTTTTTTGCTTATTCATATATTCAATATACACTTAAAATAGACTCATTCACATTGTAATAATTTATGACTTAATTGTTCTAGCTTAAAATTGTGAATGCTCTAGTACAATTCATATCTGTGAGCCCTCTATTTGCCTTTATATTTTCATGCTAGGATGATTTCTTCCTTTTCATCATGAAATAGAGCATGTATACAAATGAATGCATACAATGCATGTGCATGGGGTAAAAAAATGGTAGTAATAATAACCAAATGAAAACTCATAAAAAATACTATTGAGCTTCTAAAACAAAGGTTTGAAGTCTCTTGTGGGTTTCCTTCAAAAGACATTTTACTGGCATTGCCTCCTAAAGATTACTCTTTTAAGGATTTTATTTAACATTTTTTGTACTTTTGATATTACACAAAATTGAAGGTTTCCTATATGTTCCCATATATGTGTCTTTGGTGGTTCTGTATTTTTTTCCTACCGGTTTAATTGTATATCCCCATTCTAGTATTACACTTTCCTGGGCACTGTAGTTTTACTGTAAAAGTTGATGCTCTATGATATGAATCTTACTTATAAGTTTTCTTTCAATTATTTTGGCCTCTTTTGCCTGTCTTCATCTGAAGAAATCTTAAAATTTTGAGATTTACGTTTTATAACAACTCCATTTAGAGCTGAGCACTAGTGGCTTACTTTTAAATTACTGAGGAGACTGAGTTCCAGAGGATCAAGATTCAAAACCAGCATAGGCGGAAAAGTCTGTGGGATTCTGTCTCTCTAACCATCCAAAACCATGTCTGGATCTGTGGCTGAAGTAGTCGAGCATTAGCTGAGCAGCAAGACAGCAAGCACAAGGCCACAGTTCAAATTCTAGTACTACTAAACAAAGGCCAACTGCATTTAGATTTTGATTGTATTATGTCCATATGGTGATACCAACACTAAAATATTGTTTTTCTATTTTTGAGCCCTTTGTGTTTCTTTCTTTTTGGATCATCATTGATGTCTGAAACTGAAATGTATAACAGACTAATGTCTTCCATATCATCTTTTAGATTTGTTTTTATACTGTCATGGTATTATGTTTTAAAGGAGCTTTTTCCCTTCTCTGAGGCCATAGACTAAATGTCAATCTAAGTAGCTACCCCAAATAACCCTGGCAGAATTAATCATTTCCACTTTCTAGTCCTAGAAACATTTTGAATGTATTTCCTCTGCACAATCGATTGTGGTGGGAGGAGCAGCCAGCTACAAGTTGAAATATTGCAACTGCTTAACCCTAAAATGGCTGTATTAAACAATATACCATTTGGAGTTAAAAGGGAGATTTAAACCAAAGAAAAGCCAAAAGGAAATAGAAGGTAATTACTGAAATCCCTGGAGTTAAGTAATGTTCCTTAATGATTCAGTGTAAGAATTCCCTCTTTTTGTTTCAGGTATCAACTGGCTAGCTCTCCTGGCTCAATCATGTGTCATTCAAAAACAGTCACAATTGGAATAGACTCTTTGTATTTACTTGACCCAGTGAAATGACTACATGTTGAACAACCGATTGAATGTAACTGTATATTAGGTTCTTTCTGATGCTATAAACTCTATCAAGTCTGTATCATACTTTGGGCAACAAAGGAGCTTTTTCATAATTTTTTTATTGCTGCTGTGTACAACTTCAGTAAAGTTAATTGCTGATCTTAATTTTTAGTTACCTGGCTAAACTATTTGCAAGTCTAATCCTTTTATTTGGACTTTATCCTGTAGTCTTTGTGTAATAACATTTTCTTTTGTTGTCCATTTCCACTCTTATTTTATCTTCAGTCTACTGACAACAGCCTGTAGTACAGTGTTGAATAGAAGTAATAGAAAGTGGAATTCTTATATTTTCCTACCCCCGTTTTGTGTATTCTGGCCTTGGGGCTTGAACTCAGAGCCTGGGGACTGTCCTTGAGCATCTTTTACTCAAGTCTAGAACTCTACCACTTCAGGCACAAATCCACTTCTGGCTTTTTTGAGTGGGTAATTGAAGATGATGAGTCTCATAACTTTCCTGCCTTGGGTGGCTGTGAACTGTGATTCTCAGATCTTAGCCTCCTGAGTAGCTAGAATTACAGATGCCCGGCTTATTTTTCCTAATTTGTAAAGAGTAATTTAACCATTGATTACTGTATATTGTACTCGTGGTATGTTTTTGTTGGTTTGCTTGTAAGATATACTTTATTAGGCCAAGAAATTATTTTCCTTATTTTTTCCCTTTCGTAGCTGATGATTATAGTGCTTGATATGATTCTTTGTCTTTTCCTCCAGTAACTCCCCCCAAGGAATCTTGATTCTCAGTGCATTGATGTTCTACAGAAATGTTTAGCTATGGATTAAGATGTATTATCCCAGAGGAAAATTATGTTTGCTTTTGTTAGTACAGTTACTACCATCTCAAGGTCTCTGACTAATTTTTTTTTTTGGCCTGAGACAGTTTAGACCATACAGTTAATATGAATTACTTGTAGCCAGACAGTTTTTGTTTTCTTCCCCCAAATCCAGAGTTTAAGGCTAAGACTAACCTGTATGTTTTCCAGTGGAAGAGTTCCAGTTTCTTTTCTTTCTTTCTTTCCTCATTTCCTGTTGTGAGGATGTAACCATTGAAGGTACTGGCTTTAGGGGCTATCTCTTATCTGACCTTCCATTTTAAAAGATTTTAAGTCTAGAAGGCCTTAAAAGTCTGTAATTTGTTTAAAGTCTGTAGTTGTTTAAAGCTCAGTTCTAATTTACCAACAAGTAATACGTCCCTTGGCTACTGTTCGTTATCATCTTACTTACTCCTATGGATTTGTGCTTTCTTTTCATTCTTGGCCTCTAAAAGAGGCCAACTTCTTGCTAGCTGTGAAAAGCACTAAAATGTTTTAAATATTTTAATTGGCATTTTCAATTATGCTATATCAGGAAGAGACTGTATGCTATTTTGCTATATTGCGGAAGCAAGTATGTCCTATTTAAACTTTACTCATAGTCATAATTTTGCCCTGAATCAACCTGTCTGACACTGCCTAATTTTCAGATCACCAGTTCTTCAACCTTGCTGTACACTGAAACCACCTAGGAAGCTTTTAGTAATCCTAATGCTCAGGCCACATACAGGGTTATTAGATTAGACCATCTGAGGCATTAGGAATATTTTCCACTCTACTGTAAGATTTCATTGTGTAGCCTCCTCTAAGAATAATTGTTTAGAATCTAGCTGCCTACTTGCTTTTTGCCTATGTCTGTTCACTTGGTTTTTTCACTATTCTCACCAAATACTTTCCTTCTGAAACATGTATTCACATTCCCAGAGAACACCAACTTCCTTATACTCCTGACCGACCCACTTTTGTTTTTTTATTTATTTTTTTTTCAAATTTTTATTATCAAACTGATGTACAGAGAGGTTACAGTATCATATGTTAGGCATTGGATACATTACTTGTACTGTTTGTTGTGTGCTTTCTGTGAAACCAAGTCTACTACACCTATGGTCATATAGAATTCATTTCTTACAACATTCCACCTAAAAATATTTTCTCACTCTACCAATGTATTTTTTTTCCTCTTCTGAGAAGTTTTTCATAATGGAAAAATCTCTAAATTTTCTAATTAATATTGTAGACTATGTTCATAGCCTCAGGACATCAGTGTGTGATATGCTTAGGTTATGAATAGTTTACAACAGAAAATGATGTCATCTCAGTGGAATAATTAACATAGCAGGGTTAGTTCTTTTTGAATAATGAGGATTTGTTCAGGAAAGCACTTTGCTGTGTGTAAAAAGATTCATCTTTTTAACTGTTAGGACCTCCATTACATAAGAGCAGCTAGCAGATAGGGCAAAATAGCAAAGTCTTGTCATCATACTGTATTATACATCAGGGGGTATTAATCAACAATAATGTGTGACTAAAGCACTTCTTTATGACTGTCTTTAATGTATGGTCAAAGAACCCAAAATACATAACATCATGAATGTATAATTTTTTCTACTGGGTATAGAATGACTTGTAAGTAGAACAGGATGTTTCATTTTTTGGAGCTTTCTTTTATATCATTAGCGTGTAGAACCAAAAAAACTAAGTAACGATCTAGCTACAATATTAGCAGATGATTAGCTTAACACATTTTTTTAGTATCTACAAGATAAAAGATATTTCAGAATGTGAACAGATGTCTTAAACAGGAATGTCCAACTTCTCATGAATTAATGAGAAGAATTGAGGTCTGCAGCACTTGAGAGAAAAATCATATTTTTGGGTATGTAATTGGGCAAGTTGGTTTTCAGAATCCTTTTTTTTTCTTTCTATAATAATGGACAATTATCATTCTTTTTCTCAGGGGAACATTGTATGGAATGACTAATTAGTGATTGCAATGCACTTTTGAAGGCATTCTGAATAACTTTTTAGGTTTTGAACTTGCATGTAAGAGGAAAATTCATATGGATAAAGAAAACCTGGAAGAAAATGTATTTCCAAATGTTGTGATATAATTTTCTCCAAAATTTCAGTTTCCTTACATGTGAATGTAATTTTGTGTTTAAAAGATGTTATTATTTTTTTCAAAAAATTTGCTGTGTTGTGATACCTATGAATATTAGGAAGTGGCTATGGCACAGTAAATTTTATATAAACACAAGCTTTTGATTAATACCATCTTTTGGCATTTGGAGACTTAATTTTTTTTCATTAAACATATTATTGGAGATTTATTTTTGAAGAAGTTGTTCCGGTTGGATGCATACTGCCTATCGGTGTTCTGTTGTTTATGTCTCTCTCAAACCAGTTGTGTGGTAACTAGCTTCTAAATATATCCCTTCCATGGAATTGCACCTGTTATTTATGCCCTTGTCTGGCCTTTTACACAGTGAAATGGGCCAATAGAATGTGATCAGTTGAGATGCTGCACAAGTCATTCAAAGTTAGATCATAAGCAGCCTTAGATCTTGACTGATTTCTTGGAAGTATTACTCTGGGGAAGGTAGTTTCCATGGGAGAAGTTCAACTAACCTGTGATTTCTGTGTTGCATGGATACTTAAGGCATTTAGATTGATCATATGGCAAAAGGGAGCCACTTGGTTCACACAATAAGCTGTATACCCTTATCTTGGGTTACCATTCAAATTTGGTTTACACTGATGTTGTAAATCTTCCTAGCTTTAATATTAGACTTGTAAGTCAAAAACATTTTGGTTGTCCATATCAGGGCAGCCCTCATATGACTCTAGGCCCATTGTCATTTGACCACAACTGCATGAAAGAACACAAGCAAGAGCTACCTGGTTGAAATTAATCCACACATGCAGGTTGATTTTTTATAGTTTTTTAAATTAATTTATTTATGTCAAAGTGGTGTACAGAGGGGTTACAGTTTCACACATAAGGCAATGAGTACATTTCTTATCAACTTGTTACCTCCTCCCTCATTTTTTACTCACTTTCCCCCCTTCTCATTTCCCTCCTCCCCAGTTGACAGTTGGTTTACAGCATAGTGTTGTGTAAGTATTGTTGTTGCATTAGTTCACCTTTTACCCTTTGTCTCTCCATTTTGATGGTCCCCTTCCATAGTTCTGATAAACATATATACAATACCCAGGATACTAAAATTAGATACAGTGACATCCAGGGTAAAACCTTGGGGAAGAAAGACAAAAGGGAATGGCATAATTTCATATGGTATTGTTGAAAATAACAAGGACAATGGTAGACCACTTCTTTCCATAACTTGGAGTTCATTTCACTGAGCATCATCTTTATGTGTTATACTCTGGTTTTTCTTCAGACCGTATAAGTCTTTCACCTTTTCCAAGTTAATTTTTAAAAAGTTTTATTGCCAGGCATTGGTGGCTCATGTTTGTAATCCTAGCTACTCAAGAGGCCACGATTGAGGATTGTGATCCTCATAATGAGTCTAGAAAAATAAGACCTTGTGTGTGCATGTGCAAACATGCACATGCGTGCACACATACAAGCATTAGGGTGGTGTGAGTTAGCGCCTTGTGCTTCCTAGCATAATGGTCTACCCCTTGAGCCGTGCTTCTAGCCCGTTTCAGTTTATTTATTTATTTTTGGAAAATACTCTGAAATTTATGCCTGGGTCCACTTCTATGGCAGTCCTTCAAATTTTTTTTCCCTCCAAGCATGTATGGCAGGTACATTCTCCCACATTTAGCTTTTATTGATTGCGATGTTGGGTTTGTGTTCTTTTTGCTAGGGCTGGCTTGAACTGTGGTCCTTCTGACCATTTCCACCTCCCGAGTAGCTAGGGTAACAGGTGTGACTCACCATGCCTGGCCCAGAAAAACATTTTAAGTATATTTGCCTTTATGGCTGAAAAGAATTTTTTTAAGTTTTATACTTTAGGCTAGAAGGAAAAGACTAGGATTTAAATTGTTTAATACTTTCACTAGTTCTGGGACCATGAGCTAATAAGCAATTTCAATTCCTTTTACTCAATACAATTATAACATTAGGTAATGTTGTCGGTCGCTATTGTCCTGGCACACATGGAGACTTTATCCAAGTCAAGCCAGTTAGTCCTTATTACAACCACATAATAAAATGACAACCATTTTCCCTGTTTAATGATAGGAAGTAAAGGACCAAAAATGTTGATACCAGGCACTGGCATAAGTTGCTGTATATATCATCTGCCTAAGCTCAGCATGTAGCCTTTAAAATGAGATGAATTCTTGTTTAGAAGATTAAATGAGATATAAGGTACCTAATACAATAATTAGCAAACAGTTGCACTTCAAAAATTAGTAGTCACTCTGTTAATGTTGCCTTTTATATTTGGGGAAGCAAATTTGCAAAAATTGTCTCCATTTTACTAGGTAAAGAGCCAGGCAGTTCTTACTTGTGTTCATTTTTCATGTTTTTTTTTTTTTTTGTGGATACCAATTTAGGATTAGAGGAATGTCAGAAAATTGATGCAAATATTCTCTCATATCAAGTTATTTTCTTTTCTGGGTGGGAGGCTGTAAGATACTGGCATTTAAATTCAGAGCCTCTCAGTTTCAGTACAGGTGCTCTGTCACTTAATCTACTCCAGTAGCCCTTTTTCTATTGCTTATTTTTGAGATTAGACTCTCACTTTATACTTTGGCTGAAATAGCCTGGATTTCAATATCCTCCTCCTTCCCTTCTTCCTCCTCCTCCCCTTCTTCCTCTTCCTCCTCTTGTGTTTACTTTTCCTTTTTGTTTTAGCTGGCCTGTGGCTTGAATTCAGGGCTTGGCTGCTGTCCTTGAGCTCCATCACTCAAGGCTAGACCTCTACCACACTGAGCCACAGTTCCATTTCCAGTTTTCTGGTGCTTAAATGGAGATAAGACTGCCAGGGACTTTCCTACCCAGGCTAGCTTTCAACTGTGATCTTCAGATCTCAGCATCCTGAGTATCTAGGATTACAGGCATGTGCCACCACCTCTTGGCTTTCTGGTTTTATGGTTGTTGTTTTTTTTTAAATTATCTTTAAGTAGTTGTACAAAGGAGGTACCATTTTGTATTTCCCAGTGTAGCTAGGCTGACAAATGCATGGTGCCACTCCCAGTCCTAATTGCTGAGATGACAAGTACATACCACTGCATTCAGCCATTGATTTCAGTAGAGTCTTACTGAACTTTTTTGGTCTGGGTTGGCCTCAAAGTGTCATCTTCTGATATAATCCTCCTAAGTAGCTAGGATTTATAGGCTTGACTCTCTGGGCATATCTCAAGTTATTGTCTTGAACATGTAGATCATAGAATCCCATATCCCAGATCCTAGTTTGGGATCTAAAAATGTTTTTGGAATACTTAAATTACATATTTAAATGATGTACATTTACTTGCAAACTATTTTTGTATCATTATTGTTGCATCAGCTGTATTTATATTGCTGCCATATAGTCCACAAAGTAATAAAAGATGAATGAGACTCCAATTATGGGAACTAAGAAAGAAACTCTAGTGAAAGTAAGAAAACAAACATTGTTAGAGGAAGAGTAATGGGAGAAACTGCAAGCCACCATATTTAACAGAAGGTTTAATAATCATTAAAATCATATGTTAATTTTAATATCTTTCTGACTAAAAAGAACAGGAGTAGAATTCCCTCTTTAAATCTGCTGTTTGTTCCACAAAATTCTTGCAGGTCATAAAGACATCCCCTTGCTCAGTTTTCTGAGTCGTGCTTGTGACTCACTGGGCTTTCATGAGGATGAGTCATTGCAGGTTTTCTGGGAATGAAGCTATCTGCCCATCAGAGTGTGTCTTTGCCTTGTGATAAGTGGAGCAAGTAGATCGATGTTCATTACAGGTGTTCATAGAGATAGCAAGGGGAATGTGGAAAGGAAGCCTGTGATTTGGATGTAATCACTTGTATCTGGTAAAGAGTGACTGGTTACTGCTAAAAGGGTACAAATGGTTTTACTGCTAAAAGAAGTATTATGCTAGTCTAAAACATCCACCAAACTCAGAACATGGAAGCAAACTTCCCCATACACATGTGCATTTCCTTTGCCTTTTAAATATATTATGACAAGAATTTGGTCCTATCTTCCAATGAGGGCAAATTGTTGGTTAGTGTATCTGGCTTGTGAGGTAACATATCTATACATATAATATTCATAAAAACGGAAAGTAAAAAAATCATTAATGTCTGATAATATTCTAAACTCTGCAATTTACTTCTTATAAAAGTATTAAAGCATCATGAAAATTGATTCCTTGATAATTTTATTTGGATACTCTTTTTCCCTTTCCCAGTTTGCTTCTTTCTCTAGTGTTCCTCATGTAAGTAACCTTCTGATGATAGCTCCACATGTGGCCCAAATCCTAGGTCATCCACAACTAGGTTTCCAGTTACCTCCATCAATTCTCTTATTGACATCTCTATCTCCATTAAAAATACATTCTGCAGAAGTGGTACTGTGGCTCAAGTGGAAGAGCACTAGCCTTGAGCTGAAGAACTCAGGGAAGCGCCCAGGCCTAGAGTTCAAGTTCCACAACCAACAACAAAAAAATTAGCATAGTCAAAAATACATTCTGCTTCCAGATTATGCCATCCATGCTATAGTTAGGCCTTCAGTCCCAACCATCTTAAGTTCTTATGTGGCATTCTGTAGTACTCTCTTACCTGTCATCTCTATTAATCTACGTGTCTTCTCCAGCATCTATTTAAACATCACAGAGTAAATGATTTATAAGATCATGTGCTTCTTATAGTCAAAACATCTCTTTAACCATCAAATAAAACCTGAGAAATTTCTTTGTGGTCTGCTAGAGTATTTTTTTGTCCCTTGAATGCACTAAATTTTCTCCAGATCAAGAGTATTTGCTTTGCCTAACATGCTTTTCTTCCAGACCTTACAGTGCTCATTTCTTGTGACTCCTTCTAAGAGACTTCTTTAAAACAAGAAGTATTGAAGTGATACAGGTATTACTGTGAATGCCATCGATAGCACTCTCAGGAGAAGGAAAATGAAAATATTTTAGGACCAGGAAGGAAAGCTCATCAGGGTGTCCCTGAGCTAGGGACTTGGTTCTGCCGGTTTTCAGAAGGAACCCTTGAACACAAATGATATGAGCAGTCCTACCAGAGGCAAGGAGACTGGCCTTCGTGTAACATTCTAGCCACTAATTTAATATGTAAGAATTATTTAATCCTTATCAATTTAATATTTAATGCATATTAATTTAATGTAAATTAAATACTTAATACTTACATTTACTTATGGAGATAGTGAGAAGATACCTTCTGGGCTAGGTAGCTTTCATTCAGTTGAGGACAGAATTCCATGAAGAGGCTGTAAGCCTGAACCAGCCAGTAGTCACAGTGCTTATGGGCCGCGGAGATGTCACCTAATGAAGTAGTCTCTTTAGTTAAATTCTCTGCTGGAGTTTTTATTATAACATTTATTCCTACCTATCATTTGGCTATAGAGACAATTAGGTATCCTGCTGAAGTTTCTATTACAGTATTTATTCCTATCCTTGCACTGTGTATTTGGCTCTTTCTCTCTATATCCTATCTATCTTATCTTATCTAATCTTATCTTATCTATCTATCTATCTATCTATCTATCATCTTCACTTTCCAATATTAAAATGCAATACATAAGGAAATCATTTTTGTCTTTCATTTTTTTTTTTTAGCAGATGAAAAGTGTTTTGTTTCTTTCTAATGTGAAAGCCAGACTCCAGGGAAACAATGATGATCTTAGCTACTTGGGAGTTGCTGTAAGCACCCAACTGTGACTCCCAGATGGGAGTACGTCTTATGCAATATGAGGTCCTGTTACCAGCTTCCAAGGAAGAGAGGGAGGCGTGGGAGGGAGAAGGGGACACTTGGGGAGGGGGAGGGTAGGAGAATGGGGAAGGGGTAGAAAAGGAGAGAAGGCTATTCTCAGTGCAAGAGAGAGAGAGAAAGAGGCCTGGAAATTGATAGATTGTCTTAGCATTTGTGAGGCCTTGCTTTGATACGCCTTGTGGATGCATCACGGTTGTTCTGGCATCTGGTTTGTTCACTGTCCACCTCACTGCAAGAAGAGGGGCACCACTCCCCTGCCTAAGACTGCCCCAGCTCAGTCAGGCGTGCTGCTTTTATCTTGGATGCTGTCTCTTTCTTTGGCTCTTCAGGAAGAAGAAAGGGACATTGTTTTCACCTGCCCCATCGGTCCAGACTTTATCTTTCTGCTTCTCCTTCAGTCCTCTACCCTCAGTTGTAACCAAAACTGCCATTAGGGAAAGAGGCCTATGTCCAAACTGGCTTCTTCAAGCTGAGGAGGCTCTTTGGGCCATCCCCAGCCTCCTGAGTAGCTAGCACCTGAACCACCGGCGCCCTGCTAACCCTTATCTTTAAGAAGCATTGTATGCCCCAAATTGGAAAGGGATATTTAGCTTTTTTCTGGTCCAGTACAAATAGTAGGTGACAGAAAGCAAGGATTTATATTCTATGCAGTTGGAGGGTAGACAGGAATGGGCATCACGAAGCCATGTTTGTGATTTTTTTTTTTAAATCTCTTGGCTTTACTTTTTTTTTTTTTTTTTTTTTTTTTTGCCAGTCCTGGGCCTTGGACTCAGGGCCTGAGCACTGTCCCTGGCTTCTTCCCGCTCAAGGCTAGCACTCTGCCACTTGAGCCACAGCGCCACTTCTGGCCGTTTTCTGCATATGTGGTGCTGGGGAATCGAACCTAGGGCCTCGTGTATCCGAGGCAGGCACTCTTGCCACTAGGCTATATCCCCAGCCCCTTGGCTTTACTTTTGATAGTGCAAGCTCTAGTGACACAATTAAAGCATCCCCCCCTTTTTTAATTGGATGGGATTTTTTTTGAGTTACTATAGTCCTAGTACTCAGATCAATACCTAATATCTGCTGTATTAAAGAATCATATATGAATGATTATAACTAGAGTTCATTAATTGCTTTCAATGTACAAATGTCTAAATCTAAAATAATGCTTTGTAGCATCAAATCTATTTCATTAGATTAAGATAACATTTTATAAAATATCCTTTTAGTGTACCATTTGTCCAATATATGAGAAAACTCTAGGCTAAAGTTAAATTGATTTCTCTACCTAGACTTACTTTTCAAAACTTGAAATGCCAGAATGCTTTGAGTCTGTAAGGAATAAATAATTCATATGTTACTTTCAAATGTTTATCAAATGTAGTTGCCGAGGGCAAGTTTTTCAAGAGACTCCTACAATTATTGTTCTATGGAAAACATTTTATGAAATGCTCAGTAAAGACATAGTACATTACTAGAGAACATTAATAAAATATTGTTATATATAGAATATTAACTTAGATTGTGCATTGTACAGCAAAGAGCAGCATGTTGAAGGAATAACCAAGAGGGCAGTGAGCTTTGCTAGCATTACCTCAATTCTGAAGTTAAGGGTATGGGCTCTTTCAGTCAAAGGACAGGCTTGATAGGAGACTAGGACAATAGTTTGAATAAGCAACAACTATACATGTGATGTAGCACAAAATTCACAGGTGTGGGATTACATACATAATATAACCCAGGTTCTTCTTTAATCTTCAAAAATTCCACACTGTGTATGGAATCAGTTCTGTAACAACTCTGAGTCTAAGTTTCTCATCATCGAAGCAGTAATAACTAATTACTATAGCAACAAATGGCAGTAGCAAGTGGTACATTAAAGCAGGTACTCTCTAATCACTTTGTATACATTTACTCATATAATTTTATCTTTATACTCATAGAATCTTACAGAACATATGAGCTTTTCTTACCTCCATATAAGATTCTGATCACACAGAATTGTTGTGACAATTTAGCCAATGATATAAAATGTCTATTTCAGTGCTGAGGACAGACTGAGAACTTACAAAATGATAATGCTGTTCATCATCATCATCATCATCATCATCATCATCATCATCATCATCATCATCATCATGGGGTCCTTGGAATTGGGAGTTTAAGCGAGAAAGAGCTGAAGCTGAAATGAATGTGGTGGCCTAGAAGGAATAGAGGAGCATTTAAGATACATTTTCACAGCGTTCACAGCCTTCCCTGGAGCTAATTAAGTCCCTAACTTCCTACTCTTTTTTATTTTTACATACTTTTAATCTTGATTTTCTTCCTACACCATGATGTCACTTTCAGCAAACAAATAATTTGTTTGTTTAACCAACAGATCTGTTTTCTGTTGAGTACTTAGATGTCAGGGCTGCTTCATATCCTTGTAACGAACTAACAGGCACATCTGCTCCCAGAAGCATACCTTCTTATAGCTGAGGATGGACAGTAAATTATATTTTAAATATATAATATACCTTATGATCATAAGTACTATGTAGAAAAGTAAACAAGAGAGACAGGAAGTGTACAGGTGAGACTAATAATGGCATTCAAATACTTTCTTCCATTATCTGTGATTTTCATAAATTAAGTCTACACATCAGAGAGAAAGGCAAAAATGGAAGAAATTAAGATAAAGGGAAAAATCTGCCTATAAAAACTATGGTTAGAATTTACTAATTGTTTATTAATTCAGAAGTATGTAATACTGTATTTCTGTTTCTGTGCCTGGCTTATTTAGCATAATATCCTTCAGATTTACTCATGTTGTCAGAAATAATAGGATTGTCTTATTTTGTTTAAGTTGAAATGAATAGTATTCCATGGTATGCCATGTTCACCCTATTTTCATCATCTATGTTACCAGCAATGAACATAATAAGTTTATTCTTAGCAGTTATGAATAATGCTGCAGAGAACTTGGAGTACAAATTCTAATTTCATTTCTATTCAGTATACACCCAGAAATGAGATTGCTGGATCATATAGTAATTCTATTTTTAACTTTTTGAGGAAGCTTGACATTGTTTTCCATAATAGCTGTATAATTTAAATCTCCACTACCACTGGGAGAAGGGTTCCTTTCTCTCTACATCTTCACCAACACTTTTTCCTTTTGAAAATAAATATCTTGATGGTCCCCTTCCCTTCCCTAATTCAGATAAACATATATACAATACACAGGGTACCAAAATTGAATACAGTGACAACCATTGGAAAACAATGGGAAAGGACAACTGAAGAAAAAAAGAAAGAATTTCACATAGAACATTAACAACAGCAACAACATCAGTGAAAACCTCTTGTTTCCATATCTTGGAGTTCATTTTGCTCCACATCATCTTGTATCATCACATGTACATAGCTATTGAGCTACATCTATCCTAGACATATAATAATTATTACAAATGAGGGAAGCCATTAAACCTATGTTTCTTTGGGTCTGACTCACTTCACTTATTATAATGGTTTCCCAAGTCTTTCCGTTTCCTTGCTAATGGGGTTATGTCATTCCTTCTGATGGAAGCAAAGAATTCCATTGTGTATACATACCACATTTTCTTGATCCATTCATTCACTGAGGAGCATCTGGGTTGGTTCCATATCTTAACTATGGTAAATAATGCTGCAATGAACATGATTGTTCTGGTAGCTTTAGTATGAGCTTGTTTGTAATCATTTGGGTAAATGCTCAAAAGTGGGATTGCTGGGTCACAGGGGAGCTCTATTTTTAGCCTTTTGAGGAACCTCCATACTGCTTTCCAGCACGATTGAACAAGTTTACACTTCCACCAGCAGCCTAGTAGCATTTCCTTTTGGCCACATCCCTGCCAGCATCTGTTGCTATTAGTTTTCTTGATAATGGCCATTCTAACTGGGCTGAGGTGGAATCTCAATGTTGTTTTGATTTGCATTTTTTTATGGCCAGAGATGTTGAGCATTTCTTCACGTGTCTATTGGTCATTCTTATTTCCTCTTCAGAGAAGTCCCTCTTTAAGTCTTTAGCCCACTTATTAATGGGGCAGTTGTTTCACTGAGGATTTGTTTGGGGGGGATTTAATTTTTTGAGTTCTGAGTATGTTTTAGACATGAGGCCTCGTCTGTTGTATGGCCAGTGAAGATCTTCTTCCAATCTGTGGGTTTTCTGTTTATCTTGCTAGAGAAATGATGAGGCAGAGAACAAATGGTGAACCAATGCAACAGTGATTCTCACAAGACAATATGTTGGAAATTAACTGTATAACTTTGAGGGGCTGGAGGGAGGGAAAGCGGGAGAAAAATAAGGGAGGGGGTAACACATTTGATAAGAAATGTACTCATCACGTTACATGTAACTTAACCCCTCTCTCTGTACATCACCTTGATAATAAAAATAAATTTAAAAAAGAAATATCTTAATAGATGTGAGGTGAAAGATATCTCACTGTGGTTGTAACTTGCATTTTGTTGATTATTTGTGATGCCAAATATATTTTCATATATTATATCTCCTTTTGGGAAATATGTATTCAGGTCCTTTGCACATTTCCCTGAGTATTTTCCTCCCATTGAGTTGTTTGTGTTTCTTATATATTCTGGATGTGAAGCTAGTATCAGATTTATGGGTTGCAAACATTTCCTCTCACCTCATAGGTTCCTTTCACTCTGTTTCCCCTACATATGTGGAATCTTAAAAGACATAACATACAGAAGTAGGGTAGAATGGTGGTTTCCAGAAGCTTAGAATGAAGAACAAACTTGGCTAAAGTGTATAAAGTTTCAATTACACAGGATAAATAAATTTTAGATATCTTTTATAATATGTGGTGACCATAACTAATGAGTTGCTTGTAGACTTGAAAATTGCTTAGAGTAGATGTGAAATGTTTGCACCACAAAGCTTGTAAACATTTACAAAAGCCTTAACAAACTTGAGGAAAACTCTGGTAATGAAACAAGTAAAAGAATACAAACTTACACGCAAGGAGTGAAGAAAACCTTCCCTACATCTCTCACTGCCATTCTACTTATTGCATCTGCATATGTTTTAAAGCAGATATTCTGAAGTCTGGATTCAGAGTCACCTAGACAACATGATTCCACTGACTTCTTCAGTTTTTCCATGGCCTTATGTATTTGCTAGCATAATGCCTCCTAAATGACTACTATATCGCTGTGCTAAGCAGCATTTCTGCTGTCAGCAGTGTACCAGCGATTGGAGTACCTCACAGGGGAACTATTGGATTAAATGATGCACACTGGCTTGCTTTGTTCTCTCTCTTTGTGCAGTGATTTCACCTTTTCAGCTCCCAAATGAAATAGAAACCTCTTTCCATCTATGGCTGGTTTTGCCTTCTGAAGGTCCTGGGGATTTGTGATTCCTAGAGATACCAGGGGCAATGAGTCAATAAGCAAATTCAAATCACTATACTGGCTTTAATAACTGTTACTGTTGATGGAGCAGTTACTTATCTGTGTTCTTCATTTTGAAGCATTGGACTTAAGTGGAAACCTAAAATTTGACAAAATTGCAGAAAGTTTAAAAGAGAGCACAAGAATGAAGAGATTAAAATTTTAATGTGACCTGGCTTAGAATACTAAATCTTCTATCATGACTACAGTAATTGCAATCTTTTAAAATATTTATGGTTTAGAAGGGTGTATACAGTGCTATTACAGGAAACTTATTAGTCTTTATTAGCTTAACTAATACTTTTGTTGCTAAGGAAGCTGTTTTCTAAAACTTAGGAGCAGCAGTGCTAAGAGTACATTTTATACATCTCAATTTTTTAACAGTCCCTTATAGACTAAATTACACTTTACTGTCTCTAGCTAACTGAAAATACCATCAGTTCATTCTTCCCGGTAGTTGGATTGAAATGCTTTTAAAGTTTCCTTTGTTGCAGGTAATTTCCACATTAATGTGCATTTATTTTCCACATTTTTGCCTGCCATACAGATATCTAATAGTTTTAATCCAGTCTTTGGATTTCTCTGTTTCTCTTGAGGTGCAGTCCCAAAGGAAAAGCTCTCACCGTGGGTGATCTAGCTCCCACTTTTCTAACAGATGTAAGGTTGTATAATGTCCCTGTTTGTTCTTTAAACTTTTACAATCTATTCTCTTCCAAATAAGCTATCTTTTTACTTTTCTATTCCAAACACTTCCCTTCTTTTTATAATTGTCTCCATAATGACTCACATTTATTGAGACTAGATTTTGTGTGTGTGTGTGTGTGTGTGTGTGTGTGTGTGTGTGTGTGTGTGTGTGTGCTGAAAAAGCACAGTAGGAAAATCATATATACTTCAGTTCGGCAGAAGGGAATCCAACTTTAATTCAGTATTTCTGCTCCTTGGACAGTTTAATAAGTAGTAGCATTACAATAGGAAGAAATCCAAATCAAAGAAGACTAGTGAGGACAGTACAAAACCCACCAGGGATTAGCAAGTGTTTGTTGAAATGCCATAAGGAACCAGACACTGGATTTGGGCAGGCGTTTGGGACACAGTCTGAAGAGTTGTAGTTTTTGACCTGGAGAACCTTAAACAACTTGCTTTCTGCTGCCCTTCCATCATGTCATGCCACCTCTCTTCTCATCCTTTAACTTTGTTTATTTAACATCAAAGAGATCATTCCAATTTCATATTGATTTCCTTATCCCTTCAAACTTAGTACTGTTTATCAGTAAGGAAAGATGGTTATCCTCCACACTAAAAATGGGTCCCACACACTTGAGCTTCTTCCAGCGTCAGCATGAAAGGAGCGTCTCTTGGGATAGCTAGAGAAAGATGGGTTCCTTTGCCTTCATTTCCTGGACTGTAGAGAATATAAGTGCAAACAAGCGGGGATAAATCTTCAATTCATTTTCAAAAGCTTTAGATGGCCTTCCAAATAAGAGGTATATAGACAAGATTGGACCTCTGTTGATTTTTTTTTTTACTTAAGATTTATAGCATAGTTCTTCTTCCATATGACTTTTCCATTTCTTCTAATTCCCATAACAGTTACCACCACCACAAAATCTGCATGTATTATTTGAGGTGTTAAAAGCTTAGTGTCTTGGGGAAAGGAGAAAACACCGGAAGCAAGCTGAAGCACATTAGAAATTACGTACGGCTGATCAGCTAGGAATTTAAAGTTTCCTTAAGTGCAAAATTGTTCAAATGTCCAAACTTTTGCAAGTCTTGTTCTTGACTCATAATTTGGATATTCCAGGGGTCTAAGATTCATATGCAAAGGAATAACAATTCAATGCTATATATTCATATTACATGCTGACTTTAAGGCAGATTTAAAAGATTTTTCTTAAAGATGTAACGTTTGACTGCAGGTACTCTTAGGGCTTACTCTCTGTGTGAAAAGAAAACACTTCTCTCACTATAAGTGATTGAATGTAATACAATGGGCAAGGAAGTTTCAAGGACTAGAAATGAGTTTTCCTTCTGGGGAAAAAATAAATCACTGTTTACTAGTTTTTAACCATCTGCCAAAATGAAAACAGACCAATGACTATACATATGAGTAGAACTTATACATTGATTTTTAAAAAATTCTCAAACAACATAGTGGTTGCTCTTTTTCCCCCTGAGAAGATTATATTACTGATCCTATAAATGTTGGGTCATTTCCTGGAGCTTTCACAGAAAATTTAAGTTTGATTTCTAAAGTGCCCTGGGTCAAATATTGGCAGCCCATAGGCAGGTAATCTCCCTCCTGACAGAATTCCTCAGGTACTGTTTTATTTTTTTTTAAACATACAGATTATATATCAGATGTGCTATGATTCCTTCAGAAAAGTAAGTGTTATTTCTATTTATAAAAACACTAAAAGGAGAGTTGTTTTCTGTGAACAATCAGAGGAATAGTTTCATCTATAAAAGGCTAACATGGAATTGTCAAAGGATAACAGGCAACCAGTACAAAATGACAGGAAGTGAAAGTAGACTCATTTCTGTCTTTGGCATTCCAATCATCAGCATCACACCCTAAAAGGATATGTGTTAAACCAGGCACTTTGTGCCTAAACATTTTATTAATATAAATTTAGGTACAGAATATATGAACAGTAAAATTTGGAATGATTTTTAAAACAAGCTCACCAAATGGACAGCTATTATTGTCATTCTTCCCCGAATCTGCAAATATGGATTCTATCCTCTGGAAGCACTCCCTAGTCCTTTCTGCTTAATTCCTGCCATTGTGAATTTTCAGTTCCTCTGACAACAGAAGTGACATTGGGAGTCCAGAGAAGTGAAGAACTCTTGTGGCAGGTCAGTTTTAGCCTTAAATAAGCATTCCATTCTTTCATACTATACAAGCTGAGCTGAGAGTGTGGTCTCTGAAGGAACCAAAATCTAAATGGAAAAGAAAAGTTGAGAACTAGATTCTAATAATGATTGGCATTCTCCTTATGAAGAAATATATATATTTACCTCCTTTATTACCCCATAAGACTCTTATGGGAATAAGTGTAATACTAGATATATAAAAGGAAGTACAAGCAAATATAAAATGATATTTGGGACTCAACTCTCTACATTCATTTATTTTTATAACTTTTTAAAAAGTCAGAGTCCTTTCAAATATATCCTGATGACAGTTTGCCCAGGAATCAATACAGTGTTAGGGAAAGGTCAGGACACGGGATCTCCCGGTGAACAGCTGCCCGAGTGGAAAAGGTTAAGACATAGCTCTCAGGGTTTTTGTTTTTCTTTTATTTAGTTTTTCTCTACATTTGCTTTTAGAGAGAATATCAAATCTCTAAGACACAGAGATGACCAGATGTGTCACAAATAATTTACATAAGTAGAGTTCAAGTGCATTCCCCATATTTTCAGGGTATTATAATGTTTCCAGAATTACCCAACACAAACTATTGAGTTAGTACTGTAAAAGGAGAGAGAAAATAAGTGGCATACTTGAAGTTTTTTGCATAAATACTTGATTTACTAATGGCTTAAACTTGGTCAAATGCCAAAGCTGCGACTGCATTCTTACTATGAATATTTTATTACATACTAATAGCTTTTTGCATAGGAATAGAAAATTTTAGTGTTGTGGTGGGCTGAAGTAAAAGTTCCTTCTGTTGATGCTATAAAGGATGGAAGATTCTTTTTATAAATAACTCCTTGGCTTTTTAATTTGACTCATGAATCGAACCAAAGTATCTAAACATGATAACTGCAATATTCCACACCCTATGCATTATCTTTAGAACTTCCTTGTTATTGCTTTATAGACCTATATATAAGTTGTCCCTAAATGCTGGAGTTTACTGTTTCTAGTGTTTTATTCACTAAGAACTTCTCTCTGAATAATTATTTTCCTGCTCAGGAATTTCCAGAGTCTGAAGAAATGGCTATTCTATTAAAACATTCTGCTTTTCTCTTGAAGCTTCTAGAACAGTGTTACTATTTGGCTAAGAGATAAAAATCATTCAGTATCTTGGCTATATCATATTTGTTTCTTTGAGACCAAGTCATTGCGTTGTAAACTGCTTGTGAAGTGCGGCAGGAGCTTCATGATATTGAATGTCCTCTTATTGCGCTTTTAAAATTGTCAGTCTCAAGGTTTCAAGGTACTTTCCAAGCAGTGGTAGCAAGGTCTAGAAGAAAATTTCACCCCTCTTAAAGTTGGATTATTTTTAGCATGTCATCGAATCAACAGTGTAGACACCCGAGTTGGCTATTCGCATGGAAATGAGGCTTCCAGAATCCAGGAGTTAATGTGCAGGCCCCTTGCCTGACAGCTTCCCTTTGGGATGCAGTTTCAAATGTGCAGTGTGTACTGGTCTACAGATTGGGGAGTCTGCTGGGTGGACATCTTCCTCCATGGTCACTAGTGCCATAAAATTCTTGTCCCTCTGACTCTGTACGTAAAGGAGGTCCAGCACACACTGGCATGGGAGAAGGGGCTAGTGGAAGCTTAGACTCCAACTTAATATCAAGAGTTAATAGCACGTGTGCTTGTTGTTAATAAAGATATCACGTCCTTGTTACCTACTTTCCCTTATAACTTTGTTTATATCTTCACTAAATTACCATTTTATGAACTCAGCCCATGGATTGTGAATTTGTTTCAGATAGATCTGCCCACAATGTTTTACTCAATAAATGTTTCTTGAAAAAAAAATTTAAATTGCCAGTCTCAAATATAACCAAACAACTTCACTGTTTATTCTGTGACCTTTGGAAATTATAAGAACAGTCCTTTAATTCTATTCTATCTTTGATTTAAAAAATTACAGTAGCACCTTAGAGACTGACTATAAAGATTCAAAGAGTGCTTTGCATTTTAAATGCTAAAAGGTAGTTGATAGAAAAATACTTCCCATTATTACCATTATTATCAATGTGATGATTGGTAATTGTTCCAGTTCCATTGAGGAGAAAATGTGGATAATGGAGCTGTTTGTGCAGTCAGTCAAAACAGTTATGCTGCCAGGTATTTGTAATGACATAAAGTTAATCCTCTATTTAGTTTGTTACCCATTCTAAAAATAATATAGAAAACATGTATAAGTCAATGTCGTACTTGAATTTTACATTATTTTAATTCTATGTGACTCTTTCTTGATACATTGATAGTACCAGAAAGCACATTTAAAAACTACTATCATTGCAAATACTATGAGTGATACCAGTAAACATTTATTTATATTGTGTTTCCTTTATAGTAATTCAGTTGGCTGATATAACATACTTTATTGATTGCCTTCCCACCAACCATTCCTCTTCCCTTCTTCCTTGTTAACAGAATTGTAAGTCTCCTCAGAGCTCCTGGGACAAGGTTCTGATAATTTGTACATAATTTTCTGCCATCTCCTAGTTCCCTGGTCTGTTACTGCTTTAAACATGGTCACATTGTACAACTGTGACTAATGAGACACAAAAGTCTGCTGGAGGGAGTCAGAGAAATGTTGGTTGTACAATGGAGATCTCCCTTTCTGCCTTGAATGCTATTGTGTAGCCATGAGGCAAGAACCTACTTCAGACCCCAAGTGATGGTTAAGTCGTGAGCTTCAAGACAAAACGGATCCATGAACATGGCAAAACAGCAAAATGAAACAAGTTGTGTCCTTAAATATGGTGTGAAGGTATTGAATTATCCAGCCTTGGAATTCTCAACCTCTTGGAACCTTTTGTAACATAACAAGTTCCTTATTGGTGTTATTCAATTGAGTCAGAATTTTTAAATTTCTGTTTTCTGTATATTAATTATATAAAATAACAAGTTTCATTATGACATTTTCATACATGCATTTTTGATACAGCTCAAAGCATGCTAAGTGAGACTACTTACTGTATTTTTTGTATTCCTGTGATGTCATCCTGAGAATTGTGCAAATGGAAAAATGAGTAATTTACAGCTATGTAGGGCTCTGTTATACTTTAAATTTTCTACAGAATATATCATGAAGATATAGCAGCATCTGATATTTTTTTAAATAGAAATAAAACTACTTTCTATAGTTTTATCCTAAAATATTTTGATGATACTTCTTACTTTTAGTTTTTAAAAAGATGTGTGTATATATACTAAACTAATATGTATGGACACAAACTTAGTCAGCTTTTATAAACTGAGCACCATCCAGACCTTGATGTAAGCACTGCTGGTGTCCCAGAAGTCTGGCTTTTGCTTCTCAGAGGCAGCACCAGCCCTTTTACATAACTACTTTCTAACACCACAAGGAAATATACCCAGTTTTGAGGGCAATATGTTTGAGACATGTATCATTTATTCTTTTTTTTTTTTTTGGCCAGTCCTGGGTCTTGGACTCAGGGCCTGAGCACTGTCCCTGGCTTCTTCCCGCTCAAGGCCAGCACTCTGCCACGTGAGCCACAGCGCCGCTTCTGGCCGTTTTTTCTGTATATGTGGTGCTGGGGAATCGAACCTAGGGCCTCGTGTATCCGAGGCAGGCACTCTTGCCACTAGGCTATATCCCCAGCCCCTCATTTATTCTTACTATCTTTCTTTTCCTTAACAATTTAAAATGTGAGATTCATTGTGTTACGTGTAACAACAAAAATCCATTTTCCTGTCTATATAGTGGTTTGTTTAGTAAGATACCAGAATTTGATCAATCCTTTACAAAGGATATTTGTAACTGGTTTTGTTTTTTTAAATTTCTATGAACAATGCAGCTAGGAGCATTACCAGACATTCCCCTCCCCTCCTCTCCTCTGCTCTCCCCTCCCCTCCCCTCTGTTCTGTTCTCTCCTCCTCTCCCCTCCCCTCCCCTCCCCTCCCCTCCCCTCTCTTCCCCTCCCCTCCCCTCCTCTCCTTTCTTCTCCCCTCCCTTCCCCTCCTCTTTTCCTTTTGTTCATCATGGAACTGGAACTCAAAGCCTGGGTGCTACCCCTGACCTCTTCTGCTCAAGGCCAGCACTCTTGACACTTTGAACCACAGGACCACTTCCAGTTTTCTGGTGGTTAATTGCAGATAAGAGTTTCACCTTGGGCTGGGGATATAGCCTAGCGGCAAGAGTGCCAGCCTCGGATACACGAGGCCCTAGGTTCGATTCCCCAGCACCACATATACAGAAAACGGCCAGAAGCGGCGCTGTGGCTCAAGTGGCAGAGTGCTAGCCTTGAGCAAAAAGAAGCCAGGGACAGTGCTCAGGCCCTGAGTCCAAGCCCCAGGACTGGCAAAAAAAAAAAAAAAAAAAGAGTTTCATCTTTCCTTGCTGGGGCTGCCTTTGAACTGCGATTCTCAAATGTCAGCCTCCTGAGTAGCTGGGATTACAAGTGTGAGCCACCAGCGCCCAGCTTGTCTTTTAATGTTTTTGCTTATATATTCTCTTGAATGTAGATGTGGGGATTTGAGTAGTAGTAGGACAGACAAAACTTTAATAGAAAGTGTCAGAGTTTTTATAAACTGATTGTATTGATAGATACCTTTTACCCTCATATGAAAGTAAAATTTGTTCTTCATGCTTGCCAACATATATTGTTCATTTTAATTTTTAGCTTTTCTAACATGCAGTGTCATCTCATTTATCTCTGAATTCTATGTTGCTTCATTTGTTTATTTCTATCCTCTTACATCACAGTTTCAATAATGTGGTCTGTAAATTCTCAATTTTTTTCCTTCCAAAAATTTTTAGTTATCTCTAAGTGATTGTACAAAGGGATTACCATTGGGCATGTTTATACATACAATGTTTATACATACAAAGCTTCGTGATCACTGTGATCCCTTTCACCGTGCTCCCTCGTCCTTCCCCACCCCACAACTCCTCAATTAACCTAGTTTCAAGCATTGACTATTGTGACTGAGTGATTTCCTCCCTTCCTCTCCTCATTCATCTGACTCTCTCCTCTTGACTGTCCTCCATGCCACATCTCAAGTACCAGCTTCTTCGTATTCATTTTGTTAGACTATGAGGTAGTATTTCTAAGGAAGAGGATTTTTTCCCTGCATATGGTGTGCTTTGGTACATTTTTGTACACATGAATATGACCCCATATGTGTTTACTTGCCTATTTATAAATTTTAGACTTAACTTCTACATATGAGAGAAAACATGCATCTTTTGTCTCTCTAGGCCTGACTTCCTTGACTTAACAAATTTTTTTCCAGCTTCATCCATTTCTTTGCAAATGGTATAATATCATTCTTCCCAATAGATGAGTAAAATTCCATTGTATAAACAGTATACCACATTGCCTCGATCCATTTGTCCATTGAAGGACATCTAGGATGTTTCCATACCTTGCAAATAGTGCAGCAACAAACATGATTGTGCATTTGGCTATTCTGTATCTTGATTTTAATCTTTTTAATAAGTGCCCAAGGTTGGTATTGCTGGTTTATAAGGTAGTTGTACGTGTAGATTTTTATTCATTGACCTATATAAAAGGAAGTGACATCTTTATACTATAACATCTTCTGAGCCATTATACTTTATTTATTTATTTGTTTGTTTATTTATTTATTTTTGCCAGTCCTGGGCATTGGACTCAGGGCCTGAGCACTGTCCCTGGCTTCTCTTTGTTCAAGGCTAGCACTCTGCCTCTTGGGCCACAGTGCCACTTCTGGCCATTTTCTATATATGTGGTGCTGGGGAATCGACCCAGGGCTTCATGTATACGAGGCAAGCACTCTTGCCACTAGGCCATATTCCCAGCCCCATTATACTTATTTTTATTTTCTTTTATCAATAATAGGTGATGACTGTCTGTGTTAAATTTGTTTCTAATTTTTTACCTATATAGTATTAAATGTTTTATAAATCTACATTTAGCTATTTTATTTATCTAGCTGTTTGTATACAGAAATAAATTTCTGTATAGTATACAGAAATAAAATTAATTCTTAATTACAATGGTTTGTAACTCTTTGGGGGCTTCTTTATACACAGATTCCCACTTCTGAATATTAACATGTTTCTTTCTTCTTTTGAACTTTGTGTTTTCTTCCTGAATACTCTGGTTAGAAGTTGCAGTAAAGGACTGAAAGGAAGGAGTTGATAGAAAGATAGCATTCTTGTTCCTTCTTCAGTGGTAATACCTTCAATATTGAATCATTCATTTTAGTGACTGCCAAAATATTTTTGAGATAAACTTGACAATATTAAAGATGTTTCTCATTACCTAGGCTCTTGAAAGAGTTAGATTTTATTGGATACTTTTTCAACATTTACTTTCCAGAGACGACGATCAGTTAATTAAGTATGTTCTTTCTATTATATTTTGTGAATGAGAAGAATTATTTTAAATGTGTTTTCAATACAAAAGTAATCTTAAGCTTTTGGAATGAACTCAATTTTATCATACTAAAATGATCATTTTATATATAACTGACTTCATTTTACTTTAAACATGCATACATTGGAAGCCATAAATGACTTCAGGGAGTGTTGCTTCTGGTTTTGTTTGCCTTAGTAGTGCCAAATTCCAGATTTTTGTCTTTCTACTTCAGTAAGACTGATGTTATCTTTTCTGTTTGGACTCTACAAACTTGAAAATATCTTGAAGTGAGAAAACAATCTGAGGTGAACATTATATGCTATTAACATTTTCTTTTCTCTCTCTGTTGCTCAGACTCTCAAGTTGTATCTATTTTAATTGCTCTCCAAAGCCTTCATTTTTGCTTACTTTATTCTGTACTGACTATAAACTTAGACACAAGAATACTGATTAAAGAATCTCCTAGTGGTCAGAAGTAGGAGTTTTGCAACATATAAAGGAACTCATAATGGGCCTGGGAATATGGCCTAGTGGTAGAGTGCTTGCCTCATATACATGAAGCCCTGGGTTTGATTCCTCAGCACTACATACATGGAAAAAGCTGGAAGTAGCACTGTGGCTCAAGTGGTACAAGTGCTAGTCTTGAGCAAAAAGAAGCCAGGGACAGTGCTCAGACCCGGAGTTCAGTCCCCTGGACTGGCAAAAAAACAAAAACAAAAACAAAAACCAAAAAACAATGAAGGATCTCATAAGAATAATACATATATTTTAGGATGATATGTACTTAGGAAACAAATATTCATATTTACTTGCATGTATATTTCAGTCAAAGGAAGGCTTTACGTGACTGTGCATTGTATGTTCAGGGAAATAAAATATTTCGGCAGAGAAGCAGAAAAGTAAAATAATTAGATAGGTCTAGAATTTAAAAAGCACAATAATTCAATGACCTATTATTACAGATAATAAGAACTATCGCAAAAACAAATAATCTTTTATAGTCAATTTTAAATGTGTTGAACAAAATTGAACAAACTAGGAATCTTGACAGGTTTTTGTCATTTGCTTATACTTTCTTTTCCAATTACATCAAAATTGAAAAGCAAGATTCATTTTTCTTCACCTTTGAAAACTCCCTGAACAATAAATTCTGGAAGTTCTGAATATTTACTGATGGTTTACAGGCTACCAATGTCCATTTCTAATACCCAAGCAGATGTAAAGGAGCTTGCCAAGATGTGTTACATTTATCTCCATGTGACTAAAATCTAAATCTCAATTTCCTAGAATGGGAAATAGGAAGCTTATAAGTCATTTGATCAAAGTCTCATTTTTCCCCAGTAGAGTGTATTTAATGCTTTATGTGACTTGATGAACATTTTATCTTTTAGAAGACTCAAATATATACATCTATGTTAAGCAAAGAAAGCTGGAGACCCACTTATGCCCAGCATATTTGTGGTTTGGCTGACACCTACAACAGAAATATCTCTCAGCCATAATCATCGAATGTGTGTGTGAAAGCATTAGAACAAAATAGGTCTGGAAGCATGAAAGTTTGACAGTATGAGTTATTTGGGGGGAAAAGGCCTTAGTTTTTTTCCTTAGAGTACAATTTATACAGAAGACATCCTGGAAAAAAGAAAAGGGTATTGTCTATTGTTCCTATATCATCGTAAGAAAAAAACCTATAAATTCCAGAGACATGAAAATGAATGTCTGAAACATGGAAAAGCATCTCACTTTCTTTAAAGAACATAGACAAGGAATTTTAAATGGTTCTCTCAATGGGTAAGAGGCTAGTGATTTTTATTTTCTTTGTAGTGACTTTTCTGTGGCTTACAAAAATTTTACAATATAAGTAATTTTTCCAATAATTGAACAGAGAAGTAAATTTGATCAAGCATATTATATGCACATATGGAACTATCTCAATAAAACTCCTTTGTACAATTAATAGTACTACAAATTAAAGTAAACTAAATGAAAACAACAAAATAGCTGTTATAGTAAGAATTGAAAAGATGATTAGCCAGAAAGACATATCTCTGTGGGGTTGTTAAAGAAAAATATATCAGATATCAATACAAAGTAAGGCAAAAGAGTACATGGCTAGTGGGGCTGGGGATATAGCCTAGTGGCAAGAGTGCCTGCCTCGGATACACGATGCCCTAGGTTCGATTCCCCAGCACCACATATACAGAAAACGGCCAGAAGCGTCGCTGTGGCTCAAGTGGCAGAGTGCTAGCCTTGAGCGGGAAGAAGCCAGGGACAGTGCTCAGGCCCTGAGTCCAAGGCCCAGGACTGGCCAAAAAAAAAAAAAAAGAGTACGTGGCTAGATAACAATTAGAAACAAGACAGACGATGTAGGCAGTCATAATTGATAGTAAACATGGAGAGTCACTGCCAACTACCATCTAGGCTTTAAATGAATGTGCTAGGATTTAAGGGGCCAGAGACAGCACAGACATATCAATGTTTAATGATGAAAGTGAAATGGAAAAAAAAATGAGTTAAGATTAATTTAACATGGTATTTTAGAGGGTTATTATCCAAGGAATAATGGATTCTTTTTTGGCCAATCCTGGGCCTAAAACTCCGCCGGGCCTGAGCACTGTCCCTGGCTCTGGCTTCTCTTTGCTCAAGGCTAGCACTCTGCCACTTGAGCCACAACGCCACTTCTGACCATTTTCTATATATGTGGTGCTGGGGAATCGAACCCAGGGCTTCATGTACAGGAGGAGAGCACTCTTGCCACTAGGCCATATTCACAGCCCCTCCTTTTTTGCTTCTAAAATACTTTAATTTCTTTAAGTAGTTGTACAAAGGGGACTCAATGAGATCGGGTTATAAGTACAGTGCACCTTGATCAATGTCACCCTTTTCATTGTTCTCTACCATCTTTCCCAACCCGTCCATACTTGCAAGTTATGTGGTTCTATTGTCACATATATACATTGAATATTATGTCTGTACTTCCCCACCCTTCCTGAATTAGGTATGTATGCTAAGTTTTCTTTCCCCTTTAGTGTCAAAGTGAAGTACAGAGGGGTTACAGTTTTATATGTAAGGCAGTGAGTACATTTCTTTTTTTTTTTTTTTTTTTTTTTGGACAGTCGTGGGCCTTGGACTCAGGGCCTGAGCACTGTCCCTGGCTTCTTCCCGCTCAAGGCTAGCACTCTGCCACTTGAGCCACAGCGCTGCTTCTGGCTGTTTTCTGTATATGTGGTGCTGGGGAATCGAACCTAGGGCCTCGTGTATCTGAGGCAGGCACTCTTGCCACTAGGCTATATCCCCAGCCCCCATTTCTTTTTTTTTTTTTTTAAAGTTTTCATTATAAAAGTGATGTACAGAGAGGTTACAGTTTCATACGTTAGGCATTGGATACATTTCTTGTACTGTTTGTTACCTTGTCCCTCATACCCCCCGCCCCCCTCCCCCTTTCCCCCCCTGAGGTGTTCAGTTCACTTACACCAAACAGTTTTGCAAGTATTGCTTTTGTTGTTGTTTCTCTTATTTTACCCTTTGTCTCTCAATTTTGGTATTCCCTTTCAATTTCCTAATTCTAATACCAGTATACACGGTTTCCAATATACTCAGATAAGATTACAGAGATAGTATAGATACAATCACAAGAAGGTGATACAAGAACATCATCAATAGTGGAAACTACGGATACACATGGGATGTTGAAAGTAGTTACAACTGTGATATAACAATCATTTCCATAAAATGGAGTTCATTTCACTTAGCATCATCTTATGTGATCATAATGGTATAGCTATTGGGCTCTTGTGATCCTCTGCTGTGACTGCCTAAACCTGTGCTAATTATTCCCAATAAGGGAGACCATAGAGTCCATGTTTCTTTGGGTCTGGCTCACTTCACTTAGTATAATTTTCTCCAAGTCCTTCCATTTCCTTACAAATGGGGCAATGTCATTCTTTCTGATAGAGGCATAAAATTCCATTGTGTATATGTACCACATTTTCCTGATCCATTCATCTACGGAGGGGTTTCTGGGTTGGTTCCAGAATCTTGCTATGACAAATTGCGCTGCAATGAACATTGTTGTGCTGGTGGCTTTACTGTGATTTTGTTTGTGGTTTTTTGGATAAATACCCAAAAGTGGGGTTGCTGGGTCATAGGGGAGTTCTATATTTAGCCTTCTGAGGAATCTCCATACTGCTTGCCAGAGTGGCTGAACCAGTTTACATTCCCACCAACAATGAAGTAGGGTTCCCTTTTGGCCACATCCCCTCCAACAACTGTTATTGTTAGTTTTCTTGATATATGACATTCTTACTGGGGTGAGATGGAATCTCAATGTTGTTTTGATTTGCATTTCTTTTATGGCCAGTGATGTAGAGCACTTTTTCATATGTCTCTTGGCCATTCTCAGTTCCTCATCGGAGAAGTCTCTTTGTAGGTCTTTAGCCTTTTGGCTAAGATCAAGTGTAGTATCTGTTCTTATCAGTGAGTACATTTCTTATTCAACTTGTTACTTCCTCCCTCATTTCCCCCCCCTTCTTACTCTTCCCCCACACCCCCATAGTTGTACAGTTGGTTTACACCAAATGGTTTCGTGTTGCTTTTGGAATCGTTTTTCTTTTTATCCTTTGTTTCTTGATTTTGTTATTCCCTTTCCCTTCCCTAGTTCTAATACACATATGTACAGTGTCCAGGGTACTCAGCTGAGTGTATGGTAAGTTTCACAAAGAAGTGGAAATATGGCCTATTTGTATCTGCAAAGACAGTAGAAGAGAAAACAATCTAAGAGCAATAATTACAAGGAGCCCTGTCAGAAGAGAAAGAAAAGTGGAGCTAGTTAAGGTCGGAAAAATGGGCCCATCATCTTCTTAGATTTTCATTTTCTTGTTTTAAGGTATATACTGAGTAAGAACTGAACAGACTTTGAGTTAATACTAAATGCTGAAATACCTTAGGATGAAAGACAGACATCGCCAAATGCCAGAACAAGTAAGGCGTGTGAAGACACACTAAAAGTAATGATTTACAAAGGGAAAGACTAGTTTTATTTTGTTGGAAAACAAAACAGGAGTTTTTACTGGTAATATTAGGATGGTCAAGATACCCACCTTAGTTTTGCACAGTGGCAATATCATAGCTAATGGTGTTTATCCAAGGTGTGAATATTACTAGTTGAAAACTTCCTGAGATGCCTACCTGCTCCTACTACAGCCTACCATTATCTCCTTGGTGAAATAAGTGTTCTTGTTCTTTTTTCTGCCTTAATTTACTTTTTTTGTAATCATTTTTTACTATAAGTTTTTTTCTGTTAACCTTGTAGTTAATTATCCTTTTAAATTTTTTAGATGTTTCCTTGGTGATTATAATACTCATCATTGACTTATCAGAAACAAATATGAATTCTTCTTCCAGAAAATACAGACATTAAAATGTACAAGTAACCTCTGTTTTAACATATTTGAACATAATGCTGTTATTACTAATGTTTACCATCAACATTCACTTTTATTTACTCATGTTTTTCTTTCTTTTCCTCTTCATTTTTTTCTCTTATGACTTCAGACTATCTCTTGGAATCATTTTCTTTACATGAAGAGCTCCCATCAATAATTATTTTTAGAGCTGGGATACTGATGGAGTTTTTATCTTTGCTTATTGGAAAATGTGTGTGTCTCAAATTCATTTGTGAATGAAATGTTATCTCAGCACTTACATTCCTTTAGAATTTTGAGATGCCATTTTATTATCTTTTGCCTTTCATCCTATCCTATAAAATGACAATTGTCAACATCTGTCAACATTGTGTTTCCTTACGTATTGTTAGTTTCTTTGGCATTTCTTAAGATTTTTGCCTTTGGATTTGGATTTCACCCATTATACTGTTACATATACAATTGTGGTTCTTTTTATTTTGTTTCCTATTTGGGGATTATTGTACTTCTTTTTTTTTAAGTTTTTATTATAAAACTGATGTACATAGAGGTTAAAATTTCATGCGTTAGGCATTGGATACATTTCTTGTACTGTTTGTTACCTTGTCCCTCATACTCCCCTCCCTCCCCCCCTTTCCCTTCCGCCCCCAGCCGGAGGTGTTCAGTTCACTTACACCAAACAGTTTTGCAAGTATTGCTTTTGTAGTTGTTTCTCTTTTTTAACCTGTGTCTCTCAAATTTGGTATTCCCTTTGAATTTCCTACTTCCAATACCCATAAACACTTTCCAATATACTCAGATAAGATTACAGCGATAGTGTAGGTACAACCACAGGAAAGTGATACAAGAACATCATCAATAATAGAAGCTACAGATAAACATAGGACGTTGAAAGTAGTTACAACTGTGATATAACAATTGTTTCCACAACATGGAGTTCATTTCTCTTAGCATCATCTTATGTGTTCATAAGGGTATAGCTATTGGGCCTTGTGATGCTCTGTTATGAATTGCCTAAACCTGTACTAATTATTCCCAATAAGGGAAACCATAGAGTCCATGTTTCTTTGGGTCTGGCTCACTTCACTTAGTATAATTTTTTCCAAGTCCTTCCATTTCCTTACAAATGGGGCAATGTCATTCTTTCTGATAGAGGCATAAAATTCCATTGTGTATATGTACCACATTTTCCTGATCCTCGTCTACTGAGGGGCATCTGGGTTGGTTCCAGATTCTCGCTATGACAAATTGTGCTGCGATGAACATTGTTGTGCTGGTGGCATTACTGTGATTTTGTTTGTGGTTTTTTGGATAGATACCCAAAAGTGGGGCTGCTGGGTCATAGGGGAATTCTATATTTAGCCTTCTGAGGAATCTCCATACTGCTTGCCAGAGTGGCTGAACCAGTTTACATTCCCACCAACAATGAAGTAGGGTTCCCTTTTGGCCACATCCCCTCCAACAATTGTTATTATTAGTTTTCTTGATATATGACATTCTTGCTGGGGTGAGATGGAATCTCAATGTTGTTTTTTTTTTTTTTTTGGCCAGTCCTGGGCCTTGGACTCAGGGCCTGAGCACTGTCCCTGGCTTCTTCCCGCTCAAGGCTAGCACTCTGCCACTTGAGCCACAGCGCCGCTTCTGGCCGTTTTCTGTATATGTGGTGCTGGGGAATCGAACCTAGGGCCTCGTGTATCCGAGGCAGGCACTCTTGCCACTAGGCTATATCCCCAGCCCCTCAGTGTTGTTTTGATTTGCATTTCCTTTATGGCCAGTGATGTAGAGCATTTTTTCATATGTCTCTTGGCCATTCTTATTTCATCATCAGAGAAGTCTCTTTGTAGGTCTTTAGCCCACTTGATGAGGGGGCTATTGGTTCTTTGCGGTTTTGTTTTGGAAGAAGGTAGTTTTTATAGTTCTGCATATATTTTAGAGATGAGGCCTTTGTCTGTTGAATGTCCGGTAAAGATCTTCTCCCAGTCTGTGGGCTTTCTGTTTATCTTGCGAGCTATGTCCTTTGCTGTGCAGAAGCTCTGCAGTTTGATGCAGTCCCATTTATCTAACCTTTCTTTGATTTGTAGCCTTTCTCTGTCTCTTTGTTAAGGAAGTTCCGTCCTGCGCCAAGGAGCCCAAGTGTTTCTCCTACTCCTTCCTTTAGTGTTTTCAGGGTGTCTGTTTTGATTAATCCATTTGGAATTGATTTTGCTGCAGGGTGATATATAAGGATCTAGTTTTAGTTTGTTGCATGTGTTGAGCCAGTTTTGCCAGCACCACTTGTTAAAGAGGCTATCTTTCTTCCATACTATTGTTTTAGCTCCTTTATCAAAGATTAAGTAGGCGTAGTTCTGTGGGTTCATTTCTGGGTCTTCAATTCTGTTCCATTGGTCTTCAGGCCTGTTCCGGTGCCAATACCAAGCTGTTTTTATTACTATAGCTTTATAATACAGCTTGAAGTTGGGTATTGTAATTCCTCCAGCACTGTTCTTTCTGCTTAGGAGTGTTTTTGCTATTCTAGGTCTTTTATTGTTCCATATGAATTTCTGGATTGCTTCCTCTATTTCATTAAAGAATGATGAGAACTTTAAAAGCTTGAAAAATGAAATTAAGTCAGAACTAAGAAAATGGAAAAACCTCACATGCTCCTGGATTGGGAGGATTAATATAATCAAAATGGCAATATTGCCAAAGGCTATCTACAAATTCAATGCAATACCCATTAATGTCCCAACACCATCCTTTAATGAAATAGAGGATTATTGTACTTCTTATATCTGTGGCTTGATGTCATCTCCTTGGGATTTATCACTTTAAAGATTTAATCAATTCAAAATGCTCTTCATATTGTACAGCATTAAGTTCATATATATATACATATATATCAAAATATAATTACACGAGTAATTTACCCATAACATTTTGTGTGTTTTAAGAATAATAGTCAACACACTATATGTATATATATACATACCTACATACATATATGGTGTATTATGTTTTGATATATGTATGCATATATGAATGTCTAAATATTGCTTTTTAATATATGTATTAGTTAATATATTTGTCATTTCCTGTGGTGAGAACGTATAAGCTAGAATCTCTTAGCATTTTTTCAAGGATATTATAGTCAAGTAACTATGGTGTGCAACAAATTTCTTAAACTTATTTACCTAGATTCATTTAAAAGAGGTTGTGGAATCTCAAATTTCATTTGCTTGATGCTTCATAGGTAATACATTCCATATTTTCCCCCAGTATAGCCTTGTGATTACTAGGCAGGTGCTTCCTCCGGTTGTTTTGGAGATAGGCTCTCACTTCTTTGCACAGGACAGCCTAAACTATAATTCCTTCTTAGCTGAAATGACAGCCATATGCCACAGCACCCGGTTATTTATTGAGATGGTGTTTTACAAACATTTTTCATAGGCTAGCCTTAGCCCATAGTCTTCCCTATCTCAGCCTCCTGAGTAGCTAGGAATATAGACATGAGCCACTGGCACTTGCTTTCCAAGTTTTTCATTTTAAAAATTAAGTATTAAATAAGCTATCTAAAAATGATACATTTGCTTCATCATTAATGTTAGAAATGGCCTGGGATGTGGGGGTGTCACGTAGGAATAAGGACACCAACTCTAAAGGAAATGAGCAAGGCCAAGTATACTTCTACAAAAGGGTGTGCCATTAAATAAAATCCTGGCAAGCAAGCCCATAGAAGGCATGCTGCTCCTCTCTTGTCCCCAACACAGGAGGCCCTGCCCTCTGCTTGAAATGGCCAAACTCAGTTTCACATTGTATTCACAACTGGTTAGTTTGAGAGGGTAGGATGTATTTATGTAGAGTGGCCATTAGAAGCTTTAAAACGAACAGTTTCATTTACTCATACCCTCTGTTACTCTTGAATAGCATGAGGTGTGTCTTAGTTGTGCATACACTCTGCTGCTTTAGTAACTGACATTGTCTGAGCAGAACAGGGTCACCAACACGAGTCAAGCCATCAAGCCAAAGCAGGAACTTTTCAGGAAAATAATTCTCACAAGACTGACAGAAAAGAAGCAACTATTTTGATAGAAAACATGCTTTTCTCACAGACATGAGAAGTCCAGTTTCATTTACAGTTATCATATCCAATAAAACAATATTTTCTGAAACAAATGCTATTGACCATTTTTGGTTCTGAGTTAAGATAGAAGCTATTTTCAATGTCTAAGTCAGCTCAAGCTACTTTAGTGAAATATTATAGGGTGGGTAACTATAAGTAATAGAAAATTCTTTCTGTTTTGGAAGATACTAGGAAGCCTAAGATCAAATTGGAAGCAAAGCCAAAGTTCAACAGGGACCTACTTTCTGGTTCATAATGGTGACTTCTAACATTGTACTCATGTGATAGAAATGACAAAGCAACTCTTGGGAGTCTCTTTTATGAGGGCACCATTCCCACAAAGGAAGGCGTTGCCCTTGTGTCCTGTGTCTTCCAGGTTCTCAACCTCTAATATTATCACCTTGGGGGCAATGATTTTAAATTTGAAACATTCAGACCATAGCAGTCCATTTGACAAATGACTATGGACAGATTTCACTTATCCTTTATTGCTACAGCAGAGCATCAGATCTGTTTCCTCAGTGGTCCTGTCAGGCAACATTCTGGAAACAGAGACAAAAGGATCCTTCTACTGGTTGACCAGTGGGAGCTCTACTAAGCTTCTCTCTGATGGAGGCCCTTCTTTGGCCCATCTTACTGTATAGAAAGGTTCTCTACAAGATTTCCTGTAATCATAGCTACTCAGGAGGCTGAGATCTGACTATCTCAGTTCAAAGTCAGCCTGGGGTAGACTCTTATCTCCGATTAACCACAAGAAAACTGGAAGTGGTACTGTGGCTTACAGTGGTAGAGCACTATCCTTGAGCACAAAAGCTCAGGGACAGTGCCATGTCCCATGTCAGGGACAGTTCAAGTCCCATGATCAACAAAAACCAATGGACTAAGAAACCTAAAAACAAAACCAAAATGGCCACAAAATTATAAGACATTCTTCATGGGGCTTGATAACACAGGCTGGATCTTTTAATATATTTTCATTCATGTACAAAAACTTCCCAACATTTTGATATTCATCTCTTGAACTTTTCAGAAGATTTGCAGCATTTGGAAATTGAAATTGAGGTTAGTGATCATATGGTTCAATTCTTAGTTTACAGATGGACAAGCTGAAGAGTAGGCAAGCTCCAGCACCTGACTACAGCCATACAGTTCCTTAGAGGAAATGTCAGTGTAGTGTAGGAAGTTTCTTACTCATTTTGCTCCCCAGTATTGTTCTCACCATCACTGCCCTCGACTCCCAGCCTGCCTGTGGCCTCTACTCAGCTAAAGTCTTTGGTGCAAGTGTCTGGTAAACCTTGGTTGCTATTGTGGTTTGCGTATGTGCTTTTCCTCTGCCACACTTCTGGCTGTGATTTAGAGCTCTGGAAATATGCGTGACTGTTGGGGTTTTTAGCCTCCCAAGCTCTCCTGACCTGCGGGAGAGACGTGAAAACCCCAACCGGAAGAGCCAAGAAGAGGAAAGGGCAGACGGACTACCCACACCCAGCCCCCCTTTTGTCAGAGGACAAACAGTCCGGGAGCCAGTCAGTGCTAAGTCTCACTTTTTTGGGGGAAGGGAGCTGCTCTTATATGGGTCAGAGAGCGGCAGGAAGGGGAGGGGTACATGCACCTACATAGGGACTGTGAAGGGACACCTGAGCTGTCCATCAAGGGTGGAGGGCTGAGGGACCAATCCTAAGAGGCGACCTAATTTTACATCACAGCCCACAGGACTGCATCCGGGTTCACCTCCAGGCACCATGTTGGCTACATGTGGTCCCAAGGCTGGGAGGCGGGGCCAGCTAGAACCGCCTTTCCAGGTTCTGCATAACAGCCATGTGGCCCCAGGGCTGGGAAAACTAAATTAGTTGGCAGGGCCAACTAATTGCCTCTTAATGCAAGGCACCCGAGTGGGCGTGACCCACACTTGACTGAAACCTGCTGGAGAGTTCATGGGGATCTCTGAATTATTTTGTTCCTTGAGTTAGTCTATTCTTTTAGAATTATATTCCCTGAATTATTCTATAATTATTTGGTTGTACAAAACTGTGATGTATGATGAGTTTATATATTGTTTATATATTTCAAGTGGACATGTTTAATGGACAGAGCTTTCAAGCCAACTCCTGAAATCATGGCTTGGAGGCTACTATGGGTAGACATTCTTTTTCTCTTGAGACAACCATATGGACAACACAAAGCAGATATTAAGGGCTATACAAATGGCTCCTATAAATTTGATGTGCTGGAAAATCTACACAAATTTACAGCCTCGTCAATAAGTATTATAATTTTACATAAACTAGCCACCCTAGTATAAGCACTAGGGATCTACAAATAGTAATCAGGTTTCAGAAGTTAAAGGATGGGGAGGGTTAGTGCTATTGGCCCTGCCTAACACTCCACATTGCTATGGAAATGTGAACTGAAAAGTTAATTGCCCTGTTGGAACCCAAACTAGATTGTTACTGAAAACATAATGAGTCAATGATATCCTCCAAAAGGCCCTTGTTTTGAAATCCAAAATACATTTCCCTTTTCAGAAGTAGTGATGAAGTTATAGAACTGGAAAATTTTCCTGTATTATATAAAAAAGCAGAAACCTCAATATCAGGCTCTAAGCCAACTGAAAGTTGCTTTGAAGATTCACTATAGTTAAATAGCTGTTTAGTTTACAACGTATTAGATTCTATTTTGAACTCAAAATCCAACAACCTGAACTGTGCTGTTTATTACTGTTTCATGATTACAATCCAATTCTATGTGTCTTTGAAGAAGTACACTGCTTTCCTGTGGCTAATTTAGCAAACTACTCAAACTTAGTGACTTAAAATAACATCGATTTATTATGCTACACATCTGGATATCAGAATTCTTAAATCAGCCTCATTGAAATAAAGTCAAGGTGGTCGCTTCTGTTGAGTCTAAGAAAGAATCTGTCCTCAGTCCTGTTCTAACTTAGGGCTACCTTCATTCCTGGGCTCCTGAACTTCCTGGCATTGCTCTGGTCTCTGCTTCTGTTTTCACTTCTCAGTCTCTGTCTCTGTCTCTCCTGTTGATGTTTTCTGATGAGATTGAAGGAAAGCTACACTTACCAAACTTATTGGGAAATTATTGTAAGAAAACTATGTGGAAGTATGTCTTGCCTGTTTTGTTGAAATAGTTTAATTCTTGTTGCTAAAATGATTCTGGTGTCAATAAATAAAGTTGAACAGAGGTGATAGTAAGGTGATAGGAACTGAATGTCTGCCTTTGGTGAAATGCATATAGGCATAGGCTGTCTGGTGAAAGATGAATTCGAGTAGATTTTAATGTAATCAATGTAAGTCAATTTAAAGCTCAGTGGATCATGGGGAGGTAATATTTTTTCTCAGTGACTATGTGTTACTGATATTCTGAAATTCAATACTTAAAGAAATAAGATCCGATATTTTAAAAAATAAAATGGAGGTATGGTTATAAATTTTTATTGGTGGGCTTATTGTCAGAATACTATTGGTTAAATGTGTTAAAGTGATCCATGGGCTTTTTTCCATGGTTAATAATATGTATCATTAACATTCTTTACTTACATAAGTCAAAATTCCTCCAAGTTACTCTCATTTTTTTCTCCTCTCTTCTCTCTCACCTGCCCTTTGCGTGTGAACATAGTATTGAAGGTGCTATTTGTAGAGCTACAATACCGCTCGCTTTCTTGACTTATCCCCAGTGGCCACTTTTAAATACTAATTTTAAAAGGATTAGGGCCGGATCAAATGTGGGAAGGTGTGGAAGGAAGAGAGTAGCAGTTTTTTTCCATGTTCATTCTCCAGGGAGAGTATATTAGGAGGGAAGTCATAGTTTATTTCTTGTTTTCTGAGATTTGGTGGCTTTGGAGACAGGACAATTGTTTTAGGATTAGACCTGAATGCTAAGTAGTTAATTACCAATTCCTGAGATTCTGTTTAAAACTCCAATATACTTTGTTTCATTTAGGATACTTACCATTGAAATGACTATGTGAACCCCTCCCCAACGTTTAGGAAATCTACTGGACTGACCGACTCAGTATGGCAGCTTCAGCAGAAGGCAGTGGGTTGGAGCCAGCAAACAACTTTATGCTCAGGTTCAGCTGCACTGAGGCATTGGGGTGGAGGGTACAATGCCTGTCCTGTCATTCATGCCAAACCACCGAACTCAGGCAATAGAGAATAAGATGTGAAAGGCTTCTGAGATAGACCGATTCTGACACTATAATCAAGGGCAGGGCATACAGGGTAAAAGAAAAGTAGTCAATTTCTCCTTGCACTGAATTTTTCCTTTTTGTCAGGAGGGAACTAGGGTGATACCCTAGCCCGGTACACTAGTGATGCCTTGTCACTAGTTTTGTTGTTAAGAGCAAGGTATGTAGCCACTACTCAGAACCACTCAGGTAACTGCTTCATGACTCTCATTGGTCCCTCCATCAGAAATCCTGGCCCTCCCTACCTAAAGGAGGACTCGATTAGCAGGGGCTTTCAGCCCCAAGCTAGTGACCAGATTGTTTGATGTGTGAGCCACAGTAATCATTAA
Organism: Perognathus longimembris pacificus; assembly: GCF_023159225.1. Lineage (NCBI taxonomy): Eukaryota > Metazoa > Chordata > Mammalia > Rodentia > Heteromyidae > Perognathus > Perognathus longimembris. The sequence continues at coordinate 24,101,543 of NC_063178.1, read as the reverse complement.
GTATTTAACTGTTAATCTAGTGAAACCAGAGGATAATGTTAAATCCACCAGCCTAATTAATGAAAATCTAGTATAAGCAAACATGGTGTGCATATCTGTAATTCCAGCACTGAAAAGGCAGAAATAGAATTGTGAGTTCGGGGCCAGGCTGAGCTATAGAGCAAGATGTTGTCTTAAAAATTTCAACAAAATATGGGGCTGGGGATATAGCCTAGTGGCAAGAGTGCCTGCCTCGGATACACGAGGCCCTAGGTTCGATTCCCCAGCACCACATATACAGAAAACGGCCAGAAGCGGCGCAGTGGCTCAAGTGGCAGAGTGCTAGCCTTGAGCGGGAAGAAGCCAGGGACAGTGCTCAGGCCCTGAGTCCAAGGCCCAGGACTGGCCAAAAAAAAAAAAAAAAAAATTTCAACAAAATACACATCCCCCAAAATCTCATAATATAGCCAGCTTCACACAAGCTCAGCACTGTCCCACAATGAAGTAGAATACTTTTTCAAATTGCACTCATCCGAAGATGAATCTTTGGAATATCAAGTAAAAATAAGCAAAGAAAGAATTTCATACACAATTACAGGTTATTTCTTGCCATGCTTTCTTGATTTAAAGTATTTTTAAATTTCTAGAACCTTCTATAGCGTAAGCTTTTATTATGCTTGTATTAGTAACATTTTAATAAAGTTATAATATTAAAAACAAAAGGCAAATGTGGCTTTGCTGATTAATTGGATCTGCTTTTTCAACCATTGGTCTACCAGAATATCAAAGACTCAAATTATACATCCTGAAAAACCTGTCCTGCCATTACCAATCTTGTGCCAGATTAAAGGCACAGGTTCTAGATATTGCTCCCAGTTTCGAGATGATACAGATGACAGTAATGTCATAGTGTGCTAGAAACCACTGAACTTCATCAGTTGATATATGACATATCAGTCTCATGTTTTGCAGATGTATAGGATCAATGCATGGAACAGCATCTATCTATCATCTTATTTTCCTAATTCTTCCTAGAGTTCCTTGTGATTGAGCATGGTCATTTAAAGCATATAAAAGAATCAAATATATTCTCAGAAAAATACATAAATTTATAACAAATGATAAGTACAGGGCTATGAAGTAGATAATTGGCATTGGAAAGTGGTAATTTATACTGTAATATTTCATAAATTTGCTTGTATTTCTCAGTATCCTTGGTATTAAAATATGACTGTGATTATAACTATTCTACAGTTGAACAACCATGTTAAAATTCTGCATGAGTGGGAATCACTGCAACTATCTATAATTTTGTGGAAATAGATTTCTGCTGTTGAGTACCTGGTTCTCCAGTAAAATCCAATCTTTCATTAGAGAGTTAATTTTTGTATTACTTAAGCTTAATATTTAGCATAAATGTAGCTCTTTGTATTTAAAAGTGCTTTGTAATGCAAATTCCCTCTACCCCATTTTTGTAAGGTAGATTTAGCTTATTTAGAGCTCTTGTTCTTATAGTAAATAGAGGCTAAGTTTTTGCTGCAGATCACTGAAAGTTTCCATTACTGAATTTTTTTTAATGATTGAGAAATGGAGGGGGTAACAAGCTTGATTAGAAATGTACAAGAAATGTAACTGTGCATAGGCCCCGAGTCCAAGACCCAGGACTGGCACCAATTTTTTCAACACGTTTCACTGTTCTGTTTTCATACATGCAAATTAACTAGTGGATCATTTTTATCCTTATTCACCCTCTGTTAGCCCTTACTCCTCTCTCTGGTATCTACCTCTGCAATAGAGCTTTGTTTTACTTTTTTTTAGTGTGTATTAAATTATACTAATGAGTCAGAAGTTACATATTTAACCAAAATGTAGCTTCAACAAAGAGAAGCAACCTTTTATTTTCAAGAATCAAGCATAGAAAAGACTTGATGAGAAGGTGGCAATAATACACAGCTTTTTAGGGTGCTCTTAGATAGACTGTATGGGAGGGAAATTCTCCCACAGTGGACCTTCCAGTCAGTGTGGCAGGAGTGGAAGGCTGTCACTACCAAAAGGGAATTGAAGAGGCCCCCTGAGGGAGGGGGTTAGCCTTGTGTATGGCTAACTAGTAGTAGATGTAATTTTGTATTTATGAGATAAATGATTAATTCTATGGCATAGGAAGTATTGCTTTTCCCATGTCATAGGTAAGGAAAATAGGATTTTAAAAGGTAAGTATTTTCTGGGTTCTCTTGATACTAAAGTATATATTTGGAACCTGAATTAATTACAGTATGTATCACTGCAAATTCTCTGATCTTAACAACTAATTCTCCTCCATTACCACTCTCTCGGTGCTTCATCCAAGTCATTGCTAAACACATAGACGAGTATGAAAGCCAAAGGTCTTGGAATGCACTGCCAGAATTAGAGCCTTAGATCTTTGAAAAACATCTTCAACTTTATCCATGTCTTCATGCTTTCTTCATTTTGAAAATAAACCCTGTATTCTACTTTGGTGAAATCCATATATGAGCCTTGTATGTATATTGCAAACCAGGGCAGCAGACATTCTCAAAAAGGAAATGAGAGTACATAAATTTTTTATTCTTAGTGTTCATGTCGATTATTTTTCTTTTTCCTTAAAAAGGCTTTTCTCACTGATTCTACAGCCCAAATGATACCTTTGAGACTGTCTCAGTATTCTTGAACACTTTTCTGAATTTTATGTATTTTATAGGATAATATTTTTATCCTGACTCTATAAAAGCTATTTTATTAAAGGGTAAGGTTATCTGTAATTTTTATTTGGCTGTCCTACTCACAGATACCCCAAAATGTTAAGGAATTTATCTACTTTTCCTAAAATTTATATTCATCATGCAGTCCTAGCTAGTCAGGAGGCAGAGATCTAAGAATCACCGTTCAAAGACAAGCAGCCAGGCAGGAAAGTTCATGAGACTCTTGTCTCCAATAAAGTACTCAGAAAAGGCCAGAAGTGGTGCAGTATCTCAAGTGGTGGAACACTAGTCTTGAGTAGAAAGAGGCCTAGGGACATTTCTGTTTTATGGCTCAGAATTGGGTTTATGTAGCAAATATGTCAAAACATGCTGAAGTCCTATTGTTGAGAGAGTGAATATAATATTTTAAATGTACCATGCCATAAAGAATATTTAGAAGGAACCTGCTTCAATGCTAATATAAGTGATTTTTTTCTTAACCAATATCCAATTGTCTGCACAAACTGAATTTTCCTAGTGCATTAGGAAACACTTTGTTTGCTAAGTATTTACATTTTTTTTCTATTTTGGCAACCCCCTTTTTTTTGTATTCTGACAGTGAAGAAAGGGCACTTAAAAACCTTTAAATCTTTTCTGAACTAACCAGATGAATTGTTTTTCAAAACCTTGAATGTTTTTCATCTGCGAATCATAGCAATTACAGTAATTAAAATGATTTTCTTTACACGTGATCGATAATATTTTATTTCCATAATAAAGGGAAAACTCAGTGCCATTTGGGAGAAGAGCATTTAGTTTTGATTCAGCATTTAATAGACATGATAGTTCCTGACTTATGGTTTAGTCTCATGCCCTTTATTCTTAGCTGATTTGCTAATTACATTGAAAAACCCTCCAAAATTTCACTGGGGAAATGCAAATGTGAATTCAGTTTCTAAATATGTGAGAGGCAGCCAAGTACATGCAAATGCATTCTGAGTTTTACATAATTTTGGTAGAATTGCTTTTAATGTCTAGAAGCTTTCTCCTTAAATATCTGTACACAGATTGCATCTCTGTCATCAAAACTGGAATGTTAAAATGTTATGGCTCTTTCAAGTAAGTCATAATATTAAATAACAGAATTTATATGGTAGGTAAAAAAGAAAGGAACTAAGAGGTTTTTTGATGGGAAAATAGATATCATATCAATTTTATAATGTCTTTATTGAAATGTAAAATTACAAAAAAGCATATAGCCATAGTATTTAGCAAAAATTGCTACAATAAGAATCTCTTATATAGTACTCTTATGTAACTACCACCGAACCCAAGGAGAATGAAAACATTATCAATATACAGATAGCCTTGTACTCACTTCTCCATGATTTTCTCTTTATCCCCTAATTAAACAAATAGTCTATTTTATTTTTTTTCAGTTCTGGGGCTTGAACTCCAGGCCTGAGAGCTGTCCCTTGAGCCTCTTTGTGGTTAAGGATAGTGGTCCACTACTTGAGCCACAACACAACTTCTGGCTTTTTCTGAGTAGTGTACTGGAAATAAGAGTCTCATGAACTTTACTGTCTGGGCTGGCTTTGAATTGCCATCCTCGGATCTCAGCCTTTTGAATAGCTAGGATTATAGGCACAAGCCAAGGGTACCTGAATTAAATATCCTATTTTTAAAAAATATAACATAGTACATTTTTCCAGTGAAATATATAGCCAACAATGTTTTGGGGCTTCTTTTACTACCTTACCGTTACAATTACTGTAGCCCTACAAAGTCTTGATGTAGAATAAATCTTCATTTTTCTTCTGTTCATCTATAAGAGTTTTTCACAGTTCTTTTTATCTCTTTGCATTTCAATATAAAATTTGGATTGAATTAATTAATTAATTCAGAAGTCCTTTATATCCACAGATGAATTTGTGCAAATTTAATATCATGATAATAATTTTCCCATTCATGAACATAGTATGTCTATTTGTTTGTATTGTCTTTAATTTCTCTAAATTAACGATATCTCTCAACCATCCTTCATCCCTTACTTTATATAAACTGAAAGTATATTTTTAGATGTGACAAAGTTTGAACTGTGCTCCTGTCCTTATGAATTGGAATCTTTATTTTTGTAAATGTTCTTTTTAAACTATCGGTTAATATCTTAAGATCTACTCTGACGAGCTGCACAGCTCTCTTTGGTGTGTGTTTGCATGGTCTATTGTTTGCATATATGCCATTTCCATGGCTATATTCTTTCAGGTCTTGCCATTGATTAGAGTGCACAGGCTGGGCTGTCTCTGTTACAATGTTCAAATGCCAGAAAATTAATGTCTCTAGGAATAACTCTTAAGTCACTGTCAGGTGCAATATCACATGACTTTTATTCTAAGTTGACTTTCTACAATTCCTTAAAAGAATTAACACTCATTTGTAAGAATCTCACCTCCCTTAATTAAGCATTGTTGTTTTTATCTTACCTTTTCTTGTTTTCCATATATCCCTCTCTTTTTTCTTATAATTGTTTGTGTGTTTGTGTGTGTGTGTGTGTGTGAGAGAGAGAGAGAGAGAGAGAGACAGACAGACAGAAAGAAAGAAAGAAATAAAGAGGGAGAGAGAGAGGGAGTGTGTGTGTGTGTGTGTGTGTGTGTGTGTGTGTGTGTGTGTGTACTGGGTCTTGTCCTCTCACTCAGTCATTTTTCTTATGGCTGTCACTCTACCCTTTGACCTATGCCTCCAATTGTGGCTTTTTGGTGGTTAAACTGGAGATAAGAGTCTCCTGAATTTGTTTCTCGGAGCACTGAAATTCTCAGATCCCAACCTTCTGAGTAGTTCAGATTATAAGCATTAGTCACCAGCACTCAACTTAGAATTACCTTCTAAATAAAGACTGATATTCTGATATTTGTTTCAGGATCTGTTTCTAATGGGTTCCAAAGTAAGACGGTATGTTTTCAAACTATTTATTTAAAATATTTATGTGGCCTTATATTTGTAGTCAAACTATTTTTGTTTTTGAAGATTTTTGTGTTTTTCGTATAATTTTACAGTGTTAATATTTTCTTTGAAATATTTCGGGCGTATATGTATTATAATTATTGTTATTTCTTAGACTTAAACCTACCATCTGCTTTACAGTTATTTTTATTACTTATTATTAATCTGCCTTCTTTAGAGTTAATAAAAATACTTTCAGTCCTCCATTCTACTATGTGAATTTACTTATTTGTTTATTTTTTGTTTTGTTTTTTACTCTTTTGTACCAGTCCTGGGACTTGAACTCAGTGCCTGAGTACTGTCCCTGAGTTCCTATGCTCAAGGTTAGTGTTTTTCCAGTTGAGCCACAGCTCCACTTTTGGAATTTTTTCTTTTTGGTGGTTAATTGGAGATAAATGCTTCATGAGCTTTTCTGACCAGGCTGGCTTCAAACTACAATTCTCAGATCTTGACCTCCTGACTAGCTGGGACTGCATTCATGAGTCATTGATGCCTGGCTTCTTATGTAAATTTAAAGCTAAGAATTATTTACGAGCACACATTTCAGTTGTACCAGATTTTTGTAATTCATGTTTGCATTATTACCTGGTTTTAAAATGTTTTATAAATTTCCATTGAATTTTTTATTTTTTAACCAAAATATCACATAGAAATCAATACATTACATAATTCCCAGACATACTAATGTTTTCTAGTTATATTTTAGTAATGATTTCTATATTACTTCTAATGTGACAAGGAGTACTATTTCAATACTACTTTGAAATACTTAGCAACTTCAAATTAGATTTATACCTAAGAATTTTCTTTTCTTTGTTGTAATTATAAATGACTTTTCCATTTTCAATTTCAGGTTTCAGATTTGTTGTTAGTATTTATAAATAGAACTGTTTTTGTGAATTTCTTCTATAACTTTTCAATCTATTAAGACTATCTATATCCATTATGCTTAAAATGTTTATTTGCCGTTATATATATGTTTTTTCCTTAATCTTTTAAGAATAATTGTATTGCTACTAAGTTGTTGTACAGAAGGGTTGCCATTTCATAAGTCAGGTAATTTCATACGTCTGGACAGTGTGACCTCTCTTTGCCTTCCTCCAGTTTTCCCCTCTTCCCTGCATACAAGTTGCACAGTTCATTTTCCACATAATGACTACTGAGTACTGTGACTGCATTTACTCACTGTTTTTAAAAAATTACTAAAATATTTTAGAATATTCAGTTTGTTTTTGTTTGGTGAAAATGATTTCTTTGCTCTTTGGTCCTTTCTGTCATTTATTGTCACCACTATCCATTTTATATTTTATACTTTTTAATGTTTTATATTAAATGTTTCCTAAATTGTTATGAGTCGCTTAACTCATGTGTATTAATTTGGTTTAGCTCACACAGGTACCTTTTCCATTGCTTGTTATTCTTTTCAACATTTTTATACTTCTATCTGGACTCATTTGCTATCTTCCTACTAAACTCTCCTTAATGTTTCCTGTAGTATTGTTCTGCTGATCAATTTCTTTTATTTCCAATCTTCCCAGAATGGCTTTATTTCAGTTTTACTATTGACAGTTACTTTCTTCATTTATAAATTCTATATTAGCAGTGATTTTCTTTGAGCACTTTCATAATTATTCCTCAGAAACTGCTGTATACCCCTTCCTCTTCTTATACCCTCTCAAGAAAAGGAGACCACTCCCCTGAATTTGATGTAGATTACTTCTTTGTAGTTCATGTATGCACATATCCTCAATAGTACTTTATAACAGTTTACATGTTCGTGAGTTTTACAAAACTGAAATTAGTTTATGTGTACTCTACAAATTGCATTTTCTAAAAATGTATGAGATCTACTAATTCATTCTCTCTCCCTACTTCTAGTGTTTCATTTGCTATTATATTACAATTTTGTATATACTTAATCAAGACACTTTGAATGCTTCAGAGCAAAACTGCAAGGTGTGTTCACTTTCAATTGTTTTTATCACTGCTGTCTTCGAATGTATATATCAGACTTTAACTTTTCTATTTTAATTTCTATAGTAAGAAGTTTTTCATGTTGTCTTCATAAAAGTAAGAGTAATTAATAAGAAAAGTGCTGTCACTTTCATTAATGCATAGAAAATGACTGGTGAACTAGCAACTTGAGTCATCATACATGGCGCAGTTGTTGAGAGATTGTAGGGTCTTTGGTTAGTAGTACAACAGGAGTGGCAAAGAAACATGTGGATTTTACATTTATCTAGCAGGCAAAGGGATAGAAGTTTGTGAGTAAAAAGTTTCTAATTTAGAATTCTGCAGTTAGGAACTAAGCAGCTGACCTTGACATTTGCACCAGAGTTTTAAAAGAACATTGAGAAGAAAAGTAGAGTAACCGTCAGTGTAAAAACCCCTGTTGGAAGTTCCGAAAAAGGAGTGGCAGTTGCACATTGAAAGGACGATAAAGAAAACAGGAGGAAAATTGAAAAGGAAAGCGAACCTTTCTCGAAGGAGGGAATCATCACAGAATGACCTGAAAAATAATACTGCATAGTGTGACACAGATATTCCTGTGTGTTTGGCAGTGTCAGCGTGGGTAAGGAGAGCTACCTTGCTGGGGACAGTAGATCAAGGCAATGAGCATGTAACTAGAGCTATGAAGAAGCTTAGGTAGTAGATGAAGATGAATTTAGGATTGACAAAAGTTTTACTTTTGTCATTGTGTTTTAACATGGCTGATACATTTACATAGTTAATAATGAGGAAAGCAGTTAATAAAAAGGAAAATTTTCAACAGAAAGGAGGCATTCTTGCTAGATGAAGTCATTAGGAATGTGTTTGAGATGATTAGACCCAAAGGAGGGAGATTAATTAGCTTTAAATGAGAGGTGAGGACAGTTTATGGATGATTTGATAGTTTTCTCAGAAGCAGTGGAAGGAGCTTTTGTGTATTGACTTTTATTCTCATTTCAAAATATTTTACTTAAATTTATCTTGAACTCAGTGATTCATTTCTGCTTGTGTGTAAATAAGACACACAATGCTACAACATTTCTGCTCGTTTTGTATCGTTGGCTATCTTTAAACTAATTGATTTTATGTCTAAAGATGGGATGCTCAAAACCAGACACACATGAGATTTCAATTGTAACTAGAACAGAGTATGTATTTATAGCAGCTCTGCTTTTTCCTCTGCGCTTGTGAGCTGTGATTTCTCTCAGAGCCAGACTATGACTTTGTTCTTTGTTGTTGGAACAAATAGTGTACAGCAGAGATCACTACAGGAGAGCTGAATTAAGTCAAGAATGAAAAGAATGTCCCCAGTGCTCATGAACTAGGACCAAGAGGACCACGGAGTGGGTGTTCGAGGTGGAGCACAGCTCAATCATATTGAGCTTGTGGTTTCCTGGAGAGAAGAGTTTGAAATTTTTAAAGTATCGACCATATTAAGAATTTATACAATATCTTTATGGTTAGTTGAAAATTTGTTTGTTAACTTTTTTCTGTTACTTAAATGTGAACATTTCTTGTACATTCAGTGAGTTATAGAGTTACTAGTTTTGTGTTACCCAACAGGTGTAAAAATTAATAAATATTTTTCTAATAAAAAGATTTTACATTTACCAAGTCTCTGAGGCAATTTCCATAGGCTACATACATGTCGTTTCTGGAGGAACGAGAAAATTGGGCTTGCTCACTGTAACATGCAATCTGACATTTTTCTGAGTCCATTTCAGACTCCAAAAAGCATCTTGCTGCATGTCAGGGTAAAGCTTGCAGCCTTGTAATGTGTTTGAGCCAAATGCTGTGTTGCTGTCCTTGAACCCTGTTTCCTGAGAGCTATCTCCACTTTCCATAATGAGAACACTTCAAAAAAATTAATAATAGAAGAGTGCTTCCTTTTAAAGTTGAACTATATCACAAAAGAAAACATTGCCACTACCTCTAAATTCTGTGCCAATAGATCATGTGTTTTAAACAGGGTTTTGGCACATACTGAATTATAGATATCAGATGGAGTTCGTTTTTGCCCTTGTAGAATACTGTGTTATTTGTTATTCATGAGTTCTTATTTCCTTGGAAAATGGCTTGATGAAATTTGTGGGTGATTTGCATTCTATCAGTGTCCTGAGATCATTCACATTTCCTCTATTCAAGTGATTTCTTTTGCTTTAATAAACTTGCAAGTAGCCGTGGGGAAGAAGACACTGGAAGTTAATCTTAATTGATCTGTTTTCCTTCCAGGTTCTCCAAAACTCATTCCTAAATTGGCAGATGCAACACTTCACAAGCTAGGGAGAAAAACTTAAAAACCAAGCATACAAACAAACTAGCCACTAAATAAAAGCTGCATTTTTTTAAATCCAGAAGACTTGCTTAATACTTCATCTAGCCAGTGTCAAGTTTTCATCTTTATGCTTCCATGGTGTTGCCATCTGTCTTGTCCATGAGACGCTGGAAAGTCACTGCAGCAAGAGACTATCTGGAATTAGATGAGTCTTCAATGACAGTGAGGCAGAGCCATTATTTGCTGGCAAAGGGCAAAATGAATTGCTATAGAAACCCCTTACATTCTTGATTTGGTGTGGAGCTATGCATTTGCACAGGCATTTTTGTATTGAGCCTCCTGAAACATACCAGAGACACAAAGGTTTGCTGTTTTCAGGAAATTCAGGTTGAGAAAGAAATACACATAAGATCTGAGTTGGTGAATTCTGCATAAGGAAGGGAGAATTGCTTAATTAAGTTATTGGTATCAGTACTAAGGCTTGCACTCAGGGCCTAGCATTCACCTTTAACTTTTTCCTCTCAAGGCAAGCACTCTACCACTTGAGCCATACCTCTACTTCCAGCTTTGCGCTTCAAACCTTGATCCTTAGATCTCAGCCTCACAAGCAGGTAGGATTATAGGGGTGAGCCACTGACACCAGGTTTTTGAGTTTTGTTTTTAAAGATTGAACAGTCTGTAACCTCCCTGTACAGTACTTTGACAATAAATAAATATTTTTTTAAGTTATAGGATTTAAATTGAATTTCTTAAAATATATTTCTAATACCTATGTTTATTTTTTATTTCATCTTTTTGGTGGTACTGTGGTTAAGGCTTTGTGCTTGCTAGGCAAGTATTCTACCACGGAAGCTGTGCCTCCAGACCTTCTAATGACTTTTGGGATAGTGTTTCACAGTTTATCCTGGGGCATCCTGGACCATGGTCTTCCTACAAATGTTTTCTATATAGCTTGAATAATAGGTTCTTTCCCCTGCATCCTGCTCTTATTGATGGAAATACAGTCTTGCAAATGTTTTGCCCAAACCTTGAAGTGTAATCTTCCCAACATTCATCTCCTAAATAGCTGGGAGTATATGTGCAAGTCATATCACTGAACTTCATATATATACTTTTTGTTTGTTTGTATTTTGTGTTTTACCGGTCCTGGGGCTTGAACTCAAGGCCTGGGCACTGTCCCTGGGCACTGGGCACTGTCTTTTTGTAATCAAGACGAGCACCCTACCACTTGAGCCACAGCACCACTTAGGGCTTTTTCTGAGTAGTTTACTGGAGCTAAGAGTCTCATGGGCTGCCCAGGCTGGCTTGGACCTGCAGTCCTCAGATCTCAGCCTCCTGAGTAGCTAGGATTACAGGCATGAGCCACTGGCACCCAGAAATATATATTTAAATAAACAGCTTCTCATTTATTTGAGATTTAATGACACAGCAAAATTCATGTAAAATAGTCTACTGCCTAGGACCAAGAAGAATAGAAAAATAAAAGTGTTAGAACAATGAACACGGAGTTTCAAGTGTTCATATACTAGGACTGGCTTCTCATTTATGGACTACAGGGCTCCCCTGTTTCCACTTGTGGAGAACTGCTTCCCCGTTCTCTGTGGAGCTTGTCTGCTCAGGGTCTGCTGGCGCTGCCAGTTGATAGCATTGTGGCTTGGGGAAAGTTACTTTAGCTGTCTTCACTCACTCATATTCTTTAAATGGTGATAGTAGCAGAATTGGAATGGAATTGAATTAGTGTCTGTGCTGCACTGAAATCAGAGTCTGGCATATAGTAAACAATAAATATTAATTGTTAGCTATTTTGTGTACCTTATCAGATGTTATGTCATATAATCTTGCTTAGCATATTTGGTGATCTAATTTCCAAGTATATAAGCAAATACAACCATAACTTTAGGGAGGGAAACACTTGTGAAGGTAAATATTTTAAAATTAAAACATGATCACTGGTAGCTTTAGAAAAAAAGGAAAGAAAACAGACTGTGCCCTTGACAGTATGAGAAAATAGCTATTAAACTTTAGTACCACTGGATAGCATTAGTACATTTCTACATAATTCAGTACCTTTTGTTCAAAGTAATGCTTCTGACTCATGAAGAAGCACATTAAGTTCTGTATATAGTGCTGCGTTCAGAGAGACCAGAGAATGGTTTATATTTTAGGAAGATTATAAAACCAAACATAAAGATTTTGAATTATAAAAAATTTATTATATTTGTATTTTTACCTTTTTACTTCAAATTAGTTTGTCTTCAAAATCATGTGCAAATATGATTTCTTAGGCACAAATATTACTCTTGTTAATGCCAAACAAGACTTCCCTGTATATTTTTTGCTTTAAGCCATTCCACTGCTTGAAACCATAACTGGATAAAAATTTTCAGGACTGTCAAGGTATCCAGGTTTTGCTCTGCAGTTATACAACAGAGAGGTCATGAAGAATGAAAGGCCATTTTGTTCTAAAAATAATTTTGTCATAAAAACACATAGCATGACATTTAAATCTTAACCTATTTAAGGACAGTTCAGTGATGCTAACCATATTCCCAATATTGTATAACAGGTCTCTGGATAGTTTTCATCTTGCAAAATCAATACTTATAACTATCCGATGACTCCTTTTGGTCATTGGTAATTGCCATTTTACTTTCAATTTCTTTGAGTTTCTATAGTTAACTGCATATAAGTAAAATCATACAGAGTTTTCTGTTTGGCTTCAAACCACAACCCTCAAGTTTCAGCCTCACGGGCATGAGTCACTGGTACCTGCCTCCCTACCCCCTTTATTTTTTTCCAATAGTCTTCCTTTTTTGCCTTACTTTCCTAGACTACAAGTACTTCTTATGTAGCTGGGATAAGAGCCTCAAGCATAGATAGTATTACAGACATAGGCCAGCACACATGGCTAGAGCAATTTTTGTAAACTTGATCTTGAAAAGTTTCCATTTGTTTGGGAAGTAACAGGGGTTGTGGAAATAAAGAATGATAGTGGTAGGCAGAACAAGAAAGTATGGAAAGTGCAAATTTATATTCCTTAATACAAAACAATCCAACACCATTTTACATCCCAAGTCATGTCAATTGAGCTTTATTTAAGCTACAGGGTCATGAAGAGAGAGTGAATACAGCAGAAAGATCCACTTTTGTTGATTTAAACTGACTGAATGTTTTTCTTTGTTTCCTTTAGCATTAAGAGAACTTAAGAATAGAACAAAAAAGATTGAGGTAAATAATAATTCATGTTGCTATGTTTTTCCAAAATAAAATTAGGAAACATTTTTTCTAATATTCAAGGAACTTTTTTTTTTTTTTTGGCCAGTTCTGGGCCTTGAACTCAGGGCCTGAGCACTGTCCCTGGCTTCTTCCCGCTCAAGGCTAGCACTCTGCCACTTGAGCCACAGCGCCGCTTCTGGCCGTTTTCTGTATATGTGGTGCTGGGGAATCGAACCTAGGGCCTCGTGTATCCGAGGCAGGCACTCTTGCCACTAGGCTATATCCCCAGCCTCAAGGGACTTTTTAATGGGCAATATTTATCTAATCAACTAGTATACCTTCAGTTTTATTTCAGCTCTAGAGATAGCTTAATAACAGAGAGATACTTTTATTTCAACAAACTTTCAGACTTTTCCTCAAACATTTATAATTCTCATCTGAGTCATTCTAGCACTGTTGAGTCATATCATCAGGAAACCAGTGCTTTTTAAATGAATAACATTAACCTCCAAATTCCAGTGAAGCAGAGGTTTTTAAAGTGCTCTGCTGCAGGAGTGCAATCTAACATTCAGTTTACCTGGATACATATTTGCTGGATGCAACACAAAACCAACTCCACAGGTTATGTTTACAGCATCAAAGGCTACTCAATTAAATAATAAAAATGCCACTAAATTGCTAATTTTAGTGCCCATTCACTCTTCTTTTCCACCTAACTTATTGGCACTTGAAATGTGCCTCAGCCTCTCCAATTACAACTAGTTTATCTAGAGAGCCTGCTTGAAGGTTCTGGTGGAGAAACACAGCTACTCACATATCTTTTGACTGAATTATGGTCATCTTCTTTTGGAGGCCACCCGATATAAACTAACAAGCAGCTTCAGGAGGGAGTAGTGAGGAAGTAAGTCAAGGAAGGGATAGCTACCCAGCCAATCTACTCAGATGCATCAGCCATGGTATTCAGTGGAGTGACCAGTGTGGTAGCTGGACTACTTGCAGGGAAACTGCAAGGGCGAGTATTAGAGTTGAACTCAGGGCCTTGCACTTGCTAAAGAAGTGGTTTTCTACATTTTTGTTTTTAGTTATTTTTCAAATAGAGTCTACTGCTTCTGTGAGGGTAGCCTCAAACTGCACTCCTCCTGCTTTCATGTATTGGTAGTATATTACAGGCATGTGCCAAAGCTTACTTTCATATCTTTGGTCTTGCTTTCTTCAGTCTGTAGGCATTCTCTTAGTGACTTACTCTTATTTGATTATAGATTTAGTTATCGTTTTTATTCAATGGCTTTCAAATTATACAACCTGGACATTTCCCCTAGACTTTGTACTAGTTTATTAACCTTGTTTCTTGATATCTAGATTAAGCTTCAACTAGATCCTTCCACACTTACCTTTTACAACATGTGCTTTCAGTCTTTTCCTATAATTCAATCTACTTGCAGCTTTTCCCCAGTAAGATGAGGGCAACTCCATCCTAAGATGGTTCAGGCCAAAGTTTTTGGCTTTATTGTTTGCTCTCTTCCTTTTATACCCTGTATTTAACCCATTAGGGCATCTCCATGGCTTTACTTTCAACCTACAACTGAGGCTGGTTGAATGAGAGTTACCATAAATTGGAAAAACAAGGCCTAGAAAAGCTAAGAAAACAAGCATAAATTCACAGTGACTGGAAGTGAAAGTCAGAATTGAAATCTACTAACCATAAGTAATATGTTCTTTCCATAATACTAGTACTTCTACATTGTAAGTATCATAAGTTAGCTGATTTACATCGTTCAGAGATATGATTCAACCTACTACAATAATTGGATATTTATAAACAATTTTTATTTCAGTGAGGTCTATAAGAATTCTTTGTGCACATGGAAGTTATTTTGTAAATACTTGATAACTCAGTTGAATTGAGTGGTACACACATACCATTTTATTTTGCTTTGGATCAAGAATTATGTTTTTAGTTATAAGGTATAATTGGATATAAGTGTATGAAAAGAGATATGTTCATAAAATAAAATTAACAAGAAGGACCTTTCCAAAGATCCTTTTCAAAGATTCCTTGCTATATCTCACTTTAGAAAATGTATTATCTCTCAGAACCTATTTTCTGTTTGTTGGAGTTTCATATATGTAATATTAATCTTGATAACAATCATTTAAGTTTAAGCATACAACTTGATAATAATCATTTAAGGTTAGCTAAGTGCACAACTATTATTTAAGTTATTTAGAGTTTTTTCTCAAAGGCCTTTCTGTGAGGTCATCTTATAGCTTTTAAATCTCCTAGATCCTAAATTCTTTAAGATTATAGTGGGTAACGGGCAAAGGGATGGGGTTTTGGTAGAGATAATAGAAAATTATTTGTGTTGAATAGATTCTCGAAACACTGGTTTTACTTATGTAATATTCATAATTTATCTGATGTTATGACTTGCTTATATAATTAAATCAGGCAAAAAATGAAGAATGATAAACTGAATTTTACTTGGGTTGGTGATTTTGTTTAAGAAGACAAGATTACATTTTCCTAGAGATGTCTGTTATCTATTGGTGTGAAATATTTACAAATCTGCTCATGGCTTTTCTTTTATGCACGTGTAGACAGCTTTTCTACCTATGAAAAAGATTTTTAACTACAGAGACTTTGGGATCCTTAACTCATCTGTATTTGTCTCCATTTGCATTTTAAAATGACTTGTTCTAACAATTTTGTTTTAGTTTATTCCAAGGATGAATATTTAATTCAGAAGAGCGATTTCTGTACCTCAACTTCCATCTATCTGTTTATCTACCTATGTGCCCTAGCTTTGACAGAATATTTGTAAGCGATTACTTCTATAATATGACTTTATGGATGTTTTCTTAAAGCAACCAGATAATCTGTAAAGCATCAAAAACAAAACTAGGTCTACTAATTGCCCTCGGGCAACTGAATGAGTTAAAGGTAGATAGCAATTGCAGCTGTGATGATCTATATTTAGAAAACAAACTGAATTTGTTATTTCTAAAAAAAAAGTCTGTTAGCAAACAAACCTAAAATAAAACTTCAGAAAAGAGACGTTTTATTTCTGGAAAAGATGTTAGTTCGGTTAGCATTTCCAGTGATAGATATGTGTGAGTCTGCATAAACTATGAAATAAACTATGATCGACTATGACTATATTGCTGTGTTTCCTTTTTCATAGTGTATGCCAATTAAAGGTCTCGGATTTGTACTTGGAGCCTATCAGTGTGTTTGCAAAGCGGGCTTCTACCACCCTCGAATCTTCTCAGTGAACAACTTTCAGAGTAAGTGCCTTTAGCTTCTGTGCATGTATATGTAAACACATGACCCAGAGTCTTGATACCTAAATTCTCTTGAGCCATTTCAGAATTCTATCATGAATCCTCATTCATCTGTCATTCTTTGATCATTTAAGGAATTTTAGTTTTCTTTTGTCATTTGTAATGCTCTAGAATACCATGAAAAGATGTGCCTGTTTTTATGTATATTTTACTTTTAAAAACCTGAAAGTATGTAGGTATTGGGTAAGAGAATTTGGGATTATTATTTGAAGTTTACTGCAAACAATTCCTGCAATTAATTTTGCCAGTGTTTTCGTTTTATTTATTTGTCAATGAGCTGATCTGTTAGTTTTCTAAATTGCACGAAAAGCTACCTACATACAAGCAGCTTAAGGTTGCATAAAATTACTGTCATGCAGTTTCCATTGTTGAGGTTGTGAGTCATGGCATCGCCAAGCCCTGCGCTCAAGGTCTCCATGTTACACTCAAGTATCACCTGATGTGATCTCTCAGGGCCAAGGGTGCATTTTAGGGCTTCACCAGATTATTGGAAGAACTCAATCTCTTACTGGGATCTGAGGCTTGAGGTCCCCATTTTTAGGCTAGATATCTCCATGTTAGCTACCAGACCCTTTTACAACATAGATGCATACTTCTTAAGAACCAAGCTTCCTGAAGAAGCTCCCCAACCTGCCAACATGTCATGAATCATAACCATCGGAGCTGGGCACTGGTGGCTCAGGCCTGTCATCCTAGCTTCTCAGAAGGCTGAGATCTGAGGATTATGGCTCAAAGCCAGCCAGGGCGGGGAAGTCCACGAGACGCTTATGTTCAATTAACCACCAGAAAACTGGAAGTGGCACTGTGGCTCAAGAGCTCAGGGACAGCCCCCAAGCCCAGAGTTCAAGCCCCACACCTGACAATAAATAAAATTTAAAAAACAAATAAATAAATAGACATGGGAGTGTCTATCCTATTTTGCCATAAATGTATAACCAAAGGAGAGAATAGTCCATCATACTTACATGTTCACCCACTCCCAAAGTGGAGTAGTTATATAGTGTTTATATTCCAAAAGTGAAATCGAATCATCTAGTTACCTTATTCCTATTCCAAAAAACTGTTATGATTTAAATTTTTTTCTATCTGTAGAGAACACAGTATTTCTGTATGCAATAGTGTTTTTTTCCCTCTCTTTTAAGAAACATTATTCTTGATCTTGAGACTATATTGAACTTTTATATTGAACTAGTTCCTCGAGATGTGGAACTTTTTTTTTTTCTATCAATCATGTGTTTCAGAGTTTAGCTTTTCCTCTGAGTAATAGTTGTGGGTAAGATTTTAAAATGACCTCTCAGATTGGACTTCCAATATACTTCAGAATCTATTCTCCTTAAGTAGGAGGGAGGCCTGTCAATACAAATGGTTAGTTGCTTCCTTGCTGAGGGATATTTTGTAGGTCCGTTTTAGCATACAGAAGGTGAATGTGGCTTGTGAAAAATGAGGGAGTGGAGGAGAAAAGGAAAAGAGAGAGACATACAGGGAGTCAGAGAGAGAGAGAGAGAGAGAGAGAGAGAGAGACTGAAAGATTCTATGTTGGGCTTGAAGAAGCAAGCTACCTTATTGTGAGAAGACCGTGGGGTAGGGACTTCATCACCATAAACTCCACTTTCAGTTAGTATGAAAACAGGGACCTCAGTCTCACAATGTCAAGGAAGTAAATGCTCCTAGTAACTGGAATGCACTTGGAAGTGGACCAAGAACTCCCAATGAGAACTGGACAGCCAAAATCGATTCCACGTAGGAGGGACTATCACTAGAGAATGCAGTTAAACTATGCCCAACTTTGAACCAATAGAAACTAGAAAATAGATGTAATCTATCACACAGCTGGAGAAAGAACACAATTGCAATGATGATGGTATGTATTCAGGAAAGTTGGACTTTTCAGTATATCAAACCATGACAATGCCAAAGCTGCTGTGGCATTCTTCACAGTTAGGGGCCAGTCATAACATATGATTCATAACCCTGAAGGATTAAGGGGATAGGTTTTAGCTTCTGTTCTGTGAAGGTATTTTGTATCTGGTTTACCCACATTTGTTCTCAGCTCCCACTATGTGACTGAAATAAAACATCTAAATATTGTAGAACCAGAGAATGTGCCATTTGCTTGTAACACCACCATGAGAAACTGGTTAACTTTTAACAAGTTATCTTTATTTGATTTACACATTCCTACTCTCTTTCCTTATTTTAAAAGCCATTGGGTTTAAAAGAAAACTGGACCTACTCTATGAAAAGTCTGCTTGTTTGCTTTGTTGTTTTTGCTTTTGCTTTTTTATTGTTTGTAAGTCTTACCCCACATTATATACATTACAGCCTTAGAAAAGAGAGCATAGTTTTCAGAATTAGCAAAAAAAATGTATAATGGAGTATAGCTTTGATCTCACTACATACTTAAATATGGCTGACCTTCCTCTGTGACAGAGTAGAGAGCTACGTATTGCTATAATCTTAGATCAGTAAAGTGCTTGTAGACCAAATATATCTTTCCTGATCACCTTGTCAAATAGCATGAAGATCCAACTTCTTGTCCTAAATCACTTCTTGTCCTAAAGAAAAAGTACAACAACTTGACTAAGAATATGACCTATAATACATCAGGACTGTCAGCCAAGGACTATACCAAAATTTTTATATTTCTTGTTTATTTCTAGGATATATCACAAATCTCTGCATGGAGATATGTTGTCATTTAATAATAGCATCCAGAAAAATTACACTGACAGTTATTTGCATAATTTCTTGAGGAGGCATGCATGAAATAAGAAATGACCACATGTAGCCCTGAGGCAAAAAGTAAGAATACATCGGAGCTAGGTGCTGTGGCTCATATGTATAACTCAGCTATGCTTGGCTCAAAGCTAGCCTATGCAACAAATAAAAACCCCATCTCAATTAACAAGCCAGAAATGATATTGCATATTTTTAATCCTAAGGATTCTGGAAGTGTTAATTAGAGGATGAAATTTCAGATCATTCCTGGGCAAAATGTTTGAGATCATTTCTGAAAAATAAAGTGAAAATAGTTAGCAGTGTAGCTTAAATGAAAATGTTTCTTTGACAATAAATATTTATTCAAAAAATAATAAAAAAGAAAGAAAAAAGAAAATGTTTCTATCTGTCTAGCAGGTTCCAGGCCCTAAATTCAGTCTTAGTACTTGGAGAAAAGCATTGGAGACGGAAAATATGAGATAACGTGTAATGCTTCCAGAGTCCATTGCATATAATAAGGATTCAAATATATATTTATTACATATATATGTATATACACACAAACATATGCAAGTGTTAATGATATACATGGAGCTAATCCTTAAGCTCCTTCCCCAATCCCAATATTTCAAATATTTTATCACATTAAGTATCATAGCTTAAATACCTGGTTACTTTTGCTAGCTGTTTTGGAGAAAGACTTCTCCATGTATTGGAAAGATGGCTATGGCACCAAAACTCTATAGCAAGCACAGTGGCACAGCACCGAGAAGAGCAATGGCAAGGAAGAGCCTTGGGGGTTAAGAGGCAATGGGAGGAAAATGGTTAGCTTGCCTACTAGGTAAAGTTCACCTACTTATAATGTAAGTCTGGAAAAACACTCCAATTCCCCACATCTCTTGCGGTTTTGTATCTACTTTGGAGCGGATAGCTAGGCTTTGGTGCTGATCTCCTAGAGAAAATGCAAATAGGGAGGTTGAAGTCGTTTGCTAAAATGTCAAGTGATTTTTTAAAAAAATCCTTACTTAGTTCTAGGCCCATAGTAAACAAGTAAAGACTAACAGGTACATATTCAGATGGCATGATTTGAAATTGAGCTGACAACACAGATCCCTTCTCAGCATCTCCTTGACATTGGTGTGCACACGTGAGCTAATTGGATCTGACACCCCACAAGCAGCAGGACTCAGGATAACCCAGTGTTGATGTAGCATGTTCACTTCCAGGCTAGTGACATACAGGCTGGTGACAATCTCATCATCGTCCTCAAATTTGCCTTTCTTAGGTTGGATTCTGTCTCCAGCGAAAACTCTTCTCTCTTATTGGACATACTAGCAGTCTTTGAGTTGATTTTTCTGCCTTTTGGATTCACTTCAGCTTGTCCATATTTCTAGATAAATCCCAATTAACAAATAACCCCTAGCTACTAATAATAATTTCTATATTCTCAACTGTAATGTCTTTTTGTGAGAGGAGTATGGTAGGGGAAAAGAGGCAAAATTTAGAGACTTTAAAGCTGTGTCATTTGGGAAGATATTCCTTGAAAGAGACAGATGTAGGGACGCTGAGCTAACCTGGGTTTGGGCTGATCATCTTTTTGTCATGTGTGGATTCCACCCTTCCTCTCTCTCTCTGTTGCCATGGCTAGAGAGCTGGCGATGTTTGGCTTTCTTCAGACAAGCCATTAGATAAAAACATTGCATCACTCTTAAGTCTTCCAGTATTGACCATTATAGTGTAGTTTTGATGAAGATAACACTTCCAGGGACTCACAAACAAGTGTTTGTGGCTGAGATACAGTATCTTTGAACTATCCTCAAATGCTTTAGAAAAAAATAGTATGCATGTAAAATTGCAAACACTTATCAAGAGAATGTGACTGACAACAATAGCAAGAAATATGAGTAAAGATATATGACATTTCTATGTAATACTCCAAAGTTTTTCCTGTAAAATTTAATTTATATCAAAATTAAAACTTTAGAAAAGTGTCTTATTACAAAACTTACTATCTCTTAATTCAGAGGACTGAAATTTTTCAGTAAATGTAAAAGGGTACATTAACTACAAAGGAAATTCATAACTCTTATTTTTAAATAATTAATATCTAATTTAAATACTTTAATATTTAAATATTTACCATTTAGTATTTGAAGTATTAAATAACAAAATATTTAAAATAATATTTAACACATTAAACTAATATAAATCCATATACTTAACATAATTAGATATTTTAAATAGTTAATGTATGAAATGTTATCTAGAATTTTTCTTACATGATACAATATATTTATCAAAGAAACATGGAAATGGGTAGAAATGTAGGAATTGAAATGTAGAATTGATACTTTATTATTTACTTATTTCTACTTTGTAGTTTCTGTATCAATGTCTGTATAGCATCTTTCTAAAAACCATGATATCGGGCTGGGGATATAGCCTAGTGGCAAGAGTGCCTGCCTCGGATACACGAGGCCCTAGGTTCGATTCCCCAGCACCACATATACAGAAAACGGCCAGAAGTGGCGCTGTGGCTCAAGTGGCAGAGTGCTAGCCTTGAGCGGGAAGAAGCCAGGGACAGTGCTCAGGCCCTGAGTCCAAGGCCCAGGACTGGCCAAAAAAAAAAAAAACAAAAAAAAACCATGATATCACTGGGCATCAGAGGCTCACGCCTGTAATCCTAGCTACTCAGGAGGCTGAGATCAGATTCTGGTTTGAAGCCTTCCCAGGCAGGAATGTCTGTGAGACTACCCCGCCACCTCAAAAAAAAAAGAAATCCCAAAATGGAGCTATGGCTCAAGTGGTAGACCACTAGCCATGACCAAAAAAAGTTCAGGGACAGCACTCAGGCCCTGAGTTCAAGCCCTAAGACTGGCACACACATACATAAACTTTGTATTATATACAGAAGTTTCCTTGCATATAATTTTAATGTTTTCAGAGAATTCCATTGAATAAATGAGACTTTCTTAACTACGCTGTTAAAAATTAACTACTTTCTACAAATATGAAATACTCATTTAAAAAATCTAGTGTTCTCATATTCTTCTGTTTTCATTGTAACAAAGTGAAAGTAAGTATGTAGGTTACCACACTGTTCACAAATACTTACAATTTGTTTGGCAGGCTCATGCTTACAGTTAAATGCTTAGGTTGCTCAAAAATTCTAGAAATTCTCTTCTAATCTTTTCCTAAGACCCTTCTCTATATTAGTGTTAAAGGTGGCATAGTTGATACCTATTTATGGAAACAAAGCGCTCTTGTTTCCAAAACAACTGTGTATGTGCCAGTTGTCTTCCAGAAGTTTTTGTTTTATCTGAAAACTCCAAGTATTCTCTTCAAGTCTTCAAGCGTTAGCAAGGCAGATCAGCACTCCCGTATGGAGGAACTGATATGTGCAAGTCAGATTATCACCCATCGTGGTTTCTACACATTGTTGCTTATAGTTCCAAAGTCATTTGTAGTAACCTCTATTCTTAGTATATTTTCTAGCATCTTGAAAAATACCATTTTGAATGAATGACTCAAACTAGGTCTGAAATGTTTTCAATAAAATATTTGTATTGCATAACATTTTACTCTCTTGAGAGAATACCTTCATTATTCATAATTGTTTACTAAGTATTCAATATGTCTAAAACATATTTGGTGCTGAGATACACAAATAATGCCACCTGTCCTCAAAGAATGTAAAATATTAAATGATCATAAGTTTATGTGACATCCTAAAGGTGAACAAAAGGTTCATTATTATTACATGGTAGTTGTATGATTTATATGAGCTTATATTCCTTTATCCTAAATAGAGAACTTGGGCATACATTCATAAACTATTTTTGGAATGTAATATTAATTTAATTTTATTTGAGTCCTACAGAAAGCCCTTCAATGTGAAAAACCATATCTTTAATTTTAGTTGCTTGCTTGACCTTTAGAAAAAAAATACTTAAAAAAATCATTTTTTGTGTCCTTTATAGAACCGTGTATGTGTTGGGGGTGGGCAGTCTTTCCTTTTTTGAAGAGAATTTTGCCTTCATTTCCTTAGTTTGCAAATAAAGCTGAGTCGATTGCTTTTTTGGTGACTCATAGAGGAGACCAATCCCTATCCTCTTCTGACTCCTCTTTGGCTTCCAACTTGCTGGGGCAGCAGCAGCAGTTACAAATGTAGATAGATCAGCCAAGTAGGCTTTGCCAAAGTATAGTCAGTCTCCACAGACCGAACAAGGACCTTCTTGTACCCACTGTTATAATGAGACACTGAGACAATATTCAAGTAACCAATCCACTAACCAATGCACTACAACGCAGGCAATGTTGTAGACACTCTCCCGGAAGTGAGGAGGCGGGCTTCCTCTTCACTGTCCAGCCCTTTTCAAACCCTGGCTGGAACGTCAGCCCGCAGGAGAAGGGGTGGGGCCTGGTGAGCTGTGTGGCCTTCCTGGCTCTCACTTGGGGGCCAGAATTTAATAGCTGCACAACACTCGGGACTTCAGTGGCGCTCTGGAGATTTTAGGGGTCAGGGCAGAAAGAGGTCTCCTTACGCTCAACCCAAGGTTCCAGATGGACACAGTAATTTCACATGGAGCAATAGCACCGGCACAGGGGCCATTGGTTTATCCTCTTGATAAACCAAAACTCCACATCTTCCCAGAGGCAACAGTCTCTTTATGCTTTACTAAAAGTAGTTTTTAAATATACTCATCATCCATGTTAAACAAACACTTTTCTTCTTCCAGTGTTACCAAAGGAGATATAAAGAACTCTCAGAGTTAATTGCTCTAACTACTATTGATTACCTTCAAGTCTGACTTGGGCTGTATTTGAATCAAGTTTGTACAGAGGAAAGTAGAGCACAAAACTAACATTCTTTTTTTCATTTGCTACATACTATTACTATTAATCGTGAGATTTTCATACTTTTTCAATTCAAGGGAACATTTATTGAAATAACATTCATTTACCACCTACTTAGTCCTTAATCCCCAGCAAGCTAATTTTAAATCTGCATTAGTCTTTGGAATGTATCACCATAAAGGTCATGGGCTTAAATTCATGAACTCTCTTAGCCTTTTCTAGGGACATCATATTTAGTCACATTCCTACAGTTCCCAGTAAATCCTAGTTTTCTCTTATGACACTGTAAATACTTCTATTTGTACAGTATTCTTCATATTCCCCAATCATTCCCTACAAAGCTCTCTGAAGTTCTTTCTCTAACACTGATTTAGCTTCTATAGTCCCTGTCTTATATTACTTCTTTTTAAAAAAATTATTTCCCTTGAATTATTTTTCCTGAGTTTTATTTCAAATTTAAGTCATCTGAAATTGAGTGTAACATTTCCATACAGCTCTTCCCTAACTTTCTTTTTCCTAATAATTTTTTTCTGAAGAGTAGGAGCTCTTTTAAGCCATCCATGGATTTCTAATTTATTTTTCAATCTCCCACATTTGGAGAAAAAGAAATAGAGCCAATCACTGTGATTTATATAAATTATCTAATTTAATTATCATAGTAATTCTTATTCTATCAGCAAGTAAATGAAATGGCCAAAGAGTTGTCTAATGTCAGAGCTATTTAAAAGTGGGAAACATGTCTGTTTGTGATTCTAAAATCCATTTATTTTTCGTTATGTAACAAAATGAAGACTATTAAATAACAATGTATCCTGAGTTATCAAAGAAAATATTCAATATGTTTTGTTGTTATATTTACTGTAGAAGGAAAGTAGTCAATTGTAGAAAAATTGTGAAACTTTAACAAGGGTTGATAGAAAAAAATTCTGCTAAATATCATTATTAAAATGCTATTATCTGGGAGAACTTCTTTTCTCAATTATTCAATTAACCAAAATTCTTTTTTGTACCAAACTGAGTACATATTAACTCCTGTCTTTTATATTGAATTCGTATTTAGAAATAGCTGGGAAAGTTTTTTGTTTGTTTGCTTGTTTGGATTTATTTGCTGGTCCTAGGTTTGAACTCTGGATTTGAGCTCTGTCCCTGAGTTCTTTTGCTCAAGGCTAGCACTCTACCACTTGAGCTACAGCTCCACTTCTAGCTTTCTGGTGGCTAACTGGAGATAAGAGTCTCACAAACTTTCCTGCCCAGGCTGGCTTCAATTCTAAGATCTCAGCCTCCAAAGTAGCTAGGATAACAAGTGTGAGCCACTAGTGCCTAGCTGAATTTTTTTAATTTGTTGGATTTCAGTTTGGTGTTTATCTCAGCTCAGTGTTAAAGATAATCTTTAAATATTTGACTTCAAAGGTAACTTAAGTTTGATAACTGAGATGGAAGAATATAAAATTAAACAAAAGACCTATAGCAGCAGTAAGTAAATAGTGTGAAAATGTCTTATGGTTATGCAAAGTGGGAAATTGCATGATAGTTTGTAAGTATAGATTGTGCTCTGATGGCACAACTGCATACTGAAAAACTGTTGTTTAAGTACCATTTTATCCAATTTAGTTCTAATGAACTTGGTAGATGAGATCCTCCACTAAATTAAGAAGCAATCAAACCCTCATTTTGGATCCTGTGCCATATATGTCAAGAAGTTCTAAAAGTGATGGGAATATTTACTTAGTCTATAAAACAAATTAACTTTGCCATCCTTCCCCTGGTTAATCGTTTAACAAGTATTTGTGGAATATGATTTGGGCCTTAGAGAGTATCCGTTTGGTGGAATGATGATATCCAAGACAGCAGATTGTTCTCTGCCCTTGAGGCATTTTGTTTTCATATTTGCAATTTTTTCTCAATTATTCTGAATGATAATTTTAAAACCAAGGGAAACCAAAACAATTCTGAGTCCATTAGCCAAGGAAGTCTCATAGCAGGATAGTTGACAAAATAGCTAATAGGAAGATGAGTTGTGAGGTGAAGATGGGGTGTGACTCTGTATTCTATCTTATCTACCACAGAGGTGCAAATAACATTGTGGTTTTATTTGCAACTTTCAGGAAGGGGTCCAGATCATCATTTCTCAGGAAGTGCAAAAGATGTGTCAGAAGAAGCCCACGTCTGTCTCCCCTGCCGAGAGGGCTGCTTGTACTGTGCAGATGACAGCCCGTGCTTTGTCCAAGAGGATAAGTACTTGCGACTTGCCATCATCTCCTTCCAAGCCTTGTGCATGCTACTTGACTTCATTAGTATGCTGATCGTCTACCACTTTCGCAAAGCAAAGGTAAACCCAGGTACCCTGGTGATAATCTTCCTTCATATTATGGAATAACCCCTTCTCTTTTGGGGGCAAATGGAATTTCCAAATCCAAGTTACTATTCTACTAAGCAGAACACTTTCTGAAATATGATTGAAAAAAATATATTCTCTAGCTTCTAAGTAAATATAAAGGATCATAATAATAAGTTATCTTAGTATTTTTTTTTTTACAGAACATTCTCCCTACTTCGCGTGGGGCTCAAATGCCTTATTTAATTGAAAGACACTTCAGGACATCACCTCTTTGGCCACTTGAGGGATTTATTCTGTCTGTACCTAGTGAAATTTTTATTTTTTTCTATTTAAAAACTTTTTTTTTGGCAAATCCTGGGGCTTGAATTCAGTGCCTGAGCACTGTCCCTGGCTTCTCTTTGCTCAAGGCTAGCACTCTGCCACTTGAGCCACAGCGCCACTTCCGGGTTTTTCTATGGATGTAGTGCTGAGGGATTGAACCCAGGGCTTCATGCATGCTAGGCGAGCACTTTCCCAGCCTCCTATTTAGAAAATGTTTTAAATTCATTATTTTCTTTTAATTACTAAGTCATATTCAAACATGTTTAACAATTCACCTAACTTATTTGTTGTATGTATGCCAGTCCTGGGTCTTGAATTCAGGGCCCAGGCTCTGTCCTCAAAGGTTTTGTTCAAGGTTAATGCTCTATCACTTGACCCACAGTTTGACTTATGGCTTTTTACTGATTAATTGGAGATAAGAGTCTCCAGGATTTTCCTTCCCAGGCTGGCTTTGAACTGTGATCCTCGGATCTCAGCCTCCTGAGTAGCTGGGATGACAGGCGTGAACCACCAACACTGGCCTATTCACCTACTTTTGAATGCACTATACTTTGAAGAATAAATTGATTCATGACCTTGTATTTAGTTTTCTGTTAGTGTCTCATGATGATAGTGACCCTGGAAGACTGTAGGTGGCTTTTGAGAGCATGGATCTCTTAGTCCTGTTTGAGAAATTAGCGTTGTACAGATCTGCATGCTTCTCAGTGAAGGGCAGAAGGAATCCTAAAGTGTTCAGGGGAGAGTTTTCTAGGGATCTTTCTCCAACAGTCACCAACTAGTTGTATATGGCCAGGATTGAATTGTACTTTGTAGTTCTGCGGCTGACAGAAAAATGGTTGTATCACTCATAAGAAAAACTAAGCTTAAGGTTTCCGTCTTTTCTGAATTCAAATGAACTCTTTACCTGGGCAATGTACAGACTGGTATAGATTGTAGAAATTATTGCAAGTATAGTGTTCCTGTTAGAAATTTTGAAAAAATTTAATTTTCAGTGATTGTTATGAAGCCTCAAGTTCAGATAATTTCTGAAGGCTGTGTTAAGACTCTAAGTGAGTATGTCCATTATGTTAAGGTTGTAGGTATTTGTTATTTCTAATAGTTTCACTAAGAGAAATATGTAATGCAAATTAAAATCCAAGCTTTGAGTCAGCAGGAAAATACAGATAGGAAAATTGTTCTTCATTCACTTACTATGCTGGGGAGGCAACAAACAATGTGATAATTTGTTTATAGCTAAAAATAGTAGGAAACAGGAATTAGGGAATATAAAACCACTTGAGGAAAATTGTTGTGTTTTGTTTCTTAAAAGCGTCAGTGGGAGAGCAGTTAGAATTGGAAGGTCTATTGAAAACACTTCTGAAATCTCTCGGATAGGATGAATATTAATGGATTTTAATCAGTAATGATTGCTATGATGAATTGGTGATACATTGGGTAGAATATTAATTGGCTATTGAGAAAACTTCAAGATGGATGGATGGTTTAATCTATGCTAATGTCTTTTCACATTGCCAAGGTTTTCAACCTTTCGAATTTCCCCGGACCTTCACATGAAATGACAGGTTACTGACCAAAATCCTATTCTTTTTCCATGGCTGCTACAAGAATGGGTATATCCATGTATCATTTCGGTAAAAATTTTAGATATAAGAAGAAGGAATAACTTAGTTGTTATCTAGCTGAAGAAGATAACCTTTTGAGAAGTCACTTTTCACAGAATAGATAACATAACAAAAGGCAATAATAGAATCAGTGAGCATTTGTACATGGAAGAAAGGAAATATTTAGGGCCATTTTGTCTTGTGACTTCAATGCTACAAGCAGTGGGTTAACTATAAAACTTATAAAACGTTGCCAGTATAGAGATTACAGTAGGGAAAAAAAACAACCAGTTGTAATGAAGAAGTAGCATAACAATTGTCAATCAGAGGATAGATTCTAGAGCCAAATTGTTTTGGATTTGAATTCTGTCTCAGCACCTTGAATACTGCAATTTTTAAAAGAAAATTGTTTAGTTTTTTTTGCCTAGTTTTTCCTGTTTAAAATGAGGTTAATACACATATACAAAAATTAATTGAAAATGTAGTGTAAATCTAAATGGGAGAGGCAAAACTAAGAGACGTTTCATAGAAGAGAATATAAGCATAAATCTGAGGAGTCCAGTGAAAGACACACATCTGAAGAGAAATGTATTCTCTTGTCTACAAAAAGAGACCCTGAAAGAGGTCAGGGGAACACCTGATGGAGGAAAGGATCTCAGCTGGAATCTGACTTCTCTGCTGCTCCTTTTGTCAGCATGTGAGCCATATATATCTTCAACCATTTTCACCAGAATTCATTGTATGTCATATCCTAATGGCTTTTACCTCCTTTAAAGACTGCTAGAAGCGAATCATTCCAAAACATGGGTCATTTTCTTTCTTTCTGTGAACTGACTGAAATATCCACATTGACAAATGAGAAACAGGAAAAGTATGGACTTTATTAAACACAGAAGGTGATCCCTTTGTTCTAAGCAGCAAGAAAATGTGCTGCAATGGTAATAAAGTGTTTCTTCTCAATTGACACATCAGGTGCTCATATGATGAAATCCATATTGGTACAGAAATTGGTCTCTCAGTTGCATTTTGAACACCTTTACGTGAAAGATGTTTATCAAATACATGTAATTGAAAGAGGCTTAATTAGGCCCAAAAGTGAACTCTGTAGCAAATAATGAATGTTTATTATGGATCATTTAAAATGAACAAATAATATTCTGTTACATTTTGGGGGTGGCAATTTAAGGAGCAGACTAAATTTTCCTTCACAGAAACATTTCAGGAAATAATTACCTACAGTATCCTTATGACTTTTGTCAAAGATTAAAACTATCAGTAAACATGAATGATTTTGAATACAGTTTGTCTTTTAAAACAGCAGTGGTTTTAATATTATGTTTTAAGGAGACAAATTTTAAATGTTACAGAATTATTTCTGCAGTTTTTTTACAAAATATTATGATAAGGAACATATTTTATCTATTAGTTATTCCAAAGAGAGTATGGTCTCTTATGAATTAATAATGTTGTGTTGGTAAAATTTATTTCTGAATGGAAATTACAAAGATCTACTGAGAGTAAGAGCAGCTTATACATTATCTAAAAGTAATCTTTTACTAGATTTACTCTTAGAAAATTTTACCACTTTGTTTTTGAGTTTGGCAATATAAGAAAGATAGTAATTTTTGAAGTGAATATACTGCGGGTGATATTTTTCCTGTCCAATACTGTAAGAGTCCCCTTTTCAATTAGAAAATAATTTGCAAGGAAGTTAATAACAATGCTAATTTCTGGTTTGGAAAATTAGATGTTTTAACATAGTGTGTAAACTAATTTTGTAATGAAATTTTATCAGGCTAATGATGATGTTCTAATGTCTAATTTGTGTAAAGCAGACATACATCACTTTTTTATTATGGCGAATTATCTAAAATTTACCAATTTAACCATTTTAATTATATAGTTCAGTGGCTTTGAAGACATTCACATTATTATGCAAACATAATTACTATCCATTTTAATTTTAATAAATTTATGGCCTTCACCTCAGCTTGCATGCACTCCCTCAGATATTTTGTCAACAACAAAATATTTTATGAGCTCTGAATATAGCTCTGAATAGAAGTTGTTCGTCAGAGTTTGATAGTACATCTGTAATTCTGGGTATGTGGAAAACAGAGCTGAGAGAATCATGACTTAAAGCCAGCCCTGGTAAAAGGGTTAGAGACCTAACCTTGAAAACAGTGCTTTATACCTGTAATTGTAGCTTTGTAGGAGGAGAGGAAGGAGAACTGTGGTTCAAGGCCCATCTGAGCAAAAATATAAGACATAATCTGGAAAATAGCTAAAGCCTTTTGGCTAGGGCTGTGTGGTTTAAAACATATCCTTAAGGAAAAGTTACTTGCAAATTAGCTAAATAGTTTCTTCTGGGGATGGAGCTACTGGGGCTCACACTCAAGGTCTTACACTTGCTAGGAAAGTGAATTGAGATATGCCCCCAGTCCTTTTGACTTTTAGTTTATTTTTCAGATAGAGTCTTGTACTTTTATTGAGCTAGCCTCAGACTGGTCTTCCTACCTTACCACTTGTGTAGCTGGGATCACACATCTGTACCACCATAGCCACAACAAGATTGATTTTGAGACAAGGTCTTAGTGATTAATTTAATTTTTGTAAGACTGGCCTTTAACGTGATGTTTCTGTCTCCATCTCCCAGATAGCTTGGATCTGTCTGTCTATCTATATCTTAGGAATCATAGGAAAAATGCTCAATAGGAAAATATATAAAATATTAGTTAAAAGTGTAGGCAAACTTGGACTTTGATTCTTCTATCTGTGGTTCACAAATAGGAGATGAAAAGTATATCATTGGGGATAAGTGGTACATCATTTTGTTAGCCATTGCAGTTCTTTATCTTGAGATGACAGGTATGTGTCACTGGGTCCACCCACTGATCAGTATGGAATCTCCCAAACTTTTATGTCCAGGACACCTCTCAGTCTTTGTCTCCCAAGAAGCTAACATTACAAGGTTGAGCCACTGTACTCATCTTGGAGTTACAGAATTCTTACATCTCCCACTTAAGTTTGGTACTATCTTCATTTTACATTAAATAAATCAAGGAATGGATAATTTACTTCTTGAGGAAACTAGAATTTATACACATTTGTGTAACTATAGAGCCATTTCTGTATTTCAGCTATTGTGCTATACTATTTCTTATATGTTCATAATGAAATTTAATCTTAATTTTTTAATGATCAGCACATCCCTCATCTCATTATAGTTGAGTTAGTTTTGCCCTAGTTTCATTCTGCCTTTTCAAAATTCACATGTTCCGTGGCTAGGTATTCTGTAGTAAGTGAAGTCTTCCAGGGCAGCAGCTTGGTGGCTTTATATATTCTTGACACTTTTGCATGTAATGGCATCCTCAATGTCTTAACCAGGCTTTATATATTCTTGACACTTTTGCATGTAATGGCATCCTTAATGTCTTAACCAGGAAGCAAAATGTAGGTGTGGGTGTGGTTGTGCACACACACATACATATGTATGTTAGGATAGTGTTAGGGTAAATGTACTGTGAAGAATAGAGAGAAAAATGGTTTACCTGTAGGCATCTTTTTCTTTGTGTGCTTCTTAAGAATAATCATTTAAATAATCATCTGTTAGCAGTAATACTAATTATGAATTATGAAG
Source organism: Perognathus longimembris pacificus (assembly GCF_023159225.1). NCBI lineage: Eukaryota > Metazoa > Chordata > Mammalia > Rodentia > Heteromyidae > Perognathus > Perognathus longimembris. The sequence goes on along the minus strand of NC_063178.1, from coordinate 24,069,568 downwards.
AGCAACTAAAGTGATTGTAACATATTTGTATATGCCTTCAGAGACATAAATGCTTAATTATTACCAAAGTTCCATTACCAAATTCTCTTGAGGCACTCATGTTTATTAATGTTTATTTATAAAGCCAGTCACTTATTAAGTATGCTAAAAATAGCTTTTAAAAATCAATGTACAGCATACTCAATTGCTTGCCATTTGAAAAATATTGTGAGTTCAAAATCATTGCTTTTTCCCAAAAATTCCTAGAATCTTGACGTGTAGCCTAACAAACATCATGCAAACGAAGGACTTTACACAATCATAATTAATGCCTCCATTACCTATTTATTCATGAATAGTTATCTGTGTTTAACAAATGATTGTACTGGCTTGCCCAGGAGTATTTCACAATAGGGATAGGAATATGAACACATATAATATATGTAAGACCATGTGGCCACTTGGCAGCAGTGAAGAAAAGTGACTAAGGTCACAGATGGTACAGTATATCCATCTAGCTGTCTTCCTGGCTCTCATTTATTCACTTGTAAGCTGGGTAAGTCACCAACCTCCTTTTCATCTTACTTTTACTCCACTGTAAAATGGAAATAACAATAAATCTATCATTCTGGGGTTGTAGTAAAGATTTAAATATGTGGAATATTGATAATTGATCATTACAAATAATGGCCTTTAGAAAGTGCTCAGTAAATGTTAACTATGAATACGAGTGTGTTCAGAACACGACAGTAGCATAAAAATAAGAGTGATCTACATCTACCCTAGGTGATCTAGGAACACTTCAAAGAATTGACAAGTGTATCTGAGACAGTCTAGGCAGACCCTTGCACATCCAAGGAAATTAAAATATATAAGTATGGATCCTCAAAATACCTGATACAGCATAGGACTTTATCATAGGATAAAGTCCAGTTGTGATAAGGTATGGAACTCACTAGCTATATTATTTATACATGCATATATATATATATATATATATATGAATTTGTCAATGTAAAAGTAAGTTTGTAAGTATTTCCTCAGTCAGTGTTTTTTGCTGAGCAAAGGTGTGTGTGTGCCTGTGCACCTGCTCCTATGTGTGTGCTATGCAGGAAAGTAACCAATACAGTGAAAAGAGATGATAGGATTGGATAGAATCATGACAATAATGGGGTTGGGCAATGTATTCACATGGAATTGTTTCCAAGTTTGCTGGGGTTGAAGTCACAGTCTTAATCCAACTCTCAAGAGTAACTAGGAGGGAGTGGGAGGTAAGAACAGAAAGAGAGAGTGGGAGATGAGATTCCAGGAAGGAAAGATGTGGAAGTGAAGTTTGGAGTTGGGGAACTGAGGAAGGCCAACATGGACAGAAGGTGGTGGAGTGGCAGTGGGAGACGGAAAGGAAAGTGTGGGGAGGGAGTCCAGAGCCAGCTATTCTGAGGCCTAAGATGTTAGTAAAGAATTTTATTTTAATTGAATTTATAAGGCACTGAGGATTGAAGCAGGAAAATAGATTATTGTATTTATTAGGATCCTGTTTCCTGATGGCTCTTTTATTGATTATCAAACCAATTTCTCTACTTATTGTGTAGAAAATAAATTAGGTAGAGACAAGTATAACACGGGAGAAATAATAAACCCATTGAGTGAGTTCAGGTGAGAGCCAGCGGTGCTGTGTGGTTAGAGAAAAGAAGCTCAACCATTGACATTCATTTGCAGACAGAGCTGACAGGGCTTGCTAATAAAGTTGGTGAAGAAGGTGAGGAAATTTTAAAAACTATAAAATTTGATTCCTTCAGGCATGTCACTTGGAAAACTTGATGAAGAGTAGTGCTTTCTACTAAAATTAGGATAATGATAAACACTTTGGAAAGTCTCTGTTTAGGTGTGTTAAGCTTAATAAGCATTGAAATACATTAAATATATAGGTTATATTTGAACTTCAGATCTGATATTCAAACTTACCAGAGCATTCTTTATTTTTTTCTGGGAATCCTGAGGGTAAACCTACCTCCGACATGTGAGATACATGAACTGGAAGCCAAGAGCAGGAGTACGACAGAGTTGTAAATTAGTGGTCATAAGTGTCAAGTTATGGGGATTAAGTCTGGTTAGGGAATGAAAGCATCTATATATGACATGTATAATGAGGAAAAATTAGGAAAATGCCAGGAGTAGGCTCTTCGGTTTTTTCAAGTAGAAGGTAAGAAGTCTTTGAATATCTGAGGAGTAGTCAAAGAGAAGAAAGAAAAATTGATCCTTGTCATATTACAGAACATAGGAGTTGGATTTATTTAAAAGTAGAACACAGCCAACTGTGAATGATAGAATAAAATAGGTGAGAAAGAAATGCATACTACTGACTGATATACTAAAATAGGGGAAAAAGAAACGCTGGACTTGGCCACATCGAGTTTCAGGCAGCCTCGGCAGTATGTTCTTACACAATGTTTAAGGAAATAAAGCACATGTACACAAGTCTTACACAAATCCTATTTGGGAAGAAACTGAGGAATAATGCATTGACTAGAAAATGGCACTTAAAACATGAAAAACTGAACTCTCCTGGGGGTTTATTTAGATTAAGACGACCGCTAAACCAGTTTTCAGAACAGACAGAATAAAAGAAAGAAAAGGAACCATGTAAGCCCACACAATAGTTTTACTGAGATGAGGCAGAACAGAAGGGTTCTGAAGAAGAGGGGTTTGTTAACATAGAGAGCAGTCAAGACAAATGAGCCCTAAAGTCATTTACCTCTGTATCCACGACATACCGTTTTAATCATGATGCTTTTATTGCTTTGATAGCTAGTATTATTAATATTAGTTTCCATAAAACTCCTGGATATTTTAGTCATTTTACATAACTTGGAGAAAGCATGTTAAACCAATGCAAAATTTTTGTGATTTTTGTGATTGCAGTTAATAATTCAAGAACAATTGTTCATGTGGAAAAATTAGCTCATGTTCTTTCACCATTTGCAGCAAATGCTAAATGAAAATACATCTGATGATCATAGAATTATTTTTTTGGCATTGGTACTGACTGGGACTTGAACCCATGACTTTGCTTGGCTGCATTAAAAATGCACTAATGCTCTGTTAATTGAGTCACCTCCATGTCCTCATTGCATTGAAAACTTTTGCCTGTGCCATTTTTGAGCAGTGATAGGAGTTTAAGTATTATTGCAGTGGATTCTGGAGGAAGACTGAACAAAGGAAACTGAGTTAAAATGTATAGCATTCTCTTTGGAAGCCATTTCCTTATTTGCTTAGGTAAGCAGATAAAGCAGATAAAGGACATGATCAAATGACCAAAGAAGAGACTGAGTGAGGAGGGAGTTTTGCTTATTTGTTTAAATGGCAACATATTTATAAATTGTTATAAAAACAAAAATAGCAGGTTGAAAATACAGGATAAACATGGAATAATATGTGGAGCAGGGAAGCATGAGCAACAGAAGAGAAGAGAATCCTAAGTAGAGGTGGACAGATATGAATTTTATCTGCAACTAAAGAAAGTACCAAGTGTTCTCAGTTAAAGTGGGGTAGAGACTCAAGAAGACTATGAAACTTTGGTTTTAGTAGGCCACTGCAGGAAGGAGACAGTCCAAGTGCTCATATAGGGATTGCTGAGTGCCATATCAGACTATCAAACGAGATTGGGCACGTTCAGGGTGGTATGGCCTTAGACAGCTGAGTGCCATATCAAATTGGAAAGCACACAGGTTTCTCTGAAAAGAAAGAAAGACAGAAAGCTGGAAAGATGGTAAATATTAACATAAGCAATTATGTTATCTAAAGTCTGTCATACAAGGAACTGCCAGTATTTTGCAAGTTTGTACTTTAAGACCATTTGTTTTCCTCTTAAAACTGATTTACAAAATGTAAATCTCTCTATGCCTTGGTGCATTCATAGCATGAACATGTGTGACCATTAGTTATTTGTAGAGAAGTCCCAAGGAGGAAAGGATACACCCGTAGTTAGAATCTTCTCTTATAAATGGAGAAATCAGTGCCTAAAGATATTCTTGCTTACTCATAGTTAAATGAACAATGTCCCCCAAATTTAATGAAAGGAGTATATTTTATGTGACATTAGTAGGAATATTATAGTTTCAAGTCACCTTCAGCCAGACCTATCATCCTTTGACCTAGTAAGACCTAGGTTATATGGACCTAGTTATAATTAGGCTCATCCTTGTTAACATTTAAGTCACGAGGTAGGGTGGGGTGGGATGGAGAGCTTTTCTTAGGTTGTATTTTCTAATCCAGGGCCTCTGAGATCAGAAAATTAGGACTTGTGCCTGTTTTTTAAAAAATAAAAAATATATCTTGTGACATGTGAAAATGATATGAAATTCACATTTTAGTATTCATAAATAAAGTTACACTGGAATACAGACACACTTGGTTATCTCCATATCGTCTCTGGCTGATTTCATGCTAAAGTAGCAGAACTGAGTAGTTGCAATGGAGACATCATGGCCTAGAAAAACTAAAATATTCACTGTGCTGCCCTGTACAAAAACAAAATTCCTATCTCCTGAAATATAGCACTTGCATAGTCCAGTTTCCATTCCCATCTGTCCATCTCTCAGTGCTCTGCTCCTTGTGGCTGCACGTGTGCCGAGGGTGCTCAGTGGGGGGCCTTCCTGTGCTTCAGTTAGGAGACTAAATTGACCTGAAAAAAGTACACACTCAGGGAAGAAGACTTATGGACTTTGTAATCTTGTTTTGCAAAGTCTCTGAAACTTAAAGCACTTTTATAATGCCGATGACTGTTCATAAGGATCCTACAAGGTGCAGGATTTTTTAGAAATCAAACAGTCTTTTAAGTTTGTTTATTCATTATCATGAGATCCACATTTATTTTGTCACCTCTCTATAAAATATTCCAAACTTTAAGTACAATGCAGTTTTATATTACTACTGAGGGCTCTTAGGGGGATATGCATTTTCTATTTCAGAATATAATATTCAGATAGGATTATTTTTGACATTTCAGTAATACAGTCAGATTTTAGCTCTAGGATCTACATTTCAAGTAGATTAAAGGGTAGGCTTCATGGTTTAATTTCTAAAATGTTCGGCTTCATTTTCCTTGTGAAAAATAAGAAAAAGAAGCAAAGTGATGAATAAGAACAGAGAAACTTAAAACAAGTAAAAAGTAACCTTTATGAGCCAATAGCAGTAGAAATTTAATACATAATTATTATGAGGCTATAATGATTCATACCTTCCATTTATTTCCTTTTTGTCTTGGAGCCTTATGATTCTTTTTATTCACAGAATTTTCTTTCTACTCTACTTTTCCCTCTTTACCCAGCATACAGAAATGTTTTAATAATGACATGATTCTGCTCCTCTCCCAGGCTACCCACTTCTATTTAAAGGTGTGTCTATTCTTGATTGTGTTAACAATTACAGTGGCATGTGCTAGCAATGAAAGATACCTACCTTTCCTACTTAGTACTTTTTGTAATTTCCTTATTCTTCAATGAATTCACTTCACAATCCCCAACCTCATGACTACTAGGTTCTTGTTGCCTATTAACTTACTGTTGGTAGGTAACTAATATTTTCCCAACCTTGGTTTGGATGGATATGAGCTGAATTTATTAGGTGATCAATTTCAGAAGCAACAATTAAGGTGAGCTGAGCCCTTCTAAAATCTTAAGTGAATCTCCTGGAATGAGGTCTCCATGTATATTAAAAATTTTAAATCATTGTAGCACTTATGGCATACTTTAGAATTGGTACCCATTAACTTATATCGTCAAGAATTGTATTCTATGTCCTTTTCTGTGGCTAGACGTAAACCCTAAAACCAGTGTTACTTAGCTGAGGAAGTAAAAATGAGATGTTTTTCTTTAGTAATCTCATGTTGATCGTTACATAATAAAAAAGGAAAAAAGTATACATATTATAGTTTATCCATCTCTTTTGGTTTTCCTAGTTAGGAAGATGCAAAACCAAGGGAAGATATATTTCTTTTTTTTAATACTTATTTATTGTCAAAGTGATGTACAGAGAGGTTACAGTTTCATATGTTAGGCCTTGGGTACGTTTCTTGTACTGGAAAACAGTGAATTTCAGGAATGTAGGAGAGTGAAAGGGAGTCCTATAAACCATTCAGGATCCGTTCTGTGAAATTTAATTCCTCAGCTTTTATGCAAGGCCATGAAATAACTGAAAGCACATTTCTTTTAAAATGTCTGTAAATGTTGAGATGGCTCAAATATGGGAGCTGATTCTAAAGGCTCCAATATGGAGGAAAGCTTTTGCTTCAGTGCTGTGGATCTTAGCCGGATGTGAACAAACCAGAAAAGAATCCAAGGGGTTTCTTTTTGTTTTGTTTTATTTTTGTTTTTGTGAAATTTCTTTGACACAACTAAGCAAACAGAGGAATGCTTGCCTGAAAGTAAATGAGCAGTTAGGCGTAACAACAAATGAACTAACAATGTAGAAGGCAAACACTATTGGCTCACCAGTGAGATAAATATGGGAACAGATGAAATGACATGACTACATAAGACAGATGTAACAGAAACAGACAGCAGATGAGATTCACATCTAAATAATAGAGGCAGCTGGATGTCAGTTGAACCCAATAGTCTCTCTTCTTTTATTATCTCAGCCTGGGTAATCTCAGACATTTCCTCTCCTCTGCAGACCCATAATCTCAGCTGTCTAATTGATACCTCTGTTTGTATGTCAATACATCACTATGTTTGAAACCAACCCGATTTTGCTCTGCTAAACAATGCACCCCAATCTTGTCTGTCTTATGATCCACCATTGCATAAGATTCATTTAGAATCAGTGCTATCGACACATCTTTTCCCTTTATTTTCCACAAAATCTTTTCAATTTTGCAGCCTCAAATTGATTCCTTCCAATGCTTCCCTCTTGCCAAAAGTCTCTCTTGGTTGTTGAAGAACCTTTATGCAGCCATCTACTCCCCCTTCAATATATTCTTCATACCACAACCAGAGAAAACTTTTCTACATTTAGTCTTATTATTTAATACCAGTCTCTTTTCTCCAAAAAAAACTGTGATGATTTAGTACTACTACCGTAGGATAGAGACCCAACATGATTAGCCTTGGTTTTTTTCACAACTTTGACACTGACTTCTTTTCTCCTTTCTTTTAGGCTCAACCACAACTTCCTTTTTGTTTTTTTTAAGTTGATCATGGGGCTTGAACTCAGGGCCAGATCACTGTCCCTGGGCTCTTTTCCCCAGGGCTAGTGTTCTACCACTTAGAGCTACCGAGCCACTTACCATTTTCGGGTGGTTAATTGGAGATAAAAGTTTCATGGGGACTTTTCAGCCAGGGCTGGCATTGCACCATAATCTTCAGATCGGAGCCTTCCAAGTTGCTCGGATTTCAGGCCTGAGCAACCAGCACCTGGCTTCAGCCATATGTTTCTTTTAATTGATGAGATTTGTTTTCCTGGGACTATCTACCGCTCTTTTTATTTGCAATGTTATCATCTAGTAGTAAACTTTTTATTTTCCTTTATATATTTCAGATCCCCACTCATCCCTTACCTTTAGTAAAGCCTATCTGTCTAAGAGAATAATGATCACTTGTTTTTAATCTCCCAAGTGCACTATTTTTTTTTTTTTTTGCCAGTCCTGGGCCTTGGACTCAGGGCCTGAGCACTGTCCCTGGCTTCTTCCCGCTCAAGGCTAGCACTCTGCCACTTGAGCCACAGCACCGCTTCTGGCCGTTTTCTGTATATGTGGTGCTGGAGAATTGAACCTAGGGCCTCGTGTATCCGAGGCAGGCACTCTTGCCGCTAGGCTATATCCCCAGCCCCCAAGTGCACTATTTTCATTGAGAATGTCTTCCATAATATGATTGAACTTCCTAATAATGTAATCTTTTGTAAGGAGGAATTTTAAAAATGCTAGCCATAAGGAAATTGAGTCATGAGAGTATCTGAATAAAGAAAGAGTAGAAAGCAAACTCAACAGACCAATAGACTTTTTTTCAGTGGTAAAAGTCTGAGAAGGATGCCAGTCTTCTAGCCAGTCTGGAGCAACCATGGTGAGTTCTCTTACAATGATGTCTCCTTTTCTTAGGGCAAGAGAGTGAAGTCAGGTATGGAAGGGGTCTGGGGCAGTTTGTCAATAGAGGGGCAGGAGAGGAACAGAGAAAGGGGATTATTGTGAAAATTATCAGTTTTTAGCAGACAAGTCAACAGAATCTATGGCCCTCAATCCAGATTATCTCTTTTACAGCTTCAGGGTATATTTGGAGAGAGGGAAGAGATGGGAGCAAGGAAGCAACAAGGGCAATTCTAAGATATGGCTGTCGAGGGAAAAGGAGAGTGCTCTTAGTTTGCCATTTTCTATCATTAGCTATTTGGGAGATAGAGATTGGAAGATCACATTTCAGAGTCAATAGGCAAGAATAAGTTCATGGAGACTCTGTCTCAATCAATGGTGAGGTACAGTGATACGTGCCTGTCATCCACAGAAACATGCAGAAGTACATGTAGGAAGAGCACAGCAAAGGCTGGCCTGGGCATGAAGCAAGACTCGAACGCCAGCAAAGGGCTGGAGGTGTGGAGGAAGTGTACAGTGTCTGCCTACCAAGCATGAAGCCCAGATATCAATCCCCAGTACCACCACCACCAAAAATAAAAAGTAGAGTCATCTTGACATGATTGATTAGAAAACATGAGTCAATGGTAGGTGTTTCTGGTTTACTACTGAACAGCCCCAGATCCTCAAGCATCCTCAGGAGGACGTGATAGTCTCTGTATTTTTAGGCATCCTGAAACCCACTCAATTTCTTCACCATAACAAATGTCTTCTCAGATTCTTCTACACTATAGCTAATGCTTAAGTTGTCATGGAAGTTCCAAAGCATCGATGCTTTTGGTGAAGTACTTTCTAGAATTTTTAGGTAGCTAATGAAAAGAATAGACATAAACATATTAACACTAAATGAGAAAGTATATAGGAATATAGAGACAGTAACACTTGATTTTAAATGGATACTTGAGGTATATCTTCAAGAAAAGGTGGTATTTGAACTGCATTAAGATTTGTATATGAATTTTCTAGGTAAGAAAATATCATCTATGTTGGGTGAGCCAGCTCAAAACTGGTAAACTTAACTACTAAGCAGGTAGACATGGAGAAATCATAATTTGATGACAGCTCAGGAAATGAGCTTCTGATTGCAACTCAACTAGTCGGTGTCTATCATGACACGCAATGCCAGCAATGTGCCAAAGCACAAATAGAGAAATTGTAGTCCAGGCTAATTTGGCTATAAATCTAGATCCCCATCTCAAAAATAACAGGTACCAAGGGGCTGGAAGCATGGCTTGAGCATAGAGTACCTGAGTTCAAACCCCAGTACTACCAAAAGAAAAAGAAAGTAGGAAGGAAGGAAGGAAAGGAGAAAGAGATGGCTGTGGCTAGAAGGAGCATAGAATGTAGTCTGTAGGATGATTTATGAAGATAGGAAGGTTGATAGGACTAGAATATGGAGGGCTTTAAATGCTAATCTAGAGAATTGGGATTTATATATAGCATAAATCATTGTTTTGGTGATATAGGAAGGGAAATGACATCAATGCATTTGTAATTTGCAAAACTGGCTGAATATGGAAGGTGGTTAAGAATGTGTGAAGCTGGAAGTGTAGACAGCAGACAGCGATCTGTGGGAATAGTTTTCAACGGAAAGGGGCGGGGGGGAGTGCTTAAAGGGCAGTAACATGAGGAGTGGAAAATAGGGAATGACTTCTAAAGACCAGGAAGTAGAAATGACATTATATTAGCAATAGCATGATAAATAAAGAGACTAGAATTTTATTCTTTATATGAGTTATGAAACCATTAACAAAGAGGTGATTTGATTTTAGACATGCTAAGGTTAAGTCATTCATTGACCTTTATTGAGAATATTCAGAATTGTTGCTCAGAAAAGAGGTGAGAGCTAAAGAGAGATTTGCATCTATTTTACTAAAATTGAGTGGTACCTCGGGAAAAGAATATGAAAAGAGCAAATTCCTGTTGTTTGTCATACCACAAAGGTTCAGCTAATAAGACCCTTGTCTTAGAAGACCCTAGTCTTCATTGAAAACTTTGCACCACTTGTACAATTTACATTTTAAGATTCAGAAAGCTAATCAAATCATCTTCCTGTCTATTTGCATGGATTAATTTATTCTGCTTGTATCCAAACTAGTACAGAACTGCTTTGAAACAAATAGTTCTATTTACAGCTCTGTATGAGTCAGGAAGTCACAAAATCTTTGTAAATTTTGCAAGTCTGAGAACAGCCTTCATGATGTATGCGTTTAGACCACAGGCATATGGTGAGCCGGTCCTTGGCTTTCAAAGAAGTGTGACTGAGAAAGAGGAGAGTTTGAATGTAATTTAGAAAGGGTTTGAACTGATTTAACATTAATGAATCCATTTTGTCTTAATGGCTATCTTTGTATCTTCATTCTGTTCTCTTGAGATCATATTTTATGGCTTTCCATATATATCTATTTCAGAACCTTTTGTATGTTATCTGGCATGTGGTCTAATCATGTTAATGACTAGATTTGTGACTGTGGTCATTTTAATTAACTGAACAGAGTCTATTTAATTATTTCATGGCTGACATGCTCAAGACAAATTCTAACCTATTTGCTCATTGTATTGGGTCGCTATAAAATTATATCTGCCAAAATCAATTGTAAACAACTATGTAATAAGAACAGATTTTTGACATGAATTAATCTACTCAACAGCAAATAGACACAACATTTTTTTCTACAACAGCCATGAGATAAATGAACCACTCCTTTGTATTTGTCCTAATATTTTAAATCAACAGATAAGATAAGGAAGACTAACTCAACAAAACCTTCTGTGGGTTTTGGTAATAGCAAATGGCATTTATGTTGCTTTATTTGTTTTTATGATGTACTTTGGGCTAAAAGGCATTATCTGAAGCCAGGAGAATGACTTACAAATTGAAAGGTTATAAAAATGTTATTTCAAGTATAACCACAATTGAAATATATTTTTTAAAAATCACTCATGTCTGAATTGAACTTAAGAAGTCATTGAATGACAAAATTGTTTATGTCTAAGGAAGACAGGATTAGAATTTAACTGTTGATTTATAGACATTATATTAAAAATAATTTGGTATGCAGTGAAAATGAGCACACAAATATATTTCATAGAGCTATGCTACATTTGACCATCACAGCATGTTCTTTAAGAATTGGATATATTGCCTTTTGAGTAGCTTTTACAGTAGACTAAAATTAATAGTAATGTAATAGAGATTTCCCTAGGACTACAGAGCCAATAAATCCAGAGTTTATATATTTCCCTAAGACTACAGAGCCAATAAATCCAGAGTTTATACATTTCTCACCATCCCATGAGTAGCGCTCCTAGGTTTTCATAGCGTGCAGACAGAGAACTCTGAACTTATTTTTGCCATTATCTTGATTTTTCTTCTTGTATGGTTTTGTTGCTAAGCTTTCATTAATCTTCATAAAATAAGACTTCCTAAATGAACTCGGTAAACTAATAATAAATTAAAAAACAAGCCCACAAATAATCATACAAACAAGAAAAGAAAATAATAGTCTGGAAATAGTTCTGGAAATTCCTATGCCTGCCACTTTGTGGAAACAGAAGAGGCACTCAGAACACAACCCACCTTCCTTGTATGGAATGTCAGCGAAACTCTAGGAACAGGCTAATGTGGAAGTAGGCCACAGGTTGGAAGATGAAATGCGTGGCCTTTGCAGTAAGGGCCAAAACATGAGCAGAACTAAAGCATGACCGAGGGCTGCTCCCCAAGAGAACAGAAAACTGGAGGCGATCCAGGTTCGTGTCATGGCTGCCTTCCTTCCCATGATCTTGTAACTGTGGTTATCTTTTTTTTTTTTTCTAGCTTATTTGCTAGTCAACTGCAGATAAGTCTTTCAGAGAATGCTTCAGAGAATGGTTATCTTTTCTTTATGTGGTTTTACATGATAAGTTTTTGTCAATTCTCTTTCGTTCTAGGCTTTCCCCCTTATTTCCTTTCTTATCACATCTATAGTTCTTACCTCCTTCTTCCATAAATATTTATTAAATGTTTAGGCCCTAGAGACAACTTGGAATGATCTCCTTTTGCAATCTCTTATAAATAGACTACATCAGTTGCATTTTGGTTCCAGTTTTGTTTTGTGTATTTTAAGTAACTAGAATATCTGTCTCCTTCCATTGGTCTCTCTTCTTTAACTGGAAGTTGTCTTTAGTTGATTATTGCACATATAATAAATGAATATACTCTTGCCAAAAATTAACACAGGAAAAGACATAAAGCAGGGATTGGAATTGTGGCTCAGTTGGTAGCTAATGAGCCAAAGTGCCAGGTACTGAGTTCAAATGCCGGTCTCACACCTACAAAAAAAACAAGAGAAAAGAAAAACAATACAAAGCAGTAAGTGAAAGCTCCAGATAGCCTTACAAATGACAGCTTTACAAAATTGAATTTTGAAATTACAAGGGCAGGTTGAATACTACTTATTCATTCTATAACTGAAAATGTACACTTTTCCATCAACATCTCCCCAGATGAGTTCTGTCAATTTCCTTGAGTAAGTTGCTTGTGTGTGTGTGCGAGTGGGTGTGTCCGTGTGCATGGGTGCGTATGCTGGCTCTGAGGCTTTTTTTGGGTCAAGGCTAGTGTTTTACCACGTAAGACTTTCTGAACAGGCTAGCTTCAAATTACAATCCCCAGATCTCAGCCTCTGGAGTAGCTAGGGTAATAGGCATGAGTCACAGCACCCAGCTGAGCAAGTATTTTTTAATTGGTTTATATTAGTTGTACCAGGAGATTTTATTGTTATAACGCCACACATCTTGATACTATATATCAATCCGTTTCCTCTCCTCTATCACATTTCATGTTCCAATATCCCCCAAACAGCATCTTTAGGCAATTTTTTTTTATCTCCGATACTCTGGCACGTCATTGATAATGTAAGGATGATAATAGGGCACAGTGAGGAAAGAGTTTTTGTCAGTTAATGTGGAGTGGCTTTTATAGAAATTCAGCTGTCATCATCATTGGTGCTATAGTTGTTATTCATTACACCCATTAACAATCAGTAAAGGGGCTGGGAATATGGCCTAGTGGCAAGAGTGCTTGCCTCGTAACAATCAGTAATGTGAGACTATATTTTCAATTGGGAAAACTTGTTAAATGGATGAACTAGCAGTGATTGATTTATTCCTCAGTCCCTATTTTAACCTGTCCAGGGTTCCAGGTGTGCCCGTCATTTTCCCAAACGCAACACTTTTGTTCCCTGAGCATAAATATTTCTCTTCTGTGGCCATCACAATGTAGCCAAAAGCAGACAGAGAAAACTGCAGTCATTGGAGTATTATTAGCAATAGTAACACCATATATTTATGAGTATATTATTTATTTTATCCCTTTATAACAGACAAGTGAGGAATTAGGCTTGGGAGAAATTGAAAGTTAGTGATTAGGTAAAATAAGGAAATTACTTTTATATAGGTATTTTACTTAATGAGAACAGACTTTGATAAAATTATATTAAAAAGTGGCACTGTGGTATTTATTGATGAGGAGAGTCTACTAAACACAACTGAGGACATCTGTGAGAGGATTATGACTTCACTTGCCTGAACCTAGAGGCTTGTCTCTGCCCACCCTGTCTGCCTCACCCACATTTATCTGTGTGAAACCAAGGAGTTCTCGTATGCCAATCACATATATAAATGCATAGCTTTTTCCTTCTCTCCTCTCTTCTCTCACATTTCTTCCTCCACCTCCTTCACTTTTTCTACTTAGGACTTTCACTGTTTATCTTATTCACTAAATCATAGAGGAGTTCATGCATGAAAAATGATGAATTTTCTCTTGCCTTGAAGGTGAATCAACATGACATGACTTTCCAGCTGAAGCATTTATTTTATCAGTCTCTCTCTCTCTCTCTCTCTCTCTCTCTCTCTCTCTCTCTCACACACACACACACACACAGATTTATTTAATGAAACAGTTTGTTAACAAAATTTTGGAAGTTATTAAAATGCCAAACTTAAAAACTATGAGTGTTTCAAGGTAAATTTTGACTACAATGTAAGTTTAAAAGAATTAGATTTAGTCAGTATGCTAACCTGAATATAAAAGTGATGGGAAACATTTAGTTCATGACATCTTCAGTTTGAGTTGCTATAGGCTATTGAGGCAAAAATGCCTTACAGGCAAGTGAAAATATTAATATCGAGATTGAAATAGAAGTTGAAGTTAAAGATAGATATTTGGAGTCACTCATCAGTTTAGCAGAATTTAAAAAGGTTATGACTTTCAGAAAAAACTGGTTTAATAAGATTTCAACTTTTGTTGATGCTAAACACAATAGCTTTAAAAATTGATTACATTGTACTTTCTTTTGGTAATTTTTAACATTACTTTAACAATTACCTACTGTCAACATTTCCATATATACTTATTTCTCTTGTGTCTTTTTGAATTGAATAGTCTGATCTTAATGCATGAGAGATGTATTTTAGACGAAAAGATCCATCACAGAGAAGAAAGCTAATTAAAACATCTATCAGTTTGTGTGACCTTTTTGAATTCAGTATGTAAGAATTAGCACTTATTATCTAGTTAAAAACTTATGAATTAATTATTTGAAAATCTTTCCTGAGTCATGTTCATGATATGAGAATTAAACATTTTAAATATCAAGATAATTATTTAATTGAAACATGTTATAGTTTGTGGATAAGGATATAGCCTGAGGCAGAAGATTTTAGTGAAAGAAATCACTAGAATTGACAACATAAAATGTAAACAGGATGTTCTCTAATTAATATTCCCTATCTTCACTTTGTCTTAGCAAGCAACTTTAGAATGATGCTCTGATATGGACTGAATTTTATAAGGCCCACTTGATTCCTAACACTTCTAAATTTAGGCAAGTCAGAATTCACCATGTTTCACTTAATCCAGGGATAGTTAAAGCTATTTTAGGGCTTGACTTTTGAATTCTTATCTTTATCATTTGAGGATATAAATAACCTTTATAACCCACCTTTGTTCTCACTTGTCAGATATAATATTACTGTCTTGAGTTTCTGAACATCCTACTCCTCTTGCAAATGTGGCTATCTATTGCACTTCATTAAATCATTGCTTATTTTTATTTAGATGCTCATTGTATTTCTGTGTTCATTTGTAAATGTCTTATCAGAATTAAACATTTTTATGTTCTCAGCAGCATAAAATTAGGGGCCTAGAACTTTTAGATTATTTCCAAATGTCAAATTAATAAAATAAGAACTTTCTGTGTTTTACCCTTTTTTTCTAGTCATTCCATACACTCCCAAATATTCAGCTTTGGACATTAAAGACAAGGTTAAGTGCTCACTTCGGCAGCACATATACTAAAATTGGAACGATACAGAGAAGATTAGCATGGCCCCTGCTCAAGGATGACACGCAAATTCGTGAAGCGTTCCATGTTTTTGTCCCATTTGTAAGGAAATGGAAGGACTTGGAAAAAATTATACTAAGTGAAGTGAGCCAGACCCAAAGAAACATGGACTCTATGGTCTCCCTTATTGGGAATAATTAATACAGGTTTAGGCAAGTCATAGCAGAGCATCACAAGGCCCAATAGCTATACCCTTATGAACACATACGATGATGATAAGTGAAATGAACTCCATGTTAGGGAGACAATTGTTATATCACAGTTGTAACTACTTTCAACGTCCCATGTGTATCTGTAGCTTCTATTATTGATGATGTTCTTGTATCACCTTCCTGTGGTTGTACCTACACTATCTCTGTAATTTTATCTGAGTATATTGGAAACGGTGTATACTGGTATTGGAAGTAGGAAATTGAAAGGGAATACTAAATTGAGAGACACAGGGTAAAAAAAGACAAACAACTACAAAAGCAATACTTGCAAAACTGTTTGGTGTGAGTGAACTGAACACCTCAGGGGGGGAAAGGGAAAGGGGGAGGGGGAAGGGGGGTATGAGGGACAAGGTAACAAACAGTACAAGAAATGTATCCAATGCCTAACATATGAAACTGTAACCTCTCTGTACATCAGTTTGATAATAAAAATTTGAAAAAAAAAAAAAAGACCAGGTTAACCATGCTGAGACATTCTATGCTGGTCTCACACTTTCCTTCCTGTCTAAGAAGACTGAGTAGATGCTGCCATGCGAGGGACGACTGATGAGCTTTATTGCAGAGGTGTGAGCATTAGCACTTTACATGATCACCTTGCAGATTATAGTCTTCAATATGCCAAATTAGAAAAACAAACTTCTGATATCAACCAGGTTTCCAACAGTAAAGAAAAATTAATCTGTTGCCATTTACTGTTCAGAGGAAAATAAGCAATGATTTGCGAAATGTCTTGAATTTTTCTGATGTAAAATACATTTACATTTAAAAATGATTGATGTCAAACTAAATGACACTTAAGTTTGTCTTAGTATAGCTGAGTGGTTTTTTGAAAAAATGACCCAATTATTAGCACATTTATTTCAAAAATTTTAGACTTAATAATATTTTATACTTTGATTGTGTGTTCATTCTATTAGGATCTTCTTTCTTGAAGAGACATTTTTTATTCAATTATCTCCTTCTTATTTGAAACTGTATACATTATTATCACTTAGGTCAAATGTATAAAAGAAAGATAAGCAAATGGCTTAATGTGTTTCAGTAATTTTACTATTTCATATTAGTTTACTTAAAGATGTGATGTATAATAATCCCTCCAAAGGCAAGATCTCCTGATGTGGTATTTTAGTTTTTCCATTCACTTTTGTATGCATTTTTGATAGCCAGAGAATTTATCTCCATTATATGAAGTTACTTTATTTAGCAGTATTGAAAGAAAAAGGTAAATGAAGGTTACAAATAAATTACAGAGAAATAGCAGCTAAATTTGCCTAGTTTTGCAGTGAAGCCATGGAAAATGAGGACAAATGGTCCTTCACAGCTGAGAATGCACAGTAACAGCAGGCTGGAGGGAAAAGAAACCGAGAGATAGGAAGAAGGCTGATAAGTTGCTTTGGACAAGAGCACAAAGAAGGTAGCTCAGAGAAGATTATACAAAACATTCCTTGTTATGCAGCTCAGTTATTCTACATCTCTGCAGCTGCACTGAGTCATACATGTTGACTTATAAAATCAGATGAGGCTTGAAGGAATACCTTTAAGTATGAACACTATGTGAAATCAAGCAAAATGAATTGGCACACATCTCAGCCCAGCACAATAGAGACCATGAAAAGATTCTGCCCAGCAAGAGATGACAAATTATAATCAATATTGAAGGACTTATCTAATTTCAAAATGCAAAAAATTGTTGATTTTTAGTCTTTTTTATTTAAATATGTTTTTGCTCTGAACTTAGTTCTTTTCAGAAAATACATTGAGAAATATTAGAATAGCTAGTAAAATTTTAAGGATTATTTTACTAGCATGCATTAGTTTTACAAGGGGTTTCTATCTACGCATATATTTTGAAAAGTCTTTATTCCTATATGTAGTGCATTGCACTATTTTAAGGAATATAAAACTATGTATGCCACTCTAAACTTGCTTTTTGTATAAAAAGGTAAGTTTAAACTCAATTATAAATTATCCTGTCAGATGAAAAATTGGATTCCTTTAAAGTGAGAAATAACATCTAGTTAAAGCAATATTGAAAATCTTTTGTATGAAACTTAAAAACTTAAAATTCAGTAGCATATTTTTACAGTATCTGAACTCTTGTAGCACTTTATACTTTCATGGTATTGGATGCTTTGTTATATAATTCCTTCTTGTGTTTTACTTTCGGGGGGGGGGGGTAAGAAAAATCACTGACTATTAGCTTTCATGGTGTGGGTCAACAGCTCCATCTCTGGAAATAGCAGTGATGGAAGACAGAAGCCTTCCTGAGTCTGTCATGCAGCAGCCCAAGAAGCTTCTAACTCCTTGACTTTGCTTCCTCTGTCTTGGCATGTCCCCGAGGGGGACTTCTACTGCCTGACTCCTTTGTGCCTTTAGAACTGCTGCTTACCCTTGGAGCAGTACTTGGAGTTGGGCCTTAGGACACTTGCTGTATAAGGGAAGAAGCTCAGGATGTTAAGCAACTTGCCACAGTCACTCAGCTAATAAAAAGCTAGTATTGAGGGTTCAAGACATCTGAATGGCTGGTGCTGGTAGCTCCTATAATCCTAGCTAACTAGTGTGGGGTGGAAAGTCCATGATGCTCTTATCTCCCACTAACCAGCAAACAGCCAGAAATGAAGCCATGGCTAAAGTAGTAGAGCACTAGCCCTGAACAAAAAACACCCAGGGACAAGGCCTAGGACCTGAGTTCAAGCCCCAAGACTGGCACCAAAACAACAACAACAACAACAAAAAACCACATCTGAATGTAAAGTCCATGTGCTTTCATGAACTTTTAATTCTCAGGATTGCTTATATTTCAATTAGGAAATCTGTCTTGACCATAACTCTGCTTTTATAATGTCATTTTATTGCTGAAAATTCTTCTAAATAAGCTTGATTTTGATTGACTGCATTTTGTGTAATTGTTCCTTGACAAATTTGTGTAAATCTGACTGAATTTTTCAATACTTCATCATGGATCTTCTTAACATAAACTGAATACTGTTTTTCAAACTAAATGTGGTCTGTTCTCATCCATTTATATAATTGTTAAAATTGTTGAAAAATAGTGCTTTTATTCCTCTCAATATTAACACGTTCTTTAACATCATCTTTTTTGTAGTTTATTTATTTACATCACTATGGTGTCTTTCTGGTTTTAATTTAATTTTATTATGTAGGTGATGTACAGAGTGGTTACAGTTATATAAGTAAAGTAATGAGTACATTTAGTTTCCAACACTGTTACCCCGTCCCTCATTTTCTCCCACTTTCCCTCCCTGCAACTCTTTTCCCCAAATTTTAAAGTTCATTTCCAATATAGTGTCCAGTGAGTATGGCTGTTGTATTGGTTCACTTTGTCCCACCATTTCTATGATTCCCCTTTGCTTCCCTGAACCAGATAAACTTATGTACAAAATAAAGAGTACTGGAATCAGAAACAGTGGTCACAGAACATAAACCGGGCGTGAGGTGGGAAACCAAAGAAATAACTACAAGCAGTACACTAAAACACACACACACACACACACACACACACACACACACACACTCCTGTTTCCATATCGTGGAGATATTTCAATTAACATCATTTTATATAGGGTTATTGTGAACCTCTGCTAGAACTTTCCTAGGCATATACTTGTGGGGGGGTTTACCCTCCCGGGCTCTCCTATCCTGCAGGAGAGACGGAAAACACGCCCCACCCGGACAGGCCAAGAAGAGGAAAGGGCCAACGAACTGCCACCCCAGTCCCCCTTTTGTCGGAGGACCCACAGACAGTCCAGGAGCCAGTCAGCGCTAAGACTGGTTTAATGGCGGCAATGAGCTGTTCTTTTAAAGGGGTTGGAGGCTGGCGGAAGGGAAGGGGTATGTGCACCTATCGTAGGGGCTGGGATTTGATGCCTAAGCTGTCCACCAGGGTGGAGCTCCGAGGGACTTCCCTAAAGGGCGGCCTACATCTACATGGACCGCCTCCAGGTTCACCACCAGGTGCCATTTTGGCTACACGTGGTCCCAAGGCTGGGAGGCGGGGCCAGCTAAAACCGCCTCTTAATGATGCAAGGCATCGGTGGGTGTGCCCCACATATACTAATTATTACAAATGAGGGAAATCATGGAACTTACGTTTCTTTGGGTCTGGCTTACTAAACTTATGATTTTTTCCAAGTCTCCATTTCTTACAAATGGAACAATGTCATTCTTTCTGATGGAAGCATAAAATTCCATTGTGTATAAATACCACGTTTTCTTGATCCATTCATCTACTGAGCGGCATCTGGGTTGGTTCCATATCTTAGCTATGGTAAATAAAGCTTCAATGAACATGGTTGTGCTGGTAGCTTTAATGTCCTCTTACTTGTCATCGTTTGGATAAATGCCCAGGAGTGGGATTGCTGGGTCTTTGGGGAGCTCTAAGGTCTTCTGCGAAACCTCTATGCCGCTCTCTGGAGTGCCTGAACCAGTTTACATTCCCAACAACAGTGTAGTAGCTTTCCTTTTTGGCCACATCCATGCAAGCATCTATAATTTGTTTTCTTTATAATGACTATTCTAAATTGAATCTCAATGTAGTTTTGATTTGCATTTCTTTTATGGCAGAGATGTTGAACATTTCTTTATGTGTCTATTGGCCATTCTTACTTCCTCTCCAGAGAAGTCTCTTTTTAATTCTTTAGCCCACTTATTAATGGGTTGGCTGTTTTTTTGAGGATTTGTTATGGGGGTGGGTTAATTTTTGAGCTCTACGTATATTTTTCATACAAGGCCATTTTCTACTGTATAGCTAGTAAAAATCTGCTCCCAATCTGTAGGCTAGCAATGTCCTGAAATACTAATTATCCTTCCCTCAAAAATTCAAAAACCTAAGTTGCTTGTTAATAGTTTTTTTTTTTTTTTTGGCCAGTCCTGGGCCTTGGACTCAGGGCCTGAGCACTGTCCCTGGCTTCTTCCCGCTCAAGGCTAGCACTCTGCCACGTGAGCCACAGCGCCGCTTCTGGCCGTTTTTTCTGTATATGTGGTACTGGGGAATCGAACCTAGGGCCTCGTGTATCCGAGGCAGGCACTCTTGCCACTAGGCTATATCCCCAGCCCTTGTTAATAGTTTTTTAAGCATAAGTGTATCTATACTATATGTATGTGTAGATATACATACATACATGTATATGTGTATATATATGCATGTATGTACATATGTATGTATATATATATGTTTGTGTGTGTTAGCTATGTCCTTTGCCATGCAGAAGCTAAACCGTTTAATAGCAGCATCTTTATATCTGTTTCCTATCTACATGTGTAAATATGTTAGATGTTCATTAGTTTTCATTGGATTTCTTTGTTCATGGATTTCTCTATAGAAATAGGAGAAATTAAAGTGTTCTTCTGAGTCTCTTCTCTTGCCTTGTAAATAATAGCAAATTATAGAACCTTAGTTTATTATCTAAATCTATTCTAGTTCATTTCTTTCAAAATATAGTTATATTCCAATCTCATACTTTCATCATAGCTTTTTGAGATCTGACTGTATAAAAACGTCTTCATGTGCTAATGTTTCTTTTGCAACAGAAAGGTTTAAAATGCCACAAGCTTTTGATAATCAAAAGTAGCTGCATTGTTTTATTAAGATATGCATTTCCCCTGAGGTCATAACTGTTTAGAAATTATAAATGAAGTAGCCAGTCTCTGTAGAGCAAAGAAATAATAAGTCATTTTAATTGTGTGTTTTCTTTAAAAAAAATTGTAGCCTTGATATTTTTATCATGTTATTTCCTCTGGGCAGCTACACTATAGGCAACTTTCCTTCCAGCCACAGCTAGGTTTTATCGTACACCTTGGCACTTTGCATCGAGGATTATGGAACTTCACATTGACTCTCATATAATTTGATAAAGTTAGTATTATATTACTAGCTATTTCTTTGGTCTGCAGGTTTGATAACTGTCTTAATAGCCTTTATAAGTCCACTCTGAAAGTTTCAGAAATGAGGAGGAAAAGTGGGGCAAGAATGGAAAAATAAGATAATTGGAAGTAGAAATGGAAATAGTGAAATACTCTCTGTTGTAACCTCTGAAATTAAATTTATGAAGCTTTATGGATTCTAAGATAGAGAGTCGGGCTCAATACTGACAGGTCCCCAGTTTTATATGCTCCTGGAAAAATCATGAATATTATGACTTATAATTTCATCCATGCAGTAGGTGTGAATAGAAACTTATTAAGCAGATATTAGATATTAAGAGTTTTGTTTTGACTTTTTGTATTATTTTCCATTGAGTTGACACATTTTAAGGGATTTTTCAACTTTATTTTATTTTACTGTTCAAAACATATTTCATAGCAATGAATATCTACTTCCAAGAAATTAAAACATCTCTAGGACAGTTGACCTAGAACCAAAAGGACTTTTCTTGATCATTGCTTATATATATACATAATGCCACACAATGTTATTTTATATATAAATATTGTTGAGCATCCTTTAAGAATATTTTTCAAGAATTTCTCCTTCAACAACTCTAGTTAAAAGTAGTTCTGGCCAGGTGCCAGTGGCTCATGTCTGTACTCCTAACTGTTCAGGAGGCTGAGATCTGAAGATTATTGTTCAAAGCTAGCATGTTAAAGAAAGTCTGTGAGACTCTGAGCTCCAATAGCCACCAAAAAGCTAGAAGTATAGCTGTGGTTCAAGCGATAGAGCTCTAGCCTTGAGCCAAAAAACTCAGTGATAGCACCCAGACCTGAGTTCAAGCTCCAGGATTAACACTATATATGTGTGTGTGTGTCTGTGTGTGTGCACGTGTATACACACATACATATATATACATACATATATACATACATGCATATATACACATATACATGTATGTATGTATATCTACATATACATATAGTATAGATACACTTATGCTTAAAAAACTATTAACAAGCAACTTAGGTTTTTGAATTTTTGAGGGAAGGATAATTAGTATTTCAGTTGGTATACAAAGTGAGATTGTTCTCTTAAGATGATTCACTATATATGATAGTCAATAATATCAATATTATTCATCTTTTATTACATATTACTATATGTGTACATATATATGTAACCATTTCTATCACAGGGAAGGTTGTAAAGTAAAAAAATGTTGGGTAGAGAAAAGAACAAGAAGAAGTAACAGAGGGGTGAATATTATCAAAATAAAATATATGCTTTTATGCAAATATCATGAAGATTCTGATCAGTACAAAATCCATCCTTGAGAACCACTATGTATATCTGCCTACAATTCCACCTATGCAAGAGATAAAGACTGAAAGATAAAGATTGAGGAACAGTTCAGGCAAAAACATGGAGAGGCCATATCTTAAAAACAAGCCTGGCATGAAATCTCATGCCTGTGGTCCAAGCTAAAGTGGAGGTGGAGGTTAGGCAGATCAAGGTCTAAGGCTAGTTCTGAAAAACAACTAAAGCAAAAAGGTTGGAAAAATAGTTTAAGTGGGAGAGCACCAGCCTAGTTTGCACACACACACATGCATGTGCACCACACATACACACACACACACACACACACACACAACTATGAAAGAGGTGCAATTTTTTCCCTTGGTCTCTGATGTTTTGCTCGTTATCTCCATTTTTCATTCATACTGAGAGTCTCTTTCTTCCTATTCTTACTTTACGCAGTCAGTATATTAAAATTTAACACTAACCTGTCACCTTCATAAGACACTCTGAAAGATTAACAAGTGACCACAATGGGACCACAATGTGTAAAACCAATAGGACAAGAGGGGAAGTGCGTGGGGAAGGGTGCCTCTTCTATGCCCTCAAGTCTCAGCTTCTCTGATTTCCACATCCTATAAGGCCATGAAGAATATTTTGAAAGGAAAGAGCGCACGTTTATGATATGCCTTACATTTGATTCTGGAACTACTTGTCAGAGTCTAGTTTATAAGATGAGACTATAGTCTTCTCTCTTCATCCAGGAGCAAGGGTAAGCAGGTGTGAAGAGGATTGCCCATTTCCATCAGAAAAGGAGGCAGGTGATTCCATATGAACCTAAACACAAACATGTCAGTGCTGCTGTTACATGGTAGTAATAGCTGTAACATCACTATAGAGTTTACTGACTAAAAAACAGTCAAATGATATTGCCTGATGGAAGAACCACCAAACCACAGAATGTTCTCAACCCAGAGAAAGGCTCCTTACCCCTACACTTTTGGCTTTTCTGGAGTCAATTTGGATCCCAAGCCTAGACTGGAATTTG
This sequence comes from Perognathus longimembris pacificus, assembly GCF_023159225.1. Classification (NCBI taxonomy): domain Eukaryota; kingdom Metazoa; phylum Chordata; class Mammalia; order Rodentia; family Heteromyidae; genus Perognathus; species Perognathus longimembris. The sequence goes on along the minus strand of NC_063178.1, from coordinate 24,045,642 downwards.
GCTGCTACCTATCTATACCTTGGCAACTGTCTTTTCTACTATACCCTCTAGCTTTTTTCATCTTGTGATCAGTCTACAGCATTGCATAGGCTATTTAACAAGCAGTTTTGTGTAACAGTTGTGATTCTTAGTCTTAACGACATTGTTTCAGAAACTTTAAAACATGAGCTATAAAGTATTTATAATTAAGAGTACTTTGCCAATGTAATTCTCCAGTTGTGTCTGTGCTGTCTAAGCAAATGCTGTAATTTGCCATTTTTGAAGTTCTATGAGCCCAAATTCATTTAAACACTTGCAGATAAAATTTTTCTTTTCACAGAAACATCTGCTAGCTAACATAATAATCAAATCAAGCAGCAGCCACTAAAGGCCTGGGATGGTGTTGAATAGGAGAGTGATAGTCCAGCATGGTCAAGGGCCTGAATACAAGAAGAAAAAATAATAAGAAGCTTCTCAGATAATCACCTCTGATCACTAACTTACCTTGTTTCTCATTCCCACATTCTTAGAGTCATAAAAGCTCTTAGTGCTTTGGGTGGAGTGCATAAAGCATATCTACCAGGACTTTAGAAGCAAAATTAGAAATTTGTCTTCCTGGCTGTCCAGTTGTCAGACAGTTTTACTGAAAAGATGTAATGCACTTTTGTGGTTGGAATTTTCAGCATCTTTTGTTCAAATGGTTTGCTTGCTAAGTAAAACATTAATATCTCTTGTAATCTCTATATACATTTTATGAAAGCACAGAAACTCCAATCTGCATCAGTATATTTACTTCTTATTGATACCTGAACTCATTGAAATAGAATTTGCTGTTAGAAGATAAAATTGACTTTGGTCTTTTATTCTCACCACAATTCTAAAAGAAATATGCTATCTGCAGTCTAGCAAAATATTTTAAGATAATTAGATACATTTATGCTTAGCAAACTAACTTTTCAGGAAACTTATTTAACAAGCAGTTTAGGTTTCTGAACTTTGATGAAAGGATAAACAGTATTTCAGCTGTTATACATGGCAACATTGTTCTCTTAAGATGATTCATATTCTTTTTAATGTGATTTTTCATTGTCAAGGTGATGTACAAAGGGGTTACGTTATATACGTAAGGTAGTGAATAAATTTCTTGTTATATTTATTACCCCCTCCCTCATTTTTCTCCCATCTTCCCTTCCCTAACCTGAGGCCCTCCCGCCACAGTTGAACAGTTAATTTCCAATGAATTGTCTTGTGAGTATTGTTATTGCATTGGTTTACCCTTTATCCTTTGTCTCATCATTTTGATGTTCTCCTTCCCTTCCCTAATTCAGATAAACATATATACAATACCCAGGGTACTGAAATACGGAGATAAACCATAGGAAAGAAAAAAGAAAAAATTCTACATGGTACATTAAAAATACTAACAATAATAAAAAAAACTCTTGTTCCCATATCTTGGAGTTCATCTCACTTAGCATCATATGATATTAATAAGTGGGCTAAAGACTTAAAGAGAGACTTCTCTGAAGAGGAAATAAGAATGGCCAAGGGACAGATGAAGAAATGCTCAATATCTCTGGCCATAAAAGAAATGTAAACAACATTGAGATTCCGCCTCACCCCAGCTAGAATGGCCATTTTCAAGAAAAATAATAAGAGATGCTGATGGGGATAAAGCCAAAAGGGAAAACTACTACACTGTTGATGGGAGTATGAACTTGTTCAACCACTCTAGAAAGCAGAAGCGAGGTTCCTTAAAAGGCTAAGCATAGAACTCTCCTATGACCCAGCAACCCCACTTTTGGGCATTTACCCAAAGGATCACAAACAAGGTCATACTAAAACTACCAGCACAACCATGTTCATTGAAACATTATTTACCATAGCTAAAATATGGTGTCCTTCAGTAGATGAATGGATCAAGAAATTGTGACACACACACACACACACAAAATGGAATTCTATGCTTCCATCAGAAAGAATGACATTGTCCCATTCGTAAGAAATGGAAAGACTTGGAAAAAATCATATTAAGTGAAGTAAGCCAAACCCAAAGAAACATAGATTCCATGATTTCCCTTATTGGTAATAATTAGTATGTGTCTAGGATAGTCCTAGCAGAGGATCACAATATCTCAATAGCTATGTACCAATGATTCATATTCCTCACAGAGTTGAGATACATTTAGAGCTTGGACTATTATAATTTAGTATAGTAGGAGATACATCACTGAGATTCCAAGACTTTATAGATGTGCCTATTTAATCCATAAGAATGATTCTGCAGGTAATTAAAAATGGTTAAAGAATAGCATTCAGTATGTACTTGTAGCTTGTACTTTGGAAATACAGACAAATATTCGGTGTTTGTGAATTTCATGAATTGACACAATCTTCAAGAAGAGTTTTCAGCTGCCTGGAACTGTCAGTGGTTGAAACTTGAAGTAAAGTCCCATGACATTAGTGTTGATACCGTCATTACTTTTATAGCCAGTCTTTCTGCATGTTTCACTTTCTAAATGCCAGACACTTAAAAATGTATATTTAACTTCCTTCAAAGAATTCTATTTTAATAGTTCAAGCATTTTCATAATAGTATAACTCCTTTATGTCTAGAAACATAAACTAACCACATTTCCTTTTTGTTTTTCAGAGCATCAGGGCATCCGGCCTTATCCTATTGGAAACGATCCTTTTTGGGTCTCTGCTCCTATATTTTCCAGTAAGTAATATAATTGCATTTTAGTAGCTATTGTATTTTGCTTTGCCAACATTGTGTGTGTATATGAATGTATGTGTATGTATATATGTGTATGTATGTTACCAAGGATGTCACAGACACTCAAATCCTTACTATTATCATTGGGATAACCTTAGGCAAGTTATCATTTCCAAAGCTTAGTTTTAAATGGAATTCGTTATACTTTTCTTCCCAAGTTTTTGAAGTTAAAAGTGTAAGTAAAGTAGCATATGAAAGTCACACACTTGGTATATATACTTAATAGATACAAACAGGTATTAATTTCTTCTCCTCTGACCTAAATCAGAACACAGAAACACTCCAACTAGTAATGCTGGAAAATTCCCTATGGAAAAATAGATATGAAAATGCATTTAATAAAATGAGTATAACATATTAGACATACGTGTGGTGCCAGTGCCATAACTGATCATTTTCTCATATTAGTACCATATCTATAATAAGAAGGTAAGTACCAATGTATTGACTTAGTTTAACCAATTTGTGTTCAGCTGTTGTGTGCTAAGCAACATGATAATTTCTGGGAATGCTGTATGAAAAGTATAAACTTGATTTCTTCTCTTGAGAAGCTTACAATTTACAGGAAGAATGAGTCAGTACAAACTGTAATACAGTGTGACAAATGCTAAGAGGATACTGAGAGCAGGATGATGTAGAGGCACTTAGTCCAGGGAATAGGATGCCAATGGAGACTCAGAACTGAAAGACGAGCAGATGTCAGAGAGTAAGATAGGTTGCCTAGACATTATGTTCCTTTTCCTGCTGCCTCCACACAAGCCTTTGTAGCGTGTCCATCTTCTTTCCTACCTCAGTAATTAACTAGAGCCCCAAGCTCCCACTCAGTGATCTCATAGACTCCCAGTTTTAAATAAGAATGAATTTCTTTCTCTAGCTTAGAGCTTTACCCTCTGTTACCTCCATGGAACTACAACAGAATTGCCTACTATGTTTTCAGCTGAGTTACTGATCACTGATTTTGTGCTCTTCTGGTTGCTCAGGCCAGAAACCCAGAAGTCATGTGTGACACTTGTTTTCTCATACCAACTGGGAAACTTCTCAAAATGTATCAACAATCTAGTCAATTCTAATCATGCTTACTGTTGTACCCTTGTCTTAGCCAAGATCAGTCTTTTCTAGATTACCACGATCTCTTACTAATCCTTCTTCTTCCATTCTGGTCTCTTAAAATCCATTTATTTTCAAAATATCTACCAGTTTTAACACCAGAGTTAGACTAATCAAGCCACTCTTCTCAAAACTATTAAGTGATTCCCTGCTTTCCTTATCATAGCAGGCAAAATCCTTAGAAACATCTCTAAAGCCACACAAGATTTGGACTCTGCTCATCCACCCCACATTACCTTAGTTTCTTACCTTCTTTTCTCACTCCACGTTTAGATCAGGCACTCACTGATCCATTCAAGTCGTGAATTACATTTCCTACTTCTCTTGTCAATAGAAATATATTTCGATTAGTGGATATATTGCTAGTATGGCCGGAATGTGCTCCCCTGCCCACATTTCTATGTCAAGTACTGAGTCCTCATTGCAAAAGTGTTGGAAGGTGGGGCCTTTGGGCTGGTGTTTACAGCCTGAGGGCCCTGTTTCCATAAGGGAATTAAAGCCATAATAACAGAGCTTAATGGAGGAATTTTGGTCCCTTTTGTCTTTCTGTCATCTACCCTGAAGGATGCAAAAAGAAGGTGTTCACTCAACATCAAATGCCAACACTTGATTTTAGACTTTGTAGTCCTCATATCTGTGAGAAATGCATTCCTGTCTCAGCTACTTTCATATAGCAGTCCAAATGATTTATGACAAGTTTTTATCTCCATAAAATCATCCATACTCTTTTTTTCTAATTTACTGTCATGGACTTGTGTATATTAACTAATACTAGAGACAATGCATTAGTATTAAGACTGAATATTTTACCAAGCCTGGTACTCTTCCTATATAAATGCAATATCATGCATCATAACATTCAGTCTTCTCCACAGGCAAATCAGATATTTAAACAAAGACACGGAATCCGCTAGTGAGGGAGTACAAGATCTGAAATGTCATAATTAGTCTGACAAATAGTCTTCATAATCTGAACATTTGTTGCTGCTATTGTCCTTTTTCCTGCAACTGTTATTTTGTTTCCAATCATCAGAGTATATCTCCCAAGGTTATACTCTGTACCTAAGATTTTAATTAGGTTTGTGTTTATGCACTGAAGGTAAGAGTCAGATTCCTTTATAGGGATATGGATGTAGCATGAAATAGAGGGATTATCGAAGATTCAAATATAGTAGTGCTCAAATCTGGAAAGGAGACTAATTTTATTTTATATGAGGATTAAAAAATTCTATTTTGATCATTGGTAGTGAAGTCGGGCTAAATGGGAGCCTGTTTCTGTATGTGAGTGTACATGTGTGAAACACATTTGACAAGAAAACTAATGCAGTCAGTAGGTCACAACATACTGGCTTCCTTAGTATTTGCAGAAAACAAGTTTATAACTTTTGACTAGAGTTTTTGTACTAAATTCTCAGCCACATATGAGATGAATTTCCTTTATCTGAAATGCTTGGGACTAGAAGTGCTACAGATTTTGGAGATTTTTATTAATTAGAATATTTGCATATACTTTATCACTCAGATATCCTCAGTCTGAAAATCCAAAATCTGAAGTGCTCTAGAATCTAGTTTCAAAGGATTTCAGATGTAGATTTGGGGAATAGAGATGCTCAACCTGGGTGGCCAGAAGATCTAATGGCATAAATATCATCAGTACCTTTCCATTTTGTTAAATGTTTTACTTACTCTCTGGATTCTGGTGGGGATTATAATTTCAATTGACCATGAAATTTTATTGAGGGCTGTAATTTATTTTTATTTAAATGTACTTGAATAAAACACAATTGTTTTTATGGCTGGGTAAGTCCATGGAAGGAGACTTAGGATATTCTCTGATCCACTGTGTTATGCAATGAGCTTTTTATTCTTTTATGCTGCATATTGTTGTTCAGATTTGCAAGAATTAAAGTTATTTTTGCCTTTTTCAAGCAATCTTAGACTACAGATGATTTCATAACAATGCTTATATTGGAAAGTTGAAATGAGAGATTATCATCATTGTGCAGATGAGGACAAACCAAAATCTTACTAAATTTAGCATTGTTATAATTGTTGGCAGAGAGCTGAAGCGTTTAAAGCATTTTCTTATGGATTCTCAAAAGAATCTCATGATTTGAAGTCCATACATTTGTAAGGAAATGATTCCTATTCATGATCACCTAAAAACTTTTGTGTAACTTATACAAAAGGAACTTTAAAAACTTGCAGAAAACTAGTTAAAGTGTTAAGTTTCCAAAAACTAAATAAAAACAACATAATACAAACTGATAAAACATTTTGTCAGTAATATAGAATCTAGCAGTTTTTCTGCCTTGGCTCTAACATCAGTTTCATTTGATAAGATGGGCATTTCCCCCCTCAAGTTACTTATTTGGTTGTCAGTGTGCCTCTGGAAGACATCAATTTATGTAAAAAGACAATATTATTCTCAGTAAGCTTCACCTTCCCATGGAACCAAGATCCTATTACAGAAGAAATGCAAATTATTAGAATTAAAAGGGATATCAGACACAACAACCCAGTCGCTGCCCAACCTCTTTCATTTATAATGAGAGACTGAAGAAAATTCCCAGTCATTCAGTATTTTTCAGCTACAAATGAGAGAAAGAATGGGAAAGTCAAGAAAGAATTCAGTCTTTTTACTCACTCTTTACTGTGGTGATATTTTACACAGAAATTATTGCTAAGGTATTTTAAAAAGCATTAAATATGGAGCGAGAGAGTCCTATGTTATACTCCTTGATAAGTCACTCCATTAAGTCTCCAAGGAAATGAATAGCACAGAGAACACGACAAGGAATCAATTTGTAACAGCCCAGGGGTTGGCTTTAAATCACAGTGTAAAATCCATACAAACTTAGATGGACCACTTAATATCCAACTTTTTTTTGTTGGTTATGGGGCTTGAACTCACGGCTTAGGCTCTGTCCCTGAGCCTCTTTGTGCTCAAAGCTAGCACTCTACCACTTGAGCCACAGGGCCACTTAATTGAAAATAAGAGTCTCACAGGAAATTTTCTACCTGGGCAGACTTTGAACCACAATCCTCAGATCTTAGCCTCCTGAGTAGCTAGGATTACAAGTGTGAGCCACTGGTGCCTGGCTTTGTATCCAACTATTTTGCTAATGAGTCATTTTTCTGTGCTGGTACAGGTGCTTGAACATAGAGCCCTGGCACTCTTATCACTGAGTTATACCTCCAGGCTGCTATTTTACTGGTCAATTGGAGATAAGAATTTCTTGTACTTTTCTGCTTAAGCAAGCTTTAAACTTTGATCTCTAGATCTCAGATTTCTGAGTGTCTAGAATTACAGGTGTGAGCCACCAGGATCTCATCCTGTCAGGTTAGTTTCACTGGTTTAGAACTTAAGTCACTAAAGAGGGTGTTTATTTGTTCTGGGATCACCCTAAAGCCTAAAATGAAAACTTGGATCCAAAACAACTTTCAGTATAGAAAAGCCCATCCAGAGCAGATGTGCCATCCAGTGCAGAAGAAACATGAGGTTTTTTTTGTCCCATGCACAATGTTTAAGGGAGGAGAAATAAAGGAGATAATTCATAGTAGAAGAGAGAATGAGCAAAGGAGATCATGCAACTATAGCTAAAGCAGCTAAGCTTTTAATCTGCTACTGTTATTGTTTATGTCAAGGCTGAAATTGTCCCAGATTTGGCCCACGGGGACTCCTTTAGGCAGCCTCCCAGTCCCTTTCGTATCCCATCCTTCCTTAAGCACTTTTCTACTCCCTACTGCAACAGAATGTTCCGGGCTCATCCTATCTTTTCTCTCTGCCAGCTCTGCAATCAGCCTTTTCTCTAAGGATCTCTGGTTCTTTTTAGGGAAAAGTGGAAGCAATTTGGTTCTGAGACAGATTCAGTTCCACTGTGAGAATATGGGGTAGAAAGCTCCTAATTTTATAAGCAGGCCAGTATTTTTAATCTGTTCCAGAAGGCATCTCACTTGGTGTCCTTCAGATCCATTTGGACTTATACCAGAGCAAAAGCAAAAATAAAATCAATTGGAAAGAAAGTTGAATACTAAATTTAACAGTGCTGAGAATACAATAGTATGAGGAGAGTGGTTCATGAAAAGGTAGGTTAAGAAGTATGACATGAGGAGACTTACTAAGTGTGAGACATATTCAGTAATATTGAGGGCAAAGTACATGAGACATCTGGACTACCTTATTCAAAGGAACTTGAGGAGTGTAATGACAGAGCAATGTATTCCCTTCCATAGGGAGGGTAAAATAGAAGAGACAGTGGCAAGTGTCCTCTATTTCTGTGCTGTTCTATTTATCCATTTAGCTTGTACCCTGTCAACCTATCAGAATTTGGGGTGACCATTGGTGGGATCATGGAAGTTCATGGAGGCTGTCCAAAGTGCGTATCCTAGGATAATTGGTGAAGAGTCCTTGATCAGTGCTATGTGAAGACTTAACTAATAATCTCCATTTAGTTGAAAGAAGTTTTTAAAAAATAGGTAACCAGTGTGAATGTTATAAAGATGTAAGAATCATATTATGGTAGAAACTGTGAAAAAATAGAGAAAACAGACCCTTCCCAAGTAATTTAAAAACTCTAGTTTCTCTCAATTAAACATGATGGTTTCCCAGACTATTAAAAAAAAAAATTCTCCTCCAGTTTTTCCCTCCCATCCCACCCTCAAATTTTATAGTTCATTTTCAACATAGAGTTTAGCGAGTACCACTGCTGCATTTTTCACCCTTTGTTCCTCCATTTCTGTGCCCATGCCCAAAGACAGATAAAGCAACAAATAAGACAAAAGGAAAAGAAAACAAAAACAGCAACAAAGGGGGAAAAACCAGAAAATCTTCATTTCCACTTTCGGGAGTTCATTTTGATAAATATTGTGTATGGTCAGATGCACATAGATATTGGGCCTATTGATCCTATCCTAAGAATATCCTTCTTTGTTCTCACTCTGTGTGAATACCCAAAGACCTGTATAATTTAACACGTCCCTATGTATTTTATTTCTTTTACCATCCGGTGGTTTTTTTCTTTTTTTTTTGGCCAGTCCTGGGCCTTGGACTCAGGGCCTGAGCACTGTCCCTGGCTTCTTCCCGCTCAAGGCTAGCACTCCGCCACTTGAGCCACAGCGCCGCTTCTGGCCGTTTTCTGTATGTGTGGTGCTGGGGAATCGAACCTAGGGCCTCGTGTATCCGAGGCAGGCACTCTTGCCACTAGGCTATATCCCCAGCCCCGGTGGTTTTAATTATACATTTTTTATCTTTTGCCAGGCCTGGGCCTTGAACTCAAGGCCTGAGCACTGTTTGGGGCTTCTTTTTTTGCTCAAGGCCAGCACTCTGCCACTTGAGCCACAGTGCCCCTTCTGACCTTTTTTATATATGTGGTGCTGAGGAATCGAACCCACTCAGGGCTTCATGTATATGAGGCAAGCACTCTTGCCACTAAGCCATATTCCCAGCCCCTTTTAATTGTAGATTTATAGACACATTTTAGTTACCGCAAATGAGAGAAGCCATACAACTTACATTTTTTTCTGTCTGGCTTACTTCACTTAACACTATTGTATTCCAAGTCATAGTTGAATGACTTTTAATAAACTGAAAGAACCTTAAACAATTGAAATACAGAGCCCTGGCTCTAGTTATCAAAGAGAAACAATAACTTTGTCATCTTTAACAGAGTAAATACTCTTTCAATTGTATTATCTATTAAAAATAATTCATTGTTCTCATGAAATGTAGTAATGACTCATTATTTATAAACTAGAACAAAATTGGAAAACACAAAAACAGATAAAGATCAACTAACATCATTATCATACAGAAATAATGAATACATTTAATCATTTTCAACATCTCTGTATACATAAGTACATATACCCACTTACCAAAAATATGCAAATGATAGGAATTGATATATGAAGAGTTACTTTGTGAGATTTTATAAGAGCTCCTAATTATAATCTCTATCATTTCAACCAAAAAAAACCTGAAGTGAGACTGAAAATTTTCTAACTTATAGATTACTTTATCTTTCTAACAACCATATATAATGCTAAATGATCTTTCAGTCAGGGTCAGTGATTCACTCCTATAAATCCAGAGTCTAGAGGCAGATCAGGAGGACTGTAGTTCAAGGCCAGTCCAAATGAAAAGGAAAAGTAAAGAAAAGAAAAGAAAAATTTAGCAAGACTTCCATCTCAATGAACAAGCCAAATGTGATGAGCTGTAATTCTAGCAACATACACAGAATAAGACCATGACCAATCCCAGCAAAAACTTAACACAATACCTTGTCTGAAAACTAATCTAGAGGAAAAAGAGAGGCAAAGATCAAGTGGTAAAATGTTTGTCTAGCAGGAATAGTCTTGATTTCAAACCCTAGTAACATACATATATAGACACACACTAATAACAAACACATATACACACACACATAATGCTTAAGAAAAAGATATTGAGAAATATTAAAATTTAGATTATTTTTCAATTGACTGTGTTACTAACTTAAACAGTATCACTAAAATTTGTTTTGGCAAGTAAGAATAAATACAGCTCCTTTGGCCCTTTCTTTGTATCCCTTCTCTGAGCATTTTCAAGTCTTGAAGAGAGTTGGTCATTTGTAGATGACTTCTTATTTCTTCCCAGATGCCAATTAATCATTCATTAACCTTGCAATCAAATGAAATAGGAATTACTTTTAAATTTATTGTTCTTTGTCATATTTTCCTTGATCATGGTGTTTCCTTTATATCTATAAGTTTAAAGCATATTTTATACATAGACTATTTAAAAATATAACTCTACATTTTTATGTTCTGTCTTTCCCTTTCATCAGAAGCCTATGTGTGCACAGAATTTTCATTCTGGCCTGCTTGGCACAATTGTATCCCTTTATCTGTTTTCCTTACTTCTTCAATGAGTTTTTTTTAATGAGAAGAAACATATTTTTTTGTAATTTCTCAGAGGCTTATGAGACATACTCTGTGAATCTTTTCTCTGTTTTCTTGGGTAGTGATCCCTTTTATTGTCAGTTCTCCATCTGCTGCTCTCATCCAGTGCTTAGCCAAACAGTCTGCACTGCTTCCTTTCTGTATTCATTCTGATTGAAGTATTTTTACTGTGATAAATATGTACATCAAAAACCTTAACCATTGTAATACTTTTAAAATCTACAGTTATGTGGCTTTGAGTTCACTGACAGTACCAATGGCCATTGCCAGAACTTTTTCATCATCTCAAAAGGATCAATAACTTCTCCTTCTATGTGTCCAACAAGGAGATATGTCCTCTCTATTTTAGAAGTAGAATTATTGGTTCATATGGTAACTCTGTGTTTAACTTTTTAAGAAAATGTCAAATGTTTCCAGAGTGGCTATACTACTTTACCTTCCCACCACCAATTCTGTCTTCCATTTCTCCAAATATTTAACAATGCTTCTCATTTTGTGTTTAAAAAATTGTCATTTTAATGGGTGTGAGTGTAGTTGTTTATTTATCTGTTTTTTGCCAGTCCTGGGGCTTGGACTCAGACTCTGAGCACTGTCCCTGGCTCCTTTTGGCTCAAGGCCAGCACTCTACCTCTTGAGCCACAGTGTAACTTCCAGCCTTTTCTGTTTCTGTGGTGCTGAGGAATTGAACCCAGGGCTTCATGCATGCTAGGCAAGCATTTTACCACTAAGCCAAGTTCCCAGCCCCAAGTGTAGCTTTGAGTTTCAGTTTTTGGGGTTCTGAGTTAGGCAGGTCATCAAGGTATCTAATTTATGAAGAACCATATGACACCTGTGGGAGGAATGGGCTGGGACAAATCACACCTTCATTTCGAAATCACACGAATACTCCAGATTTTCAGGTTTTATTATAACCTGATGTGTTGCCTTCCTCCACGTTAGCTCTACTTGCTTCTTTTAGTTAGTGTGCCACACTAGTATATTAACAAAGATGACATGTCTCCAACTCTCCTGTCATAGTGGGACAAAAATGTTTCTACAGAACAATCTATTAACTCTCCATTTACCTCCCATTCCCAAAAATTCAATCTGTCAATGAACAGATCGCCATTTCAGAACTAGGACAATGAATACTTTGCCATGAACTCTTGAAATAGAATACAACAGCTCTCGTTGTCTCCCCTCATTTTGACTTAAATGAAACTCAATTCTTGGATCTTTTTTGTTTTTTGATCCTTCAGTGATCCCATCCATCCCTATAGCTCAGTGTACTCTCAGAATGCCAGTAACACCCAAATCAAATTCCCAGCCCCACTCTTTTTCCTGAATTTTAGACCTCCATGTGTATCTATCTGTTCAGAATACCTACTTGGAATCTGATAGACATTGCAAACTTAATACATCCCAAACTTTACTAATCCCACCATCAAATCTTCTCTACAGAAAACTGTTCAATTCTAGCTGGCAGAAATTCTGCCTTTCCATTTGACTTCTCTTTATCTTCCATAACTAATTCATTAGAATGCCCTTTTGGTTCTAATTTCCAAACATATCCAGACTCTAACCATTTCATGGTACTGTTAATCACACTGTTCTGAACCTTTATAATTGGAATTTAGACTACTATAATAACTTGTTATACTCTCCTTGTTTTCTACTCTTGGCCTTTTCTAGTCTATTTGTATTATTTACTTATTTATTTTTATTATTATCTTAGGTAGGTATACAAAAGGACTTGCCATTTAGCAAAGCAGTTTATATGTCTTTATCAGTGTCACCCCTTTCAACATTTTCCCCTATCCCTCTCCTACCCACCCTTTCCCTCACACTTCTTAATTTTGTAAGATGTACAGTGGATCCTTGTCTGCATTTTCTCCTTGCTCTTCATTCGTCCTTTACTCTTGACCCCACCCTACTCATTTCAAGTATCTGCATATACAGCAGCCAGCAATCTCCAGTTAAAGCTGAGTCAGACACTGTTACTGTTGGATGTGTCACTCAGTAGCATAGCAGTTGCCTAGTATGCTTGAGGCCGTGGTTTCAATCCCCAGCCAAACACACAAAAATGACGGTAGTGTTACTCTTGCTCAAACCCTACTGTAGCTAATTCTCCCTGTCATTCAGAATAAAACCAGAAAGCCTAACAGACTTACATGATCTGCTTGCATTTTATTACCCGAAAAGGCCATGCAGAGTTCTTTAAAGCCCTGGTGCCGGCTAGCATCGCACTGGAACTTGCTTCTTCTCATATGCATGTGATAACTTCCTCATCTTTTGTAAGTCTTTCCTGAAACATCATGCACTATTCTACATGATCCAGCCTTCTTACCTTCCAACTCAACCACCTCTACATGGTCTTTTGCCCCTTCTGCCACATACTGGCCCCTTTACTCTTCTGGGACAGGCCTGCCGGGCATCTAACCTACCTCCTTGGTATGGGCTTTTTCCTAGAGCGCTTTAATGCATATTTCTGTATAGCTGACTCCCTACTCTACTCTAAATCTTTGTTCAAATGTCAGTTTCTGAGGTAAAGGAAGTTAAGGAGCTCATTATTTTATAATAAGGAAGGAGAGGCTAGTTCAAAATTTGTGACATTGAAGTGAGAACAAGCATTCCAATTGCAAAGAATTCCTAGTGGGACCAAATGGAGACACATATAGTGATGATGTAGAGGCAGAAATGTCCCAGTTTGGCAGTAGACTAAGAACATTATGAATGATTCTAAGATTGCTTTCATAGAAGCAGATGAAGGAATGGCTCTGGCAGCAAGTAAGAGTTTGACAGTCAGATGGTTTAAGCTGAGAAATTAGAAGTGGTGTTTCCGCCACAGTATCATAGCTAGAACATTTCAGCTCTGTAGTAAGAAAATCCTGAAGGCAGTAAAATATCTATCTATTTCTAATTTTCTTGCTATATATACTTCTTGGCTTAATGTCTTTCCTTACTGGCAAAATGTGGCAGGACTACTCTGTCTCTTCCTCCCTGGATGATAAAACTGCTTCTGTGCTGGTCCATGAAGATAAGTAGGTATACATTTCTGAAGTCCAGTAATTTGTGTTAAGTTAATAAAAAGCTTAAGCTTGGGCTGGGAATATGGCCTAGAGGTAAAGTGCTCACCTCGTATACATGAAGCCCTGGGTTTGAGTCCTCAGCACCACATATATAGAAAAAGCCAGAAGTGGCACTGTAGAGTGCTAGCCTTGAACAAAAAGAAGCCAGGGACAGTGCTCAGGTCTTGAGTTCAAGCCCCAGGACTGGCAAAAAAACCAAAACAAAACCAAAAAAAGCTTAACCTTTAGATTTTAATTTTAGCTATTTTATGTAAGTATTTTAGAGAATTTTTAAGTTTCAGGTAAATAGCCTCAGAATCATCAGACATTTAAATTGGCTAATTTCCAGTGCTGAGATGTGTACGTTTATCTCTGTCGTCTTGTATGTGAACAATTTGACATATGAGAGGTATGAAATACTTAGAAATGTTTGAGAGATAATTAATAAAAAAGCTCTAAAAAGAAAATAATTGCAGAGTTCAATGGTATGCCCTGAGAAATGGTTTCTTCTTTACTGCCACTGAGAGGGAAAAATAAAAACAAGCAAACAAAAACAAAACAGTAGAAGACTTGGAAATGAATTTAAAAGATTTCATGTTTTCTTTATAAAAATAACAAAAGGCCATGGTAGACAGAAGTAAGAGGAAAGAGAGGGGTGGCAGAAAGAGGCATGGTGACAGAGTGGAAAACATTTGCAGACCAAGGCTGGGGAAATAACAATCTACAGAGAGAACAGCACTGGAAAGGAGCTTTGAGCTATCCCTGGAGACTGTGAACTAGCTGAGGAAGTGGTAGAGAAAGAAAGCAGTTTCTTTAGTAAAATATATATACAGTTTAAAGAAAATAGTATAAGTGGAAAAATAAAGGCATAATACTTGCATGGAATTATGTTATCAAAATTCACTCTCAGAAGGTCCAGACCCAAGAAAAGTGTAGCTTAAGGAAGTATTTGGCATATAGTCTAAATTAGAAAAGCCAATGTGAGCTTTTAGGAGAAGGAATGGAATGCTTTCTTAGAGTTTATCTGAGAAGTGTCTCACTGTATATGTTTATTTTAGTTACACATTCATTTAAAAGCTTTGGTTGCTATATGTGAATTTTTTTATGTTGTAATTTCTAGAACAGGAGAGAAAATAGGTTACATTTTATGAAACGATAATAACTATTATTGGGCTTTAGAAATGTTTAGTATATAAATTATCTAAAGGAGATGCCATTTGTTATTAGATGCTTATTACCTCTGTGTTTGGTTTATCCTTGAGTATTCTAAATTGGCATTTACTTCGAGTTTCATCTCTTGGCTCGGGGTTTGCGATGAATGTTTCTCTCCCCTCAAGGTTCATGTTGAAATCCTAACCAATCCTAACCCAGGCTATGTTCTTAAGAGGAAGAACTTTTACAGAAGTGATCAGGACATGAGGACTAAGCTCTCAGAAAATAGATTATAAAATAAACCCAGAAGATACACCTCTGTCTCTTCACCATGCAAGTGAGGGTAAGAATGCTGTCCACAGTTAAACAGGTCCTCAAACAGGCACAAATTCTGCTGGTACCTTAATCTTGGCATAAGTTCTACTGGTGCCTCTAGAAGTGTGAGAAATAAATTTCTGTTATTGAAAAGAGCAGTTTATTATAAGTCACCTAACTTGTCGTATTTTTGTTATAGCAGTTTGAACAGACTGAGCAAAGGATCACATAAATATGATGAGTTCAAACATATTTGCATGACATTCTAATCCAAATGCTACTGTCAACTTAGATTTCACTTTGTTCATTTTTTCCATACTTTTATGTCTATAACCAATATTTCCTTTTCATCCCACGGGCGGAAATGTGAGAAAGGGTGGCAGCTCCACCCGGGCACCGCTGTCCTCTAAGCAGGAAGAGCAAACAAGAGAATTACAGAGACAAAAGTCAGAATGATGATTACTTCCTAGAAGGAAAGGGGGAAAGGTGATAGGGACATACAGGGGGAAATTTTACCTAATAGTAGTAAGTCTTAAACTGAGTGGTAAGTAAAGGGTTATTCATGAATCATAATGAAGCTATATTTCTATTTCTATCTGTTTATCTATTGATTATTTGGTTGTTTGGTCCATCAATAAAATTCTAAGGTAGTCTTATGATTAGAGGCTTTAAAAGATGAACAAGAGGCAGCAAAGGAAACTGGGGATTTGCTGACAGGGAAGTAGGATGAGGACCAATTAAAAGCCTGGCATTGGTGGCTCAGGTCTGTAATCTTAGCTACTCAGGAGGCTTAGATCTGGAAGATTGTGGTTCAAAGCCAACTCCGAAAAGCCCATAGGACCCATCTCTGAAATTACTAACATAAAGCCTGCTTGGAGACATTGCTCAAGTAGAGCACCAGCTGAGAGAAGAAGCAAGCCTGAGTTCAAAGCCCAGTACTAGGAGATCAAAGAGCACATAATACAATGTTTCAAAAAGGAGAAATAGTCAGTTCATTCATGTTGCTGATGGGCCTTGCAAGGTGAGAACTGCCACTGAACTTCACAATATGGAGGTGATCCTGACCAGAGCAGCGTTAGTGCAGTGATGATCCAAGTCCTATGTGAATGGGGCTGAAGGATATGAAGGAGTCAGCAAGTACAAACAGCTCTTCCCACAAGTTTTGTAATGTAGAAAAGTAGAGAATTGGAGTGTTTCTTTTCAACATGAGAAAAATTACGGAATGTATTGCTAGTTATGGAATGACCTCATAGGGCAGGAAAATTGTGCAAAAGATAAATGAATGTTGTCAATAAG
The DNA here is from genome assembly GCF_023159225.1 of Perognathus longimembris pacificus. NCBI lineage: Eukaryota > Metazoa > Chordata > Mammalia > Rodentia > Heteromyidae > Perognathus > Perognathus longimembris. The sequence continues at coordinate 24,029,025 of NC_063178.1, read as the reverse complement.
GTTACTTTTAAATAGACAAATGATTATGAGATCCAATGAGTAGAGCAAGGGTGAAATTAGGTCAGAAGCAGTCAGTTCACTTGTAAAGGAGCTACCAAGACTTGTTTTCTGTACATACAAAATGAAAAGCCTAGGTCCAGGGCAAAATGAGAACTTGGGGTTTCTCTGAGAATGTATACTTTGGGGCTAGTTCTTTCATTCCCCCATTGCTCAGGGCTTCCCAGTAGATGCGGTAGTATCTCAGTGCAGTTGAGTGTGAGCTCTCTGACTTTGTGTTAATGATTCCCTGGGCTGCAGCATATATGGTTGCCTCCAAATGATTGATTGTACACTGTTGGCAAAATGACGATTCCCAACAGAATAGACCCCAGATAATGGAGCCAGCCTTCAAGGGTGACTGACTCACCACACATGAGCGGACCAGGTCCTCTTCACAAGCTGTCCTTGTAACACTTACTCAGGGTACTTGAGCTATTTCTGCTACGGCACCACATGGTGAACATTAGGCAGTTTTTCTGTCCAATCCTAGTTATTCTGATCTATGTGGACAATTATATATGACCTTCACACTTCAACTAAATTGATATGTGACAGGTGTTCAGATAAAATGGATCAAACCATTAGATATCTGGGTCTTTGATGGCTCTTAAAAATACTAGACAGGACTAGAATATCTTTTAGCCAACCTTTGCTCTCTTACCTCACTTCTGTTTCTTACTCTGTTTAAACAGAGTATCAAAAAGTTAAGTGCTGAAAGTTGACGAACCATCCATTTTTTTTGATAATGTTTAAATAGTATTATTTTCATCCTGGAAATTTTGGCTTAGGGGAAGTGGGACATTTATCTTTAGGTGTCTTCTCAGTTCATACTTAAGGAAGGCAGATTTTACTTCTGCTCTTTTCTATTTGAGAGAAATGTATCCATGATTTAATTCTAGAAAATGTTTTTATGGTGAATTTTTTTTTTTTTGTCTGTCCAAGAGTTTGGACTCAAGGCCTGAGCACTGTTTCTGGCTTCTTTTTGCTCAAGGCTAGCACTCTGCCACTTGAGCCACAGCGCCACTTCTGGCCATTTTCTGTATATGTGGTGCTGGGGAATTGAACCCAGGGCTTCATGTATACGAGGCAAACACTCTTGCCACTAGGCCATATTTCCAGCCCTTTATGGTGATTTTTTAAAAACATTTTTTTAAAATGGAAGCCATTGAAGTAGCTGAACTTCCTGGAGGAAGAGGAGGAGGAGGAGGAGGAATAGGAGGAGGAGGAGGAGGAGGAGGAGGAGGAGGAGGAGGGAGGAGGAGGAGGAGGAGGAGGAGGAGGAGGAGGAGGAGGAGGAGGAATAGGAGGAGGAGGAGGAGGAGGAGGAGGAGGAGGAGGAATAGGAGGAGGAGGAGGAGGAGGAGGAGGAGGGGAAGAAGAAGAAGAGATGAAAGGGGCAGCTTGTCTCTCAATACTGCTACAAACTTTGAGGGAAAGTACCATAGAACACATGAGTTTCATGGTTTGATTTCTCCCCTACACTATTAATTATCTTTTGTTAATTTTATGATCCAATTTCTGTGCTTCTCTTACCATTATGAGCAGCAACACAGAAGGATTAGTTCAGTGGTGATAGTGGCATTTCCAGGGCATTTTCCGTCCTATATACCACATTATATATCCTTATATGTCCTAATTGCTTTTTTTGGGGGGGGGGCGGTCAGTCATGGGCTTGAACTCTGGGCCCAGGTCTGTCCCTGAGCTCTTCAGCTCAGTGCTAGTGCTCTACCACTTTGAGCCACAGCACCACTCCCGATTTTCTGGTGAATTGGAGATAAGAGTCTAACCGACTTTGCTACTATGACTGGCTTTGAACTGTGATCCTCAGATCTCAGCCTCCTGGGTAGCTAGGATTACAGGTATGAGCCACTGACACCCAGCTCCTAATTGCTTTTTGTGTGTTATATTATTCCTTATATGCCTTTGGATTCCACAATGTGTCTGGAATATATTAAGAATTCAAGAATTTTTTTTCATTTAGTTGTAAATAAGGAACTAGGCACATCAACGATACAATGCTTGGGCATGATAAAACAGTTAGTTTCTTTTATTTTTTATTTTTATTCTTTGCCAGTCCTGGGCCTTGAACTCAAGGCTTGGGCACTGTCCTTGAGCTTGTTTTGCTCAAGGCTAGCACTCTACCATTGAGCCACAGTGCCACTTCCAACCTTTTCAGCTTATATGGTACTAAGGAATTGAACCCAGGGCTTCATGGGCAAGCACTCTACTGCTAAGCCACATTCCCAGCCCAAGTCATTTCCTTTTAATAACACATGAAATGGACAGAAACATATGACTGAAACTATTCTAGTAAATCTATAACTTGTAAAGATTTTCTGGAGATATATGATTTAAATATGTTGAAGAAGCTGTTTTCTGAGAAGCTTAACACACTAGCTGGTGGACATCTTAACTGTCATTTACTGCTCTGATCAGTCTTGGGTTTTATAGTGTAGTGGCTGAGTGTGGCCTGTGGAGCTGAAGGTGTAACTGCCACTTAGCTGGGTGGCTTTGGGCTGATCACAAATCCTTTCTGAGCCTCCATTTCCTTATTTTTCCCTAATTATTTTAAAATTAGGAAGAGTCACATAAAAAGGCTATTTTCTTCCTTGTCTGAAAATAAAGGCCTTCATTTCCTCAGTGCCAACCATGCATGGTTATCCCCAGGAGAAAACAACCGTGTGCTCTAGTTTCCACAGTTCCTGCCCCCTGCTGCCACCCCACCCTCCATTTTCTTCATATAGGGTGAGGTACTGCTTGGCCCTTCAGTGTGAGCCTTGGTTTTGCTTCCCTTCTCCTCTATGGGAACTTGTGACCATAAAAAGCATCTTCTGATACATACTTATAACCCAATGTAAACAAATCAGCCTTTAATGTGTAGAAGACATCGCATATCTCTAAAGTCTTAATGTAAAAATAAGTCAAGGAACAAATGAGCCCCCAAATTAAAATTAAAAGAGGCCGATTATTACTATGATTACTTAACAGCTCAAAAAATAGGCAACAACATGGAAATAAGGTTACTAGGTAAGATTAGGAATAGAACTGACTGCAGGTATCAAGGAATATAAAAATAGAGGCTTTATAAAGCCAAACTTTATTTCTTTTTTCATAAAAAGAAGTATGAACATGGATTGCTCAAAGGTAAATGGATTTTACAGTGACGAGCATGACTCTTATTCCTTCAACCCTATTCTACATAGGCAGAGGCAGGAAGAAAGGGGAAAGTGGGAACCATTATATTGTGCTTCCTTTAACCTCCTTAAGTGAGAACTGAATCACATGCTGGAAATCTCTCATCTAGAGACCATGTACTCATCTGTTCCTAAGAGAGAAGGGAATTACTCATATTTTGAGATCTCCATCTCTGACATGCACTTAACTTTTATTTTTTTGCAAGTGCTTTGTATTGTCTGCATTTTTTACAAGATGTTATCTTTATCAAAAGGAAAACAAGTATAGATAAAGAAGTCCTATCTCTGACTCTGCTAATCGGTTACTTTGGAAGAGCAAACAAAAGTTGCTGAGGTTCTGATTATGCAATCGACACTATAGACTAGGTTTTGTGGAAAACTGCCAATCATTCTTAATTATACTCTTTATATAGCTCTCTTTTCTTGTTTCTTTCATTTGCTTGGAAAGAAACGAATTATGTAATACATGTAATTCAGGCATAAAAGATAAGTTCTTTTTTTAAAGCTATGAGGCTATTAGATAACTACTAAAGGGGATTCACCTAAAGTGGATTTTCCATGCTATTTTTTTCTAGTGACAGCTCAATTCCTTTTAGGGTGCACTAATTTCAGAGGTTCAAAAACTGTTGAAAGTTATTTTAAGCTTAGGTGTAGGAACACTAAGTATAGTGTGCTAAAGCTGGTGTAAAAAAGAAAAAGTACTTGATTTTACTCTGTGCTTCATTTATGGAACAAGATAAATACCTACTGAAATTCCATCTAGAAATGAGAGATGTCTAAAATATTGCTAAGAAGTTTAATACATTTCACTGGTGAAACTGTAGAATTCTTACCTGGACTGCTCCAGGATTGAACTTTGGCAAGTTCATCCTATACATTCATATTCTGTTTCAATTTACATCGAGATATTAGTAGAAAATAAACTATTAGGAGAAATATCTTTGTGACCTTGAAAAGACTTCTTAGTCAGTACATAGAAGACCAAAAACATAAAAAGCATTCTTTTATTCTTGAACTTGAAAACTTCTGGATGGCTGTGGTACTCATATCTGCACGCCCAGCTACTTGTAGGGACAGTGTGGGAGGCTTGTGGTTCAAGGTCATTACAGGCAAAAAAGTAAGAGTACATCTCAACAAGGAAGCTATGGTGTTTACACCTGTAACAGAAGCTATGAACGAATCAGAAGTTAAGAAGATTATGGTCCAAGATTCGTCCAGGCCAAAACTATGAGGCCCTATCTGGAAATTAAAAACAAAGAAAAGAAACTAAAATAAAATGGCCTATTTGAGTGACTCACATGGTAGGGCAATTGCCTAGAAAGCACAACCCTCTAAGGTCAAATTCTGGGACTGCAAAAAGAAAACTTGTGTGTGAAGTTACACACACACATACACACACACACACACACACACACACAAATAATGTAAACCAAAATGAAACTTCCAATGTACTTCAGAAGTGTACATTTAAATGGGCATACCATGTCTGGGGGAGATGTAAAAACCTAAAAGCTACGCTGAAAATTTCCTTATTGTACTTGTATGCAGAGCCATTTTTTAATGAAAATTCTTGGCATTTATATTAATTAATGCACATGCAAATGTATCCTTGTATATGTATACATAAAAGCAAACCTTTTGCCACAAAACTCAACTTTTCAATTTGTCCTTTAGAAAAAGACCCGCTTTTTTTGTGTGTAGATATGTTTAAGAAAAATTATAGGGAATATATTTAAGAGAAGTCCCTTCATGGTTATAAATAAGAATATAAAACAAGTGTATCTTCATTTCAGAAACCTTAGAAAGAGAAAGAAAACATGACCTGAGCTTTCTTGATTTCCTTTATGCTTTTCTTTAGTATTTGAAAATGACTGTGGTAGTCTGGATATTCAATATCTCTGAAAACTTATGTATTAAAGGTTGGTCCACAACCAGTGGTTCCAGTTTTGAAAGGTCACTGGGTCGTGAGACCTCTCATTGGACCAGTGTATTGATCCACTGATGGATTCATAGTTGCATGACATCACAAGCAGATTGTGGGAGTGGGGCTGGTTGAAGAAGTAGGTCACTGGGGCATGTCTCTTTTTTGGGGGGGGGCGGGGTAGAGAAGGTTGGTTGTGGGGCTTGATCTCAGGGCTTTGGCATTGTCTCTGAGCTTTTTTGCTTAAGGCTAGTGCTCTACCACGTTGAGCCACAACTCCACTTTCGTTTATCTGGTTGTTAATCGGAGATAAACGTCTCATGGACTTTCCTGCCTAGGCTGGCTTTGGACCTTGATCCTCAGATCTCAGCCTCCTGAGTAACTAGTATTACAGGTATGTGGCAGCAGAGCCCAGCCTGGGGGCATGTCTTTGAGGAGTATCTTGTCCCTAGCCTGCCCCTGCCCCCCATTTCTCTCTCTCTCTTTCTCTCTCTCTCTTCTTTTCCTCTGCATTTTGCATGTTCTGAAATAAGCAACCGTTTTACGATTCACTTTCTCTACCATAGTCCTTTGCTCCATCTCAGATCTAAAGAAAGGAGGCCAAAGGGCCATGGACTGAATATAGGAAAGACTGTGAGCCAAAGTCAACTTTTTTTCCCTTCCCCTTGTTTATCCAGGGAATTTTGTCACAGTGAGAAAAGGCTAACTACCATAATGATTAATTGGATTTTCATAAAAATTATCACTTACAAAGAGTCAGAGTCAATAAGCACTACAAAAATCTTCATGTGCAGAATTGCAGCTTAAAAGCAAAGCACATCTCCTTGCAGACGTTTCAAACACTATTGACATATTGCCCTTTCCCAAGAGACAGAGTGGAGGTGCTTATTGTTGAGTGGAGAAGGCCTTTGTTCAAGCAGCACTGAAGAGCTGGACTTGGAGAGGTCTCCTAGCATGGGGCCTCCTTAAACACAATTGCTACAAAAGTCCCGTGTTGTGCTGTGTCCTCCCTGGCCTGACTTCTGCATCACTCACCCCGTCCTTCTCTCTTTTATGTAACCCAGTGCCATTCTACTCTAGCCCAGTGTATCTCTGCGCTACTTCCCCAAGCCCCATGCAGTGCTTTGTAAATGTCACTCTGAGAAGATACCTTGTTCCCTGAAAGAATTGTTTTCTAAAGGGCTCCATGGCTGAAGGGAAATTTTTCTGAAGGGCAGTTTGGACGGGAGGGATTATTTGTTTCTTTCTTTGTTTAGCTAGCTAGGTTTTTAGTTTTTAAGGTTTTTCAATCTTTCAGGAGAGACTCTGGTTGCTCATTATTGACTCAGAAAAGTCACTGGATTTGTGAGGTGGATAAACACAAAAGGAAAAATAAAGGTAACTGTGTATCTCTGCAGTGTCTGTTGCTTTGTGGCCTCACTTGTCATGGATTTCCATCTTCTGCATGGAAGGTTTACTAAAAAAACTTTTAAGTGAACTATTAACTATTTAGACTAGTGAGTTAAATATCTACAACAAAACTTACTATTTGAGTCTGAAAGCTCTGAAAATGTATGCTTTGTGACAGTTCAGGCACATCTGGACCTTCAGTCAGCAATATAAATGAACTGCCCTTCCCATTTATTTTTTAATAAGAAAATACATGAGGTAATTTTGTAGTTATTTGCTTATGTGCTAGAGCATAAATGTTTGCCTGTGCTGCTTAAATTCTAATTGACTATGGGATTTAAAAAATACAATACAAAAGTTAACTGTCATTTAAACTCTGTGACATTAGAGTTAAATTAATCTATAATACAGTCCCAAAGATGTTTCTCTAGAGAGCAGGTTATACTCTGCATGTGGGGAGCTTCAGTAGCCTAGATATTAATTTGGGAGAAAAGGGATTCATTTTGTTACAGAGAAGAGAATCTCTGATCTGTATAATGGTATCGTTAAGTAGCATTTGTTTTCTATAGCATAAATCAATATTCAAAGACATCAGTCTCATGAACTCATCTTAAACATTTTTCACTAATGCTTAATCTTAATTTCCATAATTTTCTGACCATAAGTTCTTAGCATGCTTCATTAAAATATATATTAGGCAAAAAGTTATATAAAAACTAGAGATACTATAATCCCATTACTGAAATATTATTAGTACATCCCTATTTTTGTTTCCTAAAACTTTAATTAGAGGCCTACTACAGATAATGTTTTTATATTCTTTTCACTTACCTACACAATAAATATTCAGCAACACTATAACATATAGCAGTTATATAATAATTCAATATATAGATGTACTGTAGTACTAAAATTTAACTATTTCCAGACTTGTTTTAACTATACCTTGACTTTCTTTCCCTTTAAAAAATGTTAAAAGCTGTGATAAATCACTATGCAGCAAAGCTCTTTGCCCATGACTATCTGAATCCCTGGTTGTTTCTACCATATACATTGTTGTATTCTGAGATTAAAAAAAATATTGGCTCTTTTAAGTTTAAAAATATGAATATTTTCAAGCTAATTTTCTCTTTCAAAATAAGATTTGTGTATTTATTTAACAGTATGTTTTATTATTTATTCCTCATAATATAACACTAGAAACAACCAAAAATGTTCACCAAAACATTAATATATTGCCATTTACAACCATATAATCTTGTATAATTCAGTTTATGTGAAACACTCAAAAGATAAATTAAATGGATAGTAATGGGAAGCAGGAGTTGCCTGAAGCCAGAGGTGAATGATAGAGATTTGTCCACTATAAAAAAATAAAATACAGATAGCAAAGAAAAGGAAGTTTTCTCAACATTTAGAGATATGAATAATCTGCAAAAAGTTAAATTCTTAGACACGTGAGAAACAAGTTGAATTTAGTGAGGTTTATTGACTGACTTAGTAAGTGAAATACCCTGAACTATTCTACCACACTTTTACCATTCTTGAAATTATTGAAAGATTTCATTCTTTCATGATGTTAAAATTTTTTGTTGTTTGTTGTGTGCTGCTACCATTCATTGGTAAGGAAAAAAATATCAATAAGATGGCTTATCAGTATTATGTAGTCAGCTTTCTGCATTGAGAGGAACTTTGGGCGCTCCGTTAGCTTCTACTATTTCTTTTAGAGCAAGCTTTCTCCACCTCAGCACCATTGGCAGTCTGAGCTGGACAGCTCTTTGGGGTCTGTCCTAGACATTGGAAAATATTTGGTAGCATCTCTGGCTTCACCCACTACATGCCAGCAGCATTCCATCCTCAGTTATGACACTTATCAATGTCTACAGAGTCCCTTGGGGGATAAAAATCAGTCCTCCTTGAGAACCACCGACTTAAAGATAATCCAACTCTTTATTGCTTTACCAGTATTCTCTCTATTATTTTGCCACTTGGACATCCTTCTGATCGTCAGCCTCTGGACTTTCTGTCTTGCTGTGATTTCAGATTAGTATCTTGGACCTTGAGAGGTCTTAGTTGTGCCAAGTCCATAAATACTCAAATTATTTCTGCACATCAGCTACACTAAGGCAGCCTATGGATGAAGACTGCCTTGTAACAGGAGGAAAAAGAGGGATTTGCGACGCGCCCATGCTTCTTAGAACTTTATGCCAGGCATTAACTATACGTGACTCTCTACTAGATCTCATTTTAAACAAATGAAGCGTATCTAATTTTACTTCTTCTATAGTTAAGCAGGTGTTTAACAAGGTGAAAAAGGAAAAAGACGCCAGGGAATTTTCCAGTTAGTGGAACTCCTTGGTGCTTTTCCAATTACCTGGGAAAGGATGTTTAGAAGAATTGGGAGACATTTGAGAGGCAAGAAAGTAATGGTATAGGTGAAATAGCTTTTCTCATTCTCATTTTGGGTTGGAGATTAACAACCTCTGGGAGAGGCAGGTAGAAAAACGAGAGTCACAAGTATTACTTCATGTTCAATAGACCTTTTACTAAAGGCTCTGTGGCAACCCACTTGAGGGAGAAATAAGACAATATATATATATGTGTATATATATATATATATATGTATATATATACATCACATTCCCAGTGTGGGGAAAGGCATGGGCCTAGCTGTTAGCGTTGGATAGCATCACTAGTTGCTTCAGCAACAGGGAAGTCTTTTGTCTATTGCAAATGAGTAGAACAGACAGCAGCAGGGATTTGGGAGATGAGTTTTGATTTTGTGTTGTTGTTGACCAATTATGCTGAAAGAGGCCTTTTTGTTTTCATTTGAATATATCATCATGAAAGAACCATTTCACTAATAGCAGTATTACTAAACTTGTCAAAATAATTTAACACTGTTGTTTTAAGAGTGGCTTTATTTGATCTAGGGCCAGTTTAAGCACTTTAGAAGCAACATTTTAAAATTTGATTTGATCAATGAAAAGGAAGTGAAGGGGAGAGGTAAGGAAGGAATTTGATTTTATTTGGGTTCACAACCTGAGTTCACCTATTTAACCAAACACATAGCATGTTACTGTTCTTCTACATTTCCCTCCAGCCACAACCCACCAGAGCAAGCACTGTTCCAACATCTTTCAGCATGGATTACACTTGCCTCTGTGTGTGTGTGTGTGTGTGTGTGTGTGTTGTGCATAAAAACAGCCACTCATTACATAGATTTTAAATGAATATGAGAAGGTATCCTTAGTGCTAACTACTGTACAGATCATTCTGGAATGCAGGACCATTTGCTCTAGTATAACCTCTGCTCAGCTGTTGTGTATCTTCAGGTGGGTACTGGCTGTCAAAACTGTTGGATTTCTATTGGAAGGCATCACAGCTAGGCAGGGAGGCTGGAGAGCAGCTCATCATTTTCTTGAGGGCTACAGGATTTCTGGACACTTTCAGGGCCTCAGAATGCCCCTGGGGCCTAATTTTCTTCTCATTGCTAAAGAAAGGCTTCCAGCGGGGAATGAGGGAGGAGGTAACAAACAGTACAAGACGTGTACCCAAGGCCTAACGTATGAAACTGTGACCTCTCTGTACATCACTTTGACAATAAATAAGAAGAAAAAAAAAAGAAAGGCTTCCAGGATGACTAAGATTTTTGGAAGAATACAGATCTCAGGATATGATCAAGTAGGAATGGCAGAAACATCTTTGTCCAATGAACTTGTTTTCTTTTAAGCCTGACGATTGACTCAATAGCAAGCTAATAAAAGTTGATGCCTTTCATTTATTTCTTTTTACACTTTTCCCAAATTTGGCTGATTTTAATAAACATGCCTAGGAATTTTATATCACAAGTGATATATTGGAGTTTCAAGAGTAACGAACTTTTTCAAAGGGTTGAAAAGTTCATTATGATTCAGAGAAGAGTTTTTCTACCCTGAGATACAGTCAGTTCATGAACTCCATACCCAGGTTCCAACCTCTTTGTGAAGCCTTCCAATGAAAGAATATCTGACCTACCATTCAGAAGAGCTACCATCTACCACCTTGGGATGTCTCTCTATCACCCCCCCCCCCACACACACACACACCTATCTATACATGATTTGAATCTCAAGAGCCCGCAGTGTTACTTTTTCCTCTAAAGATGTGTTGGTTTTCCTTGCCTTTTAAAAATTTTCCTGTGGTCTGATTGATTTTGAGGACACACACAGTTAATGAGGAATCCTGGCATTCATGCAGCTTAGAGTATATTAAAGGAGACGGAAGATAAACTGAACCAAAGAAAAGATAAAAGTATCAAAATGATGATGACTTCTATGAAGTGTACAACATAAGAGAGGCTGGTAGGTGGGAGCAACATGAAAACAAGAGTGGGCTTTGCCAGCACCGAGGTCAGGGGTCGGGGGAGACCCTTTGTGCTTGGAGGAGGGTAAGAAAGGAGAGGCATGCCGGGAGTGAGATTGGAGAGGTGGAAAGGGGCTAAGTCATGTATGGCCTTGAAGTTTTATTACCAGCAAGTTGAAAGAGAAGCATTTGAGCCCAATACCATTTAGAAATGCCTTGATTTGATTTGATCCTAGTGTATAATTAACCAGAATTTTTTTTTAAAGAATGAATCTATTTTTCTCACATCAGACATTCGTGAATTTTCTTTTCAGTTATATATTAATTTGATAGCTAGTGCCAAGTCATCAAAGGAAGCTGTGACAGAGACATGTGTTTGAATTCTTGCCCTTTACTCTGGTAATAATTGAGCTTGTGGTCTGTGACAGTCATTATTTTAATTGAATTTGCTGTGCCAAGAGCTGGAGACTTCTTTGAGAACCTGTATTTTACAAAATTAAGATGCCTAAGTACTACAGACAAATATGGAAAGAAGCACTGATGTGGTTAGACCATTCATTTGGGGGGTGATACTTTTAATTTAATGGTCTGCTTTGACTTTTTCAAATAGTTGGATGGCAGAAAAATAGAGGTAAGAATGAAAGAATAGATTGGATTCCTATCACTTTTAAATCCTGAGAGTCCTTTGAGCCTCTTATTCAATTACTGTAGACTATGACACATATAACCTTTACACGGTGATTTAAAGTGATCAATCTTAAGTAAATAAACAGGTTTTATTTGTTTGGCATTAAATGGTTTTTGATGGGAGCATTTCTCTGCACCCTCCCCTGACTGCAGAACTTGTTGAGCTTATATTGAGGCAAACATCAGCATTTAAATCTTTATGAGTTATATGTAGCATAAAGTGACTGATGGACGAATGGGGCTTACTTGCAATGTTATTGGCATATAAATTAAAATGCTGCAATATAGAAGGATGGGAGAAGAAATAAGATTGCTGTGTGAGATCAAATTAATTTGGGAATCATTTGGACATTTTATTCCTCTAAAAACAGTTTGCTTGGAGGTCTCCAGCTGTGTCTGGCCTGTGACCACGTTCACAGTGAAGAAAATGCGAGCACTGCAAGTGATGCAGCATGCATTGCACTCATCGAGTATGTGTATATGTGAACGAGTGCTTTGGGGAAGTGATTTCTGGTAGGAAGTGGTAGCCAGCAAGGGGCACAAGGGAGTGCAGAATCAGCTAAGTTGTGTTCAAGTTGGGCAGGAGAAATCCCCTAGGAAACAGCGCAGAATGGAATCTAGTCACATTAAGGATCGATATAGGACAATTTGTAAGGATTCCATAAAGGGGTGCTACACTGCACAACTGCACGACAGGATGGGGGTCCTTTTCCCTGCTCACCCTTCAAGTCACAGTGCCAGTGCCATCTCCTTCAGATAGAGCATCCTGTAAATGTCTCTCCTGTCATTTTTTGTTCTTGAAACCTAGATGTCTTTACTTCATGATCATTTGAAATTATGTATTTGTGCTTGTGTTTTATTTATTCTTATTTTGTTTGTTTATTTATTTATTTTGCAGCATTAGGGTTTGAACTCAGGGCCTTTACTTATTAAACAGATACTGTACCACTTAAGTCATGCCTCCACCTCTTTTTGCTTTCATTATTTCTAAATAGTGTATCACATTTCTGTTTGGGCTAGCTTGCATCACGAATTTCCTATTTACACATCCTGAATAGCTTAGGTGCATGCCACTATGCCCAGTTGTTGATTGACTGAGGTGGTGTATTATAAACATTACTGCTCAGGCTGGCCTCAAACCTGACCCTTTTGCTCTCCATCCCACCCCCAGTAGCTGAAATTGCAGCATAAGCCCCCATACCCAGCTATATTTAAGTAGTTATTCTTTATTCCTCACTAAACTAGGCATAATCCTATAACATAGCAGGGGCATGTATCACACTGCGAATAAACTGGAGAATGCTGAATATCCTTCTAATTCTGGTGCATAGTAAAAAGAACCTACACTGTAAAAGGAACTGGCCAGTTTGCCTAATGGTTAGCAATATTAGTTAGGATTTCAACTCCAAGACCAATCCCTGGCTTCTATTCCATTTTGCCCCTTGACATTGCTCTTTTTATATTTGGCACTCTATTGTTTTAAACTGTTTCTCCCTTTATAGACACTGTTCCTGAATTCTGTAAGCTGCCTCCAGTGCAAATCTTTCCTCTTGGGTGCTGCTATAAAACACACACTACGCCCTTCTAGATTACTGGCTCTGATTTCTGCTTCTTGCAACTTGACAGTCCAGCCCAGGGTAGTCCCAAGCCAGGAATGTCTGAGTCTGATACTATTTTAAGCTTCCTCTGAGACAGAGATAGGCTTATATAACCTCATGCCAGTCATGATTTCCAAGGCTGACTGCAGAGAAAATGGAAGTAGTGATAGCTAGGGTGTGTCCCCAATAAACTACCCTCCTGCAGGTCCTAGCCAGGGAAGAAAACTACCGAGCATTCTGTGCCTGCTATGTGTTTGGCACCTTACGTTATATAGGTAACTAAGGTAACTAAGATCCAACCAGAATTCCCAGTGATGCTGTAATTTAGGACTATGTTATTGTTTTGCCCCAGTAATGACACTGTGTCTAAGGTAGGGTCCCTTTGCAGTCTAGTAGTCTTCCCTGCATTGAAAATAAGCTGGCTTCTTTCTCCTGTGTCTGATGCACAGTGATGCCCTGATAGAAGGCAGATTTTAAACACTTGGAGAATAGCCTGCAACACACACACACACACACACACACACACACACACTCACTCACACACACTATACAACCTAAAGGGTAAGAGGAAGATCATGTCCCACAACCATGGACTGTAAATAAACTTCCAGTAAGGAAATACTTTGTATTACATCCTTTCTTCTTTGCATGTACATTCTCACATATAGAGGTGCTATGGTATTTACAACACTCCTTCCGATCAACATTTTCTCCCTCCCCATCATGACATACTTGAGAACATTTATGAAGACAAAAGGATATCTTTGCTTCATAGTCTGGAAGTTTCAGTTCATGATCAGTTAGCCCCACTGCTTTGTACCTGTAGCAAGGCAGCATATCATAGTGCGAGTCACAAGCCAAAGAAAGGGGGAAGAGAGGAGAGGCTGAGGCCTGACAATCCCCTTCTTGACTGCATACGCAAACACCTAAGGACCTCCCATAAGCTACTACCACCTAAAGGTTCTCAAACCCCACAGGCGCAACCTGGCGACTAAGTGTTATGGTTTGGATATTCAAATTGGTGCTTTGCCACTTGAGCTACACCCCTGTCCTTTTTCGTTTTATTTTCCAGTGTGTGTGTGTGTGTGTGTGTGTGTGTGTGTGTGTGTGTGTGTGTGTGTGTGTGTGTGTGTGTGTGTGTGTTTGCTGGTATTGGAGCTTGAACTCAGGGCCTGAACTCTTGACTGGATTTTTCACTCACAGCTGGTCCTACACCACTTGAGCCATGCTTCAGTTCCCATGTATCTTCTATAAATAATAAGTTAGTTAAAAGCTGATATTGTGGAGGAAATTTACATTTTAACTATGCTTCAAAAGCCACATTGTAAACTCCTCTATTATACTTATCATAACCTGATTTGTAAATGCAGACAAGAGTGGTTATAATACCCGATAAATTGGCCCAGCAAAATCTAAGTGTTGAGGTGAATTTTCAAGACTCCATCAATTAAGTTCAGCAAAAAGATTATCATCTTGCTGATGATGTGAAAGCAATTCAGAAACCCTCCTACTAATAATAGCTTATGAAAACCTGCCAAAGTATATTCAATGAGTCACTGTATCCTACATAGAAAATAGTACCTATAAAATGATGATAACAATTTTTCAAGCTTACAGTATCATGGGTAAAAGGGAACACCATGTCTAATGTTGTCTTTGATATCTATAAATAATCACTGGAATGTTTCCACAGTTTCCAATTTAATATCTAGTAATTAATACAAAAATTAACATAAAACTAGGACTAGATTGACCAATTGTAAGACTTAGAAATCATTTAGTTTGAGGGTCTCCATTTCTTTATAAGTAAGATGAGAGTTGGGATAGGTAGTCTCTGAGACCCTTTTCACTTCTGTAATTTTTTTTTAGTTTTAGAGAAATGACAAGAAAAATTCAAATTAGGATTTTTAGCAGGTCTTATTAACAGTGTTACAGTTCATTCTCCACTCCCCAAGTGAAGTCCAATACTTGTTATGGTTATTTGGACATAGAACAAACTGATTGCTGTTAAAGAGCTCTGGCAATGTACTGGTTTTCAAGGAAATTATAGGACTATTTTTATGTAACTCATAACAGAATTATAGCCCGCTTATTCCTTCTGACCCTACTAATAATAATGACAATTTCCTTCAAATTGTCATTGGTCTCAGTAATGAGATATGGGTGATGAGGGGAAAATTAATGATGAGAATAGGTAAGCGCAGGACCGCACTTGGACAGGAGCTGCCAGACTGATAAAAGACTTCCCTTCTGTGTGCTGTCTGGAGAGATGTTGTTTAGATATAAAATATAGATAGGATGTTATAAAATGATTATAAAAGATAAAGAAGATGGGCTGGGGATATAGCCTAGTGGCAAGAGTGCCTGCCTCGGATACACGAGGCCCTAGGTTCGATTCCCCAGCACCACATATACAGAAAAAGGCCAGAAGCGGCGCTGTGGCCCAAGTGGCGGAGTGCTAGCCTTGAGCGGGAAGAAGCCAGGGACAGTGCTCAGGCCCTGAGTCCAAGGCCCAGGACTGGCCAAAAAAAAAAAAAAAAAAAAAAAAAGATAAAGAAGATAGAGAAGTTAATGTTAGACAAAATAGATTTCAAGGAAGGAGAAATTTGTAAAGATAAGGAGGAATCTTTTATCATAATAAAATTGTATATTACTCAATAAGCCATGAGAATCTTGAGAAACTTATTGAAAAAATATTGAGAAAATATTGAGAAAAATATTGAGAAAAATATTGAGAAAATATTGAGAAAAAAAATATTGAGAAAATATTGAAAAAATATTGAGAAAAATATTGAGAAACTCAGGGCTTCGTGCATGCTGGGCAGTCACTCTACCCATGAGCTTCATCCCCAACTCCGTCAAATACATAAAAACATTACACATACACATGTGTGTGTCTCTGCATCTGTGTGTGTGCGTGTGTGTGTGCATATATATACACCAGGGTTGCAATTACATAAGTCAGATAATGAATATATTTCTTTTTGAATAGTGTCACCTCTTACTGCATTTTCTTCCATTTTTCCCTCTGGATCCCTGCCTCCCACAAGTGGTATAGTTGATTTTCAACAGTGTCTAGTGATTATCACTGTTGTATTTGTTTACCCTTTATCCTACCATTTTGTGCTCTCCCTTGCCCTCCCCCAAACAGATAAACTTACATACAAGACAAGAGGTCCAGAAATTAAAAACGGCAGCAGAGAGGGGGGCGGACAGGGAGGGGAGAGGAGAGAGAGGGAGAAGCAAAATAACAACAAAAAACCCCTTTTGTTTCCATTTCTTGGACTTCATTAAAAATACTTTAAATTATAATTTATAGCTAAGAGGATAGACAAACTCACATCCAGTCATAGAGTTTTACAGTTCTATTTTGGTAATAATCAATTCAAAAAATCAATAGTGATACAGAAGAGTTGAAATCACATGGCATAACTTATAATTACCGCACAGTATCCAGCAACAGATGAGTGCACATTCTTCTGAAGGTTGTGTCTTCTGCTCAACAGGATTAACATGGTTTGCATTTCTAAAATGGAAACCATGAATTTACTCTTACTATAAGTTAGCATTAAATTATCCAGTAATAAATGAACTAGAGCCAGAAGTGGTGCTGTGGCTCAAGTGGTAGGGTGCTAACCTTGAGCCAAATGAGCCAGGGACAGTGCTCAGGCCTTGAGTTCAAGCCCCAGGACTGGCAATAAATAAATAAATAAACAAAGTAGAAACTCTCAAAGAACTGGAAATTAAACTATTTCTAAACAGTCAATTTCTGATAAGAAAATAATAATGGAAGTTAGGAAATATTCCAAATTAAGTGATAATGAAAATATAAAATGTCCAAGTTCATACAATACATCCAAAGCAGGTGGTTTAAACCTACAGGGTTAAATGCTAATGAAAATACATATTGCTACTCTATTTTACAAGTGTGAAGAAACAACAATTAACCCCCAAATAAGTGGAGCAGAATGATTGATACATTAAGAAACTCTTCAAAGTCAGAAACAAAAACAAAAAATAAAATTAATAGCTGGAAAATTTAAACTTATAATACTGATAATTTTTTTTATCTAGACTGACCAATGGAGCAAAAAGGAATATACAACTAGATGCCAGTAGCTCATGCCTGCAATCCTTGCTACTCAGGAGTGATAG
This sequence comes from Perognathus longimembris pacificus, assembly GCF_023159225.1. Taxonomy (NCBI): domain Eukaryota; kingdom Metazoa; phylum Chordata; class Mammalia; order Rodentia; family Heteromyidae; genus Perognathus; species Perognathus longimembris. The sequence goes on along the minus strand of NC_063178.1, from coordinate 24,011,698 downwards.
ATCTGGAGGATTGATGCTCAAGGCTAGCCTGATCAGAAAGTCCATGAGAGTCCTTCTTCAAAATAACCAATAAAAAGTGGGACTGAAGTTGTAGCTCAAATGGTAGAGTGACAGCCTAGTAAGCAATGCAAGTGTATACCCTGGTATGGCCCAAAACAAATGAACAAAGGGAATATACAAATCACCAGCTCAAGAAAGTGTAACTTAAGGTCTTATAGCTACTGGAAGGAAAAAGCAGTAACATTATGATTGAAATTTATGCTAACAAATCCTTCAAATGAGATGGAATGGACAAGCTCTTTGAAAAATATGGTATATTGCAACTGGCAGAAGATGAGATAGAAAATCTGAATAGGCATACTTATATAAAATAAACTCGTAATAACATACTTCCCAAAGAGAAAAATGTAAACCACGTTGGTTATTTATAAACCAAGTTTAGTCATTATTATTACACATTAAGGAAGAAATAATGTCAATGTTGCATGCACCTCTTTCAGAAAATGAGGAAGAAGGAACACTTCATTCATCATACTTTGTTCACACTTTAATACCAACTCCCATGGCCACATCCTCTTCCCATAATCTGACCAATATAGAAGAATGTCACATAACAAACAATATTCCTTGTGAAGAGATTCCAAATTCCCTACCAAAATATTACCAAATTAGGTCAAATAGGATGTAAAGATGATTACACATTGTGGCCAAGGGATGTTTGTACAGCAATTCAATTTAAATTAATATTTTTTAATGAATGATATGCCGGGTGCTGGTGGAGGCTCATGCCTGTAATCCTAGCTACTCAGGAGAATGAGATCTGAGGATTGAGGTTTGAAGCCAGCCCAGGAAGGAAAGTCAGTGAGACTCGTATTGCCAATTAATCACAGAAAAAGCCAGAAGTGGTGCTGTAGCCCTAGCGGTAGAGCACTAGGAGCTTAGGGACAACGCTCAGGCCCAAAGTTCATGGTCTAGGACCAGGGGGGAAAAAAGAATAATGTAATTCACAATAATGACAGAATAAAGGAAACATTCTTTTTTTTTTCTCAAATTTTTATTATCAAACTGATGTACAGAGAGGTTACAGTTTCATACGTTGGGCATTGGATACATTTCTGGTACTGTTTGTTACCTTGTCCCTCATGCTCCCCTCCCTCCCCCCCTTTCCCTCCCCCCCCCAGGTGTTCAGTTCACTTACACCAAACAGTTTTACAAGTATTGCTTTTGTAGTTATTTCTCTTTTTTTACCCTGTGTCTCTCAAATTTGGTATTCCCTTTGAATTTCCTACTTCCAATACCAGTAAACACGGTTTCCAATATACTCAGATAAGATTACAGAGATAGTGTAGGTACAACCATAGGAAGGTGATACAAGAACATCATCAATAATAGAAATACACATACACATAGGACGTTGAAAGTAGTTACAACTGTGATATATCAATTGTTTCCACAACATGGGGTTAAAGGAAACATTCTTATAGCCATCCCAACAGTGTAGGAGAAGCATTTGACTATTAAACTTAACATCCATCTGTGATTGAAAACAAACAACTCCCTGTTAACAAGAAATAGGAAAACTCTTCCTCAATGTGATAACCAAAATCATAATTTTTAGTGACAATAATATGCTCTTAGTTACTTTTAAATTTAAAGAATTTAGGAATAGAGGGATATTCAAACCATTTCTGTTAAACATTGCACTGGAGCTCCTGACCAGTGAAATAAGTTAAATAAATAGGTGATTACAAGTTAGATAGAAGTACTGAAAGGTTTTTTTATTTTTTCATTTATAGACAACATAATTGCACAGAAATTTGAAGGAATCTACGTTAGAGCCAAGAAGCAACTTGTCACAAGGGTGGGATGCAAAGTGAAAATCAATTATTCCTATATGCAGAAGTAAATAATTAGACAAATAGTATTCTAAGTTGTGACTACAGTAGTATCTACAGACACTAAATACTTGGAAGTAAACAGAACTTAGCTTATGCTTAATTCTAACTACTTAGAAGGTAGAGATGAGGAAGACTGAGATTCACAGACAAATGGTGGAAAATGTCCTCAGGACTACATCTTAACCATGAAAGCTGTATAGAATCATGGTTCAGATCAGCCTGAGCATAAATGGAAGACTTTATTCAAAAGAATAACCCTAATAAATAGGACGAGGAGTTATAGTTCATGTAGTAGAGTGCCTGCCTAGCAAGCACAAAGCCCTGAGTCCAAACCCCTAGTACTACCAAAACAAATTATGCAAGATATAAAAACCACAAAATATTGCTGAGAAATTGAAAATAGAATATAAATAACTGGGGAAAATATGATATTTGTTAATTAAATAGTATCTTTTCTGTCCAGACTATTCTATAGAACCACTGCAATTATAATCAGAACCCCAATGGATTCTACATGTAATAGCTGATGATTCTAAAATTTATGTGGAAAAATAAATGATCTAGCTTTTTAAAAGAACAAACTGGATGACTTCCCCCACAACTCCCAGGGTCTCTTGTATGCGAGGCAAACTTTCAACCACTTGAACCATGCCCAACTTGGAATTGTTATATTTTATTTTGTAGATAGAGTCATTCTACCTTGTACCCAGATTGGCTTGAAACTCAGGATCATTCTTTCTCAGTCCTAGGGTACCTGAGATTACAGACACATGTTGCCATGTCTGGCCATCAGCTCAAGGACTATACTACCAAATGTCAAGTTACTCACTCAAAAGCTGCAGTACTCAATGTAGTGTTAATTGGTCTAAGTTAAGTAGATCAATTGGACAAAATAAAGCATCTAGAAATAGATCCGTACATAGAAAATCAATTGACTTTTATTTAAGAAAAGGTTTTCTTAAATGAAATCAACAGAGAAAGGACAATCCTTTTAAATAAAATGAATAAGTGTGTGGAAGGGAATAATCCCTCTGAATTAGTTGTGTACTTCTTTAAGCAGATGACACACAAATCACTGATCAGAAAACGTAAAGCCGGTGACTTGATATTCGTGGAAAGTAAAGACTTCTGCTCATCAGAAGACCTATTCAGGAAGCCCTTAATGCAGAGGAGTGAAAGTGGCCAGGTGTACTGGGAGAGTCCTGTATGCTCAGGCCTTCCCTTCCCTTGTGATTTGTGTTTCCACAGCATGGATAAATAGGAAAAGAGTCACAATAACACAAAAGCAATGACTTAGACTTTCTAAAGTGTTATACTGTTTGACCTCTCCATAGAGAGGTAATCATTTGCATACCATCCAGTATGTTTACTATAGATTTATAGGTACATTCTAGCTACCACAAATGAGGGAAATCATACAACCTAGATTTCTCTGGGTCTGGTACATAAAGCTGCTACATAAGAAAGGCCAAGGAAAATTGGAAAAACAGTATGAAACTACTTTGTGTTTTTACTGGTTGTTGGAGATGAGCAGGGGAAGCAGGAAAACAAAGTCTTTTACAGGGCAGATCTAGGAAACATGTTATGTGATAGCATCCTCTAAAAAAATGTCTAATCCCATCCTATAAGACCCAGGGCCAGTGTGCTTTGCCTCTTCTGCCCTTCTCTGTGTAGGATATGGAGGGAGAGACAGGACAGTTGGCGGTAACAAGAGATCTTTGTACACATTCTTCCTTCTTTATCCTCCTGAGTTAGAAATGTTACTGAGAAATAAAACATGAAAAGAAGTGTTGGAAAATTCTCAAGGGCATTCCTATGTGGGAAAATTGCAATGCAATGTGAAGCACAATGATTTTACTCACAAATCATCCGAGAAAAGAAATTGGATGCTGTCTTAAAAGTGTTCTGTAAATTTGATTGCTTCAAAATATAAATAGACCAAAAATTTTTGAAAAAGAGGTAGGAAATAATCTGGTAAGCCATTGGTAAGAGATGTCTAGAAGGAATGGATATTCAATAGCAAATTGATCAGGACAGGAGGAAAGATACTAAATTGTATTAATTTTTAGCTGGTGTTGGGAAGCTAAATATGTAAGTAAAAGTGCCAACTAGGAGAGTTTAAATATTTTTTCTCTCAGACAAGCCCTGCCAGAAAAAGGATGACAAATTGTATGGGTGGGTCAGATGCAGTTGATAGATCGAAATTATTTACCTGAGGAAAATGCAGAAATGCTGGTGAAGTATAGACCAGGGGATCAAGCTGAGGGGAAAAGGAAATAAACCTAAGAGAAGATTTAGTTAGCACGAAAGAGGAAGAGATCAGTAAGAGAACCAAAGATCTTGCTTAGATTAAATACTAGGCAATTGAAATAAAGGCATAAGAAGACTTGAAAAGAAAGGTTTAGATAACAGAACTCTTGCAGGTAATCGCAAGATCAAGTCATAGCCAGTCTGCACATCACTAGAGGAGATGAGAGGGGAAAGACGGTGGAGGAGAGGCAGCAGAGGAGCTATGGGGTTCAAGTGCATTGGAGAATGGCAGCAGAGGTCGAAGGTAGAAGATGCTGTCCATTCCTGGAGGCAGGGGTGTGCAGGGGGTGGGCAGAGTGTGTTCCTTGAATCTCAAAAGGGAGAGAGAGAGAGACTGCCTACATGTAGAACAATATCTCGTTATCTAAATTATTCTGATTTTTGGAATCCTCAGGTTGTGGCTCTATTACTAACTTGCAAATATGGAAGTGCAACTTTTAGTGACCAAATGATTTTCGTTACATATGTCTATGTAAAATATGAAAATATTGGCAATTCAGGGTAATTTCACCTTTGAAAGGGCAAAGGTAACATCGTCAGCAAGTCACTTACCCTCCTAAGTATTACAAGTTAGGGAAAGAGAAAAATCAAATATGTTATACATAGTAGAAACTCTGAGTGCATGCTGGTTTTTTATTCTTAGCAATGGTTATGTGTTAAATAGAACTCTTCTTTAGAAGACAAGTGGAAAGAAGGCAAAATAAAAATAGATCGACAAAACTCATTTGTTATTCCTTACGGAGAAATTCTGAAGAGCTTTTAGAGCAACTGAATGTTCCACTTAGGTATTTATGTTTAGCCCTTTTATTTGCTGCTGAGTGATAAGGATGAGTCCTCTCAGAAGGGACACAGCAATGAGTCAGACTAAAGAGGCTGGCAAAGAAACTCCATCATCACAGGAGTCTGATGTTGCTTATGTTAATTTGCCATTGAGGGAAAATTTATACAGATATGGCAAAATTACCTAATGTTCTCTTTAAACAGGAATAAAGGGGGATTTGCATCAATCCTTAGGGGATAAATGTAAAAGAAATAATTATGCTCCTTTCGTTAACATAGTGCTTCTACATACCTAATTCTTATCTTGTGAGAGGTGAGGAGGATTATTCCAATGTCCAAATGATGGAGGAGATGGACAGAATGAATGGTTCAAGGTCATACAGTTAGTAAGTGGCAGAACAGGCCCTTGTGTCTCCAAATCCTATATTTGCACTATTCAACTTTGCTTTCTAGGAGCAACTAATTGTCCCTCATTATTTGCTGGGAATCAGCTCATCACCCCTACACACACACACACACACACACACACACACACACACACACACACACACTCACACATTCAAATCTACTGCAGATCCTCAAAATTGTTGAGGTAAAAATGATGTAGTAAATGATGTAGTAATTGCAAATAATCTATGCACATCCTCTTGGCATACTTTAAATCTCCTCTGTATTACTAGAAAATCTAACACAACTTGAACACTTACAACACTGTATTGTTTAGAAGTAAAGGTGAGAACAAAATCTATACATGTTCAGAACAGACTTTACCTATGTAGCAAAACTGGGAAAGAAAGCCAAGGTTTCATGCAAATGCTATGCTACTGAGCTCTACGGCCAGCACTTAACATGGTTTTCCTTTTAATATTTTAACCAGCAGCTGGTTGGGCATGAAATGTGGCACCCTTGTATGGGTATGGTCGACTATGTTTGTTTGTTTTGTTGTTGTTGTTTCTGCCCAGAGCACTGAGAGTTGACAGGCATTGATCTCTCCATAGCTGGAGGCATGTAATTAACAGGCCAATTCCAAGCCAGATTGTGACTATAGCTTACATTAGTACTGTTTTCAACTTCAGTTTAAATTGTGGCTCATGAAAAGTGGTGTTTATTTTATGCTTGGATCATTTTTTCAGCCGAGTTGGGGAGGAGGACCATGATGGGAGTTATTGGACTTGAATCTTTTTTAAATAGTATTTTTTTTCCCTTCTAAAGCATGGTCTATGTGTGACTATGGGTGAAAGAACGAACCACAACTCTGAGCAGATGAGTCACTGTCAGGGAAAGGGCCTCTTGGGCACCAGGAAGGGTGAGGGGCATCGTGAACATGATTTCCTGTGTACTCTGTGCTGGACTTTAAAGCAGCTTTGCCTCTAGTCGTTTTATTAGATATCATGTCTGCTAATCATTTTTCTCCCTTTTCAAAATGAGGAATTCACCGAGGAAAGTGAATTCTGTTGCTTTCTGTTTAGTGAAGTCTGGAGTCTGAAGGTTCCCTAAATTCTCTTAGGACACTTTCTGTATCTTGCCCAAGCACATAATGACATTCCCTGGTTATCACAGGAGATGGTTTCTGTCTTTGCTCTGTAATCCCCAGTTCTTAGCAAAATACCCTGCACAGGCATTAGACTGTAATCCTGGCTACTTAGGAGGCTGAGTATCAGGGTTCAAAGCCCATATGGGCAGGAAAGTCAGTAGGACTCTTGTCTCCAAAAGTTGGAGGTAGAAGTGTGGCTCAGGTGTTAGACCGCTAGCCTTGAGCAAAACAGTTCAGGGACAATGCCTGGGTCCTGAGTTCAAGCCCCAGCCCTTCCCTGCCTCATAATAAACCTCTAATTATCCACTTCTCATTTTAGTTGACAGACATTTACAGTGATCATGATGACCAATAGAATGAAGTAGCCGCATACAATTTTAATATTACTTATTATAAGTATTTTCACACACAAAAAAAGTATTTTCACTGTGAAAAAGTTAGTACCACAGCCTGTGAGTTAAATAGGAGGAGGAATAAAGGGATAAAAAAGGAAAGGGACAGGGAGGGGAAGGGCCAAGGGAGACAGAGACAGGGAAAGGGAGGAGGAAAAAGGAAGAAAGGGAGAGAAGGAAAGGAGGAACAGAAAGGTAAGGACAGAGAGAGGGAGAGGAAAAGGGAGAGAGACAAAAGTGGCGCTGTGGCTCAACGTGGTAGAGTGCTAGCCTTGAGCTGAAGAGCTCAGGGACAGTGCTCAGGCCCAGAGTTCAAGCCCCAAGACTGACAAAAAAAAAAAAATATCAGTCCTCAATTCGGAAAAGGGAGAGAGAAAGGGAGAAACAGAGACAGAGACAGAAAGACAACGGGAGAAATTTTGGTTATTCAAGCTATTGCCTGGGCCTACTGATTCTGAAGTTCCTCTGAGGGAATCCTGTACTTCCCTGTATTGTAAATTACCATAAGAGAGTCTCTCTCTCCCTGCCTCCTCAGTCCCAATCCACTTACCCACAGTTAGACTTAAGTCTCTTGACTGCAGCAGACATTTCTTTTGATATAATATAAGCACCTAGGTTTTAATACTGTGCATCGACTTGCTTATCCTTCAACAATCTCTCCTAAAGATACTTGCCAAGGAACATAATCAGATCTACTTAAGTATTTTAAGTTTCATGTGTTTTCTACTTTGTGGAAATAACGAATTACAGTATTTAACCTGCATCCACTGAAGAGAATAATTCCACTGCTTTTGCTCTTGCATATAATGTTTCAGAGACTACTCTTGGATGTACATCTTTGCATAGTTTATATGACTGTATATGTAGGACAGTTTCCTAGAAATGGCATTCTGGCTACATTTTTTAACTTCTCATTTTCCTCACTTGTCCTTAAGCTTGATTGAGTGATTTTTGAACATTCAGGTTTTTCTTTGGTTCTGCCAACTCCAAAGTTCCTTTGAGGAAAACCTGGACTCGCATGCATTTTAAAACCACCGTAGGTGGTTCTGATGTTCCCTAAGGTTTGAAGCCCACTACGATGGTTCCTGGCTTCTACGGTTCCTCATGCTCATGGCTACATCTCTGTGACTTCACGGTTCAGTCTCTAAGATATCCCTTGTTTTAACAATTTCTTTTTCATTAATTATTCCAGGTTTTTAGCACTTGTTTACCTATTTGCCAACTGCATTCTTTTAGTTCTGATTTTTCTTTTATTCACTGAAAAAAGTTCCATATGAAGAATGTTATTCAGCTCCATCCCTCTGCTTACTACATTGAACAACTTGCCCATTGCTCTAGGACATCAGACATTCTGTAAAACCCAGCCTCCGATGAAGACCACCACGTTTCCTTTGTTCATTCTCTCCTTCCTGTGTAATGGTGGCAGGAAAGCGTAGTGTTAAGGAGCTGAGCCTGCACGTGCCAGCTGGGTTTAAATCCTAGCTATGCCACTTACCAGCTGTGTAACCTGCTATCGATGTGCCTCAACTTCCCCATAAGTAAAGTGGGTATGATAATAATTAAGTTAATCAGCTTTCTATTACTGTAACAAAATACCTGAGGCACAATCAGCTTCTGAAAAGAAAAAGGGTAATTTGGAGTTTTCATTGTAGAGGTTTCAGTCCATGGTCAGTTGACCTTGTTGATTTGGGGCCTGTGCTTTTGGACCGTACATCATAGTAAGAAGTGTGTGGCAAGGCAAAGACACACCTAAGCAGCTGGATTTGAAAGAAAAAGAAAGAAAGGAAGGAAGGAAGGAAGGAAGGAAGGAAGGAAGGAAGGAAGGAAGGAAGGCAGGCCCTGGACCCACCATCCTCTTCAAAGGCATGCCCCAATAACTGAAAAACCTCCCACTACGGCCACCTCCTTTACTCCCTCCCCAAACACCAAGCTGTGGATTAAACATCTGATACGTGGGCTGTAGAAGGCCATTGCAGCTCACCTATATCTGTTCCTACCCTCCCAAAGACTCATGTCCATCTCACCATGCAAAATGAATATAATCCCTCTCCAAGAGTGTTCAAAAATCTTTATTCTTTTTAATTTTTTCTTTAAAAAAGTTTTATTGTTATTGTAAAGTAGATATACAGAGGGGTTACAGTTGCATGAATCAGGTAATGAGTACAATTCTTTCTGAACATGTCTCCCCTTCCCTGGGTGTCTCCCAGTTTTCCCTCCCATCTCCAGCCTGAGATGCACATTAGCTCCAGAAATTGCTCCAAAGTCCAAGTCCAAGGTGGCCTCCAACAGTCTAGAAACACTCATCTCCGATTCCCTGTAAAAATAAAGAAGCCGTTAGCAGTGGTGCATGTCTATAAGCACAGCACTTGGGAGGTAGAAGCAGGAGGACTGTGAGTTTGAGGCCATTCAGAGTTAGGAAGTGAGTCCCTGTCTGTCTGTCTGTCTCTCTTTCTATATATATACATATATAATATATATACTATCATATAATATATAGAGAGAAAGATAAAAAAAGAAAAAGTTACCTACATACTACATACATTGTCTCAGAACAAACATTTCTTTGCCAAAAGAAATGAATGAATTGGGTCTGGGGGTCTTCAAGGGAAAAGCCAGAAGAAAGCAGTGGGGTTTCAAACAGCAGCACGACCAGGTCCTTGACAGCCTTGTTGTTTTTGTCGGCCTCGGCCTTCTGCCGCAGTGTTTCCACGATGGGGTGGTCAGGGTTGATCTCCAGACGCTCTTTGGCCATCATGTAGCCCATGGTGGAGTTGTCTCGAAGTGCCTGGGCCTTCATGATCCTTTCCATGCTGGCGGTCCAGCCGTATGTGCTGGTCACAATGCAGCAGGGGGAAGACACAAGCCTATTGGAGATTGTCACCTTCCACCGCATCGGCCGGGTGATCAAGCTAGGCCCGGGCATTGATGAGGATGAAGTGGCAGCAGAGGAGCCCAGCGCCGCTGTTCCCGATGAGATCCCCCACTTGAGGGTGACGAGATCCCCACCGGGAAGGAAGCCAGCATCCTCCTGTATAGTGTCCCCAAGCAGCCTAGACTGGCCCCGTCCCACCTCGCCCCCTCTGCTGTCACCTCCTCCTGTCCCCTGTCCACGGCAGGAAGCAAGGGATTCAAGCCCTGACCCCCGCCCCCCCTCCACCATCAGGGTTGGGTGTTGTGCATTGTGGTTTTTTGTGTTATGAAATTAAAAGTATGCAAAATAAAAGATGGAATCTTATTTTTTTTTAAAAAGAAAAGAAATTAATGGAGAAACAATAAGGAGAAATGGAACCAAGTAGAGTAAACAGTAAATTCCATCACTTCATGGCTGGCGTCCAGAACACACCTGTTTCTAATCAGTGAATGCACTGACATTGAGACATTTTCACAATAAAACTACAAAAGAATATCCCTCTATCTTATTAGTAGACGATTGGTGGTTTTGATAAAGCAGTTTTCCATGTGGAGATGTCCCATGAACCCCAACAACCAACACATGAGACTGGAAACATATCCTTTGCTAGCAGAGCCTTCAGCCCTGCCTAAGCCTCCAGTGCAGACCAGTGAGAGAGTTTAAGGCTGGCAGCTCCTGGACTGCTGACCCTTTGCAGCTTCGAGCTTAGAAACAAGGGTTGACTAAGCTGATCCCTTTGTGATAATGTATATTATATAAACAATGACACCTTGGCTTTGCTGCTTTTACCCACCATGTTAATAACTCTGCTTCTGTGCTCTAAACTCAGTCTGCCTTGTCTTTTCCTTTATGCTCCTCAGATCTCTCCATTATAAACTCTCAGTGTTCAGAATCTTCTTTCCTCTAGGCATTTGAAGCTACACGTAAAGAAGACCAACTAGATGGTTAATTCAAATGTTGGTCTTCCATGTAAGCAATGAAACTGGATCCAGTCTTGTATGTTTTAGTGAGTGCTTCCACAAACACTGTGTTTTCATTAAGTTGTTGAGGAAACTGAAGCGCACAGAACTTAAAGCATTTGTCTCAGGTCGTGGCTCATTAGTCATAGAGCCTGCGCTAGCATGTAGGGCAACTAACCCCAAATCCCTTGTTTTATCTATTGCATTAGGCTATAGAATCCCTCCTCCTGACAAGTACGTAACTCATATATTCACATTATCTTACAAATGAACTTTTTTTTCATTGTAAAGTACTTTCATTTTTTCAGATCTCTTCTACCTCCTTATACAAAAAATAAAATCATTCTGCGCATTTTTGTTTAGTTCTAAACCAGGTCTATCATTCTGCCAACAACCAACTCAAATCTTTCATGGATGTGTTGTCAATATTTTCTATTCTGAAGAATGTAGTATTAACTCTTTTAGTTTATAATGGCTTTTCTTTTTTTTTTTTTTTGCCAGTCTTGGGGCTTGGACTCAGGGCCTGAGCACTGTCCCTGGCTTCTTTTTGCTCAAGGCTAGCACTCTGCCATTTGAGCCACAGCGCCACTTCTGGCTTTTTCTATATATGTAGTGCTGGGGAATCGAACCCTTCATGTATACCAGGCAAGCACTCTTGCCACTAGGCCATATTCCCAGCCCTCTAATGGCTTTTCATCACTACTCTGTTTATCAACTCTTACTCTGGAGAATTTTTGTACATTACAAAAAGAGAGAAAAATCTAAGGCAATAAATCACAGACCATATTCATATCACATTTGTTTTTTTAATTTGTCCATTTCCCAATACAGTTAATTTTCACTTCTCTGCCAACTATTTAATTCACCAATAGTCAGATTTTAGGAGATGACCCAGAAGATGTAACTTTATGTTTCCATTTTCTGCATAGATCAAGATCATAGTTATCCTATGCCGTTGGGCATAGGATAACTCTGAGTTTTGCTCAACTCAATCAGCCTGGTCTATTCAGACTATGGTCTGATGACCTGCAGATCATCATCCTGTGGGAGTTTGTCAGAACTGCAGACTCTTCAGCTTCCTCACAAATCTAATCAAGCTCAATTTGTGTTTTAACAAAATCACCAGGTGATTGGTTGGCACAGGAACTTTTGAGGAGTACTATTTTCAGCCCCGTTAACTCTGGGGACTCTGCCCACACGGGGGCATTACTTCTGTGCCAAATTGTTCCCTTGCCTCAGTCACTCTGTCCGCCTGCCACAAAATGGCTGTCATAAATCTAAAGTAGACAGTATCAGGTACTTCAATCATCCTTGCTGGTTGTACAATGTATAAACTGTGCAAATTACGTACAGAGGCCCTGCCTGTTTCTTCAAAGCAAAACAAAGCGATTCCCAGCAGTCACTCTATTGCATTAGCTATATATTTCTAAGGCTTCTAAATTTGTTTATCTATTTAGCTGACTTTTTATACCATTCCTAAAAAATAATATTATTCCTAAATATTAAATCTTATATTAGTTCAATAACATCCTAACTAAAATTTTATTTACTATTCATTGAATACTTTCAATAGAGTAGTAATTTTAAACTAACTTTTTTCTGATTATATTAAATGCATAAAATACTGAGATATGAGTGCTTGTCTAACACTATAACCAAAGAATCACTATCAACACTATAAGCAATGTATAACATATATACACACATTTAAATTGGTGTGTGTACATATAGTGTATAAGTATATATTTAAATTTTAATTTTAAATATATACCCAGGCTTCCTTTCTCTTTCCTTTGTTTTCCTTTCCTTTTCTTTTCTTCATTTTGTGTGTATGTGTGTGCCACTACTAGAGCTTGAACTTAGGGCTCAGAGCTCTGAGATCTCACATGGCTTATTCTCTCTCGGCTAGCACTCTGCCTCTTCAGCAACTTCCAGTGTTTTGGCAGTTAACTGGAGATTAAAAGTCTCAAGGACTTTTCTGTCTGGGTTGTAATAAGTTGTAAAAGTTGAAGATAAAAATAACCATATGGGGGCTGGGGATATAGCCTAGTGGCAAGAGTGCCTGCCTCAGATACACGAGGCCCTAGGTTCGATTCCCCAGCACCACATATACAGAAAACGGCCAGAAGTGGCGCTGTGGCTCAAGTGGCAGAGTGCTAGCCTTGAGCGGGGAGAAGCCAGGGACAGTGCTCAGGCCCTGAGTCCAAGGCCCAGGACTGGCCAAAAAAATAAAATAAATAAAATAACCATATGGGGCTGGGATTTGGCCTAGTGGTAGAGTGCTTGCCTCATATACATGAAACCTTGGGTTCAATTCCTCAGCACCACAGACATAGAAAAAGCTAGAAGTGGCATTGTGGCTCAAGTAGCAGTAGTACTAGCCTTGAGCAAAAAGAAGCTAGGGACAGTGCTCAGGCCCTGAGTTCAAACCCCAGGACGGGCAAAAACAAAATAATAATAACCATATGTTTCTTTGTTTGTTTTGTTTTTCTAGAATAGGTTATTAACATGAAGTGTATATTTTGTTTTGTGTTTTTTAAGACAAGAGGGGAAACAGCCCAGAGAGGCCCAGAACATGGCTTCTCTCCACTGTGCTCAGCTGCTCCTTAGGCAGCCTGGATCATGTCTATCCTGCCTCCTGGTCCTCCATTCACTGAATGGGTTGCCTAGGTAACAGGATTGAGGAGGGAGGGGCAGTCATGGACCGGAGGACTCCCGCACTGGCTAATGTAGAAATGATTTCTGCATGGTTCACAAGATCTAACTGTGGATTTTTAAATTTGCTGATCTTGTTTAGTAAAAATGAATAGGTCTCAGAGACTCTATTAAGTATCTAATGGAATTATTAAAAGTAATTATTTAAAGATCTATCTAATCTATCTACGGGCCTGAAGTTTGAACTCAGGGCTAGGCAGGCATTTTATGATTGGGTCATAACTCCATTTCCTTTTGCTTTGGTTAGTTTTGAGATAGGAGCTCTAATTTTTTTGCCTCAACTGCTCTAGAACTATGATTCTTCCAATCTCAGGTTCCTAGGTGTCTGAAATGACAGGTGTATACCACCAGCTACTGTGTGAGGTAGGGGGGTCTCCAGAACATTTTACCAGGGCTAACCTCAAACTACAATCCTCCTGTTTTCCACCTCCCAAATAACTAGGATTATATATGTGAGCTACCTCACTCTTTGTCTTTGTCTGTCTGTCTCTGCCTCTTTGTCTCTCTGTCTCTGCTTCTCTTTGTCTCTCTGTCTCTCTTTGTCTGTCCCCCTCTGTTTCTGTCTGTCTCTCTGCCTGTCTGTCTGTCTGTCTCTCTCTCTCTCTCTTTCTCTCTCTGTGCATGCATTGGTCTGGGATTGAACTCAGGGCCTGGGCACTGTCCCTGAGCTTCGTTTTGCTCAAGGCTAGCTCTCTACCACTTGAGCCACAATTCCTCTTCTGGCTTTTTATCAGAGATAAGAGTCTCATAGACTTTCCTGCCACAGCTGGCCTCAATCACTGGTCCTCATATCTCAGCCTCCTAAGTACCTAGGGTTACAGGCATGAGCCACTATAGCCTGGCTTAAAATGTACTTTTTAATGTGATGCTACCTATCAAGAAGCAAGCAAGTAGAATCATCACTAAGATACTGAGATCTTGTGTTTGTCTTTCGATTTTGATTGTTTAGATATTCATGGCTATCAACATTGGGAACTTTGGAAAGCATTTATCACACATATCATACCTGCTCTCACAACAACTCCAAAATAACATCAATAATTTATGATTTTTTTAAATTATAAAACCAAGGAGTTCTAGACTATGGTTATATGAAGACACCGCCACAATAATGGCCCTTGTCATAGGATGACACTCACATAAAGGCTAGCCCACATTGCATGCATTTTACTCTTTAAAGTTTAAATTCAAGTTAAATTCAAGTTAAACTTTTACAAGACATGCACTTTCCCTAAGTATTTCCTGTGCAAAGAATAACATAGCTTGCTAAATATAGACAAAATAATTTTGAACACATAAAAGTGCACTGAGTAAAAGCCATTTAAATACAAGCTGTACAGAAAAGCCTTAATGTACAGGCTCTACAACAAGACTCATTTTCACACTGCAACCTCAAAAGAAGGTCTAACTGGGTAGATTAAGCACAGGGTTTAATATTATAGGTTTTCATGGGTTACCTTTGTGAGTCATTCTCCATTAAGACTCAATGTCAGTTTAATTCTTCTCTGGTTTAGTGAGGATTATTGGCAGCTTAGCAAACTTGAGGGGAGGAACAGCCCCGGGAAATATTTGACTGGCAGGCATGTTCCTTGGAGAAAGCAGACATAGTTGTTCTCAAAGGCCAAGAAGTCCTTCAAATGTTTATCAAAAGACAATTCCATCAGCAGAAGTCTGGTCACCTGCATGCATTTGCGTGCCTCCTATTCCATAATGTTCTCACAAATAAGGCTGTGCTCATCGCCTCCACTGACAGAAACCCCAAAGCATGTTAACACCTCATTCACCCATAAAAGTGATTTAATTTGCAACCAGTTTCACTGAACTGAAGCAAGTAACACCTGACGAGCCAATTAGGAAAGTAGAACTGCTGAGTTCAACACTATTACTTAGACTGCTGATGTATGAAGGCTAAATACATGCTTTACACTTTTTACTCTCAGAGCGATGGAAATGCTGTTGGACTTTGCTGACTTCTCACCATTGAACGTCCCTCTTTGAAAAGCATCAGGCATTTATATCTACTGAGTAGATGGTAGATTTCCAATTCTGATGCTGTGTCTATACCTGTAAAACAGTTACTCCATTTTAAAACATCCTTCTATTTCTGTGTATATATATGGAAGGTATAATTAGAAGTCTTTCTCTTTGTGGTTAATTTTCCCTGCTACTAGCTGTGTCCAAGGAATATAGACAATCAACTAGACTTTAAGAAATACTTTAAAATCCTAATTAAGTGCATGCCCATAATCCCAGTAATGTGGAGACAGAAGAGGGAGGATTAAGGCTAGTCTGGAGTGAAACCATATCTCAATAAAATAAAGGCTGAGGCCAGTGTTCAGCCATAGAATGCTTGCCCAGCATGTACTAGGCCCTGGATTCCAGCCTCATTACCACAGACACATAGAAATCACAATTGATGTGTGATTTGCTGGTATGTGAGGGCAAGCCTTCCAAGGCTGCCTCTACTATAACACTTTAAAAATGTATAACCCCAATTTTTTTCTAGCCTAAGGTCAACTGGTTGAAAAAAATAATTCCCCATAGTTAAGAACTAATTGTTTAAAATGCACGTAGAAATAAGTTAGGCCTTCACGCAGATTTCATTCCTTGAGTAGAGGGAGGAAACCTCAGGCAAATTATGATCTCCCCAAGTAGCAATATGAAAGACTGAAGGGCTTGGTGTGACCCTGTCCATTGCTCACCCTGACCATGCCTCTTTCTTTCTCGCCCCACACTCTTAACCTAGGATATTTTATTTTGTAACACGCATAATTTATTCTCTGAGTTCATGTATCTATAAATTATGAATGCTCTTCGGTCCTTAGCTTACTCAGTAGAGTGGTACTCGTATATCTCCACCCGTTTGATGAAATATCTTTATATCTGTCCATAGCTGCTAATGTTAGGAAGAGATAAAGATACTTTCCCCACGAGACTTGTATTTGGGAATTCTGCTTTCAGCAGTTCTTCCAATAAAGGAAGCTTCCATGTGTGGTGGCTTAAAAACTGTTTTGTAACCAGGAGCAGATTACTTAACCCTATAAAAATGTAAGGTTTCTTTTCTTTACAATAAAGATAATAAAGTATACTTAAACACTAACCATAAGGAACCTGTCTGACATAATGATCCGTGCACACGTAACAATGGGTACCTTCTGTAGTGCATGTCAACTGAACATGGGTAATTTATAAACATTAGAACTTTATTTAGCTCGTTGTTTCAAATGCTGACAAGTGCAAAGCTCTTGAATCTGGTAGGGACTTTCCTGTTGTACCTTAACAGGGCAAAAGGTAAATAAGCATTTGCAAGACAGAAGGTTAAATCATCGTTTGATCATCCGTTTTTCCTCGGCAGTCCCCTAGCAAACCTGACCAAAAAATGAAGGCAGCACACTCAAATAAACAAGATCAGAGATGAAACAGGTAACATCACCACAGAAACAACCAAAATTCAGAACACAATAAGGGACTATTTTGCAAACCTTTATGCCAACAAATACAAGAACTTGGAAGAAATAGATGATTTCCTAGAAAAAAATTCATATCCCCAAACTCAACCATGAAGATTTAAACCTAAACAGACCCATATCCAGTATTGAAATAGAAACGGCAATAAATGATCTCCCATCCAAGAAAAGCCCAGGTCCAGACGGATTCACAGCAGAATTCTACAAGGCCTTCAAAACAGAACTCACACCAATATTTCTCAAACTCTTCAAAGAAACAGAAAGAGAACGTTCACTACCAGACTCATTCTATGAAGCCAGTATAACCCTCATCCCAAAACCAGGCAGGGACTCATTACAGAAAGAGAACTATAGACCGATTTCCCTGATGAACATAGACGCAAAAATTCTCAACAAAATTCTGGCCAATCGACTTCAACAGGTCATCAAAAAAAATCATATGTCACCATTAAAATTATCTTTAAGTAGTTGTACAAAGCAGGTGCCATTTAGCAAGGCAGTATGTGAGGATAATGCATCTCGATCAGTGTCACCCCTCCAGCCTTCTCACCCCCCTTCAACTCACCCCTTCCCTTACTTTTCTTAATTTTGTGGTATATACAATAAAATCTTGACTGCATTTCCCCCCTTCCCCACTTCATTCGTCTGCTCCTCCCCTGCTCGCCCCACTCCCCTTTGGCAGAAACCCAGCCCATTTCCCGGGGCTTCTTTTATTGGGCTTTGACCTAGTCTTTCTAAAAAATTGTATTTGAGCTTTCCATAGAGTCTGTTACACTTCAGTTAATTCACTTTTAACCACTGTATACCACCCATCGTGTTTCCTTATGCATTTATAGGTACATTCTTTCTACTGCAAGTGAGGGAAAACATGAAACTTTTTTCCTCCGGGTATAGATTGCTTCACTTAATATATTTTTCCAAGTGTTTTTATTCCTTATGAATGGTACAATATCAATGGTACAATATCATTCTTTCTAATGAATGAGTAAAATTCCATTGTGTATGTACACCACATTTTCTTGATCTCTTCATCCATTGAGGGGTATCTGGACTGATTCCATATCTTGCCTATAGTATGTCGTTGTTCAGTGAACATGGTTGTGCTTCTTAGGCATTGGTTTCCCTTCTTCGATTGCCTTGATAACTGATCTATTCCTGCCATATTGGCCTTAATGCATTGATGAAAGCAAGTGCTTCATAACTCCATAATCTCTTGATTACTCTGCCTCTCAGTACTATTACAATGACAATTCAATCTGGGTTTTGGAGAGGGTATTGAAATGATAGCCATAATTATGATTATTAGTAGTATATAAAAATGACAGCTGGGGGCTGGTAATATGACCTCATGGTAGAATGCTTGCGTCACATACATGAAGCCCTGGGTTCAATTCCTGAGCACCACATATACAGAAAAAGCCAGAAGTGGCACTGTGGCCCAAGTGGTGGAGTGCTAGCCTTGAGCAAAAAGAAGCCAGGGACAGTGCTCAGGACCTGAGTCCAAGCCCCAGGACTGGCAAAAAAAATGACTGTTGTTAGGATGATGTCGGAAGAAATATCATCAATTCTTCTGCATATTAGCTATCTGATTTCCTCCATTTCTTCTGTTACAAAAGTCTATTATGAAATGTTATTGACTAAGATTTGGGGTATGTTTTATAATTATTTTGCTAAACTATTTAAATGTTTTAAAAATAAAAGTTAAAAATAGGAAGCTTCATAATCTCATTTGAGTTTTTTAAATTTTTTTTCTCATCCTAGTGTAGTACCTTAACCACCACAAAGCTAGATTTGGACATCTGAATTGGATGTCTTATGGGGCAATTCACACTCACTATATCTAAAAAGGAAATTAACTTTTCATATCTCCTCACTACTTCCCTTCTTACTTTTTTCTCCCAGATTTGAAAAATCCCTTCTAAAGGCATGTCTTGGTCATCTGTTAGTGCCACATGATGCCTAGGGCATGCCTGTGCAATTATGAACACAAAAATTGTTAAAATCCCCACTCTTGTATATCGGATAATCTAGCTAGGAAAACATATTAAATAAATGTATTACAGAATTAACTTTGTCAAAATAGAGTTGGAGAGCTCAATGAAGGAAGAGTAAATGCTATGCAAATGAGATGGAAACACAGCTCAATCCGGGCAGAGGCAGAAAAGCCATGGATGCCAGACTTGAGTGACAGAAGGGTGTGGCAGAGACGTCACTAGACAGAAGTAACGTGATTTCTCATGGAGTTATGCACACTCGCATTTTCCTGTTTCACTGTAAACAGAACCATCTTCTCAATCACCTAAGCTTAAACTCTTACGGATCTTTGACATTTTATTCTCTTTTTCCTGAAGAAATCAGTTTCCCAGTGTTTTCTTGATTCTCTATCTCCTTTCCGCTCTTCCCATGAATAATTATATTCCTGTTCTTAAAACATTAGTTGTGTCCATTTATGCGCTATTTATTTTAAATATGTTTATTATCCTGAAATAGTTGTACAAAGGACTTGACATTTAACAAATCAGTTTATGAAAACGATATCTTACTTGCCTTTCATTCAAAACTATTTATGAAGCCTCTCCATGTGTGTGGACTCTGTGCTCTTCTGTAATGGAAATAGAATAAGCATGGCCCCCACAGAGCCTGTGAGCTTCTAAAAAGAAGGGGTGACTATCAACTTGCAAGTGTGTGCTAAACCAGGGAAAGCCACTTCATCCTAAAGGAAGGAATATTTGTGTTTGGACCTGATGGTTAGCAGAAGTAAGCCAGGTGACTATCAGTGAGACAGTGTGGTTGATAGACGGCATCCAGTTTAAAAAAGAAAAAGTACACCACTCTCAAGGATTGGCGGACTTTGGAGAGTGGAAGGTAATAAGTCAGTAGGTATGAGCTGGCTCAATTGTGAAGGGCCTTGGCAACTATCTTAGGGAATTTTGATTCTTTCCTGAGAGTGCTGAGAGCCATCGAAGGGCTCTAAGGAGGTTAATAAGGTGATCAGAAACATCCCAATGGTTGATGTTTGAGGATGGAGATAAAGGGGGCCTGGAATAAAACAGAGGGAGAGGGAAGTTTTGTAGGTAAGATGACACTTTGGGGCCTCTTTATTCCTTCAGAAGTTCTCATCTCTGTCTTTTCTTCTTCCACAGCCCAGTCAGCCCTCTTACATGCTGCTCCTAGATAAGTTCTATGGTATATACACTTCTGACCTACACTGAAGGGATTTTAATGGCATCTGTAGTAGCCATAGTGTGAATTCCTCTCTCTGTTGTTCAAAGCTTACACTGATCAACTTTATCACACAGCTTTATTTCCACAACTCTGCTGTTTGTCTTCCTAGATGTAACCCTATGTTCCACGCTCCAGAACTTGCCCACAACATGCTTTTGTCTTGGGCTCCCTCCCCATTTTCCTCCATGTCTGCATCCATGTCTTCCTCCTCAGGTTCATGCAGAGATGTTGGCCCTCACAGCTAAACTGAACTTCTATTCCACAGAAAGCAATGTCCCCTTCCTCCAAAGCCTATACATACTGCACTTCACAGGGTAAAGGCATTCATCTCCTCCTCGCTAATAGAATCAGCCGTTTGGAGCAGCAGAGTTCTGAGCATGAGCATGAACTCTGGAACCCAATGTGTGTATTCAGACCCTGTCTTAGACACCTCCTGCCTGTGAGACACTGAGTACATCATTCACTTCTCTCCAAATGGCCCAGCTCTCTTCCAGAAACCAAGTCCCTACTCAGGATACTGTGAGGATTAAATGAGTCCAAGTATGCAAACATGCTCACTCTGTTGAATAGCAGATACTGAGTACTGCAGAAATATTTAATATCATCATAACATTATTTTACCATTTGCAGCTTCTTTAAAGATTTAACAAACCTATGATTTTATTTTGTGACTTCCAAATCCCTTACAGTGTCAATAAAATTGAGTATGTACATCAGAAGCACAATGATTAATTAGTATACTCAGAGTTTTCAAATGGACTATCCTGAAAATAACATTTTCTTTTAAAAGTAGTTAAATAAGTTATTAACTGAATATTACATATATATTTCATTTCTATGAAATACATGACATGCAGAGAAGCATGCCAATTTTGTATTTTATTCAGAAAGGCTCAACAGATAGCTAAAATATAAGATCAGTAGAAAGAGTATAGTCAAGAAGTAATGATAGGAATTCAGCAAAAGGAAAGAAAACATGATTGGATTTGCAGAGGAAAAATGATTGGATTTGTAGAGGGCAATTCATTAGCATACTGGGACGTAATTGTACTGCAACAAAAATTAAATTTCTGACGAATTCAACAATCTCTTACTAGTTCTCAAGTTTCTCATCTGTTAAATAAAAGTTTGAAAATAAATCAATAGTATACCAGCAATCTATGAGGAATTCTTTATTTTCAAATAAAAATTGTACATGTCTACATTATAATTAGTTATCTTTGCTCATTTATTGCCCAGAAAGAATGTACTACATAGAAATGGGAAGGTTTACAATAACTCACAGGATTTAGGGGCCTGTAGGAATCCAGTGTTCTAGGATAATTTCTGAAGTCACTGCGGTGGAAGTATTTGCGATCCATCTTACGTGTTTTTTATTGAATAATGTTGCCCCTCTAGTCTGTAATCTGACACTTCTTTCTGCCATAATAAGGAACACAAATACTTTAATTCATTTGTTTTCTTCCACTGTCTTTTCTCATCTTAAATTCCATCAGAAAGCCTGATTGTAGAACTCATAATTATGATGGGACTCTCATACAAAGGAATTATGTCTAAAATCCGTGCCCCTACATAGAAGTTAATTTATGGAATTTTAATCTGATTTGAAAAATCAGTAAATAAAGAATATTATCCCCTCTCTCTTTTTTCTCTCTCTTCTTTGCTGAACCCACACTTTTTTCTGACAAACCCAAAGGCAAATCTTTATCTTTACTCTATGTAGTAAATAGGAAATTTAAGGGCAAATACTGTGTGTTATTGGAAGAATAAAGTAGAAATATTTTCCTCATCTTCAAGAGCACTCAAAGTAACGTTATCTCCTGTTCCTGCCTATTTAAACATTTCTCCATGACACTTTTTTTCCAGTGCTTTTTCTTGAGAATTTAATAGCATTATGTAGTAGAAATACTTGAGAAATACCAAGAGAGAGTTGTAAATGATGCCATTCTTGCCTTTGCAGGAGAGAGGGACTCCACGTGTATAATATTAACAGAAAAATGTTAGCTCCCAATAACACACACAACTCTGGATTAAGAAAAAAGTAAGAGAGTTAGGGCTGTTGCTGTATTTTTAATTATGATGCTGTTGATTTCAGCAGAATGAGCTCACACAATGTATACCTATGTGTTTGAACAGCATTAATCCTTTTGCACTCACAATACTAACATCTATAGTCAGGATCAAACCAATTTTTCTACAGTGGCTTGCTGAAAATCAAGCAGGAACAAAATAATGGGGTGCCTGACAAGTATCCCCCCTGAGGCCCCACTGAAGCTCTACAGAAGTTTATCATAGCACTAGTCTTTTGGCTCTCATGCATTGTATCATCAATATGCAGTATTTGGAATATTACTGTTGGAGCAGAAATGGAGAAGCAAGGCGTTGGTGAGATGGTTGGCCCACGTACTAGGTAGTAAAAGCAGAGTTGTCCGTGGCTTGTTTGGGGGTGCATTGTGGAGCACTCTCACCAGGACAGCTCCAGACAAGATAGTTGGAAGAGGACAACGGAGCTAAGCTGCCTTGCCTTTGTTGGAAGATAAAGACAGGAATGCTTCTCTATATAAGAGACCTGGAAACAGTTGATAGAAACTCCTCAGAGTTAGATTCCAAGAATTTACTTTTGTTTTTGAACTTGTTCAAGGGAGTTACAGTTTAATATGTTTATCCAAGTGTTCAGTGCTTGTCAAATAGTCACTTTTTCCATTGTTCTTTCCATCCTCGGTTCCCCTTTGACTCATTTCACATTGCCTCCTTCCTTTGTCACTTATGTACATTGAATATTCTTGCTTTATCTGCACCATTTGTTCCATTTTACATTCATCTACCTCCTCCCACTCTTCCCCCAATCTCATTTTAGCTTCCTTATATTTATTTCTTGTTATTTGTTAACAACCATAAATTTATTGTTAATTATTTCAAAGTTTTATTTGAAAAGCAGTAGAGAGACTGTAGTTCTTCAATAATGCAGTGATCAAAGTAGCCTTTTCAAGAATTATTTGAATGACTGTGCTCATATCAAAATTCACATGCATTAAACATCAGATTATGAAATAATGGACTAGTTTTGGGGTGATCCATTGAGCTTGAAGGTCTTTTCCTTTTTGTTCTCCTCCCACAGGTTGTTATTTTGTACTTTGAGCCAAGCACATTTCGCTGTATTCTCCTGAGATGGGTTCGTCTGCTCGGTTTTGCTACTGTTTATGGAACTGTGACTCTCAAGCTTCACAGGTACCTTATATTTTATTAGTCTTCATTCCTATGAAAGAAACAAATTGTTTGGCTTAGCATGTGGTAAGTTGGACTGGCTACTTAACTGGTTTAATTTTAAGAATTTAGATAGCAAGATCATATGTATATGTATATACGTGTATTTCACGCATATATGATATATATGTATATATATGAGATACATGATACATATATATGTGATATCTTTTGCATTCTCTGGAGAAATCATTAATACAACTGAATGCTTCATTTTAATAAAAACATTCCACTAGATTTCCAGAAGTCCAATTTAAATCAGAATCTAGCCTCTGACCTAAGCCATCATGACTCTCTTCTTTTTAAAGGAAAGAATTAGGCCAAAGTAGATGTCCTCTCTGACTCTTGTTTGTTCTAGAAGGACAATATGCTGTATACTTCTGCTCTTCAGATACATTCCAGGCTTCCATTACTTATATGGTAGCCCTTATTAACTGATTTTTAACAAAGGAAATTAAAGGTCAGTGACACAGCCTTCTAGAAATTCTGGAGCAACAGGTGCGTTGCCCTCTCTTCTTGAAAATGACATCCCTCCTACTAGTCTATCACTTTGTGTCTGGTGTAAAGTATTTTAATACTGCTTTATAGTTTTCTGATTTCACCGACTCCT
The DNA here is from genome assembly GCF_023159225.1 of Perognathus longimembris pacificus. Classification (NCBI taxonomy): domain Eukaryota; kingdom Metazoa; phylum Chordata; class Mammalia; order Rodentia; family Heteromyidae; genus Perognathus; species Perognathus longimembris. The sequence goes on along the minus strand of NC_063178.1, from coordinate 23,987,633 downwards.
TTTTTAACTTATCTGCTCCTCAAAGTGAGAGACTTACCATTGAATCTTAAGCACTAAACACCAATGACTGACATGTAGGAGACTTCCGTACATATTAACGGATGAGTAAATGAATGGGATATCAGGTGGAGACCTGAAATGTGCTTCTCAGAGTTCTCTCTTCAAATAATACTCTCATTCCCTGAAGCAGTATGCTACACTTGTGCAGAACACTTAACACTATGGTCCTAGAGGATTAAATAACACTGAATCATAAAAATAGGGAATTATTTCCATTCATTTCTCTTTCAATCCTTCTGATTAGTTCCAAGAGGAAGATTAGTCCAGAGCTAGTAGTCTTTAACACATGTTGAACTATTGCTAGTCGTTCTTTGGAACAGAGTAAGTAAATCAAGATTTAGTCTCAGAGCTTTGCACTTCAATGCTGTCTCCTTTAGATTCAACCTTTTTGTTGTACTGTATTTATTTTATAGTTTCTTTCCACTTAGGGAAAGTACTGTCTTTTATTTAAGGTAATAACAAAATTTCCTTTTAAAGTGTTTAGCACAATAAGTAGAAATTGATTTAAAGAAACTATTAGTTGACACACATACCCAACAGAAATCTTGAGGGTATCATGCAAATGAATGAAATTTGAGGGGTAAAAATTTCTTCTTCATCTCTTTTGTGTATTTTAGAGACTGGAATTAAAGCTATTTTGTGTTCTGTGTCCCTAGAAATCCTTGCAGTGAAAAATTACTCCACTGAAAGCTTAAATTGAGCAGAAACTATTTCTAATTCAATGAGCTGAATTATTCTCATGCTGTATGAACCATATGGCTTTACTACTATATTTGGAGGGCTTTTGTTTTTCCATATTGCATAAATGTAACTGGTTATAATATTCTTTATCTGTAAAGTGAACAATCAGCACTCTAAGGAATGTGATTAGTCTGGAGAAAGGACTGGCCAACCCAGCCAGCCTTGTGTCTCCCATTTCTAGTGCTGTGATTACCCACACTGGATATTCAGATTTTTGTTGAACAAATGTGTCCATAATTGTTATAGTGAGCAGTGTTTCAAGGAACATTTTATAGTTGGTATCTCTTAGATGCAGACAACATATAATATTGAAGAAAAGATTTCTAAATTTTGTAATGATGAGATTGAGAGGAATGACATAAATTTTAACAATTTCAAGTTTGAATTGTAATTTTGCAGTTGCTTGAATATACAGTGAAGAATGAATTGTTTTCAGCACCAAGAATTAGTTTCCTTTTATATAGAATGCTTTAATGACTCACTCAAGTTGTAAGGATTAAGTGTAATTCGAGTGTATGAAAATTACCAAATTTGAGCTGGGTGATTGTGACTCACACTGATAATCCTAGCTATGCAGAAGGATAAAATCTGAGGATCAAGAATAGGGATCAGCAAAGATAGAAGAGTTCATGATACTCTAATCTCCATTGAACCATCAAAAAGCTAAAAGTGGGGCTGGGAATATTGCCTAGTGACAAGAGTGCTTGCCTTGTATACATGAAGCCCTAGGTTTGATTCCTCAGCACCACATATATAGAAAAGGCCAGAAGTGGCCCTGTGGCTCAAGTGGCAGAGTGCTAATCTTGAGCTAGGGAGAGTGCGCAGGTCCTGAGTCCCAAGGCCCAGGACTGGCAAAAAAAAACAAAACAAAAAAACAACAACACCTAAATTGAATGTATGGTTCAAATAGTAGAGTACCAGCCTTGAACAAAAAAGGCAAGCAAGGGGCTGAGAATGTGGCTTAGTGGTAAAGTGCTTGCCTAGCATGCATGAAGCCCTGGGGTTGATTCCTCAGTACCACATAAATAGAAAAGGCTGAAAGTGGTGCTGTGGCTCAAGTGGTAGAATTCTGGCCTTATGCTCAGAGAGGCTCGAGGATGGAGCCCAGACACTCAGTTCAAGCCCCAGGACCGACCAAAAAAAATATAAAAAGCCAAACAATAGTACTTGGATGTTTCAGATGCAAACCACAGAAACTCACTATGGCTAAGTTAATCAAGAAAGAAAATCTTCAGAAAGACATAGAATTGAAGAGAAAGCTACAGAAAAAGGCTTTGGGAGTACCTGAGGCAGAGTGTCCTGAGGAATCGAAGTAACCAGAGCTAGGACATAATGTCTCTTGAATACCACAGTCTCATTTTCACAGAAATTTTATTTTTCAAAATCACTTTAGAAAGTATGTCATACCTATCTAGGCAGAAAATGTTAAGGAAATTATAAGCATGACTATATGAAATGGCTGATAGAATCCCTTGAAGACAGAGTAGGCAAGAAATATGTGAGCTATTGTTTTTATTCCATCCATTTACCCCAAGGCTTAGAGGAAATACTAAGCATCTCTTTCTTTGTCACTTGGTCTCTCGTTGCTTGATTGTAGTGTTTATAGCATTCCTACAACACTGTAAACTTGAATCAAAGACAAAAAAGAAATCAAATCTCACTCTCTTCCTAGAAATGCTACTATTAGTCTGAAATGGGATCCTGAAGGCTCCAGTCGCTTTTGCTAAATCTCAGCTTTCCTCATAGTCTCTTTGCACATCTTAGAGTAATATAGCCAAAGGATTCCAGAATAACCCAAAGAAAAATTATACAACAGTTCTTTGATTACTAACAATTGTATGCCACACAGAGGTGTATCAATTTCAGAGTGAAAGGTATAGTGGTCTTTCCTTTTAGGAAGAAGCATTTTGCTACTGATAATGCTTGGAGTCACTAAGAATCTGTGATTAAAAAAACAAACAAACCAGTATTTATTTTGTTTTTATTGTCAAGGTGATATACAGAGGGGTTACAGTTACATATGTAAGGTCGTGTGTACATTTCTTGTCCAACTTCTTACCCCCTCCCTCATTTTTCTCCCACCTTCCCTCTTCCCCAATCCCCCCACCCAAGTTGTACAGTTGGTTTATAACATATTGTCTTATAAGTAGTACTGTTGCATTGGTTTGCCTTTTACCCTTTGTATCACCATTTTAAAGTTCCCCATCCCATCCCTAATTCAAATATATATATATATATATATATATACACATATATATATATATATACACATATATATATATATTACCCAGGGTACCAGAATCAAATACAGTGACAACACGGGCTATATAATAGGAAGATAAGCAGAAGAAAAAAGAAATAATTTCACATAGTACTTTAAAAATAACAACATCACTGATAAACCACTTGTTCCCATATTTTGGAGATCATTTTGCTTAGTGTCATCTTATATGATCATATGTACACAGCTATTGAGCTACTGTGATCATCTGCTAGGACTGTCCTAGATGTGTACTAATTATTAGCAGTGAGGGAAACCATAGAGTCTATGTTTCTTTGGGTCTGGCTCACTTCATTTAGTATGATTTTTTCCAAGTCTTTCCATTTCCTTATGAATGGAGCAATGTCATTCTTTCTGATAGAAGCATAGAATTCCATTGTGCATATATACCACAATTTCTTGATCCATTCATCTACTGAGGGGCATCTGGGTTGGTTCCATATTTTAGCTATGTTAAATAATGCCTCAATGAACATGATTGTGCTGGTAGCTGTAGTAGGACCGGTTTGTGATCCTTTGGGTAAATGCCCAAAAGTGGGGTTGCTGGGCAATAGGGGAGGTCTTTGTTTAGCCTTTTGAGGACCCTCTGTACTGCTTTCCACAATGGTTGAACAAGTTTACACTCCCACCAACAGTGTAGTAGTGTTCCCTTTTTGCCACATCCCTGCCAGCATCTGTTGTTATTAGTTTTCTTGATAATGGCCATTCTAGCTGGGATGAGATGGAATCTTGTTTTGATTTGCATTTCTTTTATGGCCAGGGATGTTGAGAACTTATTCATGTGTCTCTTGGCCATTCTCATTTCCTCTTCAGAGAAGTCGCTCTTGAAGTCTTTAGTCCACTTATTAATGGAGCAACTGTTTCTTAGAGGATGTGTTTGGGGGGAATTTATTTATTTACTTACTTATCTGAAGATTGAGCCCAGGACTACACATATTCTAGGCACATACTCTACCACTGAACTATATCCCTGGCCCTAGATCAACTTTTAGTTATCTTTTTTATTTTTATATATTCTTTACGAACAAGACCCCTTGTTGGCATGCCATCGATGCAGTGAAATGTATATGAACTGTTTCTTTGAATAAAGAGAGAATAAAGAAAGGAGTATATACACAATGGAATTTTATGCCTCTATCAGAAAGAATGACATTGCCCCATTTGTAAGGAAATGGAAGGACTTGGAAAAAATTATACTAAGTGAAGTGAGCCAGACCCAAAGAAACATGGACTCTATGGTCTCCCTTATTGGGAATAATTAGTACAGGTTTAGGCAAGTCATAGCAGAGCATCACAAGAGCCCAATAGCTATACCCTTATGATCACATAAGATGATGCTAAGTGAAATGAACTCCATGTTATGGAAGCGATTGTTATATCACAGTTGTAACTACTTTCAACGTCCCATGTGTATCTGTAGCTTCTATTATTGATGAGGTTCTTGTATCACCTTCCTGTGGTTGTACCTACACTATCTCTGTAATCTTATCTGAGTATATTGGAAACCGTGTATACTGGTATTAGAAGTAGGAAATTGAAAGGGAATACCAAAATTGAGAGACACAGGGTAAAAAAAGACAAACAACTACAAAAGGAATACTTGCAAAACTGTTTGGTGCAAGTGAACTGAACACCTCAGGGGGGGAAAGGGAAAGGGGGAGGAGGGAGGGGGGTATGAGGGACAAGGTAACAAACAGTACAAGAAATGTATCTAATGCCTAACGTATGAAACTGTAACCTCTCTGTACATCAGTTTGATAATAAAAATTTGAAGAAAAAAAAAAGAAAGGAGTAAAAGGGAGCACAGGAGGGGGAAAGGAGAGAAAGAAAACGAGAGTAGGGACAAAATGACATTAATAAGCACGACATAAGCAGTTAATTCATTAAAAAAGACTTTCCTAGCTGGGCATTGGTGGCTCATGCCTGTAATCCTAGCTACTCAAGAGGCTGAGATCTGAGGATCCTAGTTCAAAGCTAGCCTAGGAAGGGACACCTGCGAGACTGGAGTGGAGTAAGCAAAAAACCTCAAGGACACCACTCAGCACACACAGAAAACACACACACACACATGCACACACACTTTCTATCAAGTAACCATAGGTGTATTTGGCTTGCCCAATGAGGCCAATCTCAATGGTGGGTTACAGAATAGCTGTTATCCTAGATTTTGTTTGTTTATTAGGAAACATGGGAAGGCAGCATTTCTAGGCTCAGAAAGGCAGGTGTATCTCTTGGAGGCAGCATAAGGAAATGTTTTTAAATGGAAGAGTATAGAGAAAGATTTTTTCAAGTTAATGCTAAAAGAGTATTTGCCTATTCCCTATACAGGTGGTTCTGAAAACTTAATAGCTTTCCCTTTTTCTAAGGCTAATCAAGAAAAATAAAAACAAAAGATTTTTTTTCTATACTATGTTTCAAATGAATATTTAAGCAAGCTGTGCAGAGCCTTCTTCAGCTGTGGACTGGGATTTGTCACTTCATACATTATTCAGCACTCCTTGCTTGCAGAACAACCAGCAGCAGTTTGCTCTACTGTGCTCATTAGCACCAAATATTTACACTTTGTGAGAAGGTTTATTTTTTATAGGTTTAGTTTATTTAAAATGTGACTGCGAGATATTTATATTTCTTTCTTTTATGCATCCTTCCACAAACATATAAAACATAGTCAAGATACTTTAAATCTTTAGAAACTCTGAAGGAAAGGAAATATTTGGTTATCTAGAAGACGTGGGAGCTTATGATAGGATGAAGATCAACTCTTTGCTTCACTTGTGACAGAGGTGGCAGAGAATTTCCTTGTTTTATATATTGTTATTGTCGAGGTGATGTACAGAGAGGTCGCAGTTACATGAGTCAGGTAATGAGTACATCTCTTTTCGAGTTGTGTTTCCCCTTCCTCGCTCTCCCAGTTTCTTCCTCTCATCCCCTACCACAAAATGTATACTTCGTTTTCCACATTGTGTCTATGAAGAACTACTGTTGAATTTGTTCACTCTTTGTTCCACCTTTTCTATGTTCTTCCTTACCCTCCCAAAGACAAACTAACAAACAAGACAAAAGGAAAACAACAACAAAAAGTTTCCTTGTTTCCTTTTTTTGGAGTTCATTTCATAAAATACAATTTTATATGGTCATATGCACATAGCTATTGAGCCTTGGTGAACTGCTCCTATACATATCGTCCTTGTGTTTCACTGTGGGAATATCGAGAGACTTGTACATAACCTAGCATGTCCCAGTGTATTTTCTTTCTTTCTTTTTTTTAACAATACTTTTTTTTTTGGCCAGTCCTGGGCCTTGGACTCAGGGCCTGAGCACTGTCCCTGGCTTCTTCCTGCTCAAGGCTAGCACTCTGCCACCTGAGCCACAGCGCCCCTTCTGGCCGTTTTCCATATATGTGGTGCTGGGGAATCAAACCAAGAGCTTCATGTGTAGGAGGCAAGCACTCTTGCCACTAGGCCATATTCCCAGCCCCTTTCTTTCTTTCTTTCTTTCTTTCTTTTTTTCTTTCTTTTTTTCTTTCTTTCTTTCTTTCTTTCTTTCTTTCTTTCAGCCATTCAGTGTGTTTACTTGTAGATTTATAAACACATTCTAGTTACCACAAAGGAGGGAAAATATGCAACTTAGGTTACCTTGGATCTCTCTTACTTTAATATAACTTTTTCCATGTCTTTCCATTTCCTTACAAATTGTACAGTATCATTCTTTTTGATGGAAACATAGAATTCCAAAAAAGTTTGATACTGGCACAAGAATAGGGCTAAGGAGTAATGGAACAGAACAGAACACCCAGAAATAAAACCACAGACCTATAGCCACCTAACATTTGATAAGGGAGCTGAAAACACAGGTTGGAAGAAAGACAGCTTCTTCAACAATGGTGCTGATGAAATTGGCTGTCCATGTGCAGAAAACTGAAGCTAGATCCTTATATATCAACCTGCACCAGAATCGATTCTAAATGGATCAAAGACCTCAATGTATAGCCTGATACTATGAAAATATTATGGGAAGTGATAGGGAAACAATAGAGCTCCTAGGCCTGGGTCAAAACTTCCTAAGTAAAGATCAGAATAACATTAAATCAAAGAAAGGCTGAATAAATGGTATTACATCGAACTAAAGAGCTTCTGCATGGCAAAAGATATAGAAAGCATACAGAATGGGAGAAAGCATACAGAATGGGCAAGTGTTTTGCCACTGAGCTACATTCCATCCCCAAATGGGAGATTTTTAAAAGCTACACATCTGACAAGGGCCTCATATCTAAAAATATACTTAGAATTCAAAATATTAAATGCCCTCAAAATAAACCCTCAAACCCTCAATAAACCAGTTAGTAAATAGACTAAAGGCTTAAGGAGAAACTTCTCAGAGGAAGAAGTAAGAATGGCCAAATAGACACATGGAGAAATATTCAACATCTCTAGCCATAAAAGAAATGTCAATAAAAACAACACTGAGATTCTACCTCACCCCAATTAGAATGGCCATTATCAAGAAAACTAACAATAACAGATGCAGACAGGGATGTGGCTAAAAGGGAATGCTACTATACTGTTGATGGGAGTATAAAACTTGTTCAATCACTCTGGAAAACAGTATAGGGGTTCCTTAGAAGACTAAACATAGAACTTCCCTATGACCCAGCAGTCTCACTCCTGGGCATGTTCATTGCAGCATTGTTTACCATAGCTAAGATATGGAATCAACCCAGATGCCCCTCAGTGGACCAATGGGAGAAAATTTTAAATGAAGCCTTAAGCAGTTATTTGACTGTAGTCCCATCTGCCTTAACAGGACACTAATCAAGGTGTTATTTCACACTCATGAGAGCCACAAAATAATAACTTTTATTCTTTGGTTGCTAAGTCCAGGGATATCCACAAGATTTTTCTAAACCTCATCTTGCCTTTACCCTTCCACACAGATGAAACATGTTTGAAATCTATACTAATTTGTCTCTGTAATAAAATATCTGACTTTACAAAATAAAGGAGGTCTTTATCTCATATGGTTTTTTAACACTTCATTCTTATTATCTTTAGGTAGTATAAAAGGGAGTTGCCATTCAACAAAGTGGTTTATAAGTTCAATGCATTTTAATTAATGTCACCCCTTTCATCATTTTCTCTCATCCTTCCCAACGCTACCCTTTCCCTCAATTTACTTGATTTTGTAGAATATGCATTGAGTTTTCTCTTAGTTTTGACATCTGAAAGCCCGAACAACGTACAACTGCCTTTGGCCAGAGCCAGCATATTTCAGAACAAGGAGTAAGAGAACTCCATGAAGCCAAGCTTCTTCTTTTCACAGAACCTTCTCAAGAAATCCCTCAAGGATCTCAGGAAAACTAAGCTCTTCTTCCTAAGGAGAGTAACCTGAGGACCCATACTAAGCCCCATCACTCACTTAAAGGTGCCACCCTTATGCCTCTATCAGAAAGAATGGCATTGCCCCATTTGTAAGGAAATGGAAGGACTTGGAAAAAATTATACTAAGTGAAGTGAGCCAGACCCAAAGAAACATGGACTCTATGGTCTCCCTTATTGGGAATAATTAGTACAGGTTTAGGCAAGCCACAGCAGAGGATCACAAGAGCCCAATAGCTATACCCTTATGAACACATAAGATGATGCTAAGTGAAATGAACTCCATGTTATGGAAATGATTGTTATATCACAGTTGTATCTACTTTCAACATCCCATGTGTATCTGTAGCTTCTATTATTGATGAGGTTCTTGTATCACCTTCCTGTGGTTGTACCTACACGATCTCTGTAATCTTATCTGAATATATTGGAAACTGTGTATACTGGTATTAGAACTAGGAAACTGAAAGGGAATACCAAAATTGAGAGACACAGGGTAAAAAAAGAAAAACGACAAAAGCAATACTTGCAAAACTGTTTGGTGTAAGTGAACTGAACACCTCATGGGGGGAAAGGGAAAGGGGGAGGAGGGAGGGGGTATGAGGGACAAGGTAACAAACAGTACAAGAAATGTATCCAATGCCTAACGTATGAAACTGTAACCTCTCTGTACATCAGTTTGATCATAAAAATTTGAAAAAAATAAAAGAAACCAAAAAATAATAATAATAAAGGTGCCACCCTCCCTGGAAACACAACACACAGGCATTGTGGAGACACACTCAAACCACACCCCAAACCACAGCGAGGTCCCCTTTCATGACCCAAAGGATTGTAAAATGAAGTAGTGTCAAAAAGTTTTCACCCATCTCAGCCAAAATAAAATACTAGAAAAGAAATAGCCTTTGAACACATAACTGTTTGGGTTTTGACTGGAAAATGGGTGATGTTTTCCATCTGGACCCTGGCATGGTTTGGATGCAGGCCTGCTCTGCTCAGCTCACTGCAGTTCTTGCCTCCACTGGCTGATTGATCTGAGATACAGAAAACCTTCAAGAGGAAAATTACTCATAGTGACATTTCGTAAGAAGCACATTGTTCACCAGAGAAAAGGAATTCATTCTTCCACTTCTAAAGCAGGTCTTTTTTTCCCTGTCAGTCAGTGAAACCTTTGGACAGGAAGCTGAGTAAGCTCTGAAGTCCCAGAAAATCATTTGGTCTTTGAGGCAAATTGAAAAATAGTAAAGCCTTCTCTCCTGGAAAGCTAAATGTCTTATGGAAAAGATGACATGCTTAAGATGAATGCCTAGAGGATAAAGACTTTAAATTGTTGTTTCCAAACTCTATAACTGGCAGTTTAGGAAATTAATTTTGTAAGTAACATTGGCTTTCTCTTTTTTCTGTTTAATAAATCATTAAGTGCCACTCTGGGCTTTCTGAGATTAAAATTTAGATAGACTCATCAGAGACATTTTATCATTTCAAATAGTACCTAATAAAACACTAAAGACCAAAAGTCATTTGGCTCTTAACAGATACAGATTTATTTCATGAGTTCATTAATTAAAGAAGCATTATACAAAATATGGCAGTAATTCACGTTAGTTCAGAGACTATTTGTGTGCTACCCTGATTCTAGCTAATTCTCAGAAATTCTATGTAGTTGTATGCAGTAATGCTGCAGAGTCTACTTTTTTTTTTAGTCTTTATTTCACCATTCATGGTCTTCAGAGGACCTAGCAGAAGGCATCCCTTGAAAACCTGAGGAACAAGCAGTTGCTGCTCCTTCATATTTTCCTCCAGTCATCTTCCCTTTCTTGGCACATCTGCAGTCAGTCTGGAAGCATCTGAGCAAGTCACCCCTGGGACCTTATACACACAGCTAGCTGTTGTGAATAGTTTCCCCATATGCCAGAGAACAACCCATCAAGCTTCAAAGAGTTGCTCTTTAATTGCAAATTGTCTAAGAAGCCAAATGAATGCTTTCTACTCATTCTTGCCCACTCTACCCACTTTGGTGACTTACCACCCTGTCCTGTCAAGCATTTTGAAGGATCCCAGCAGAATGGCCTAGTGATATTAAGTATGGAGGTCACTTACAGAAACCAATGGACAATTTTAACCTTGAATAGCTTCACTTAATAACAATTAAGTTATTCTCATATGAAGTAAAAGATTTGGTAAATACATGCATTTGACAAAAGATATTTTTTAATCCAGAAATCCATCCTCATATAAACCTTCAAAAACAGTGTCTATCTTTTGAATGACAATTGAAATGAAAGTAGATTTTAATTATTCTTCCTTTCAGAAAATACTATTATATATGAATAAAGTAGGAATGTAACTCACCCACACAACTAAGGATACTTAAAGCTTTACTTATTTTGTTTTGAATTCAGATGTTCTACTTGCTTTGTTGTTTGACACGTCACTTTGAAATGCACTCTATTTTATAGCATCAAATCATTTCCATTTTGTTCTTTAATTATGAAAATATTTATATATGCTCTTATGTCTAGTAATGGAATCAACATTTATATACAAATCTGTGAAAGAAGCTTGTATTGAAATATATAGTTTATGGCTATATACTATGTTTCACAGATGAGAGGGTTTTGTTTTTGCCTACGTTGTTATTCTTCCAATTTCTTATATGTGTGTATACATTCATGTTGTTTTAATCCCCTTCAAAATGACAAAACCCATCTGACAATTCAGAATTAATGCATCTCATACTATAGCTTTTAAGTACTTGGTTATCATTGTGCGCTTCGATAGTAGCCTTACGTTCACATCTTACGTCTGCTTGTGGAAATAGATCTCTTCTTTCTGTATGTGAAATAGATAAAACAGGAAGTGGGAAATGAGATTAATCCATTTGTACAACAAAACAGCCAGAGCTGAGCTTCTTTAAAAGCCAAATTGAAACAGACTGCTTTTGCAGGCCTTTGCATCTCCTGTCTGCCGTTGTCACTGGTGGTGTTATCTGAGCCCAGAGTTCAGTCTTTGGCTTGTTTGTGAGTGGATACACTTATCATTCTTCTGAAGTGGTAGTGGCTCACATGGCCTCTGGATACTCTGCTGTCAGCGTAAGCCAACAAATAATGTAATCTTTTGTACAACGACTCTAAGCAGTTGAAACACAAAGTACTGAGAATGACTCAGAAGGAAAGAGGAAATCCGAACAGATCTGTAATGAAAAAGAAAAATCATCTAGTATTGAAAAAGTTTGCCACAAAAAAATTCAAGATAGATTGTTTTACTGATGAATTATACCACAGACTTAACACCAATTCTTCATAAGTCATAGGGAAAATTTGAAGGGATATGTTATAACTCATGCAAGAAATCAATATTACTCTAGCCACAAAAAAACAGCTACAAACCAGTATCACTTATGAATATAAACATAAAAACTTACATTAAATATTATCAAACAGAACCTAGCAACATCTAAAAAGGATTACACATCATTACTAAGTCAGATTGAGCCCAGAAATTCAAGAATGTTTCAATATACAAAAGAGTCAAGTTAATAGAGCTTATTAGTAGAATAAATCACAAAAACCCATATGACTATCTCATCAGGTGCAGAAAAAGCACTTGATAAAAACCCGTGATACTGTCATGATAAAAACAGCCAACAAACTAGAAATAGATGGAAATTTCTAAGACCTGATAAAAGCAATCTACTAAAAAGCCCACAGCTGACACCATACTTAAAATTGAAAGACGGGAGGTTTAGTTCTGAAGATCAGAAAGGAGACAAGGATATAGGATCTTGTACTCTTGTTCAGCATTCTTTTGGAAGTCTTCATCTGAGCAATTTTGTCACAAAGAGAAAAATCAGTTATACAGATGCAGGGAACAAGCAAAATGATGTCTGCTTCTGTAGAGAAAACCCCAAAGAATACACTGAAAAACTTAGAACTGACGAATATATTTACCAGTATTACAAGAGACAAGATCAGAATACATCTATTTTTTTGTTTTTGTTTTTATTTATTTCGGCCTGGTCCTGGGGTTTGAACTTAGGACTTGGGTGCTATCCTTGAGTTTTTCTCACTTAAGGCCAGCACTCTACCACTTAAGCCACAACTACACTTCTGGCTTTTTAGTAGTTAATTGAAGATAAGAGTCTCACATACTTTCGTTCCTGGCTGGCTTCAAGCCACAATCCTCAGATCAAAGCTTTTTTTTTTTTTTATTGTCAAGGTGGTGTACAGAGGGGTTACAGTTACATAGGGAAGGTAGTGAGTATATTTCCTGTCAAACTTGTTACCTCCTCCCTCATTTTTCTCCCACCTTCCCTTCTCCCCAAATCCCACCCCTCGAGTTGTACAGTTAGTTTACAACATATTGTCTTGTAAATATTCCTGTTGCATTGGTTAGATCTCAGCCTTTTGAGAAGCTAGGATTGCAGACATGAACCACTGATGCCCATCAATAACCTAATTTTTAACTGAGAATTGAATGGACAGCTTTCCAAGGAAAAATACACTGGTGGCCTAGATACATAAGAAATGTTCAATGAAACTAGTGATTGAAGCAGAGCAAATGCACTGAATTGTAATTTTTTCATGAATTTCAATAGGAAAGAATGCTTTATTTTAAAAAAATTATAGCTGGACATTGGTGGCTCAATGCATAATCCTAGCTACTTAGGAGTCCGAGATCTGAAGATCACAGTTCAAAGCTAACTCTGGCAGGTAAGTCCATGAGACTCTTACATCTGATTAACTACCAAAAAGCCAGAAATGGTAGCTCAAAGTGGTAGTGCCCTGAGTTCAAGCCCAAGAAACAGTGTGGGGAAAGAATATATAAATATATGTATATATAGTATATATATATGTACTACAGACATATATATGCATACACAGATAGATATAGATTTTATATATATACATATATATATAGAGAGAGAGAGAGAGAGGTCCATGATAGTAAGTAACCAAGGAAGTAATACACTCATCCTATCCTAGAATGTTAAGGAAACAACTCATTGTGTTTTCAGAAATGTAATGAGAACTTTAAAAAACTGCATTATTTTACTTTCTAAAATCTAAAGAATAAAGTGTATTCACAAAGATTATTTTCAAGAATACTCATTAGTGTATGAATTGTAATAAATGATTTGAGACTTGGAGAGTGGCTCAAGTGCTAAAACACATACATGTCAAGTGCAAGGCCATAGCTTAACCTCCAGTGGCGCAAGAAAAATGTGCCTTGGCAAAGTGAAGGGAAATGATTTGATTAAATGGTTATACACTGTCAGAGATAATGCTCTATAAGTATAGAATGCCATGTGACAGTGCTCAAAATATCATAGATAAAGCACAACATAAATTATGTACTTTAACCCTGTTTCAGTACGTATATACATACAAGTGTATTTATAAAATACTAGAGAATAAAATTCACCTAAATGCTGAGTGCTTATATATAACTAGCACAAATTATAGTTGGTTTTTATTTCATTAGATTTGTATACAGTTTTCTAACTTTTTACAATGATTATGTATTGCAGTTTTAATGGAGGAATTAATTAGCATGTAACAACAGATGAGTCTTCGTTACAGAGTGTAACACTTAGGATCTATAACAGTCATGGCAATGCAATAGGCACTTTGGAACCTACAAAGTCAAGGCTTTTAAATCCAGCGCTGAGATAAACTATAAATAATTAAGTAGTGCAACATCCAAGGAGCAATCAGTAGTACTTCATAATTAATTTCCAAATGTATCCCTGACCACAACTGAAAATTATTCTATGTCAACATTAATAATGCCATCTAAACAGTTAAAAAATTATCACATAGTTATTTTGTAGATTACTTCAGTGGTCACAACCTTTTTTTTTTTTAGCTAACTACTACATCTTGTATATTTTACTGCAATTTAAGGTTATGATGAGTGCAAAGGTTAGAGTTTTATATCATTTTTAGTATTTCTTTTATATGAGACTAACATTTTTAAATAGAGAAAAATATATTAACATACAACTATTCTCTGAGAATTTAGTAGGTTGTTTCTTGTTCTTGTAAATGATCACATGTGTTAGATAAGCTCATATCTGCAAAGAATTATGTCACCTTTTTGTAGTCCCCTGTGGTCTGGTTTGATTGCTTTTCTATAAATGTGTGCTACAGACTAAAAAGTAGAGATATTAGATCTTATGAAACTAAATTAAAACTGTCCTTTGAGAAACAACGTTGCTATTAACGTTTTCTACCACATTCTAATCTGCACAGTCTTGATTAAAAAGAAATGATTTAAAAGGTTTCCCTTATGGCATCCCTGGGAAATAACTGAGATTAACCTATATTTCATGAGAGAAGACTTTAGTCAGAATGCAGAACAAAATCTGAGCTTTAAGTAAGAACAGATCATGTCATTACTTTTTACAATAAACACACTCATTGCCTTTAATGTAGCTGTAACCCCTCTGACATCACCCTTAAGATAAAATAAAATAAAATAAAAAATAGAGTGGGCAAGACTATTAAGGAGGCTGCTAGTTGGGAAGCTACTCTATAAATAAATTGATGGCCAGAAGCTAGTGGCAGTGCAGATGGAGCAAATAGGGGAATTTGAAAAGCATTTAAGATATGAAATTTAAATTGTGAGTTCATTCTCAAGTTTCTGCGTTGTACAGTCAGTTGGCACTATTCACTGAGCTAGGTAACACAGCAAAGTGAGTGAGAGGGGCCAAAGGCAAGGAAGGGATGGTTTTATTGGGGATCTGTTCATATCCAACAGGCAATTAAGTAACACCTCTGGAGCTCAGGAGAGGGATCAGAGAATAGATTTGGGATGTGCTGGCAGGTAAAGGGCAACTGAAATGGGAACAGATGGAATTGCTTGGGTGTGCTATGTAGAGAATAGAAACAGTGATATTTGGGAGATTCTTAAAGAACACTATCACTACAGGGAAGATGAAGGAAGAGGAATCTGGAACATAGAGTGAAAGAGAACTGATAAAAAAGGAGGAAGAACACTAGCTTCCTCTGACAAGAGCTCTCAAAGCT
Organism: Perognathus longimembris pacificus; assembly: GCF_023159225.1. Taxonomy (NCBI): domain Eukaryota; kingdom Metazoa; phylum Chordata; class Mammalia; order Rodentia; family Heteromyidae; genus Perognathus; species Perognathus longimembris. The sequence goes on along the minus strand of NC_063178.1, from coordinate 23,972,145 downwards.
TGAGAGAGATCAATTAAAATAAGGAATGAAAACTACCAGCTAGATATTGGAAGGAGGTATAACCTAAATACAGTTGCATACAGTGTAGTCATATGAGTGCAAAAGAGGAAAATGTGGCAAGACAGAAGAGGTAGCTACAAACAGTGACAGACAATTCCTGGGTTGCCCTTTTATTTATTTTTCTCAGTCGTGGGCTTTGAACTCAGGGCCTGAGCATTGTCTCTAAGCTCATTTTATTCAAGGCTAGTGCTCTACCACTTTGAACTACAGCACCACTTCTGATTTTCTGGTGGTTAATTAAAGAGTCTCAGAGGGACTTTTCTGCCCAGGCTGGCTTTCAACCACAATCCTCAAATCTCAGTCTTCTGAGTAGCTAGGATCACAGTTTCTGTATTACCCTTTTACTTCACAATTTTAGCACAGTTTCCATACATTTTAACCAGAACCAAAAGAATAATTATTTTTTTTCTTTTAAGTTCTAGAATTTTCTGTTAATCCTCCTTGTATCTGCCACTATTGATTTCCTTCAGAAATAGGAAAGCTTTGTGAAAATTAATTTGCAAAAATAGTCAGAAGATCTTATATATTAGAAGCTTACTTGTAATTTTTCTACAGATGTTTCATATCTAGGTATTTCTTAAAATGTGGTTTCTAGGAGTAAACTTATATAAATGAACTGTCTCATTATTTAAGAATACAGCAGGGGCTGGGGATATAGCCTAGTGGCAAGAGTGCCTGCCTCAGATACACGAGGCCCTAGGTTCGATTCCCCAGCACCACATATACAGAAAACGGCCAGAAGCGGCGCTGTGGCTCAAGTGGCAGAGTGCTAGCCTTGAGCAGGAAGAAGCCAGGGACAGTGCTCAGGCCCTGAGTCCAAGGCCCAGGACTGGCAAAAAAAAAAAAAAGAATACAGCAGAATACTTTATTTTACTTTAATTTATACATGCATCTTATTCTGTCTTATAAAAAGCAATATTCTATAATGCTTTGATTTAAATGCATGCTTCAATTGTTTTCCATTATATGAAAACCAGTAAATTCAATAATAAGAGACTCAAAAAAGGCTTTGCTTTGTTTTTCCCTCTCTGGAAATGAGATTATGGGATTTATGGCAATCTTGAATTCTCGGGGTACACAATAAATATTGGAAGGGTCATTCTGAAAATAAGCATTTCTGATCACTTGGAAGTAGGATTTCTTTATGTGTGTATATGTAACATATATAAGACATACATATATAAATAACTTCATTGTAAAGGTGATGAACGAGGGGGTTACAGTTTCATAGGAAAGGTAATGACATTTCTTTTAAAATACTGCTACCCCCCTCCCTCATTTTCTGCTTTGTACACCTCCCCATTCCTCTCACTCCCCAATTTTTAAAATTCATTTCCAACATAGTGTCTCTTGATTATCGTTGTATTGGTTCGTCCTTTGCCCTGCTGATTCTGTGATTCCCTTTCCCATTGACGGATCAGAGAAACTTATGTAGAAGACAAAGGGTACAGAAAAGTAAAACAGAGAAAGAAATAGAAACAACTGCATACAGGACATAAGACCCTCTTGTGTCCAATTCTGGGAGTTCATTTTGATATGCTTCATTATATGTGGTCCTATGCACTTAGCGGTTAGGCTATTGTAATCCCCTGCTAAGAATATCATAGACATATTCTAGTTGTTACAAGTGAGGGAAGCCACGCAACCTACATTTCTTTGGTCCTGACTTGCTTCCCTTACTATAATTTTTTCCAGTTTGGAAGTAGGATTACTTGATCCAAATATCAATTCAGTTCCTATAGATATTTTTTCTGCAGCCAAAATTCATCTCATTATGAAGTGCTTTAAAAGGACTCCCTGACATTTTGAGCTTCAGAGAAGATTGTGAAAATATTCAATATTAGAAAGTGAATGGGTTTCTACATCTCTGCTATGAAAATGATGTGTAGATAATAACTATCCCCCTCCCCAGCATAGTTCTTATTCTGATGAAAATTCCATGCAGCAACTTGAAAGTTTCATAGGATTTTCTAAATGTTAAGGTCCAAATTTCTTTTTTTTTTTTTTTTTTTTTAATTTTTTTTTTTTTATTAATTGAACATAAATTTTTTTACAAGGTGTTGTGCAAAGAGGGTGCAGTTACATAGTAGGGCAGTGTGTACATTTCTTATGATATCTTACAACCTGTTTTTCTATCCCTTGTCTAGGTCAGGTTGACATATATGCAATATACAATGTATCAAGAACATATACAGTATTCACAGACTTGGTCTCTACTGTCTCTCCGTCTCCCTTTGTTAACAGTCATATATCAGGGAGATCATGCCCCTTTGTTTTCTGTGTTCTAGGCTTGTCTCACTCAACATTATTTGTTCGAGTTCCGACCATTTCCCTGCAAATAACAATATTTCACCATTCCTAATCGCTATGTAGTATTCCATTGTGTATAAGTACCATATTTTTTGGATCCATTCGTCTGTGGAGGGGCATCTGGGTTGTTTCCATATTTTAGCTATTGTGAATTGTGCCGCGATAAACATGGTAGTACAAATGCCTTTTTGATATCTTGGATTTTGCTGTTTAGGATAGATGCCTAGGAGTGGTATGGCTGGGTCATAGGGTAGGTCTATATTGAGCTTTTTGAGAAACCTCCATACTGTTCTCCAAAGTGGTTGTACTAATTTGCACTCCCACCAACAATGGAGAAGGGTTCCTCTTTCCCCACAGCCCCTCCAGCATTTGTTGTTTCCTGAGTTCAGAGTATAGGCCATTCTAACTGGGGTGAGGTGGTATCTCAGGGTTGTTTTTATTTGCATTTCCTTTACTAGCAGGGATGTTGAGCATTTCCTCATATGTTTCTTTGCCATTTTTATATCTTCTCTTGTGAAGTCTCTCTTTAGCTCTTTTGCCCATTTCCTAATAGGTTTATTGGGCTTGGAGGGGCTTAGTTTTTTGAGTTCTCTGTAGATGACAGATATCAGGCCTTTGTCTGTTGCTGTGCTGGTAAATATCCTTTCCCATATCGTTGGCTGTCTTTCTATTTTGGTGGCTATGTCCTTAGCTGTGCAGAAACTTTTTAATTTGTAGTAGTCCCATTTGTCGAGTCTTTCTCCTATTTGTTGTGCCCCTGGGACTCTATTCAGGAAGTTCCTTCCTGTGCCTATAAGTTCTAGTGTCTTTCCTACTCTGTCCTTCAGTAGTTTCAAGGATTCAGGTCTGATGTTGAGGTCCTTGATCCATTTTGAGTTGATCTTGGTGCATGGCGATAGGCTTGGGTCTACTTTGAGTTTTCTGCATATGGCTGCCCAGTTCTCCCAGCACCAGTAGTTGAAGAGGCTATGTTTATTCCATTGTATATCTTTAGCTCCTTTGTCGAATATCAGTTGGCTGTAAGAGTGCGGTTTTATTTCTGGGTCTTCAGTTCTAATCCATTGGTCTTCCGATCTGTTTTTATACCAATACCATGCTGTTTTTGTTATGATGGCCTTGTAGTAGATCTTGAAGTCAGGTATTGTGATACCTCCTGCATTGCTTTTTTTGCCTAGAATTGCTTTGGCTATTCTAGGTTTTTTGCTGTTCCATATGAATTTATGGATTGGTTTCTCTATTTCAGTGAAGAATGTGGCTGGGATTTTGATAGGTATTGCATTGAATTTGTATAACAATTTGGGCAATATGGCCATTTTCACTATATTGATTCTGCCTACCCATGAGCATGGGAGGTCTTTCCATCTCCTTGTGTCTTCTTTGATTTCCCTTATTAGATTTTTGTAGTTTTCATTGAATAGGTCCGTCACGTCCTTGGTTAAGTTGATCCCTAGGTACTTTATTCTTTTTTTGGCTACTGTAAATGGAATTGTTTCCATAATTTCCTTTTCTGTTTGTCTATTGCTGGTGTACAGAAAAGCTGCTGACTTTTGTGGGTTGATTTTATATCCTGCTACTTTGCCAAATTGGTTTATTAGGTGTAGGAGTTTGGGTACTGAGGTTTTTGGGTCCTTCAGATACAAGATCATGTCGTCTGCGAATAGGGATAACTTGATTTCTTCCTTGCCGATGTGGATCCCTTTGATGTCCTCCTCTTGCCTTATTGCTATGGCTAGGGATTCCAGCACTATGTTGAACAGAAGTGGGGAGAGTGGGCATCCTTGTCTTGTTCCTGATTTTAGGGGGAATGACTTAAGTTTCTCTCCATTTAATATGATATTAGCAGTTGGTCTGTTGTATATGGCTTTTATTGTTTTGAGGAATGTTCCATCTATTCCTGTTCTCTCCAAAGCTTTTAATAGGTATGGATGTTGTATTTTGTCAAAGGCTTTTTGGGCATCGACTGAGATAACAATGTGATTCTTGATTTTAGCTCTGTTTATGTGGTGAATTACGTTGATTGATTTACGGATGTTGAACCATCCTTGTGACTGAGGGATGAAGCCTACTTGGTCATGATGTATGATATTCTTGATCACTTTCTGGATCCTATTAGCTAATATTTTATTGAGGAGCTTTGCATCTGTGTTCATTAGTGATATTGGTCTGTAGTTCTCTTTTTTTGTTGGGTCTTTGCCTGGTTTGGGAATTAGTATGATATTAGCTTCGTAGAATGAGTTTGGAATTTCTCCCTCCATTTCTATTTCACGGAAGAGTTTGAGGAGTATTGGAATTAGCTCCTCACTAAAGGTTTTGTAGAATTCGTTGGTGAATCCATCTGGGCCTGGGCTTTTCTTAGTAGGGAGGTTCTTGATTACCTCCTGTATCTCACCGTAAGTTATTGGTTTATTTAGCTGATTTATTTCTTCTTGGTTCAGTTTGGGCAGTTTGTACTTCTCTAAGAATTGATCCATTTCTGTAGAATTATTGTTTTTTGCTGAGTAGAGGTTTTGGAAATAGCTCCTTATGATTGTTTGAATATCGTGTGTACTTGTTGTAATTTTTCCTGTGGAGTCCCTGATTTTACGAATATGAGTCTCTTCTCTTCTTTTTTTTGTAAGTCTTGCAAGGGGTCTGTCAATTTTGTTTATTTTCTCAAAGAACCAGCTTTTAGTCTTATTTATTTGTTGAATGGTCTTTCTATTTTCAATCAGATTTATCTCTTCTTTAATCTTTGTGATCTCTCCTCTCCTAGTCGTTTTAGATTCTGTCATTTCTTGTTTCTCCAGTTGTTTTAGTTTCATTGTGAGGGTATTCACCTGCTCTGCTTCCATTCTTTTAATGTGGGTGCTGAGTGCAATGATCTTGCCCCTCAGAACTGCCTTAGCTGTGTCCCATAGGTTTCTTTGTGATGTGTTTTCTTTGTCATTGTGGCTTATGAATTCGTTGATTTCATCTTTAATTTGATCTGTGGCCCAAGTGTTGGATAGCAGCGTGGGGTTTAGCCTCCAAGAGTGTGTATAGGCTCTGTGGTATCCTTTGTTGTTGAGGGTTACCTTTAATCCACTGTGGTCAGATATAATACATGGGATGACGTCAATACTTTTCTATTTGCTGAGGTTCTTTGTGTGGGCTATGACGTGGTCTATTTTGGAATATGATCCATGGGCTGCTGAAAAGAAGGTGTATTGGGTCTCTGTGGGGTGAAAGGTTCTATATAGGTCTGTTAGATCCATTTGGGAAATGGTGTTATTTAGGTCCTCAGCTCCCTTACTAATCCTCTGAGTGTTGGATCTGTCTCTTGGAGAGAGAGGAGTATTAAAGTCACCCACTATGATTGTGTTTGCGTCTATCTTGCTCTGTAATTCTTTGAGAATTTGCTTGACATATGTCGGGCCTCTTTTGTTTGGTGAGTATACATTTATCACCGTGATTTCTTGATTCTGGATTTTTCCTTGTATTAATATGTAGTGTCCTTCTTTGTCTTTTTGAGTGGACTTTAAAGAGAAGTCAAGCTTGTCTGAGATCAGGATGGCTACACCTGCCGTTTTGGTGGATGCATTTGCTTGGTAGATCTTGCTCCATCCTTTCACTCGAAGCCTGTTTTTGTCCCTTGCTGTAAGGTGGGTCTCTTGTAGACAGCAGATGTCAACTTTTTGTTTGCGAATCCATTCTGCCAGTCTGCTCCTCTTTATCGGGGAGTTTAAACCATTTATATTTAAAGAGATCAAGGATAAGGGTGTTTTTTCTCCTTCCATTTTCTTGGTGGGCTGTTTTTTCTTCTTTTTTTTTTTTCTTCTTGTCTTTAGTGAGCTTGTGTTTCTGCTGGGCTTTGGCTATTGAAGTTTCTTTCTGAATCTGTCTGTGTGTCTTTTACGATCTCTGTTGGGTGGGGTTCCCCTCTTAATATTCGCTGTAGGGCTGGTTTTTTATTCACATACTCCTTTAGCTCCTCTTTGGTGTGGAAAGATCTGGTTCTCCTTTCGAATGTGAACTCCAATTTCGCTGGATATTTGATCCGAGGTTGTAAATTGTTATTCTGGAGTACTTGGATGGTGTTCTTCCACTCGCTTCGAGCTTGGTAAGTTTGTGTGGATAAGTCGGATGTTATTCGAATCCTCTTCCCATTGAAAAAAGTTTCCTTCTTCGCTTTGGCTGAATTCAGAATTTGCTCTTTAATCTTGAGGTCTGAAGTCTTGAATATTATGTGCCTTGGGGTGGCTTTCCTGGGGTCTGGCCTGCCAGGTGTCCTATAGGCTTCGGTTACCTGGATGGGGTCCCCTGTGAGATTGGGGAAGTTTTCTGCAATAACTTTATTGAGAACATGATTAAGCCCTCTGCTCTGGTATTCGGCTCCTTCTTCTATTCCAATTATGCGCAGATTATATCTCTTGTCTTTGTCCATTAGTTCCTGGATTAGTCTTCCCTGAAGCTTCACCTTTTCTTGGAGTGTGGTCATTTTCTGGTTGTTGTCAGCTGCTTCATCGTCCAGGCGAGAGATTCTGGATTCTATATGGTCTACTCTTTGTGTCATGGTTTCAATTGCGGAGTTTATGGATGTCAGAGAGCTATTTATGGTTGTCATATCAGCTCTGATCGTGGAGATTTCTTCCTTTAAAGAGTTGTATTTTAAATCTATTTTTTCATGCATTTCAATTCTTAGGATGTGGAGATTTTCTTTAAAGGCAGCTTGCATTGTATCCATTTTTGCTTCCATTTCTTTAAAGCAGGTTTGCATTGTATCCAGTTTTGCTTCCATTTCTTTCTTGGCTTCCTGGGTGTCCTTCCAGATTTCCGCTCTAAATTCCTGGAATTGTTTTCTGATTTCATTTCTGACGCTTTCGATCATTCCTGTTAACATGGCCTCATTTGCTTTTTTAGTCTCCATCTCCTCTTCAGTCGTGCTGCTTTTTGGAGCTGGCGAGTTGGCTTGCCCTTTGATGAACTGAGTTATGTTTCTTTGTGATTTGCGCATCTGGAGATCTGGATGGCTTCTCAGGTTTGGTTTGTAGCTCCTCCCTCCCTCCTGTGTAGACGTGTCTACGGGCAGCAGGTGCTGTCGCTGTGTCCCCGCCCACCAGTGCAGGGTACGCCTACCAGAGCGGGGGCTGTCGCCGGGGGCCCCGCCCTCCTGTGCGCTGTGCGTTCAGTGCAACAGGCACTTCGGCGGGATATGCCTCCCAGAGCAAGTCCTGGGTTGTTGGGTTGTGCTTGTGCCCTCTCACGAGTCCGTTGTGGGGGGGGGGTACGTGTGGGGCCCAGTGGGATCGACTGTCCGGGTGTGGCTTGGCACCTTCAGACCTCACCTCCGCTGTTAGGAGGGGGGTCGTGATCAGGCTCAAGTGACCCTGCTGGGCTGGTATTGCCCACCAGCGCCTGTGGTTTTAGTTGTAAGAGTCTGCGCGGTCCAGGCGCCTCAGGTGGGGTTTGCACAACTGGCTGTCTCCCGGCCCCTGTTGGGAAGGGGGCGGGGCCGGTTCTGCCAGTTCAGGAACCTGTGGGTGTTGGTGCTGCTGAGCCCTTCCCCTGCTAAACTGACTTCCCAGCGCCTGATGGGGGTTTCCCCGCCTGATTTGTGGGTTCTTTGTTCCCTCAGGGGTGGGGGAGGGGGGAGGGAGGGCACTCACTTTTGCTGCTTTGTGTGTGTGTCCCGCGCAGCCGTTGGCCCTCCAGGGGTTGGCTAAGTGTCGTGGTGGCTTCCCTGGTTCCCGATTTCTGCCGCGCTGGGTTCCCTTGTCCAAACCCGGTGTGGACCCGAACTTCTCGTCGCTGCCGGTGTGTCTTGGTCCGCACCCTGCCTTGTGTCCGTGGGGTCTCCCCCTATATGAATTCTGCGCTCCTGGCAGCCTGTCTGCCGATCGCCGGGTTCCCCTTTCCCAGCCTGACCCTGTTTGGGCCAGGGTCGGCTGGTGGGGGGAGGGTGCCCCGGTGAATCTCTGGCTCCGTGTAGGTTTTCGGTTCTTCTTTTTTGCTCCTTTTTGTTTTCCTGCGTTTCTCCACTGCTTCTGGCTGCTGGTTTTGCTGGGTTCTTGATGGGGTGTTGGGTGTTGGGGTTCCCAGCTCACTATGCCGTTGGAGCGAGTCGGGGTGCCTCCCTATTCCATCGGCGCCATCTTTCTTCTCTCCCAAATTTCTTTACCTGCCACCCACTGGTTCACAAAGTATCAGTAATTTGTACTTTATGTGAGTCCCTTCGACTAGGATACCGCCATATATCTTGTCTATTTCCCCCATTTTCAGGGATTTATCTTCAGCAAGGCTCAGGTCAAATTCCTCACATGCTAGAAAGTTAATAGAAATATTAGCTACATACAGTGCATAATTAGGTGTTGCTTCATATGTAGCAATATCAAATTATATCTAGTAGACTGAGCTTCTAGAAGACAAGACCATATTTTAAGCCTCCTGTGTCACTTAGCATGATACCTTAGGTAGTTGGTATTATTTGTTGTGATTTTATTTAAAATACTCTAAGTGTAAAAGTTAGAATTTTGAATAATTATCTCTCATTCTACTCTAACTAAAATGTGAAAGACAACAAAAAGGGTCAAGTTTTGTCTTTTGAGAGGCTAATTGTTCCCAATTTAGAGCTCATCCAGGTGTAACCAGAAACAATTAAGTACACATGGTGATATCATGTTTCTCCTACAAAAAATAAGAATGGAACTGACAAAATATTACTTTTCCAAGAAATTTGTCCCCCCCTCCTTTTTTTTTGGTCAGTCCTGGGGCTTGGACTCAGGCCCTGAGTACTGTCCCTGGCTTCTTTTTGCTCAAGGCTAGCACTCTTGAGCCACAGCGCCACTTCTGGCCATTTTCTGTATATGTGGTGCTGGGCAATCAAACCCAGGGCCTCATGTATATGAGGCAGGCACTCTTGCCACTAGGCCGTATCCCCAGCCTGAAATTTGTCCCTTTTAATATAGAATTTGATACTTTGGATGTGCTAATTATAGTGAAGATTTCTTATCCAAAATAATTGTTGTTTAAAGCAGAATGAAATTAAAGAAATATACAAATACTCTAACCATACCTGTAACAAACAGTCATTCACTACTCTTTTTGAAATATATTCTCTTCTTTGACTATGGATCTGATTTAGAGTTTATCATTCTCTTCTTTGCATAGATCACTATTGTTAGATAATTGTATTCACCGTGTTGATTCTTTAAATTATGTTAAGAGTCTAAAAATGTTTTCTGACATCTGAATGTAGCTATAATCTGAATATTGAAAATTTCTGAATTTATGTTTATTAGATACTCCTGTATGGTAATCTTTTCACTTTCCCAATATTATATTTAGTGTCTTGTTCTAAAACATTCAGATAGATTGTAACAGGAATAGGTATCATTCTGTTTCATAAACATAGGCGATCACTGTATTCAATATTTAACTGAATTGAATACTATGACAACATGAGGCATAGGGAGAAGTACAACTTAGGAACAAATAGCAAGCAGCAGTGAAACTGGATGAGCAGAAGTGTTTCAGGAACCCTAGTGCTTAGCATGGCTTGGACAACTCCACATATGGTTTACAGAAGCAACAAATAATAACTCAATCTGGAGAACTCAGGTGGAAAGCAGTTAAGAAATCTGCTATATCCTTATTTGTTACTAACATGATTCACAGAAAAATTGAGGGTAAATATGTAAATAAAGTTACTTTGTGTTAGCTGAGGAACATTGGAACTAAGTACATAGGAAGAAGAGTAAACTGGATGTGTTGCAAAGTGACTTTTTGTTACTGGATGTGTTGTGTCAATTCAAGCAGAGCTAGCAAATATCTATATAGAGAAGGAAATATTGCATACTCTATCTAGCCTACTTTGAGTAAATATATTTGCTTCCTCTATGGATTTATAGTGATTTCTATGAAGAATTTATATAGTTTGAATGTCATTAAAATTTTGATTTGGATAGGGGGAAATGAAAGGCTAATGCACACATTTTGCCGTATTTGATTATGAATACTCTTGAAGTACCGTTACACACTCATAGTGGTTTATGTTAAATCACAGTGTTATCACAAAATATAGAAATGGGGTGTAGAATTAAAATCAGCTAAGGATGTTCTTGAGATGAAATTGAAGAGTGGATAGAGGTAGTATTTTGTCTTTCAACAATCCTGGGGCTTTGACTCAGGGCCTGAGCATTGCCCCGGCTTCTTTTTGCTCAAGGCTTGAGCCACAGCGCCACTTCTGGCTTTTTCTGTTTATGTGGTGCTGAGGGATCGAACCCAGGGCTTCATGCATGCTAGGCAAGCACTCTACCACTAGGCCACATTCCCAGCCCCTTTCCACAATATTTAGATGTTGAACAGTCTTGCATATTATTTAATTCAGACCTTTTTAAGTTAAAAAAAATCTAATTCCAGTCATGTTCATTCCTTAAGGAAATGGCTTATAGCTGATTCACTTGGCCTGGAATTTAAATATCTATTGTGTTTATAATTATTGTTTTTATATTAAGTTCATTTTTTATTTTGGTACTATGATAAAAGACTATGAAGGAAGATCCCAGGAAATGATATACAGAAAATACCTTCAAGAAAATTTGTTATAAAAATAAATACTGGCTCAAGGAAGATTTTTTTTTTACTTAGTCTAACATTGGAATAATCTACCTATTTTTAGAACTATTATCCCCCTAGAAACCCTGTTTATTTGAGTGATGCTTGATAATTTTTGAAACATTAAGAGATGCCCAAATAATTTCTTCATATATGCATCCATTGATCTGATGGATATTTGTTTTGCCATTGAAGTATAAACTAAAATTAAATTAAGCTAAAATATGGACAGTAATATTGCTGGGTTTTCTCATGTTAAAACTCGACACAAATGTATTTTGTATGGCTTTAAGTTTCCTAGAAGAAATACAGTACTTTAGAATTTTACTTGCTCAGTATGAGGCTAAACTTGTGTGTTGATCTTCTGTGTTTCCAGGGTTTTGAAGGTGTTTCTTTCACGAACAGCACAACGAATTCCATATATGACTGGTGGCCGGGTCATGAGGATGCTAGCAGTAATACTTTTGGTAGTATTTTGGTTTCTTGTTGGCTGGACTTCATCCGTGTGCCAGAATTTGGAGAGACAGATTTCACTCATTGGCCAGGGACAGACATCTGATCACCTCATCTTCAACATGTGCCTCATAGACCGATGGGATTATATGACAGCAGTGGGTATGTGGTCACTTCTTTTTGTGATTGCTTTGTCCTTTTTCTCAATTGCATTAAACTCGATTACTACAAAAAGCTTTGAAACACTTAAAAGGTCTAAAATAATGCCATCTAATATAATTTTGATAAACAGCATTATGATCATAAGAGCAATTATATATAGAATACAAACATTTTCTGGAAATTTCCATTCTTTTTCAAAGGTATGTGTCTTTGTTGAAAAAAAATTAACCAAGTAAATCAGAATGGAAAAAAATGCAGTGAGTAAAGTCAATTTCCGTGTAGGAAGAGATTGTCAATTGGTCTCTATTTGATGAACAGTATTTATTTTCTTGATTTACGTCTTTGGTCTGGAGGAAACAAGCAAAGATTGATATTGTTCTATACTTTTGATCTTGTGATATTGATCCAACTTGATATGAATCTCTTTGTGAAGAGATTGCCTCTGTAAAACTTCTGATTAATCTTTCCATTCTAATTAATCTATCTTTTGTAATATTGACTCAATTACAAAAAAAAAAAAACCCAAGCCATGCAATGTGTAGGTAGTAAAAGCTATGGCACAGAGATGGTGGAAAGCTGAGAAGAACCTCATGCTGAATCCTCCGCCCTTACACCCCAGAAAACTATGAGGCCCTATCTGAAACACAACTAAAAAAGCATTGAAGGCATGGCTTATGTATTAAAATGTTTCTCCAGCAAGCATAAGGTTCTGAATTCAAATTCCAGTACTAAGGAAGAAAAAGAGTTGTTATAAAGCTATATACTGTGTTCTATGGACCTCTTATACCTCATTTTTACTGAGTCCCTGGATTGCACTAAGCCATGTCCAGTAATTGTCCTGCACTGTCTAGGTAATGCACTGCACTATCTTATGTCCCTACAGTGAGAACATTCCATAACAGCATAGTCCAGCATTCAGTGACACACAACTGCATCGCCAACAAATCCTCCATTCTCCAGAGCTCATAAGGGAGCAAATCCTTTCCACTAGGAAGGAGGGAACTGTGAAAAGCATTGAGCATTTCTTTAATCCATTAATGCCGGACAATTCCTAGGAAGAGGACTTAGAGAGCCAGCAAGAATGAACTCACTTAGACTGCAAGAGGGAAACTTGTTAAAGCTAGAAGTCCAGAAATTTCATTTTAATGAAATGTTCAAATTTTTAGGAGATGGTTTTGAGTAACGTAACTAAATTAAATTGTCCATTCCCAACAATTTTATGAAACATTGCTCCCATCTTCTCCAATAGTCCACACAATAGAAAGTACAAATTTGGCATGGCAAATGAAAGTCACATGTTTAAATTATTAGTAGAATAAAATGTGTTTGCTTTTGATGAAATTTTCTATAGTATAGTATACTATGTCCTTCAAGAGCTATGACAAGAATACAAGGATTGAAACTGGAAAACATGATCCTACATTTATGAAGAAAAACACTCAAATATCCTGTTAGACTTATTCTGAAGAAGTGGAATTTTCTGCTAGTGGAATTTTCTTTTTTTTCCCTAAATATAATGACCCACATGAGAAGCTGGTAGTCAGTTTTTCATGTTCACAATTTTGACAAAAGCATTCAAGTTTGGCATAGTTAGAAGTCAATTTTCAGTCCTTTGTGAGTTGCCTGCCATCTTGATAAAATTCAGTTATGTGCAGCATCGACTTCCCTAAATTAACCTTTATATTTTCACTCCTAGAGGCAGTTTTGGCAGCTAGATTTAAATATCCCAGGTAAGGTCCTACGATACAGGGCTTCCGAGTTTGGAATACACAGTAGTAGAGATGGTTACTATCGTGTACCTTATCCTTTGGTATATTTAGTTGGAAGCTTCCAGTTTATGATTATGCATTTAGAACATATATTGAATATATGATATTGTTTCGGTAAGATACATTAGAATAAAGAGGGAATATCTTGTCTATAATATGCTAAGACTGCTGAGGAGCACTTGTACATTCTAATTTCAAGGTCACTCCTGACTCCTGCTTCCTGCTCAGAATGTCCACCGGAGTTTAGTGCAGAGCTCGGCTAACACTGCTCTAGTTCCTGAATAGTTACCTGAAACATAATTAAGAACAAAGCTATTTTACTTTCTTTTTTTAGCCCAACAAAAGCATGTATACAAAAGCTCTATGTAGGCCTCTATTATCTCCTGTCATTCTGTCTTTTATATCAATGTCAGGCCCACATCTTTTCAGCAACATTAGCATGATCTCCCAACCATCGCCTGACAAGGACCCTGTTATGAATCAAGTCTACCAACACCTGAGATGTCACATGTTCCTAGGGATTCCTTCGAGTTCGACATCTCTTTCTATACAGTTTACTTGCCAGTCTGGAAAGAACAACACAGGAAAAAGTCTAGGCAATAATTAATAGGCAATGATTAAACTGGAGTGATAGGCTTAAATTCCCTTCCACTTGGGAATTGTGAAGTATTTGAGGTTTCAATGAGTTCTGGCTGATTACAATACTATTGAAAATTGTAGTCAGTTCTGTAATTTGTACATGAAATAGTTACACTATAGAAAACAGTTTTTACTTTTTGCTATGGGCATTCTTTTCTTCTTTGTTGTTCTCCTTCCTAGTATAATATTTTAAATACACAAAACATACACTTTGTTTTGGAATTTACTCATCTGCCAGTGTTTAAAATGAACTGAGAAACTTTTACTGCATTATAAAGGGATATTCTAAAATAGTAATTGTTACTAAGGATTTAAACCATTATTCTAGAAAAATTAGGCAACTATGACAGATAAGATGTGAAATAAGTATAACTTAATGAGTTCAAAAAAACAAATATTACATGTTCAGCTCATTTGTTGGACCTAAATCTAAAATGGTGATGATGATGGTAATGTAAATAATAATAATAGTGATAATAATAATTGAGCATGGTTATAAAGTGAGACAGGAAGGGGAAAGGATACTGAGGTTTCAAGTGGATTAAGTAAACTATATGCATATATTTACATATATTTATACTATATACATATGTGTGTGCATATGTATATACACAAACAATATATTATACATACTACATATATACATATGCAGTGTACTTTGATATATATATAAATATATGTGCACATACTGTCTTGCACACACACATGCACACATGCATATATATGCATATATACATATACAACATGACACAATAAAACCTACCAAACACTACTATTTGATAAATCAAGAAGAAAGGGGGAATAAACATACACATGGGTGTGTGACCTTATTTAGAGTGTACTATAGCCATGTGAAGGATTAGCACAATGACACTTCCTCATATTATTAATATATGTTAATTTTAAATAGTAAAGAGATTTCAAAAGTAATACATGGGAAACCAAAACCTTAATGTTTCATCAATTATGTATTTCCTTATGTTATTTAAACATAATTTTAATGGGGCTAAAAAGGGTAAAATATTGTGAACACAAAGTGCCTTTGTGACATGGCTAGCCTGGGTGTCACAGTCATAAGGAGCAGAGCTTTGCACTTGGAAGTTGCTCTCTTGGCCCTGATAGGTGATCTAAGATCACAGAGCTGGAACATCTCTTGTATCACAGAACTGATATTATTTCTCACTTCTTGCTTGCTCCATCCCCTTGAAAAAGCAATTGAAATTACTTTCATTGTAGTACATTAATTTTTAAAGACTACAGTAGTTAACTTTCAAACTGCTATTCCTTATAGATTAAAAATAAAATACCTCCTTTTTCTAAAAGCCCTATTTGGATCCTTAAATACAAATGTAATTCCCTCTTTAACTATACTCATGTTTCCCATCAAAATCATTTAGCACCAGAAATTATTTTGTAAAGCAGAAGCACAACACATCTTTCAACTCCTACATAATAACAAGGCAAAATTTGGTAACATCTGCATATTTCCTTTTCTAATTGCAGAGCTAGTCTGAAGTTAATTATACGAAGCTAGTTTTTTTCCTAAGCACAACTTTTATATATCACATTTAGTTTAATTGGTACTTGGAATAATAAATTGTTTTTCACAGTGAGAGCATACTGTTTGATATTGCTAATGAAATGATTTTCATGTTCAGCTTTGCTATTATGAGAAATCTTATTTTGTCTTATGTTTTTAAATATAATTCTCCATTGTAACAGAATAATTAACCTGATAACTACTTTCCTTTTTCTTTTCTTAATCTTTGTGTAGTAACATATGAAAATAATGCTTGCCCTGAGTGGCAGGATTTGCTGTTTTATAATGCAGCTACATGTGAATCTTTCATTTACTGTACATTTTTTTTCTGGGCTGTCATTGCTTAATATGGATTTTTATGCTCAAAGTCTTTTGTGTCAAGTCCAGCACTACACACATAACATATGCTGGTAAATAAAGGTTTCCACTAATAGTCATAATGCCAATAACATCCTCAGCTTCTCAGAAGCCTGTTAAAAACATGAGACAAAATAAAATACAACCTTTTATTTTAGCTAAGAACAAATCATGAGTCCGAAACATGAAACTGAAAGGAGGTTATGGGTTTTGCTTTAGCAGCCAGATTGCTGAGTTTTTTTCAGCCTGAACTCAAAACCAAATAAAGAAACTACTCAACTGGCAACAGAGTTGGAGTTGCCTTATTTGGATTTAGTTTGGAGAGAGGGCCCATGTCATAGAACCGAACAATCAGCTAGTTGGCTTGCAGTGATTGGCTGAAGTGTTATTTAAAATTACAGTTACAAAGCATATCTCTAAGTTAAATTTCTGTGTGCTTTATCTAAGTACAGTAATGTCCCCAGTCTATGACGTTTATGTATTTTTCTTTAATAGACCCTGCAGTGTTAGGTGGAATGACAAGATAACAGAAAATATACATCTTTCATGATTTAAATATAAAATTGTTATCATTTAGAATAAAATATTATCAAATCATATAAATACTGTTGGATATTATCTGTGTGGGCTCAATATTGTTACCTGAAAGTCCTAGGCATTTAGTGAGAGTGGTTTGGGGAGGGAATGACTAACAAGATTTCATGGACAATTTTCTCCTAATTATATACATTTTGTGAGATTCATTAAAAATCATAAGATATTAATAGAAAAGAAATTTATGGGATAGTATAGAGTAATTTCAGGAGGCTTTGTATGTAAGTGGAGCTTGAATTGGACATTGGAAAAGTGGTTAAGTTTTAAAAACAGGGTAGGAGACAATTTTCAGTGCGATCAAGAATGTGAGCAAAGACTCAAAAGTAAGACCAATCTTTATTGAGTCAGAAGACAATGAGACCTAAGTCAGATCTAAGAGATTATGTTGGAGAATGCCGGGAGATCATGTTAGATACATAATGATGAAGTCATATTAGAGGAGACTAGGAGTGTCAGGGTAAGAGATTTGTAAAGTAACCTTGCACCACTGGAGATTTCTGAATGATGATGCAATTGATGCCTCACAAAAGGTGACCTGAATATCAAGAAACAGACTAGAAATCAGGGTCCAAGACCCAGATAAGTAAATGAGAAGAAAACCAAGCAGTGTGCTCAGCTAACAGCAAGCCTGGGTACCAAGAATGTCTTGAAAGAAAGGACATGTCTGCTCTGCAGAACCCCTTTTGGAGTCTCACTTTGGAGAACAAATTATTTCTAACATAATAAGGACATGAGTGAATCCCCCCTCTTTCCTTCCCTCCCTCCTTTCTTCCCTCCCTCCCTCCCTTCCTTCATTCTTTCCTTCTTTTCCTTTCTTTCTTCCTGCTCAAGACCAGGACTCAAACTAGATGTTTTGGCTCATTGGCTGGTGATCTACCACCTAAGCCATGCCACCAACCTCAGTAAATGACTCTTTGAATGGAGTTGTGAATAGGTTAGCCCAAAGTCACTGGCAAAGATTTTGTATAAATCCTACTTTGATTAAAATGGGTTTTCAGAATAATATAACTGTTACTGTGAGGATGAATGAATTAGCAAAGGGTAAAACCAGGTTCTAGATAGGTCCTAGAAAAATAGTTTACTACAAAAAAGAAGTGATCTGATAGGGGCTTAGGCAAAAATTGTATTTTCGGGGTCCTGAGAGGAATTGATGCAGATGAAAAAGAAAAGAAAATGTAGAAATGAATGGTGGCTCTGAGATTTCAAACATGGGTAAAGAAGGTAATAGAGGAGCCATGGTCAGAAATCAAATTAGGAAAGGAGACTCCGTGAAGACAATTTCCTCGTGTCCTTTACTAACCCCAGTAGAGCTTGGCTAAAAACAATGTTCTGAGTGGACAGCCTATGGCCATCAGGTTGAATAATTTGGATCTACATTAAATCTCATGGAGAGTTTGTAGTGAAGCTTTTTTTTTCTTCATTTACCTTCTGGCTACATCAGGGTTTTAGAATATCTCTTGGCAGATTAGTTTATTTAAAGGGTTTTCAGTAATTGGGATATTAATGTTTAAATGCTTATGGAAATAAGCTGAAATGTTGATAAAACACCTTAGATTTTGGACAAATGAGCAATGTTTTGAATAGAGATCAGTGTATTGGTATAGGAGAAGGTTACATCTAGGTGACACACTGATGAGATGATTCCTCTGGTTTATAGCCTTATTCTTAATAACTAGATATTATCTTCCAATAAGGTCATGCCACTAAGGTCGATAAAGGGGATTGGAAAGATTATCAGTCAAAACTGAGTTAAAATAGTAATGCCCAGTTTAAAAATACAAATGAGAGATTTAATAGTAAGAATCATTTAACAATTACTTTTGGTCAGAAACCATTCTGTGTTTGTGTTATTTGATTTAACCGCCAAATAATTCCGTGAAGGATTATCCATATTTTCTAGATGAAGAAACTATGGCCAGGAAGGTTAGGTAAATTGCCCAGGATTATGTAAAGCAATTAGAGATAGAGCAAGTCTCAGACTTCAGTCTTGTCCATAACATTCCACTGTGCCTACCCCCTCTACTTCAGTGATAACACTAGGTGATGGAGAATTTTATAATCTTCTAGCATTCCATTGGCAATCTATGTCCACACATTGCTGGCAAAGGATATTTTCACTTGCAGAACTGGCTCAATATAGTAAAAACTTAAATTTCTAGAAATGGTATCTGTACACTTGATCGACTTCCTATTTTCATCTTGGTAGCATTATTAAGATCCAGATTCCACAATCACATCCTACGGTCTGTGTGGGCATGTGAAAATTTATTTTACAATAAACAAAATTTGTTTCAGCAAAAAGTTTGAGAATTCAAATGCTGTTTAAAATGATGACATCAATATATCCCTTGAAAATTCTCTATACACTGAATAAGATGTAAAAATAATAAATATATGATGTCTGTCTTCTTCTGTAAGTGATACTTTATAAGCTCCTATTTCTGACTAAATGTATGTCTCCATAGCAGACAAGATGTGTGTGAAAGATATTGGGCTTTGTTTCTCTTTACCTGTGAAACTAATGGAAATGGTTTGTTCTCATTGCAGCTGAGTTTTCCTTCCTTTTGTGGGGTGTGTATCTCTGCTATGCAGTACGGACAGTGCCGTCAGCATTCCATGAGCCCCGTTACATGGCTGTTGCAGTTCACAATGAACTCATCATCTCTGCTATATTCCACACAATTAGGCAAGTGACTTGGAGAACTAGTAAATACTCCTTTAATTTCCTTTGCATATGACATTTTAAGTAGCAAAATTGGGTAAGATACACTATAGACAGATTTAGGAGTGATGGGGGGGACATAGATCAAGATGAATTATAAACTGATCTGTTGCATGGTAACTCTGTACAACTATTTAAAGATGACAAAGATACGATTTTTAAACAAAAGTTGATTAACTTGTTACAGAAAGGACAAACGAGTAGCTCTGCTAACTTGACTGTCCTTAGCTTCTTTTAATATGTGTGTTAATTGTATTTGTTTTTCCTTTCACTTAATATGAAGGTTAACTAAATATTATGGTAACTAAGTTATAAGCTATTGTGAGATATTGTTTCTGTGTAACACTGTTATGAAGATACAAAGCAACACACATAAATTATATAAAGCAAACTCTTAATACTAAATAGACAGCTTATGTGTGTGAATTCTGGTTTTCAGTCATTCAAAACAAAAAAAATTGACTTCAATTTTATTATGGGTATGGGGGTTTGCCCTATCATAGGTTAGCCATATCCTTGTTTCTCTCTTTCATTTTCTCTTCCTTTTCTTTTCCCTATTTCTTTTTCTATACTATTTCACTTGTCCTTACTCTATTTGAGTATGTCCCATTGCTCGATTTTTATACATGCAGATAAACTACGTGGACCATATTCATCCTCGCCCGTCCTATTTTCTAGCTCTTCTTTATTCCGTTGGTGCCCCCTTCCCCCAACAGAACCTGCTACTTTTCTGCTGTTCATTTTAATCTGTATTAATTACACCAAGGGGGGAGGGGTGGTTCCCACTGCAGCGACTTTTAAAAGTTTTTAAGCAAGAAAAAGAGGTATCTGTGGTCCTACAACCCTGGAAACCCTATCAAGAGCTCAGAAATTAAGGACACTGCCGCCTTAGCCTTGCCTGACTGTGACAGAAGAGTAGAGGCAGAGAGAAAGTAGAAATATGACATTGTAAATAAGCAAAAGGATGACTGTCTTTTCAGTTCTGATGAGACTAGAACTCCAGAGCCTGAGAATCTGGGAAGAGATGTCCTCAAGGCAGCAGACAGCAAGTACCAGAAGACACTTGGCTTTGCCCCAAGCTCCAATATAGACTACCTCCCAAGTGCAGCTCCTTTTTTTAATTGGTTTCAAAATGTCCAGTATGTATGTTTCAAGATCTAATATTAAAACTCTCTACATAATTTGCTGTCCGATGTTATATTAACAAACCACTTAAAAGTTCCAAGCCTGCAAGAAGGTGTGTCACAAATGAGCTTAAATGTCTTCTGCTGTCAGAATGTGCCCACAATAAGCTGCTAGCCTTCTTAGAAGAAAATTGATTGCTCAAGCTAAATCTGTTCAGAGCACTTATGTAAACACCCTTTTCTACTTCAGATGTACTCTGATCTGGTTTCTTACCTTAATGTTGGCTCCTCAGTGGATTTCAAATGCTAAACTGGCCTAACTTCCTTCAGAAATTAACAAGGCAAGGGCTGGGAATATGGCCTAGTGGTAAAGTGCTTGCCCTCGTATACATGAAGCCCTGGGTTTGATTCCTCAGCACCACATATATAGAAAAAAAAAGCCAGAAGTAGCGCTGTGGCTCAAGTGGTAGAGTCCTAGCCTTGCACAGAAAGAAGCCAGGGACAGTGCTGACGCCCTGAGTTCAAGCCCCAG
Organism: Perognathus longimembris pacificus; assembly: GCF_023159225.1. Classification (NCBI taxonomy): domain Eukaryota; kingdom Metazoa; phylum Chordata; class Mammalia; order Rodentia; family Heteromyidae; genus Perognathus; species Perognathus longimembris. Next base: position 23,951,312 of record NC_063178.1, on the reverse strand, counting down.
GACTGGCAAAAAAAAAAAGAAAAAGAAAAAGAAATTAACAAGGCAAAACATAGTTAATTTTTGAATTTGATAACAAAGCAGTAGACAGTTAGCATAGAAAAAATCATAAAATAAAAACTAAAGCCTGTAATCTGCCTATTCAAAAATTGGCCCTATTGCTTGGAGCTAATGGCTCACACCTGTAATCCTAGCCACTCAGGAGGCTGAGATGTGGGGATTGTGGTTTGAAGCCAGCCTGGGGAAGGAAAGTCTGTGAGCTGTGAGACTTTTTTTTGTCATGAGGCTTGAATTCTGGGTCTGGGTGCTGTTCCTAGTTGTTCAGCTCAAGGTTAGCACTCCACCACTTGAGCCACAGCACCACTTCATCTGTGAGACTCTTAACTCCAGTTAACTACCAGAAAACTGGAAGTGGAGCTGTGGCTCAAAGTGGCAGAGCACTAACCTTGAGCAAAAAAGCTCAGGGACAGCATCTAGGCCCTAAGTTCTACCCCCACAATTGAACAACAAATAAAAGGCACTACTAACAAATTCCTCTATCACCTTTAAGTACTTCTGTATTTGAGTGTATACTTACTGAGTCATCAGAATACAGATTTGAGGGGAATGAGTAGGGAGCAAGTAATAGAAATAATAAAGAATTCAAGTATATACAAGATCTTAGTTACACATATTTTAGCTCACAAATGATATAGGTTCTGATATTTATAAAGCCCCAAAGTAAGAAAAATAATGTAGTCCAGTAATCTTTGTCCTGAATGAAATTAGTATTAAATATGGCTTCTAAGGCTAGCAGTATAGCTCAGTGGTAAAGTATTTGCCAAGTATGTGTAAGACCCTGGGTTGAATTCCTAGTACCACAATAAATAAATAAATATCTGCTTAAAATATAATTTTGTGTGTAATACCCATATACATGCACATATAAACTGAAATAATTACATATGAATTTACTTTCATTTTTTACCACATATCATATTATACAAAATAGACTAAACTCAGTGAACTAAGTCTAAAAGTTTCATATGCAAAAGTCTTTCCCCCAGTTGATTCAAATTATTTACTTATTTTTAATGATAAGCATGTAAGGCTTTGGGAAATTATAAAACCTTTTTAAAATCTGCTTGGTTTTCTTTTCTTTTCTTTTCTTTTCTTTTTTTTTTTTTTATCTTGTGCTAGTCCTGAGGCTTAAACTTGCGGCTTGGGCACTGGCACTGTCCCTGATTTTTTTACTTTTATTTTTGCCAGTCCTTGGCCTTGGACTCAGGGCTTGGACACTGTCCTTGAGCCTGTTTGTGCTCAAGGCTGGGCTCTATCAAGTCAGCCACAGCACCACTTCTGGCTTTTTCTGAGTAGCTTATTGGAGATCAGAGTCTTATGGACTTTCCTGCCCAGGATGGCTTTGAACCAACTTCCTCAGGTCTCAGCCTCCTGAGTAGCTAGGATTACAGACGTAAGCCACAGGTACCCAGCTTCCCCAAGCTTTTTGCTTAAGGCTAGTGCTCTGTTACTTGAGCCACAGTTCTACTTCCAGCTTTTTGGTAGTTAGTTGGAGATAAAAATCTCACAGATTTTTCTACTTGGGCTGCCTCAAATCTCAGGCTTCTCAGTAGCTAAGATTAGAGGTGTGAGCACAGGTGCCTGGCTAAAATCTCTTTAACTTTAAACCTCAGTTTAAAAATATTTCTACCCTCCTGGAATTTAGACCCATTTAAATATATATATATATATATATATATATATATATATATATATATGGACTTAAACTTACAACTGTCCTCAGGGACTAAAACATGTCACTAAATATGACAGTCCTATTACAATACTTTAAAATGCAGAAAGAAAGGAAGAAGAGAAAGAAAGAGAGAGAGAGAGGGAGGGAGGGAGGGAGGGAGGGAGGGAGGGAGGGAGGGAGGGAGGGAGGGGGGAAGGAAGGAAGGGAGGGAGGGAGGGAGGGAGGGAGGGAGGGAGAGAGAGAGAGAAAGGAGGGAGGGAGGAAGGGAAGGGAAAGGAAGGAAGGAAGGAAGGAAAGAAGGAAGGAAGGAAGAAAGGAAGGAAGAAAGGAAAGAAGGAAGGAAGGAAGGAAGGAAGGAAGGAAGGAATTTCAAGTAGCCCAGGAAGAGAAACTATGCACAAGGTGAATGTTGAGTCATCTCCAGTCATCTCTGAACATCTAGAAGAACCTTTTTAGTGACATGTGAGATATAATCCAGCAATCCATGCATATTACAAGTCTATTTTGAAGCCGCCTCCAGAAGCATGGGAAAATGGACATTAGTTTGGATGACCTTGAGCTTCCACAACAGCTTGATGTTTGAAAGGGTGGAAAGGAGGGAAAATGAGGAAGAGACTCCCTTGATGACAACTTGGTTTTAAACATTATGTACTTAGTATAATTGTCATGAATATGGTATAATGTAGATATTAAATTAGTTTCTTCCTTTTTAGTCATTCATATATGTTTGGTTTGTTACTTTAAAATGAGCTTTTTACTTTTTTAGTTAGCATACTTTCTGAGACTGATCCAATTTGATGATATATGTTATAGAAACAAAATTCTAATTCTCTGGTTCCAAAAGTGATCAAATCTTGTATTTATCTTTCCTGGATAAGCAATGGAGAGCAACAAATTAAAAGACAAATTATAGCTGCAAAAGATTTTAATTGAAACAACTTGATTTTTTACATAAGGATGAATCTTTCAAACCAGACCTTCGGGTTGTGTGGGTACCTATTGATTTACAAAAGAATTCCAACATTATTAGACCCTGCCTTGATTCTGTGTCCCCTCAATCAGCTTGATAAATTCCTCACTAAGAGAATATTTTTAAAGTCGCATTTTTAAGTTGTTTAGGACATTTGGGGTTGTTATTGCTCATGGGGCTGAACTCTAGGCCTGGGTGCTGTCCCTCGGCTCTTCAGCTCAAGGCTAGCGCTCTACCACTTGAGCCAAAGGGCCACTTCCAGTTTTCTGGTGGTTAATTGGAGATAAGAGTCTCATGGACTTTCCTGACCAGGCTGGTTTTGAACCACGATCCTCAGATCTCAGACTCCTGAGTAGCTAGGACTACAGGTGTAAGCCCCCGGTGCTGGCTGTTTAGGACAATTTGACAATTAGGAACAACTAAAATATTAATTATAGAAGATGCACTTTGAAAATTACAGAATATTCATTGTATGTATTGCATGTTTGCCATTTAAACTTTGAGATCATTCACAAAGACTGATAGTACCCATTTCCCCTTCATTGTAATTAATTCTTCACTCTAATTTCCTCTCATTCTAATTAGTTAAATAATGCATATTAGAACCATGACTTATAAATTCTTTTTTTAATTCTTTTTTTTGAATTATTATCTTATATTGCACCTCTACTTATTTTCCTTTTTTTTCTTATTTATTGTCAAAGTGATGTACAGAGAGGTTGCAGTTTCATACGTCAGGCCTTGGGTACATTTCTTGTACTGTTTGTTACCTCCTCCCTCTAATTTGATGAGAAGATACGATCTTGGGTGGCTTATGTTGTGCGTTCTCATTGTAGATTTGTTCTTGCCTCGCGGCTTCAGTCTGACTGGATGTTGATGCTGTATTTTGCACACACTCATTTGACTGTGACAGCTACCGTCGGGCTGCTTCTGATTCCAAAGGTATTCTTCTAGCATATTTTGATGCAAAACAATTGTTTCTTTAAAGGAGTCGTTTCTTCTTTGTAAAATGTCTTGTAATATAAAAAAGACAAATGTGCAAATTTGCTGGAAACTCAGGAAGCTTTTGAAAGTTCTCTCCTCAAGAAATCAGCTATTTTCTTTCTGAATTTATTAAACATCTTAATAATTTTAAGAATGCGTATCCAAATACATATGTTTCAGTCCTTTTCTAAATACTTTCTATTTATGTTTCTATTGTTGGTTCAAAGGAGTTTTCAATGCAAATACAACCTCAAGATCATTTATTAAGACAGCTATCTTTTTTATAAGAATCTAGTTTAGGTACATATTCAGAGATATAAAAATAAAAATAGTTACAATGTTACATACAGAAGAATCTATGTAATAACATATTCTGACAAAGACTTATCTAGGCTTTAATAATGAAGGAGCATTGGCCCAGGAATCAGAAGCTAGAGATTTTGGATTTCCTCTTCACTGTGAAAGTCTGGGTGCTGTACCATTAGCCCAGACTTTTGTTCTCTCTGAGCTTTTGTTTCTTCTTCTATAGATAGTAGAGCCGCTTGGAATGAAATGATATTGGAGTCTGGGGAAAAGATATATCATACAAATGAGAGTGCTATCATTTTATGCATAATCACATTAAAACATTATGTTTCTATCAATACTTTACTGTGAGACATCAATACGTGACTTCTTGTCCTCGCCCCACCCCTCGCGATATAATAACACCATTGAGGTTCAGCCTAATTGAAAAGAACAAACAAGCTTAAATAGATTTTTTAAAGCTTTATTTAATCACTACTTGAATTAACTAGTCACTGTTACTATGATTTATTGTAACTATTTTAATACTTTGCACAATATGATTATACACTTATTAGGTGGATGAATTATTTGAATTTCAATAAATTGTTGAGCTCTAAAGATAGCTGAAAAAGATTCATACAAAAATTATGCTTTAATGTTCATAGCAACATCATTCATAACTAAAAAGTAAACACAATTCAGTGTCTAAGTGATAAATACATAAATTGTGATGTATCCATATAATGGAATATTATTTGTCAATAAAAGGAATGAAATGCTGATATAACCATTCTAGAACTTGGACAAACGTGGAAAGTGTAATGCCATACTTAAAAGCCAGACCCTAAAGGCCACATAGGGTATGATTCCACTTGCGTGAATTGTCCATATTAAGCAAATCAACAGAGTGGAGAGTAGACTAGTGATTGTCATAGCAAGGAGAAGGAGACATCGATATGACTACTAGTAAGTTCAATGTTTCTTGTTTGAGGTGCTGATCGTAATCTAGAATTATACAACCTATTAAACATACTAAATAGACCTTGATAAATAATAATTACACCATTGAACATTGTGGATTGTTTTCTCATGTGAATTACATTTCAATAGAAAAACAGTATAAAAATATTAAGGACTTTGCTGTTCACTAGTTATATTCCTAAGAGCATGAACAGATAAAAATCAATGCTCTCATTTTACTTATATTAGGAGAAGTGTGTGAGAATAGACAGGCTAAATATTTAAAGTAATATTTTTGATAATTTCCTAAGGGAAAATAATAGAGTAGGAAATAGACAATGACAAGTGATGGTTTTGTGTTTCATTTTGTTTTGCAGTCCTAGTGGCCAGGACTGCGTTCTCAGCATGCATTCTGCCACTGAGCTATATCCCCACGATCCTGTTTTTTAAATTCACAAATATATCCAAGATTTTACTCAAGAAGCCAATCCTATGCTTACAAGTAGCCTCTAGATAGTTTAACTTGTAGCTTCTAAGATTTGAAACTCTACCACATTTGGCATTTGTAACCCTAAATTCATGTGAGTCTTGAAAGGGCAGGTAGAACAGGGAGGAATAATTCACAGTACTGTGGTTTCTCAGTCAGTTCAAATGACAAAGCTTGCGTTGTCACTAAATATAGAATTTTTTTTTATGTGTCATTCCACATGTATGTTCACCTGGCTAGCTAAGCTGACATGAAAACATCTCTGTTTAGTCAAAAAGTTGATCTGATATTTTTAAAGCAATCTTTCCTTCCATCAATGATAAGCTGAGCAAGCAGAGTCCATGTTCTCTAAGTTACTACCTCAGTTTTCATAAAGCAATTCCTGGGTTTGCATGCTGTATTGTTTGGATTCTCCTTCCTACTTTCCATCATTTATCCAATTCATTCTTCTAGACTTCTCCACTTAAGAGACAAACACATAAAGCTACAACTATCAATAGATGATATTAGAAAAAGAAACATCAGTCTGTGGCAGGAGGAACTTGCAAATGATGATGAGTTAAGGAAATATCTGTAATTTCAGTGAATCTTTTCATTTACACTTAGACATCATTTAACTCAGAGTATGTTAGACCAAGAGCACACTACAGAGAGGTTCCATGATGACAAAATGGAGATAGGAATCAAATAACCTATCCACTGTGTTTTTAAAATAACTTTTTGAATGCTATGTGTATGAACTGAAAATCATCTTCTGTGGCTAAGGCTAATGTGTTTCACAGATGAAATAGAGCCTTACCTAAGTGAAGCAAAATGACAAGCATAAGGTAGATCCCACTACTCAAAAAAATAAAATAACCCAAACCCATCCAACCACCAGTACATATAACTTGTTCCTCCTAGAAAGTCTTTCTTAGGATTCTTACTTTCATTCTCTAAAAGCAAATATGCATGGGAGAGGGTAAATTAAAACTGGTACCTTGAAAAGAACAAGGGTGAAAGCTAGAGCCAAAACTAGGGCCAAATGCTGATTGCCTTACTGAGAGCTGCAGCCTATGCCATGCAAAACAACACATGAGTAGAGTAACAACTCTTTGGGAAAGACTTAATGGACCAACTCATCCAGCAGAAGAAATGAAGTTAACATTAGAACCTTTCAAAAAGGATTATGCTCTGTCTTTAGTGAGGTAATGCCTAAGACTCCTATTGAATTATCTGTTGCAGTTTTCACATTCAAGCAATAATCCACGTGATGATATTGCTACAGAAGCCTATGAAGATGAGCTGGACATGGGTCGGTCTGGATCCTACCTGAACAGCAGTATAAATTCAGCCTGGAGTGAGCACAGCTTGGATCCAGAGGATATTCGGGTAAGGCCAGTTTCAGATTTGGTGCCTTTAGATTCATTGATACAGGAAATGTGTGGATTGGTGGGGGGAGGGGGTCATGTTTGCATGATGTGTGGTAGAGTGAAATAGAATGTATTTGTGAAACTGAAGGCATTCAGAGTTAATCATTGCTCAAATGGGTAACTGTGGTATTAACTGTGGTATTAATAATGCAAGCTATTTCAAGTCTCATATTAGGCTGGCCATTCTTGATCATCTTGATTAACTTGTTGTCAGTCATAATGATGAATGAATTCTATATAACCTATAATGTTAGTTTATCCTATCTTGCTGATGGGAAGGGGGAATATATCTGTGAGCAGAGTCTATATTTAAAATAATCCATGACAATGTATTAGCATTCAAAGGAAGAAAATGCTTTATGGTAGTCTATGGATCATTGTTCCTAAACCTAATCTAACATTAAATTAGATTATTTGTATCAGTTGCTCTCTCCTGTTTCCAGCAGTGCCCGTGGCATGGCTAACAGGTTGGTTGGTTGCTGTGTTTTGTTATAGTCTTGGCTCACTCATGTTGAAACTCTCACAAGTTGAAAGTCAAAGTTCTTGCTCCTCAAAGAAGGATGGATTACATAAACTCATGTCTTAAATACAAGCTTTATAGAACACAAAACAATAAGGGAAAATTAATGAGTGCAGATGTTACAAAATGGGACAGAGAAAGCACCCTAGAAACCCCATGCTTATTACATTCACATATTCAATGATACTATCTGGCTGTAATTCTAAATCCTACATTTTATTTGTTCTTGTTCTGACAGGATGAGCTGAAGAAACTGTATGCTCAATTAGAAATATATAAAAGGAAGAAGATGATCACAAATAATCCCCACCTCCAGAAAAAGCGGTGCTCCAAGAAGGGCTTAGGCCGTTCCATCATGAGACGCATCACCGAGATCCCAGAGACGGTCAGCAGGCAGTGCTCCAAAGAGGACAAGGAGGCGGCAGACCACAGCACAGCCAAGAGTGCAGCCCTGGTCAGGAAGAACCCCCCAGAGGCTTCCGGGAACACGGGGAGACCCAAGGAGGAGTCCCTGAAAAACCGAGTCTTCTCCCTCAAGAAATCCCACAGTACTTACGACCACGTTAGAGACCAAACGGACGAGTCCAAGAGCCTGCCAACAGAAAGCCAGGACGAGGACGCCACGGAGAGCTGCACCCTGGACTCTCTCTCCAGCAAAAAACTCGCCCAGAAACTCAAAGACGACAGCGAGGCCGAGTCCACCGAGTCCGTGCCTCTGGTGTGCAAGTCAGCGAGCGCCCACAACCTGAGCTCGGAGAAGAAGCCCGGGCACCCCCGGATCTCCATGCTGCAGAAGTCTCTAAGCGTCATAGCCAGTGCCAAGGAGAAGACGCTTGGACTGGCGGGGAAGAGCCAGTCCTCAGGGGTGGAAGAACGTGCTAGATCCCAGAAAGCCCTGCCAAAGGAGAGAGAGACGGGTAGAAAATCCTCCAGTTCCGATCCTGCAGAGACTAAAGAGGCTAAGCCCCCAAACGCCAATCATTCGGAGGAGCCAAAAAAGCTCCAGAAATCTGGGATTATGAAGCAACAGAGGGTCAATCCCCCCACTGCCAGCGCTGACTTGAGCCCAGCTGCCACCCAGAGGAAGGACAACTTTGACATCGGGGAAGTGTGCCCTTGGGAGGCCTACGATCTGACCCCTGGCCCTGCACCCTCAGAGTCAAAGTCGCAAAAACACGTGTCCATTGCAGCGTCTGAAGTGGAGACAAACCCAACCTTTTCCTTAAAAGAAACGTCACACCACAAGCCCAAGGGGACAGAAGGGTGTTCGCAGTCCAGTCAGAAGAGTGTGGATAAGGCTGACACGGCCCCCTGGGACAGCCAGGGTCAGTCTCTCTTGGAGGATGACAAGCACTTGATATCCAAGCCTCCCATTCTCCTGGGAAGAGCCAAAGATGAGAATGCAAGCCAGCATTATTCAGCCAACGCCAGTGCTGGGCAGTATGAAGAACTGCCCCCCAGAGCCGTAGCATCAAAAACAGAGCAGGAAAATCTCCACCAAATGGGAGACCAGGATAAACAGACATTGTCCTCCATGGAAAATGTGCCTGGCTCTTATAAACCAAGTAATAACTCCCCACAGCCGTTAACATCGCGAGCCGAGGTGTGTCCTTGGGAGTTTGAGACCCCAGATCAACCAAATGCTGAAAGAAGTGTAGCTTTACCTGCCTCTTCTGCTTTAAATGCAAATAAAGTAGCAGGGCCTCGAAAATAAGAGGTCCAGGACACTTGTCAAGTGTAGCATCCCCAGGGAGACAAGGAAGGAAGCCCAAGTTCTGTATAAAATGGAAGATCTGAAAACACACCTTCCCCAGGAGCACTTGCCAAATGAGAGAAATAGAACAGAGAGTGGAGTGGGATCAAAGTGATGGCAGAAGAATGCTGGGGCCGAGCCCCGGGGCTGCTTTCCACACAATACACCAGAACATTCAGCCCTCTGGTAGCATGGGTGAAATCTCTGCCTCGCAGCACCGTGAGAGGAAAGGCAGCCCCATGTGTGCTGAGCCCCTGATCAGCCTTCACCCATGGGACTTGGAACTTTCTAAACAAGACAAAGCTGGAAACAGAGAAGATGTATCATTTTTGTCAAAGAAAAAGGTGTCGATGTATACGACGGAAGTTCTAAGTAGTCAACCGGAAAGAACTTACTTTACCTATTTAATCTTGATAGCACTGCTCACTTAATGCATCCCCCAAATACCTTTTCTATTAATGATTGCTCTCATTTTCTTATAAATGTATGTTTCAGTACATTGTTGTGTCTCATATTCAAGCATTCCAGATTGTATAATTTTTGCAAATAACTTTGATATTATGTGACACAACACATTTATGCAATCTGCAGCTACTCAATTGTTATTGCAACTTACAGAATACCTGCTATCTATCAACTTTAGTTGATTCTTGGAGTACAGTAATCTTTCTCTGGCTAGGAAGCTGTAACTTATGATGAAAAAAACTCTTAGTTTGGGCTGTGGTTTATATATTGTGAATTTGGATTTGACTATTATTTCACATCATGGTTTGTTACACCGTCTTAATCAGGGTTTTTTTTAATATACAAGTTGAGTTATTTGTTTTGCACTTGTTGTTAGGACTCAGAAGCTTTATTAATCTTGAAGATCAAATGGTCATACTTAGTCCTATGTCTTAATAAGTTAAGGACAACTTATCCATTGTTTGTTCAAAGTCAGAGATAGAGCATTCCAATTGATTGTCCCTTTTAACACTTTCAGTATTTCATATTTAGCAGCATTTTCTAAGGAAGAAGCTAAGAGTGAGAAAAACATACTGTGCTTTATTATCACCATTGGGAAGGGAAGACTCTAGGAATGGTATGAGGGTCTGCTCTACTGCAGATGCAGGAAATTTGCCTTCAAAATGAAGACAGAAAGGTAGCTCCTGATAGCACTTTCAAGGGATTATTTTTTTAAAGAGGAAATTTAACGATAGCATCAAAATCGTTATATGGATATATATATTTTATTATGCATACTAAAAATATAATATTTTAAATTACCTTAAACTATTTATTCTCATAAACCTTTATGCATTACTTCACCTAGGAATAGAACTTTCTGGACTCAATACCCAAAGAGATTTTATAGTCTGATTTATTCAAAGCCCATAAAGTGGTGTGGGTGCTTCATTCTCCCAAGCACTAGAAAACTTATATAAGTCTCACAAATTGCCTCTGCAGACTACCTAACTCCAAATGTAAAATTGATTTGCAAGGCAAAACAGTCCTCAAAGCTAATTTCACAAAGCTGATTGCATTCCACGCTGATCTCTTGGCATGAAAATCATCAGCTGCTGGCTTAGCCTTAGCGATGTGATCTCACAATGAGATTCCAGAGCTAAAGATGAGTCACTTAAGCACAGAGTCCATGCTTCCCTTCTCGCACTGTAAACATTGAAATATCAGTGCTTATTTGGCCCTAACCTTTCTAGGTTAAATAACGGTTTTTCATTTTATGAGCAGCAAGGAGAGCACACTAGGAGGATAAAAGATAGGGAAAAGGGATCAGAAAGTGGCTATGAGGCTGTTCGTAGAGAATGGTATTCTCAGTGGAAGTAAAGACAATTCGCCTTATTCATCCCCAAGGTTTCTCAGTGACGTGTATTTAGGAGTTAGCAAGGACTTCACCATTTTGCAAAGGTATGCATAAATCTTCCTCACTCATGTGCTTGCTCGATGCAATACTCAGGTTGGTGGGGTAGGTATAAAGAGTATAGAAATTCTATTTTTAACTGCTGCCTTCATTTATCTCTTTCATCCTTTTCTTTTCAAGGCTTATCTTCTCGGGGATCTTATCTTACTATGTTAAGATAAGTTCACAAATTTGTTTTAGACTTTCTAGACACACTTACTTGTTTCACTTACGTTTAAGATTTGTTAGCACTTGGTTCGCTTTTGAGAATTAAGTGGTCAAGCATCAGTGTCTTTTATTGCACTTCAGGTTGACCCTGTTCAAAATGTGGCTTAAAGAAGACTTGCCAAATTTTACCTTAGTGACAGTCTATGTAGATCAACCTCCACCAGCGTATAGCAGTGAGAACGCCTAGGGTCTTTCCTAGAGTTTCATTGCCATTACTTACCACCTAGAGAAGTGGGAATCTCTAAATATGAGATTCTTTTCCCAGTAAGAAAACAGTAAATAAGTGAATCGATACTGTTAAGGTCTGGCAAACATTTGCTAGGTTGTCCTTCTCAATGCATGTGCCGGCTGCATCCTGTCCTTGTTTTTAAGCCAGGGTTTATAAATAAGTAGATTTCTATCAATCTTAATAGAAGTGTATATTTTATGCAAGAGTTACATGCTTCACGACATGAATTATAACTCAACCCATTGTAAACTGGTGGCAAACATGGATTTGAAACTCGACCGTTCTCTTGTATTTGCTTCCTAGGTTTCTGCATGCAAGTGATGACAGGTAGCACTGAAAAGACACTGCCTTTTGACTTCTAGCATTTAGCAACTGAGAGTTGTAGAGGCAACAAAGCTGTAAGTCTCTTCACTTAACCTGTGGTTCTTCTAAAACTATTATCTGAAACCTACAGCATCCCACCATGGAATATTTGGTAAATTTATGTTGTGATGTGTTGCAGCATGTAAATAATAACTTCTCTGCAATAAAACATATTTATATGAAAGTGATTTGTGTGTTCATCTACCAAAAACTGAACTTGTATTATCCAACCTACTTTAGGAGGAATTCCATAGACATACTTGGTCTGTGCCTTAGATTGCCTATCTACACGAATGGTTGATTAGCCAAATGTGCCCTCGAACTTACAGAAACAATTTGATGCCAGTGAAACCTGTTAGGATTATTGAGTTTGATTTACAAAAGCTCTGACCAGTCGGGAGCTAATTTGGCCAGCACTTGTATGTACCAGGCAGTCTGATAAGTAATGAAAACATAAAGACAAAGAAGACCTCCAAGAACTCTAAATCACGAGTATCCAGCCACTGGTATGACAGTGCACAGATGAGCATAACTAAGTCAAGAGTCAAGGAAGACTACATAGTGAGTTCAGGTTCCCTGGAGTAAGTTCAAGAAAGGAATCAGGTGTGAAAAGGAAAGCATATTGCTGGAAAGGTTACCAGGCTCAGCCTTGCATGCTATTGACTACTGCTTTATCACATCCTACTGAAAGAAGCTACCAAGAGGCTTGAAACAGGGTCATAAATGAACCAGAGATGGAACAAAATAGAAAGAGACTAAGCATCGCTAGGGTAGTTGGAAGGCTAGTGTGTGACATAGTAAGCAAGATGAGGGACTAAGGAAGAGAAGAAAGATGGCTTATTTGAACAAATGAATTTTAATCTTCAAGTGAGTTTACTGTTATTCTCATTTGAAGTAAGAAAATCAGAATAATTAGATGATTTTGACAGCATGTTTAACAACATTATGGATAATTTCATAAGTTTTTTTTTTTTTTTTTTTTGGCCAGTCCTGGGCCTTGGACTCAGGGCCTGAGCACTGTCCCTGGCTTCTTCCCGCTCAAGGCTAGCACTCTGCCACTTGAGCCACAGCGCCGCTTCTGGCCGTTTTCTGTATATGTGGTGCTGGGGAATCGAACCTAGGGCCTCGTGTATCCGAGGCAGGCACTCTTGCCACTAGGCTATATCCCCAGCCCCAATTTCATAAGTTTTAAAAGCCCCCTCTGAAGACCCTTATGGCTCATTCCATCCATTCCTGAGAAGTTTGTAGAATAAGACACCAAGTTCCTGCTTGGAAAACTTTGAAACTGGGCTGGGCTGGGACAGGAAGGAACAGCTTAAGTTTCCTTTCAGGATGATAGACTTTTAAGAACTGGTATCAAGATGGACTTCTAGGGGCTGGGGATATGGCCTAGTGGCAAGAGTGCCTGCCTCATACACATGAGGCCCTGGGTTCGATTCCCAAGCACCACATATACAGAAAATGGCCAGAAGTGGCGCTGTGGCAGAGTGCTAGCCTTGAGCAAAAGGAAGCCAGGGACAGTGCTCAGGCCCTGAGTTCAAGGCCCAGGACTGGCCAAAAAAAAAAAAAAAAAAAAGATGGACTTCTAAAAGTTACAGTAGAATGGACTTCAGCTCCTGTCTGGAAGTGGTGGCCAGAAGCACAGAAGCGGATTACATCCCTGACCCTCTCTTTCCTTAATGGAAGCCCAGACATTGCTCTTCCCATCTGTTCACAGCCTGCTGCCTAGTATATGTACCCTATGAATAAAACACTGGTAAAATACGTAACTACAGCTCTCAACATAAAAGTTTTGGTTAATGGATTAACAACACATGAAATTCCAGTCTCTAGGGTATTTTTATATAATGAGGAAGGCACGATACCATCTTTCAGTTATTGGTAATATTTCTTAGTTACTGACTGTACTGCTTATTCATAGGCATTCATAGAGGTATTGTTTCTTTGTTCTAAATTTGGACTTCTATTGAAATGTTTTGGGGAAGTATTTCTATCAGAAATACACCGTATCACAAAAAGTAATAATATAACTCTATTGCCCAAAACAATACAAACTAGTTTAGATTTTCTCTATATCAGCATAGTCCATTCTTTCCCCTTAAATAGTTTTGGAGACAGAAATAGTATCTTTCTAACTTAATGTTTAAATGCTCTGGAGATTATTTTCTCCTTAAACACTGGTTTATAGGAGCATACAGTGGTCTAATTCAAGCACATATTATATTCTAATTCAGTATTCACTGGTTAGAAAGAAGATAATGAAATGTCTGGATTAAATCCTTCCTTTTTTCCTGTGATGTGAAAATAGCACATTGCTAGAAACAAAATTGTCTAATCAAATGAAAATGGAAAATGATGAATAAGGAAAAGGTCGAGCTAACCAGTAGTCAGAATCCTAGAAAGAAAAATGGATTTAAGTACAAATGAAAGGCAAATTGTAGTCCTTTTTTAATTCAGTCAACCAAAAATAAAAGTGCCCTCATTGGTCCATACAAAAGAAAGATTATACAGTTCTCCCCAGACACACCTGGGATTTAATTCTTCTTTTGTAGCTGCTCTTTGATTTGCTTGAAATCTTTCCCCTCCTTCTACTATGTATCAGTTTCTTCTGTTTGCTGCAGTGTAAGAGCCTAGACCATGTATTTTATTGTACAAAGAAATGCTTTGAGAGTGCAAATTTAGGATTAAAAATCACAGCTTGATGGGCTTTCCCAGGACACGAGAGACACTTCTTTGCTTATCCTATTCATGCAGTACAAATCCTCTCCCCTCTGTACAGCCTCTCCTGGTGTCCCAAGTGTAAGTAGACTCCTCTTCCTCGAGGCTCAATTAAGGAACTTGATTAAATCTGTCACTGCGCTGACTTGGAGGCCAGTCACACATGCCTTTGATCATCTGCTACATGAAAAGTTCCTTCACACCGAGAGTGTGTTTCATTTATCAATAAATCTCTAATCTCGGTGAGTGTGTTTTTCCTTGAGTTCAATAAATATTTGCCAGAGTGAAATAATGGATCATGTAGTTAAAAATACACTTTATTTTCTAATGTATAGAATATCAACTTATCTTCCACATCACTTCTAGAAGTTCCTGGCAGATCCACAGACTATGACTGAAACATGTGAACTCTATCTCTCCAGTTTTATAACAAATAATGACTGATCACCACAAGGAAGGAAAAGCTTACAGTTTGGGTGATGGCCTAGTTTGTCAGAACTACAAAGGTATTTCCACATGTTCAAAACAGTAAGATATTTATTAGCCACAGAAATGTGCATTTAGTTATTTGAATACTTTCTGGAAAGTAACTCACTGGCTAGATCTACATAAAAACATAAAAAGACAGAATATCATGCTTGGCTGTTAAAAGCAGTACACGTATCTACATACTCAAGTTTGTTAGTGTTTGAGAAAATGCATAAAAAGCACCAAAATTTTCCACAGGGTGCTTACATTAAAAGGTCATGAAAATATCTTTCTTCATTTTATATTTTAAAAGCTAGTATCTATCAGTGCATATGATAAATAACTTGACTTGTAAATTGATGTCTGCTTCTTATGATACTTGTTACATATAGTCAACTGTTACATATAGTCAATAACCAGAATGAGACATATTTTTTAAATTGAAAGCGACTGGCAACTGAGATATGTTATTTATTTTTAATAATTATTTATTGTCAAAGTGATGTACAGAAGGGTTACAGTTTCATACGTAAGGCAGTGGGTACATTTCTTTTACAATTTGTTACCTCCTCTCTTATTCCCTCCTCCCCCCTCCCCCTCCCCCTTCCCCTCCCTCCCATGAGTTGTTCAGTTGGTTTACACCAAATGGTTGTTTTTTTAAAAAAAATTAAATTTTTATTGTCAAACTGATGTACAGGGGCTGGGGATATAGCCTAGTGGCAAGAGTGCCTGCCTCGGATACACGAGGCCCTAGGTTCGATTCCCCAGCACCACATATACAGAAAACGGCCAGAAGCGGCGCTGTGGCTCAAGTGGCAGAGTGCTAGCCTTGAGCAGGAAGAAGCCAGGGACAGTGCTCAGGCCCTGAGTCCAAGGCCCAGGACTGGCAAAAAACAAAACAAAACAAAAAAAACAAACTGATGTACAGAGAGGTTACAGTTTCATACGTTAGGGAATGGATACATTTCTTGTACTGTTTGTTACCTCCTCCCTCATTCCTCCCTCCCCCCTCCCCCTTTCCCTTTCCCCTCCCCCCCATGAGTTGTTCAGTTCATTTACACCAAACAGTTTTGCAAGTATTGCTTTTGTAGTTGTTTGACTTTTTACCCTGTGTCTCTCGATTTTGGTATTCCCTTTCAGTTTCCTAGTTCTAGTACCAGTATACACGGTTTCCAATGTACTCAGATAAGATACAGAGAAAGTGCAGGTTCAACCACAGGAAGGGGATACAAGAAGATCATCAATAATAGAAGCTATGGTTACACATGGCATGTTGAAAGTAGTTACAACAGTGATATAACAATCGTTTCCATAACATGGAGTTCATTTCACTTAGCATCATCTTATGTGTTCATAAGGGCATAGCTTTTGGGCTCTTATGATCCTCTGTTGTGACTTGCCTAAACCTGTGCTAATTATTCTCTATGAGGGAGACCATAGAGTCTATGTTTCTTTGGGTCTGGCTCACTTCACTTATTTATATACTATGTCATAACCTAAAGAAAACTGACTGATAGAGAAATCTGTACCCAAAAGTAGACTATGCTTTGAGAACAACACAAAATGCAGCACTGACTTTAGGATCAGAGAATGGATGTCAAAAAAATTGTAACTAGTCATTGACATTTTTAGTGGTAAAACATTTGGTAAAACTGTGACCTATAGGAAGCTTGGCAGGTAGATAATGTCCTTCAGGAACTTGTGACCTCAGACAAAAACAGGAAAAAGGGAAGGTTGGAATTAAAAGCTGGTAAGCCAATGGCTTGTAAACATCTACAGAAAAGTGATAACCTCACAAATTTCACTTTGTAAGCATAATAAAGAGGGAATTAAAATTTAAAAACTAGAATCCAGAAGTTTTGGAACTCACAGAACTTGGAAGTAGAGCTATTTCTCTAAGTGATAAAAAAAAAATACAGTCTAAAAAAATAAAAGGACTGCAAAGATCTAAGGATAAATTGAATTGGCTCCCAAAAAGCTCTTCACATGCATAAAATGGTTTATGAGAAGGTAAATAAGGGCATACCTCTCTCACAGAAGCCTAATGAGATCACCGTACCAGCCAATTAAAGACAAAAGCTTAACTTAAAAAAAAAAGTGCAGGAATGGTTATCCAATAATGATAATAACAGATGTGAAATAAGAGCTAGAATGATTTTTGCCAAGAATTTACACACTAGAAATGCAATATAATTTTACAATTTGTCAACCAGCCATTTACATGAGAAGTATAACTACTAAATAATACTGAGGCACTATACTAGCGCTTCTGGGTATACTAGTATATATAATCACCCTAAGAAAAAGAGACTACATTGATTTAAGATGTAAAATGACCTTTTTGCCCCCAGCCTTTTATAAGAAAGACATGGGCTCCACTTTCAAGGAATGTGTCTTCTCCAAAGCAATATTTAGATGTGGAAAAGGAGAGTAACGGAGCAGAGACATCTTCCCAGAGAGTCATAGACCATGAAATATTTTGAATTGCAAAGCTACTTGCAGGGAATACAACCAGTTTCTGTTCAAGAAACTGATTCCTTCCAGGCTAAGAGATTCCCATGCTATCAAGCCAATGGATTTCCTATCTGCTAACAGCATGCACACTGTGTGTTCAACCATATCTCCATCCAGCCAATCTACACATCCTTTCCCTTTCAGAATGACCATAATTACTATATTCAGCCCTTTCTATTCCACTGTTGTTTCTTGTCTGTATGGAGGCAGGAGAAGTCCAAGATAACTTGTCTGTTTCACCCAGAAAAACCACAGATTAATAAAAGCTTTATCAGTACCAGGAAAAATGACTTTTTCAAAGATGACAGGCTTTGAGTTTGACACAGTACCTAAATGAAATTCTTACAACATCTTTCTTGGAGAAGAGTGAGTATATTATTGTTTAATGAAAGAGAGGTTGGACTTTGTAGGTGGTTCCATCTTCTCATGATTGAAGGCAGAGCATCATGTGTTCATCCTACTTATGGACACATCCCTCCTCATTGACACATACCTTGAAAGGGAGGAAAGCACTCAACATTCCCCATAACTTAGGCCCAGACGTATTCTAGCTGAGCTCCGGGAGTCATTGTGTGCTTGAGGCTTAGTTGTTCTCTCTGCCACAAGAATAGCAAGTTCTAAATTGAGATTTCTCCTTTGGCCTAGATCTGAGAATAAAACACGCACATAGAGCAGTGCCAAGCAGAGCCCAGCAAAATCACAGCTGCTCAACAGTCAACATATGACATGAGCAAAATATGAAATTCGCTTTGGTGCACTACCGAGAAGTTAGGAATTTTCTGTTATCACAGCTCAAACCAGCAAATGCTGGCTGATAGTGAAAGTTATTGGCCATGTTGTAGACTATATACTGTATCATGTTAACCTGACTGTCATTTAAATGTACATGGAGGGAGACAATAAATAGATATAAATGGACTTCAATAAAACTAGAATCCATCCTGCTAAATGATTAATCTATTCTTTGAAGACTCTGAATCTTAGTTTTATTTTTACCTGGTGATTAAGGGAGACAAATGACTGTGTGGTCCACTTGCAATGTAATGCCTGTGTCAGGTACTAAATAGGTCAGTAATATAGAATTCTCTTTCTGAGTGAATCTCATATATATACATATATATATATTCTTTTGGTTACAGAGAAAGTTTGAATTTTAAGGATACATTAGTAAAAACTACAACTGAAGCCATCTGCCTTTCATAATGAAACTGAGGTTACTGCAGCACCCAGGTTCTTGGACACTGAACTGAATTTTCTAAGTAGTTCTATCAACCTGCTGGGCGCCTTCCCTCTTCAAACTGGGAGTGCAATAAGGACACCACACTGGAAAATCACAGCGTGTGTGATTATGAGACCTGGGTTTCTGGACTTCTGTGCATTCTATTCCCTTGGTCCAAGATGCCCATTGCATGTTTAGGCTTTTTTTATGATGCAACACTAGTATAATTGACTCACTTGGGGTTCAGAATGTGTGCTTGACTCTAAACAGGCAGAAGAAGAAAAAACACCAATTCCACAGCCTCATTGGTAGCTGGCAACATAGGCAATAGATGATTCCCAGTACCAGGGTTCCAGGACAATAACTTGTAAACACCTGGCTCAGCTCCGGTTGGCTCGGCTTGGCTACGTTTCTTAAGAACATTGCTTTCAGAAGTTTCCCCAGCAAGAATCAAAGGAGAAATCCAGATGAAAACTGAGCATGTGTTATAAGAATATAGAGAAGCTAAGAGCCAGTGGCTCACCCAGGAGGCTGAGATCTGAGAATGCCCTTTCAAAGCTAGCCCATGGAGGAAGGTCTGTGAGACTCATCTCCAATTAAACATACACACACACACACAAAGGCTGGAAGTGGAACTGTGGCTCATAACTTGAGCAAAAATCTAAAGGACAAAACCCAGGCCCTGAGTTCAAACCCCAATATTGGCACATACATCATAGACACAGACAGACAGACAGACAGACAGACAGACAGACACACACACACACACACACACACACACACACACACAAAATACAAAGCAGCCAGATATGGTGATGCAAACCTGTAATCCTGGCATCTGAGAAGACTGAAGCAGATCACAAGTTTGAGGCCAGCCTGGACTGTATGCCAAGACAAAAAAAAAAAAGGAAGGAAGAAGGGACGGAGAGAAAGAAAGGAAGGGAGAAGGAGAGAGGGAGGGAGGGAAGGAAAGAGAGAGAAAGAGAAAGGAAGGAAGGAAGGAAGGAAGGAAGGAAGGAAGGAAGGAAGGAAGGAAGGAAGGAAGGAAGGAAGGAAGGGAGGGAGGGAGAAGGAGAGAGGGAGGGAGGGAAGAAAAGAGAGAGAAACAAAAGAGAAAGAAAGGAAGGAAGGAAGGAGGGAAGGAAGGAAGGAAGGAGAAAGAAAGAAAGAAAGAAAGAAAGAAAGAAAGAAAGAAAGAAAGAAAGAAAGAAAGAAAGAAAGAAAGAAAGAAAATTCTCAATTAACATCTGAATTAGGAAATTTCAGTCTTTTGGTGAATGATTCTACCCAATATTAAATTCAAGCAAGAAGATATACAAAGACACGATGTGACAGATTTGCTCATAAATTGCATCCCAGCTTTCCTCTCTGGGCTAACTTTCCTTTCTGACTCTGTCTGTGGATTTTTCTTGGGTGCCTTCTCTGACTTGAGAACTGAGCTGGGAAGAATATGGAATCTAACTTTAAGGTTCACAATGTCCTTTCTCAATCCAATCCCCAGCTGTCTTGTGCCAAACCACAGGAAGCTGTTGATAGATTAGAATGCAAGTCAGTATCATAATTACAAATCCAATTGAAATATTGAAATTTTGTTAAAAACTTGCAACCCTTGCCTACCCCCTTTATCTGTAAGACCCCTAGGTAAGCTTTCTCCACTCGGGCCTGGTCTATGAAAAGCTGGAAATGTTTGTTCTCCCAAGATTCTGCCCTTCGGCTAATGCTTGACCTTTGCAGAGCATTCTTAAGTATTAAGGATATAAAAATAACCTGGCATTTACATAGCACCTCTCTCCACTAGCTCAGAGCTCATTGTCACAAGAATTCTCACAGGTATTTCTCTCACCAGTGCTCTTCCGGAAAGTGCAGCCCATTCTCCGACCTATTCTTATTTATTCTTACTTTCTTGGTTTTATCAAAAATGTGTATGCTTACTTCTAGATTCATTTAAAATCACAAAATTTTAGTAATCCTGGTTTTATATGCATTCTATGTATAATCCAAATAGAAGCAAGATATTCAGTATCTACTACCTTGTAGTAGCCACACTTTAATATTTTAAATTCATTTTATATCTGACAGATATTTTTCTTCAATCTTCTCATTATTTTGGTATTACAGTAGCTGGAGTTTTTATAGATGAGAGATCTAATAGCCTTCAAATTCAAGAATTTCCCTAAACCTGTGAGTGACAATTTCCCTAAACGTGTAAGTTACCAAACAGTCATGAAACCTGAAAACACTAAAAGCTCAGGAGGCCAAGAATGAAAGAAAAGGCTGATGTAACTAGAAGAGGTTGTTAAGTCCTGTTCTATTAGAATCAACATAACAAGTATATAAAAGGGCAATAAGAGGAAACTAGGAAGAGGTAAAGCTGTAGTGTGCACAAATAATTAGTAGAGATCTATGACAAGCTTAATGAAGTGTATCACCAATGGACATCACCAAGTGAGCCAACACACAAGAGTGTGGGATTCGCAAGTGTGGAGACAAAAAAAATCAGAGACTTGGACAAACTATAAAAATTATGATGCTAGCACACAACAAGTATACATATAACCAGGTAACTCAACACCATCCATTTTGCTTTTTAGGATAGATATCCATAGTTTGGTCAGTAAAGTGGGACTCCAATCACTAAGTTGACTGTGGTCATTTCGAAAAGAAAAGGCCTTGAGAAGTTCATAACCCATTAAACTTGTTTTAACTATTTTCTGAAATAGAGTCTTGGTATGTTGGATAGGCTGGCCACAAATTCCTAGGCAGATGCATGCAATCCTCCTGCCTCAGCCTTCTAAGTAATTGGACTCCTCTGTAATATTTTCCCAAAACTGGTGTAGAAACAAGTACCTTGAATGACACAAGAAACAGCCTTTGGTTTCTCTGAAATTTACTCTTCTTGTTAGCAGAGATAATAATGACGACAATTCTTTTTTTTTTTTTTTCAGTTGTGGGGCTTGAACTCAGGGCCTAGGCAGTGTCCCTGAGCTTTTTCATTCAAAGCTAGTGCTCTACCACTTTGAGCCACAGAACCATTTCTGGTCTTCTGGTGGTTAATTGGAGATAAGTGTCTCATGGACTTTGCTTCCCAGGCTGGCTTTGAACAATGATCCTCAGATCTCAGCCTCCTGAGTAGCTAGGATGACAGGTGTAGGCCACCAGCCCCCAGCTCTGACCTCAATTCTTGTCCTTAAACTGAATCCCAGTTTTGCAACCCTAATTTGATTTGGATTCAAATGTGCAGCTAAACGAATAGCAAACTAGTGAACAAAATACATTCACATGCTCTTCTTTGCTTAGATGCTTTGTGCATATTATATTCAGTGTGCTAATGTGGATAATGATGATTCAAACACATAGCTGACCTTAAAAAATGTTAGCCTTCCTCTCTGTCTTCTTCTATCAGAGCCTATCACCCCGATTTCAGTCTCCACCTTACTCACCCACTTCCAAAGGGGAAGGGAGGGAAGAACATATGGTGGCCCAAGGTATTTCCAAACTTCTTCAAGAACAACTGCAAGCTAACTTGAAGGAAGGCATGGATAGTTCAAGAGAGGGCCCCCCACGTCCCTGGAATGTATTTCACTGTGGTGACATCCTCCCGTTCCCTCACTGCGTTGACTTGCTCATGGTGCCTTTCATTCTTTTTCTTCCAGAAAAAAGCAAACAAAGAAATGTAGCTACTGGTATGAAGTCACCTAGAGACTAAAATTGACAAGATAAAATTAAACTTCAAAGCAAATAAGAATGTCATCCTGTGGAGAGTAGTGCTGTCAAAAATATAAATAAGTAGGTCATAATTAAATGCGTGTTCTGTGATTTATTGGTGAAGAAATGCTTCATTTCTTTCCCCTTGCCTACAACCTCAGTGCTTAGTTTTTGATGCCTGCAGAAATTGACCTGTATGGAGGAAAATAGTCGGGAAAATTCTATTTTCTCCTTTGTGAAATAACAATTTGACATCTTGGATAAGGGCCAAATAATAAGAAGAAGGCTAAATTGAGAAAGGAAAGCATTTCAGAGCATCCAAATTACAATCAGAAAGCTTACTGATGGAGCAGTTGGAAGGAGGTTTGCCTTTAGAATCCAGACAGGAACCTAAATTATAATATAAACCTAGAGGAGATCACACTTCAAGCAAACCAACACAGGAAAACCTCTCTTTACTTACTACAACTCAGGAATTGTTTCTTCCCTTTGCATTAAGTTCAGGCAGTGGTTCTTGAAGATAGGCAGCCTTCTTAATGGCAAAAATTTTTTAATATAACTTTTAGAAAATGAGTGACAGGAAAGTCAAACAAGCTGTGTTGTGGGGGGCACCTGTGTGAGGGGGGAAGGCTAACATGGCAAATGAGGGGCCTCTGGCCCACATCGTTTATTTGCATGTATGAAAATAGAGCATTGCCACCTGTGGCCATTGTTCGAGGAGGGGGGTTGGGATGGGAAAGAGTGGCGGAGTAACATGGATTGGGATAAATTGTTCCATGTGTGGAAATCTCACACTTGTACCACTAATGTATAAAAACTCATTGAAAGGACTGCAATTGAGGCTTGATTCTCTAGAAATGCCTAAGTTTGTGTTGTGGAAGACAATTTAAACTTGTTCTTTCCCTCAGCGACCTTTATTTGAATTATTTCATCTCAAATTGACAGTACCTCTAACTTTTACATAGTCTCTATTACCTTGGTCCTTATCTATATCGTCTTGGTTTTATAACTATGAAGGGGAAGTGGGAAATCCTGTTGGAGGTGCTCCAGAAGGAGAAAAATGCTCTTACATTCGTTGGGCAAGGCTTTAAGCAGATGGCTAGTTGATGGAAGTTTGTCTTGAATTCATTAATTCATTGGCCCCAGAGATGGGAATAACCTTCTACTAGGCCTCATCAGCTCTTAATACCTCTGCACTGGGGACTATGTTTCCAAGTCATGAATCTTGGGGAGACACACTGCCTTCAACCATAGCACCCCCATATCTGTATATCTATCTACCTAGCTTGGTGGCTCCCAGGTTTCATTTCTGTGGAGAACTCTGATCCTGCTTGTGGCACTGAGAGTAGCTTTAAATGATCAGGATTTTAGGGATACGTTTGCTGCATTTCTTCTCGGGATTCTGAAATTAACTGTCCAATTTTAATTAAATTATAAGCACTAGTGGGGGGAAAAGAGGCCACTGAGAATCCAGGCATGATTTGGCAATAGAGGATTACAAAATATCACCATTGAGTCTTCCTAATCAAATACTCATAATAAGCAAGTTTCTAGGAGCTCATGTATTTAATACCTTAGAACATTTTTTTCAAGTTAGGAGACATAAAAAGATTGTCTGTTTATTTCTAATTACTTTGGACAATATGAAGAAAGAAAATGATTTCAAATATTTAAATTTCAAGCTCTAGTACCATATAAATAACAAAAAAGTGTCTGTTTGCCCTGAAAGAAACCCTTAAGTCCTGTAGCTACAGAGCAGATAGTTAAAAAAAAATCCAGAATCTCATGTAGTGTATGGTTGAAGAACAACGCACGATGAACTTCCAACTTCACAGAGCAGCAATGACTGAGAAGGAATAACCTCCTAAAAGTTGGACCTTAGAGCAGAGAGCTAGCTGGCTAGCTACTGATCGTTCTGGGCACTGAGCTCATGAGCTCTGCTGAGTCTTCTTCATCAGCAGAAGCAGCCTTTCCACCCCATCTTGGAGAATCAGTCCATTGCTGCAAGTAAGTGAATTGACTCCTCGGAAAAACTTGCCTTCCCAGATGCTCCTTCCACTCCTTCCTTTCAAACCTACAGCTAGACTCACGTTCCTTAGGCCCCCGTAAGAAGTGCGAGGCATGACCCATGAGGGCGTATACCACACTCCAAAAACAGTCACATACTCTTCCCAAATTACACAAGTAGCATTGGGAAAGAGTAAGGGGGTGAGATAATGGTGAACAGAATGTGAAGTTAGATCCTGCTGGATTTATTGATATAATCTCATGAAGCAGAGGTTCTGCATTTTAACATTGTAACTCTTGGCTCTGAACTTACACTAATTCCAGTCAACATAAGAGGTCGCTGTGGAGAAGGCACTGGTGCCTCCCATCTGTAATCCAGCTACTCAGGAGGCTGAGATCTGAGGATCACTATTCAGAGCCAGCCAGGGGCAGGAAAGACCATGAGAGTCCTATCTCCAATTAACGACCAGGAAACCAGAAGGGGTGTTGTGGCTCAAAGAGGTAGAGTGCTAGCCTTGAACAAAGAAAGCTCAAGGACAGTGCCTAAGCCCTGAGTTCCAGCCCCAGTACCACCAACAACAACAAAAGGTCACTGTGATCCATTACCATAGTAGAGTCTTTTGGAAAAAAAAAAGCAATTGATTCTTCGCTCACAAATACCTCACAGTGATTCTGTATGGTCCCGAGTTCATCCTGTGTTTTCTTTTCTATTTCAGAGCTGCAAAACTAGAATAGAAATCCTCAAAAACTGGCAGAATCCCCACAGTGTTCCTCTATCCTCTTTAGGGTTCTGATGGCAGAAAAGGGCAACTCACAGGTGCTAGAATGGCCCTGCATAGGACTACAGTGTATCAGAAACAGCACTGCATTTCTGAGGAGATTGCAGAGACTAAGAACCTCACAAAAGACTTGAAGGATCCAGAGGTAATGGTTCCCTGTGCATCACCATCAACCACCTATTTGGCCTTTACAGAGACAAGAGGATCATGGACAATGACAGTGAGCTACTGTAAAACTAGCCAGGTACAAGTTCTGCTAGCAGCTGTTGCTCCAAGCGTTATCTCCTGGCCTGAACAAATGTATATACACTTCTGGAAACCCAGTATGTAGCTACTGATATGTTCAAAGCTATTGATATATTCAAAGACTACCCAAATCAGTTGGCACTCAGTTGAGAAGGTCATGATGAGCACCTTGAACTCCCCCATTTCAAAGTTTTATCAATTCCCTAGCCTTCCACCATAATCTGGAATAGAAAGACTTACCCCAAGACATCATAGTGCTATTGAGCTGCTTGGGCCTAATGAGCATAAAAACATTGCAACTCCTCTACAAATGACAGAGTCAGAAATAGATCTGACAACATTTGGGGAATGTTCCATCATAGGGAAATTAGAGAGGAAGTTTCAGTAGGTTTCTAAGGAGATTTCTGAGATATGATGTTGCATCTGACCTCTTGCCCTCATCATCAAAATGAGGCAAAATATCTCGGGGTCTCTTCAGATTTCGAAAGCAGCATGTTACTTATCTGAGTGCGCTATTCCAGCCCCTCTCCCAAGTAACACAGAAAACTGTTAGTTTGGAGTGGGTCCCAGAACAACAGAGAACTCCGAGACAAGGCCAGGCTACTAGGCAGGCTGCTCTTCCATTTGGCCTATGTGACTCTACAGATCCAATGTGCCTGAATTGTCATAGCAGATATAGTCGACAAGAAGTGTATAGCCTTTGGCAGAACCCCAAGATATGAATCACAGTTCAGATCCTTTGTGTTTTATAGCAAAACTCTGAAATCCTTTATGGATAACTACTCTCCTTTTTTTTTTTTTTTTGGCCAGTCCTGGGCCTTGGACTCAGGGCCTGAGCACTGTCCCTGGCTTCTTCCCGCTCAAGGCTAGCACTTGGCCACTTGAGCCACAGCGCTGCTTCTGGCCGTTTTCTGTATATGTGGTGCTGGGGAATCGAACCTAGGGCCTCGTGTATCCGAGGCAGGCACTCTTGCCACTAGGCTATATCCCCAGCCCAACTACTCTCCTTTTGAGAAACAGTTTCTTAGCTTGTTACTAGGCCTTTGTAGTGACTGAGTCCTTACTTGTAGACCACTATGATGTGTGATCTGACCACTATGATGTGTGACCTATTATACACTGGGTGTTGTGTGACTCACTAATTGAGTGCAAAAAGAACCACTCCATCATCAATTGAAGTGATAGATAGATGATATCAGGTGCAGTCAAACCTTCACGGTACAAGTGGGGTACACAAGGAAGTACTTGCAAATGCTGTGGTTCTCTCTTCTGCATCGCTCACCTCCTTTCTCCTAGCCCACACTGATGGCTTCACAGTAAAGTCTCTATGTTCCGTTGAAGAGGAGAACACTTGGCCTAGTTCACAGATGGCTATATTCGCTATCCAAGCCTCTCCTTTCTTACCCTTGGAGAAAATCCTGTCCTAGTGGATGAAGTTTTAGGCAGGATACCTGTTTATTCATTTCATTTGGAAGAAGAAATAACTAGAGGTGAAATGTATTGCGACTCATGGGCTTGTGGCCAATAGTTTGGCTGGATAGTTATGGATTTGAAAGAAGCATGACAGAGAAATCAGTTACAAAGAGGCCTTGGGAAGAGGTTTTGGAGGAGACCTTTCTTAATGGGCAAAAAATGTATGAGGGTATTTTTTTCCCATGTGAATGCTTACCAAAGAACGACCTTGGCAGAAGGGACTTTCTTCACCAAGACCACTTTGGTTATAGCCACTACTGAGTGCCGTCATGAAACTAACGCTAAATCCTCACATCACTGTGGCATTAATTCTCATGATGCTTACTTAGTCAGCTAGCCAGTGGATACTGGATTACATTGAATCATGCTCATCACATGAAGAGCAGCATTTTGTTCTTATTGAAATAGATCTTGGAGACAGGCTTTCCTTCCCTGAATGCTGCCCGCACTACCATCTGAGGACTTACATAATGCCTATCCATCATCATGGTATACCACATAACATTGCTCACAACAAAAGAAGGTAGCAATGGGCCTGGGCTCATAAAAGTCCCCACTATTTGGAAACTATAAAAATGGTGGAATCACTGTTGGAAGACTCTGCTGTCAAACCCAACAGGCAACAAATACATTGCTGGACCTAGATAAGGCATTTGCTTAAAATCAGCACCCAACCAGGCTGGGTTGCTGTTTCTCCCATAGCCCCAGGTCCAGGTCCAGAAAAGAAGGTGTGCAAATGGGAGTGGCCCTTCCTACTGTTACCTAGAGTATACCTGTGGAAAAAGTGTTTTCTTTCTGTCCCTACATTCTTACACACTGCTAACCTAGGGGCCTTAGTTATAAGGGAAGAAGCAATAAAGGAAATATTGAAGTAGAAGTAAATAATACTGTCACTTGGCCACTCTGAGCTCCTAATGCCTCTGAATTTACAGGTAGAAAGAGAGCCAATGTATTGTACTGGTTGAGATGATTGATCCTGATTGCAAGAGGAAATTGGATGCTACTACAAAGAAGAGCATGTCTGAGATAATAAGGGGTCTCTTAAAGTAAAGATCTCTTTGCCAGCACCTGAGAGCAAAGCCTAAAGTCAAATCATGAATAGGCACAGACAGAGGCGTGAATCAGCAGTTGATGCTACATGGACCAGAGTCCAAAGATTCGTGAAGAGGGTCTAAGTCAGTCAGACTCCTGTGAGAAAACAGAAAACATATTAGTAGTTTGCGCTAGGAAATTTGAATATTAAAAACTAGTCACTTGCAGCAAGGAATTAGCTTCTAAGAGAGGTGTAGAAATACCTAAGCATTTCCTGTAGAAGAAAGAGGAGAGGAGGGGGGGGGGAAGGGAAGGAAAGAGATGGGAAAGGCAGAGAAGGAGGGGGCCAGGGAAAACCCAAGGAAGCAACACACATGAACAGGGCCTCACTCTGAACCTCCCATATACTCAATGGAGATGTTCCTGGAGCCCCATTCAATCAAGGGACAGCTTGCTGAGATCCCAGCAGCCGGGACTGACTGGCAAGAAACTGCCTTTAGGGGGCGCTGGTGGGACTTGGTAGAAAGCCTTCCCCTGGAGGGGTGACGAGTGGGTTTACCTCTGCATGTCACCCATCACCCTGGCAGGAAGCCGTGTGCTCACAAGGAAATCACTGGCCGACAGCCCCAGACAGGCCACAAGAGCAAGAAGAATGGAGCACCAGAAATGAAACGACAGGTCACTTCTTCCCGTGTTTCTCTCGGACTCTCAAGTCTACCAAGCACTAACTGGATGTCCAACCTGAGGACAGGTGTTTCTGGCTTCATCTCCTCCAGGAACACAAAGCAGGGAAGAGGGGGATGAAGAAATGGGGCTGAGACATGGGGAACTGGCATAGGTATGAAGCAGGGAAAATGAAGCCACAAGTCTGGAGCAATGTGCTTAGTCCTCTATGGTGATTTTCAGTGTCGTGACCTTTGACAAGGAACATGGGGACTGCCGAGTAGATTATTGCAGGTAGAGAAGCTCTTGGACTTACTCCGCTTCTAAACACACAACTGCCTGTTCTCCAAGAGTGCCTCTACCTCCCAGTTCTTAAAAGCAACCTAATGCTCTGGCTCCTTGTTTATCTCAGCAGGTTAGTCTAATGAAATGGCTGCAGTGTGCTCTCAGCTAGAACTGCATGTCTATTTCTAGTAACTTTCCAGAACATAAGCTGGAACTGAACAAAGGGAGATTTGGAGTAAATATTGGCTACAGGAGCATATAAACCCAATTGGAATATTTTAAAATTCAATTAACTGCCGCTATGAATTGTATCACTGAATTTAATCACTAATTCAATC
The DNA here is from genome assembly GCF_023159225.1 of Perognathus longimembris pacificus. Lineage (NCBI taxonomy): Eukaryota > Metazoa > Chordata > Mammalia > Rodentia > Heteromyidae > Perognathus > Perognathus longimembris. The sequence continues at coordinate 23,922,042 of NC_063178.1, read as the reverse complement.
AGAATAGTCAAGCTGATTGCTATTGCAATTTGATTTTACTTCCTAAGCATACAAGCATGTAATGTATTAGTTGAGAGACATGTGGAAATCTTAACCAGTGATACATTAAGAAGAGAATTGTATCAACCAAGGTCTCCAAGGACTTAATTTAAATATAATAACTTTATTTTCCTCCTACTGCTGACTTGTGGTGAGTTCATACTGGACTAATTGGAGTTGTATACACCCATGGGGTCAAAATAACCTTCTACATAATGCCCAAGTGCTGGAGATGATCTATGATTTATGTGGACTGTGAGCCTATTTTCCTGAACAACACAATTTAAACTACTATGGAACTCAAGGCTTGGAGAAGCTTTTGATAGAGATAATAAACAACTTGGCAAAACACAACATTATAATCAGGATATGCAAGTGGAAGAAAAGGCCTCAACTATACGGCTGCAAACATTAACTCCCAGGATATTCAGACACAATAACACAGACTCATAAAAAAGGATGACACGAAGTTTGCCTGATTTGTCACATGTATGTCAGAATGACGTGCAGGCTACTAAGAAAGATGTGCAGTGAATAATGGAAACCCTTGGTACTACAGATTCCAGTCTACCTACTCAATAGCTCTGTGGTTTTAAGCAAAGCACTCCTTAAGCCCTGATCTGATTATTCTCAAAGCAAGAATGATAAAGGATGACCTGTCCACCTGAAATGAGACTATCTAAACAGGAAGGCGCCTCAGTGTGTATTATTAGTAAGATATACTTAAGACTGTGATTAGTCAGAATTGCTCTTTCCATGGCTACACCTGATTCTAGTTACCTTTGAAAAGAGTTGCATTTAAATGAATTTGAAAAGAAATCGGCCTTTGGCTGCATAATTCACCTAGCATAAAAGAGAGTAGCAAATGAATCAGCCTGCCAGGCTTCTACATTCATATGTGTTTGTTCTTTATTTTAACGTAAACAATGCAGAGATTCTTTTAAAGCTACCAGAATCATGCCAAATGTCCAGGTTTCTGCGGTGTATGACAGAATGAGATGCAGGCTCTATTTTTAGCCCTTAGTCAAAGGATAAAAATCAGACCTTCCTATGGGAATGATCCATTCTGAGTCATGCAACACCATCAGGCCAGAATAAAACAGTTCTAGCACCCAAAGCACTCATTACCTGTGAAATAGAGAAACAGAAGCAGATTTAAAGGCTCCTTTCCACAAACCTTCAAGCTTTGGTAGCATTATGTGATGTGAACACTCAGCCCTTTGTGAAAGCTGATGGCCGAGTTGGAGGATTTTGTCATTCAGGGAGAAATGAAAGGTACTATTTTTAAAATATACAGTGTGGAACAGAAATTAAAGACTGCTTAAACCCAAGCCAAGGACATAAGCGACTTGTCGTTCTAAATATTACTCTGAAAATTGTGTAAAAGAAATGTCTAAATTTTTGGCTCAAACTGGAATAAGAATCCCTCATTTCTAGTTCAAGGATAGAACTCCAAACACCTGGTTATTCCAAGAATGTACAGAATGTGGTCATTGAAACAAGAGTCCATATTTTCCAAGTGTTATTGTCTCATATTGACTCATATTCAGAAAGGTAGTGATTGTCTGATGAAAACATCTTCCAAAGGGAGGTAGCTGAGACCCAGAGAATTGTAACAACCTACTCTAGGCAATTAACAAGTTACAGCCAGAGTAGAACAAATAGGCAAAGATGATAAACGATTAACATCCCAATTTCTAACTCAGAGAAAACAGAAGATTATAAGAACGTGGTGGAAGTTACATAGCTGGAAGGAACAATAGAGAACATTTGTTCTGACTCACTCTCTTTCTTGCTGATGAAATGGGATGAGATAGGGTGGAGCTTGCCTAGCAACACCGAGCTAGTTGATGACAGAGCACTGGAGCATGGCTAGAACCTGGGTCTTCTCATCTTCACCTGGGGAGCTTTCTACTTTGCTAGTATTGGGATTCTTCTCATGCAAGATTCTAGAATTGATTATTAAACAGATGGCTTGGGAGCATTTAAGAAAGAAAGCAGTCATTAGCAGCCAGCATGGAACAAATCAGTCATGCCAGGCTAAACTCATTTCCTTTTTGATGTATTTCACAAACAAATCTATGCATTATGGTAGTATGCCAGAATGGGGGATAAGCCACCAGAATTGAAGTGAGATATGTTTGCCCAGAAAAAGGTCAGAAGAAGGCTATTTCAATCTCCAGTTTACCTCTCCTTGCTTCCCTGGACTATGCTTTTAATAGAACTCTAGAATCCTCTACTCAGCCCAAGACTTGGGATATCCAGTGAGATCCACACTCCTTTAAAACCTTTGTATAGCTGAGATCCTTTCTACTGTCCAAATTGAAGATACAGGATTTATATAATTTCTAAAACTATTTTGTTTATGAATACTAAATATTGTGAGGAAGACATATAAATGAGGAAGCTTCATAAGAAGATACTGTAAGTTTTAGATCTATTGGGTGCACTATCTATTGGGTGCCATTTGGTAGAGACCCTGTGTTCCTAAATGTAAAGAGTACAAAGAAGGAAGGAAGGAAGGAAGGAAGGGAGGGAGGGAGGGAGGGAGGGAGGGAGGGAGGGAGGGAGGGAGGGAGGAAGATGACTTTGGCAGACGGTATATGCAGAAATAGACATCTCTTAATTTATGATAAAGCTAAGTTACCAAACTTCTACTTACGGGAGGTTGACACACTTTTAGAGGATGAAAGAGGGGACTTCAATCTATGCAAATCTTCCTCCAATCTATACATAATGCTGAGTTTACTTAATAACATTTCCCATTATCAGTGTGCCACACGACAATCTTGGGGTCATCAAAGCTTCCTAGACTAGGGAACAGTCACCAGGAATGTTAATGGAATATATAATGTATTTTGACTTCTATAAAACATTGCTGAAAGGTACCCTTTCATTATAGCCAGATTTTAGGACACAATGTAGGACTAGTGTAAAGGTCTCTAGAAGTTGAGCATTGTGCTCTGTCCTTGTCTGTTTAGTAGCCAATTGATGATTGGGATAAAAGCGCACGTGCTATTTGATGATCAAACTAGTAGTCAATGATGTAGGTATGATGTAACTTTTTAATAATGCTGGGTCAGTTTTGAGTAGCTTCAAGAGGGAGTTGGTACCATGGGATGGAGATGGTCAAATCGAGGCTGGAGGAAGCTTGCTGAAGACCCAGCTAAAAGAGACTGAATGTATCGATGCGATCTCGGGGCTAAAGAATGTCTAAAGCTCCTTTCTAGTTCATTCTTCCATCTTTCTAAAATACAAGTCCATAAAAATATCTGAAACACAAAATTCTTGCTATTTGGTAACAGGAAAAGCAATGTTTCTTTCTTTGTCTTTCTGCCCAAGGTGACACTGCCATATTGCCATATGGGTTCATTATGCTCCAGACCCGGATGAATAACTCAGAGACCGGCTAACCACAGGGAGCCTCTAGGTTAAAAAGGTGAGCGCTAGTCACAGACAGATGCGGGAGGCATATATTCATACGACATTGTTTGGATTAAAAAAATAGTGCTGAGGAAAACGATCCATTTATTCTAATACCCTTGTGCCAAGGAAATATTGCCAAAGATTAAGACACTGGGCCTAAACTACAATTTGATTTTAGATCAGTAAACTTATCATGAAACATCTTCTGATCTTTGCAGAAGTACCGAAGTGTACATGGTCTCTGGATCCTGCTGCGTTCATGTCTATACCTCTCAAATGACCAGGATCCCTCTTGCCAAGATCAGTGTTAACCATTCATAGGTCACTGAACATCTGAAATATTCTCCTTGCCTTCTAGATTCAAAAGAACACAAATGAAAACCATTAAGAGACATTGCCCTTACAATTCATAATCTCTCTAAATCATCATAGAAGAAATGCACACAAATGACAGGCTAGCCTAAAGCATGATGGGACCGGCGGCAAGAGTTGGAAGAATAGGTTTGTCCTGCCATATAGTACATTTTGGAGGGGTAAGATGCTTGAAGGTTGAGCTATGGGAGCCAAAGCCTGAAGACTCTGGAGAATTCAGCCACATGAAAACCCAGCAGCTGTGACAAGTGTCTTCAGAGATGGTAGTCCCAGATTGTAAGCCAGGAACTTTGAGTCTGACATGGCTATAAAAGGGAAGGGAGCCATGATGGAGAATTCAGAAAGAAGCCAAATCATACAGTCTTCCAGATATAGTAACCTCAGGCTTTTCCCCAATGACTCTGGTACACGATAAAGGATTTAAAGTAGATGGAGATATGTTACATGGTCAAAGCCTTCTGAAGGTGTCACACTGGATAGGTTGCAACAGCATGAGCAATGTAATTAATAGGAAAACCAGTTTTGCAGCATTTGATGTTGTCTAAGAAAGAATGACAATGTTTTCCACAAGCAGAGGAGAGAGAAGTGGATGACTGAGATGGATTCGGAGGTGAGCCGGAGGCTTGCCACAAATGGATGACACGATGTTGTGTAGATAAACCAATGAAGTATAAATGGGTTTAAGAAAGTTTGGATATTCACACAAATCCAAGACATTACAGCAAATATAACAACAATAGAATCCAAACTATGTGATTTGGACTACAGAAGGCTTCTTAACATGCTTATTAAACTTACTCTGAACATAAAGAGAAAGACTTCACAATATGCATTTATTCACTAGGCAATTGGTTGCTCTGATGGGTCCTAATTAGTGACAATTCAGAAAAGTTATCAGTAATAATAGTTAATCCAACTGCTGCTCACTGGAATTCACCCACCATGACCAGGTTAGAGTTGCTCCTTTTGAGACAGGGCAGTTCTAGTAAACTTGGAGAGCATCTTGAACTCATCAGGGCTGGGCCAATTCCATAACTAACTTCCAAGAAGGCGTCATCCACTCGTGCCTTATAAGATGAAGCCATGCAGACATCCCTGAGAGTATTTCACATTTATAAGTGATGAGTTGCAAAAGATGAATCCATAAAGTAGAAGTAACTGTGCAATTTTGGAAAGCCCCGAGTCAAACTATGTGTGTGACACTGTAGAGGAAAAAAAAATCCTAAGTGATTTATTATCTACGTTTTTGTTATCTATTTGCTATGAGGCTAGTGTTTCTTAGACATAGCCAAAAATCATTGTCCAATTGAAAGCTAGCGAGGTTTACCCTGATTCTGAAAGATGCAATATAAAACTTAGTTCTAGTCCCAAGGTTGCTATAGGATCAAAATAAACTCTCATCAGTCTGCACATTCACTTACACATGCATACTGTACCTTCTTGAACTGAGACTCATTCACACAACAGATTGAAGTCAATATGCCTTCCCTGAAGATGTTATTTGGAAGAACAGAAGTGCTATTACCTAAAATAAAGATAAGAATATTAACTGCATAGTGATCTCATTGTCTCGACATCCCCACACTGATGATTCTCTTAACCTTTCCAATTACAAAGTGACCCAAATAACTAGGCTAGCTTAACTCAAAAGGATGTGGTCAAACCCTTATAATTAGGGAAGGTTGTGTTCACATGCCAGAAACTAACAGCTGTAGAAGAGGAAAAGTGCCTTTTGAGATATTTACTTTCCTAGACATCGCAAGGCAGGAAATAGATCCTGTGAAAGGGTAAGCAATTGTGAGAAGCCTTTCCAATTGCATAGGTGCAGTTTTCTTCTATTAAATCAAGAAAGATTTTTAATGCTATTTCTCAAAGTTAGCAATCAAGCATCAATGGCATTATAATTGTTCTAATCAAGCAGTATGTAACAAAAAACAATTCAAAAGTTCATACCCAATTTCAGGATTTTACTAAGAGAGTGACTCATTTGATAAGTCTTAAAGAATGTATATCTTTCTTGACTAATCTGTGAGCAGCTGTCATTTAGGCAGAAAACCACCTAGAATGTTGACAAGGGCACATATACTACGTACACTGTGTGCTGTTGTTTGCCTGTAGGTATTATTTATGTGTTGTACACAAGTGTCTGACTTTATAACAAAATATTACAATAAAGTACTATAAACAAAAAATAAGTAAGAAGGTTATTCCCATTTGTGCTATACTCAAAAGTATGAAACTGTAGCCCAATAAAATGTTCCAAAGTATTCGGAAAAACTTGTATCTATGAAAAACATTTCAGAGCATTAGTCACAACAGCAAAATAGTGGAAGAAGCCTATACCCAGCACCGTGGAAGGGGTTACATTATGGAATCTCCACTCGATCAATTATTATTAAAACTCCTTTAAAAAGTATGGCTGTAGAGACGGTTACACCATCAATAATGTTTATTATGAGATAATCAAATCATGAATCAGGCTTTAAAATTGTTCATACCAGCCAGCTTTGCCTGGCCGGCTTCTAATGTGTCCTCAGTTTCCTGGCGTCCATGACCCCCTGACCCTCAGCCCTTGCACAAACCTTGGGCATCACTGGTTGGAACACCCCGGGGACTCAAAGGCTGACCAGTCTTTCTCGACTAAGACGGCCATGGTATATACATATCAGGGACCCTGTGACATATTTTTGGCCAGTCCTGGGGCTTGAACTCAGGGCCTGGGCACTGTCCCTGAGCTTCTTTGGCTCAAGGCTAGCGCTCTACCATTTGAGCCACAGCGCCACTTCTGACTTTTTCTGTTCATGTGGTACTGAGGAATTGAACCCAGGGCTTCACGCATGCTAGGCAAGCACTCTAACCACTAAGCCACATGCCTGCCCTTGGCACTGTGACATTTCATTGTTTTTCTAATCTCCAGGCACAGCAAACAAATTTAGTACAAAGCAGAACTCAACGTTTTTTTCTCCTTTTTGGTGAATATACAGTTTTTCTATTTTATTTAGTTTTTAAAACCAATTATCTTTATTTTTCAAAAATAGATTGATTTCAATGCTGGGAATTGAACTTACAACCTGTGCATGCTATATAAGAGTTTTAAGCCAGGCGCCTGTGGCTCACACCTGTAATCCTACCTACTCAGGAGGTTGAGATCTGAGGATCGCTGTTTGAAGCCAGCCTCAGCAAGAAAGTCCATGAGACTCTTATCACCAATTAACTACCAGAAAACTAGAAATGGTGCTGTGGCTCAAAGTGGTAGAGCATTAGACTTGAGCAAAATAAGCTCAGGGACAGCACCTAGTTTCTGAGTTCAAGCTCCAGACTGGCACCACAAATAAATGATAGATAGATAATAGATAGATAGATAGAGTTCTACCATTGAGCTATATGTCACCCGATATAGTATTCTTTTATTTCTATGATCAAGTTGGTCTATTCCTGTAATTTAATTGATATATTCATTTACTTGATTTTAGAATTTTTTGTTTATTTAGTGTGTGTGTGTGTGTGTGTGTGTGCGTGTGCGCGCATGGATGTATGTGAAATTGTTTTCTGGAAACAAGAACTTTCTATGTAACTCAGGCTAGCCTGGAATTTGAGATTTTCCTGACTCAACCTTCTGATGCTGGGATTACAGTTTTCAAGGGAGCTGTGGCTCAAGTGGTAGAACACTATTCTTGAGAAAAGAAGCTAAGGGAGGTGCCCAGGTCCAAGCTCCAGGAATGGCACTAAATAAATATAAATAAATAAATAAATAGTATAAAAGAGAGCTGAAGGCATGGCTCAAGTGGTAGAGCTTGACCCGAGCAACCACAGTTCTTAGTTCAAATTCCAGTACTGGGCATGAGTGGCTCAGACCTACCTACTCAGGAGTCTGAGATCTGAGGATTGTAGTTCAAAGCCAGCTTCAGCCTCAGGGATGATATGGAAGGGAGAGGGGAATAGAAAAATGGGAGGTAAAGAATCCAAGATACGTTTAACTATTCAGGAAGAGGGCATAACGAATCTCAGCGAGGGCTGGGAATGTGGCTTTGCAGTAGAGTGCTTGCCTAACATGCATGAAGCCCTGGGTTCGATTCCTCAGTACCACATAAACAGAAACAGTAGTACTGTGGCTCAAGTCATAGAGTGCTGGCCTTGAGCAAAAGGGACAGTGCTCAGGCCCTGAGTTCAAGCCCAAGGACTGCCAAAAAAAGAATCTTAGTGAAAGCTGTTGATCAATGATCAATAATGGAGTTTGAGGGGGATAGGAAAAGAGACAGCAATAGAGAGGGTTACTCTGATCAAAATACAATATATGCATGTCTGAAATACCATGATGAAAACCTTTAGTGCATTACTATACTTTAAAAGACAAAAAAAGAATGACAGGAAAATAAGTCAGGCTTTATTGGGGAGGTACCAGGGTAAGGGATGAGGGCTAAGGAAGAAGGTGAATAAAGATAAATATGGTCCAGTTTATTTGCATTATGAAAATCCAACAACGAAACCTGTAGAAATTGTTTGAAGCTGGGGGAAGGCGGGATAAGGGAGGGTGACGGACAGGGGAGGTTGATGGGGTATATTATACACACATATGGAAATGTCATAATGAAAACTCCCTCTATACAACCTCTGAATGCTAATCAAAAATAAAAGTACAAAAAAATTATTTGTGCCAATGACCTCAGCCTTGAATGCTGTCAGGACAATCTTCCAGGCAGAACTGAGTGTTACCAGGGTCACTATTGTGTTCTGAGTGATTTATCCTCTCTCAGTGAAAGCCACAGGCACGAATGTCCCTGTGATCAATGTCTGTGTGACCTTACATACGCATCGGTAAGGCAGGAAGCCATTTTAATCCTGTAAGGCTGACGCTGGGGTCATAGCAGACTGCCTGTCATGCCCAAGGACCCTGGACTCCATTCCCAGAGCCACCAGAAAGAACACTGGGAATTTCTAGTTTATTAGAACTAGTGGAACTAGTTATGACTTAAGTCATCGATTTATTTTGTTTCATTTTTTGTCAGTTGTAGCGTGGGAACTCAGGGCTTGGGCACTGTCCCTGAGCTCTTTTTGCTCAAGGCTGGTGCTCTACCACTTTGAGCCACAGTGCTACTTCCCTTTATATTCTGATAGTTAATTGGAGATAAGAGTCTCTCAGATGTTCCTGCCTGTGCTGGATTTGAACCACGATCTGCAGATCTTAGTCTCCTAATAGCTAGGATTACAGGTGTAAGTCACCAGTGCCTGACAAGCCATAGACTTTTGTTGTTATTTTCTTTGCTAAATCCATATTTAAAATGCACTATTGACGAGTTTCATCATAAAATCTTCCCATAAAACCAACTTTTTTGTCCTCTTGTTTCCATTTAGATAGTCTCTACAGCTGTAGATTCAACTTCAGTGTCATTTTACTTTTGCAATGGCTAATATTCTGCTTATTCCATCTAGTAATAATGTGGTCTTACATTTTGGTGTTATTTCTTTAAGTTTATTGAAATATACTTTCTACATCTTCACTCGTGATGTTCATATTTTCTTTAGAATTTCTGAATAGATTGATTATAAATACCTTAAAACTCTTGACTGATATTTTTGTTTGTTTTGTGGTGCCAGTACTAGGGCTTGAACTCACAACCTAGATACTGTCCCTTAGTTTTTTCCACTCAAGGCTGGTGCTCGCCCCACCCCCCCCCCTTGAGACACAGCTCCACTTCTAGCATTTTGCTGCTTCATTGAAGATAACAGTCTCATGGACCTTCTTGCCTGGGCTGGTTTCAAGCTATGATCCTCAGATCTCAGCCTCCCAAGTAACTAGAATTACAGGCACAAGCCACTGGCACCTTTAACTGCTAGTTTTATTATCTTTTCTTTTCAATATGTTCTTACAAAACTATAAGTGCACTTTACTTCTTCATCTTTCTGCTAGTGTTTTATTGAAAGAGAAACTTTGTTATTAATATCATGTTCGAATACTAGCTTTTCTTGTTTTGAAAGACTTGGGCTTTGCTGTCTAATGCCTAAAATTACTTGAGAATCAACTTAATTCTTTTAAAGCTTATTTTAAAGCCACGTGAAGGTAGACATAGCATCCATTGCCTTTGTTTCACCTTAGTCCTAAACTGTGACTTTGTGGGGGGTGGGGAGGACCCTCATGCAGCTCCAAATGTTCATTGCAATTTGGTTGCAAGTTGAACAGCTTTCAACCTTAGGAACTATGAGAACTGTTCAGCATACACCTCCCTCCATTCCTTTCTCGGCCTTGTGGCTTTGCACTTACTTATCGGAGCAATCTTCTATTTTGCAGTTCCCAGGTGACCTCTTTGTACATATACACGGAGCTCCTTTTCTGCATGCCCTTCTCTGTGGCACTTTACACTGAAAATTACAAGTCACTTCAACTCTTCCAGCTTCTGGTCTTTCTTTTCTCTACTCAGTGTGAGATCATGGTCTTCTCATGTTTCTTCTGCCTGGATGGGTGCCCAGAAAATGCTCCTGGCAGAAAGCCAGGGAGATGGTAGGGTTTATTTCTTTGTTTCTCTTCTCTCAAGGATATCAGTCTTCCACCGCCTTTTGTCCAATGTCTGAAAATGAGTTTCTAGATGTCTATGGCAGGATATCAAATATGGTGTCAGCTACTTCATCATACTTTGGGGAAAATGTTCTTTTTTTTAAATAAAAGACAGAATGTAAAGCATTACACATAGCAACAACAGAGATCGTCAAACTGTAATTGTTCATGCTTTTTTCAGCTACACCTACTAAAGTAGGTTTGTAACCTAGTTTTGTTTATCTACAAATATAACTATAATATCCCATCTTTTTCCAATTCAAATTTTCCCCAAAATGTGGATAAAAGAACCAAGTATAGAAAGTTAAATATATTTTATTAGAAATTTGCATTTAGATAATGCTTTCTTTTACTTTATTAAGCAATTCCATTCTGTCATTAAGTAAAACGCCCATTAAGGACAAATTTTATTGCTCTATTTTATAATGACCATGGGAGCATGTAATCCCTGCTAGACAATTCTAAAGAACACCCTTTCTGCTCTGTCTTTGCCTCTTTCCTTCCCATTTGATTAATCTTTAATGAGTATTTTGAGGTCCAACTCCAGTCCATTTCTCCAGGGAGTCTTACCCAACTACTTCATCCCTATTTTAGTTATGATAAAGCTAAGCAACTGCCAAAAAAAGGAGGACATAACATTGAAAGCCTTGAAGTATGTGGAATGTTCTCTCTTAGCTAATAGTTTCAGTTCAGTGTAAATAGAGAAGCTCCTTCCAGACTTCCTCTCAAATCACTGAGTCCTAGCACCTTAATTGCCTCCCCTCCAGGGTCAAAGCTGGACAGTTGCCATTGGCTGGCCCAGAACATCCAGTTGCAAGGGGAAAAATACAGTAGAGAAGATATATCCACATGGATTAAGTCTTAAATTCACATGTGATTGGTGAGCACTTAATCACAGGTGAATTGAGAATCACACGTGAACTGAGAGAGAAACTAGACCATGCAAAACAGCTGATAGCCTTTATGGCTATAGAAGAATGGCATTTGGTGGGCAGTGAGCCTTCTCCTCATCTCATTCTCCCTTTTTGGAATTCATACCTTCGTTCAGATCTAGTAGAGCAGTCATCTGTTAATCGAACATGTGAAAGGTGATGCTTGTAGTAGGAAAGACCATTTGATAGTCTTTCCCCAAATAAAGGTAAATGTATTATCATTTATATTTGTCTAAATACATTATTATGTGTCCAAATATAGATTTAGCAAGCAGGACTCTTGCTTGGTTGTTTTCATTAATCGTTTGCCAGTTCATGTTCTATAAGTGCTACTGAGACTTTGTTTAGTCCAGTTTTGTTCAGTTCATATTTCAGTTAGGCAATAGAGCTGTACAATGTAACCCACTTACCATTATTGTGGGTTTAGATGATAGAATTACTTAACTTCCACAAAGATCAGTATTTGCTAAGTGGAATAATGTCTACTTTTCAGATAATGGCACAGATTAAATGAAGTAATATTTATGAGTACCCAGTTGTGTAGGTACACAGTAGAAGTCCAAGCAACAATTAAGGAATGTTGCTTCTCTCTCTCTGTCTCTCTCTTTCACACACACACACACACACACACACATACACCTCCCTTACTCTGTCATTTTCTCACTACTCTCCTTTCTGTGGAAAGTACGAGAGTTGATAAGGGGTTCCTAAAAGATATGGATGCAGTTTATTCTGTTCTACTATGAAAGTATAGGATTCACCTCTAGAGAAGAAGTTTGTTTATCCAGGTACATATCCAATGTTCCATAAATAAAAATCATCAATTGAATTTAGAAAGTTTCCAGCAGCACTACACTCAGAATAGATTTGAGTTTTAGTGGGGGGTGGGGATGTTACTTGTTTGTTATTTTAAATGGAAGAATCATTTTAGTCATCCACCAACTACTACTACTACTAAGAGCATCTCTCTTGGAATCTTTTTAAATCCAAATTAATTAACTCAAATTCTGCCACAGGTATCTACATAGGCTTGACCAAGTCACTCACTCAGCCTGGCCCAAATAAGAATAAAAATCAGAACTCATGAGAAATTTCTTTAACAATATGTGCTTTTTAAAATATGTTTTCCAGTGTTTTTTTTTGAGCAGCAAACCCATGTTAATCTGAATCTATATCCAAAAGTCTTGCACTTAACCAAATGGAGAGATCAGACTAGCTTATCTTTCAGGTTGGATAAAACTCTCAAATTCAATGAGTATGAATTTAGGTCAAGGGAAGATCAAAACAAAAGGGAGCTGCCCAGAAGATGCCACATTGAAAGCTGTTTTGAATAAGGTGAATACATTTGCAGCTCAACTGTGCTACTTCGCAAAAGCCTGGAACATATAAAAGCTAAAATAGCATACTCACAAAGCTGTTCTCTTTCTCTTACAAACACAGGTTAAGACACTTGAATATAATGAAAGGGCCATGATTTCAGAATTTCCTCACAGACTGGACCCATTTGTTTCACACACACACACACACACACACACACACACACACACACACACAATCTAGTGTGGAACCACTCATATTCATTCATGCATTCAGTTGCTTACTTGTCCACTGTCTCTTCTACACTACTTTGGCCTTAGAGTGGACCAGGTTTTTACAAGTCTTCTCTGAGGCCAAAGCTGCTGATTCTCGTCTGTGGCTGGCTGACTTAAGCATCTTCCCTCACTCTGCACCCAGATGATTGTGGTGATCCTTGATGATTACAGGCTGTCATGGATGGCTACTGATTTCCAAGCGCTAGCTCTTCATTGTATTTGAAAATGTGACTTAGTAACTATTTCATCTTAGAGATTCGCAGTAGGACTCAACTATGGTACCTGAGTTCAAAACCTATTTGCTTTACAAATTTACAAAGAGAGAGAGAGAGAGAGAGAGAGAGAAAGCAAAACAAAAACCAAATGTGAGTTTGTGCTCAGCTAAGCCAGTCTGCTAGGCTGCGATTGCTTTCACACTCAGATTCACACATATCAGGAAAGGGACATCCGCTTCATCTTGTTTATCCAGTCATCCTTGCAAGAACTCTATGGAGTGGACATGTTCTAATCTTCAGAGAAGTTTGCCTCCTTTTTCTCTTTTATGGATCTGTTTCCATCTTTAAATACTTATTTCTAAGCATCTAAAGTTTAGCCCTTCGTTGGATGTATAAAACATGTCACTTATTAGATTCTTGTAAATTCAGCTGGCATAAACCAACCTTAATTTAATTGAATGGTAGCAGAATACAAGAAAACAAAACAATCAGCAAACTGAAGTTGCCCTTCAGCCAGAATCCAAATAATGAATGAATGAATGAATATAAATGAATAAAAAGATTTGACATTGAGTTGTGGCTCTAAAGCTGTTCGTTTGTTATGTAATCATGTGATTTATCTTATTTCTCCCCAGAGAGATGATGACAGTTGAGGCATGTATTGGAATAAATGCCCAAGTGAATGGGTTCTCCTTGAAACTTGCCATGTGGAATCAATGTGTAAGAGTTTGTAATCTCAAAAGTCCGCATACATTTCTCCTCACATCTCCCTGCCTGTATATGTGAGCTGCTCTGCCATTGCCAAGCATCACACTCCAGAAAGAAGCCTGATGATGTAGCTCAGCAGTGGACTGAGTGCTTAGCACGTTAGCATCCACACCTGGTGCTGGCTCAGTCGCCAGAGAGAGCAGAAGAGGGAGAGAGGGAGAGAAGGGAAAGAAGAAGGGATACTGAGAGAGAGAGGGAGAGAGAGAGAGAGGACAGAGAGAGAGAGGGAGACACACACACACACACACACACACACACACACACACACACAGAGACAGACAGAAAAGACAGAAGCAGAGAAAGGGAGAGACCCAAAGGAAAACATGGCAGCAAGTGCACTAATAAAGCCCTGCTTCTGAGAGCCTCACACTCCTCGAACAGCTCAAACCTGTCCCTCTGGACGATGCATGTGATGAAGGCTGAGCCTCCCACAAAGACAGGAAACATCCCTGCTACATTTGAGCCTAGGCAACACTGGCGAGAGCTGCTATAAATTTCCCTAGTGATAAAAAAAATTGCACAGTTCTTTCTCATTTGTGAATAAGTTCACACCTATCCCTTAAGAACAGGGGCTCTTTGCTCGTGGCCACTATAGGTTAAAGTTACAGGGCAGCCCCTTAAATTCTGACCAGTAGAAATACAATGGGTGTTAATGGTGTTAACAGGAACAGAAACACTGCCAATAAGAGCTGGGAGCCGGGGGAGAGGGTGGAGGGCATTATGGATAGTTAAACCTTCCAGGAAAAAGACTAGAACAACTAAGGAGGGAAATGGCCTTCCTGAACTAGCAGAATAGATCAAGTGGTAGAGTGCTTGCCTAGCAAGCATCAGGCACATCTTCCTTCGTTTTTCAAAATAATCTACTCACACTCTTTCTCTCTGTCTGTCTCATCTACCTATTTAATTTTACCAAAGATTTGAAACAAAAAAGAAAAGGGAAGGAAGGGGTGGGTTGAGAGGGATGGGTGGAAATGTTGAAAGGGTGATATTGATCAAGACACGTGTATTCATAAACTACTTTGCTGAATGGCAACTTCTTTGTACACTATTTTAAGATAATAAACATGTATGAAAAAATTAAAAGGTAATAAATGTATGCAATTTTAATCATGTATTTTATTTACCTAACCTATCATAACAAAATATAATCATACTAATTTTTTTAAAAGGAGAATACAAAACAACCAGAGTTTTAAAACCCTATCAACAGATAAAGGGTCAAGTTAAGAACTGGGAGAGCTTTTTAAATATCTTAGAGAATGCAAAAAGCTGAGCTTGTTTCTCAACAAAAATTATTTACATTAAAACTTTACATTTTTTGGGCTGGGGATATGGCCTAGTGGCAAGAGTGCCTGCCTCATATACATGAGGCCCTGGGTTCGATTTCCCAGCACCACATATACAGAAAATGGCCAGAAGTGGCGCTGTGGCTCAAGTGGCAGAGTGCTAGCCTTGAGCAAAAAGAAGCCAGGGACAGTGCTCAGGCCCTGAGTCCAAGCCCCAGGACTGGCAAAACAAAACCAAAAACAAAAAAAAAAAACTTTACATTTTTTATACAAAGCTTAACACAGAAAATGCTGAGTAATCAGGTGGAGGACATTTCAAGCCATTTTCTTCCATTAATTAAAAGTATGTAGTGCCTCTCCTTTTATTATTTCTGTGCTATTCTTTAAATCTGAAATGTCCCCTGGAAGGCCCATGCATTAAATATTTGGTCCCTAGCCCAATGCAATATTGGGAAATAGAAGAACTTTTAAATGGTTGGGCCAAATGGGAAGCCATTGGTGGATAAGGGGCCAGTGAGACCACAAGCCCTTCCTCTTTGCTTCTTCATGATTCAGCCACAAGCTCTTGCAGTTTCTGTCCACTGCACATTGTCCACTAGGATCACTTACCTCATGAACAAACCCAAAACAGGCCAACCAATCATGGACGTGGATCTCTCTGGAACCATGAGCCAAAATAAACCTCTTCTCTTTATAACTGACCGTCTCAAGTATTTGTCACAGTAACAGAAAGTGCAGCCTGGAAGTCAACGCAAGGCCTGTGGCTAGCCTTCACGTTTGCAGGCTGTTGCAACCATGTCGCGTCAGCCTGCAGGGCTCTCAGCAGCAGTGTGATGTCAGGTGAGATGTGTAGTATAGTATTTCTAGCTGAATCCTATTTTTCGGTTGTACATGAATATCACTTTCCTCTTTGGAGACTTTTGATAGAAAGCGGAGCTGCTGACAGGTCAAGATGACTATGGTGTGCAAAGCATGGATGGGCGATAAATACGTGGGAGCCTAAGTATTTAAGGCGATGCCACCTGGAAATAGGACACCTGGCAGTGGCCCTCACGCCCACCTCTGCAGACTCGCGCCCATCTTGCTGTCAGAACTGGAATGAGTAGACACTCGCGGGGACGGGAGGCCTGCGCTGAGGCTGAGCGGCCTGGCATCGGAAGGGAAGACTTCCAATGGCATCACGGCCGTTTGGTCCACTCCCCCAACAATCCACCCCACAGAGGAGCCCAGGCTCAGTTCCTGCTTAGTGGGCTTCAGCCCTCTGCAGACCCATGGAGTGAGTCAAACAAGCCAGCCACCACCTCCCGCAGGTACCCGAGGCCCCACCACCTGGAGTCACCATGAAGGCGGCCTCCCGGGTGCGGCCTCGGGTAGGCCTCACAGGGCTCAAAGGGTGGCTCCAAAGCCATACAGTCACGCCTATAGAAAGAGCCTGGACACCTGCAGTCACCAAAAGGCATCATTTCCAGGCCAGGGGTGATGGCCAGACGCTTGTTGACCTCCTTCTTGTTTGGTTGTTGCTCTCAGTCCTAGGGCTTGAACTGTGGGCCCAGGGCCTCTCCCTGAGCTTTTGTGCTCAAGGCCAGTACTCTACCTCCTGAGCCACAGCTTTACTTTCAGCTTTTTTACTGGTTAATTGGAGATAAGAACATCATAGACTTTCCTGCCTGGGCTGGCTTCGAGCCAGGATCCTCAGATCTCAGTCTCTACAATAGCTGGGATTATAGGAGTGAGCTACTGGCTTGTCATGCCACTCTGAGGTCAAGAGTCTGCATAGGAAGGACCTATATCCTCTTCCTGTTCCCATTATTTTTCTCAATCTTTTTTTTATTAACATTCTTTTTTTAAAAAAAGTATTGTAAAGTTGATGTGCAGAGGGGTTACCGTTACATAAGTAAGGTAATGAGTACACTTCTTTTCGAACAATGTTACCTGTCCCTCCTTTTCTCCCACTTTCCCTCCCCCACCCCCACTCCACTCCTCCCCCAGTTGTAAAGTTCATTTCCAACAAAGTTTTACCCTTTGCCCCACCATTTCTGTGATTCCCCTTCCCTTCCCCAAACCAGATAAGCTTATATACAAGACAGAAGGTCCCATGTCATAAACAGTGGTCACTGGGAAGAAACCAGAGGAGGAAGAAAAAAAGCTAAATACAAATGAAATAACTGCAAACAATTCTCTTTCGAAAAAGGAAGAAAATAACCACATTTTCAAAAAGACTCTGTTCCCACATGGTGTTCATTTTGATTAGCATCATCTTAGATGGTCATATGAACATAGCCATTTGAGCTATTGTGATCCTCAACTAGGACTATCCTAGACATTTACTAATAATTACAAATGACAGAAACATGGAGCCTATGTTTCTTTGGGTCTGGAAAGGCAGTACTCAGAGGAAATTTTATAGCTCTGAGTGCTACATCAACAAATTGGAGAACTCTCAAACCAACAACCTACGTAAGTATGCACCTTAAACTCCTCAAAAAATGAGCAATAAGCCAAACCCCAGTCCAGCAGATGGAAACACATAATTAAAATCAAATCCGAGTTAAATGAATTAGAATCCCTCCCCCAAAACCCATAACAATGATTAACAAGGCAAAGAGTTGGTTCTTTGAAAAAAATAGTAAAATTGACAGACCCTTAGCAAATCTGACCAAGAGAAAGAGAGAGTGAGAAGGAGAAAACATCACAACAGAAATAAACAAGATTCAGAACATTATAAGGGAATACTTTGCAAAACTTTATTCTAACGACCCTGAGACTATGGAAGACGTGGAAGAATTTCTAGCAAATATTAATATGCTCAATGTTTTTTCTCCCCTTTCCCTTTCTAAAAATACTTTTTCTTTTTTTATGCAGTCTGAGCTTTGAAGTCAGTGCCTCCCATATGCTAAGCAAGTACGCGCCCACTTGAGCCATACCTATAGTGCGTTTTGCTCTAATTTATTTTGCAAGTAGGATCTCACTTTTGCCCCAAGCTAGTCCTGAGCTGTGATCTTCCCATCAGTACCTCTAATGATGAACAACTTTATCCTCCACCACTGTATTTTCAGTATGACGATCAGACCACCTGCATTAGAATTACTTGAAATCCTTGAGAAAAGAGTGACTACTGGATTACTGTGATAAGAGTCTTTGAAAGTGGGTTGCACGGGTTGACATGTCTATCACGTTCCCTTGGTTTGAGCTACTCTCTAGCAGCTATGCCCACGATTGTACATTGTAGATAAACCCAACCCAAACACATGTTATTTAAGGTGAGACCCAACCAGAGAACTCACTGGATTCCGAGCCTGAAAACATCTGTGTGCGCTGTAATTAATTGCTGCTTTTGCTTGAATGGGGGCACTTTGTCTTTATGCACTGCAAAGTAGTTCTATTGTCTTGCACACTCCAACCTGACTCTAACCCAAGAAACTAAAAATAGATAGCACCTGCACAGAACCCTCCAGAATGGGGCTGTTTGCCTTCCATTTGAGGCTGCTGTCTAACCACATTGCTCTAGAAACACTTGTTCTCCATTCTTCTTGCTGAAAAGTGACATATGAGTTCAGACAGCAGCGTGTCCTCCTTTTTCCTAAAGACCTTGCATAGGAAAAGTCCCCAAAGCATAACTATAGTTATATGGAGTGATATGAGATCTCAATGAACTAAAGGATGTTTCTCAATTCTGAATATGTGTCGGCATATTTAGGTTTCTAGTTACTTGGGGCATATACTTTGCAAATCTGGAGTCACAGTTTGACAATAATAAATGATGATTGCTTTTACAAATAATGTGGACCAGACACAACAAATGAAGAATGATCTTTAGAGATACTCAATTTTATGACTTTCAGATGAACTGTTTAACAAAACTAATACCAGGAGGAATTAATTAAACTAATACCAGAAGAGGAAACTTGTTTGGGGAGAGGGTAACAGGGATGGGAGGCACAGGAAAAGAGAGAGGAAAGATGAGTAAAATGCAGTCATTATATCCAATGTATATAATGTGAAAGTTGAACTATGTAACTTGAGAGTCGGGATGGGAACAATGGAAGGGCTGACATTGATCAAGAGGCTTTGTGCGTGTAACCTGGCATATGAAACTGAAACCTCTTTGTGCAACTACTTATGGTTAAAAGAGAGAAAGAAATGAATGTAAATTAATAGATTTAAATCCAACATAAATACACGTTCTCTAGAGAGCTGTTACATCTTAGCAACTAAAAGTGTTTTGAATCCCATTTCTGCTAGTTAAAGTTTTAGGTGAAGCTTACCAGAGAAACAAACCAATAGGATAAATCACTCTGGGTGTCTCTCTGTCTCTGTCTCTGTCTCTGTTTCTGTCTGTCTGTCTGTCTGTCTGTCTGTCTGTCTGTCTCTCTCTCTCTCTCTCTCTCTCTCTCACACACACACACACACACACACACACACACACACACACACACCACCCATGACAGGAGATGCAGAGGAATTTATTACAAGGGATTATCCCAGCTAACCACAGGGCTGAGAAGTTCTGTGACTGTCTGCAAGCTGGAGAGACAGAGAAGCCAGCGGCATGATCTAGTCCATCTGGGAAACCTGAGAACAGTAAAAGCGGCTGGTGCTACTCCTGGTCCAAAAGCGTAAAGTAGGAAATGGGCTCTAGACCAAGCGTAGCTTCCTTCTTTCCTCAGGCCTTTTGTTCTATCTGGGCCTGCTAGGAGAGCATGCTATCCCATCTGTGTAGGGAAGCGTATCTACCTTTCTGAGATGCTTTTCTCCCTCTGGAGAGGCCCCTGTCGACACACCCAAAAGTATCACTATGACCCAGACAAAATTAACATCACCTCCACTTATGAGCATGTCGCCTTGCACAAATTACACATCTCAATTGTTCCATTCTCCAGTGGACATAATAACAGGATGTACCTCACAGTATTGTTCTAAGGATTAAATTCATTAGTATAAACAAAGCTTTGGAAAGTGTCTGTCGAACAACAAGCAAGCAGTATGAGTTAGTGTTCAATAAAATGACTAATGGCATTTTCAAAGACAGCACAACTCACCTAGAGTAAATCCTGGAAAGGGAATCTACATTTGTCAATAATTATTTCTGATCATCTGTTGCCAGTAGCTTGTGGACCATCATTTAAGAGAAAGCGATTTAGGGCTGGTAACATGGTCTAGTGGTAGAGTGCTTGCCTCACACACATGAAGCCCTGGGTTTGATTCCTCAGCACCACATATATAGAAAAGGCCAGAAGTGGCGCTGTAGCTCAAGTGGCAGAGTGCTAGCCTTGAGCAAAAAGAAGCCAGGGACAGTGCTCAGGCCCTGAGTCCAAGGCCCAGGACTGGCAAAAATAAATAAATAAATAAATAAATAAATAAATAAATAAATAAATAAATAAATAAATAAATAAATAAAAAATAAGATAGTGATTTAAATGAATAGTTTTTTTTGGTTTTTTTTTTTTTGGCCAGTCCTGGGCCTTGGACTCAGGGCCTAAGCACTGTCCCTGGCTTCTTCCCGCTCAAGGCTAGCACTCTGCCACTTGAGCCACAGCGCCGCTTCTGGCCGTTTTCTGTATATGTGGTGCTGGGGAATCGAACCTAGGGCCTCGTGTAATCCGAGGCAGGCACTCTTGCCACTAGGCTATATCCCCAGCCCTAAATGAATAGTTTTAAGCCAATGGTTTTAAGAAGCAGAATCAACCAGATCAATAACAACATCTACTAGGTTTAGGGAGGAATACATGTATTCTGCTTCTGTTTACCTTCTTTGCCTAAAAATAAAATTACAAATTTAATAATAGTTCAAAACTAGCTGGTACTCAGCACCTCCCTGTCCTCTGGCATTCAGAAGCCCGGGAGGGGACACTGGGAATCTACAGGCCAGGCTGGTGGGAGGCCCACTCCTTCCCACTGATAATTTGATTTGGGTCTCTTGGTTCAGTTCGTCACAATGAACTGAAATTTATGTTCACTCCAAAAGAAATGAAATTAATATGATCATACAGTATTTATCTAAGTGAACTCCAGGAAATGGAAACAAGAGGTTTTTTTTTTTTTCTTGGTTGCTGTTTTTGTTTTCTTTTCTTCTTGTCTCATTTATGTCTTTGGGAGGGTAAGGGGGTCACGGAAATGAAGGACAAAAGACTAATGCAGCCGTGATACTCATCAGACACCATGTTGAAAATGAACTATACAATTTGTAGGTGGGGACAGGAGGGAAAAACTGGGAGAGAGTGAAGGAAGGGTGACATTGTCCAAAAAATGTATTTTTTATCTGACATATGTAACTGCAACCCTT
The DNA here is from genome assembly GCF_023159225.1 of Perognathus longimembris pacificus. Classification (NCBI taxonomy): domain Eukaryota; kingdom Metazoa; phylum Chordata; class Mammalia; order Rodentia; family Heteromyidae; genus Perognathus; species Perognathus longimembris. The sequence goes on along the minus strand of NC_063178.1, from coordinate 23,900,579 downwards.
CTGTACACCAGCTTTATAATAACAATAAAAATAAACAAATCTTTCAACACTTCAAAAGAAATGAATTTATAGACTTAATCTACTTATTAAGTTAGATGAATCTGTACAAAGTAAACTAGCTGAAATGATTTCTTCTGAGAAATTATGAACTAATGGTAATGCTAACAGTTTCACAAAAATGGGAAATGAGAAAATATGGTGATCTTACCCGTGGCCCTGGTTTTCATGTGAATCTCCAGCCAATCGTCATTGAAAGAAATCTCTGTATACTCAACATGATCAGAAATAAGAAGCCCCCCAATGGTGCATTTACCAAAAACACTATTTAAATTTTCAGTTACTTTTACTTTTATTACTTACTATTTTATTCCAAGTAACTATTATGCCTTAATACAGTAAGGAATGTTACCAACCCCACTGAAAAGTTTGGAGAGCAATCGAGTAATTTTTAAAAATCTGATATTCTCTATCAACTAGCAAATTAATATGTACAGAAATTAATAGCAGAAGCAAGCGGTCTTCTTAAGTTAGAAGCAAAGCAGAGGAGCAGAATATTAGCCCAAAAGTTCTCACATAAGTGAAATTGTTTCTTTGGAGCATCTGAACCCATATGTAACTGATTTCATTTCCTGTTTGACCTTTGTTTGATCTGAATATATTTTCTATAGGCACAAGTTGGTTTCCCTTTAGCCTTGGAAGATAACTTAATAATTTTTTTTAAATATGGAGCCAGGTGCCAATGACTCGTGCCTATAAATCCTAGCTCCACAGGACTGAGGATCGAAGTTTGAAGTCAGCTGTGATAAGAAAATCCATGAGACTCTTACTTCCAATTAATCACCAAAAAGCTGGAAGTGGAGCTGGGGCTCAAGAAGGCTAGCCTTAGGCAAAAATGCTTACAGACAGCACCCAGGCCCTGAGTTCAAGTCCCAGGAGTGGTTCCCTCCAACACACAAAACTGGGGGCTATGCAAGTGTAAAATATGAAACAGAAATATAAAGCAGATAAAAATTGTTGTGATCGGTGCCTCTTTCTAAGCTGAAAAGAATTTTTTTCAGAGTAAATGATTATGAAATGTATTGGCTGTGTTGTTTATAATTCTTGGTAATTATATCAGGGAATTCTCCTTTCAGTTTGTAGCTAATATAATCTTATTGCCAAATGAACGGAAGCCTTCAGATTAATACCATGGGAGTGAAAGGATCAGAGAAAATAACCTTAAATATTTTTATGGTAGAGAAAAATATAACGTAGCCACATTGCTCAGCACTTTAGGGACTACATGGACAGGCCTATTTGGACCTGAGCTGTGCTATTTGTATTTGATGACATTTGCTAAGAACTCGAATTCATATACCGGATCCTCTGAAACTTTAAATAGTTTATGTTTTCTTCTATCCTGAAATATTATACCAGCTTCAGTAACCTGCCTATCAAAATCAAATATTGGTTCATGGTTATAATTACAGGCACAGGCCTAAGGCAGTAGAGCTTAAAATTAAGTTGAATCATATGAATTGCCATTTTTGGAAAACAGAAATGCTTATTTGAAAAAAAAAAAAAAAGCCCAAACAGGTCTTCAGTCAAGCAAATCTAAATTCAGATTGGGCCCGTGGATGCTAATGACTGGCCCTGATCCACTTTAGGGCAGGTCAGCTCCAACACCAGCTCCAACGCTAGCTGCTTCCTGCTGCATGCTGACATCCGTCACCTTCATACCCGTGACACCCTAAAATACGAAGCCCGAAAACTCTCACGTGCAGAGCCTTGTTATACAAGCAAGCTCTCCAAAGGCCAGTCTGATTCTTTCAAACACGAGACGCTTTCCATGCAAAATACACGTATGCCTAAAAAGATCCAGAATCAAAAGTATTTACCAAAATGAATGTACAGACCATGGTTTAACCAAATGAGTGAATTTTTCCTTCTGGGTTATCTCTGTGGGAACTCCCATAGTCATTTTTCAAATGAGGTTATTGTGTGCACAGTCAGCATTATCCATGGAGAGCCAGCAAAAAGCATCTCCATTCTAGCAACACTTCATAACTCTGTTTATTTAAAGAGAATTCAACCAGAATCGATCCACTGCTCAATGTACTTTCGTAGTGATGAAAACACAGAAAGAACAGTCACTTCATCGAAGTGTAAAGGAAGAACTCCTAAAGCTAAAACACAGGGCTGAGTCTCAGGAGTGTTTTCTGAGCCTGTTATGGTTGGGGCTTTTCCTGCCCGGGGGGACCTCGGAGACCCACAGAGCGGCACCCCATCTGGCTCATCCCATCTCTATACATGTGATACTATCATGATTCTATTTTACGAAGACCTTCAAATTCAGACTAACCTAGTGAGATTTCAATGTTGGTTTTTACCAGCTCAAAGTAGGGAGGTCCTCATTTTCTGGTAGACCTGTATTCCTGGAGGCTTCCCTGCCTTCTTGACCTTTCTAGATGAGCAGTTCTGTTTCAGCCTCTCGGCAAGAGGGTCTTGTCATTGGAATCAAGATCGACTGAGAGCTAGTAGGCAAGGACTGTTTGACATGGCCGCCTTTTTTAATCGTCTAGCCACCAGTACTGGGGCCACGCCCACGGATGGAGGAGTCCTGCAGCAGATAGTATTGGAGATAGTATGGAGATAGTATTTGTTGGGTGTGTAAAAGGAGGAAAAGGCTAAGGACAATTGACACCAAAACCACTGACTTTAGAGGCAGGAAAATAGAACAAGTGTGCCTGACAGAAGAGATAACCACCGACAAGATATTCCAAGAGGTCACCATGGAGCAACCATGGGTCATAGTAAGGCCACTGGGTCACATGGGCAGGCCCAACAAATGTTTGAGATTGCTTGACCACAGAACCGATTTGCTGTTCGTCCTGGCCAACCAAAGTAGCAATTTCACATCATTCAATTTAATCTCTGCTCTCAGAAATTTCTCTTCCCTACTCCCTCTGAATGCTGAGCATTTTTTTCCTGCAATGTACTAACCCTCCCCAAGCTCTGCCAGTTGTTGACTGATCACTTGCTGGACTCTGGGGTTTGTATTTTCCTGGACTGCACTTTCTTTCTCCGTACCAAATATCCCCTGTTCTCCATCACAGAAGTTTCTCCTGGTTTCATGTATCACAGCTTCTACATAATCACAAAGGAATCCAAAGGAACTCACAATACAAGCACTTTTAATTGGAGTGAGGTGGCAGAGAAAGTAATTTTGGTTGTGTGTAGAATGATAGGTATCTTCCTCTTAGACTCTTGTTCTACCCCCCTCCAAGTGGCTGCTGGTTTCATCTGGACCTACAACAGCCTTTTAAGACATCCTCCTTCTGGTGATTAAGACACCAGAGAACATATTCCCTGGTTTTCTGAGCTATGTATTTTTTTTTCCTTTCAGACTGCTTTTTTTTTTTTCAATAGCTGTAAATAATGTACCTTAAGAGGCAATTTGAGATCAAAGGAATTTACCTTTGGGATGATTTTTCTTCTTTGTCAGGTTTGGGGCCATTTTTTGACACAAGATATATGTTGTTATGATATTGCAATCTAGTGGGATAAAAATAACTCATGATATCAACCCCTCAGCCCAGGAGTGCTGCCCTCAGGAGATAGCTCTGAGCAAGAGAGGCAGGGTGGACCAGGCCTAGAGCTCTGCAGACAAAAATAGAGCACTAATGACCTGCCGTGACACGGGCCGGAGTGGGAAGTGGACAGATAGATTTATAAAGGAAAAACGACTGTGAGCATCTGCTAAGCCCCCATTCTTTGCTTTTCTCTCCCACTCCCTTCCCCCAACCCAGGTCTATTTCTGGTTCCTCCAAAGGAAGAGGCTTTCTCCTGCCTGCCCTGACCTCCAACCGAGCTCTGAGAGAGGCCAGCCTTGAATGATAGTGGTGTGTCTGGAGTTCTAATTGAAAAATAGCCGCCACCCCTTTTCCCCAATGGAAAAACACCCAGAGGAAGGGAAGGAAGGAGGGAGCCCTTCGCCTTGATTTTCCCTAACTCTTGGCTTTTGTTTGTCCATGACAGAACTTAGTACAGCAGCGTCCTCTAGCGGTCGCAGTCCAGAACTGCAAGAGGGAGCCAGTTGCCTGATTTATAACTTGGAAAGGACAAATTTGCAAATTTTCAAAGATTAATATCCCTGTGGTTACAGTAGCTGAGACTCGCTCTCCATCTGTTTCGTAGTTATAGTTAAGAAAGGGGTTTCAACTCAACGTACCAGTTTATGTATACAATGCATCTTGATCAGTGTCACCATTTCCATCATTCTCTCCCCCAACCATCCCAACCCTTCAAGCTTCCGAATTCCATTTTCACACGTAGACAATGTGTGTAGACACATAGAAGTATTTGCCTACACTTCTCTCCATTTGTCTGACCCTCTCCCCTTTTTCCTCATCCCCTCACACAAGACGTGGTTCAGTTTCCTAGTGTTCATTTTGTTCAACTGTCTATGGCTTGTTCCAAAGGAGTTACACTATGAAAAACTACCCCTACACCATTTTATAGCCCAACCGTTGACAGTTTATGACCCCAACAGTTCATGGAGTGATCTCAACTACAACACAGCTTGTGGCATATTATCTAGGCAGAGGGATTTAAATGCCATACAGTAATTTGGAACTTCTGACCAGAAATAGAAAAAAAAATTATATTACCTCCCACTCGAGTATGATTCTTACAAAGCAGAGAAGCTATATTAATGTGATTACTCTGTGTCCATAGTGTGTGACTGTATTTACAAATGCTTATTAATTGTTCTAATTAGTCACTCTAAGGATCTTAAGCCCATCAATCAATTTAACCTTTATTCTTTAACAAAACAAAAACAAATTAAAAGTAATAATCTTTTCAGCCTAGCACCAGTGGCTCACACCTGTAATCCTACCTACTCACAAGCTGAGATATGAGGACTATGGTTTGAAGCCAGCCCTGGAAAGAAAGTTTATGAGACTCATTTCCAACTAACCAACAAAAAAGACAGAAGTGGAGCTGTGGCTCGCGAGGTAAAATGCTAGAGTTGAGTAAAAAAAAGCTCACAGACAGCATTTAGGCCCTGAGTTCAAATCCCAGGACTGGTACCCTCCAAATAAAATAAAATAAAACTTCCTACATACAAATCTAAATTCACAGAAGTAAAATATTAGATTGTGATTTTGCTGTCAGAGAAGATAAAAGTGCTGAAAATTCTTTATGTTCATATTTGTATCTGATCTTTTTGATGCCTTCACAAGAGTAGAATCTTCTTTGTTCATTTAATAAACACATTATAGACTTCACAGAATTCAAATAAGGGGTTTTATTAATTCCAAGGGCCTTCATCTCAAATATGAATCTATCTGTGAAGTCTAAAGAACTTGTTTGCCTTTTTGAAGAATAAGTGCTTTTGTGGGTCTTGTATTGCAATAACAGAATACTTGAGATGGGGCAATTTCTGAATGGAAATGTGTTGTCTCATAGGTCTGCGGAGTGTCAGAGTGCTGACATCTGGTGAAGGCCTTCTTGATGCACTTCACAGCAGAAAACAGGAGGAGGAGATGTAAGAAGGGGGAAACCCCACTGTTTTGTAAAGCACCAATTCCACCCTTAGCAGTGGAGCCATTGTGGGCCCATCATCTCTTGAATGACCCACCCCATAATAGTGTCATATGATAATGAAATTCCAGTATGAGTTTTGGAAATGACAAACATTCAAAGCCAAGCAATATGGAGTGGGTGTTATACTAAAGGAGATGGGGAGAATAGTTACAGTTCATGTTCTTTCAACTGTGCCTGGTGAAGAATGAAAGGGTTGAACTTTCTAGAACTAAAGAGCAAATCAACAGTGAAACTATTAAAGGAGCCAAGTAGCTTCAAAAAACAAGGCTTCTCGAAGTGGTTCCTGACATGATTCTAAAACGTTTTAGATTTGTGGACTTAAAATATGATGTGTCAATTTACCAGGGTGTTCTGTCTCATGGGTACAGAACTTGAGAGACTAAACTCAAGATACATAGTACGTCAATACCCAGTGAGAAATAAAACTGCTAAAATGAACTTGAAATGACCTTTCTACCATTTCTCCTTATAGGAAAGCTACATGAAAAGAGTAATTATAACTCAGAAAGAGTTTGGTGATCAAAATTCTGTGCTTGTATAGGGAATAGAATTATCTGAGTAGCTATTTAAGACCACCGTTTTATCTGTCTTGGTTAGGTTATACTTGCTAGACAGTCTTGAAATGCCTATTTTCATAGTCCAGTTCCCAGAAGTAGATAAACCCTAAAGCAAGGCTTTCTATAAAATTGACCTCTTTTTAGAATGGGATATGTATCCAGAAGAAAAAGAAACCATTAGATGAGTGGGAATTTTGGAATAAGAATGAGAAATAAGGCTGAGTTATCAAGCCCAGTCCCTGGGAAGGTAAAGTAGGTTTGATCTCACAGAAGAACTCTGGAAAGAGTACAATTCCCATATCAAGCTGTCCTAACTGGGGGTGAGGAACCTGGAGTACTTAACCTCATGCACCCACAGGTATTGGCTAGGAGTAATCACATGTGCTGAAAAGCAAAATATATGGAAGTGAGCTTGGGCCTGACATCAGCACCCAGAAAGTCACAAGTGCCAGCTGATGGAAGTGGAAGTAAATGGAATGGCAAGTATACAGAACAGAGTAGAACCCTGACACAGCACTTGTGTGGTTGCCTGCACCTGTCTCTGAAGACCTGTGCACTCTCTCCTACACGATTGCAGGGATACCGTGTCACAAGCTGACTGGAGCAGTCTAAATGGCATTCCCTTCCTGATCTGTGATGGGCATCCTACCCTCTATCCATCCCTCTTCCTGATCTATGAAGGGCATCCTACCCTCTATCCATCCCTCTTCCTGGTCTATGAAGGGCATTCTACCCTCTATCCATCCCTCTAGAAAATATGGCTTAAGATGCATAAGCTGACAAGTTGAACTGAAATTCCTTTGTACAGCTACTTAAAGATAGATGGTAGATAGATAGATAGATAGATAGATAGATAGATAGATAGATAGATAGATAGGTCATCGGTAGACATGAGTTAGGTACATATAGTTTAGTCGCTCCCAGTTGAACAAGAAATGTACTCATTGCCTTACATATGAATCTGTAACCCCTCTGTACCACACTTTGACAATAAAGAAAAAAGTTTTTTGTTGTTTTTTTTAATTAATTAATTTATTTTTTCTCAAATTTTTATTATCAAACTGATGTACAGAGAGGTTACAGTATCATACGTTGGGCATTGGATACATTTCTTGTACTGTTTGTTGCCTTGTCCCTCATGCCCTCCTCCCTCCCCCCCTTTCCCTCCCCCCCCAGGTGTTCAGTTCACTTACACCAAACAGTTTTGCAAGTATTGCTTTTGTAGTTATTTCTCTTTTTTTACCCTGTGTCTCTCAAATTTGGTATTCCCTTTGAATTTCCTACTTCCAATACCAGTAAACCCGGTTTCCAATATACTCAGATAAGATTACAGAGATAGTGTAGGTACAACCATAGGAAGGTGATACAAGAACATCATCAATAATAGAAACTACACATACACATAGGACGTTGAAAGTAGTTACAACTGTGATATATCACTTGTTTCCATAACATGGAGTTCATTTCACTTAGCATCATCTTATGTGTTCGTAAGGGTGTAGCTATTGGGCCTTGTGATGTTCTGCTATGGCTTGCCTAAACCTGTACTAATTATTCCCAATAAGGGAGACCATAGAGTCCATGTTTCTTTGGGTCTGGCTCACTTCACTTAGTATAACTTTTTCCAAGTCCTTCCATTTCCTTACAAATGGAACAATGTCATTCTTTCTGATAGAGGCATAAAATTCCATTGTGTATATGTACCACATTTTCCTGATCCATTCGTCTACTGAGGGGCATCTGGGTTGGTTCCAGATTCTCGCTATGACAAATTGTGCTGCGATGAACATTGTTGTGCTGGTGGCCTTACTGTGATTTTGTTTGTGTTCTTTTGGATAGATACCCAACAGTGGGGCTGCTGGGTCATAGGGGAGTTCTATATTGAGCCTTCTGAGGAATCTCCATACTGCTTGCCAGAGTGGCTGAACCAGTTTACATTCCCACCAACAATGAAGTAGGGTTCCCTTTTGGCCACATCCCCTCCAACAATTGTTATTATTAGTTTTCTTGATATATGACATTCTTGCTGGGGTGAGATGGAATCTCAATGTTGTTTTGATTTGCATTTCCTTTATGGCCAGTGATGTAGAGCATTTTTTCATATGTCTATTGGCCATTCTCATTTCCTCATCAGAGAAGTTTCTTTGTAAGTCTTTAGCCCACTTGATGAGGGGGCTATTGGTTCTTTGCGGTTTTGTTTTGGAAGAAGGTAATTTTTTTAGTTCTGCATATATTTTAGAGATGAGGCCTTTGTCTGTTGAATGTCCGGTAAAGATCTTCTCCCAGTCTGTGGGTTTTCTGTTTATCTTGAGAGCTATGTCCTTTGCCGTGCAGAAGCTCTGCAGTTTGATGCAGTCCCATTTGTCCAACCTTTCTTTGATTTGTAGCCTTTCAGGGTCTTTGTTAAGGAAGTTCTGTCCTGTGCCAAGGAGCCCAAGTGTTTCTCCTACTCCTTCCTTTAGTGTTTTCAGGGTGCCTGTTTTGATTTCAAGGTCTTTAATCCATTTGGAATTGATTTTGGTGCAGGGTGATATATAAGGATCTAGTTTTAGTTTGTTGCATGTGTTGCATGTGTTGCATGTTTGTTGCATGTGTTGAGCCTGTGGCTTGCTTCTTTAGACATAGCACCTGAATCTTAATTCCTGTAAGTCCTTTGCCTGGGCCTTTCTACATAGAACTTTAATTGTCTGATTCTGACCCAAATCCTAACAAAACTTGACTCTAGGGTGTTTGATATCTGCCTCCAGTAAGCTTTTCACGAATGGTAGTGGGCAGGATGCAGCTGAGACAAAGAGCCGGGACTTCCTTGAGTTTTCACAACAGGCCCAAAGAACCCTGATTATGTTGCTTCTAATGCATCTTCATTGAGCAAATGTGTACAGGGGTGGGGAGAGAAATACAAATGAAAGTAATCTTTTCTCCATTGACCTTAATTTTTAAAAATGTCTGCTTCCCTGTGTTTTATTCCTTTCCCTTCAAAAAAACTTAACCTCATCTGCTGTGAGCTTTTAGGGAATCTCCCAAAGTCCTTTGTGAACGGCTCCATCTTCAGTATGGCCCTAGTGGAAACAGCAGACTTATGGGAAAGTCTGTGAGTCACTGGTCGTTAGAAGGGAAATTAAGCCCTTCTTGTCTTGCCCTTTGCTTCTGTGGCTGATGTGGTAAGCCATACATTATTCCATATGTTCCTGTCATACTATCCTATCTTGTGCTAAAAACAATGGGGCCACTCCATCTTGAACTGGAACCTCCAAAACCAAACTAAACTTTAAAAAAAAAAAAAGAGTTCATTACACTGGGTATTTTATTATAGTACTAGAAACTAATACATCACCTCCAGGTCCACATGACCTACATCGCATTCAGTAGGAAAAATACTTGGAACTACATAGTAAACAAATGCCATGTAGTTGATCAATCTCTTCTATCCCTCTATGGTGGGGCCTAAATTATGTGACTGGAGGTGACAGTCATTGAAGTAAAGAGTCTGTTGTAATCTCCCCTTCTCTACAATGACGGCTACACACGTTGTGGAAACAATCCAGATGCCCCACAATAGATGTGTGGATCTAAAACATGTGGTACCTATATACAACGGGATTTTACACAGCCATTAGAAAGAATAATATGATATCATTTTCAAAGAAATGGATGGAACTAGAACAAATCATATTAATTGAGGTAAGCTGAGCTCAGAGAGGCACATGTTTTCTCTCATACAAAGACGCTAGATCTAAAATATACCAGGGCATTCACACACAGTACCAAAGGTGGACACTCTTAGGCGTGGAACACAAAGGCACGATGTTTATGTGCATCTGATCATACAAAATAATAATTATAGAAATGAACTCCAGGAAATGCAAACAAGAGGGTTTTGACTTTGACCATGAAAGAAATAAGAGCCATGCAAGATCAGAGTTAATGGCATGGAACATACTCCCCAGACCTTTCGCCCATGTGGACCAGGGCGTGGATCTCATAGAAACAGACAGATTCACTGAATCAGCTTCCATCAGCTCAAGCGGGGAGCCTGTTTCTATAATATGTTACCCAGTACTTTTCCTTTCCCGGTACACACATTTGCACCCTGTAGCCTGTCCCTGCCAGCCCGCGCTGCTAACTCAGCCCTACCCTTCTTTGTGCACAAATCTCTATTATTTATCTCTCAGTTCTTTTCCCCCGACAAATATAAAATGGAGAAACTATTCGCAATTCTGGAAAGAAATGTCTAGATATTTCTAATACTTCTCTGCCAGTATCTAGAGTGAGAAGTTATTCAAACACCAGACATCAGTAAATTTCTACCCAGCTTCAGCAAGGCAAAGGATAGACTTGGGCTGGTTATCACAAGATCTGACATTTCTTCATTTCAGATAGAAGCTGAAGTTAAGAGAGAGAAGAACGAGGTCAGTTAGGGGAGTAAAAAGAGCTTTGAATCTTGAGGGAGAATGTGAGAAGAGGAAGGCACTGTAATCATTAGCTCTTTTAGGTGGATTTTGAGCTCTGCTTCCCCTTTCTGGCTCACAGGAGATGTGGGGGTATCTCTACTTCAAATCCTGCTATAGTGAGGCAGGTTGGCTACAGGTAAAGAATATAAAGGGGATAATTAGTAGCCAAGTGAGGACTTCCTTCTTGGGGTAGAAAACCTTTCAGGCTAGTTCTGATCAAATGGAGGCACCAGTGCAGTAGAGCTCCTTGCAGCCTTAGCCTGACCTTTGTGCAACAAACTCCTTCTTAAGGCTTCATGTTTATATGTTGTTTTTCATACATACTCTTAATACACTGGGATGGGAACCTTGTGGATACAAAAATCCTTTCCAAAAATCTACATTTACAAAAATCTTATTTCCCTAAGATCATCCTTACGACCATTACCACGAACATCCCTGCAATTTCTAAATCCTAGAAAGCTGAAATTCTTAATCATGTGTTGGCCCTTAAGCCACCTAGCTCGATTCTGTTGTCTCCTTCCTTCCTTCCTCCCTCCCCCATCTCTATTTCTCTCTCCATTTAATTTTCTTTGCCACTTTTGCATGTGTGTGTTTATTCAGTTTTTGGTTGGAGACACCAAGCATCTGGGATCTTCAGTTCTGCAATCACCTCACCAAGAGCAATTTGTTTTTTTTTTTTTTAAGGACAGAGAACAATATATGTTAACTGCCCTCTAAAAAATGGCAAACAACTTTTAGAAGAAAAATATACATTTATCGCATTCTTTAAGCTTGAAAAACTGATGGCTCCTTAGCTTTGATGACAGCATCACTTGAGGATTGGTTTATAAAGGCAGGTTTCAGAGCTCATTCCAGGCTTTTGGACTCAGAGGTTTTGCCAGAAATATTCACTGAAAACCTGATCCATATATTAACATAAGGATCAAGTGCATTCTGGTCCTTGTATTTTGAGAAATGTCTTTAGTAGACATAGAGGAATCAGTAGATTTTGGTTAACTAAAATAGTATGTCTGTCTGACATTCAGACATTATGTCTATTTTTAGGTTTTTGAGGAGCCTTCATACTGTTTTCTATAACGGCTCTTCCAATTTACACTCCCATCAGCAAGGTATAGTGGTTCTGATTTCTTTGTATTTTTATATCCTCAATAAAGTTTTTCTATTTGGTTTGAAAATTGGACCCCCATGGCTTTGCTCCTATCAAGCAAGCTTTCTATCACATGAACCAAACCCTTGAGAGTGTATGGTTTTAGCTTTTTAGTTTTAGTTTTCAACACTTAGCCCTGATTGGAATGTAAGGGAGTTAATATATACAAAGAATCTGAGTAGGGACTGGGAATATGGCCTAGTGGTAGAGTGCTTGCCTCATATACATGAAGCCCTGGATTCGATTCCTCAGCACTACATATATGGAAAAATCTAGAAGTGGCTCTGTGGCTCAAGTGGTAGAGTGCTAGCCTTGAGCAAAAAGAAGCCAGGGACAGTGCTCAGGTCCTGAGTTCAAGCCCCAGGACTGGCAAACAAAAAAGAAGAAGAATCTGAGTAGCAAGTTACCTCTTCCTACTGATGTTTCTCACCCCCTGCAGCCATGATGGGAGGAAGCTCAATGCCACTTGACAATGTCTCCTTAGAGAGAATCACAGGGCTGACCAGCCAAGCCCCAGATGAGCTCCCAAGGAGAAGCCCGTGAGAAGCCAGGTAAGTGAGGACATCTGGAATCTTCCAGACATCTTAGCACTTAATCCAACATTATATGATAGAAAAGACTTACTGGGAAGCCTATGATATTGTGAGAAATGATATTCTTTTTTGTTTCTTTTGCCAGTCCTGGGGCTTGAACTCAGGGCCTGAGCACTGTCCCCGGCTTCTTTTTGCTCAAGGCTAGCACTCTGCCACTTGAGCCACAGCGCCACTTCTGGCCGTTTTCTATATATGTGGTGCTGGGGAATCGAACCCAGGGCTTCATGTATACAAGGCAAGCACTCTTGCCACTAGGCCATATTCGCAGCTGAGAAATGATATTCTTGTGGATTTATGTCATCAAATCTGGGTATGGCTTGTCATATATCAATTAAATAAGTGAATACCAAGCCTTTGGTGAAGGAAGAAAAGTAAACTATGATCCCAGTCTGGAAAGTGATGGATGTTATCCTACATCAGCTTCACTCTCCAAATTACAGAGGGAAATTGCTAGAAAGCCAACATGAGTTTTGTGGAAGCACAAAAAAGAAATGAAAGGTCAGCCTAGGCTGTAGGATGGGAATACCTCAGCCTCTATGGCTGGGTGCAGTTGACAACCGACAGTCTTGCAGGCTTACATTTTAAAGTGGCCTCTGACTGTCGTATGTAGAGAACTCCTCATTAATATTTCCCAGACCCTATATGGACATGTCTTTTTAGCCTCTTCTATTGGTGGTTCTGTGACTTTTCATAGATGATGGGATTCGCTAGGGAGGATCATGGAGAGTCCCCTGAGAAAGGAAAAGAGTCACATTGATAAGTTGACTTACTATCACAGGCTATCCACAATAATTGTGGTTCAATTCCCTATGGCTAGTTTGGAAAACAACCAAGATTGGTGAGAATCAACATGGACAATGAAAGCTATCTCTAAAAAGAATGGCAAAGGAAAAAGGTCAGTATCTTTGTCACAGCAGCAAGGATGGCCAGCCCGTCAAGCCTGGAGAACATCACAGAGAAACTTCAGAAACAGTGTGGGCAGACACACAAATGGCAAAAGATCAAGGAGGTATGGTGATTATCACACTACCTACATGTTCCCTGAGTTCTTCACAGCCATCCAACAAGATGGTGCCCTCATGGGTTGGGAACTGACCTGCTAACATGCTAGACGTCTGAGGGCACCAACACCCTCAGCTTCCCTGGGTCTCTCAGGTGTCCAGCGCTGTCTTGCTCGAGAGCCTGGGATTTAGTTTTTTGTCTAAGATGCAAACTCTCATAGGAGCAATACCTAGGATAGCTTCAGATTTTCCTAACTCAGGAATTCAACTCTTTAATGAGTTTAGTCGTAGACAAATTTCCTTCCATCCTGGCTCTGTCACACACAGGGATCAAGGGTAGGATCCAAGGCTTCTCACCTGTAGAAATGATCAGAGAAAGCTTCTGTCTTAGTTCTGTAGGGGATTGGGGCCAGTGCTCTCCATGGTAGCCTTCAATAGAACTAGTTTGCCTGATACAGTCCTATCCCCCAAGGAAAGGGCTCCGAGAGCCTTGATTCCTCAGAGACCTTTTGTTTTTTTAGTTTTCAGGGCTTTATTAGTCAACTTTCTGTCCTTGTGACAAAACACCTGAGATAATCAATTTACAAGGATAAAAGGTTTTTCTTGGATCACAGTTTGAGAGGAATCCGTCCATGGTCAGTTGGGTGGGCCTCTGGCAGAACAGAGCATCATGATGGGAAACCACAGTGGAGAAAGCTGTTGACTACATGGCATCTGGGAAAGGGAGAAAACAGAAGGAGCTGGGGTCCCTTTATCTCCCTTCAAGAACATGCCTCTAGTGACCTAACTTCTTACTACTGTTCCCATACCGGAAAGGTTCCGTTATCTCCCAATAGTGCCACAGACTGGCATCTAAGCCCTGTAATGTATAGGCCTTTCAGAGACCCTTATCCAAACTATAGCAAGAGGCGAAAGTTACAAGATTTGTAACATTTTCCAAGCTCAGAGAGACAAATAGTGCATGTTTTCTCTCATATGTGGAAGCTAGATCTAAAATATAACTGGACATAATATTATATACAGGATTCTAGGCATTCATGCATGGTCAGATGAAATGAAGATGCTCATAGGGGAAGAAATCAAAGGTGTAACTTCTCTAAACACATAAAATTCTATGTATCAGAACAAATTCCAGGAAATGGAAACATGAGTTTTTTGCTGTTATTGTTATCGTGGGTTGTGGCATTTTTGCCTTGGATATTTTTTCTATTGGGCAGAGGAAGGGGGAAGAAAAGGAGGGAGAGAAAGTAAATGAATGCAATCATGCTGTTCAGTATACCCTGTGTAGAAAATGAACTATGTAACTTGTGAGCAGAGATAAGGTTGGGAGGGGGCAGAGGTAAAGCAAAGGAAGTGGCAATATCATCCAAAACAAAGATTTATACTCATTACCTGACTTATGAAATGGTAACTCCACTGTACAACACCTTAATAATAACCTTAAAATCATATTTCTAAAGAGATCTGTAACATTTGATATGGCCATGTATAAATAGATTTTCCATTTTCTGGAAAATCAAACCCATCTAGATCTGAAGATCCCTTGGGAAGTTGCCCTATAGCCCTAGACGAGGTCCTAGGACTGTTTCCAGAATTATGTGGCTCTGTACTTGGTCTCAGAAAGCTTCCAGGTAGTTCTGATACCTGAAGGGTTAAGAAATGAGCAAGACTGAATGCCTTTGGCTCATTACTACCATTGGTTCAGAGCATCTTTGCAGCAGAGTTATGGCCCTGCCCCCATGTAAGGCTCCTATATAGATATGCTCGTTAGGTGAAAAAGTCACATGTCACAAAACATTTGATTCCACCTCACCCCAGTAAGAATGTTTATTATCAGGAAATCCAATAATAACAAGTGCTGGAAAGAATGTGGCCAAAAGAGAACTCTACTACATTGTTGGTGTGAATGCAAACTTGTTCAACCCCTCTGGAAAGCAAGTGTGGAGGTTCCTAAGAAGGCTAAACATAGAGCACCCCTACAACCCAGCAGCCCCACTTTGGGGCATCTCCCTAAAAGACTACAAGCAAGATCACACTAAAGCCACCAGCACAACTATGTTCATCGCAGCACAACTTATCATTGCTAAAGCATGGAACCAACCTAGATGCCCCTCAGTAGACAAGTGGATCAGGAAAATGTGGTATATATTCACAGTGGAATTCTATGCCTCCATCAGAAGGAATGACACTTCCCCATTCATAAGGAAATGGAAGGACTTGGGAAAAATCATATTAAGTGAGGTGACCCAGACCCAAAGAAGCATAAACCTTATGGTGTCCCTCATAGGGAATAGCTAGTATATGATTAGGCTAGTCATGGTAGAAGATCAAAATACCCCAATAGTTACACCAATATGATCACATAAGATGATGCCAAGTGAAATGAACTCCACATTACAGAAATAAGAAACTACTGTTGTAATTATTATCAACATGCCATGTGAAACCATACCTTTTGTACTTTTTTTCTCGTCTGTTTGTTAGATTGTTTTGTTTAGCTTTGTTTCTCTTGTATTCCATTCCTGTGGTTGTACCCCTGCTACCACTATATCTCATCTGAATACCCTGGAAACTGTTTATACTGGTATTAGCACTGGGGAAGGGAAAAGGAATATCAAAACTGAGAGACAAAGGATAAAAAGACAAACCATACCAAAAACAATACCTACAAGACCATTTGGTATAAATCAACTGCACAATTCTTGGGGGGGAGAGGGAAAGGGGAAGGGGTGAAGGGGGAAATGAGGGAAGAGACAACAAGTTGAACAAGAAATGTACTCACTGCCTTACATATGAATCTGTAATCCCTCTGTATCACACTTTGACAACAAAGAAAAAAGTTTAACAAAAAATAAAATAAAATTATTAAGGCTCCATGCAACTAAAAATCTTGACCTGAGACCTGTGTGCAAAAAGGTTCTGACATAGGTGTTTATTCCTGCTAGCATTTGCTACCTCATAAAAGTACCATTTTCCTTAGCTTACAGATAAATTTTAATCACTTGTAGGAAATCTACATTCTAATGGTGCTAATAAGCTTGTGAAATGGACAGGGAAAACTAAGCTTATCCATTATCATTTTTGTTTGCCTTATTTATAAGTGATTAAAAATAGATTTTGGGGGCTGGGAATATGGCCTAGTGGTAAAGTGCTCACCTCGTATACATGAAGCCCTGGGTTCGATTCCTCAGCACCACATATATAGACAAAGCTGGAAGTAGCGCTGTGGCTCAAGTGGTAGAATGCTAGCCTTGAGCAAAAAGAAGCCAAGGACGGTGCTCAGGCCCTGAGTTCAAGCCCCAGGCCTGGAAAAAACAAAACAAAACAAAACAAAACAAATAAAAGATTTTCCTAAAGGCTGGGATGCGACTCAGTGGCATAGCAAGTGCAATATCCTGGGTTTGATTCCCAGTACCCAGAAGAAAAGACAACATAAAATAACAAGGCAGGGACCAGTGACTCACGCCTGTAATCCTAGCTACTCAGGAGACTGAGATCTGAGGTTCATGGTTCAAAGCCAACCAGGGCAGGAAAGTCTATGAGATTCTGGTTGCACCTGTGGCTCAAGTGTAGAATGCCAGCCTTCAGTGAAAAGGTAAGAGACAGTGCCCGGGTCCTGGGCCCAAGCCCTGGCCCAGCAAAAAACCAAGTTCCTAAGAAGAAGCAAAGTGATGGACAACTCTTTATGAAATAAATGTGCATTGTCTTGATGCTGACAAAAGCAAAAGTAAATTGAAGGGAGGAAGGCGCTACATGAGGATGCCCTCAGCAGGGAACAAGGGAAGGCAGTGATGTTCAGCTGCCCATTGAGAGATGCCCCCTGCTGGAGGACTGCCAAGGGGTCAGGGAAGCAAGACTACTGTCAGCCTGACCTGTGGCTCTCAGAATTCCTCATCTCCTGGTGTCCTGGCACTACGAGGAGACTGAGATGGCTATCAGGCTGGAGCAAAGGGCAGTGCAAAGCATCCTTCATCTGAAGTGTAAGAGAGAAAAGAAGCTAGCGGAGAAGCTAGTGTGGTCATCAGAAGCTCCAGGTGCCTTTAGCCAGATCCTGGTCACTGGGTGCTACCTCTCTGAGCCTAGGTAGTGCTTTACCCAGGGTTGAGATGCCCCTACCTTGAGCCTTCGCTGAGCCACTGGCTTGAGTGCACAGGGTACCCCGAAGCTCTACCTATCTCTAGACAGAACCTTTTCCCCTGTCCACACCCCTGAGGCATTGTACCAGTCTCAAGACCATAGGGAGGTATCTCACTGTACTTCTTTTCCTGTCAGAGTCTCTCCACAGGGAAGACGGATCGCCCCAACACCTTGCACCTTCCTGCATCCTCCATTTGTAAGGCACTTCCACGTAGGGAAATGTTATAGCCTGAATTGTGTCTTCCTTTGAAATTCTTATATTGAACCTTGTATTCCTCAGTACCTCTGCGGCTGTGTTTGAAGACAGGATCTAAATAGGTAATTATGTCAAAATGAGGCATTAGAGTGGACCTAATCCAAAATGACTAGTGTCTTCATAAGATGGAGAGCTGACAGACTTGTGCATTCCTGGGAAAGGCCATGAGAGAACACAGCAAGAACACGGCCATCTTCTTGCTAGTATGCTGAACAAAAGAGTTTTGATATCAGAGACCATACAGATGGTCAAGCACAGTGGGTGTAACTTGAGGAAAAATCAAGAAGGAAAGGGTGGTGGAATGGTAGAGGCCATTACCTTCCATGGCAGTCATATTTCCTATAAATGAGGCAAGGGGAACACCTACACCCAGAAGATGATGACCTGACTTAACTGCAGGTCCCCAGTCAAGCTCTCATCACTGAGTAAAGAGCCTCATAGGCCAAGGAGACTGTCCACTAGGTTCTATGCTCCCCTTGGACACACACCCCAAGACCTAGCTCCCTAGAACAATCTACCCCAGCAGTCTTAGAATCTCTGCCCATCTCTCTCCAGAGTCTCTCTTCCAAAGAACCAAGAAGGCTTTCAGTGTGTGCAGACTCTGGGGCTGGGAGCCAGAGGTCTGCAACTGGAACATGGATGTAAAGCAGGAATAGCCTCCCCTTGTGAACTGCTGAGCCACACAGGAGAGCAAGACTGAGGAAGGCGGGGCTGGCTGGGAGGTGAGGGCTCTGAGCTGGGTCTCCTTTCAGATTGACAGTCTGTGGCTCACAGTGGAGGAGTCTGAGTTCTGAACTCCAACTCAAAGAATGTATTTTATATGAAAGCACATGTGGCTTGATTGATAGCTTTAAATGTGATATAAGGACCTTTGTGCTAGTCAGTTTTCCTTCCCTACAAGAAAATCTGAACATAAACATTTTTTTTTAAGGAAAGGGCTTTTGTGAGGAAGGGGTTGGCTCCCTGTTTCAGAATTTTTCAATGCATGGTCAGTTGGCCCATTACATTGGGTGTGTGGTGACCACAGGATATAGTGGTGGGAGAATGTGGTAGAGAAGCTGTATTTACCTAACTGAGAAAGAAAGAGAGAGGGGAGGGGGAGGATGAGGTCTTTCTATCACTTTCAAGGGAGATATAACCTGAAATCATCCCCAATATCCTAACTTCCTCCCATTCTCTAGAACACTACAGGTTGGAGACCAGGCCTTTAGCATAAGAGCCTTTGAGGAACATTTAAGATCCAAACCATAGCAGCATCCATTTGTACAATGTTGGGCCAGAAAGCCCTTTCTTCTGGTCCCTCACTGATTCTAAAACCAAGGAAACTGAAACCCTATTAGTCAATCTTAATTAGTACTGTGCTTATTCATTTTCCCTTGATTTTAGAACAAATGAACTAGTATCAAATTAGTTGTTTCCCCCTTAAGGGATTTTATGATTGTATTCTCAAGCAAATGTTTAAAAATAAGTATTGCAACATAGGTAGTAAGATAAATAGCAAACCCACAGAATGAGAGAAGACTTTAACTAGCTATGCATCAGACAAGGGCCTCATATCTAAAATATACTTAGAGCTGAAAAAACTTAAACCCCAAAAACACACCCTCAAAGAAAAATCAACTCAATTAATAAATGGACTAAAGACTTAAGAGAGACTTCTCAGAAGAAGTAAGAATGGCCAATAAACACATGAAGAAATATTCAACATCTCTGGCCATCAAAGAAATGCAAATCAAAACAACATTGAGATTCTACCTCAGCTCAGTTAAAATGGCCATTATAAGAAAACTAACAATAATAGATGCTGGTGGGCATGTGGCCAAAAGGCAATGCTAATACACTGTTGGTGGAAAGCAGTATGGAAGTTCCTCAAAAGACCAAACATAGGGCAATTGCACACCTGGACATTTATCCAATAGACCACAAACAAGGCCACACTAAAGCTACTAGCACAACCATGTTCATTGAAGTATTGTTTACCATAACCAATACATGGAATCAACCCAGATACCCCTCAGTGGATGAATAGATATGAATGGTATACACACACAATGGAATTCTGTGCTTCAATCAGGAAGAGTGATATTGCAACATTCATAAGGAATGGAAAGACATGGAAAAAATATATTGAGTGAAATAAGCTAGATTAAAAGAAACATAGATTGCATGGTTTCTCTCATTTGTAGTAATTAGAATGTGCCTATAAATCTACAACTAAACACAACAGATGATCAAAAAGCAAAAATTTATACTTGGACATGATTAGTTAAACAAGATTCTAAACATTCACACAGTGAAACAAAAGGATGATATTGTTAGGAGAAGTTCACAGAGGCTCAATAGCTACATGCATATGATCATACAAAATAATGTTTATAGAAATGAACTCCAAGAAATGGAAACAGGAGGGTTTTTTGTTATTTTGCTTTTTTTCTCCTTTGTCCCTGTTTCTGACTTCTGTACCTCCTGTCTTGTATGCAAGTTTATCTGTTTGGGGAGGGTAAGGAGAAGCAGAACAAATATAGCAGTGACACTCACTAGACACTCTGTTGAAAATGAGCACTACAATTGGCAGGGGAGGGAAGTTGGGAGGGAAAAATCTAGGAGAAAATGAGGAAAGAGGAGACACCATTCAAAAAGAAATGGCTCACTATCTGATATAAGTAACTGTAACCCCTCTGTACATTGTCTTTACAATAAAAATTTGTTTAAATAATACATTTGCTATCTGCAGAGAAAAAAATCTATTTGTCATAGCTTTTGTCTGTTTGCACATCAGAAGAGGAAAATGATAGATGTGCTTTTGTTAATGACTCATTGATTTGGCCTTTGTCTTCGTGTTTTATATTACCTCGATATTCTAACAAGATACACTACAACATTGGTTTGTTTTTTTCTCTTATAGTCCTAATAGCACAATGGCTGTATTTAAATTGAAACATTTAGTTTCAATTAAGTCAGTGTTATTAGGACACCAGCTATAGAGACAACATCCTCTTTCTTATTTTTATTTAATTTTATTGTCAAGGTGATGTACAGAGGGGGTTACAGTTACATACGTAAGGCAGTGAGCACATTTCTTGTCTAACTTATTACCTCCTCCCTCATTTTCCTCCCACCTTCTCACCTCCTCAACCGCCCCCCTCGCCCCCTCGCCCCCTCCCCGAGTTGTTCAGTTATTTATCCAACATGTTGCCTTGTGAGTATTGCTGTTGCATTAGTTCGCCTTTTATTCCTAACCAGGCTATTCCTTTGGCAATGTTGTGTGCAGTTGCTAACTTTGGCCAGCAGATGGCAGCAAACATAGTGTAAGAAAATAAAAATAAAAATAAAAAGATTAAAATAAAGCCAGAGGAAAACACTCAGGAACGAGAGGAAGAGCAAACAGGGGACAAGTCAAGCCCACTGCTTCCGGGCGTCCTTCCTGCAGGACAAGGCCACACGGGACATCTTATAGAATCTGTGCCATGTGCCCCTTTCCATCCAGCCTTACTGAATTCACGTTTCCATCTGGTGTGAAATGCATGACCCATGCAGATGGAGAGGAGGGGTGTCCTTAGGAGGCTGAGGTTGGGGTGTCTTGGAGCCCAGCTGGGTGCTGACTCTCAGCCCACCAGGAAGGGCCAAGCGGGCAGGATGGATGGCCTTCTGCCCTTTGCCCCCTTTCCTCCTCTCCTCTTCTGGGCTCCGCTGGCGGTTGTCATGACAACCCCCTGGGGCTCCTCATCCTTTCTCCCTGACCCATCCAGGCCTGGAAACCCAGGGGTGCAGCCAGGGAGACGCGTGGACACCCTGATGGCCTCACCTCCATCGTCCTGGGCACAATTCAGAAAAGGCAGAAACAGAAAGCGCGTGTCCTAGGTTGTCATGAGATACACATGTCAGATCGTCTCTCTTCCTGAAAAGACACAGGCATTGGCTACTCACAAACAAGGAACCCCTCCCTTCCCATTGAGATGTGAAGTTTAACCCCATTGCTCCTTTGGCTTGTTCCCCCATTTCCAAAGGTTGCTGTGGCAGGTAGCCCCTGAGCCGCTCCCCGTCCTCCTCTGGGCATCCCTGGCCCTCCCTCTCGCTTGACCGCCGCCTGGATGGGTCAATCTGCCTCTAGTGATCAGAATGAGTCGTTTCTGAAATGGGATCTGGAAGGACGGTGGGTTCTCTGAGCCATTCTCCTGACAGCTGTGAGGACCAGCAGGCGCTGTGGACCAGAACTGAGCCTGGCCAGGGCCATGAGAAAGAGCTCTGCGAGGGCAGATCGGGCCCCAGGTGTGCCTCGGAGGACTGCAGAGCTGGCTAGCAGCTTTACCTCAGAGTGAGACCCCGAGTGAAGGGCCTCAGGGGGTTCTGAGCCACAGAGACTATCAGAAAAGAAGCATGTGTTGTTGTAAGCCACTAACATTTGGGGAGCTCTTGTTACACAGCAGGAGGTGACTAATACAACCACTTGCTGCTTCTTTCAGTGTACTGTTTGAAGCATTGTGATAAGACAAGCTATCTGTTCTCTCCAAGTCCCAGTGTCCTCATTTATAAACACATCTCTCTTAAGGATCAGGTGGATTCATAAGAGATGACTTTCTGCATCCACAGGATATTTATTCCAGCATGTTCTCTATGATGCCCCAAATCCACAGATGCTCAAGTTGGTAGTGTGATCCTTAAGCAGAAACCATGTACATTGTCTCATATACTTTAAATAATATCTCTAAGGTTCTCTTCTTTTCCTTTATTTTATTGACTGCACTTTAAAAATGTTTTTAAAGGGCATACAATTTAACATATCCATCCAACTGTCTAGTGCTGCTTGATCAAAGTCCCCCCTTCCATCATTCTCTCCCACCCCATCATCTCTCAGACTCTATAATACCTCATCCAATGGAAATACTATGGTTCTTGCACAGTATTGTTTAGGGAATTATTATCCTGTCCTTACACATTCACTCAATATATATAACTCTTTGAAAATATTCTATTTCATGTTTGATCGAGTCTGTGGATGTAGAAGGTTCAGCTACTTCAGACCAGCTAGCTGTGCTTATAAAGGTTTTTAGAATAGGCCTAGCTCACAAAAATAAATGCTAGCATCCATGGAAATGTTATGCCATTATATAACCTATATACATTAATCAAAAAGAAATAAAAAACACACACCACAAGAGAAGTAGAAAGATGTGCAAAAAGCATAGGTGTTGCCTGGCCCTGGTGGCTCACGCCTAGAGTCTTAGCTACTAAAGAGACTGAGATCTGAGGATTTGGGTTCAGAGCCAGCCCAGACAGGAAAATCTGTGAGACTCTTATTTCTAATTAATTGCTCCCCCACCCCCCAAAAATAAAATCTGAAAGTCGAGCTGTGGCTCAAGTGGTAGAGTGCTAGCCCTCAGGAAAAAAAAAAAAAGCTCAGAAACAGTACCCAGGTCCTGAGTTCAAGTCCCAGGACTAGCACAGAACATAATGTTCTGTATTCCCCCATGTTGATGTCTTTTGGAGAACTTTAATGCTTTACATCTAGTTAGTAGGAATCGAGTCTTTGGCCATCAGATGTTGTTTCTATGTTGTTCTCACAAACGATGCTCAGTTCTGACTTCCTCTAAGATTCCTTGTGTGCTTGAGAAACACCTGGGGCTGGGTATATGGCCTAGTGGCAAGAGAGCTTGCCTCGTATACAAAAAGCCAGAAAGGGCGGTATAGCTCCAATGGTAGAAGGGCACCACCCTTGACCAAAAAAGCAAAGTGACAGCGCAAGGCACTGAGTTCAAATCCAAATAATGGCACATACATACGTACAAGGGTACTGAAGTAGATAAAAGCCAGGGCCTTAGGTCTGGTCACCCAATTCTCAGCATCATTTCTTGCCCCTCAGCCAATGGTAAATCCTCTCCAGCAAGGAGAGCCTCCGGCAAGGATGGTTTGATTGGTGGATGATGACTCTCCCCATGACTCCTACCCCAAAGCCAGAACCAAAATCACCACAAAGATTCCTGGCTGCTTTTACCCTAAAGTTAAAAAAAATGGGAGGGCTGATAAACCATTGTCTAAATGAGGTAATTCATTTAAGCACTGACAGCCTTTAATGGATCATTATGAATTAATTTACCAAATTAATCAATCAGTTTAGTCCAATAATCAGATCAAGTGGATAGCAGGCCAGTCTACTCTGCCTTGATTAATTCAATGACTTAAAAGATCAGATGATTGCATCAGATTAATCAAATCCTTCTTACAAGCATCCAGAGAACAGAAAATAAAAGGTCTTCAAAATGAAACACAAGCTGAAATGAGTATTCTATGAAAATTGGGTTAGTGGAGTGGCAAGGGCTTCGCTGGGTCCTGGGATCTGTTGCTGGCTCAGATTTTAGAAAGCCTACAGTTTCAGCCATGGAGCTCAGCGACCACACACAACATCTATATTTGCTTCCTGCGGCTGTGGTAACATATAAGCACAACTCACATATTTTAGAATAACACGATATTATATTTCCAGAGGTCAAAAGTCCAAACTAACTTTTTAACACTAAACTCAAGTTGTTGGCAGAGCACATTGTTCTAGGAGAGAGGTTCTAGGGGAGAGATTCTTAGCTTTACCAGCCTCTGGAGGCCACCCACACTCTTTGGCTTGTGGTCTCATCACTAAGCTCTCCGTTTCTGCCATTAACCACACCTCGAACTCTTCCGCTTCCTTCACTCAGTAAGAGCAAGCCTTCTGACCACACTGCACCCACACAGATAATTGAGTATATTGTCCCCTTGTGATCAGCACTAATCAAGACCACCTCGTGACCTCTTTTTACTGCAGCTACCACTTTAAAGACCCTGTCTCCAAATACAGTCACATCTTCAGGTGCTAAGAGCTCTCAGCGTGTGCATTTTGAAGATCACAATTCAATCCACAACAGAAATGTAGGACAGAGCAAAGCGAAAAAGAGGCAACAGGCAGAGATGTGATAGACACATATTTGCAGAAAGGAAGTCTCAAGAGAGGGCTAGAAGTTAGGCAAAAATGATTTAACTTGCCTATGTAATTAGAGGCAAAGATATTGGACTGAGAGGCTAGGCAGAAGCGGCTCCTAGGTGTCTGCATGATTCATTTAAAAAAAAAGTTAAGTTTCAAGATTATTTTGGTCTTCTCCCATCTATATTCTGCTGTCCTAGAACGCCTACTACACCAACACTTCAAGAGTACTTAGAAAAATGTCTGCCTGCCCTCCCTGACCAAAACCTCCATCTTCTACCTGCTACTGTGAGATAATCAACCTAACAAAGGTGATATGCGGCCAGGCATGGTGATGTACATTTATAATCCCAGCAGCTCAAGAGGTAGAAGGAGGAGAATATTATTCAAGGCCAGCCCCAGCAAATGCCAGAGACTATACTTGAAAAGCAAACTACAAGCAAGAAAAAATAGGAGGCGTGGTTTACATGGTAAGTGTTTGACCAGCAAATTTGAACCATTGAGTTCAATCTCCAATACTCAATATGCATATAGGTGTGAAAAAATTGTAAATGAGTCACACACATGATTTTTCCTAAAGATAACACAGCACACTTAGTATGTAGCAGAAGCTATTTTTATGTATTTTCTATTTTTTCACATAGGATTTTAAAAGACATTTTCATGAAGGTCAGGATTTAATAATCTTATTTTTTTTCTTCCTTCATCAAGAACATTTTACAATGAGACTAACCTTCTCCCTTCCCCTTTTTCCCCCTTGTATTTGGTTGAGACTAAAGATCATAGTTACCCCACATTCATTCATGCTAAGGGACCATAAATGAAATATGCAAGTTTCCTCTTGGAGACAGAAAGCCCTGAGCTTTCTCTGCCTTCATTTCCTCATCTATAAAGATAGATAATATCCTGGACGATTCGAAAATTCTATTATTTAGTGGGTTTGGAAACTCAAATCTACTTATGATGCTAGAGAAAAATCACTTCATGTTTCCCAGAGAAATATTAAATTTACATCTTGGCTACATCAGAGCTAAAGGCCCAGCGAGGATGAATATCAACAAATGAAAAACAATTAGCACAACAGTCAACTGATAGATCGTTTGTGTTCTATTGTTATTAACATGACTCACTTCCAGAAGGGAATTCATTACCTAGTTTGTTTTCTAGGTTTGCCATGGTAAAGCCTTATCCTCTACACAGAACTCCATAGTCTCACAGGCCTGGAAATCAAAGGGTGAGCAGGGTGGCAGAGAATTCTCCACGCTGAGAATTGTAATTGAAGAGTGTCCTGCAGCTCTCTCTCCTGGCTTCGGCTAATTCCTGAGCCATGGCCACCGGATTCTGCTCTTCCTGTTGCATTTTTCCCTCCAAGTATCTGGGTTCCCTTTTTCCCTTTTCCCTTTGTCGTGGATCGCCTACCTCAATGTGATCTCATCCTAACTAATTTTACTCCCCAAAGCTCGGTTTCCAAATTAAGTCACCATCGACAGGAGCAAAGGGGGAAACGCTCAACAGATGAATTTGGTCGGGGGTTGGGGGGGCGTACCTTGGGCCATCACACGGCTGCCTCGTAGATTTTTAAGAAAAATAATGAAGATGTTTGACTCTCTCACCTCCCATTTCAGAAGAGAGATTGAGGCATTGTGGGCAAGTACACATAGGCCTTCTGTGATGTGTTTGTTTTTTTTTTATTTAACTTTTTTCTTTATCGTCAAAGTGCAGTACAGAGGGGTTACAGATTCATAGGTAAGGCAGTGAGTACATTTCTTGTTCATCTTGTTACCTCCTCCCTCATTTCCCCCCTCCCCTCTCCCCCATTCCCTCTCCCCCCAAGAGTTGTGCAGTTGGTTTACACCAAATGGTTTTGTAAGTATTGCTTTTGAAATGGTTTGTCTTCTTACCCTTTGTCTCTCGATTTTGCTTTTCCCTTTCCCTTCCCACTCGAGCCACAGAGCCGCTGCCAGCCTTTTCTGAGTAGTTTATTGGAGCTAAGAGTCCCACAGGGCTGGCTTTGATCCATAATCCTCAGATCTCCTGAGTAGCTAGGATTACAGGCATGCGCCGCTGGCGCCTGGCTCTGTCATGAACTTTTAATTAACATTTAAGTCAAAGCAATTGGGTTAAAAAAAAAAAGAAAAAGAAAAGGATGTGCATTAATGGAAAAAATAAGCTTGAGTATGAAGCGGGATTCCTCCTTCATGGTTGCATGAAGCCTGCCCGCCTCTAGAATGCCTCTAGCTCTAGAATATCTCTTTGTTCTTCCAGCTTATGTCCTCATGTCATCCAGAGGTTGCTTCCAGAATGTCTTCCACTTGTGACATGCTTGAAGCAACCAAGTAGAGCCAGCCTTCTGGAATCCCCGTGTCCCACCAGCCTCGGGTCAAAAACTATTCTGAAAAGTGTGAGAGTCCGACCTTTTCCTCACCACCATTTCCTAAATAACCCAGTAGATATCATCTATTCACTTAGTATCTGCCTTGTGGTAGCTTGAGTCATCTTGGGGTGCCTTAACATACACAGGAGGATATGTGTAGACTACGGACAGTCACTCTGTCCGTTTGGGCAAAGGACTTGGGCATCCACAAATTCTGGTCTCCTTGGCAGTGGAAAGGCCCTGGAGGTAATCTCTTACCAACAAGAGGGATGAGAGTGTTGTAGATCACCTGTGATGAGTCAAGGTCCCAGGAGGGGGCAGTAAAGAGCCAGTCCTTACAGATCCTGAAGAACAACCTCCATGTAGTTGTATTTGGGAAATCTGAGGGCTATCTCCCAAATTTGGTGTGGATTCAGTCACCCCAGAGCACATATTTATAACATGAATGCATTTTTACTCTTCTTTTATCTCGTGGTAACATAAACAGGGTATACTTTATTTCTTCATTTCACAAAAGAATTTTTTCCGTTAACAAGTGACCACAAAACATCCACAAATCAAGTATACCAGAGCTGAATGTGGGTCTTTAAACGGTGCACATACATTTGGCATTCGTGAGTATTACTTCAACTCTCGCTTGGACATGTCTACTACTCTGCGCATTCAATCTAATTTCTTAAGGGCATACCATTTTATAGCTAGATTTAGAACAAAATTCTATTAAATATTATCTGGTTAACATTCTCAGAGTAAATCAAATTAATTGGAAAAAATGCAGACTACAAAATATCTTCTAGAGCTGGGGAGACATCTTGTGGCCAATGTTATTAAAGATATTTTTAATGAGACTTTTGTTTATTTGGTTTTGTGCCAGTCCTGGGGATTGAACTGAGGACCTAGGCCCTGTTCCTTAGCTTTTCCACTCAAGGCTGGAGCTCTTCTACTTGAGCCACATCTCCACTTCCAGCTTTTTAGTGGTTAAGTGGAGATGAGAGTCTCACATACTCTCCTGCATGGGCTGGCTTGGAACTACAATCCTCAAATCTCAGCCTCCTGAGTAGCTAGGATTACAGGTGTGCATCCCATGGAGAAACCTTTTTTTTTGCTAGTCCTGGGCCCTGAACTCAGGGCCTGAGCACTGTTCCTGGCTTCCTTTTGCTCAAGGCTAGCACTCTGCCACTTGAGCCACAGCACCACTTCTGACCATTTTCTATGTATGTGGTGCTGAGGAATCGAACCCAGGGCTTCATGTATATGAGGCAAGCTCTCTTGCCACTAGGCCATATTCCCAGCCCCCAGAGATATCTTTTGACTGGACAAATACGGTAAATAGTTACAATGTGTTACAAATAGCTAAGTGCCACGAGTATAAAGACACATATAAAAAAAATAAGCTCTGGCTAGGTGCTGGTGGCTCATGTCTGTAATCTTGAGGATCACAGTTCAAAGCCAGCCTGAGAAGGAAAGCCTGGTAGACTCTTATCTCCAATTAACAACCAGGAAACTGGAAATGGAGCCGTGGCTCAAAGTGGTAGAACACTAGCCTTGAGCAAAAGAGCTCAAGGACAGTGCCCAGGCCCTGAGTTCAAGCCCCACAACTGACAAAACAAACAAGCAAACAACAAAAAAGTTCTGTTTGGAAGAAGATGTCAGAGCAGAAAAAGAAAAGGCTATTTAGGATGGTTAAGCATCCTTATTTATACATAATAAATTTCCACATCTTATTGAATAATTACACATGTAAAGTCTGGGGACGTACTTAGTGGTAGAATATGTGCTTAACAAGTGTGAGGCCCTAGCTACCATCCTTAACATCATGAGTGGTAGAAACGTCTACAGATGTAAGAAAACCTCTGTGCTTTGGCTGCCCACATTCCTTGGTATCTGTACCTCCATTTTCCTTCAGAGAGCATTCCATGATTCCTCTTCATTGCTGCTCCACCTTAAGGCTCCAATTCCCTCTAGTTCTTATGTCACACCACAAGCCCGAGATCTGAACGAGATCAAGCGTTGCCCTCCCAAGAGTGACCTTTCATCATCTAGCAGAGGAAAGAACATAGCTTCCTTCTGGTTGCTTAACAATCTGGAGCTGTGAGGAACGGCTGTCATAACCCACGGCCTCTGTAGCTGAGAATGGGCATGCCCAGAAGAAAGCACGCTGGGGAATGAATAGAGGTCTGGGCCCAGGGCCTAAGCAACCGAACCCTCTCCTATGGCCAGGCACAGTGCAGCAAGAAAGTTGGTCTTGCCAACCAAGTGGCTGATAGATGCAAAAAGTAAAACAAGGAAAACAAAACAAAAAAGCAGCCACATAGTGGAAAGCTGTTAACAACTTTTTCTGTAAATATATACATACTTACACAGATTCATACATGCATATTTATAAAGACATGTGTCAAATTTGCATAAGTGGATCATAAAATATACTTAAATATGCTTCTAAAATGACAGTTCTAACACGGTAGATACGGTGAGAAACTCTTCACGTAAATACATGCCATCCTTGGTTACTCATGATGGTCACCTTCTGTGACTGGAGCCCCTCATTAACACCTCAATTACTACTTGTTAAGCACATTGAACTTTTAATCTGTCAGCAACTGTTGCAATGATCAGCTCTCCTGAAAAAAATCATTTTATCATTTCCTTAGAATTAAACAGGATTTTAAAAGAGTCCAGTCATTAATTATTCAATTCTATTTGAGATAAAATAATATATCTTCAGGAATAGAAATAGCCATATATCGTTAACCATAACCACAAGGCAATACCTGTTATGATTATAAGATGGTTTATTTGGATGGCTAAAATGAAAAAGATATCATGTGTCCTTAAGGACATGGATTAACTGGAACTCTTGTCATTGGTTGATGGGATTATAAAGAGTTGCTGCCACCTCTGCCTTTTTTTATTATTATTATTAATTATTATTATTACTGTGTGTGCCAGTACTGGGGCTTGAACTCAGGCCTGGGTGCTGCCTCTTTTGCTATTTTGCCCAAGGCTAGTGTTCTGCTTCTTGAGCCACAGTTCCACTTCTCACTTTCTGGTAATTAATTGGAGATATGGGTCTCATAGGCTTTTCCTGGCTGTCTTGAAACTGAAGTCCTCAGCTCTCAGCCTCCTGCGTTGCGAGGACTAGAGGTGTAAGCCACCAGCACGCATCTGTTCATTACTTTTGAGATGGGTTTAACTTGCTGCCTGGACACAAGTCTAGCCACAATTCACTTACTTTAGGCTTCCAGAAGCTAGGATACTAGGGGTGTGACACTGAATATCCAGTTCTTTGTTGAGCAGAGATCACGTGAGAAATTTCCTTCTAAGGCTGCTCTTGAACCACAGTCCCAATAGTCCAGGTGTGAGCCACTAGCATTAGGCTTTGTTCATTTCTTCTTTTCAAACTAGTGTTGACATGAGTTTGTTTCTTTGATTCCTTTAGTGATTGCTTCTAGCTTGTGACTGCATCCATTTTTGGCCACTAGATGGCTCTCTGTTCAAAAGCATTGACTGCTGGGTATTTTGCATACTGTTCTGGAACTGGAGTGTGTCTGCTTTACTTTTGTAGTTTCACAGGTTTGGAGGAGGAAGACCATCGAGATACAGTGCTGTTCAACAACACGCCTTGTCCTTGATGGTGCTAACCCTCCCCCCCCCCACCAACCCGTTTTCCACAAGGCAAATACTTGACCTGTTCTCCCTTCCAAAACACATGTTCAGTCTTCCTTCTCCTGAGTTTGCTTAGAAAAATAATAATCCTGAATGCCTAATACTGGAAAAATTAATGCTATTTGAAATAAAAGAAGCATTTATTACAACAAAATTTTCTACTGTATGAAGCAAAGAAAAAATCCCAACCATGAATTTAGGGAAAAGTACAGCCTCCCTTCCTCCATGTCTCCCACTTTCTATCCTTCCTCCCTTCGTTCGTTCCTCCCTTTTTCTTTCCTTCCTTCCCTCTTTCTTAGCCCCCCCCCCCATAGTTTGGATCTTAAATATTCGCTCAAAGGCCCATGTATTAAAGGCATGGTCTTCCACTAGTGTCTATTAGAAAGGATTAGAAATATTTAAGAGGTGGAGCCCAGTGACAATGTGCCCTTAAGGGAGATAGTGGGGACCCCAGCACCTTCCTCTTTCTCTTTGACTTCCAGGTCCCCACAAGGTGAGTGGCTTGAAATAAGAATCATACGAACTTTTCTGCCCTACTGGCTTGGAACTGCGATGCTGAGATTCTGTCCTGTTGAGCAGCTCGGATGACAGATGTGAGCCACTGGTGCCCAGCTCTCTTCTGGTATTTCTCTGTCTAGATTGATTTCACTGGAACAGCTGTTCGCAGAGATGTGAAGAAGCTGGAACCCTCCACATATCGCTAGTGCCAAAGGGGAATTGCATAGCCACTAGGGGGAAATAGCCAGACATTCCTCAGAAAGCCAAACAAAAAAGTTGATGTGTGATCCAACAACTCTTCTCCTAGATGTATGTCCAAAAAAAACTAAAGACAAATGTTGACACAAAAATGTGAAAAATCAATGTTCATAGCAAAGCCACAAAGAACAAATACATAAATGCTCATCGGCTGATGAATAAAATATGAGGCATTCACAAAGTTAGATATTCATCCCAAATGGAATGAATGTTGATATATGCTACGTGTACCTTTGGATGTACCATTTTAAGTGAAAGAAGGTAGATACAAAGTACTATGAATTGTAAGTCTTAGTTTATATGAAATGTCTGACAAACTCTACCTCAGGCAAATGGCTATGGTTAGCATCATCAAGGATAAGGCGTGTAGTTGAACAACATTGTATCTCGATGGTCTTCCTCCACCGAACCTGTGAAACTACAAAAGTAAAGCAGACAGACTCCAGTTCCAGAACAGTATGCAAAATACCCAGCATTAAATAATCCTCCAAATTGTTAATGTCATCAAAACAGGAAAAGTTTGCAAAACTTGTCACAATAGTCAAAAGAAGTATGAGGACTTAATGTAACATGAGATCCTCCATGGGCTCCTGACACAGAAAAAGGACATTCGGTAAAAATTGAGCAAGATTCCTTACTCATATGCTGATGTGTGGAATTGTAATCCTAACTACTCCGAAGGCTGAGATCTGAGGGTCACACTTCAAAGCCAGCCCTGGCAGGAAAGCCTATGAGACCCTTATCTCCACTAAACTATGAAAAAAAAGATCAGATGTGCAACTGTGGCTTAAATGGTAGAACACTAGCCTTGAGCAAAAAGAAGCCAATTACAGTGCCCAGGCACTAACTTCTCTCTCTCTCTCTCTCTCTCTCTCTCTCTCTCTCTCTCTCTCTCTCTCTCTCTCTTCTCTCTCTCTCTGTAAAACTGAATAAGGAATGGACTTCAGATAATATTATTGTACCAATAATGGTTCATTCATTGTGACAAACATACCATATAGTTCTATAAGATTTAATAATAGGCAGGAATTGGAACTGTATATTGCTTTCACAGTTTTTCTGTAAAGCTAAAGCCTTTCCTAAATTAAAAGTTTATTTTTTTTTAGTTTAGTGGATAGAAAGCATGGACTATGCCTTTTCCGCAATTTTGCCAGATAGACTGATTTTCTACACAATTGATTTGATTGAAATGGGACATGGTGGAGACATTCCACTGGGATTTCATGGCTTCCTTGGAGCTGGAAAAAGTGGATTAATACTATGAGCTCACTTTGCACAGCAACTAAACTGATGATTAATTGATCAAGAGGTGAATAATGCATCGAACATTACATACAAAGATGGTCAGATGGAGAGCTTTATAAAGATGATTTCAAGAGTTTCAATTTACAAACATACCTGGACAACTGGTGAGAAATTTGGAACCTCATTTTGGGGAAGAACGAACTGAGACAAGTGAAGCCATTGGTGGTATTCCCTCCTCCTCCTCTGACAGTGATTTCCAGCCATTTCTAGATTTAGGGACTTGCTGTTTTGTGTGGTTTGCAAGTACGTACAGTAGGAAAGCCCTGGTTCTGCTAGATCAAATGTAAGGGAAATTTTTTTCAGTGGCAATGTTATAAGGTAAATTATCAGAGAAGCCACATTTTGAAGGATCAAATCTTGGAGTCTTTAATAGAATGCTAGCAGTCTGCAGGCAGCCAGTTGTTACAAAGGCCTGCAGCCTACAAACACCCTTAACACTGTCAGGAAAGAGGCCCGAGAGGAAAGAACAACAACAACAACAAAAACCACCAACAAACCAATTCAGCTCCATGGAGAGCTGAAGTGGGACACCATGATGACCAGAGACGAGCCAGGAGACAGGAGACAGGACATGAACACAGAGACATGTGGCATGAGGTTTTGACACCTGGGCAGGTCTGTGCCTTAATAGGGTTATGTCAGGGGGCAGGGTGACAGGAAGCTCCCAGTCCCAGGCACTGGACTGACAGGTTCACTGACCTATAGGCCAAGTGCCCACCTCTGTCTCCAGGAATCCAGGCATGCCCCTCACCTGGGGGTGGGACTTCCCTTCCTCCACCATGAAGACAAGATGCCAGACCCTACAATTCACCATGTGGCCAAGATGGCACCGGCCAGACCTGACCTCCTTACTCCAGTAAGACATTACATATGTAGCCATTGGTTTGTTTCCTTTGTGTATGTCTCTAAATTTCATTAATTCCACAGGATATTTGACATTATCTAATCTTCAAGCAAAATTTGGATGATAATTTCTCCCTGGACAGCTCTCCTTAGGAATAACATAAATTCTTTCTTCTCTTATTTAAACATTAATGATTTTGGCATTGTGGAAAACAATGTGATAACCAATTTAATTATGCTTCATTATCGCAGTTAATCATGACATTATCATCATGCAAGGTACCATATAACACATGTCTAGTTTTTTTATTTTTATTTATCTTTTTATTTATTTACTTGTTTTATTTTTCTATGCTTTTTAGGGAAGATGCTGGAGCTTGAACCCATAGCCTTGTGCATGCTAGGCAAGCACTCTACCACTGAGCCTCTCCCTTGCCTCTGGTAGGTATGTCTAAATTCCTCCTTTCTCTCTTCATAGGCATGGACAGTGAGTTGATAGTGTATTGCCTCATAGAATAGCCATCAACATCTAGGTCTTCTGTTTTTAGGTTGATTCTGCTCCAAAATTTAGTTAAAGATGTTCAAATCAGGTTGGTAATGAAATAGTGTTAATTCATAATGTTTCTAATTATATAGATGATTATACTATTCAATTAGAAGTGATTTTGTTTCTAGTCATTCCTGCTATTTTAGGTCTGAATGGATCTGTATTTTATAAATGATTCTATTAGAAGTGTCACAAAAAAAGATCTTATGGTGTTATCACCATATTGCAAAACTAAATTTAAGTTTAATCTAAATTTAATTTTTCCACTGCCTGAATACACAAATGTTTACTTCCTATTCTTTAAGAAATGTACTTAGAACTATATTGAGCAGCCAAAGAATGATGTGCACACTACTGTCATTTTCTCTGTATCTATCTGCATGTATCAATTCTTATAGAATGAAGATAGAGACACCAGTGGCACCACCTCTATGTCACTGGAATTAAAATGATACAGGACACAGAAAATTCCTTTAATCCACTTGATTTCTCTTACAATAATACATGGCCATTTATTGATTCCAGTATTCATAGTATGTCTAATGAACAACCCCATGCGCTCAGTTAATGTCTGTGACACTGATTTTACATTTCTCCTCTTCCTTTTAAAGAAAATGGCTGGTTAGCAATTTAAAATACTTGTCACTGAATGTAAACAAATGATTGTGTTTCCTTTGCTATTTGAAGGAATATTTTGTCACTTCTCAAAATAAAGGTCAACATGGTCAGAGAACTCAAAAAAAATGTATCACAATCAAACATTTAATGACTCACAATTGATATTTGAGCAAATGTAACTTTTTTTTAATTGAAGGACTTATTTGTAGCCTTGGAGTTTAAGACAGATATTCAAAATGAAAACATGAGCCAGATGCCAGCAGCTCATGCATGTAATCCTAGATACTCAGGAGGCTGAGATTTAAGATAATGGTTCAAGGCCAGCCTGGGTAGAAAAGCCCATGAGATTCTTATGTCCGATTAGCCACCAAAAAAGCCAGAAATGAAGCTGTGGCTCAAGTGGTAGGGCACTAGACTCGAGCAAAAAAGCTGAAGAATAGTAGCCCAGGCCATGAGTTTGAGCCACAGGACCAACACAGAAAGAGAGAAAGAAAGAAGAAAGAAAGGAGGGAGGAAGGAAGGAAGGAAGGAAGGAAGGAAGGAAGGAAGGAAGGAAGGAAGGAAGGAAGGAAGGAAGGAAGGAAAAGGGAGAAAGAAAAAATTAATTGGGAAAATCATAATTGAATTTTAATGTAAAATTGCCATTCTAACTCTACTCACCTCCTGATTAATATGATGTGTTCTAAAAACCATTGGTAGCAAAATCACTGAAGATAGGCAATTTTAGAAAAATCCACCTGAATTGTTGCTTTTTTGGGCTATATGATTATTTCCAAAAAGAATACTAAATGTGAAGCCTATCTTTCAGGTGTAATCCCAACAGTGATTTGGGTACTTTTCAAGCCAAGAAGTTATTTATGGAAATAAGCTTGTCACAGGCACCTGGAAATTATCTGGAAGAAGTTAAAGTGTAATTGTCTGGCTCATTGTTATTAGTGACTGAGGTCCAGGGAAACCAATTTGCTTCCTGATGCATTATTTGATTTAGAGACTGAATGACTCACACTAAATTGGAAACCCATGGTAATGCTTAATTCCAAAGAGAAGCTGAGATCTTACAGAGAAGACGGCCTAGAGAAGTGGCTGACGAGTAGAGAAGACTATTAGTGAAGTTTAAATCGCAGAGTCTCAGTTGAGAGCTGTGATTAAATACAGTCCAGTCCCAATTAATTACTAATAAGCAAGTTCCTCTCTCTCCACTCCACTGAATTCGTTTCACTCTTTCTGACTGTAGCTATGTATCAACACCGTAGAAAGGATGGAAAAATTAATACTTATCATTTCAAGTTGGGAAATTGTCAGAACTGAAGGAATTTAGGCAGCATCTTACCTGACTTGAGTTGCTATAACTGAATTCTGCAGTTGGGGTGACTTAAAAATAATGAAGGTTTACTTAGCTTACAGTTCTGACTGTTCCATCCTTCTCTTTGTTTTTACTTCAGCTATGTTCTTCAATATCAACTTAACCAACATGTAGAAATGAAAGAAATGGTCATCCCTTACTTAGGACCATGGATAAAACTTTGGTGAGAAAATGTGTTCGAGGTTCAAATGCTAACTTATGTGAAAATACTGGCCCACCTTTCTTGAGGACGTCAAGGATTCTTGAGGGCTGGGAATATGGCCTAGTGGCAAGAGTGCTTGCCTCGGGCTGGGGATATGGCCTAGTGGCAAGAGTGCTTGCCTTGTATACATGAGGCCCTGGGTTCGATTCCCTAGCACCACATATACAGAAAACGGTCAGAAGTGGCACTGTGGCTCAAGTGGCAGAGTGCTAGCCTTGAGCAAGAAGAAGCCAGGGACAGTGCTCAGGCCCTGAGTTCAAGGCCGAGGACTGGCCACTAAAAACAAACAAACAAACAAACAAAGAGTGCTTGCCTCCTACACATGAAGCTCTCAGTTCGATTCCCCAGCACCACATATATGGAAAACGGCCAGAAGGGGCGCTGTGACTCAAGTGGCAGAGTGCTAGCCTTGAGCGGGAAGAAGCCAGGGATGGTGCTCAGGCCCTGAGTCCAAGGCCCAGGACTGGCCAAAAAGAAAAAAAAAAAGAATTCTTGAGGATTGTGATATATCTCTCCCTCCCCAGAAACTTCTTGACAAAGAATTGCTTTCCTTGATTTGGTATTTATGTTCCTCTCGGTGAGTAATGGTGGCCTAGGAGATGAGCTGTTCTTCACGACTGCTGCTTTCTGAGTTGGCATTCTGTGATTAGAGATGACCAGATGACTCAGATAGCAAAGGGTAATCTCTGTCAATCACTGGTACTGAGTGTGACAAGGAGAAAGAAGTGAGGTCGGCATGTTCCCTTCAGATTTCACAGGCAAAGGCTAGAGGAAATACTAACAAACCCAGGATGAGATTGCTTCTTTCCCAACTCTACAATCAAATGGTTTTGTAACCGAGAACAGTTCACCCACACTCTTTTCTTACTGAGGTTTCATTTCGGTCACTAGCCTACGAACATTAGAGATCTTTGATTTCTTTCCCCCCCCTCAATCTGTACTGCACCTTAGTTTAAATTTCCTTTTTAAAAATTATTTTAGCTAAAATTAAGCAGAAATTAGTGGCGATAAGAACAATTTAGAAACAGGGGCTAGAAGGTCTTAAAGTTTGTTTTTATTTCCAAGCTCACTATTACAAAATCAGGTTCTCTGAAATGAGCAGGCTCTACTTCCTAAAACAAAACAGGCAACTGTTGAATATATAACTACCATTTGTTAGTAGATCACATTTTTTGACCAGAATAATTTTGAACATAATTCCTCCACCTGTACATTTTAGTTGACCTTGGTACATCTAAGTGAGCAGCTGGATATATGAGCTAACAAGTGAAAGCTATCTTTAAAGCTACCAAGGATGCTTTAGATAAATATAACTACTATTAACAGTATGTCTACTGCATACATCTAAATAGAGGGTGTTTGTATCAATAATACGAGAGATCAAGTAGACTTTTTCAGCCTCTATTTTATGCATTATACTGCTATTAGCAGCCATCGAAACTTGTTCATGCAGTATGGAGGCTGAGGAGTTCTGAGTTATGTGCTTAGCAGTTGGAAGACACTGATGAGCCAATGGTACACTTCTAATTTGAGTGTGGACAATTGATGGTGCGTGTAGGCTCCAGTCTGAGTCCAAGTTCAAAGGCAAGAATACTTGTTGTCCCAATGTGAATATTTAACCAACTATCTGGGTACCCCATAGCCCAGTCAACTTGACCCATCTATTTGACATCTAAGAGAATACATTCAGCAGATAGTGAGGTTTGTGACACTGGGAATCGGAAAAGGGCCTGGTTTAAGTTGACAATCACCAACATCTGGATATTGTTTACAATAACAGAACTAGACTATCAGTGGAATGAATGTAAAAATATGTAGAGCTTGAGTCTCAGAGCATTTCATGGTGAGAAAAGGAAAATTCACACACACACACACACACACACACACACATACACACACAGACTGGTAAGATGCAACTTTTGAGGTTGTTAGTGAACAAGACTATATTGAGCTGCAAAAACCAAGTAAGGAAAGGGATTCAGGAAAGAAACAGGAGGGTACTATGCCAAATGGTCCTGAAGTGCCAAGGAAGAGGAGGGCAGAAAACAGAGTTAGCTTCATAGCCGTGGAAGGCTCTGTGACCTTGTTACCTACAACTTCTTAGCAACACAGGTTGGAAATGATTGATATGCATTCAAGAACACATGAGAAGTAAGTGTATTAGTAGTAGTGACTGTATTGTTAATATGAAATACCTGAACAGCTAAACTTGGGAGAAAAAATTCTCTTAGCTCACAAGTTTGGACATTCAAAATATGACACCTTTATTGGCTCAATTCTAGTGAGGGTAACAGTTAGCAGTGTATCATAGAAGGAGTATGTGTAGGGACAAATATGCACATTTGGATTCAGGGAGCAGAGCGGGGGAGAGGAAGAGGGAAAGGGAGAAAGAGGGATAGGGAGAGAAGAGAAGGGAGGAGAAAGGAGTGGGAAGATGGAGGGAGTGGAATGGAGAAGGAAGTGGGATGGGGGAGGGAGAGGGAAGGGGGAGAGGAGGGAGAAAGGGGGAATAAGGGAAGGAAGACAGGGAAAGAGGAGATGGAGAGGGGAGGGAAGGGGAGAGAGAAAGAGTGAGGGAGGTGAAGAGAGGGGAGGGAGAGAGAAGGGGGAAGTAGTAAAAGAGGGGGAGAGAGAAACAATTGGAATCCTGGAGCTCCTTTTCAGGGCATGTTCCCAATAACCTATTTCTTAAAGGTTTCGTCACCTCCCAATAGCCTTCAATTATGAACGTTTGTGAGATATCCAAAGTCTAAAGCACCGTCGTGAGGAAGTGTGAAGAGCTAGATGAGACCAATCTTTCAGAGAATGTTGCTATAAAAGAAGGCAAAGAGTTGGAGCATCAATTTCAAAGGGAGATGAGAAGAGAGGAGCTGTTTAATTTCAGCATTGAGGAGGTGAGCGATGAGCAAAGGAGGGATTGTCCTCTGTGAGGAGATGGTAGGCAGTTTCTCCATTGTTGTAGGAAGGAAGGCAGAGTTCCAAGAAGAAATATACTAGATTCGTAGAGCTATAATAGATTTGCAGAAGGAAGTGGAACTTCATTTCTGATTCCTTCAGTCTTTGGTGAGGGAAATGACAGCGTCAGAGGACAATCCGGAGGCCCACTTGGAATCTGAGTTCATAAAGTCAAACCACACAGCCAAGAGGGTTGCTCCTTCGATACAGAAGCGGATTGGGTGGAGAAGTGGGTTGAATCTACTCAGTTGTTGGCCCAGGGTGCATTGTAAAGGGGCACAGATTTTGTAATATATTCAGGGGGGGGCTTTGGGATCTATTGTGCACAGAAGGGAAATAGTGGAAGGGTAAGGACAACAGAAAAGAAATCCCCTATTGGAAGTTTACAAATTATATATGGGGAATTCTAAATATAACAGTATCAATATTTCATCTTTCATTTCATCTTTCTCTCACTTCTCTTAGTTTGCCTTTTTCTTTTCCTCTTCCTTGGCTTTCAGAAAAATTTTCAAATTCTAAAAAGTGCTCTTTGAATGTACTGTTCACCAATGAAAAGACAAATTCTCTGAACTAAATGTCTCTAATAAAGATACCGAAATACCACTATCCTGACTCAAGGGTAAATAATAGTTGGGTTAGCTTTCCAAACTGTAGAAAAATGATTTTAAAGCGGGACATTAGGAATCACCAAAATCCAGGAGAATCTCACTGCAGTGCTGCTGGGTCTCACTGGTGGTTGCAATTTTTAGCCAAAACAAAGATTCACTCAGGCAGAATGAACCCCAGGAGGTCAAGTGCGGGTGATGAGATTGCTGAGGTTCATTTCCATCTCCCCATGCAGGCCCGGCCTGAGTCACAGCTCAGTGCTGAACTGAGTACTTGCAAAGGCAAATGAACTCTTTCCAGGTCAGCAGGGTTCTACTGCACATACAACCTCAGCAATCCTGAAAGAACTGATGTTGTAGCACTGCCAGTGTTTCCCAAGCCAGAAGAAATTTGCTCTGATGCAGAAGGGCCCAGTAGTCTACAGGAGTCCTGTTAAGTCATCGCCTTCTTAGTAGCAAGGTGGAACAAAGTGATCTTCTGAGTATTTTCACATGTAACCTATAGTTTAAAGATGCTCAGAAATATAAGCTACAACTGACCAAGAAAGACCTTAGTCATTTTTCTTTTTATCTCATATACTCATGGTCCACGGTTTACTTAGTTACATTTTCTGGAGGGAAGGAACTAAATTAGAGACATTTAAATGAGAGAAAGTAATATATCTATACTAGTGCTTGAAAGAATAAATTCACAATCTATACATTATTGGCACTCCCTAATAGCCTGTATTAGGAAAAAAAGCTTTTGCTTTGGAAAGATGGATATGCTAATTACCCTGATTTGAATCTGTCTTATGTACATGTAATCAAGTAGCACGTTGTCGTCCATAAGTATGTGCAATTAGGATGTGTTGATGTGTGTGTGTGTGTGTGTGTGTGTGTGTGTGTGTGTGTGTGTGTTCTGGCATGAGGGCTTGAATTCAGAACCTGGGTGCTATCCCTTAGGTGTTTTGGTACTCTACCATTTGAGCTCCAATTACTGATGTGTTAATTTTTTTTTATTTTAACTTCAGAGAGAAGGAAGGAAGGAAAAGAGAAAGGAGAGGAAGAAAGGAGGGAGAGACGAAGCAATGAAGGAAAGGAAAGAAGGAAGGAGAAAGGGAGGGAAGGAGACATGGAGGGAGGGAGTGTATATTTACTCCTTGCTCTGAAATCATGCCTGTATCCAGCTTTCCAAACCTGGCACTGCTGACTCCAAGACTCCTAATTCTTTTGATGCTTAAGTTCCATGAGAAACAAGAAAGGAGTTGATGTATCCTTAATTTCTGTAAATACAACCACCAACTCAGATAAACAGGGCGAGGAGTCTTTACTGACCACTTTCCACTAGTGGGCTAGGGGAGTACGGTGTGGAGCTCTCCTAAGCAGGGTTTTTAAAGGGAAAAACCTCACGCAGGTGGTGTGTGTACTGACCACACGTGAAAGCAGGCAGATTTACAGAAGCAGAGCTGGCAGTTAGCAATTACAGAAAGCAATTATGGTTCTGTGGAAGCAAAGTTCACATTCCAAACCAGAACGCATTCCAAGCCTTTCCCTCACCTCCCCTGGTCCTGGGCCTGCGGGGGCCTACTGGTCCACACCCCAGGTTTCCCACACTTTCTGAGCTTCACTGCTATTTACCGAATTCCAATAACCTGGTGTTTAGCTCCTAATTTATTCTACCTCAGAAATTTCCCTTTAATGGCTGGCCTGGAGTTTCTTCCTACAAGGAAGTCTTGCCTTCAATGCTTGGCCCTATTCCTAATATTCAAGACTTCTGTCTTTCCTCTGATTTTACAGTGAGCTGACTCCACTATGAACCAGAAACCTCTCAGGCAAGTCTGATTCACAGCAAGAGTAGGTATTATTATATCATCATCGGACAGGAGAAGGCACTAGATTTAAAATGCTTGTCTAATTTGCATACTTCCTAAGTGGCTGAGCTGCGATTCAAATCCAGGTTCAGAAGTCCGAGCACTTGAAACTCTCTTATTCCTTTATGCAAATGGAACAATCCGTCTCTCATTACTCTGACTTAATTATTTTCCCCAGTTTTCCAAGCGTTTTGTGAGCTTGAAGATGGTCAAATCCAAGTCCTTGGTAAACAACCGGGACCTCTCTCTCAGGATTCCACGGCCATACATCATCTCTCAGTCCAAAGGCTTGGAACTCAGTGGTGTCACAGTTGGATCACCTGGATAGACCTCCATTTTATCCAGGAACATGTGCAGGATTAGTCTACAGATTGGATGAGACCGTGAATGGGACAGGCTTAGCACAGTGCCTGGAAAAACGGAAATATGCATTCTTTCCTGTTATGTCAACAATACACATTAGATTATTTTATTGCTATTTTAACCATTCACCCAATTCTCTCTGGCACTATCTTTTAATTGACTTTGTTGTTTTTTTTTCTAACTAGTCGGAAAGCCTTTCCATTTGAATAGTTTTCTATTCTTTTGTGTCTTCTATTCACAGCGCAGTTTCTCCAAAAACATGGGTCAGGCCGATGATTTTATTTCACAGCATATTCTCTTTAAATAACACCAGGAAGAGCAACTCAAGATGAACTGTGGGCTTGAATAGTATATTTCTTTTCTGATGATGCGTGTTCTCTCTTCATATTTTTTCGGTGTGAATATACTTCTTTTCAGCGGCTCTTTGTCTTCTTTCCTTCTGAGTTCGTATTTTGAGCTGACACTTGGGGGCAGCATTGAGTCACCTTGAACTTGACGGTTGTGTGAAATCCAAAGGTAAGGGCTGACAGATAGGAAATGAATAATTCTCCACGACGTCACTTTCAAATGACTGTGCAGTTTGCTACAGAAATCTATTTAGAAGCAGCGCACCCTTGTGTATGCCTCACTGGAGCTTTTGAGAATAAATGACTTGTTTTCTTGCTAATCCTGGGTGGTAAAGCAAATGGTAAAATGGTTAACCATTTACCCACATGGCAGAAGGGAGCAAATGTGCACAGCACCTGATAAAGAAGGGTGCATTCAGTAGACATTTATGATGTGAAAAGCCACACCAACTGCTCTGCTGATTAAATACTTTTTTTAGTAAATGAAATCGGTGAAATCAATTCAATAAAAACTGAGCAATCGTGTTTTGTTAGCCACATTTTTGTCCTGCAATACTAAAGAGAACAGAGGAAAGAAATGATGGGTGGCAGGGGGTTCTTTAACCAAATATATTCTCTAAGCACCGTGTCCTGCACAGATTCTGCACCACCTGCTAAGGCGCCAGTGATTTAGGCTTCGATGTGTTCATGCTCTGAACTTTTGTCTTCAGATTCTGCAAGATCCTTACAGGCAAAACCAAAGCGCTTAGTGACCTGATAAAATACGACAGGCATTTTAAAATTGTTTTAAAGTATCAAATAAAAGCCCATAGACAAACATCTTGGCTTAGAAACTTAACCTTTCCTCCATAATTCACCAGAATTGAAAGAAATGTCATACATTTTTTTTTTACATGTGCATGCCATTCCTAGGGCTTGAACTTAGGGTCCAGGTGCTGTCCCTGAGCTTTTTTGCTCAAGGCTGACACTCTACCATTTGAGTCACAGCTCTACTTCCAGCATTTTGGTGGTTCTTTGGAGATAAGAATTTCACAAACTTTCCTGCCTAAGCTGGCTTTGAACCACGATCTTCAGATCTCAGCCTCCCGAGAAGCTAGAATTCGAGACATGAGCCATCCGCGTCTGGCAAAATCATACATTTTTGTAGCATTGGGGTTCCCAGGAAAACCCAGTGCTAAGGCACAATGAGTTGTACCAGTTTTTCCCACGGGCCCACATATGATTTCTTCAGTACCCAGCCCCTGATTTATTATAGAGATATTAATCCTAAATGTATTTATCCAACAGACATTCACTGAATACCCCCCATGGATATAAAAATGAAAGACATATTATCTCTTTTAAAGAATTTCACAGCCCAGGGAGGAAAAAACACAGAATCAAAACCCAGACAGAAGCACAATGTGTAGTGAGCCATCTCAACAATCTTCTATGCGATGGGAATGAACCACTTCAGCAAGCTTTGCACTGAGTGGCTGCAAGACCTTGGCTAGCCACGTTTTACTATCTCTGGTCCTCACTTTCATCTGTGAGATGAGATCTCTGCTGTCTGAGATTATACTCTG
Organism: Perognathus longimembris pacificus; assembly: GCF_023159225.1. Classification (NCBI taxonomy): domain Eukaryota; kingdom Metazoa; phylum Chordata; class Mammalia; order Rodentia; family Heteromyidae; genus Perognathus; species Perognathus longimembris. The sequence goes on along the minus strand of NC_063178.1, from coordinate 23,856,534 downwards.
AGGTGCATTTTGATTTATCTTTGAATAAAACTTTAGATCAAAGCCTAAAGAAAATAGAAACAGGTATAATTGCAATTATTTGCAGTGGGGTGTGTGTGTGTGTGTGTGTGTGTGTGTGTGTGTGTGTGTGTGTGTGTATTTGAACTCAGGATACATGCTAGCTAGGAGCTCTACCACTTGAGTCATGCTCTCAGTCCTTTGTGCATTAGTTATTTTTCAGATAGGTGTCAATGGTCTGTTTGTTTGTTTTGCCTGAACTGCCCTTGAGCTATGACTTTTCCAAGCATTTCTCCCAGGTCCCAGTAGAAATCTTTCCTGGACCTTCATCTATTGGATTTTTAAAAATATCTCTCATGCTGTTATTTGTCCAGATACAAATCTCATTACTATGGTGCTTTTCATAAGCTTTTGATTTGTTGAGTCTCAGTGACTCTGTTAACCAAGGCAGAAATGTTCCTTCTATTAATATACAATATCCCAAACCTTGGGCCAGGGAATTAATTGAGAATATGCTAATGGGCATTCAGACACCAGTGTATCAGAATTTGATCTTGTATTATCTTTTATACTTCTCTATTCTGCCCATCCAATGTCCTATTTACATTTGGGGGCATTAGCATTTAAGGAAATCTTACAAAAAGTCAGTTGAGTAGTTTATCCTTCTGGACACCCAGTGGCATGCTAGGAAATGTTTTAGTGTATAAGAGGGGAAAAAATTCCATAATTTTAGTGAGTACCATTTGCCAGTCTCCATGGTATAAACACTATCACAATGGACAATTTCAAGCTACATATCAATGCGTGCTGAATTCAGCATGGGGACAATGTACAGTCTGTTTTGACACTATGCCCCCCATCTCTCAAGAAAGTAAACTCAGCAATGAGCTGCCCTCTCCTAACCCCGTAACCCTCTTGCCATTATTTTGCTCTAGGAAAGAGTGCCATACTTTGGCTATGGGTCTATTAAGTAGGATATCACAAAGGACTATTTCTAAGACTGAATCCGAACTCTGTAGAATACCAGGTGAACAAAAGCAATTGTTAAATTGATTAAGATAAGCAAAAGGTACTGCAGGCATCAGATACTTGTTATTATTTATTTCTCCATGCACACTCAACCTCCAGATATACCTGTGCACAGAACTCAGTAAAATGTTTGGTGGAGACTTGCCTGGGAAAACTAACTGATTCCTTCAAAGGTTTCAGTGTATCACATCAGCAGATCCAACCTAGATAAAGGTTGGAATTTAAAAAGCAAAGAGAAAACTGAGAAGACAGAAAGACTTGAGATGTGTGATGTGATTGTACAGCTGGAGTAGCAACTTTATTTGTGTACCTGCTCAATCAGTCAATGAGCGTTTGTGTCCCTCCAAAATTTATGTGCTGCAATCCTAACTCCCAATAGATATTAGAAGTGGAGCCTTGAGGATGTGTTTGGGTCATGAGAGCGGAGCCCACGTGAATGAGATTGCTATACTTATTTAAAAAATGACCATCTTTAGGGAGACAAGGGGGGGATACAGACTGGGAGGATGAACCAATGCAGTCCTGGTACCTAATATATGCTATGTGGAAAATGAACTATGCAACTTGTGGGCAGGAATGGGAGTGGGAAACTGGGGGAAAGCGAAGCAAGGGGTGGCATTGTCCAAAAAAGAAATGCACTCATTTCCTGGCTTGTAAAATGGCAACCCCTCTGTACAGCACCTTAATAAGAACAGTAAAATTATATTTTTAAAACAAAGGCAATGAGCTGGGTGCTAGTGGCTCACACTTGTGATCCTAGCTCCTCAGGAAGCTGAGATCTGAGAATCTTGATTCAAAGCAAGCCCGGGCAGGACAGTCCATGAGACGCCTATCTTTATTAGCCACCAAAAAAAGCCAGAAGTGGAACGGTGGCTCCATTGGTAGAGTGCTAGCTTTGAGCACGAAAGCTTACAGACAGCGTCAGGCCTTTAGTTCAAGCCCCAGGACTGGTACAAAACAAAAGCCATAAAGCTTGTCCTCTTGCTGCCTCCACAGGACAATTAGTTACAGCAAGAGGACAATGGTCAGCAACCTGGGAAATGAGTCCTCAACCAGCACCACCTACTACCCAGGTCTTGACTTTGAGAGAAAAATGCCTGCCATTTAAACCACCCAGCCTGTGGTAATCTGTTACAGTAGAGCAAGCTGACTGAGATCATCGGTATTGATTCAATCTTTTCATTGTGTTTCTACATATTTAGAATGTTAGAGAAGAGCTTCAAGTAAGATAGAAAAAGGTTAGGATATTGAAATTAAGATATTTAAAGAAAGTGAGGGAATAATGTTGACATCTTGTTTTCATTCTTTTTCTTCTTTTTTTTCATTGTCAAAGTGATGCAAGAGGGGTTACAGTTTCATATGTAAGGCAGTGAGTACAATTCTTATCAAACTTATCTCCTCCCTCATTTTCCTCCCATTTTCCCCCTCCCCAACTCCCTCCCCTCCCCGAGTTGTATTGTTGGTTTACTGCATATTTTCTTGTAAGTATTAGGCTGTGAACAGAACAAAGGGAATATTCCGTCTCAGTTGGAGCTGATGGCTCCAAGCTAATGCTGAGTGATCTTGTGCTCAGGACAAGGAGCTTCTGTCTGCTCCAGAGGAATTTTTTTTGTTCTGTTTTTGTTTTCTGTTTGCCAGTCCTGGAGTTTGAACTCTCTGTCTGGGGATCGTCCCTGAGCTTTATTCTTCAAGGCCAGTGCTCTACCACATGAGCCACAGCTTCATTTCCAGGTATTTTGGTAGTTAACTGGAGATAAGAGTCTCATGGACTTTCCTGCCCAGGCTGACTTCAACTGTGATCCTCAGGTCTCAGCCTCCTGAATAGCAAGTATTGCAGGCATGAGCCACTTAGTGCCTGGCTTCACTTTGATACTTTGAGGCCTGAAAGGACCTTCATTTACTTCCTTTCTTGTCTCTTCCTGGTTCCCAGCTGTTTGGGGATCGTTCCTCTTGAAGCGCTGTCTGCTTGGGGGGCCATGTCTGGCCTGTCTTTGTTCTAATGTGAGGAGTTTCTAACTAGATGAGGCAATGTGTTGGGGATTCATCTTGGCCTTGAAGGGGGAAGGGCAAAGAGAGCGCTCCTGAGACACTGCCCTTCCCCCAGCCCTGGGGCAGTGTGGAAGTGAGCCACACCTATCTCCTTCTGGGTCCGGAACCAGAAGGGGTGGCTTTGAGACCATCCCCCATCTTGCGCCAGCGAGCACCTGTGCTCCCCTTTCACGGGCTTTGCCAGAGGGCGGTACTATGGGAAGTGACGTTAGCCCATGAGGGAGGTCCTTGGGAGCTGCTCTTGGACGGACAAGCTCGCCAGCCTATGGCCAGCTCCTGCTCAATCCTCGTCATCACTACTATATTACTGTGAGTCCCTCCCGAATAAACCGGATTACTTTCCGAAGTGTCTCCGAGATCCGTCTGCACCTGGCTTCCTTGGTGGGTAAGGAGGGAGGAAAAGGGATCTCGTTCGGCCACGTGCACCTTAGGCTTGCCCGTGTCCCTTCACTCCACCTTGGCCGCCCGCGGGTCGGGCGCCCAGGGGAGAGGGTGAAAAGGGGAGCACTGGTAAGGGAGTAAGCTTAGCATCTCCACACCAGGGGAGGTAAATCTAGCCCGGCAGCAATAAATCTAACTGTGGCCCTAAGAAAGGTCATTTCCTGAGCAATCCATATACACTGTCTTCACATCTATCTAGGAAGCTCATAAGATTTCTTTTTGTACAACTTTATAAAACTTTACCTTTGAGGCTGGGGATATGGCCTAGTGGTGAGAGAGTTTGCCTTGTATACATGAGGCCCTGGGTTCGATTCCCCAGCACCACATATACAACAAACGGCCAGAAGTGGCGCTGTGGCTCAAGCAGCAGAGTGCTAGCCTTGAGCAAAAAGGAAGCCAGGGACAGTGCTCGGGCCCTGAGTCCAAGGCCCAGGACTGGCCAAAAACAAAAAACAAAAAAAAAACTTTACCTTTAAACTACGTGTCTAAACAGTTGCCAGTTTGTCATCGTCTTGGTCTGTTTTCTTTTTTGTGTTGTTTTTTCCCTTTGATTTCAGATGATAAACAATATGTATTATCTTGAATATATTACAGTAATATGTTTTCTGATAGTGTAAGTCTCCATCCTTTGAATATTTAAAGTGATGTACTTTTTCTTGTGTGGCCACCCCCCCGCCCCCCCCCCCCCCCCCCGTGGGCAGTTATGCTAGAATGTGGCTTACATGCAGCCTCAGGGGCCTGTGCAGATGAAGCCTGGTTGCCTAGGTAGAAGGTGTGTGGTAGGAACTTTAAGAGCTGGGGTCTATAGCAGGGCCATGTGGATATGTTCCTTGAAAGAGACTAATGTAGTTCTCACAGGACCAGGCTAGTTTCTGTGAGGCCATGTTGTCATAAAGGAGCCTGGCCCCACCTCCAAATCCCTGTGGCTTCATGCTTCTCCGGGGAGTCTCTCCTTCTCCTCTTCACTCCCGCTATGACGGCCCTTATCATAGTGTGATGTCACCCGGAAGGCCTCTCCTGAAGCTGAATTCATAGGGACGTACAATCTTGAAGTCTCAGTCTCTAAAGCAATCATCCAGGCAAACCTCTTTCCTTTATCAAACACCATCTTCAGCTGTTTTGTTCTAGAGAAATAAAATGGACGAACACACCAAGGAACATTCATGATTTTAGAAACGATTCCAGATTTGTCACCAGGTAAATGAATATTTGAGGTATGAGACAAGAGGAGACTATTCTCTTTGGCTCAATTCCCTCAAATGATGCTACCTATTCATTCAAGTTGTGGGAGCCATTGAGAATTGGTGCTTGTTTGGTATGTTTTTGGTAGTTGGCGTCTCACAGAGACGTGAGGGAGGGAGTTGGGGTACAGTGTGTATGAACCCTGACCGCCTTTGAGGGGTTCAGCCAAAGCAATCACTTTCACAATATTGAGAGATAGGGGACGAAGGGCAACCTTATACACTGAAAGATAAATTTTCCTTGAATCCTGAAAATGCTCCCCTCTTTCCACCCTCCAGCAAAGGGTGCAGAAGGGGCAGGACATTTACCTGAGTTTAGGAAATGTAGAATTAGCACAGAGTACAAAACAAGATGCAGAAGTAGATTGACAGAGAAATTGTTGGAATAGATAAAAGAAAAATCTCTATTGGGTATATTTGTATATATATGCATATATTAGGCTATTCACATATATATTCGTGTGTGTGTGTGTGTGTGTATTAAATGTGCTACATTTTCTGCCAATAGGGAACTGGACACAGAATTTTTTTAAAAAATCAAATGAGTTGGACAGATAAATTAGACAGTATTTCCATGCTCCTGAGTCTTGTCAGTTGTCAACACCATAAAAAAACGATGTCTAAGGCTGGGATGTAGTTCAGTGGCAAAGTGCTTGCCCAGTAAGTGCAACATCCTGGATTCGATCCCCAGTACCAAAAAACAAAAAAGACAAAAAAAAAAAATCCAATGTCTACTGTGCAAATAATCTATTGTAAACTTTAGTTATTCAATGCAATATCACCAAACTGTCAGTTGATCACATATGGAGTCTGTTTTCAGTCACTTAAAGACTATTGGTGTTCCTGCTGTTTAGAAACAGACTTAATTGTTTATTGCATTTATATTACCTCTGATTCTTTCCATTAGACTGTGCTCATTTTGAGGTTGAATGTAGAGGAAAAAAATGCTTACCGAAACCTATTTGTCTTCATCTTTGAAACACCTCAGCTGTGAAAAAGGTTAAGGAGTCATTTTATATGATGATTAGCAAATATGCATTTAAAATTCCTTACTCATTAGGGACTCTCAAATCTCCATATAGATTATCTTTTGACAAAAAGCACCACCAAGGGACAAAGGAATCGGATGTGACTGGGAAGGTCTGAGCAAAGCAAGAGGGTACATGTCCATGAAGATGCAAGTATGCTTAAAACAGAAATGGATGTGCTTGTCTTGCATAAGACTTTCATGGGCTGAGTTCCAAAAGGGAGAGGAGGGGGCAGGAGAGAGGGGAGGGGAAGAAAAAGGAGGGGAAGGAAAGGGAGAGGATAAGGGGGAGGAGGAGGAGGAGAAGAAAAAAAGGAAGGAGGAGAAGGAAGTGGTGGTGGAGAGATCTAACTAATACATTAATATTAACTTTTTAAAACTCTTACTTGATTCATGAAACCGGAACTGACCTTAGAAACCATTGCTTCTTTGGGCAGGTGATGGTTGATACATTCAGATGATGATAAATTGTCCTTAACTGGCAACAGAGGGAACAACATAGTGAACACGGAAAGCACACAATTCTTTCTTATCAAAGCTTCAGATCTTTCCTGTGTAGGTTGCCTCCTCCACTGTGAATCTAAGTCATACATATTAGCTACTCAAATAATTTGATAGTTTCCATGTGAAAACCTCTTAGCCTATGGAATATCAATTTCACAGCTGACGCCATTTTTATTTCCCCGCCTATCCCCCCCCATATGCTCTGACAAAGACCCAATTCCTTTTCTATTAAAGTACAGTGTCACCTGCACCTTGCTCTGATGTCAGCCCTACTAATTCAGTATTTATTTGTTTGTATCAAACTTCCTTTTAATTATAATCATTACCTTCCTTTCTGCTTCTTTGTTAGCTAAATCGTGAAGCCCAATCGAGGCAAGAATCACAAGTTCTTTCTCTGCCCCAGAATTGTGATGTGTCCCTCCTTCCTTCCACAGACAGAAAAAAATAGCCTGCCTGGGTTTTAGAGGAAGCATCACTCTGTGGGAAACTGCCCTTCCCCTCCCCAAATCCTCCCTACTGTGCCCCTAAATGTGCTGTCTGTAACCAATTGTTCCTGTTGAATAACAATGTGAGCTGCGGGGCTTTTTCTGCTAGCTGGCCACAAATAGATTAGACTGCTTGCTTTTATGTGAGCAAAGACATTACCCAGAAGCCCCCAGGATTCCATTATCAGCTGCCAACAGATGGAGCCTATCAGCGAGCTGTCAATCATCCCCCACCTGTGGATCGCACAGAGCAGCCAAAAAATTAATTGCTTAGAAATATAAAATCAGTAGACTCAGATCGGAAGGATTAAGGAAGGAAAGGTCAAGCCAGGGAAGGAGGAAGCCCTGCTATGTTGGAACCTTATCAAGCTCTGGGCTTTATCAAAGTGTGTGCCGTTTGCTGTCTTTGATTTGGTTTCCAAATACAAGAAAGACATCAGGATTCGAACTAGAAATATTTTGGAAGGAACATGAAAGGCAATTTACAAGAAAGTGTCATGTCCCTTGTTGTACCTATCTTGGGTAGGTCACATGTGTTGTGAAAAGGGATATATATATATATATATATATATATATAGATAGATAGATATAGATATATATGTTCTCTGTTTGTATTTTGTTAGTGTTTGCATTAAGTTGTTGATTTTGTTCATTCTCTTTTTCTGTCCTGGCAGGAAAAGGTGTTTTTTGTTTTTTTCTCCATACTGGTTTTATGACACTATTTTCTGCCTTGTATTTTCTTGTCTTGCTTGAAGTATTTTTTTTCTTAATAAGAAAAAAAAAGTAGCTCTGGTTCCATTGCAAAAATTGGCTCTTGCTATGTGACTTTTTGTTCTTTATTAAAAAAAAATAAGTTCAGTTATCTGCAAAATAAAGCATAATTGCTAAGTCTCTTCTAGCTATTAGGTTACATCAATCTAGAAATCAATTTCCTACAGCATTTAGAAATGATTTAGGACACATGGAATATGGAAATTAGGGATATGGGAATAGCATTCCTAAATAATGATGTATGTTGCATTGCACAGCAAAAGACTCAGAACTTTTCCCATCGCAGTCAGACGATTATTATCATGACCAATGTCATAGTACTAAGTATTAATATCTAACTAAGTTTGATTTGATTGTTGGGGTTATGCTTATCAACTAAACATATTAAAAATTAAATACACTCTTTTTAATGCTTTGCCTTACTTGGTGTATCTTGGGTCCAAGCACAGCAGAGCATTGCATATTCTACATTCATCGTAGAGAAACAACAGTTTTTCTTCACAAATAGACATTTAGGGGCAATTTAATTCAATGAACAATGAACTAATTTAACAAAGTTATTACATGTCACTGGCTGGCTAACATATGCCAGAAACAAAATATACTGCCTTTCCTCAAGTTATTTTAAACTAACAGCTTGACTTTTTTAATGCATGAATAAAAATAATCATACCCATATTGAGCACTTATTTTATGCATTTAATCACGTATTATACATACAATCTTTAAAATGACACTGCAAAATTGGGCACTGGTGGCTCACATCTGTAATCTAGCTACTCAGGAGGCTGAGATCTGAACATCAAAGTTCAAAGCCAAGAAGGGCAGAAAATTCCATCAGATTTTTTTTTTTTTTTTTTTGTCAGTCATGGGCTTGGACTCAGGGCCTGAGCACTGTCCACAGTGCCACTTCTGGCTATGTTCTGTATATGTGGTGCTGGAATAGAACCCAGGGCTTCATGTATACAAGGCAAGCACTCTTGCCACTAGGCCATATTCCCAGCACCTCCATCAGATTCTTATCTCCAATTAACTACCAAAAAGCTATAGGTGGAATTGTAGCTTACATGGTTAAGTGGTAGCCTTGAGCAAAACAGCTCAGGAACAGTGCCCAGACTCTGGATTTCAAGCCTCAGGACCACCACAATTAAAAACAACAACAACGTTAACAAAGTATCATTATTGTTCTTTTTTTTTTTTTTTTAACAGATGAAAATACCAAATTCGTTGAGCTTAGGTGACTTTCCCAAAGAGACACAGCCGAATAAAGTGTATTTTGAGGGCTGGGGATATAGCCTAGTGGCAAGAGTGCCTGTCTCGGATACACGAGGCCCTAGGTTCGATTCCCCAGCACCACATATACAGAAAACGGCCAGAAGCGGCGCTGTGGCTCAAGTGGCAGAGTGCTAGCCTTGAGCGCGAAGAAGCCAGGGACAGTGCTCAGGCCCGGAGTCCAAGGCCCAGGACTGGCCAAAAAAAAAAAAAAAAAAAAAAAAGTGTATTTTGAGTTCAGAACTTGGTACATTGCCTCTTGCCCATCCCACCACGAAATTTATGATAAAAGAAATAGGAAACAAAGTTCAGAGATGAGCTAAACATCAGTATGATAACCCTCTAGGGAATGTAGCCGATTGGTTTTAAACAGTAATGGAAGAGGCCAATTTTTATCTCAGTACCACTTAGTCTGAGCTATATTCCCTATACCCTCTATGGGACCCTCCTTCCCTATTACCTCCCACACTTGTGATTACCTTGTAAATTCCTACCCCAGAGCTTCTCCCCAGGTCTACCTTCTGTGTCTACACCCATGCCAGTGACCAGCCAGTGTCATTCCTACAAAGCCTAGCATTACGCTCTTAGAAGCCAGTCAGTATGATGTATCCTGACAATCAATGCACACAACTGGATTGGAACTGTCTACACTGATTATCACTGTGAGTGACTGGCTATGCCTCCTAAATCGAAGTTTCTAGAAAGTCATGTTGTTCTGGTCATCGTGAACTTGGTCAGGCCATCACAATCTGTGTCTGTCAAAGCTCGCCTCTGAGGAATGTGAAGGAACTCAGGGATCCCCCACTAGAAATACGAGGTCCAAAGAGGATAAGAACATCATATCCATTATTTATGTTCTTGGGAGAAAACGAATATGCTGTGCTTATTATGGCTTCATCATTGTAAAACATTTTGTTTACTGCTCTTGAATTTTATAGGCTCTGCCTGCAAAATTCGAAAGATCTTAGCTAGCATCTTGGCTTTATCTTTGAAATGTAGGGGTCGAGGAAGGGTGGCATTAGACACTCACACAGTGTGCCCAGTGGTGCCTATTACTGAAAACCAACAGTCAATATTATCATCATTCCTGTTATTGTAAGAGGCGCACATCCATCTCGTTCCTGGATTATGAGGCCCTAGAGGATAAAGTGTGATGATTCTTCTGTAGGGTTTCTTAGCTCTTTCTCAAGTATGTCCTTCAGTAAGCCACCAAATTAAATATACCTTCCCATGGTGAACTGACTAGACTAACAAAGCAAACGTCTGACGCTGTTCAAGAAAAAGCAAACAAAACCAAAATTTAAAAGAAAATAACCTATGTGTTTCTGGGTGCCAGTGGTTCATACCTGTAATCCTAGCTGCTCACAAAGCTGAGATCTGAGGATTCTCATTCAAAGTCAGCCTGGGAAGAAAACTTGGTAAGATTCTTATGTTCTCTTAACCACCAAAAAGCCAGAAATGGACTGTGGTTCAACTAGTAGAGTGCCAGCCTTGAGTAAAAAGGCTAAGACAGTGTCCAGGCCCCGAGTTCAAGCTGCAGTACCAACACATACACACACACACACACACACACACACACACACACACACACATTGAGCTGTGACTTACGTGCCCCTCCCCCAGACAAAAAAGGAAAAGGAGATTTCTACAAACAGCCATATTCAGATTTACTCTAACAATTCTTACTCAATGATTCTCTCTTCACAGTCATATTTCTCTTCACTGTTCAGATCAATAACTACACAGCCAGACTATTTTCAGTTGAAATTCTCGCTCTGCTCTGGTCTCCTTCACCTCTCAGTGCCTCAGTTTCCTCACTTGTCAAATAAGGGAAATAATTGTAATTGTATCTATCTCATAAACTTACCACACGAAGTGTACATGGGTCAAAAATGTTAACCCAGTAAATATGTTCACTAAATGTTAGCTAGTCTTACATACTCTTTGTGTGCTTAGATGATCCCTTAAAATAGTTCTAGATTTTATTTAGGTATGGTGGATTTCTAAATGTGTTGATTACTACCTGATTATAGATGTTTATAATCTCATATAGCATCTATAATATTCCTATCTTACTAACACTTGCTATATATGAAAAGCTGGTGCCCTTTACACTATCCTATGAAATGGCAGAAGTCATGCTGGAGAATGGTGATGTTTAAGTCCTTTAGAATTTAGCTCTAAAGGGGTTTTAAAATACTATAATTGAAAAAAAACCCTATTGAAGTAGATGAAAATATATTATTCAGAAAGACAGCAACTTTAATAAATGTGTTATTTTCTGTACCTGTCACCAAAGCTCATTTGCCATGGTCAGTGGGGGCACTCCATGACCAAATAGATAAGTATAACAGATTAAAGGAGACATTTCACACTGACAAACACTATTTTATAGTTGAATAAGAATGGCCTGGAAGTCAGAAGCCCTGAATCCTCATCTCAATGGACATTAACTTGTTGTACGATCTCATATAGGGCTCTTCACTTTGCAGTCTACTTCCTCATCTGTGACAGATGATAATGGAAGAAGACAAGCCAGTGAGGACTTCTAGTCTTTTTTCTATATATTCTGTAACCGTTCTGTAGCCTTAGACCTATTTGGCATCATCATCTCAACAGAGTTGCATGGATTCAAACCAGGTGAGTTAGGAAGAATGAATTTTTAAAATTTTTAGATATTTAAAAATTTGATAAATTTTAAAATTGCTGCTTTAATTGTTTAAAATCTATCCCCTGACTCAACATCTTAGCAGATGATAGGAGATATCTACCTACCTACCTATCAGAGACACATATACACGCATATTCATGCACAAGAAAATCTGGGAAGATATTTAGATTACAAGTTTTAGTACTTTTGTAGTTTCTGCAAAATCAATTACCTTATAATTCAGAACAATAAACATCATTTAATTTCTTCCTAACCAAAAGAACGTATGCTTTTTATGGAAGTTCATCAAGAGTGAATCATACCTAAAACACTGAAACCCAAGGAAATTGCAGGCAGCTGAGATCATGAGATCAAGGTTCAAAATCAGTTCCCGCAAGGAACTTCACAAGATTCTTAGGTCCAATTAGCTACCAAGAAAGCCAGAAGTGGAGCTGTGGTTCACGTGGGTGGAGTGCTGGCTTGCAAAAAACATTCAGGAACAGTGCCCAGGTCCTGAGTTTACACCCCAGGATCAACACACACACACACACACACACACACACACACACACACACACACACACACGAGAAAAAGATCCTGTCTACTGCCACCCGTCATAGTCACGGTGAGGATACTAGATTCTAGCTCCATAAAGGAAGTTGAACCTTGAAACACTGCCAGGGCTGGGTTGCCTCCTTGTCTTGCAAAGGTGGGAGCCTAGGACCTCAGTCCATGTCTCCTGAGCAGCGGATGGATACTTTCCCCAGCTGCTGAAACACGTCATTCTTCAAAAGGGAAACTCTTGGTGCTGCACTTGACTGTAAAAGTAGAGATGCTACTTTAGGAAACATATGAAGATGAAAAATTCTCTGACTGTGGTCATTTCTTTTGATACATCACACTTTTTAAAAAAGAAATCCTTTCTCTATGACATATCAGAGCCTAACTGGCTCTTAGAAATTTTTCTGGTGTGACGTGACCTGTCATGGTAATAATAGCCATTCCTACATGACAGGCACAAGACACAAAACAAGTCTGATACCCAGAAATCCAAAAAATACAGGAAGCAGGTGTCTTCCTAGGATGGAAATCTGGAGGTTAGATAGCACTGAAGTATTTCAAACTGTATCAAATCCAGCACTATTATTTTCTCAGTTTCACAATGATAGGTTTTGTTTGACTATTAAAAACTTCAGTTTGCCTTTTTGGCTCAAGTGTCTGACTCAACTATTTCTTCTGTGAGCTGAAAAAATAATTTTTATTACATTCATTCATTATCCTCAGCAAGCATCTCCCTTTCATTTTAACAAGATAGGATACCCACCCCCTTCTCTCCACCAACTGTTTTTCTCAATGCATCTGTGTGATTCACAGAATCTTATTTGTACCCAAATAGATATAATGCAGGTCTCAACTTCATTGCTGAGACATTTCATTGCAAAGAAGTTCTTTATGTAATTCCTCCAGGATGATACCAAGGGAGAAGGTCATATTGCTGGATAAACATCATGGTTTTTTTGGTGTGTGTGTTTTTTTTAATACATTATGTATTCGATGAAATAATGTTCCATAGCAGCCCAAGGCTTTGCTTGAGTTGTGCCATGTTCCATTTGGTTTCTGGCAAGTCCACTTTAGGTCTAGTAAGTATGGTGTCAGTGAAGTAGGATGAAGGGGAAATCCAGGGGGAGGATGGGAGTCTGGAGAAATGTAACTGCAATGAATGGAGCGAAACAGGCCTGGCCTTCTGCATTGGGAATGGCTGGATCTTCCTGCTTCCGTTCAATGGCCCCTCAGAGGCATCCTGGGAAATGTGATCCAGAGGGAATGGAAACCATTTTCCATACTGGCCCCACTCATTGCAAAGGATGTGGCTGTCAACTGCTTGTCCATTTCTCTCCAAATCTGGAAGCCAAAGATGTCTCTCAGGACGACATCCCTAACTCATATCCCTGAGGAGCAATATACACGGCAGCAACTCAAAAATCCTTAGAAAAAACCTATTTGGTTACTTCCCATTCTTTAACCTATAGCCAAGGTCACCCCTTTGATTTATTAATTTTAATATGATTGACACCATAGCATTTCATATTGCCATAACCATAATTGGATTCTTTTCAAGCAAGACTACACAACAAAAGAAAGATACAAGAGCTTTGTTTTTCATTTACCATTGTTGAGTCATAGAATCCTGTTTGCTCTTGGTTTACTTTCTGTGTGTGAGGTGTTTCCAGATTGTCTCTTCCTTTCTTACCCTAGTCTACCCAACCACATAATTTCCTTTGGCACTTTTTTCTTGTTTATTTATATGATCCTCTTGCTTATAACCTTCATTTACATGACATATGAGCTGATCTTTTCCCCAAAGTCATTGCCTAGTTTCCTTCTAATTTTATTATGCTTTTCAGAATATCTCATTTGTTTCTACTTTTTCTGCTTTATTTTATTATTACTATTTCAACGATGCCATAATCAGAGACACTAAAATTGGGAAGGTCATTATTATTTACTACACTGTGCCCGTATGAGAGAGTAATACTCATAAATTTGCTCTAAAAAACAGTAATCCGTATTTCCCATGCTTGGAAAGTTAACTCCTAAGCAAAGATCTTCTGACTCTGCAGTGTGTTTACTTTGCTAGTTTACATCACTATTTCAGTGACCCATGCGTTGTCTTGATTATTACCGTCATTAGAAGTCTCTGACTTTCTTATTTAGGGCACATACACTCATGTGTCCAAGTCACATTCTCATTTTGTTCTCTCACTGGGCTTCCTTTCACTGAGGAAGAATCTAGGGATTGGGTAATGAAAGAAGAGAAGAGAGAGAGGAGGAAAGAGGGGAGGGAAGGGGAAAGGAGAGGAGAGAAGAGGAGAGGAGAAGAGAGGAGAGGAGTCGGGGCTTATTTTGCTTTTGAAATTTCATTTCAGTTAACTGTTAATATAAATGCTTTGATGCATGATGAGATCACTGCTTTTTACATGTACAATTTGGGTTCTGTGTGTGCATTCCTTACACTGCATTCTAAACAAAGCCACTGTTGATAGTGAACCTGGACATCTGCATAATGAAGGATGATTGCATTGGTCCACAAGTCAATATGGGTTAACAATGAACATCAATGCTCTAACAGCCTGCAGCAGTCTGAATGAGATGTCTTCGGAATCAACTCTGAGTCAGTTATCACTGCTATTTATTATATAATGGGCAAAAATAATGGGATTAATTGAGCAAGGAGGCACTCTGCATGTGTGGCTAATTTTAAGGAGTAGTATGCCAATCCAATGAATATACTTAGCGACAGCCATCTGTCCTCTAATGCATGCTGCCTTTGTGTGTGTGTACATGCACACACACGCACGCACGCCAGTACTGAGGCTCAAACTCAGGGCCTAGGTGCTGTCCCTTAGCCTTTTCTGCTCAAGGCTGGCTGTTAGTACTTGAGCCAGAGATCCACTTCCAGCTTTTGAGTGGTTAATTGGAGATTAGAGTTTCATTCTCTTACCTGCTCAGTCTGTCTTTGAACCACAGTCTTCAGATTTCCCTATTTAGGTTTACAGATGTGAGCGCTGAAGCCAGCTGTGGGTAGTTTTAAAAGGTCTATTTAAGTTACTTGGGTGGATTAAGTTTTACAGACTGCTTTTGTTCTCCATTCTGATATCTGATCTTTCTAGGAGCCACCTACTGTTTGATCACCCTTCCTCTGGGACAATAACAAAGGTGTTATCAATGTAACTCTAGAAACCCCTGGAGATGTACCAACCGTTTGGTTCTTTTCCATTTGGTTTCAAATCAAGTCTTGGCATCAGATGTTGTGAGGCCATGTCTATCACAGGACAGATCCTGACAAGCAGCCCGTGAAAAGCAGACAGCAGCTGGCGGCCTGCGAAGGGAGCTCTGTCTCCTTGCCAATTGCGACAGTCAGCTGGGCAAGTATGCAGGAAGGGCCTGCTCAAGGCTTGCCGTCTCAAACATTTCAGATGTCATACTTGCATTCCAATTTCCGGGGCTGTTCTTGCAGCTTCTGCAGGTGGCATTGGGGAGACCAGGGGGCAGCATCTGGGATGGGTTTCTGTTTCCCAGTCCTCATCACCCAATAGAAATGCTGGGAGCCGCCATGTATCCCGTGGAGCCTGAAGGGCAGCCTACCTGTGGAGGAATCTGACACATCTGCATAGCAAAAACATGCATGTCGTCACTTCTTAAAGACAGGAATGGTTTCTTTCCTCCTGGGGCTTGGCTAGGAAGTCGGTGGCAATCGGTTGGGGACATTTCATTACATCTGCTGCTTCTTGTTTCTTCATAGTTCCTGGGATAATCAGGGTTTGTCGTCATAAACAAAGACTCTTGGCTGTGCCCTATCAGACATCTGCCTGGCAAAGGAAGGGCCAGCTCTGTGGCCTTGAGTCACTTCGCTAAGCTCTCATCCATAGAGCCTACCAAATTGGCCTTTCTAAAGCTGTATTATTTGCTCCTGCCCTTCGGCTATGTTGGTTTCTGAAGATTTCCTAGTGAACACCAGCAGGTCCCTGAATCAACCACAAATTATTCAGTACAGAGTGAGACAAAGACATGCCACGCAGGGCCTCCATCTTCTGTGAGGCAGACCCACTCTGAACAAAATAAAAAACTATTAAAATGGCAAATTATGGGACTAAGAGGAGCCTTCGTTCAAGTATTGACTGCTAAAAGTCCTTGCATGAGTGGAGACAGGCAAGACACATGCATGATTGTGCACTGGGAGACTTAGAGCAAGAGGAGTTCTTTGCATGCACTTTTCCTGGTCTTTTCAGGGAGACAAATCATCTCTTGATGCCTCTGATATAATTAAAAATAAAGGCAATTAATTGTGAAAAGATTCTCTTGGGGAAAACACACACATACACACCTAAAACAACAACAACAACAAAACCCAACAAATAAAACACCTTGAGACTACACGAGTAAGTCCAAACCAATTAAAATGCAGATTCTCAGCAATTCCTGTTCACCCATCTGAGCGTGGCCCAGGATTCTGCCTTTTGTCGAGGACCTGAGGGTGCTGATGCAGACTGGTCCTTGAAAGTGTGAGAAACACTGTTGATGCATAAGTCTCTATGTGTGGTATTCCAGGAGCACACTTGCTAGTTTCTAAAAGGGAGAAAATCCATAGTATCCCAAGGCAAAGGCCTCATGGACTCAAGGAAGCAGGAATAAAGACGGGATATATTCACCTGCTTTTTAAAAATTAGGATTACCTTTAAATAGTTGTACAAAAGAGTTGCTACTTAACAGAGCCGTTTATGAATACAATATATCTGATTAACATGACTCCTTTCAATAGTCTCACCCATCCCTCTCCTACCCACCCCTTCCCTCCATTTTCTTAGATTTGTAGAATATGTGTGTGTGTGTGAATCTTGTCTGCATTCACTTCATTGCTTCGCAAAGACATTTTTTCCTAGCTCACGTTTTTAAACCTAATGAATTGCCACCAATGGCGCTTTGCAAAGCTGACTAGAACACCCTGACCAAGTAAACGGCACTCTAAGCCACACCAGGCAAAGGAGTCCAAGTTCAAACCGAGGAGCTAGGGACCAGCCTGTCTCTTGGCTCCAAGACTGGAAAGTTCTCAGAGGTGATCCTCTTGCTTCCTCCTCCAGGTTCTCCATCTGAGCTTCCCATGGGAATGACCTGGTGAGCACCTGAGAGGTGAATCCCCCAGTTCTACCCTGGAGACTTAGATCCCAAGGTCCAGCTAAGGGCACAGAGGGAATGGGTCCCAAGTTGATTCAAAAGGTAGAAGTGATCACATGGTGGCAGCTCACGCCTGTAATCCTAACTGCTCAGGAGGCTGAGATTCAAGGATTGTGGTTCAAAGCCAGCCTGGACAGGAAAGTCTATGAGACTCTTATCTCTAATTAAGCTCCAAAACACCAGAAGTGGAGCTGTGACTCAAGCCATAGAGGACTGGCCTTGAGTGAAAATGCTCAGGAACAGAGCCCAGCCCTTGGGTTTCAGGCCTACAGCCAGCACAAAAAAAAAAGAAAGAAAAAAGAAAGGAAGAAAGAAAGAAAGAAAGAAAGAAAGAAAGAAAGAAAGAAAGAAAGAAAGAAAGAAAGAAAGAGAAAGAAAGGAAGGAAGGAAGGAAGGAAGGAAGGAAGGAAGGAAGGAAGGAAGGAAGGAAGGAAGGAAGGGGAAGGAAGGAAGGAAGAAAGGATGAACTCCACATTTTGAAACAAGTTATATCATTGTTGTAATTATTTTCAACATGCCGTGTGAAACCAGACTTGTTTTTTTTTGTTTCTTTCATATTCCCTTCCTGTATCTCATCTGAGTACCCCGGATACTGTATATACGTGTATTAGAACTAGGGAAGGGAAAGGGAATATCAAAATCGAGAGACCAAGGATAAAAAGATAAATGATTCCAAAAGCAATACTTACAAAACCCCTTGGTGTAAACCAACTGAACAACTCATGGGGGAGAGAGGGAAAGGAAGAGGGGGAGGGGGGAAATGAGGGAGGAGGTAACAAGTTGAACAAGAAATGTACTCACTGCCTTACATATAAAACTGTAACCCCTCTGTACTTCACTTTGACAATAAAGGGGGAAAAAAGAAACAAAAGGAAAAAAAACATGGTACAAGTGTCCAGTAGGCAGGGCAGAAAGGAGATCAAAAGTAGATGAACAATTGCTATATTTTGTTGAACACTGGGGGAGGGGGGTTGTGTTTAGAGAAAAATAAAATGGAAAATGAGACAGTCTTTCTTTCACAGCTCAGTGCCCAGGAATTAAACACTCCAAGCCTGTTTTATTCAGCAGGTATGTACATGCCAATCACTGACATGATGAATTTTGTAGGAGAGAAAAAGTTTATTCATGAGTGGACAAAAACAAGGAAGTGAGAACTCTACATCTCAACTCTGCTATCTTAAGTTAGTGATAGGGGGGCGGTCATGAGATGAAGAAACAGGCTGATGTGAGTTATGAATGAATTAATCAATGAATGAGCAAATATTTGAAAAAAAAAAACATACTCAGTGGTGTGGCCTATAATGGGGCAGGGGTAAGAAATGGAGCAAGGAGGAGCCTGGAAAAAGCTTGAGGAAAGGTCAATTTGGGGCCTTGAAGAGGAACTTATTTTTTGTTTTAAAAGAAGAGATAGGATCAATCTGTTTTACAAAGATCCCTTTAGTTAATGTAAAGAAAATAGGCTTAAATGTTTCCTTATTGTATTGATGGAGGTTTGAAATACAGAGAGACTAAATAAGTTGTCTAAATTCCCTAAGTAAGTGATTCAAACTCAGCAAACTCACCTCTAGAGTCTGACTTAATCAATAGGCACCACTTCTACAGGTTTAAAACATTTTTTTTTCTGGGGCTGGGGATGTGTCTCAATTAGTGGACTGCTTGCCCAAGCCCCAGAGTTCAAACCTCTAGTACAGCAAAAGGACAGAAAGAGACGGAGAGATAGAGAGAGAGACTGGGATGTAGCTCAGGGTCAAAGTGCTTGCCTAGCAAGTGCAACGTCCTGGGTTCCATCCCCAGTACCAAAAAAGAAAAGACCAAAGGAGATAGAGACACACAGAGAGAGGAAGGAAGTGGAGGGAAGAGGAAGAAGAAGGAGGAAGAGAGGGAGAGAGAAGGAGCAGGAGGAGGAAGACAAGGAGGAAGAGGAGGAGGGGAAAGTAGAAGAAAAACGTGATGACGATGATGAGCTCTGAGGAGTTTGCCCACAGTAATGTTGTGCCAGGGCAGTGCAGGTGATGATACCTGGTTTGAAGATGCAGCAGTGGCAGAAGACAAGATCTTGAACCCCCAGGAGGCCAGCTCCACGATTGGCTCATAGTGCCAAAGAATCATTGCAGTGTTAATTTGATGAAAGATTCTGTGAGAGGGCTCAGGGAAGGAGGAGGTTTGGCTGGACCCTGAAGGATGTCCGTCCCAGGACAATCAAGAATAAGAGTGATGAGGAAAAGAGGTTGAACGAGAACATTCTAGACAGACAGAACAGGAACAGGGAGACAGAAAATGCAACATACTGATTTGTCAGATGATTGAAATCAAGAGTCAGACTAATTCTTGGAAGCTGTCCTCTGTTCTTCAACTTAAGGTTTCCAAGGAATTCTACCATTACAGATACGTAAGTTCCCTTGATTCTCATTTGAATGTCATAAAAAATCAGTTTTCTTTTGTCTGGGCTTAAAAACGATGGTGACTTCACTTACACACAAGAGCTGTGTGCTTCTGTGCTTTTAAAAGGTGCCAGACAGACATTCAAGGTTATTGTAAGGTTCTGTCCTGGGCAATTTTGCTAATATTAATGTATCCGCTTAGGGAAAAATAGAAAAATTAAGTTAATTTTATATCCATCTAGGACAACATTATACTTTTTTCTTCTTTAAGGATTTAAAATTCACAAGTTAGTATTATCAGTATATGTATTTATATGTATAGTATATTACTAGTATTATTAGTATATGTATTTATGTTAGATGTATTATGTTAGACATGAGATGCATTAAAATGAAAATGATTGAAAAAATGGAAAACACTGAGTTCCAACTATATTATCAAAGCAACCTAATGTAGGGAGATGGGCCATGGCATACTTAGATTGTCTCTCATGGTCAAATTAATTTACTTCAGTTTCTTCTTCTGAGAAGTAACTTGTAGTACAAGCAAATCTCACATCAGTACAAATATAGGACATGTAACTTCTTATCATTTTGTGAAAGCCCTTAGTGCAGTGTGTTTAATATATATCATTTCTCCAAATTTTGAGGCAAGCAAACTGAGAATGTATATTTAACTGCCTTGCTTAAATTTGTATGTGAAGTTCTGCAACGAATCAGTCTGGGCTCAAGGCCTGATAGATGACAAGTCTTCCTTCTACAATTTAGATCAGGTCTAATCACAAGTAAACATACTTAAGCTGGAGGAAGGAATTTTTGATGTAATTATTTCCTTTGGTTCTTTTCCTTTGGCATTTTAAAAGGTGACAATATCTCAGAATGGAAATGCTATCCTCTACTAGAAATTTAGAACTTTTCTTCACAATATACCATGTAGTTCATAGTAGACCCTCAAAAACATTTACCAAAAATGAAAAAAATCAATGCTGGAATAAAAGGGAAGAGCAATATACAGTTTTCTTTTTCTTTCTTTTTTCTTTTTTGCCAGTCCTGAGGTTTGAATTCAGGTCCTGAGCACTGTCCCTGGCTTCTCTCTGCTCAAGACTAGCACTCTGCCACTTGAGCCACAGCGCCACTTCTGGCCTTTTCTATATATGTGGTGCTGAGGAATCGAACCTAGGGCTTCATGTATACGAGGCAAGCACTCTGTCACTAGGCCATATTCCCAGCCCTCAATATACAGTTTTCATTCTCTGTGACACAGGCAATTGCCTAAGAAGGGCATTTCCTTTAATTTTTTAAATTTCTATTACAAAGGTGATATACAGGGGGGTTACAATTACATAAGTCAGGTAAAGAGTACACTTCTTTGTCATCCCTCCCCTTGCTCTCTCTCTCTCTCTCTCTCATCCCCACCCACGAGTTGTATAGTCCATTTTCAACCTTCTAAAATCTTAAAACATAGTCGTAGGCAGTACGGCAGTAGTGGGCAGAAACAACACATGTGGCCATCTCTAACACTTCCCAACCCCCTCATATTCTATACCATGGACATTTAACCCCTTAGAACCAGGGATGGGCACATGCTATAGGGTAGACCTTAAGTCTTCCTCAAAGACCTGTGAGTCAAAGGGCTGGTTTTATGGATGAGGCTATAAGAAGATAGCGGACCTCTAAGAGGTGGGGCTTAAGTGGGGGGCTTTTGGTCATTGGGACAGGGCACTTGTGGGAGTCTAGATATTTACAGTTACGCTTTTGTACCCTAATTACAGAGCGAGTCATTTGCATTTCCTCATAGTCCTGCTACATGATACCTTATCACATGCCCGAAGCAGTGGAATCAACCAACCATGGCCTGAAACCTTGAAACATATGAGCCCAGATAAAACTTCTCTCTTTATATGTTGATCATCTCGGACATTTCGTTATAGTGATGGAAACTTTAGCATAGCCAGTGCTGGCTCGAATTGTCACCTAGAGCATCAGGGAAAGTGACCGTGTCCTCTCCCCGTGCTGACAGGCCGTTGAATTAGATTCCAGAGAATTTTGGCACTTTGAGTAGCTTAATAGATTCAAAGCATTTCTGGAAGGAATGCGCCATTTCTGGGAGAGTGAGAAAACATTTGGCTTCCTTGAACATGATAAATAGGCTAATTTGGTAATAAATGGATAATGTCACCCTGGCACCTACATGGATGAGTAATCACTTCCCTTAGCCTTCGTGCTAATACAACTATGATTTATCATAGCAATGCCCCTGACATAGTTATTCCGCACTGGGTTACATATTTGATCTGCAGCATGATAAAACATTGTTTAATATTTGACCCATATATGTATATATTACATATCTATACATAGACATATATTACATGTATGTTCCTTTTGCTTTTAACACATATTTATTGAGGATCTACTTATGTCCATGGTGACACTGTCCTGAATGTTGGTGTTGGGACAGACACAAGACAATCCTTGCTTTTGATATTTAATAAAAGGCTGAATGTTGATCTTGTAAAAGCTTCTGCTTTAAAATAAATTATCTTTAAGTAGTTGTACAAAGGAATTGCCAGTCAACAAAGCAGTTTATGAATACAAGGCATACTGATCAATTTCATCCCAAAGTTCTGTTTTGATGATAGACATATTGTGTTTTCCAGAGAGGTCAATTAAAGAATTAAGGTTCCTTATACAGCTAGAGATGCATAGGAAATTGATTTAGATGAAAATTCTCCTCTGTTCCTTTTATTTGTATCTACCATCCTCAACACACACACACACACACACACACACACGCACACACACACAAAATGGTAATTGAATGAATGAGTGAATGGATGAAGAAGTGAACTGGAAAGATTGTAAATTTAAAGATTTTTACATATAAAATCTGGTACACTAACATCCCACGTATCAATCGACCAACACAATCATTTTTATATTTTTTGAAAGTTTTTCAATATGATTCAACATCCATTAACAGTAAATACTCAACAGAAATTGAGATCTTTCATCTTTCTAGCTATCATATTTCTACCCATCATTGATAGAACTTTGCACACACACTCAGACACAAGCATTCATGCACAAAAAATTCCAGGATCATATTTAATATGGAAAACCTTTTCCTTAGAATCAGGAACAATACAAAGAAATTTTTTACTTGCATTATTACCACTGTTTGTCATTATTTTAGTGTAATTACAAAAGGAGGAAAGAAAGGCATAACAATCACAAAGAGTACTGAAAGTATCACATTAGGACAATGACACTGTTGATTACCTAAAAACTGAAAACTAGTCAACTTTAGCATGTTAACAATTAATATGTGAGGTGCTTTACTATGTAAAAAAAAACACAAATTAGGATAAATTATTCATTTTTTTTAAAAAGCAAAACTAATCAAGATACTCACTTTGCTTGAGTCATGAGAATTAAAATGTCTCTAGACATTGCCATATATTCACTGGGCACAAAATCCTTTCTGGTTCAGAACTACAAACTGAAATGTCCTTTAGGAAGAAAATTAGGAAAGTTATGGTATGATTGAACCATGGAATTAAACAACTTAAAAAAGCATGAAGCAGATCTAAAAGCACTTGTATACTATTTAAGTCAGCAAACAAAAGTTGGAGCAGTATAGAGGTTGCCATAAATGTTTTTCTTGTTTTGTATTGTATGTTGTTGTTTTGACTACGCACAAAGCATACATTTTCTGTGTCAGTGGGTCTGTGGCTCCAAGGAGACCGTCATTTGGGAAGGCCTGCGCATGCTCAGAATGCAGTATAGAACTATATTGAAGATCTTTGATTCCTTTTTTACCATTATGCCACCTACCTTTGGCTACAGGCATGTTTCCTTTCAACAAATCTAAAAGTTCACTTTATCACATAAGCACATTACATTCCTTTTGGGCTTGGAAGAATTACCATAACTTCCAATTTGCATTTGGTGAGGTTTTTACCAAAATAAGGATGGGAAAACAAGCGCTCACATGGATCACATGATTTTAACGTAACTAATGACAATCTAGACTGACTTTGAGTTTTTTCTGCAGGAGCTCAGCTGTGTAATATGCACATCGAAATTTAAATTTTTTGTCCTGAATATTTCTGTGTGTTATTTATTTAGACTACAGTTGGCCAAAATTGCAAATCAAGTGGGCTTTGTGTAGTGTGCCCATGGGTGTATGAAGCAGAGGAAAAGCAATGGAGAGAGAAGGCAAGGCAAAGCGATCACTGGGCACCAGGACAGAGAGAAAGATAAACTATACTGGTCTGCTTTCATTAATGCAATGACACTCTTATTTGCCTAAGGAGTCAGTAATATATGGGAAAGGTGAAACCCCAGGTAAATACAATGGCAATAAATTTGTCTTTTGTCGAAGTGGAGCAAGACACAAGTTGTCTCATGGATCTGCTAGTGGCCACAAAATAGATGCTTTAGTAGCAGCACACGTACGTCTGAAATGGAAGCATCAGCTAGCTACATATATGGTTACAGGAAGTGTCTTTGTGAGTTCTTTTGGCGAAAACCTGCTATGTGGCATTTGTGTTTCATTTTTCTACATAGAGAAAACTGGGTGAGCCAAAAAATGTTTTCCTCTAGAGAAAATAAGAAGAAACTCCCATTGCAAGATTTAAATAAGTTGTGATTAAGTTGTTTAATTTAAAAAAAAAACATAGCTACAAAAGCAACCGTTACACTTCATAAACCGGTAACATCTCAGGCAATTCTAAGATGCCGTGAAAAAATATTTTCTCCCCCAAGAGAGTTAATAAAGGCCCAGAAAACATAAACCCTCTATTTTTGAAAAGAAAACGAAAACTGGGTTTCTGGACATCTCATGGTATCTATAAACAAATAAAATAACATTATTATTGTTAGTTATAATTGCTGATTTCTATTGGATGTGAACATATAAAAATGTGTTAGTTGTATGGATTAATACTGAAAATCTTTATTCTGAACCACAGGCTTATATTGTGTATATCAATGTCTATTGTTTACTAGCTATTAATTAGCTCTTCAGTCCCTTGAATGCAAGCTTCTTATTAAATGCACAACAGTAGTGAAAGAATCTTGGTTTTTCTCAGGCTTTAATTTAAGTATACGCTATACGTGATAATTTTTTGGATTTGGTCCTAATAACTGCATAACAAAATATACAAATTCAGATTTTTTCAAAGCTGTCATTGTGCCCCATGCCAGTGGCTTAAATCTCTAATCCTAGGTACTCAGGAGGCTGAGATGTGAGGATTGCAGTTCAAAGCCATCCCAAGGCAAAAAAGCCAGGTGAGACTCATTTCCAATTAACCACCCGAAGAGTCCGAAGTAGAGCTGTTGCTCAAGTGATAGAGTGCTAGCTTTGAACACAAAAGCTCAGGGACAGAACCCAGGTCCTGAGTTCAAGCCCCAGGTCAGGAACAAATAAATAAGAAAAGAAAAGAAAGCTATCATTGCTGATGATAAAGGGTTACCTTCGCAAATGAAAAGCTCATCATGTGTCTTATGTATCTGGGCCAAAAGAAAACAGGAATCATCACATTTATCAGGAGAACATGCAATGTAGTTAATTGTCACGGCGTTCATATATTAGAGGTCTGTATGGCCTATAGATTGTTCCTAAGATAGAAATGGCCATGTGACACTGTATACTTGAACTGTGATTCTACTCTATAGAATCACAGACCAAACCAACCCCACTCTTAGAAAATAATTCTTTGCTGGGCACTGGTTGGCTCACATCTGTAGTCCTAGCTACTCCAGAAGCTGAGATCTGAAGATCACTGTACCAAGCCAGACTGGGCAGGAGAGTTCATGAAACTCAGCTCCAATAAACTACCAAAGAAAGCCAGAAGTAGAGCTGTGGCTCAAGTGGTAGAGCACTAGCCTTGAGCAAAACTAACCTAGGGACAGTGCTTCAGGCCTTGAGTTCCAGCTCCAGGATTGGCACGGGCACACACACACACACACACACACACACACACACACACACACATCTTTAATTGCATCTGATTTGTTTCAACCACAGAGATGTCAATGTGTCAGGAAGTCACGTACCACTAGAGCCACTTTTCCTCAGATTATCAGCAGAAATACACTTCGCCAAAACATCTGCTAAATGAAAAGAGAGTTCCAGCTGGTGGAAATTTTGCTTAGTGCTACAAATGCTTTCAGAAGTCAAAGCAGGCTGTGCAGAGATGTGAGCCCACAAGCCTCAATGGTGACAGGGCCCATTCCCCTCAGTGGTCAGGACAAGTCACACACCCCCTCGAGGTTGCTATGAATGCACCCTCCACCTGCACAGGCAATAAGAAGGCATGCCCCAGGATTAGTGCTGAGCTAGGTTGAGGCTATTATGATCAGCAAAGCAAGAGTCTGGCCTGTGCAAGGCCTGATAGACAGGGACTTGAGAGGCCAATGTCTGGATTGCATTAGATCTTTCCGCATGTTCTCATCATCGGAAAAGCTCAACTGCTCATTAAAAACTCTGTTTAAAAAGCAATTGCCTGGTTGCCGAAAATGTGCCCCTTCCCCCCACCTATCACACTTTGGTCAACTGCATTAAAATGTACCTGCCAAATAGACTGAGGAAACTTCTTTCTTTCCTCCCAAAGTGTGTCAAGTTTAATTTAGAACAAGGCATGGCAGATAGGGTTAGTTCTTGTTGCTTCTTCCATTTTCATCAATGGATTTCTGCTTTTTTCTGATCGTTTTCTTTGTTCTAATTTACTTCTACTTACCACAATCTTCTTCTCGATTTTACGTTGGCCACGGAGTTAATTATAAATTAGCTTGTACTTTCTATAATAAATACACATTACCAATCATTCCATTTCAGGCACAAAACACATTATTAGATGAAATGTTTTTGCAATGGTTCACTTCTAAATATGCTGTTTCCTTCTTTACATGGGAATTATTTAAAAGGATATTGTTGGAGCTTCTAAACTTACATTTTAAAATGTATCTAATATTGTGTTCAGAGCATATGTTTATGTAACACCAATTCTCTGAAATTTCTTGAAACTGCAATATATACATTCCTTATGTTTTGTAAACATTCCTTTTGCATTCAAAATCTATCAATATCCTCTATTTAAAAGGTACAATGCACCCATGCACCCACGCTCCTGTGGCTCACGTCTGTAATCCTAGCTAGTCAGGAGGCTGAAATCTGAGGACTGGGGTTTGAAGCCAGCTGGGGCAGGAAGTTTGTGAGACTCTTATCTCCAACAAACCACCAAAAAAAAAGCCAGAAGTGGAGCTGTAGTTCAAGTGGTAGAGCACTAGCCTTGAGCAAAAGAGCACCCAGGTCCTGAGTTTAAGCCCCATGACAGGCCAAGAAAGAAAGGAAAGAAAGAAAGAAAGAAAGAAAGAAAGAAAGAAAGAAAGAAAGAAAGAAAGAAAGAAAGAAAGAAAGAAAGAAAGAAAGAAAGAAAGAAAGAAAGAAAGAAAGAAAGAAAGAAAGAGAGAGAGAGAGAAAGAAAGAAAGAAAAGAAAAGGTACAGAGCAGTAGCACTCTTATCTGTACGAGACAAGGTCTCTCTATATAGCCTAGGCTGGCCTTGAATTTATTAAGTAATACAGTCTGGCCTTATACTCAAGATCTTCTTGCCTCAACCTCCATGAGCACTGGGATTAAAGGTGTGTATTTCTGTGACTGGCTTTGCTCTATCATTTCTTGAGAGAAGAGATCAGGGAGGCTTGGTGCTTGTGATGGTCCAAACTTTTTCAAAGCCTTTTAAAAGTGTTTGTGTTTTGTCTCTTGGCTTTTGCTAGATGTATTCGTTAATATCTTGCATTATAGCTATAGCTATAGCATCTATTTGAAAGCTAAGTGGTTGAGTGAATCAACTCCATAATCCTTGTATCTTCTTAGTGGATGTTCCTTTATATTTATGTTACATCCCTCTTTGTCCTTAATACATCTTGGCTTCAGTTTTGTTTTGCTGGATATAACTACTTCTAGACATGTTTCCTTAGGTTGTTTCCATTTTTATAGCTTACTTTTTTCATCCCCTTGCTTTCCGGAGTAAGGGAACTTTTTTCTGCCAAGGGCTATTTGGGTCATTTGAGAGCCATACAAAATTATTAGTCCAGGCAGACAGCTCATGGGCAGCCAACGAGAAGCATATGAGAATCATGCATACGTGTCTGTCCTGTAATATACCCAACTATTCCGTGTGCCTGAGATTCCCATCCCCTTCTACCACTTGTTAAGAGTATTAGCCTCTGTTTTTATTTAAATTCACCACATTTTCATAACACTAAAATTGACAATTTACATTTATTAAACTTATATTTCAAAATGTATGACATTGATGAAGATATATTGTACTTATTAACTGCTTTGTTAAATGGCAACTCCCTTGTACACCTAAAGATAATAAAAATGAACACGAATGTATGACTATCATTTCATTTTGTGAATTTATGTATATATCGTACTATAAATATTCATAACACAGTCTATAGTTATTCAATATTTTTCTACTCATTTTTTTTAGCTGCAGGATTGGAGATTGAACTGAGCACCTGACTCTGAATAGGCAGAGCCCTTGAGCCATTCTCCCAGTCCTTCTACTTCTTGGTTTTCCAGATGGTGTATCAAGAGTTTGCCTAGCCAATCTCAAACCATGATCCTCCCACAATAGGAGATCTTGGTCTATCTCCTGCTCTGAATAATAATAAATAGATAAGTTATGAGTGTCTGGATACACAGATCTACTTTACCATCGAATGGTTTCCAACCTTCAGATCCTTAAACAATGCTGATGTTTATGCAGAGGTGAATGGACCGTGAACAAGAACTTTAAGAGCAGATCCCACGCATGTCACATCACCCTCATGGTAAGTTCCAGAGCTGCTTATGGAAATGTGTTATTACTGCCCAACACTTATATATTCCTGGGATGAAAGGGTTATCTCACAAGAGAGGCTCTTAGCTCATATCAAATGGAATACCTTTCGTATCTCCAAGCCGTGATTTCTTCTCAGTGGAGTAACTCATCATTCATATTCTCATTGTCTAAGCCACTGTCAGCTAAAATCCTGCTGAACATCACTGCGCACAGCAAACAGACATTTAAACCCAGCTATTTGCTCAGTAACAGTGCAGTGGAATTTCAAGGCCCAGACACTCGGCACAGAAGGGGATGAGAAGCTGGCCTGTTGGCAAGCTCCAGACTGAGCCTTTGGGGTCTGAATGAAGCTTGTGTGCCGGAGAGGACCAACATCCATTTTGCAGTGACTTTTGTAGGAAAATAACAGATTTATGTCTGTTTATAGCACAGAAAACAGCTCTAGTTTGATTCAAGGACACTCAAGGATATTTACTGACTGTGATTCTACTGTGTTTGTTTGTTTGTTTTTCAAAGAAGCTGGAGGTTGAATAGCTCTGACAACAACAAAAACATTGCCAATGTAGAGCTGAGTCATTGTATCTGCCGGTCATTTACTCATTTCTGAGTAAAATAAATATCCGGATCTAGAATTATGGAATCTGGAGTTGGAAAAGACCTTAAAATGTCATCTAGAATTATCTCTCACTAATTAGAAGAATCACAAAAGGTCTGAAAATGTGTCTTTCTTTTTTTTTCTCTTATTTATTTGTGCTCCCTTTTGTATGAGGGATTCTCAAATGTTACTGAATTTGGATTTATCTTCTAGCCAAGTCTACCCTAGCAAAAGGAGAACATTTTTCCTGTGTTGATGCTATTTCAAGACATTTAGAGATTCAGCACAGTTACATTGGTATTGACTCAAATTGATTACGAACACCTTATTATATCCAAACTAAGATTCTGCATATCTTTGGCCACATTTTAGACACAATGAAGTTGATTCTCAGTGTAGATAATGACCCATGCCTGCTGTTTTTCTCTCACAAGGATACAAAATGCTCTCCCAAACCATGTACATCGAAAAACGAATTTCAGATCCATTATTGGCTTGGAGCTAGTAGTCAATTGGTATGATCAATACATGGGTTGGTTTTGCATGGGTAAGGAAACAGCTAATCATAAAAAATAAAATTTCAGGCGATCAAAGTTTATGTCTTTAAGCACATTCTTGAAGTTAACTATCTGGGGAGAATTTCTCCTGAAACCTATTCTGTACCCATCTGGCTTCTTAAGCACGAAATAAGCAACATCGATCTCTCACCGCTGACTCATTGTTAACACCACGCACAGGTGTCTGCTTGTGGCACTATCACATATCATGTTGCCGAGGCTCACGGGATAGATAGAACTTTAAAAAAATATGTCATAATTGTGGCTTATGCTAGCCAAAGTTTAGCTTTGGGTTTTCTATTCATGATCTTAAGTTGGCTAATTCAGTGTTCAATGTTCCAGCCTCTTCCTGTGAGAAAGGCAAAGGGAAGTGCCTCTTTCCAGGACAAGGATTATGGGTGTCGACCCGGCTGAAGACACTCCTCAGTTGGAAGAGGGATGCACAGGAGAACTCGCAGCAAATCACCTCCAGTTTTATATCACACTCATGTTGAGACAGAGTCAGATTCATGGGAAGCCATTAGGTAAAGAAAATGTTTTGAAAGGGAAACATAGAGGTAGAATGGAGCCTACAGACTTAAATCTTGATTTTTTTTTGCATCTATTTACTTTAGACCCCTGCACTCTACTGCTTTGTTGCATCAGCCCAGCAAACAGATTCCTTTCTTTCCCTCATCCGTGACTTTGCTCAGTGACTAACCTAGTTGGAATCTAATTGCCAGGAAAAAAGACAGGTTAATATAATCAATACAGAGAATATGTAAGGATTTAAGTATTGTGTGAGAAATCTTAGTTAAAAAATAATTGAGGTTCCATTTTTATTTTGTTTTGTGCTATTACTGCAACTTGAACTCAGAGCTTGGCACTGTCCCTTAGCTTTGCTATTCAAGGCTGGTACGCTACCACTTGAGCTGCACCTCTATTTCTGGATTTTTAGTGGTTTAATTGAAGATAAGAATCTCACAGACATTTTTGCCTGGGCTGAGTTGAACTTCAATCCTCAGACCTCAGCCTCCAAGCACTGAGGATTCTAAACATGAACCACCAGCACTCAAGATTAGCCAATGTTTAAAAAAATAGAAGGACAGAAGTTAGAACGCCAAGTAGGACCATCCACAGCCATTCAATTCAACATGGGTTCATGACAGGTCTGCTCTATGTCAGGAGTAATTGCTACACTTAAGTATTACAAGAAAAAAAGAGGAGAAACAAACACACAAACCAACAGCTATGGTTCAATGTGTGAGGTGCTATATGAAACATGGAAATCGAGATGGCAAATATAAAGAAGAAAAAACCTCAAATGGAGAAAGTGTTCTTTAAACCTTCCCTCTTAAAGCTTCCTTGCCTCTGCTTTCTTCTCTTCTGTGTCCATTTGGCTTGGGCTCTCCTTTCCTTTCCCTTGCCTTCCTTTCCTCCATCTTTCCCTCTCTACTCTCTCTCCTTCTCTTTTTTCACTCCTTCTTTATTTCCATCCCCTTCCCCCCCAAAAAAATCAGATCCAGTTTTTATTGAGTAGAAAAACATAGACAGCAAAGTGTAAGTTTGATTAACTTACTTAAAAGATGAGATTTAAAGTGAGAGTTAAAAGCTAAAGTTGTAGCTCAGTGGTCAGTGGCTTGTCTAGCATGTGCAAGGCCCTGGGTTTAATCCCTAGCACTTAATAGCAATAGCAATAATAATCCTAATAAAAATTAAAAATGTGAAAATATTCAGATGAGAAGGAAGGATAATGTTATCTCAAGTTACGCGATCAAATCACATTGGAACATATACACTGCAAATGTGAGAGGCATAAAGATTTTATTGAGGTTAAGTCAAATGTTGCAGTAGGAATATTGGGACATGGGAAGAGTTGTGATCTATCTTAAGTTAGAAGAATGACAGGCAATATTTGTTTGTTTGGCTGGTTGATTGATGATGCTGAGAACTGAACCTGTTACCATGTGAGCTGGGCTCCCAGCCCTTTTATTTGTATCTTATTTTTGAAACAGGGATTTTCTAAGTATACCCAGGCTGATCTCAAACTCACAGTCCTCCCTGCTCTGTCTCCCAAGCAGCTGGGATTATGGACATACAGCACCTTGCCCAGTTATTAAGGTAATTTTTGGTTTTCTAATTTTTATTTTAAAGTGAAAGAAATGCGGGAAATGGCCTGGAATTGAAGACACTTGGAAACATGGAGACCAATTATGAATTGATAGACTAGTTCAAGAAAGAGTGCAAGAGCTAGAGAGGGGGGGCGGCTGTTCCCTGGGCTCAGGTGCACACAGATAGAAATATACTCCACAGAGTCAAGAAGGAAAATTGGCTAGGTTTGACTTGGGAGTGAAGGAGAAAATGGATTTGAGGGTAATTACTGGTTGAAACTATAGTCTGAGAAGGAACAGATTGAGTTCAATATTCTGGTTAAGAAATCTCTGAGATGACCATGGGCCATATACAGGTCAATTTAATGGACAGGGGGAAATATGGATGTTGGAAGCAAGGTAGTAACACCAATGGACCAGGTAGCTTAGAGAAAGATAACTATATGAAGTCAGAGTGACACTGTGTGTGAATACAGTATGGTTTATGTTTAAGTGTGGTATATGTTAAGTTTAAAGACCATATGTTTTCCAAGCTTGTATTCAGAATACTTATGCTGATAAGGATATAGGTCTTTTATGTAGAATGTGACAAACAAGTCAAGTCTGGAAAATATTGGTCCTATGGTTGCTTTTCGAAGTGAGCAAACAAATAGTCAGGAGGCTGCAGTAATGTGGTTGAGGTTACCAGGGGTAGACTTCTGAACTGCTCAGCCCTCTGCACACAGAGGCATGGGCAGTAATACATCCACACACGCGTTTCCCTGTGGCCTGCATTCACTGCCTTCGGTCTTCCCTAAGGTGACAGCTCTGCACACTAGGTCACGCGCCCAGGCACTTGCTCTGCCTGCGGCGGCAGCCAGAGCTGTGCTCTGCGCACTGCCCCAGCTTCTGTTGCTTGGACTGTCCCACACAGTGACCTCAAACCGCAGTAGGTTACTATTCTCTAGCATAACCTGTCAATTCCCTTGCATTATAAAGTCTTCTCTTGTCAAACTTCCTTGGCTCTGCTTTCTTCTCTCCTGTCTCCCTTTGGCTTCAGCTTCTCTTTCCTTTCCTTTGCCTTCCCTTCCTCTACCTCTCTCTCCCGATCTTCATTCCTTCCTGTCCTCCTCCCTCCCTCCCTCTCATACTCCCTCCCTCCCTCCCTCCGTTCCTTCTCTCTCTCTCTCTGTCTCTCTGTCTCAAAGTCAGATCCAGCTTTTATTGAGTAGAAAAACATATACAACAAACAGTTGGGACACACACACACACACACACACACACACACACACACACACTGACTGGCTGGGGCAAAATTTTTGTTGATCAAAGATGCTTGGTTTCACTATGTGGTTGATGTTTTCCAAGGAGAAGGGTTTGCACAATGAACACCTGAGGCATAGCTTGATAAAGCCACAGAAGCAGAGCATCACCTGCACAGATTACACCGAGCCCTGGCAGGAATGCAGGCATACTTGCATGGCAGACACCAGACAGCCAGGCGCAAAGAGCTGGGATTGTACGCATGTGGAGAATTCCTGTGTCCGCCAGCCTTTCTAAGGTGGAGGCTGGTCTTTTGCATGAAATGGAAATGTCAGCTTGTATGCTCGCTACTCAGATGTTTGGCAGAACAAGCCAAGAATGCAGAGAGGAGCTTAACATTCTGGTCACGGACTACAAGCAGTTTATTCTGGAGTTCATTCTGAGGAGGTAATGAGTAGGAAAATGACAAAGAAAACTGTTACTGACCATTAGTGAGCAATCACTCTGTCATATTACTGAGATAATTTAGATAAATGCGGGGTTTCTCTGTCTCCCAGGGAGACGGGCTGCTGATGCTTTTGGTAATGGCAACTTACTTGAAGGTTGCTTCCGACAAATGCATTGCTTCATCACAGAGACGTGAAGTAGTCACGTTGGCGACTGTCTGGGAGATGCAATAATGGCTCTTTTTACAAGTTCTGCAAAAACTCTGTCAATCTCTTATGCCCGAGGACACATGTTAAAATGCCCCCGTGAAGGTTTTGCAAGCCACTGTGAAAAGCAGTGTTTGGAAACAGAAGGTATTTATTATGTGAGTGCGGTGCATATCATATTTTCATTCAATTGACTTTGATTATTTTAGCAGCTGCTAATTACCCACTGTTGATATTTGGAGGCTGGTGACAGATTTCTCGGTTCCATTGGATAACTTGTCTTTTTGAGAATGGAATTTTCTCCATTCTAAATATTTGTATGATTTGTGACTATGACATTTGGAGAGCCATGATCAATTCCAGTCAAAGTGAGTAGGAAGGGAAAGTTTCCAAGGAAAGAGATAAACCTTAGACATGTGTTTGCATTTGATTTCATGTATGTAGGAAGGGAAGTAGTTAAACGCATGTCTTCATCCATGCTAGGCAAGCACTGTACCATTGGATTATACCCCAGCCCCTGTTTGATTTTTATCTTTGATTCATGATGTGCTTTCTAGTGTAATACATTATACACAACGTGATATGTTATATATGCATTATAGAACATATTGCATTTGTATTATATATTATGTTACATGTTCATTATATATTGTATATGTGTGTATTTTATAGATGTATATATGTAATATATTGTATTAGGTATGTAATTATGTATGTTATTATATTACATAGGTAATATGTATATCATATTACATATTATGTTATATATAGTATGTAATATAAATGTCATGTATTCTCTAAGCTGTGCATATGGGCACATAATTGAATGTCCTCTTATGGAAAATGGATGAGGGGTGAAATAGGTCTGCTATTTAGGATTGCTGTGCCAATGACATAAATAGTGGCTACGAAGCTGTGTTGGCAATAGTGATAACAACGATGACTTAAAATTGCCAATTCCACTTTGCACTAAGCAAATGTGATTTTATGTAGATGATACAATGTCTTTAGACATAAAAGACTGGTCTTGCTCCCTTGCCTCCAGGAGAGAAAGGCCAAGAGCCACATAGCAATGAAGTACAGTTAGACAGAATGAAGAAATCCTAGTGTTCAACAGCACACTAGGGTGACTAGACTTTGCATGAATGTTCCCAGCACAAAGACAAGTTAGATATTTGAGATGATAGATGTGTTAATAATTACCCTGGTTTGGTCATTGTACATTGTGTACAACTATAGAAAAGCCATACCATATCCCACAAACGAGTACACTTCCTATCTGTCAAATAAAATGAAATAAAAATGGAAAAAGAAATTTGACTGGTTCTCCTTTTCTTCATCGTTATCTACCTTTTACTTAGCCTTGCCTAAGCAATGTGCCCACAGAGAGCTTCTGCGTTCTTATTCTGATGTGCCTCCATGGTTGAAGACTTGCTGAAGTGGGAAGCCATCACAGTCCAGAGCACTGGGTAGTGAGCAGTCTACTCTGAGCAATGGGTAATAAGAAGTCTACCATGTATGCAGTCTTGGTCACCTTCAAGGAGAAGTTCTTTGTGAGAGACTCCTTCCCAAGCCCCAACTATTAAAAACCACTTACAAACTCCTCTAAGTAAAAGAAAATAGAAGGAATTGCCCAAATCTAGCATATTGAAAGAAGAGGGTTCCTAGAAAATATTATATCTAACAAGGCTTTGTGAAAATTTCTCAAATCTTAGGCCAATAGGTGTGGATGTAGGCCTCAGCTGGCTGCAAAAGTCTCCCTGAGGACTCTGATCTATTACCAGGGTTGAGAACCACAAACCCAATGATTCCCAACCTTGTGTCAATTGTATTAGGACCAGTACTTAATTTTTATGGAAATAATGAAAATCACAAGATAATCTAACAAACATTTCACAAGCATTCTATAGAGATAACAACATGGCTTACACTGAAGGGTTAGCCTGCGTAACAATCACCTGAAATAGTCCTCTGCCAACTGAAGAATGGAAAATTAGTCCAAATAGAAAACAACCAAATTCCCCCAATGGTACCATCTCCCTCAGTTAAATGCAGGATTCTAACAATGGCCCGGGAGACCTATGATCTCTCCTCCTTACATCTATGATGGTCTACTACTTTCTGTCTTGCACATTCTGCTACACTTGGCTATTTGCTCACACTCCTCAACTGGGCAGGTGGCTCCTGCCTTCCCGGCTTTATATCACTCATCCCCTCTCCTACAATGCTCTGCCCCAGATTCTCAACTGCATAACACACTCATGTCCTTCCAGTCCATTCCTTGAGTGATAGCTTTGTAAGTAGCATTCATCTAGCCACATACTCAGAACTTGTAAATAAGCATATATTAATATCTAATCATATATATGATTATAGTGTGTGTGTGTGTGTGTGTGTGTGTGTGTGTGTGTGT
Organism: Perognathus longimembris pacificus; assembly: GCF_023159225.1. NCBI lineage: Eukaryota > Metazoa > Chordata > Mammalia > Rodentia > Heteromyidae > Perognathus > Perognathus longimembris. The sequence goes on along the minus strand of NC_063178.1, from coordinate 23,820,537 downwards.
GTGTTTGAGCTAGTGCTGGTGCCTTATGCCTATAATCCTAGCTACTCAGGAGTCTGAGATCTGAGGACCATAGTTCAAAGGCAGCCTGGGCAGGAAAGCTCATGAGACTCTTATCTCCAATTAACCACCAGAAAACCAGAAGTGGAGCCATGATTTAAAATGGTTGCGCTCTAGCCTTGAGCATAAAGCTGCTCAGGGACAGCACCCAGTCCCTCAGTTAAAGCCCACAATCACAAAAATATAAACATTAAAATAAATATATGTAGTATATACAAATACATATTTGTATGTATTTATTTGTATTGATTCTTCATGTTTATTTGTGTATATTTATATGTTTAGTACTATATATTTATTCACATACATATATTGTATATATTTGTATGTACATAACTATATATTTGTATATATATTTAAATAAGTATATATTTACAAGTACATGTGCCGTACACCCCACAAACACCCATTACATTCTGATCCCAATTGCCCTTGCCTTTTCTTTCCCCTAGAACTGCTCAATTTCCACATCACTATAGAATCACATTTTCAGTTCATTGCTAATTACCAGTCTTCTGCTACTGGAATATGTGCGTTTCTCCATAAGGATCTTCGCGTGTCCATCAATATGACCCAGTTGTCAGCTAAGACTTGAGGTACGCAGTGCCCACTCAGGACACGGATGTTAAGTGAATATGTGAAATACCTGCCTGGGCTTCTGATACCAAAGGCCTTCCCAGTTCTCCGTATAGGATGCGCATCTTGTCCTGTGATTAATTTAGGCTTCTCAGTGTAGTACCTGCTTGTTTTCTAAGCCTGGCAGGAAAGAATGAAGGGTGAGTATTAGCTCGTAGCCATCGAATTCTGTTCCTAAGATTCCTTTACTTAAATAGAAATTAAGAAAAACTAAACCAAATTATCCTTGACTATTAGCTCCATAGTTCTTTAAGAAATCCCACAATAGCCCAGTGCTTGTTGGTTGCCTGATTTTGAGGACAAAGGAGCGTTCTTTATGCAGCATTTTTATTTTTTACCTTTTGAGAGTGCTGAGGCTTGAACTCAAGACCTAGATATTGTCCCTGAGCTTTTTTTTCCCCTAAAGGGCAGCACTCTACTACTGAGGCCACAGCTCTACTTCATCCTTTTTGTTTTTTAAGTAATTAATGGGAGATACAAGTCTCAAGGAACATTCCTTCCCAGGCTGACTTTAAACCAAGATCCTCAGATCTCATCCTTCTGAATAGCTAGGATTACAGGCGTGAGACACCAGCACTCAGCTTGCAGCAATCTTTTAACTCTTATTTGGTGAAGTAAAAATAACAAAGCAATGCTGTCTATGCAAATCATTCCTAACTCTCAAACTAACGTTTTTCGCTGGAAAAAAATTCTCATTGAGATTATTTCTTACTTGGATTTTAAGTCAAGTGCACGCTGTGGTGAAGACATCTCAACATTTGTCCTCATTTCCTACCATTTGGAGTGAATTAATACCGCTGCCTCAACCCCTACTCCTCAATCACATTCTTCCTTACAAAGGGGCTCTACAAAGATTGCCAGTTCAATGCAAAATCTGTCCTCTCTGGAGAGCAAAGCCTGACTCACATGCTTATTTTGTGTATTTTTTTTTTTTTTTGCCTTTCCTGTCATCACCATGAGGCTGATCAATCAGAAGGGAACACAACAATGTCAGAAAGTAATTGGTAGTTGCTGGGATTTTCCAAATTCAAGAGGTGGTTTTAGAAAGAAAAGCCTGGCTTCTACACTCATCTTCAGCTGTATGAGTAATAGAGAGGAAATTGCAGTGAAAGGTGGGTGGCTTTGAGTATATACGTTCCTTTTGCTTCCCTAGATTTGACACATTATAGAGCAAGCAGCCTTTTTGCACAATTACAAAGCTTTCATGTTGCCTCTTACTTGTCTTTAGATGGCTGATAGGACAAAATTGTGTACAGGCATAATGCATTGACATTTTAGTCTGGAAAGGTTTGGTATTTTTCCTCTCATATAGCTGTATTAGTTCATGTTCTTCATCCTCCATTTAATTTGTTGGAAGTAGCTATACGAGCACGATTTGGAAATGTAGGAAGAAAGCTCTCTTATTATAAAGACAATAAAAATGAAGAGGATATAGCATTCTATGTCAATAAGCCCCTGGAGGATTTCTGATTGAGTTAGAACAGTGGAACAGACAGGGATTAAATAGATAATGCCGCACGAGGCTCTCAAACTGACACACAAACGGGCAAAGGGTGCCTTGGCATGTGGTAAGGAAGAGAACCTGCGTGCCCCATTGCCAAGCGAACCTGAAATCTGTACATGAATCGTGCACAGATGGAAGGGGAACTTGTTCTACAGAAGGAGGTAATTGGGGGCACACCTGCTGGTGGAGTGGCATCTGAAAGCCCTTCTAATTCTGCAGGAGTCATCAGTGTTGGTGAGCTGGGGGATCAGCGTTTTCTCAGGAGGACCTCCCATTCTGGCAAGGGAGTGGCTCTGCTTGTGGCAGGATAAGGACCCTTTCTTGCATCAGAATTGGGGTCTACTAGTTAAATAAGTCCTATTCCACACACCTACATCTTGTCATTCCCAAGGACATTCTGAATGACTGGAATACTCTCAAATCCCCCATCTCTCCCAGAACGGAGTGAGGATATTGCAGTGTCTGTATCTCTCAAGTCACTAAAGCAAAGTCACAAGGAACTCTGTCACCAGAGGCAAGTCACTGTCCAAAGCTATGTTTCCTTTGCTACTCCGGCATCAGATCAGATTGCACAGACTTTCTGCACATAGAGCTACCATGATGGAGTCTGAGCTCAGAATGGGGAGGATTTCCAGAGCTATAATGTCTCTAGAAAATGAGATAAAACAGGACATGAGAGATACTTCAGTCATACAGAATTTACCATAGGAAGGGAACCATGAAGACTGAAGCCAATTTCATTGATTCAAAGCTGAGCTATTGACGTCTGGGGAAATGAGATGGTTTTCCCAGCACCTGGGTCATGTGGTTAAGAAATCACATCTGCTAACGTTTTATTCTGTTTTCTCTCCCTGAGTCATGAGAGTCCCTTGAATAGACTATCCTTCTAAGACTCAATGGCATATCCTGTGTGGCAGAGAGGGTTCTCAGATGAAGCCCGAGCCACATTTGCAATCAAGAGACAGGCATCACCTTCAGGGCAGAGCCTACTTGCACGCCTTGATGATTTCTTTGCAGAAAGTAACACAAATTTTGCAAAACCCAATTTATCCTAAATGAGAATGAATTAAGGTCTCTCCATAAGACTAGTAAAAAAAAAAGACTTACAGGTCAAAGGACTAAGTGACTTTTCTACCAGTCAATGACCCATCTTTCCATTCAGTCTCTTATGGATTTAGTCTTGAGTCTCAGGAAAGCAAATATATTTTGCTAAGAGTTTAATTAAGAGAAAAACATTCAAGAAATAAATGTCCACCCACTGGCATCAGATAATCCAACAACCATGGTAGAAGTTAACAACATACTCCTTAGTTTATGCAAATACTGTCACCTGGAGTTGTACAGTGCACAAACAATATAGAGTCAGGGATGGAAATGAGGGAATCAAACTTGGTTCTGTTATTGTTAGTGGGGAAAACTTTATGTAACCTCTTTAACTTCTAAGACCTCAGTTTTCTCTTAAAAAACAGATTAGTAATCAATTCTTGGTAGGAGTTAAAATTATATGACTAGCTATATATACCCTTTTTGTGCCTTTTGCTATGCTAGAGAAGCTAGATGTGTCTATGGAACTAGATTTTATTTTTGAAGGAAGGCAATGTTTTGGCTCATTCTAGAACTTTCTTTGCATTCTCTCTGACTTATTTCCTAGGAAGAAATCTCCTAGGATGAGATTCATTTTGTACATAAGCCACAATTGCCTCCAAGACAGCTTAGCCACAGTCGCTCACAAGAGATTCTGATTAGACCCCTGAGAGTCACGAGCTGGAGTTGAGTCAGCTGTGTCTCCTTCTAAATCTGTGCCTGGTCGTGCCTGAGCCCTGACAGGACCCCCTCCCCTGGCTTCAGAGAAGTGACTTCCAATGGAGATGTACACAAGGAGCTGTGTGGCTCATCACAGGATGCATCCAAGTCAGGAAATAGCAGCAAACAGGTTTCTCTGCCTTATTGTCAGATAACGTGTTCAGTATATTGTCCCGATAGTATAGCTACAGCCATGGGAATACTGCACAACCATACCAGGGCATGTGTCCATTCCCTTTGGATCAAAAATTATTCATACATAGATATTCAGATATCAGATGTTCAGATCATCATTCTAGTGCTTATTCTGGACTTTATAAAAGTTAAATAACTTATGCAATGACACAAAGTAAGTAGTTAGAAGGTCCAGGATTACAAATTAAATTAAGCTAATGTTTATCAATGCTTTAAACAAGAATGCCTAGAATCTTCCTTTAGACTTTTAACAGATTCTACATTTAATTTTCTCAAGTGAATGCTTCATGAATAAAATCTCTAACCATGTCAACATTATCCCATGAAGAGGGAACTAAAACTTTCATATTTGCTATTATACAACTTCTGCAACAACCACAAGGTCCAGGAAAGAGAAAACTACTAATTTGGCTCTTTTTGTACATTATGAATGGTAGGAAAAAGCAATGAATTTTGTCTTGGTATGATGGCACACACCTGTAATTTCAGCTACTTGGGAAACAGGGATGAGAGTACTGTTGTTTGAGTTCAGCTAAAACGAATATTAGCAGGACTATCTCAAAAAAAGCTTGCTAAGCTGTGAATACCTACAGTCCTATCTACTTGGAAGGAAGAGATAGAAAGACCAGAGTCCAAGGCCAGCCTGGGCAAAAATTCCAGACCCTATCTGAAAAACAAAACCTAAAAGTGAAAGTACTAGGAACTAGTAGATAACTTGTGAGCATGGGTGGTACCATCAGAAAAAAGAATGTTTATCTTTATTAGCATGAAAGTGGATGCCTCAAAGGGATTTCTTAAATAATCTATGATTCATCATCTCTTCAACATTCTTTTTCTACATCTAGCTGAATTTCAGCATAAATTAACATTCATTGCAATTTTTTGCCTTCACTGGTACAGATTACACAAATTTTACTTACATAAGCAAAACCATTTCTATTATAACTTCAAATATAATCATCTTGCCAGCCAGTAAGTATTAACAGAATATTTCCTCCTTCGATGACCCACAAATCTTGTGTCTCAAAGGAAATAACGAACTACAGAACTTGCTATGTGAATTTTTGCCTCATAATAGGTTTTTGTCATAACTTTTTCATTAACTTTTCTAGACTGCCAGATCAATGGAAACTCAGATATTTTAAAACCATTGAAGTGAAACCAATACCTCTTAGCTAAGCAAACCAACAGACTAAGCTCACTCTCGTCCATTTCTCCTCTAATCCATTTCTCCATACTTCTGACCATACAAACAATTAATTTGAAATATATAAGGTGTTTTCCTTTGGAAAAACATCACAAAACTAAGCTCAGCCCCTGCTAAACAACTGGAAATCTTTTTGCCAACTTTGTTAAAAGCAATACATAGTAATAGTAAAGAGACACTAACTTTGTAACATTACAAGTCAAAGTTTCTGCTGACTCTACAATTTGGCTTTATTTTCCTTGATCCATACACAGTTTCTATACACACCCAAGTCTATTGCAGATTTCATTCTGAAAAGTCAATATCCAAGGGCATATTTTAAATTAATCAAATCTGTTTCTGAGAGATAAGCTAAATGAGTTCTTTAAAAGGAGAATGTGAAATGCAAACGTACGTATTCATTATATTTGGCTTCAAGAAATAGCCTTACATAACCCTAAAGTGGATTAAAAATGATGACTAAAATTCAACTTCTGGTTTGAAACCAATACAAACACTCTGAAAATTGGTCTCTACAGTCATACATTGTCCTTGGTTTGCTTTTATGCACTTATATTGTTATATAAATGATAAGATTGCAATTTAGTCATGTCAGTTGGGATTTATTAATGACCCTTATATGCTATACTTATATAAAAGATCCATACACAGTGTCTGCCTGAGTAGTAAAGCCTTGGGTAAAGATAAAAGACCCATGTATAAAGTAATAAACAAAAAATAGATATATAAGATTAAACATCTCATAGTGTCTCCATGCCATGACATGCCCTACAGACTCTGTGGTTCATTTGCTAGCCCTCAGTGTGGCTAATTCTTTCCAATATAACTGCTACCTAGAGTAGCCTCAAAAGGAGACCTTTTGACCAAATGGGAGATGACCATGGTCCTTTGATTTGAGAATAATTTTAGCCTATTTATAGAAAAGAAGGAAGAAGGAGGAGGAGGCGAGGGAGGGGAGGAGGTAGGAAGGGTGGAGGGAAGGCGGAGGAGAAGAAGAGCAGCTTCAGTAACAGTAACGAAGAGATCTGGAGCCATTTCCATTGGCAAAAAAATTCCTGTCTTGGGAATACTCTAAATCTTCAAATTTCTACATATTTCTGAATCAGGAGGAGCCTGAAAGAGTCTAAACTATAGCTCCCTTGGAAGATAACCATTTTTATGGTAATTGTCCCAGGCCTGTCAAATGTATTTAGCATATATCAGACATTCAATAATCCATACCTGCTTGATTAAAATAAGTGATTAAATAAGTGAATTCATCTTCTTTATAATTGTTAAAACACAAGACAAATGAACATAAAATACATAAAATATAGCACATTGCAATAAGCAAATGCTTACCTTTAAAACAGCTTAGTCTAATATTCAAAAGTTGACTCCACAAAAATGAACCAATTGTGAAATGCTAGGGCGACAATGATAGAAGATTGCTTGATAGCTTTGGTAGTGTCTCAACTGTTTCATTCATTAAAGGTTTTGTCTTCAGAAGGTGGTGCCTATTGGGAGATGACAGAGCTTTGACCTAGTGTGAGGACTTTAGGTTATTGGAGATAGACTCTTAAACCAGATCCTGGGACGCTGGGCTCTTCTCTGTCTGTTTGCTTCCCAGCCACCATTATGCAAACAGTTTCCTCCATTACATACACATTCCCTGCCAACCACAGCCCGAATCCAGGCCAAGAGGCTAAAGATTGGAACCTTTGAAACTATGATTCAAAATGGATTTCCTCCTTAGCGGTTTATTTTCTCAGGCACTTTGTCACAGCATCATAAAACTAAGTTTTCTTTTGATTTAATGTCTACACATGTGGAATTGACATGAATCAAGGTGTGTTGTACTCATAAATGATAACCTCTTTTTAAAACTACTTAAAAATAAGACTTTTTAAACATATGTAATGAAGATTACTCCATCGAATTTAATACATCTGGCCTTCTTCTAGCCTCTTAATTGGTATGGTGGTTATTGAAGTTTTAATTTCCAGTGCTGAGATATTATCTCTTGAACTTGTAGTTGGCACTGGTATAGATGCCACTGTAAAGTAAATTGTTGAAACACTATGGGTAAATTTCAATATTCTTGAGTGTCTGAAATGAGGCTAATTTCTGATTTATCAAGTAAAATTAAGACATCAATTAGTGATTATAAACATACATAGATTCCCAGCACAGGAAAGGGGGTCCCAAGAATCCCTCCTTGATCATATCGTATACCAAATGTTATTTATTTCTAGTGCTACGTCTCAGCTGCAGGTCTGAGCTCCCCTTATGTAATCAGAATGACCCTCACAAGGAAGCCCGGCCAGCTCCACCCTGGGTGATCCAGTTCTGCAAGCAAAAACGGTAAGCAATTGCCCACCTGGAAGCCTGGACTTTTGAAAGAGTGTCATTACAGAAATCATTTTCAGGGAGGTTGCTATGGTTTCTGGGTTGCACTTTCAGCTCTCTCTATACTTGGGTGATTTTAGTTAATCAATGGTAAGTCACAGTGTAATCATTTTCTCTTCAGCGAACACAAGGGCAAAAAAAGAAAAAGAAAAAGCCTGGAGTCTCTTGCACAATGTCACTGCTGACAGTTATTTTTAGCTAATATATATATATATATATACATATATCTCATATATATGTGTGTGTGTGTATATATATATGAGTTGAAATCACTCTTCAATTCAGGAGCTGGCGTTTTGAGAATTATCAGAAAGATCTATACCCAAGTGATCTTTCTAGACTGTACTTTAGAAGGATACTCATCTAGGGATGAAGTGAAGAAGAAATAAACCCTGCCGGGGAAGAATCTTGGAATTTCATTACCTCTGCAAGGTGTGCAAGTGCTGAGAAACCAGAGTTTGTGATTCATAGTACTCTAAGTCCCATCCTTCAGATTTCTGTCAAGTTTATTTAATGAGTTGATTAAAAGAACAAGAAACTATCCCATATAGAATCAAATGCTAATAAAATATGAGAAAAAATCCTATTAAGATTGCAGAAAATCAGGAAACAGAATGATCACAATTATAAATGGCTTGGGAGATCAATACACAGAAAAATTAATAATCAAGAATGGACACCATCTTTCTAGTCACACAAGTGGATTTGACATAATGTAAGAATTTCCCATTTGTTTGATTGCTGATATGTTTAATAAATCCAAATTTGGGGGCAGATGTTGGCATGAAGACCAACAAGATTCAAACTTTGGTCATGTTCACAGAGCCCATTCCACTTCCTTTCAGTTCAGACAATGCTTACAGAATGTGAAAAGACACCCAGAACTAGAGATCTTAAAAATAATTAGGACTTGTGGATTGCAATGTCAAAGAGGGAATAGTGGGAAATACAAAGAAGGAAGATGAGAGAGAGAGAGAGCAAGAGAGAGTTTTGGGTCTTGAGGAACATTATTTCTGTACATAGGAATGATCAACCATTGAATAACTTTGAAAATCTTAGAAAACATAGAGACAAAAAAAAAATCAGTCACATCATTCCCAAGCCTTTTTCCCCTTGAAATCAATTGCTTAATTTATTCTGTATGATGTGCCTCCCTATTTACAAATAGACACAGAGAGATACATCTCTCTACAAAAAAAATTTGTTTTTTGTTTTGTTTTGGGTTTTTTTTTTGACTACATGAAGAGACAGCCTGAGCTTTAACATACCATCAGACCATATGACAGAAATTATGGTGATGCAAAATATATGAGAGTAATAAGTTTTGAGATAATATAGACTTAGTATAAATTTCCCCTTACTTTCTCTTACTTTGAAAAACATGAGAAATTGGGGAACTCAGATTTATCAAAAAAAGCCCCAAGTGTTTTATAATAGCAATGTACACTATTTTCCTTTAGATCCCAATTTTACTAATTACTTCTTGATGCTTTAGGTGGACAATACTTACATTATTAAAATTCACTAAACATAATATTTTGCTGAAATGTCAGTTTGAAAATTATGAAGAAAAGTTTAACATGGGTTGTATCTCTCTGAATATTTTTTTTTCCAATTCAGAAAGCAACATTCAAGCCAGTTGCTGGTGGTTCACACCTGTAATCCTAGCTATTCAGGAAGCTGAGACCTGAGGATTGAGGTTTGAAGCCAGCCCGTGCAGGAAAGTCCAATACCAATACTTATTACCAAAAAACTCCTCAGAAAAATCTGGCAGTGGCTCTCTGGCTCAATGGTAAAGCACTATCCTTGAGCACAGAGGCTGAGACAGCACCTAAGCCCTGAGTTTAAGCCCATGACCATGAAATGAAGAGAAAAGAAAAGAAAGCAACATTCAGATCATTTCATAGATGAGTCCTATCAAATATCTAAGGACAGTATAATTCCAAATCAATTATTTCTAGAACAGAAATAAAAACATGAGATTTTTCTGGAACTCACTATATAATGCTGTTATCGTTACATTCGGTGGTGCACTATAGCCACTCCACATAATTTTATGTGAGATTTTATTACACATCCCTTCCCAACTCCCTATTTACTGAACTCACCTGGTAGCTTAAATCAACATGGTGAGAACATTCATCTCACAGAAATCAGTAAATCTACAAATTAAGATGGCCTTTCCTCCCTTCCTTCTTTTCTTCTTGTCTTCCCTCCCCCACCCCTTCCTTCTTGAGCTACTTACAAGTCAGTGGAGGTAGACAGTGAAACCCTGCCCAAAGAAGGAAAAAGGAAAGGAAAAGAGAGGAGAGGGGAGGGGAGGGGAGAGGAGGGAAGGGGAGGGGAGGGGAGGGAAGGGAAGGGAGAAAGGAATAAGCTAAGAATAGTTCAGACTTCCTAAAGACGTGTCTTACCATAAGCCATCACGACTAGTCTCTCGTAAATCATACTGTGTGGTCTTGTTCCATAAATAGACAAACCAATCCACAATTAGCACTAGGTATATACAAATATTTCATGCATGATCAATGTGGAAAGTCATAAACGGAAAGAGCAAAATGATGATTTGTCAACTTAAAAATCAGTATTTATTTACATAAGCATTCATTCTCACATTTGCAGACCGACTGGGGTAGAAAATAATTTCTCATATGAATTTTAAAAAGCATACACTATAAAAGAAAATTATGAGGATGATAAAAATTTTCTTCTCATCAAATGACAGAATGAAAAAAAACAGAGAAGCTAAAAGTGAGAGAAGGTAAAAACCACACCTGTCCAGTAAGAGACTCATATGCAGAAAAATAAATAAAATAGATAAGACACAATTCCCAAAAGAGGACATATGGCTAGGTAATTAACAAATAAAAGTATTCTCAACCTTATTGGTATTTAGGACAAAGAAGATTAACAAAAGAATGAAATATCCATTGATATAAATAAAAATCAGACAATGAAATGATCAGAGAGCAGAACAAGTAATGTTAATATACTGCTGGTGGGAAAGTAAATTAGTACAACTGTTTTGCAGAACCATCTGGCATTATCTAACTTGCACCAAGGAGAACCTTGTGGATGTGTAATGATTACAATGATTGTTTGCAATGGCTGATAATGGAGAAACAAATAAAATGCCACTTAATATAAATGAAAACAATAACACATAAATGTTACCCAAGTTTAGAAAGGAATGATGGACTGGCAAATATGAAATTCAAAAACATAAAATTTCTGAGCCAAAAAGCAACAACACATTTTAATTCAATGCAGCGAAATAAATCTGTATTTTTCAGCTTGCGTACATATATGGTAAAACTGTAGAGAAATAAAGAATTATGAACTAAATACTCAGAAATTTTTCTGATGAAAAGAGGGGAAAAAAAGGATACAGAAAGAGCTCACAGAATTTCAAAGGTATTAGAAATGTTTTATTTCTTTAGTTGTTTGGAGGGTATGGGGTAATCATTTTTCTTTAATCTTTCCCTGCAAAAATGTATTAAATTCCATGATAATAGTAGTCACCAAATAAAAGTATTTAAACGTTCTTTTCCCTTTTTCTTTTCTCTTTTTGATTTTTTTTCTGTTTGGGGGGAAGGAAGACTTCTGGCATTTGGACTGAGATTGCTTGGCTTACTTGCTCAGCTGATGCTCTCCCTGAGCTCTGTCTACTGCCCTGCTTTTTGCTGGCTATCTTGGAGATGGGGTCTTTTTTAAATCTATTGTAAAGGTGATGAGCAGGGATTTACAGTTACATAAGTAAGGTAATTAGTACGTTCCTTTTAAAACAGTTACCCTCTCCTTCATGTTCTCCAGCTTACCACTCCCTACTCCCTTCCCTCCCAGATTGTAAAGTTCATTTCCCACATAGTGTCTAGTGAGTATCATTGTTGCATGAGTTCATCTTTTGTCTTGCTGTTCCTATTATTCCCTTTCTCTTCCACAGATTAGATAAGCGTATATACAAGACAAACAGCACAGAAACTAAAACAGAAAGAAAAAATATAGAAATGACTGCCTACAGGAAATAAAAGGAACCTCAAAGTTTCCAAGTCTTGGAGTTCATTTTTATATGCTTCATTATATATGGTGCTATGCACTTAGTGACTGGGCTATTGTGATCCCCTGTGAAGAATATCACACACACATTTGAGTTATTACAAACGAGGGAAACCATGCAACCTATACTTCTTTGGGCCTGGCTTGCTTCACCTAATATAATTTTTTCCAGGTCTTTCCATAGATGGAGTCTTAAAGACTCTAGCCATGATCGTCCAGGTCTCAGCCTCCTGAGTGGCTAGGATGATAGATGTGAGTTGCCAAGTGCCTATCCAAGTTATTTTTTGAGGCAGGATCTCAAAGATGAATTTGGCCTTGAACTCTCAGTCCTCTTGTCTCTCTCTTGAATGCTGGAATTTTAGGAATTGACCACCACACTCTTTTGTATTTAAGCTTTTGTCTCTCATACACACAGACACAGAAACACACACACACACACACACACACACACACACACACCAATTGTCAGATTACCAACAAAATATTCAGTGGGACACACTAGTTCTCCCAAAGGCCACTCCAAGGGTGCCCTTTGTATTACTACCTTCAATTTCATCACGGCCATCTAAAAATTTGGTAGTTTCTAAGGGCATTAAAATCTTATCTATTGGACAACTCTCCTAAGAGTGCACCTAACTGTCAAGAATGTCCCAACAATTTCTGTTGGTGCTCTCAAGAAAAGTGATCAAATACAAAGTAGGAAGAGCAAACAGTCCACAAAGAGGCTCTTAGATTTCTGGCCATCAGAGCCAGCCTCATTCACCCACAGAATCATCAGTACTGGTAACAACAATTTGCTTAATGGCAAATTTCTGTAAAACATGAAGTGAACGCCACGAGCAGAGCTAGTATTCTCAATCTCATAGATACAGTAGACAACATGAATGCAATCTTCATTTGAGCAAAATATTTTCTAAGAGTCTTCATAAACTTAACCACTCTCACTTGCAGAGTGACACATACAAAAATACAAGGATTTTTCTTCTCATTTTATTGAACAGTTAAAATCAAACAGTGCCTTGGAAATTTTTTCAGAAAGTAGCATATTAATGACTATTACTCAACACCCCACTCCTAGTTCTTATTATAATACCATTCACCATGCAGGAGAAATCATCTTACGGCTATTTGCTTTGGAGCCCCTTCAATACACTTTGCTTATCTCATTAAAATATGTACCTGAAGGTTCTGTGTGTGTGTGTGTGTGCGCGCGCGCGCATGTGTGTGAATGCATTTATGTGTACAAAATCAAATGCAAATGAAACATTCATCCTTATGTAAAGAATCTCCTTAGCAAAATAGGTGAAATGTAGATCATTTTGCTTTAGTTTCCTCTAATTTTTAATATTACCTGTTCCTATGATATGAAATTTGTCTTCCATTTCCATTAAAATTCTTCTTGCCAAGAAACAGCTAGTGTATCAATATCAGAGAGTGCTATTATTTCACTTAGAGGAACAGAATAAATGAGTACAAAGATTAAAACAGACTCAGTCAATAAGTTGGAAATTTCCAAAGATCATATGACCTCAGGCTGCCCACTTCTGGCTCCTAGCTACTCAGGAGGCTGAGCTCCAAGGATCACTGTTCAAAGTCAGCCTGGGCAAAAAAGTCCATGAGACTCTTATCTCCAATAAACTACTAAAAAGCTAGAAATGAGACTGTGGCTCAAGTAGTAGAGTGCTAGCCGAGAGAGAGAGTTTTCAAGTGTAGCACCCACCCAAGCTCTGAATTCAAGCCCCAGGACACACACACACACACACACACGCACGCACGCACGCACGCACGCACACACACACACACACACACACACACACACACACACAACCTATAATATGATCTCAGGGAAGGAGTGGCCCCTACAGCCCCTGGTCAGCTCTGACTACCCAGTTGACACACCAAAGGAGCATGGTCACCCATGAATTTGGGGCTACCCACCCCACAGACAGGCCACTCAGCTAGCCACAAGGCCTGTGCAAATCGTTTATGCCCTCATTTCAGATTGCAGAACACATGCATCTGTCACTGTTATGCTTGACTGGTGCTAGCTTGTGGCATATGAGCAGCTGAAGAATAAATTTAGGGACATTATTAACCATGACCAAAATGTGCCGCTCTATTTCACTAGTCTAAAATAACAGTCCTGGTTTTGCTAAAATGCTAGTCATGTTAGTATTAGAGCATATGTATTGCAAATGCTGGTAGTTAATAAATGTATATTCAAATAACTCTTAGGGAAGACATTTGTAATGGGTATGTATTTTCCAGTATCCTACCCCCAAAAATAAAGAAATTAGGGGATTTTTAAATGGCTAGTTTGAAGGGCACATAAGGAGGCTGGAATTTAAGGGAGAGATGACTTTTTTGTGTGTTTTGCAGGACTTTGTTTATGTTGTAAATATAAAATGACTTAAGAAACATTCTGAAGGGCTGCCATGACTAATAACATCCTACATCCTGGGGGAAATAGAAGTACTAAAATATAATCTGGCTTTCCAAAGATGGTCTAGTGCCCGAAAGGAAATTATGTATGCAACAAAGGGTTGCCCTAGGAGGAATGAAGAGGAGATAATGAAATTCCTACAGGCTGAGTCTGGAAGCTTTGGGAAGTCTCTGGATGAAGAAGAGGAAGTTAAGCATGATAAAGTCGTTATGTAATGAGAAACTAGCTATACCACCCCAGCAACAGGACAGACACCAGACAATAAACAGCAAGATGTAAGTGCCTTGACCTTGACGTAGTCTTTTAGAGAGGAAGGACTTTTTCAGATTGGTTGAGTGTATTAAAGACTGGAAAGGAGGACAGTTCCTTAACTGTTAATCACATGGCTGAGGAATGACAAAATAAGAAAGAAGCTGGCCAGGGTGTTGGTGGCTCATGCCTGTAATCCCAGCTCGTCAGGAGGCTGGGATCTGAGGACTGAGGTTCAGAGCCAGCCCTGAGGTCAAGCAAAAACAAAAACAAAACACAACCTTGCTTCCCCATGGCTCAACACTCTGAATTCCTCTACCTCAGAGGACAGCCTTGTTTTGGGCTGTAATTTTCAATTTATATAGTTTCTGATTATGGTGATATATGCTATATTAAGTATCTAATTGGAGTTTAAGAGTCTCTCTACTATCTTCATATTCACAGATGGAAAAAGTTCCCCAGGGAAAAATTGTCATTATTAATTATTATTATTGTTCTTTGGCTCATTTTTATTAGCTTACCTTAGTTATATGAGGGGCGGGGGATGTGTTGCATTTCCATACACTGACAACGTATTCCCAGTCTTATCCCCTCTATCATTCCCTCTGCCCTCCCTTCCCAAACAATTACAACAGATCCATTGTTCTAGTTTCATATCGCAAATAATCTATTTCAACTGTATTCAACCTCCCTCATCCTTGTTACCCAATGCTGTCTCACTGGAAACCTACCACACACCAAGTCTATTAGTATCTTTCCCCATATCCACCCCACTATTGATCAATAGCTTTCATTGGGTTTCTTTGTGATCTATTGATTGATGGGGTACACTGTTGCTACGTAGCTCAAGCTTGTTTTGATTTGAGATCCTCAGCCTCTCCATTGCTGTGATAAGAGGCATACACTACTATGCCTAGAACTGGGGAAACAAACAAAACACAAGCAAACAAAAACAAACAACCCCACCATAATTTAATGGAGAATATATTACAACATTTCTGTTTGCTTAATTTCACTTAACATGATGATCTCCAGTTCTATCTATTTGCCTACTAGATATCTATATTTATTATGATTATAGGAACCATTAAAGTGAACAAAAGTGCTATTGGCATAATATGTTTTGCTTCCACTTTCTTCAGGAACCTTCCCCTCTCTGAAACCATCAAACCATCTTGCTTTCAGATAGAAGTACAGGAAGGCTCCAATCCTCAGCACCCTACCTTGAGTGTCCAGAGATAAGGCTCATTGGAAATCTCCCGACCTCCTACTATAATGCTGAGACTCCATAGTGAAGTTTAAAATGTACCTTTTTTTTTTTTTTGGGCCAGTCCTGGGCCTTGGACTCAGGGCCTGAGCACTGTCCCTGGCTTCTTCCCGCTCAAGGTCAGCACTCTGCCACCTGAGCCACAGCACCCCTTCTGGCCGTTTTTCATATATGTGGTGCTGGGGAATCGAACCAAGAGCTTCATGTGTAGGAGGCAAGCACTCTTGCCACTAGGCCATATTCCCAGCCCCTAAAATGTACCCTTTTTTAAAAACCTGAAACTACTATCAATCCAGATACTTGGTGCTTAATCTTCCTTTAAATATTGAAATTCATTTAAATCAGACTAAATGTATTGCTAGGAAATGAGAAATGCTCCCTAGAGGCTAGTTCCTGGTAAAACAAAGACACTGCTACCACCAGAGATCCTTGTTACTCAAATGTACCAAACACTATTACAGGATCCCTGATATAATAAATAAATTGTGCTAATTTGCATGCCAAATTCATGGAGAGCTCAGGACAAAGAAAAGCATGTTGATGGGCAGAGAGCACAGACAATTAAAGCAGTCTGGGATTAGCAGCTGCTCCTAAGTAGCCAACTGGCTGTGGATATTCACATGTACATAGGCCTTGGAAAAGTGAGACTGGTTGCTAGCCAGCAGCCTAGGCCCAGAGATTCGGACCCCACTTGACTGGGCTTTTTCTTGTAGCTCCCTGGAGTGTCAACCTGAGTTGGAAAAGATTAAAACAGTTGCAAGGAACAATCCTGGAGTTCTGGATTCTACAATCTGAAGTCAATCCTTCCTGTCTCTCTCTGTCTCTGTCTCTTTCTGTCTCTCTCTCTCTCTCTCTCTCTCTCTCTCTCTCTCACACACACACACACACACACACACACACACACACAAGTATGCCTAAAGCACTAAAACCCCTATGGCCTGAGTCAGTTTTCTGCCCTGACTCACAGGACACTGACTGGAAAACACTACACTATAAATGATAAAGAAAGACTCAACTACCAGATTGGTTGCTTGAGTCTAGTCCATTTTTATTAAGAAATATTTGATGTGATCCCCTCCCTCATGTATGGGATATACACAAGAACACCCTAGGGAAGCTGGGAGGAAGGCACAGAATGAGTGGAAAGCGGGTGAAAAATAATAATAATACAGCAGAGGGGACCATCAGCTACATCAGACATGGGATGGGAAGGAGGGAAGGAGTGAAAGAAGGAACAGATATTACTAAACAAAAGGAAAGTAATGCACTTACCACCCGAAATGGAGGAAATGATTTTATTGTTAAAGTTCATAAAGTTCTTAAGCTTTGTAGGGTAGAATGATAATTTTCATCATTGTGAAGGTTACACTGTGTACTATGAAATATATATATCAACTTAAACTCAATAAAAAAAAGAAATTGATGTGAGCCAAGTACTGGTAACTCACGCTCGTACTTCTACCTACAGGAGGTGAGGGGAGGGGGTGGGGGGTTGAATTCTGAGGAGGCTGGATCGAAGCCAGCCCAGACCACAAAGACCTTGAGATATTTATTTCCAAATAACCACTAAAAAGACAGAAGTAGAGCAGTGGCTCAAGTAGTAGTGTGCTAACCTTGAGCAAAAAAGCTCGGGGACAGTGCCCAGGCTGTGAGTTCAAGTCTCAGGACTGGCACACACACACACACACACACACACACACACACACAAATTAATGTGGAAGAAGAACATTTTAACTCCAAGTTATATAATATAAAAGTTATATTCTCACCACAAAGGAAAAAAGTTACAGGAAAAGCCTATGTATCTATAACCATGATTGGCTGAACCCTCAGCATTCTGATCATCTTGAATTACTCAGCTCATTCCAGACTTGCTATAGGAACAAATGTCTATGCTGTTATTGAATTTTTCTTCCTCAATCCGATTCTCAAGCTCACAGACAATGGAGTTACAGTTAACCGTATAGCGTTCCGTTTTTCTCAAGCCCATCCCAGTACTTTCATGCTCTCTTTCTGTCTCATAGTTACAATCTATCCAGGTTTTTATGAAATCCTCAAAGTTATTGATCTGAGCCTTATTGTCTTTCTTCCTTATCAATGATTAATGATCCACATGAGTTTTTCTCTCATTGCTCTCTATTCCCTTCAATTCCTCATATTTTACAATATACAAAGCCTTAAGTAATAAAGACCTATCCTAGGAAGAATGATTGCCTATTAATCTTCTGGTCATTTATAAAGTTTTCATATTTCCTGCTGCCTTTTTGTTTACTCCTAAATGTACCTTATGCTCTCCTTCTAACAAATACTCCTCGATTCCATGTTCTCCCACCCCAGCATTTGCTTCTCCTGACTGAAGATGAGTTTAGCTACTGTTGATCATCTCAAGGTTTCCTGTTTAAGGACCACATGAATGCTTGCATTACTATCTGTACAGTACAACAAACTCTGCATAGCTGTGCCCATTTATTGTAATACTTCCTGGCAGAGATGCTAAATGCTTTAAAAGCTTGGGTAATATCCTAGGAGTGATGCAATGTAACAACTCTTCCCAGAAATTTGAAGACCAGATGGAACTACAATGGACCAAACTCATGAATTTATCTCAGGCCTACTATATTGTGCTACAAGAAAGTACAAACAGAGATAGACCTATGAATATAATACCCAGGCAAGGCAAAAGCCACGTGGTAAAACTATAGATTCCTGAATCATTCATCAGTGGAGCTTTTGTTGTTGTTCGTTTATTTGTTTGCTATTGCCCTGGTGCAGGTTCTATTAAGACTGTTGCATTAGTATTATTTCTACTAATCAGTTCTCAGCCCTCAGAGACCACTACATTGACTCCCCTGAGTTTCATGTCTTTCCTGCTACTTTGTTTTGTACTACTACTATAATTACAACTACATGTTAGACAAATTAATGACTTTCACTGTATCATTTCTATATATTCATATATTATGCTTTGATCATGTCTGCCTTCCTTCCTTTATCCCCATTTCTATCTCTTCCCAGTCCCTCATAGTCATATTTCTTCTACTTTCTAGTTATCTTTTTTCTACATGGAGAGAAAACATGGCCTTCTGTGTCTGGCTCATTTCATTTAATGTGATACCCTCTGGTTCCATCCATTTTTCTGTAAATGACATGAATTCATTTTTCTCTATTGCTGAATGATATTCCATTACATGTATATTATTACACACATACATATTATATTATGTATATATACATAATATTTTCTTTAGCCATTTTTTTATTGGTGGACACCTAGATTGATTCAATAACTTGGCTATTGTGAATAGCAACAAAATAAACATAGGTATGCAGGTACCTTCTCAGTATACTGACTTCATTTCCTTTGGATGTATAGTCAGCACTAGAACAGCCAGCTGGATCATATGAAAATTCTACTTTGAGGTTGTTTCTTTTTTGGGGGGGGGGGTATCTTGTTGGTCATGGGGCTTGAACTCAGGGCCTGAGTGCTGTCCCTGAGCTCTTTTTCTCATGGCTAGTACCCTACCACTTTGACCCCCAACTCCACTTCTGGTTTCTGAGCCATTAATAGGAGATGAGTCTTGTGGAATTTCCTGCCTGGGCTGGCTTCAGACTGTGATCCCAAGATCTTAGCTCCCTCACTACCAGACAGGAGCAGGAAAAGTCTGTACTCGTGAAAGGTTTTTTTTGGATATAGAGCAGACTACAATACCAAGGCTGGCTTTTCCAAAGGAATGTGTGATTTGAGTGTAATAAGGGATACAACTGCCATGGAACAAGGTGTTGTATACAACCCTGTTCCTGGTCCTAGGGACTTGGGTAGTGAGAGAATAAATAGGCCAGTGTTCCACAAAAGAGCTTCTGGTTTAAGAGAAAAGAGAAAAAAAGTTGAACTATCTTTGAGAAGACAAAAGGGGGTAACCTAGATAGCTGAGGAAGCTTTGTCACTCATAAATATTCCATTTACCTTCCACTGGGGAGAAAGCCCCTACATGCACTGTGTAACATCATTTCAATTAAAATATTGTCATGCTTATGCTAACTCTATAAAGCATCTAAATGGGTTTCCCCAGTTGAGGCTGTGGCCAGATGTTTCCAAATCTGATACCAAAATGACTCTGAGCAGCTGAGATCCTTATGGTGGGAAGAGAAGGGTTGAGCACCATTGTAACAGCAGGTTCAAGTAACAAATAGCAGGTTCAAATGAGGGGACATAATCCTGGGCACGGGAGTAACTTTCTCATGATCTGGTGGCCTGGGAAACACTTAGATAAAAACTCAATGTACAACAAACAGAGACCAAATACTTTTCCCAGAAAGGAGGTAGCACCAGTAGCCTGGAAAACATTAAGACAATATAAGGAGTAACACGAGCATGCTCCGAGCCTTGATTCACCCAAGGGGCTCCTATGTGTGCCAAATACATTTTGTTCCTAAGGGGACCCCAAAAACCATTCCCTCACCAAAGCTGTATCACACAGCGGTCACCCACAAGGAAAATGGAGTCCCATGGAAACATATTTCTCCAAAATATTCTTGCTTCTTTGGAAGGATTTGTTTCTCACCCAGAAAACCAAATGTGTCTTTGCAGGAACCCCCTTGCTGTCTTACCTTGCCATGTAAGCCTTTTGTCCACTTTTGGCTAATTTACTCTTACACAGGTTTCCAAGACACTAGTTTTAAAATGCCTATTGTTTTGTCTGCTCACAGAAACACAAGTGGAAAGTCCAAAGGAAAGACATGGCACATGTGATCATTTACATAGGAAATTATTTTTAAACACACCCTCCATGTCTTTCAACTGACATGTGCCAATATGTCTTCTTTCAATAAAAGATATACCTAGTTGTCCTGATCATCTTTTCTTTCTCTTCTTCTGCTCCCTGCCTCCCAGTCTCCTTTACTCACTCTCTTGTCTTTCACTTTCTCCCGCTCCCTCTCCCTCTCTCCTCCATTCATTTTCCATTCATTTTGGATATAGAGCAAACTACAATACCATATTCTCTCCTCCATTCATTTTCTCTCCTCTCATTCTCCTTTTTCCCTTTCTTTCTGCTTCTTTTTTTCTGTGTAATGCTAAGGATGTGACCAGGGACCTGGTGCATGAAAATGTCATCACTGAGCCACATCTTCAACCCCATGAACATTTATCCTTAAAACAATAAGGAATATATATATATATATATATATGTATACACACACACACACATACATTTGGATCAGTTCTATTCTTTCCTTATGACTTGAAAAACTATGTGTTTTGCTTACTCATCAGATTGCCAGGAACTTTGTCCAGATAAGGTTGGAATTGGTGGACAGTTTTTAGGGTTACTGCAATCATATAAAGAGGAAAGAAACCATGTTGTGAAATCAAGGGAGCTTTTCCAGGTGGCTTTTTGGGGTGAGAGGATGTGTTCTGGTTCCCTGGTCCCTCGAGCAATGAGAAACAAAAGTTTCTAGACTAAGCAGCAAATGGGACTTTGGAAAGAACTCACTCAGGACTCTGAACACTCAAGCAGGTGAGAGGGTCAGCTTGTTTGTCAGCTTTCTATTATGGTGATGAAATGCTTGGGCTTGAAGGTTCCAGTCCAAGATAAAGTGGACCTGCTACTGAGTTTCAGATGGCAATGGTAAAGAAGCAAGGAAGGAAGGGAGGGAGGGAGGGAGGGAGGGAGGGAGGGAGGGAGGGAGGGAGGGAGGGAAGATAAGGAGAGAGGAAAATGGAGAGGTCTAGAGTTAATTTGGATTTCCTAGACTGACCAATATAATAACAATTGTTCAACTAACACATGCAGAAGCCATCACTGTATATAAAGGGAATGAAGAAGTCACATTTATCACAACAGTGATAAATAAGTTTCATTTTATGGCTAAGGATAGGGAGAAGTTAATCTGAAACAGACGCCAGGCTGAGTGACCTCAAGCACAAGTCTCTTCTTCTTTTGTTCAGGGAGGACAAATTCTTCAGCCCAGGGATGGATACCTGCAGTCAGACATCCATACAGACCCTACTCAGAGAAGTCCCACAGTCTAATGAGAGATCTCAGGTTCATTTGTGTGACTACAATGCAGGAAAGCAGAGCCCTCAGAGGCTCCTATATAAAGGGCTGTGGACTTTGGTTGATTAAAGGATAGAACATGGGAGTTGCTTGAAAAGTAGGTATTGGGCCAGAGCTAGAAAGATAACAGGATGTAGAGTTGAGATGTTACACAATGAACCTTCTAGAGGTATAGATGGTCAGACTGACCTTCCTTCCCTCCTATCTAGATGAAGGCTAGAGTTAGGCATAAACAGAGAACCAAAGTTGCTCCAGTTTTTCCCTCTATGCTCTCTCATTTTTCCATCTGGCTGGTCTGTGAGGAGACATCAAAGGCCAAGTTAGAGAGACAAATCTGAGCAACCCACCTCAATACCACAGCCTTATGTTATAAGATCACACCTACCACTCCTTATGACTCCAAACTCTGCTTTATTAACTAACCAAGGACTTTCTCCAAATGGAGCTGGTTCTCTGATGTTTAGATTATTTGATGCATGGTTCTAGGCTTCAAGTAAAGTCAAGAATTTGCTTGATACACAAATTTGCCTTCATCAGTGACCTATTGCCAGTTCTAAAGTCTTTCCAACCCCTGAAATTCACCCTTTTGCGTTTAAAGATAGATGAAATCTCTGTTTTACCAGTCTAGACTTCTTGGATTTTAAACTTCAGGTATACTAGGCAGGAAATCAGTAGATGGGGATGAGAAGGATAATGTGATGAGTCACTAAGTGATCCCATGCAGCTTTGCGAAGTCTTTAAAAGGACTATTTAATTGCATAATACTGAGTCCTTTACATTCTAGAGGCTGGGAGAAACAGTCACAGTGAAGTGGTGGGAGGTAAATGTGGTCACATGAAGCTGGAGGAACAATAGCTCGAGATGTGAGGAGGAAACTGGTGTATTGGACTCTGAAATAAATTGCAGCCATCAGCAGCTCTTTGCTCTGCCTGAGAAAGAGTTGTCATACAGGGAGGGAGGCAGCGACAATTGTGGGCTTGGTGGGTGGATTCTCTTCCCTTTGAGGGAAAATATCTTGACCAGAACATCCTGAATGCAAAATCAATAGGAATGGATTGTCCCCAACTGTTTTTTTCTTACTGCTAGGAATTGTTGACTCAATTCTTTGTGCTTCAGGTAGATTGAGCACTGTGTGGGAGGGCGGTGATTTTTCAACCAGGGTGTTACTGTACCCACCCTTTCCTGGACTTCACACTTGCAATGTTCAGAGACATTTTTGGTTGTCACATTTGGGAGAGTGCTAGAAGCATCTAGAAAATAGAGGTCAAGATGCTGCTAAGCAACCCACAGTGCACAGGACAGGCCTCCTAATTCCACTGGACAAGCAATCGTAAAATCCTATATGTTGGTGACGCTGAGGTTGAGGGCCCTGGTTTAAGGTCAGCTCTGGTTCTGGTGTTCTTTTCTGTTCTGTTTTTGCGTCATTCTGGGACTTGAACAAATGGTCTGGGCACTGTCCCACTGAACCACGGCTCCACTTCTAACTTTTTGGTGATTAATTGGAGAGAAGAGTCTCACAGACTCCCCTGGCTGGCTGGCTTTGAACCACAATCCTCAGATCCCAGCCTCCTGAGTAGCTAGGATTATAGGTATGAGCCATCAGTGCCTGGTTTTGGTTCTGGTTCTTTTCAACTGTTCACATGCATGGTATTTCTAGTAACTTCTAAGTCCAAATCAGAGACTTAAATGTAGCTAATCAACATCTGTGATATCAATTTCTTGCAAAATTATGAGAAATATATTCAGTACCTTAGAGTATGTTGGTGTTTGTCTCATGTTCTTTTCTAATAAACTTTTCAATTGTATTTAAATAAAACCATGATGATGTGTCCTGTAGTTAGCTTCAATCCCTTTCAATGGGACATAACAAAAAAGAAACCCAACAAAGTACATCAAAATGATGATATTCATATATTCTGGACTATTTCTGATAATCTTGGATACATATCAAGTTTCAGTGAAATGCATGCATTTTAGGATCCTGGGAATACTAATCACCATGCAGAAATATTGTCAATCTCAAAGAAAATTATTTCAGTTTACATAAGATTCTTTGTCACGATAAATAAGAATAGCTACCACTGTGGGCTGGGAAGATAGCCTAGTGGTAGAGTGCTTGCCTTCTATACATAAAGCCCTGGGTTTGATTCCTCAACACCACTTATACAGAAAAGGTCAGAAGTGGCTCTGTGGCTCAAGTGGTAGAGTGCTAGCCTTAAGCAAAAAGAAGCCAGGGACAGTGCTCAGGCCCTGAGTTCAAGCTCCAGGCTGGCAAAAAAAAGAATAGCTGCCACTTCCTAAACTTTTATTTCTGTACAATTTTCTTTCCTCAGAGATCTGTGTGATTTAGTTTATGTGATATTTACTTGGAGGCATTTGCTTCTTTATTTGGAGGATATGTTGCTTCAGACCTAGGCTAGTAAAGAAACTCAACTAAAAAAGTGTTTCCCGATGTATTGTGCATGTGCCCTATTCCGCCTTCATCCTATTGAGGGCTCTGACGGGCACTAACTCAGAAATAACAGAAGGACACTTTGGAAAAAGGAGCTCAAAGCAGAGAAACAAATTTACCTTAACAAAAAGATGGATATTCTCACACACTGAGAGGCTATTTTCTTTTCTTTTTTTTTAATTTTTAATTTAATTTATTTTATAGCCTTTTAACCTTTTAGTATATAAGTCACAAAAGCATGGAAAGAAAAAGAAAATAATAAAATTAAATTATTTAACATTAACATCATTAATATTTCCATTTTATAAATAGTTTTATGATTATTTAGAAACAAAGTAAAATGAGATTGCAAAAAAATCACCGCCAAGAGAAAAATTAGCATGTCTAGAAATATATAAGAAAATTAAGGCTAGAAGTAAGAAACATTTTCCTCAAAAAATAAAAGCTACACCCAAGCATTGATTATTTACTGGTTATTGTGGAAATAAGCTCTCATCAAACTTTTCTGCACGAGCTGGCTACAAATAATCACAATTGAGAGGCTATTTTCTTAACCATCTTGAGCCTGAGGAATGAGAGGCACTTCCATGGTCACAAGCAGGTGCAGAAATAAATGGGGGAAAAAACGACTACAATCCACACCATGATATTCTGCTTACTGCAGAGGAGAAAGAGAGATAAGTCCCAAGGGACAGATAAAGACTCCAAGGAGCCAAAATACCATCCAGAAGAAGGAGAGAAGTTGTGTGCTGATGGCTAATACCTATAGTCCTAACTACTCCGGAGGCTGAGATTTGAGGATCTGGGTTTGAAGCCAGACTGGATAGAAAAGTTCATGAGACTATTGTCTCCAATCAATCAGTGAAAAGCTGAACGTGGAAGTGTAGCTCCAGTGGTAGAGCACCAGTTTTGAGAGAAAAAGATAAGGGAGAGTTTCTTTCCCCTCAATTAAAGCCATGATACTGGTAGAAAAGAAGGAAGAAGGAAAGGAAGGAAGGGAGGAAGGGAGGGAAGGAGGGAGGGAGGGAGGGAGGGAGGGAGGGAAGGAGGGAGGGAGGGAGGGAAGGAGGGAGGGAAGGAGGGAGGGAAAGAAGGAAGGAAGGAAGGAAGGAAGGAAGGAAGGAAGGAAGGAAGGAAGGGTAAGAAAGATGGAAGGAAGGAGGATAGGGGAAAGTGAGAGAAGATAGAGAGAAAGAAGAAAGGAAGGAAAGAAGGAAAGAAAGAGGGAAGAGCAAAAGGTGCCAAGGAAAAAGAAAACCATTGGGAAGCTCTTTACCAAATAAGAGATAAGTTAAATTTCTGCAAGGGCACCTGAGGAACACAAGTTGGGATCACAAACCCAATACTCTTAGGTGCTTGGTCTTGGGAAGGCAACAAAAGAGTGATTAGTATTGAGAGCTCCCAGTTCCATTGTTTACCAACTGCGGAAACTTGGTTAAGAAATGTAACTTCTCTGTGCCTCATATGGCATTCCCTTTCTCAGGTTGCTTGTGCTTCATTTTATTCCTTGATGCAGCTCACCTCTATTAGCCTTGAAAGTCAGGCAACATTTAGTAAAGCCAAGAGTCAGTTTTAGTTCCTATAACTGTTTGATGTTTATAGGGATATATTGTTCATTGCTTCTACAGAAAATGAGGAAGAAAGAGGTGATACAATTAGAGAAGAAACAGTGAGGAGAAGTAATTAAATGAATGTCAAACATGGACAGAAAGAGGAAATGGTTGGTGGTTAAAGACATTACATTTATACATCTTAGTGATGGGGGAAATGAACCTTATGGATTACAGCACTTGTAATTTAAACAATAATTTGCAAGCAATAAATGTTTATAATGAGTATAATTTGTGCAATTTATGTTAATCTAATAAAGTAAGACATGACATTAGCCTTTGAGATACTTCATAGATTTATAAATGTACAATTAATTTTTATTGGAATATAATCCACTCAAAGATAAATAATTGTATTAATCTTACAGTTTAGAAAAGTATATGTGTTACATTAAGCTGAAATATAACTCTATCTACAGCTGCATTGGTGTTTGTATTGCGGGGGGGGCAGTCGCTGATTTAGATTAATGGAGACATAAGGAAAATTATAACTAAATGCAAGAGCTGATCTTGATTGGATCCTAGAGTGAAACAGGGACAAATATATCTTGAAACAATAGACTATATATATTTATCAGCTAATCTTATATCAAATAATCTTATCAGATAATCTTAGTGTAACACTATTATGGTTAAATCAAAGAATGACTCTGGAGAGTAAAATGTTTGTAAACTTATGTGCTTTTGAAAATGGTCCAGCAAAATCAGACACACACACATACACACATATGGCAAATTATTAATCATTGATGAATCTGTGTTATGGACATATGGATGTTTTTTCTATAGGTTACTACATTTTAAAACTAAACACCTGGGAAATGTGCAATTTTACAATTGTTTTTATAAAGCCAGGGCTTAGAATGTAGCTCAATAGTAGAATATTTGTATACCATGCACAAGATTCTGGATTCCATCCCCAGAGGATTGAAAATAAAAAGAGAAAATTATGAAGCCAGAGGTCCAAGTGAAAAATGGACATGATTACTGAGGAAGTCACAGGGTGAAGAATGCGGCTGTTCTATGTTCAACATCTGAGCAATTAAATGATTCTTCTAGAATATAGCCTATGGACTTCTGTGAAATGACCAGACTCTTACAAGGAAAACGAAAGTAGAAATCAGAGTCGTTTTTCTTTCTTATTTAGTCAATAAATTTTATGAAATACAGATAATTAGCAATCCAAAGAGAAATAGTCTAGGCTACATAAAGGACATGAAGGTCTTTAAAATCAAAGGGGAAGTTGATATAGGAAATATGAAAATATGGCTATTCAGGCTATCAGTGTGAAATAGTAGCAGAGACTTCATCCAGTTTTCCATGCAAAGCATCCTATGAGGAACTAATTCATGACAAAAACCCATCACAACACTTAAAAGGAAAAATAGCAACTGACTTAGAGACTTATTATTGAAGGCATATTGTTAGAGGATAAAAGAAATACACTGCTCAACATCATGAACTTTATCTTCAGAAATGGAACATGACAGAAAACAATAAAGAAGGAGAGAAGTCTTAAGTTATTTCCCTGCCAGCTTCCAAATAAGAAGGGAAGAATGTGTGGCTGGCATAGCAATCTTGGGGGTTTTCGCCTTCTTCTTGTACCAACAACTTCATCGTTATCTTTTGTTAACTTCTCCTGGAGAACACTGCTTTGAAGTTCATGGTGGGTAACCAAGAAGGAATGCAAGCAAGTGTAGAGACAGAGGGGCCCTAACAATGGATGCTGGAACAAGAAAAAATAGACTAATTGGGACATGTAACTCAAGTGGTAGGGTACTCACGTAGGAAGTATGAGGCCCTGAGTTCAATCCCCAGTACTTCCTAGGAAACATACTGGATATGTATGTACGTACGTATGTACGTACGTATGTATGTATGTATGTATGTATGTATGTATGTATGTATGTATATACATACACACATACATATATGTGTATGTATGTGTGTATATATATGCATATATATACACACAACACCATATATTGTTGTTGTCATAGAAAAAAAAAGCAATAAACTGGGCACTGGTGGCTCATGTCTATAATCCTAGCTACCAAGGAGGCTGAAATTTGAGGAACATGGCTCAAAGCCAGCCCAGGCAGGAAAATCTGTGAGTCTCTTATCGCCAATTAACCACCAGAAAAACCCATGACCAGGGTAAAGTTAAAAACATGAGGAAAGTACAACCTTCTTATGCTAAAATTAAAATTCAGTGTCTGGCAAAAAACAATTCTACATTTAAATTTTAAAATAGAATGTTTAAGCAAGACATTTGAAATGATAATATGTGCAAACTGAAAGTTTGTTTATAACGCACAGGAATGTGACGAAGGTTAAATTGAGGAGAAAGAATGCAATATCTAGGTAACATTAAAGATACAGGTTGAACCTAATAACATCTGTCATCTGTATAAATGTTCCTGAACTGAGGGAAAACACCAATCCACACATCAGAAAGAACTATTATAATTAAATTGCTGAACATCTGACAAAAGATCAGGAGGGTGGCAGAGGGTAAAAACATCAACAGCAAAAATGACACAAAAACTGAACTGACAGCCAAGGGCTCCAAAATAGCAATGGCTAACAAACATCAGTAGAGAAAAATATAACCTCAAAGTGCTGACCAAGCAAAACAAAGCAACACACATACACACACACACACACACACACACACACACACACACACACACTGATTCAAGAATTGTGTTCTCCATAAAAATGCCTTTCCAAAACAAGGTGGAAGTGAAAATGTTTTAAGACAAATGCAGAGCACTCAAACCATGTGTCCACAGAAGAAATTCAATAGGATATATTGCAAGGGGGAAAGCTAGAAAAAACAAACATCATAATCTTATCTGTGGAGTGAAGAATAATTAAAACAAGATAGAGATGAAATACAGAGCAGCCCTGAATGTAATACGGCTGTGGTTGGAGTTACAGCATACTGAGAGTTGTTGAATAAATTCATGCTTTGGTAGTAACTCTGAAGGCAGAAATTGCAAGGGAGATCACTCCAAAAAAAGGTAGATATTCTTAAACCACTGTAGAAACACAATGAAAAACACTAAAGGAGCAAATCAAGATTAAAAAAAAATGGTAGCGGGCTGGGGACATAGCCTAGTGGCAAGAATGCCTGCCTCGGATACACGAGGCCCTAGGTTCGATTCCCCAGCACCACATATACAGAAAACGGCCAGAAGCGGCGCTGTGGCTCAAGTGGCAGAGTGCTAGCCTTGAGCGGGAAGAAGCCAGGGACAGTGCTCAGGCCCTGAGTCCAAGGCCCAGGACTGGCCAAAAAAAAAAAAAAAAAGTAGCATTTTAATCAAAATAACGAAAAGAAGATGTATCTAAATGAAGGGGTAAAAGCTATTTTTGGCTTATCTCTCTGATTGTAGGGGCTTTGTTTTACTCACTAACACTTGTCTAGCTTATCTGTAGAAAGAAAGATTACTAAATAAATAGATGTTAACTAATAAACTCGATATATGATATTCAGCTAAAAATAGCTGGGAGGTGAGGGGCTCATGTCTGTAATCCTAGTTACTCAAGAGGATCAAGGTTCAAAGTTAGTGCTTTGGTTTCTTTTTCTTATCCAATTGCTTTGATGAAGACTTCAAGTATGTCAAACAGAAATAGCAAAGTAGATGTCCCTTTTTGTGCTGTTCCTAACCAAGTGCTTCAGAGTTGAGTATAATGTTAGATGTGAGCGTTTTATACATAGCCTTTATTATGATAAAGTAAGTTTCATTTAATCTCCATCATAGAGTGTTTTTATCATGATACAGTGTTGGCTTCTGTCAAATCCTTTTTCTATATCATTGATTTTTATTCTTTATTTTATGGATATTACACTGATAGCTTCTCATATTTTTAATGACCCTTTTATGCCAGGAATACTTAACACTATAATACACATTTGAAAACCATAAGATAATAAATTTTACGTTATGTGGATTCTATTACTATTTTTCAGTACTATGGCTTGAAATCAGAAATTTGGCTCTCACTCTGATTGCTTGCTCATGGCTGACATTCTATCATTGGAGCATGCCTTGATTTTTCTAAATAATAACTATACCAGGATGCATCTTGGATAAAAAATAAAATAAATTAAAAAAAAAAAAGGAGCCAGACACGGTGGTTCACACTTGGAATCTGAGCACGAGGAAGGCTAAGGTAAGAAGATCAGGAATTCTAGGCCAGCTGGGCTGTAGAGAACATCAGAGTTCAACCTGGGCTGTGTAGTGAGCCCCTAACTTGAAAACAACAACAATAAAAAGAGATGAAAAGGAAAAGAAAACCTTCAGTGAAAGTTCCAGAAGAGAATACAGAAATCCTAGCCAATAAACAAGGTCTGTTCTGATACCGTCCTTGCTCATCAGCAAGAACTGAGCTGCGGATGGTGGAGGATGCCTGCGATTCTGAGAGGAGGCCCCGGTGAGTCACATCCAGAGAGAGGGGCAAACAGACACCTGCTCTGACACCCAGGGGTCGAACTCATTGCTCCCCAATGCACCCAGGAGCAAGGAAAAGCTATTCTAGAATGGTGGGTAAAGAAACACTATTGCGTACTTCTCCCTGTCGAGATCAATGGGATGAAAGCCCAGAAATTTAAAATGAACAAATCAACCAGGATGAGAAGAGGAAGAAAGAGGTCATCAGGGGACTATAGATTGAAAATACTTCCGGAAGGATAAAATGGATGGACGCAGGAAAACAGGTGTAGCAGGGCAGAAGAAATGACAACACAGGCATTGCCTCCTGAGAGACATGAAAAGTAATTGTGCCAAAGCACTTACCCTTACCCTGCTTGAAGAGGCGAAGGCACGCACGCGTGGAACGTCCCAAGTAGCAGCCAGAAGAAGATGAAATGCATGGCCAGAAACAGGCAACAATGGAAAGTCTGTGAGTAGGAGGGCTTACACCCCCATACTGTCTTTGTGACTAGCACATGTCTGCAGACCAATAGGGCTTCTGCACCCCTTCCCTCAGGAGGTCACCCCAGTGAAATCACAGCGCACAGAACGCCGCAGCTCCCGTGATAGCCACAGATGCCCAGTCTGCTTCCCACACGTCGCCTTCCTATCAGCAAATGTTGGACGTGACTTTTCAACACAAAGGGAAAAAAGACCATTATTAAAGAAGTCGGAGAGTGAGAGAAGAAAGTGCAAGTGAGGAAACAGAGAGAAGGTTTAGAACTTCGGAGATCCCATTTGACATTTCAGATCAGAATAATATATGTTTTCTAAAGAAAAGGAGATAAAGTCAAGGAAATAATCCTATAAGACAAAAGATGGATAATGTCAACGAGAGAAAAGGATAAAGATGTCCAACATCTCTCTAATATGTATTCCAGAAAGAAAGAAAAGAAGAGAAAAAAAACACTTGGGTTATAGCTCAGTGGTATAGCACTTGCCCAGCAAGTGTAAGTCCTAGGTTCCATTGCTAGCACCATAGATAAATAAACAATTTAATCAAGTAAACTTTAAAATAAGAGGAAATAATTGAAGAAAGTTTTACTAAGTATAGGCTCTAAGTTTCTGAGTCCAGAGAATCAACTGCAAGGAATGAAGGATGTCTAGCCCTGATTACGATTACAACATTTTTCTACCAAGGAAGAAGATACTAACATGGGCGTATTAAGAAAAAATTAAAATGCTGAGATAACAGTCAAGGTGCACTTAGAATTCATTTGAAAGAAAAAAGTCCTTTCTGGAGAGCAACACAGTATTGAGACAAATGAAAGAGGATACTATTTTAACAACGTTATCTCCTCCTGAAATTAGGTCATTTCTTACATTAGCAAAATGGTCTAAATGACTTTTCTAAATTAACAAATACAATCCCACAATAATGAGTATCAGAAGACCAGAGAGCCACAGGTACCAGAGAATATACGCAGAAATCTATAAGAAATAATATTTGCAAGGAGAAAGTGGCTTTCAATAAAATTGATCTCATAATTAGGAGAATGGAAAAGTTAATGATAATATGTGAGCACCATAAGGAAAAGGAAAGTAGAAATGTAAGGGGAGAGGGGAGGTTGAAAAAGAAAGAGATGATCCAAATTAGAGTGCAGGAAAATATGCATCTCAGGACTGAGTTAGAATCCAAAGTTAAAATTAATGTGCACTTGATCTGAATACATGGTGTATTCTCCCTTGACACACATTTCTTCTTTAAAGGTGAGATAATGTGTTTCTCATTTCCTTCCGAATAATAGACGAACAGAAACACTGGGGAAATTTAAGTTTTGGAGACAGTCCATAGATAAAGCTTTGTATGGAGAACAGAGGAAGGTCGAATGGAATTTTGCATCCCTGTGGGAAATAAAAAGAGAAACTTCCAGTGACACTTTGTCCTTGTCTGTGGATTCAATATTGCAATTCATAAACCATGGTTCTTCAATGAGTTAGTAGCAACAGCTGATAAGTTGACCGTCATGATGTTCCATAACAATTTGATAGAATTCATACCAATGTTGTTGGCATGCTTTTAGCATGCAGCACGTGTGTAATACGGTAACACAGTCTCTGTTTCTTTCTAAGTGAAATAGGAGGTAGCCACAACGAAACTGTGGCCTTGAGAGCCAGGCAGAGAGGTTTAGAGGTCATCGCCAAGCTGGGACTTAAGCAAAGGAGCTGAAAGATTGAAAGACTTCTCCAAGCATCCAACTGCAGTGCAGGAAGGTTATCTAAGGGGCTGATGCACGAATCCACGAAAGCAAGACAGGAGTGTTTAAATGCATATGGCTTTCCCCAGATTTCCCAAGTTTAGTTCCATAAAGGGTGTTGAGCTGGCACAGTGCTCTGTGACACATTGGTCACTGAACTGAGAGGATGTTTGAAAGAAATAATTTTTAGCAGCCTCTGTTCTATAGGACAGAGTCCTAGATAATAATAATTCAATGATCAGTAATACTCATTATTTTCTTGACATATATTCCGTAGGTTGAAAATCACTGAAACAAGATGATTGACATTTCGTCTGTTAGATTATGTTTTTTCAAAATTCTCTATAGATTAGTGTGTCTGTCCCCTGTTATTTGTCCCAGAAAACAAGTGTTTAGAAAGCTGAATTAAGTGAATGAGTATAGGCAAAAACAATTCCTATGTCATTTGATAGTGACAGCGACTAATAAGGACCTTTAACCATAATAAAAATAATAACCATTCATGTACCAGACATTGATGTAATGCTTTACATAAGATATTTATTCTTGTAATGATCTTGTGATGAAGGTATCATTATTCTTTTTTATTTTTTTCAAATTTTTATTATCAAACTGATGTACAGTGAGGTTACAGTTTCATACGTTAGGATACATTTCTTGTACTGTTTGTTACCTCGTCCCTCATTCCCCACTCCCTCCTCCCCCTTTCCCTTTCCCCCCATGAGGTGTTCAGTTCATTTACACCAAACAGTTTTGCAAGTATTGCTTTTGTAGTTGTTTGTCTTTTTTCATCCTGTGTCTCTCAATTTTGGTATTCCCTTTCAATTTCCTAGTTCTAATACCAGTATAGACGGTTTCCAATATACTCAGATAAGATTACAGAGATAGTGTAGATACAACCACAGGAACATGATACAAGAACATCATCAATAGTAGAAGCTACAGATACACATGGGACGTTGAAAGTAGTTACAACTGTGATATAACAATTGTTTCCATAACATGGAGTTCATTTCACTTAGCATCATCTTATGTGTTCATAAGGGTATAGCTATTGGGCTCTTGTGATCCTCTGCTGTGACTTGCCTAAACCTGTGCTAATTATTCCCAATAAGGGAGACCATAGAGTCCATGTTTCTTTGGGTCTGGCTCACTTCACTTAGTATAATGTTTTCCAAGTCCTTCCATTTCCTTATAAATGGGGCAATGTCATTCTTTCTGACAGAGGCATAAAATTCCATTGTGTATATGTACCACATTTTCCTGAAAGGTATCATTATTCTTATATCAGATGAAGTGAGGTACTATTAGAAATCATCAGAACCAATTTCAATTCATGCAGCCTGATTCCCAACCTTTCATTTTTTGTTTTTTGTTTTTCTGCCAGTCCTGAGGCCTGAACTCAGGGCCTGAGAGCTGTCCCTGAGCTTTTTTGCTCAGCTCCACTTCCAGCTTTTCGCTGGCTTTTAGCCTCGATCTCCAGTTCTCAGCCTTCTGAGTAGTTAGGATTGCAGGTGTGAGGTGCCAGTACCTGGCCCGACCTTTCCTTTTGCACTGCAAAGTTTGTAAGGGAATAAGCAAAGAAAAGCCTGCGCTGCCATTGGTCTTGCTTTTCAGTGAGGACATTGTGCAAAGGATCCAGGAAATAATCCATCTCTGGGCTACTCAAGGACAAGGGTGGTGAGGATGAGAAATCATAGGCGGATGGAATCCAGAGTTATTTTGCCAAATAAATATATAGAATTAAGTGGTGACTAAAATCAGAAAATGTAAAGAATGAGTCAATGATGACTCAAGAGGAAGATTCTGTAATTCAGAAAATAATGACAGCATTGACAGTACGTGGTCAGTGGGTGAACGTTTGGGTGGAAGTGATAGGAAATTTAGCCTTCGTGATCCAAGGAGAAAGCATCAAACAATGCTTAAAAGTAGTGCAACACACCAAGAAGGCAGTAAAATGAAAAAGCAGATTGTAGAAATAGTAGGATAGGTGTCATTTAAAATTTTATTTTTTTAATTTTCAGTTTAGGGGATGTCTGATTAAAATCCTGCTTCATTCCCCCAGAGAACATGAAGTATTTGCATGAAAATGTTACAGCATGGGCCCAAGTTAATTTATGTTTTACCCTTACCTCCTTCCTTTTTAGGTAAAATAATTTCCTTTTTACCTTTGGCCTTTGTTTTAGGCCTAACCTTTTGTTGATCAAATATGTTGTTTAATTTATCAATATTTTCTTTTAAGTTAGTACTGCAGCTTGAACCTGGGGCTTTGAACCCTAGCTCAATTTTTTTTGCTCCTGGCTGGTACTCTATCCCTTCATTCATGTATGTACTCCAGCTTTTGTCTGGTTAATTGGAGATTGAGTTTGATGGCTCTGAACTGTACTTTTTAGATCTCATCCCTCTGAGGAGCTAGAAGTCTAGGTCTCCTTACATTTCTCTTACACATTTTAGGCTAAAACTATTTTTCTCTTAGCAATAAAACACAACTTCAGGAAATTCCTCAATGAATTATTGATCTTTACAATGAGGAAAATTTAGAACTACCTAAGGAGCATTTTTAGCCCAGCTATTAGGTTTTTCTCCAACTTAACAGAACAGGACAACAGACTTGTGGTTAGGTAAAACCATTTTTGGCTCTTCATTTGCAGTACCTGAATATTAACCACCCATGTTTGATAGTTGCTAATTGAAGTAAGTTATTGCTCACCTCATGGTAAGGACAAGTTTTTTTTTTCCCCCCCCAGAAGGTTGCTAGTGAATCTAATGCTCATTGTGCTTCAGATGATTCAACATCACATGCAAAGTGGGATGTTTAACTGTTATGTCACAAGCAACGATCTCTAGAAGGACCCAAACATTTGACAAAGAAGTAGATACCTAACCACAGTAATTAGATTCGTCTGGAGTTTGTGCAAACAAGTTGTGAACTGTTATGATCTCATGAACCCACAGGAAGCCTGTGGACGCTTTGTAACCAGAACGGTCAAGTTATACAATGTCCTTTCCATGAGGAATCTCGGAGACATCTCTCTTGGAAGCAAGAATCAAAACTAGTAATTTTCCTGAGCGTTCAGGTGTTGAATCTGAGAACACTGTGCACCAGAGCTGGCTTCATTTTCCCTTCCACCCTGTCTGAAAACGCAGTCCTGGACACGGTCTGCCCACCATTGTCTGTCTCCTCTGTTCTCATAGGGGGGACTTGCCTTGTGGGTGGAGCCATGAGAATGGTTCTGGCCAATGAGAAGGAGTAGAGAATCCAAGCGCCCCAGAATTTAATTGCTAATGCAAGACCCTTCAAAGCTCCGTCTCTTAGTCAATGACAGGCAGCCTGAGTGGTGGCTTGAGCCCCATTAGCATAGGAAGCAGAGAGAAATCTTTAAGCTCTGAAGAGAAATTAAAGCACTCTAGTCATAAGCTTCTGAGATTTTGGAATCTTTTTTTCCTCGTAGCCTAACTCGATCTATCTCGACTAAAATACAGCTCATCAGCGGAAAGGTGGCTATTTAATGTACTTTGGCTTAATTTCTTGATCACTTTGTCTCACTCTTGTTTTGCTTTTATTATTCACCATAGACTAATGTATCCAATCCGGTCGTATTTTGTGCATTTTTGTAAGACTTTTTTTTTTTTTTCCAAATACAATTTTATTGTTTTCATTAAGGTACAGTTGTGTAAGGCACTTTTGAGACTAGATGAAAAATAAGTATTTTGAAGTAAAAAAGATTTGTATGAGTCCTGTAAAACACATCACTGAAGATTGCATGTGCAGGATAAACAGATTGTAAACAAAGTTGCTCTTGAAATTCTCTTCTGAGAAGAAAGCTTACATAAGCAGGGGGCGGCAGGTGCAGTTCTAAAAGGATACGCTAGAGGGCGCGAGGAGTTTAGATACAATGATAACCTTAGGCAGGAGCAGTGCAGAAAAGGAATTTGGGTGGGAATTTTTAATTTGCCTGCTTACATATTTCACAATTTAGCAATTCAGTTCAATTGACAGTCCTTTTGTGCAAAGCGGACCCTCACAAAACTGATTTTTAAATGTAAGTTACTTACCTATTTTAGGTGCTGGGGAACAAACCCAGGGCCTAGAAGAACATACTCACCAAATGTTCTATCATTTAGCTCCAACCTTCAAGCCTAGAACTTTCTTTCAATCCAGAATCCTACCAAAGTTTCTCAAGTTCTTCAATGAATATGAGTTCTTCCCTCAAAATCAATCATTATTGATCTCCATTTCCTGGGAGGGGTCTGTTAATTGGCCAGGTTGTTACATGGATGACCTAATGTGAAATGAAATGGTCTTGGCTGATATTTTAATTGTCTACCATACTAACCTCTACCGATGAGATTATGTTATTAACTGACATGTAATTTCAACATCAAAGGGGACAATAGGGCAAGCTTGAGAGCCATTTTAGGGTCCCAGGTAAGGGACCCAAAAGCTATTTCCCATCTGAAGCCATAAGTAAATATGCTGATTAATCCATCACCCCACACAGAAGCTCTCCTCATAGAATTAGCATTCATGTAACAAGTAATACATCATTAGATATACTATGGATAATTATTGTTACTCATGTTCTCAATTTGAAGATAATGCCTTTGGAATTGAGATGTGTTATAAGCTACTTTTATTGGTTGTTTGTATCGTTGGTAATGGAAACTGGAAAAAATTGAGTGCAGTGTTGAAGTGCCTGTAGTAACCTCCAAAAAATCTTTCATTTAATCGTTTTACCTTCTCTCTTTTTGAAAGGGAGGAGACAGACTATGAGATCAATGAAAGAATATAGGAGTCAAATTAATCTGGATTTTGATCCAAGCGATCACATTCCCCTGAGTTAATTTCTTTAAATTGCATTTCTGATCTCAGAGACTTGAAATGGCACTTCTAATTAACATTAATAAACCAAAGCCGTTACTAATAATAAGATGCGCAAGAGTGGTGGAGCTGATCTGGATTTGATGTTAAACCTAGTGAAGAATCAAAACTTTTGGCCACTGGCCCTGCGTAAGATCCTGGTAAGGAATGGGTCCAGAGAGAACACTTTAGCAGAACACATAAGCCTTCATTGTTGTCCCAACTCTACCTTATAACCTACCTAATTCCAGAAGAATAGGAAATGAAACATTAGGCTATGGTAATGCACTGATGCTCCTTTGTTGCTATGACATAATCTAAAATGGGTGTTGTTTGTTTGTCTGTTTTGGTGCTGAGAACCTCCCAGAGCCTCATGCTCAGGCCTCTAAAACTGAGCTACATCCCCAGCCCTAAGGCTTATCTTTTGAATCTGTCTTTTCAATAAGCAATACATTACGCTATCCTAGGTCTCCAAATCATTCTGAGAGAAGAATGCTTTTCATCACAGTGTTTTACAAGGGACAAGTTCTCTAGTCAAACGATTAATTTCCATAACTGTCTGATTAGGACATGCTGTTTGATCCAGGGATAGTGGTCAAAATTGATTAAAATAGACCAATCACTGCATGCTCTCTGGAGTTTTGCTGTAAGATATAATTTTGTGCACTTCAAATACAGTTAGTTAATTTTTATAGCTAAATTTTGAGCCTTTCTTTGTTCATTTGTATCATTTTGAATAGGGAAGATTAAATGAAGCTGTTTCAGAGGGTGAATCCACTCTATTTTTTTCAAGCTTGCTATCCTTAATTTCATCAAGAGGCCAGAAACATAGCTCAGCTGAATTCTAATAATGAATTTGCTGACCCTCATGCTGAGTGCTCTTTCTCCTCCTCCATTTTCATTCCTTCTCTAGATGTCTTATTCTTTTGTGCTTTTGACCTTGGGAAATGAGTAGATATGGCATGAAAATAAACTGCATCCCAAGAGTTGAAACACTCTTGCCTCCATTACCAAAGAGTTCTTACTGGAAATTTCTGATAACATAATGGATTTACAGTATCACCTTATTTCATAGGCCTTTCTTCCCAAGAATTCTAAGCTAGCATACTATTGAAGTAGAATAACTACACATACAACTGATTTATTATTATTATTGCTACTGGATTCACTACTAACATTCACGGAGCAACTGTCTCTTTAGCTTACAATTATTTACTCTTGCTTTCTTCCTTAAACCGTAAACCCTTCAAGGACAGGAGATATTTCATGTCCATCATTAGTGTTCCAACACCAGGAACAATTTTCCCCAAAGTGTTAGTTGAACAGAGTACAGATGGACGAATGAGGAAATGACTGGCTGAATGAATGAATGAGTGCAAAAGTATACATCTTGCACCTCTTGCTAGGGCGACTTTTGCATCCCATTGCATTCAGTGTCGAAGTCAGAAAAGGAGGCTCAGTGAAAGTTCCCTGTCTTTTGAACTTCACAAAATGGAATCATGAAGGAAGCCACTCATGTTGGACCTTTCTGTTCCACATTATGTCTAGGAAGTTCATCCATGTTCACCGTAGCAGTTGTCACCCATTCTCATTGCTGTGGGAGTTGTCTCTGACCACATCTGTCCTTTCTATAAGCATTGTTTAACTCCTTCCCTTCAGCTGCTTTGCAAGATCAATCCATCTGCTTCTGCTGGAAGAACTCCCTCCCAACAAGGAATTTGTGAAGCAAAGGCACAGGTGATGGAATTCACTGCTTTTTCTATTTCCCATCATCTCCCAACAGCTGCTTTTCTAAAGCTGTAGAATAGCCTTTTAAACACTCAGCAACAATGCCAGCTAAGGAGCAATCATTGACAAGGGTACAAGACTGTGTCATTTCTGCCTGAGTGCCCAAATATGATGTCATTTCTTTCATACTCTCATTTCCAGTTCTAGGAACGCAGAGGTGGAAAGGAAGGGACACGGTTTCAATGATCAATCATGACACACTGGAAGAGCTTTGCTTCCTGCTCCCACATTATACTCTGCTCAACTAGAGGCACTTGAGTGAGAGCAAAGAACATTTCCATCAGAAGACACAGCAGTGATTCTATTGAACTGAAAGTTCAGATTGTCACCTGCCACTTTAGCATCTTCATGCTTCTGAGTCAACAGGCAAACAAGGGAGCTGCTATTTGCTGCCTGAGTGACCAATCCTTCCTGACTATCCAGAGAAAATTGGAAGTAAGGAAGAGTATGTCCACAATCTTGAACAATCTCTCTCTGTCTCTCTGTCTCTGTCTCTGTCTCTGTCTCTGTCTCTGTCTCTGTCTCTCTCTCTCTCTCTCTCTCTCTCTCTCATCCTGGGCATTGTCCCTCAGCTTTTTATCCAGCCTTTTCGACTATATCTTTTTGGTCATGTCTGCAGGTCCATCTTTTGAAAACAATCAATAACTACATTCTAATCACATGCCTGTGTTTTATTAAGGAAACCTAATCAATACTGTTGCCATTAATGATTGGCTTAGTCTTATCAATGTCATATTTGCATGTTTTCTTTGTCCATCTCTTCTGGTTGTTCCTTTTTCTTTTTGATTATTAAGATTTTAAATTGTTATTGTAAAGGCGTACTGAGTGGTTATAGTTTCTTAAGTCAGGAAACGAGTACATTTCTTTTTGGATGTCACCTTTTCCCTAGCTCTCTTCCAGTTTATCCCTCCTGTCCTTGGTTGTTTCTTGGGTTTGTCTATTGCTAGATTGATGGGTCAACAGTTATTCTATTTTTTTCCCATTTTACTGAGAAGTCATTCTTCCTGGATCCTTTACATTTCTAACAAATGCATTTTTCTAACCTGTATCCTGTTTTCTAAGGTTGCAGTAAATCTCCAGGTGCAAGGCAAGAACATCTGCCCATTTTTACCTCCCTCCAGCTGTAGCTCATTTTCTGAGCTCAAGACTCTAGCTGCTTCTCCCAGAGTTGTAGCTTCTCTGAGACCTTTCCCTGTACCTCAAGCTCAGCCCTCTCCTAAAGCACAAGGTTGTAGGAAAATGTCTCTGTCATCCATGTTTTAGTGGGAAGAGGGAAGAGTCTTAGGTTCTTGTTCAAGATTCAGCTGCCTTGAAGATTCAACAAGCCATTTGCTAGTTGTTCACACCTGTAATCCTAGCTACTCAGGAGGCTGGTACCTGAGGATCACAGTTCAAAGCTGCCAAAGCAGGACAGTCTGAGAGACTCTTATCTCCAACTAACCACCATTCCCCCCCCAAAAAACAAACAAAACCTAAACAGAAGTGGGGCTATGGCTCAAATGGTACAGTCCTAATCTTGAGCAAAAACAAAAATAGAATTAAAAAACTCAAGGACAGTGTCCAAGCCCTGAATTCAAGCCCCAGGACCAGCATAAATAACTAAATAAATGCCATTACATTTGCCTGTCATTCCTCAGACTCTTTGTATCAGGCTGTAGCCCCCTAAATCCTTCCTACTGGATGGCATGTTCACCTATCTGTGGTCTCCCCAAGTTACATTTCTTCAGGCCTCTGATCCAGACCAATTTCATTCTTTACATTCTTTAGCATCCTTACTAGACTCCTTTGGTTTTCCCATGTTACTATGTATTTTTTAATTAGCACCATGTTTTTGTTAGGATTATTATTGTGCTGGAAGGAAGGTATTGCTACTGTCCATTTTGGTGGATTGTCATTACACAGACACACGCATGACTTACCCTTTCTTCCTTCAAGCCTTGCCTATTCTAGTGGCACTCTTGCCTTCTATTTATTTTTTTTATGATTTCTTTGCCCATCATGAAAGATTTCTGTTCCATGAAGAATTACCCTTCTGATTATATTCAAATATAAACATGTTATACCTGTGAATCACTAAGGCCTTGAATTCGAATCAATCTCTATTACCAGTAGGTAGTAGCAGAAATTAGAACGAAACATTCTCTCTTCCTTATCTTTGCATTCCTGTTGTATCTACCATGCCTCCCATAGAGAAGACACAAACATGTGTTTGACTGAAATTGAATTAATCTGAATGTGTGGCAAGTCCCTATCAGTAAGAGAAAATTCATCCGTAAAGTAACAGATGAACTTGTGCTGACAATACCATGATCATTTTTCATCACTTCTTTGTGTGGTAGACTTTTTTCTTTAGAGCACCAATTATTTGTTGAAAACTATAATAAATAAATTATGCTTGTGATTAACATTTACCCTTAAATGGATGTCCTGCTTTTTTTTTTCTATTAGGATCCCCACAGAAAATATTGCACAAAATTCTGGCCTGTCTATCACTTCTAGGCACCAACCCAATCAGATGGTGTTAACAATGCTATCGACATCACGCACACTCGCTTAATCTCTTGCAGAGAGAGCTACACTAACACACGTTCTTATTTATCACAACACGCCTCCCAATCATTCACGGTGCCCAACCTCATCAGCCGCCTTTCCGTCACAGTGTGTCTCCATGACAACAAAGCCAGATCTAGCCTTTTGGTTACTGTTGGGAACACAAAGGTCACTTGAAGGTTTTATGACATTTGGGTTTTGGAGCACATTTCCCAAAACGACAAATTCTGCATGGTTTTGACATTTGGACACTCTTTAATAATAGGACTTTTCCCTTGGGATACATATTTGTTTCAGTTTGGATTGTGTTTGTTTATTGGATATGAAAGAAGCCAACATTGTCAATTTTAGTAAGACACACTTTTTTTTTTTTTTTTTTTTTTTTGCCAGTCCTGGGCCTTGGACTCAGGGCCTGAGCACTGTCCCTGGCTTCTTTTTGCTCAAGGCTAGCACTCTGCCACTTGAGCCACAGCGCCGCTTCTGGCCGTTTTCTGTATATGTGGTGCTGGGGAATCGAACCTAGGGCCTCGTGTATCCGAGGCAGGCACTCTTGCCACTAGGCTATATCCCCAGCCCCAAGACACACTTTTTTATTACATGTTTTTCCATAAAAATGATACTTTGTACTTAAAAGAAAACCATAGTAAAATGTAAACGATCGACACTGTTACCTTCCGAAACTGATAAAAATTGATTATTAAATCAATGGGTTGTTATGAAAATTGATGGTTGATTATTTCCCTCTCCCATCGAAAAAGCTACCTTTTGAAATTTAACTGAAGTAAGAGAAGAGACTTATTCAATTTTTCAGTCCACTTTGCAACCTTTTTATGTCCAGAAAATATTTAATTTGAAGATGGAAATCGAACAAAATGGTCTTTCATTGAACTAAAGACTGTCTTAAAATAGAAGCTATGTCTTTAAGGAAGTGTTTAAAACACTAAAATCTTACAAAAAGAAATTTAGATAAATATATAATTTAGATAATAGGCCTGGGAATATGGCCTAGTGGTAGAGTGCTTGCCTTGCATACATGAAGCCCTGGGTTCAATTCCTGAGTACCACAGAAGTGGTGCTGTGGCTCACATGGTAGAGTAGCTAGCCTTGACTAAAAAGAAGCCAAGGACAGTGTTCAGGCCCGGAGTCCAAGCCCTAGGACTGGAAAAAAAAAAACAAGAACAAAACAACACACCTGCTTTTTTATTTTAGGTGTTAGCTGTAAAACTATGGGACACTTTACGAATTTGCATGTCATCCTTGGGCAAGGTGATGCTAATCTTCTCTGTGTCGTTGCAATTTTAGTATAAGTGCTGCTGAAGTGAGCACGACTTCCTGCTTTTTTGAGTTGTTTATTGGAGATAAGAGACTCCCAGGGACTTTACTGCCGATTGACTTCCAAACACAATCCTTAGATCTTTGCTTCCTGAATAGCTAGGATTACAGGCGTGAGCCACCAGGAGGCTGAGATCTGAGGGTCGTGGTTCAAAGCCAGCCCAGACAGGAAAGTTCATTTGACTCTGCTCTCCAATGAACCACCAGAAAACCAGAAGTGGCGCTGTGGCTTGAAGTGGTAGAGCCCTCACCTCGAGCTGCAGAAGGAACTGGGGAGGAAGGGGGGGAATGAGGGAGGAGGGAACAAGTTGAATAAGAAATGTACTCACTGCCTTACATATGAAACTGGAACCCCTCTGTACTTGTCATTGACAATGAGGAAAAAAAAAATTAAACCCATTCAGAATCTCAGAACATCAGGCAAGGACTCCTGCATCTCATGCCGGCTTTTATAAAGCTATGCAGAGAGATATGAAGGGAAAGGAGTACAGTGGGCGTGAATCCTTACGGATTCCCAAATCATCTCATCACCACCCTACC
This sequence comes from Perognathus longimembris pacificus, assembly GCF_023159225.1. Lineage (NCBI taxonomy): Eukaryota > Metazoa > Chordata > Mammalia > Rodentia > Heteromyidae > Perognathus > Perognathus longimembris. The sequence continues at coordinate 23,776,867 of NC_063178.1, read as the reverse complement.
TGCTCTGGGCTTAAACGTCTCATTTTAGAATCATTGTTTGGCCCTCTTGAGAATCTGGTAGGATGAAAAACGTTGTGAGACAGTATCCACATTAACACCCCCCTCCCACCAGACACAAGCCATTAGTGTCGTTTATCAAATTAGCTATTAATCTCAAGCAGAGAGAGGAGGGTCCTGAGGGAGTGATTTCAGATCTTTATATTTAAAAGGGAATTGAAGAAAACCGAATTCCAGAGAGGCAATCTTCTACACATTGCAAGTCAGGGAGAAATTTGTCTTTGATGACCCTCATTTTGTATTTCCTTTTTAGCAAGCACACATTCAGAATTCACTGTGGGTCAGACCCTTCCAAAGCATTTTGAATATATTATTTTCTCTGCTATCCAATCCAATAGATGTTTTATCATCTCCATCTTGGAAATAGAAGAAAACAAGGCTCAAAAATCTCAGGAATTTGTAGTTGGCAAAATATTCTTACAGGAAGGTTTCTTAAACTCCAAGTGACAGATGGTGCTGTTTGTTGTAGAACAGGAGTCATTGGGAATGGGGAAACAGGCGTGGGGAACAATGAGATACCATGCAGAACAGATCAATAGTCACCCATGATGCTTGTGTACCATTTGCTTAGAGATTGTGGCGGGTAAGGATACAGTCATTAAACTAGATGGAGTTAAGATACGCGCCTTCTCAAAATAAGACCAATTTGTATACCAATCGTTTCACACGGAAATCACTTGAGGAATTTGAACTTCAGAAAGGACCATTTGGGCTGTCTTTTCCTACATGCATGAGCCGAAAAGATTCCTTTGGGAGCGATATTCTTCATATGCCAAGGCTGCAAGATAGCCTTGATGGCCAGCCAGAGACTGCTAATTGGAAATACAATGAACCTGAATAGACTAATTGTAGATAACCCTTATTTTCCAGTAGCTTTTATACCTCCCTCACTGAGGTATTTCTAGAAAATACTACCATGAGTCAGAGATGCACATGTCCCATCAATCCACAAATGTGTTATTCTTTGTTTAAAAAGCATACAAGTGCTATATTTCAGTCATTTGTTCAAACTTTAAATTCTTGTGAAGATCCCTAGGAGGAGTTTGCCTTTCAACCCAACACTTGGAAGAGTAAGACAGATGGATTGTGAATTGAAGGTCAATCTGAGTTACATACTGAGATTTTGTCTCAAACAAAATAAAAGATCCCATTTGATTATAGTGTATGATTTCTTTGATTGGTTCTTGGATTCGGTTGGACGATATTTTGTTGAGAAGTTTAGCATCTGTGTTCATCAGGGAGATAGGTCCAAAGTTCTCTTTTCAAGCATGACCCAGCAATTCACTAGAATTTATCCACTAGAACACAAAGTGACACTAAAGCCACCAGCACAACTATGTTAATTGCAACACCATTCACCATAGCCAAGATAGCAAGTCAGGCCAGATGCCTCTCAATGGATGAATGGATCAAGAAATTATGGTGTATGTACACAATGGAATTTGACTCACCATTAGGAAGAATGATGTACTATTTGTAAGGATATGGAGACTTGGAAATTTTTGTATTAGGTGAAGTAGGCCATTTGTAGTAGATAGATCGTACCTTTAAATCCATAAGTAAAACCATTGGGTGGTAGGCAAGTGGTTACAAATGAATTAACTAAAGTATAATGGACTCTATGGAGAGCTCAAATAGTATACTTTTTTTAGAAAAATGAGGTCATAGCGTAACAAAATCAACACCTGGAAATAAGATCATCCAAGGCATGGAGCAAGGGAAGAAGAGTGTAGGAATGAAGGCAAGAAGTAGGGAGAGAATGCAGTCAAGAATTCATTGTAGGGGCTGGGGATATAGCCTAGTGGCAAGAGTGCCTGCCTCGGATACACGAGGCCCTAGGTTCGATTCCCCAGCACCACATATACAGAAAACGGCCAGAAGCGGCGCTGTGGCTCAAGTGGCAGAGTGCTAGCCTTGAGCGGGAAGAAGCCAGGGACAGTGCTCAGGCCCTGAGTCCAAGGCCCAGGACTGGCCAAAAAAAAAAAAAAAAAAAAAAAAAAAAAAAGAATTCATTGTATATACCACAAAATTAAGAAAAGTAAGGAATGTGTGGGTCGAAGAGGAGGTGAGAATATTGAAGGGGATAATATTCATTAAGATGCTTATTCCTATTCTGCTTCATTAGATGATACCTCCTAAAGACACTTTTAAAAACAAAAGATCCCTGTGTATAGGGAAAAAATGTATAAAACATTTCAGCTTTTCTCTTGTTAATATACTCTTGTTCACTTGTAGGTGGGGATGGAAGAAAAAACTGGGAGAAAGCTAGGAAAGGGGTGACATTGTTAAAAACAAGAAATGTACTTATTACCTGACTTATGTAACTATAAACTCTCTGCATATCACCTACATAATAACAATAATAAAAAAAGAATACTGTTGTATTAAGTTTCTAGACACATCCAAAGAGCTCCCCTAAGAATGAAAGGAGAAGCAGGGAGATCTCTCTCTCTCTCTCTCTCTCTCTCTCTCTCTCTCTCTCTCTCTCTCTCTCTCTCTCTCTCTCACAGACCATCAAGCAACCCACGTGCCAAGCCAGGGGCTAACACTTCTGCTGACTTAACTTCTATATATAACAAAAGGAAAGAATCAAGAATAATGGCGAGAGAGGTCAAGTGTCTGTCATGAGTCCTGGAAAGCCACATTCCACACGAGTGTGCAGAAAGCAAGCAAGCTTACAGCTCAGGCATGATCTTTGGTCTGTATCCATGTCTTGAAGCACCCTGTGGAGGGAAAGGAGAGGTCATGGCTGGTTCCCAAACACAACACAGGCAGCAGCACCAGGAGCCTAGGGATCCAGGGATCATTCAAAGGCCACAGTTGTGTTGGGGCATGGTTCAAGTGGTAGAGTGACTGGCAAGCACAAGGCCCTGAGTTCGTAACTCACTACTGAAAAGCAAAACAAAGCAAAGTGGCCACCAATCCTCATTTTTAATAATAAACAACAACAATTGACATCCTTTGATGTTAATTCTATGTCTGATCTATCTGGCTCAATCTTTCTGACCCATGAAAGGAATCACTAATAGTAATGTAAGCACTAAGGCATTGGAGACTGAGGGAGGGTAATTTCTTTAGGTCAGCCATTGTCAAGATTCAAATCCAGGCCAGGGTTCTAGTAGTGACTGCATGTCACAAAACAGACTCTTTTTCTCCAAATCTTGAGCAAAGGGAAGAATCAAATACTTTATTTTTCACTTGCAAAGACAAAAGGCATAGCTTTATTCCATGATGCTTCCAAAGGGCAACTAACTGATAATATTTAGCATTTTAGCATTTCTCAGGATACAAAATATTTTAAATGCATGTTGTAGGACCCTACTATTCTGAACATTGTCATATCTCCTGCTTCTCACTGACCTAGCTAAGAGGATGCTCTTTCTACCATGTCCATATTAAATTCTTTTTCCTGGCTGCACCAGAGAGATTTGAAGATCTACAGGAACAGGTTAGGAGATAGAAACAGACAGCAGAGGAAATCTAATATTGGAAAAAACCATCTTATCAAGCAACTCCCTCACTGCCCACTGAAGTTTATGGAAAGCTTTCCCAGGATCAACACCAGAAGATGAAAGGCTGCCTCTTTGCTTCGCAAGTGCTGGAATGGAAGGACGAGGTGGGAAGTGCATTTTCTGTCCTCTCATCTAAGTAATAGAGTTGACCTGAAAGGCACTCTTCAGTGAGATCATGCTCTATTCCCAAAAGTTGGTGTTAAAAAAGCCTTGCCACATGTTGAGATTATGTATGTGCACATATGTAAATATGTGTGTAACATATACATATATAAACATAGATATGTATGTATACTTTGTAAGCCCTAAGTACAATGCACATGTGGCTACTTTGTGTGTGTGTGTGTGTGTGTGTGTGTGTGTGTGTGTGTGAATGTGCCAATTCTGAGGCTTAAATTCAGGGCCTGGGCACTGTCCTTTACCTTTTTTGCTTAAGTCTAGAACTCTATCATTTGAACCACAGCTCCATTTCGGCTTTTTGGTGGTGAATTGGAGGTAAGAGCCTCATGGACTTTCCTGTCCAGGCTGGCTTTGAACTGTGACCTTCAGATCTCAGCCTCCTAAGTAGTAAAGATTACAGACATCAGCCACCAGCACCCAGCACAGCTACTCTTTAGATGGAGACAAAAGAAAATAAAGACAATGCATTATGGCTATGATAGTACTTACGGAGATTTCATCCTAATTTATATATGACCTGAACTCTGGGGCCATTTCGGTCCAGTCATGCTTAGTGCAGTAGTATCTTAGCATCTCCTCTTAGCATCTCCTATGCAATGGCACCATTGCAGGAGTGCACAGGGAAAGTTGCACCTTTGAAAACAATATGGAACACTGAAGCACCAATCGTCCAGCATTCTCATGTGGCTTGGAGAGCTGTTCTCTTCCAACACCAATGTTTCCATTGTCACTCTGTTGTTTCAGGTATGGAGGCATTCTGGACGCTTGCCTGCCAGCTATTTAAAAGATTGGGGCCTTCCCCTCCACCCCCAGTCTATAGCTGTGTTACTTCCAACTATACAGTTACCATTTGCAAATCAGTGGAGCAAGAAATTAAGGGTGTGCTGGGCCACCCTGCCGGTAGAGTACCAATAACAATCAAGGTGCAGCATTGCTTTTTGGCTGTTTCCAACACAAATAAGCAAAAGGAAAATTAAAAGAACAGGGTAGTAGCCAGACTAGGATACATGAAATAAATCTCCTAGATTTTATTATGCAAAAATAACACCTCTTGCTTGCTTGCTTCCTTTCCTCTTTCTCTTTTTCTTTCCTTCCTTCCTTTCTTTTTTCTCCAAATCTTGAGCAAAGGGAAGAATCAAATACTTTATTTTTCACTTGCAAAGACAAAAGGCATAGCTTTATTCCATGATGCTTCCAAAGGGCAACTAACTGATAATATTTAGCATTTTAGCATTTCTCAGGATACAAAATATTTTAAATGCATGTTGTAGGACCCTACTATTCTGAACATTGTCATATCTCCTGCTTCTCACTGACCTAGCTAAGAGGATGCTCTTTCTACCATGTCCATATTAAATTCTTTTTCCTGGCTGCACCAGAGAGATTTGAAGATCTCCCTCCCTCCCTCCCTCCCTTCCTTCTTTCCTTCCTTCCTTCCTTCCTTCCTTCCTTCCTTCCTTCCTTCCTTCCTTCCTTCCTTCCTTCCTTCCTTCTTTCCTTCTTTCTTTCACTGCCACTACAATACTGGAGCTTAAACCCTGAGCACTGTCCCTCAGCTTTATGACCCAGGCTAGTGCTCTACCACTTGAGCCACAGCTCTATTTCCAACTTTTTGGTGACTAGTTGGAGGTAAGAGTCTCACAGACTTTCCTGCCTAGGTTGGCTTTGAACCACAATCTTCAGAACCCAGCCTCCTGAGAAGCAAGGATTACAAGTAGGAGCCACCCATGTCTGCCTGGCCAAAGGTCTGTTTTAAGTGTTTGTTTTTATGTTTTAGCTCTAAAGTTAACTTAGATCTTCACCTTTCTACTATCCATGGTGGTTCACTTCCTACAAAGTGTAAATTAGTCTACCCAAATGACCTCTGATGATTAGGAGATAATGAAGGTTAAAAAAAAGTTGTTGGGCTGGGAATGTGGCTTAGCAGTAGAGTGCTTTGCAAGCATACATAAAGCACTGGGGTTCGATTCCTCAGCACCACATAAGTGGAAAAAGCCAGAAATGGCACTGTGGCTCAAGTGGTAGAGTGCTAGCCTTGAGCAAAAGAAGCTCAGGGACAGCGCCCAGCCCAAGGACTGGCCAAAATAAATAATAAAAGTTGTTGAACCAGGTGCTCATGGTACATACAGATTTTCCACCTTAGCTACTCTGAAGGCAGACATTGGGAGGATCATGGTTCAAGACTAATACAGGTAAAAATTTACTAGACCCTCATCTCAACAGAAAAAGCTGGCATGGTGGCATTTGCCTGTCACCCCCAGAGAGAAGCACAAATAAGAGGCGCATGGTCTGAACTGTCAGGCCATTAGGTGAGACACTATCTCAAAATAGCTGGGGCATAAAAAGACTGGAGGAGTGGTTCAAGTGACAGAACACCCCCTAGCAAGTGCAACGCCATGAATTCAAACGCCAGTGCTCCACCCACATACATTGAGTAACATTACAACTACATATCTGAGGGGTTTTTTTGGAAGGACAAAATTTGCCGTTTTAGTTAATTATATCATCCCCAAGGATGTTCCAGTGAATAAGAGCCACTGCTGTGTCTGATCTTGCCAGTGTGCTGTGGCCCTCCGCCATCAAGGACCCAGGGTAAGGAGAGAAAAGTTACACATGTAACAAAGTCTCTGCAAGGACATAAAGTCCTTGACAACCAAATAATCTCTTCAGTAATTTGGCTGTATTCTCACGTGCTCTGTGAACAGAAAAATACTAATCCACTGACGTGTAAGACTTGAGGTATCAGAAATTTCTCCTGGCAGAGCCTCAAACGTAATAAAATACTACCATAATAAAAACTAATCTGCAGTGGCACAAGAAGGAACAGACATATAAACCGCTCTGAAGATCTATTTAGAAATTTGTTAGAATTCCCTAGCATTAGAATTTATTTGAAGATTGGGAAGGAGGTGTATTATTTCATAAATTATATTGGACACTACTTGAAAAAATAAACCAGTAAGAGTTTCAGACAATAACATACCCCAAGAGAAATTCCAAGTGATGGAATAAACACAATAAATAAGCCCTCTAGAAGATGAGAAGAAAACGTGAAATAATCAGTTTGTGGGGAAAGGAAAAGAGAATATGAAGTTTTGAATGATCACAGATCATACACAATATACACACACATATATATACATGCATATGTACAAGATACAAATATATATGTAGATTCTGATGGTTTATGTAGTCTGAAGACAGGTAGATATTTTCCCCTTGGTTCTATTTATGGAGAGGATCTGTGACAGATACCAGGAAAGCTACAATAACAACTAGTTTCATTTGAAAGCCAAGTCTCTGGAGAAATGGCTGATTTCAGGACTGAAGTAGGAAAGATGAAGCTACAACATTGTTCCTGAAAGTAAGAAAGTACGTAAGGAATATAGGGGAGAGGACAACAGGACAACAGAACTCCCATAAGCCAAATATACAGTGATTTGTAACCCCAAATCAATGATAATAGTAGATGATAACTCACTGGATAAAGCAGGAATTTGAGTTTCTCTTGATATAAATTAATAATGGATAAACTGACATTGTGAAGCAAAGTGGGCTAACACAGGTTCAAATTCTTCCCCCTCATTCATGAGAAAAACAAGAATAACTCTATCCGTGGGTGTGTGCACGCTGTCCGTGAGCTTTTTTACTCAAGTAGCACTCTACCACTTGAGCCACAGCTCCACTTCTGGCCTTTTGATGGTTAGTTGAAGATAAAGAGTCTGGCAGACTTTCCTGCTCTGGCTGGCTTTGAACCAGGATCCTCAGATTTCAGATGCCTGAGTAGCTACGATTATAAGCATGAGCCACCAGTGCCTGGCAAGAAGAGTCACTTTTACGTAAAGAAATCAGACAGATGCCACTTGAATCAAATGCTTGATGTGAAAACCACTAGTCATATCTTAGCAGTGTTCTGACTGTCAGGCTGTAATATGAAGTCTGTGATATTCCTGACAAAGACACATAGCCTGAATATCATCAAGATGGAAAACAAGCGAAATCATGAGAAACATAAAATAACTAACCTATAATCTTCATAGATGTCAAGAGTAAAAAATTGCCAGACGTTGGTAGCTTATACCTGTAATCCAAGATATTCACGAGGCTAACATCTTAGAATCAACATTTGAAGCCAGCCCAGGTAGGAAACGCCACTAGACTCTTGTCTCCAATTAATCAGAAAAAAAAAGCCAGAAGAGGAGTCAAATGGTATCCTATCAGTCCTGAGCAAAAATAGCTAGGAGACAGCACTTAGGTACTGTGAGTTCAAGCCCCAGTACTAGCACCCAGCACCCAATCTCACACACACACACACACACACACACACACACACACACACACACACACTTGTAAAAAAGCAAGGATAAGTAAATTGTTCTAGACTGTGCTAGATTTTATGGAGACTGAAGTGACAGGACAACGGTTGGCAAATGGGTAAATGTAAGTCTGCTTTAAATTCCTTTATATAAAGAGTTGGGAACAGCTGGAGAAACTAGATGGGGCCTGAAGATTTGATAGTAATAATGTATCAATGTTCATTTCCTGAACTAGATAGTTTAAGGAATTAGACTATCTTTGCTTGTAGGAAATAAACACTAAAGTATTCTGGAAGGAGAGAGAAATCAAGTGAGCAACTTAGTCACAAATGGTTCATGAAATGTGAAAACATTCTAGAAAGTCTTTGAAGGAACTTACGATTGTTTCCAAAGAATAGCAATGTGAACAAAGAAAGCAAAATTCTTTCAAATTCAAATTCTTTTTTTTTTGCCTTTCACTAGGTATAAACATCTAAATGTTGTGTTCATATCATATATGTAGTGTATTTGTTACAGCAATTTAATAATTCCCTTGTCTGATCAAGGACCTCAACATCAGACCTGAAACCTTGAAACTACTGAAGGACAGAGTAGGAAAGACACTAGAACGTATAGGCACAGGTAGGAACTTCCTGAACAGAGTCCCAGGGGCACAACAGTTAGGGGAGAGACTCGACAAATGGGACTACTACAAAATAAAAAGTTTCTGCACAGCTAAAGACATAGCCACTAAACTAGAAAGACAGTCAACCATATAGGAAAGGATCTTTACCAGCACAGCAACAGACAAAGGCCTAACCTCCTCCAAGCCCAGTAAACCAATTATTAAATGGGCAAAGGAGCTAAAGAGAGACTTCACAGGAGAAGAAATAAAAATGGCAAAGAAACATATGAGGAAATGTTCAACATCCCTGGAAGTAAAGGAAATGCAAATAAAAACAACCCTGAGATACCACCTCACTCCAGTTAGAATGGCCTATACTCTGAACTTAGGCAACAACAAATGCTGGAGGGGGTGCGGGGAAAGAGGAACCCTTCTCCATTGTTGGTGGGAGTGCAAATTAGTACAACCACTTTGGAGAACAGTATGGAGGTTCCTCAAAAAGCTCAGCATAGACCTACCCTATGACCCAGCCATACCACTCCTAGGCATCTATCCTGAACAACAGGTCTCAGGATACCACAAAGACATCTGCACATCCATATTTATCGCTGCACAATTTACAATAGCCAAAATATGGAAACAACCCAGATGCCCCACTACAGATGAATGGATCCAAAAAACGTGGTACCTGTACACAATGGAATACTACATAGTGATTAGAAATGATAAAATATTGGTATTCACAGGGAAATGGTCAGAGCTTGAACAAATAATATTGAGCGAGGCAAGCCTAGAACACAGAGAACAAAGGGGCATGGTCTCCTTGATATATGACTGTTGGGGGGGGGGAAGGGGACAGTAGAGACCAGGTCTGCAAAATAACAAACTTCAAATGGTATTTCCACATATTTGGGTCAGCAACTTTACATTATGTATCTAAAACCAAACAACTACTAAACAAACATAAAAAGGTCTAGGATAGACCTATCAGTGGATCACAATAGCTCAACAGCTACATACATATGATCATATAAGACAAGGATAAGCAAAAACAACTCCAAGAGAAGTAAACAGGAGGATTCTATTGTTGACATTACATTTAATGTTCTAGGTAAATTTCCTTTGGCGTACCCTATGTGGTTACTGTATATGATTTTGGTACACTGGATATTGTATATATGCCTACCTGATCTAAGGTGTAACAGATTTCACAAGAAATGTACTCACTTCTGTATTATGTAACTGTACCCCTTTTGCACAACACCTTGTCAATAAAAGCTAATTAAAAAAGTAAAGTAAACCTGTAATAAAAAAATAATACCCTTGTCTAAGTTTGAAAATCCACCATTAAAGGATTTACTGTCTGTATCGTATTATGCAGAGCCTAAGACTTTCTCTCTCTCTCTCTCTCTCTATATATATATATATGCACATGTATATATGTATATACGTATACACATTTTTTGTTTGTTTGTTCTTGTTTTTCTGGTCAGTCATGGGCTTGAACTCAGGACCTGGGCTCTGTCCCTGAGCTTTCTCACTCAAGGCTAGCACTCCACCACTCTGAGTCATAACACCACTTCCAGTTTTCTAGTAGTTAATTGGATATAAGAATCTCACAGACTTTCCTGCCCTGGCTGGCTTCAAAGCTGGATCCTCAGATCTCAGCCTCCTGAGTAGCTAGAACTATAGCCCTGAGCCACCAGTGGCTGGCCTTTGATGATATTTTTAAGAGTTTCTGTTTTGACAAATAGGTAGAAACATGAGAAGATTCTCACAGTGTCATACTGTTTGAAAATAGAAGTTCAGTAAATTAGTATGCATACAGTTCATCTCTGCCGGGACTCATGCTTACAATCCTTGCTACTCAGAAGACTGAGATCTAAGGATCCATAAATCTCAGACTCTTATCTCCAATTAACTAGCAAAAACAAAGTGAAAGTGACTCAAGTATTTTGCCCAAGGAAGAGCACTTCGGCTGTGACTCTGTGTCTGTTTTCAGGATGAAGCTTTAATTCTCGAGTTTCTAAGAGGCAAAGGTGAAGAAAGATGGCAGAAGACACTGGGAATAGAGACTGGCGATTGGCCTGTGCCGGCTCTAAAGTTTGGTATGAAGAGCAGAGATTAGATATGAAGCCTGAAACTGGTGCCCAGGGCTTCCTGTCCCACATAATGCCCAGGCCACACTTCCACTGGTTTGGGAAAATCTGGAGTAGCTCCATTGGAAGCTAGTCCTCATAGCTTGCACTAACACACATGCATTTCTTTCTCCACCTTCCTCAGGCAGCTATGGGCAAATGGCTGGATTTACAAAGAGAGGGACAACAGACATTATCAGTAATTCATGAAACCCCAAATGGAAAGGCATTATCAATGCATCTAATTGCCTTTCAAGTGACTAGAAACTACATGCAGAAATCCACTGGAACACCAGACATCATGGATTTGATATTTATTATGCTGTCTTCTCTAGGATTGGCCTTGACATATTTGAAATCAACTAAGATGCTTCTGTTGATATAAAATATTTGCAGACTTTAATCTACTGATGCTTATCCAGACACATGACAGATGGTAAGAAGTATGAGCTAAAACTGCCATATGAGAGTATGAAAAAAATAAGTTTCTATGCCGAAAAAATGTTTGAATGTGTCATATAAACAGTAAAAAAATTAACATTGCAGAAGACTTAAATTCAGTACACAGAAATAAAAATTGTATCAGCTTTGAAGTCAGTCACATTGCTTGTGTTGAAATCCCAAAGGCTAGGTAATAGTGAGGCAGATACATAATGTCACTTCAACACTGCAGACTTTAGTATTTTTCTATAAAAAAAATGAGGCTAGTCTCTGGAAATTACATTGAAGATTCAATGAGATAATGTACAGGTAGCACCCAGCACAGTCCTAATGGACTTGTCCATTCATCCATTGATCGGTAATTTGGTTGACTCCACAGTTTGGTGTCGTGAGTGGGAATAAACACAGGTGTGCAGCCATTGCTCCTGAATATTAATTTGAATATCAATCTAGAATTAATTTAGAATCTGTTGGCTATGTGCTCATTAGTGGTATGGGAGGCTTATAAGGTATATTCACTTTTAGTTTTTCTTTTTTTTGAGAAACCTCCATACTGTTTTCCACAATGACCACAATAGTGACATTACCACCAATGATGCATGAAGATTACATTTGTTTCCCTTGTATCTTCACTAGCATTTGTAGTTCGCTTGATGATTGCCATTCTGACTGGGGTAAGATTGAATCTTAGTTTAGTTTTTATTTAAATTTCCTTTATGGCTAAAGATGTTGGACAATTCTTCATTTGTCTAGATTTCTTCTGAGAATTATCTGTTCAATTAGCTTGCTCATTTACTAATTGTGTTATGTGTACTTTTACTGTTTCACTTTTTGAGCTATTGGAATACTAAATCTTTATCCATTAAATAGCTGGTGGTGATGTTATCGTATTTTCTGGGTTGTCTCATAGTCCTAGTAGTGGTTTATTTTGCTCTGCAGATATATTATAATTTGATGCAGTCTTATTTGGCAAATATTGGTCTTATTTTCTTGGCACTTGGAGTGCTATTCAGAAAATAGCTTTTTATACCATTTTCCAGTAGTTTCATTTCAGATCTTACATAAATCAGGGAAATAATTCCATTCACAATAGCATTTTAAAAAATCTAGATGAAACCTCAACCCATAAGGTGAAAGACACCCACAAAGAAACTGAAACACTTGAAGATAGAAATTGAAGAAGACATCAGAAGATGGAAAGACGCCCCTTTGCTCATAGATTGGCAAAATTAATGTTGTGAAATTGGGTATGTTACTGAAAGCAATGCACAGATCCAATGCAATGCTCATCAAAATTCTGGTATCATTTTTTTGCTGAAATAAAGAACTCAATCCTTAAATTCACATGGAAGTATAAAATGCTACAAATAAAAAGTAATTCTGAGGGGGGGGGGCGGGAAAGAGCAATTCAGAAAGTATCACAATACCATACTTCAAATTACACTGCCAAAATGTTCTCACTTTTTATTTGAAATAACAGAACAGTATGATGCTGGCACAAAAACAGACACAAAGTCCAATGGAACAGAATAGATGAGCCCAAATAAAACACATGGCTACAACCATCTAATTTTTGACAAAGGATATACACTGGAGAAAAGATAGCCTCTTCAACAAATATTCCTGGGAAAACTGGCTATCTACGTACAGGAAACTAGAGGTTTGTTTGTGTTTTTTTTCTCTATCATCTTGTACAAAAATCACTTCTGAATGGAGCATATGAGCTGTTTTTATTTTTTAAAGAAACTTTGAAAGTAATACTACAATCACCTGTTTCACAGGAACCACTTTTTGTCAAGGACAATCAAAGCTCATTTCTTTTGACGTTGGTATTTGTCATCTGAGAGCACATCATCTCTTCTTGGGGGGGGGGGATTTTCATTGGTCATTTTTTTTCTTGATAACTTGGCCAGTTTATAAAGGTGGATACAATTGGTGGTGTTCACCACTAATTGAATTGCACACCTCAGCCCCTAGTGTCTGAGGCTGTCATTCCCAATGGCTAAGATGCTGTTGGGGAGAGAGAGCTGCCTTGTCCAAGGTCATATTTCATCCCAGGAGATGGTCCTCATCCAATTACTGGTATATGTAGATGGCCAATCTAGCCCTCTTGCTTATTAATGAGACAACTCTTGAGAGACTGTTTCAGTCCAGAACTCTATGGGATACTGAAGACCTTTGTAGGATGATGTTGACTGCATTGAGTCAGCTTCTCCCTCTGTCCAATTCCACTTCCTTTACTCCCCTACAGTTTACATATCTTGATGAAGAAAATACCTCCTTCTGGAGACACTAAACGGAGTCAATTCCATGTCATGCTAACACTCCACATTTATTTTTGTTTGGAAGGAATCTTCTAAGGGAAAGGAAGATAATGTCCTGCGCATCCATCTTCCAACAATGAGAAGAACTGAATGACCATCTAGGAGATAGTGATGCCCAGTTTCCCACCAGTCTATCCCCAAGCCTAACCCACTCTTCATCTCTGCCCTAAGCAATGCTGTCTTCTTTGTAAGAGACTAACCAAAAACATAAACATTGGCATCATTATTTCAAAATGAATTATGAGATAAATGGTGTATCTCCCTACCCACACATCAGGTTCATATGTTAAAGTCCTAGTTTCCAAGTGCTCAGAATGTGCCTACATTTGAAGACAGTCTTTATTGTGATGGTGAAGCTAAAATGAGGTGATATGAGTCCAATATAGTGGTGTCTATATAAAAAGAACAGATGGGGTGTTGAACACACCTAACAACAAGAAGACAGCTAATCAGCTAACCACAAGCCAAAGAGAAAGACCCCAGGGAAGAAAAAAAGACCTATCTAATACCTAATACCTTGATCATGTGCTCTAGGACCCTGGAACTGTAAGAAATAAGTTTCTGTTGGTGAAAGCAGCCAGTGTTTGATACTTGGTTTTGGCAGATCCAAGGAATTGTTGCCAGTGGCCGGAAAACAATGGATTTTGTTTTAGGCCCTGGAAATGCTTGGATCCCAGCTAAGAAGGAGGGAGTGGGGCTCATCTATCACAGGGCTCTAGAAGGTGTCTAGGCAGCTTCTGCTAAACCCTCTCTCCCCGTTCCTCCACCCCAACATGGTTTCCCTATCTTCATTTCTGTACAGTGTGGAGACCTTGGGTTTTAGTATTTGCTCCAGATTCAACTTTGCATTTCTGTCCCCATTTTATACTGCCGTGAGGCTAATTCTTTATCATACACCCCAATCACCAAACCCCAGGGGTGCTGTCCTACCCTAACACAGCCCTTGGAAAGAGTACGTGGACTCGATCCCAGAAGGGCCAGCTGGAACTTAGAGCACCAGAGTTACTCACTGGGGATTAATCAAATTCATTTAACCCTAATTCCCCTTCTAGACACCTAAGAAATAGATCTTACTGAGCAGCCTCACGCTGTGTACATGAAGGCATTTGACTGTAATGCATCACAAATATTTAATTAATGAAAAAAATTGTTAATATACATTTAAATTAAATTTGGAAGCCTATTTTCAAAGACAGCATGAATTTTATGTTCTTTTTCAAGGACAGAGCATCATTCTGATCTGACAATCTCACTGTTGCAGTAGTCCTTGGTGTATCCTCTTTAAAGCCTTTGTCTCATTTTTTTTTTCCAGGCATTCTGATGATGTCTCTAGGCTCCTTCATACTTCTACTATTTCATACTTTGACCATCAGGTACACAGGAGCCCCGAAGGGGCCTGGGCCATGCTGCAATCAATGGCAAACTACAGTTGTTAGCTTTTGGGTGTTGTTATTTTTTTCACGTGGTTATAGTTAAAGAGAGTCACATCTGAGCTGGGCATGGTGGTACATGCCTGTAAGCCTAGCTACTTAGGAGGCTGCAACAGTAAGATCATGAATTTGAGGACAGTCCAAGCAACAATTGTGAGATCCTGTCTCAGAAACAAAATACAAATGAGTTGGAGGATGAAGCTCAAAGGGTAGAGCACTTGCCTAGCCAGAGCCAGGTCCCAGGTATAGTCCCCAGGACCACTAGAAAAAGAAAAAAAGTGCTACCCACCCAAAACCACACACGTTCCGGCATGACTGCTCTTTCGTTGCTTCCATTACAGCGGTCAGTCCTTGGATCAGCAAGACTCAAGGCCATGTCTGATTGACATGTTCTGCTCTGTACTCACTTCTGATGACTAAGGCTTTGTTTCTGGGTCAAGCTTGTCACGACTCCCTTTCCCCCTGGGGGAAGCATTTTCCTACTACACTCCTCAGTTCCGGCTAGCTCTCCAAATGTGCCCACTCGGAGAGCTGACAAACCAGGGCTGTCAGCCGCCAGCACTTCCCTACTTCCACATGTGTAGATAGAAAACGAGCTCTAGAAGTATTCTCCCTTGGGGGGGGGGGGGAAGCTGGAAGTGCTGACTTTTTCTTCGTCTGGATGTTTGACATTGCTGTGTTCTCATTGTCAGGTCTAATTTGGGACATACAATGTCTGCGTTCTCATGATTATGAATGATACTTTCCCATTCCTTTACCATGGCCATGATCCATCCTGATTCTGCCACCTAAATGCTCCAGGCCTGTAGATTCCTGCCAGCGGAGTGCACCTGGCAAAAGCCATGCTGCCGTGTTCTGAATTCATTCCTGAATTTACTCAGTGAATCCTGAGGTTAGGAGGCATTTGAGGGCTCTCATGGATGGTCTCTTCCTGCTCAGAGCCGAAATAGAAGCTGAACATTCCTGAATGCCTTAGCTCCCAATCTCATATCTGATTTCCTATAGAACTTGATTAAATAAAGGTACATGTATGGTGACATTGCCTTTTGAACTGAGTAGAGAATACTGTAAATATAGGATAATTCAAGAGGTAGGTATCACTTGGTCCTTCAAATATGTGATACTGGACCATCTGCTAGATAGAATTGATTTTGAAATAAAATATTCCTTGAAATTCATTATAATTTCTATATTTCCCATTTCTTACTTGCTTGTAAATCTGAAATGTTGCTGTTATTGAAACCACAGGTAAGAACTAAGGTGGAATGCAGTTCAATGGCTACTAAGTAGTTAAACTTGGGGGAGGGGTTGCTCTTAGGGGGGAGGGGTCAGCTGTGGAGCTTGAACTCAGAGCCTGGGCACTGTCTCTAAACTCTTTTGCTCAAGGCTAGCACTCTACCACTTTGAACCACACCAGCACTTCCGGTTGTCTGGTGATTAATTAGAGCTAAGAGTTTCAAGGGCTTTCTTGAGTAGGCTGGCCTTAAATCAGGATCCTCAGATCTCAGCCTCTGGAGTTAGCTAGGATTACAGGCATGAGCGCAATTTTTATTTTCAAGACTGAGTCTCACTGTGTAGTCAAGGCTAGCTTTGAATTCCAATCCTTCTGTCTCTGCCTCTTAAGTGCTAAGATTATAAGTATGCATCATCAAAACTATAAATCTCTCTTTCATAAAGACTGAGGATGTGTGGAAAGCAAAAGATAGGTAGAAAAAAATCAATTCTATTTGATGTAAAGCAACAGTCTGACTCTTTTCATTATTGTTTCATTATTTTATTTTTCATTATTTTAGTTCCCTAAGAAGTACATGTGCTTGGTGAAGACCATTAGAACCTAGGTTTGTTTAGGGGCTATTTTCTTTGCAGCATACTAATTACTATAAGAATTAATTCCTTCATGGGACTGGAGTTAAGGACAAGGGACCGGGTATACATAGACAACATAAATAATGTAAACCCAACAAAGGACCAGGAGAAGAGTTCCTTTCCTATGACCCTTGCAGAACATCCACTCTGTAGGCTTAAAATATGAACCCAAGTTACACTCTTCATATTCACACAAATAACTGATGGCTGAAAACAATTATGTGTGTATAATATATATATACATACATACGTGCCCGTGACATACGTGTCTGTGTCTTAGAAAAATAATACTAACTCATTCAGCTGTCATTCAAATGCTACCATTATTCTTCTTAGCTTATGTTCCTCCTTCCTCCACTTTTTATGCTAGCAATTCTTGTTGCTAAAGTACTTGAGGAAGAAATTTCCAGGAGAGAGTATGGGTAGGTGCCATTTACACAAGTACCTCACTAAATAAGTTACACAAGAATAGTGGACTTTTAGTAACCTGTGCTGATTACTGCCCCATTTTGATAGAGTTTTTTTTAAGCCATATCCTTGCCCACAAATATCCCCTCCCATTTCATATGGTGTATAGAAAGATGTCATAGAAGACACAAACAATACTCCATAAAGGATTAGGCTAATAATTGGCAAACTTGAAATCGTAATTTCCAACTTATCTAAAGACTTAAGAAAACTGTGAGCCAGAACAGCTATAAATGAAAATAGGACATTTCAAGTTTCCATTTTATTTCTTCATTCTAAACAACTCTTCAATGTCTCCTTTATATGCTTCCAAGAACCTACACCACATAGTCATACTTGACATTTCCATTTTGCAAGTGTGGGGAATGTCCCGCCATTGGGCGTACAGGCCTGTGAAATCACTTGGCACCAGGCAGAACAGACATGTACACTTCTAATGTGTCTTGTTGGCTTCCCACAGTCCTTTGCCTGTATTTGTTCTTTTTTTATGGTCTGTGGATGATGCTATAAATAGCCACACCATCCTTGGCAGAGAAAACCTAGAAATACTATTTTATTGGGGCTCCAAAAATCTTCTACAAAACCAAAGTAGAAGTGGTTTCAGTGTTCTCATTTCACAGATAAAGAGGTTTGTCTGCTGCCTTCGTGCCTCACAGCCAATGAGAGGTAAATCCAGAAATGACCTCTGGATCTTAAAACTGCATCAACTCTTCGTTTCTTTTATTCCACAGTATCAGGCTTTGAACTCAGGACTTTATGTTTGCTTACTCAGTTAAGGTGCTGCCACTTGAACCATACTTCCAGCCCAACTTTTTGCTGGTTATTTTGAGAATGGACTTTGCTGCCCAGGCCGGTTTCAAACTGCAGTCCTCGGATTCTCAGCCTCCTGTGTAGCTAATATTACAGAAATGAGTCGCTGCTGCCCAGCTTCAACTTCTCTTTAATAATCAACAACATGCTATACAAGAAAAATTACAAGATTTAAAGACATAAAATAGAATTTCAAACCTTTTCAGGAGGGAGAGGAAAGAATTTGACATTTTTCCCTCAGAATATTTGTAGCTAACCTGATCTTTAAACCCTAGTTTTACCAAGAACTCCCCATCAGACTGTTAGAAGAAAAAGCATAAAAACCATATATGAAATCACGGAATTATAACTTACCACACACAACAGCCATTAATTTTTCTGTTATATTATTGATTGTGATAAATAAATGCAAACTACTCGAAGGCAGTACTCAGTTAATCAACTTATATTCTGCATAGAGTCATAGAGTATAACATAGTGCTGGACACAAATTATTCATATCAATAGGGCATAGTAGAAATATACTTGCTTAGGGAGAGCAATCATGATATTAATGGCAAGTTATTTTATGGAAAAGCATTGTACAAATTAAAGGGGAAAAATGTATATATTAAGGATTACACAGGGTCAATTGCTAATGAAAAACTGTCCGGTCTCTGATCTGTCTCATCTTGATTTTCTCAGATGGTAACACACCACTAGCAAGAGTGTCAAGCATCTTGGAGTCGGGCAGCTAAGAAACATAAAAAATAGTTTTGAAAAAAAATGGTATGCAATGTCTTGGGTAGAAGTACCAAGTGTAGTTTCTAATAGTTCCAGAAAGACTCAGGCAATGAGATGTTAGCTGTGTAAAGTGTTGGAGAATCAGGAAAATACTAAATAATCATAGTGATTAAATAAATAATAGCCCCCCCCCCAGACATTCTATCTTACATCAATGTATGTGAAGCATTCATGGTCTCTAGCCACCCATCCCTGGGGATGCTCTGATGTGACACTAGTAATACATTTAGCTAAGCAGTCTTACTTGAACATTATATTTCTTTATTTTTCTCTGTAGTTCACCCCATAGACAGGCCAGATGTTTCCTGACTATAAGTTTTTTTCTTACTTCATACAAAAAGAAACCTAGGGATCACAAATCAATGGTGATAGCCAAGTAATAGTGACTTGACAATGGGGTTCACTCTTGGCCACACAATTCTGTGAATCAGCCTCCCTCCCTCTGCTGGATTTGCTGCGACTCTGGGAAGCCTATGGTATAGGTTAAGAACAGTAGTTTCCATGACTGAAGCTGACTTCTTGGGATAAAACGCCATCCCCCAATTCATCAGCTAGTGTTTGAGGGGCCTCCAGGCACTTCTGGAAAAGAATACAAATGGGGAATTTCTAGTCTTGGTCTCTCAGGATAAAGTTGGTGTGATTAGAAAAAGTAGAAGGAAATCTGGTTGCACTTCAGTTGGCTTTCTGGCTCTCTACGCTGCAAGGATCTACATACCAATGATCACTCTAGACTTGTTTCCTTTTGAGACTTCCTGCCCCCCTCACCTTGCCAAATTTCCAGACCTGAATCATCTCCTACTTATGAAATTCCTGCTCTCATTCTCTGTTTCTGTGTTTCTCCCCTTCTTTTTCTTTCTTTCTTTTTTTTATTTTAGTGCCAGTTTTGAGGACTTGAATTCAGGGCCTGGGCACTGCCCCTGAGCTTTTCTACTCTAGGCTAGCACTTTACCCCTTTACATTGGAGATTAGAGTCTCAAGGACTTTCCTGCCTGGGAAAGCTTCAAACTGTGATCCTCAAATCTCAGCCTCCTGAGTAGCTAGGATTAGAGGCATGAGCCTCTGACAGCTAACCTCTACTCCTATTCTTGAATAGCCATGGACTGTAGGAGGAAGCATTTCAATCCAGTTACTGGGTTTGCTCCCTTGGCACTTCCTTTGTTGTTATACCCTTCCTTTGTTTCATGCCTTTCCCTTGTCCAGGAGCACTGGCCTACACACATGCATGCACCCACGCATGTGCAGTCACAAGCACATAAGTGTGCACACATACACACACACACACTCCCTCTCCATTTACATCCATTTATTGCATGGAGCAGCACAGGTTAAACCTGCCCCATTTCACTGAATGTTCACTTCTCTGATTCAAGTTTTCCCATGGGTTCACTTTCTGGGTCTATCAAGACTAAGGGAGGCCATTTGTGTCAGCTTGCCTTCACCTGGATTCTTGCCTTTGTTTCTTCCTCTTCTCCCTGACTTTTCAACCAGCCATTTGTTCATTTACCCCATAGTACTTCAATCCATGACTAATGTACCCACGACATAAAGATGTATTCATTTGTTCATGCAAGGTTTTGTCTTTCTCATGATATATAAACAGAAGTTATCGTTCAATGAAACGAGAGCTGTTTTAAAGGTACTATGAGAGAATATTTTTAAAGGTTCATATGTGTGAGTTGGCCAGAGAAAACTGATGGAGAGCTGAGAGTACAGGCATATTATGTGTGTGCTTCATATATGTTGTATTTTTTTTTTCAAATGTGGATCAGCACATGGTCTTCAATTGCTCATCTTCTATTTGGTTATTTTGACCCAATATTTGCTAAGCTAAAAATAGCCTTTTCAACAATCTCTCTTTTCTATATTTTCAATCATTGAACCCCTAAAGAAAGTAATCCTTAACTAATTTTTCTTCTTTCCTACCATTTCTTCTGAAATTTTCTGTTCATACTAGGCAAGTGCTGTACCACTGAGTTACATCTCCAGCCCTCTGTTCTTGAAGGTTTTTGTTTTGTTTTTCTCAACACTACCACTCTACCACTGGAGCCACAGTTCCACCTCAGACTTTTTTTTTTTTTGTAAATTATTGGAAATAAGAGTCTCACAGACTTTCCTGCCCAAGCTGGCTTTGAATCATGATCCTCAGATCTCAGCCTCCTAAGAAGCTAGGATTATTGATTACTGCTGGTGTGAACCAGCAGTACTCAGCATTTGTTCTTGAAGTTTTGTATCACCTAATTCACAAAACTTTTTAGGACAAATATATAAAATCTAACTGAGGATATGCAATCCTATGGAGAAAAGCCTGATTCCATAAGAAACTGAATTGAAAAACTGGTTTGGCTTTAAACATGTTGATAAGTCATGTTGACTGTGAATTACATTAATCATTTTACACTTCAGTGTAGCCAAGGAGAGGTCAAGGACCCTATTAATGTAAAAACTAAATAACAAGAAAATAAAACCTAAACATTTTATTAAATTTACTTGTACCTGAAGATCTTCCCAAGAGAGTGAAGTGTGAAGAAATAACCAAAGTATGATGCTTTTTGACTTTTTAGACAAAAAGGAATTCATGAATGAAAGACAGGATAAATGAATCTTTGAGCTAGGGTAGGGAATTAAGAACTATATAAAGGGTAAAATTCAAAACCTAAGAGTTTGTTTATTCAGGTTTATTACTAGTTTCTGGTGGTCAATGCTATGATTCTAAGAGAATTCTGAGGGTCTACTGTATGTAGGGAAAGACACTCTCCCCTCCTTACCCCCACCCCCAAGGGGGGGGAAAAGTTTTATTCTCTGGAGTTCCAGTTTCTTAAGTGCTTTCAGTCACACCAATTTGGCATATTTTAAGATGACATGTCCTTAAATCCTTTCATATCAACTATAAAATTCTTAAAGTGGGTAAGCTACTATAAAGGAAATATTTTTACTAAAGACATCTGGTTATATTAGATCATATTAAAGCTGTTTCCCCTGGCAACTAAGAATGCTACACTATCTGCCTGGCTCCATTTTAGCCTATTCTCGGTTGGCTCTATTGGAGCAGAGGTGATTCAGAACATCTTGGTGACAATCATAGAGATTCTGTAAGGGATTTGTTTTTATAAGTTCTGGTACTTAGTAATGACAAGTAAACATTTTTTTTTTCTGAGGGCTCGGAATGATTCACATATTATTGTGAAGCATTTCAGATATAGTCATGAGTAAACCTGATGATATTTTAGAATAGTTTTCAAGTATCTTAGTTCTCAATGTAGAATAAAACCTGTATGTACCCTTCGTCATACCCTTGAGTTTACCTAGAATAAAAAAAAATTAAGAAAAAACGTTGGTGATGATTTGGAGACGTTATAATACTTGTACATGGTTGCTGAGAAAGTACATCCACTATGGAAAATAGTATTATGGTATTCAATGTATACATGTAAAAATGGAACCAAGTAACTTGGGAGGAAAGATGGGGGTGAATAATTGAAGGGTGACATTGATCAAGTTGCATCATAATCATCAACTGGCATGTTGAATTAAAAACCCCTTTGTATAACGACTGAAAATAGAAAAATAAATGAAATTCAAATCGTATTGTAGTTCTTCAGAAACTTAAAATTTTGCACTAGCAATTCCACACCTGAACATACACCCAAAATAAGTGAAAGCAAAGGGTTGGTGAATTATTAGTACTTCCAGCTTCTAGCAGCTTTAATGACAACAGGCACAAGTTAGAAGCAACCTCCCTGTCTATGGACTGATAAATCCATGCTCAGAGTGTAGGTTTTTTTTTGCATTTAAAATGCACATACCCAACTGGATATTACTCAGCCTTAAAAAGGAAGAAAATTCTAATATATATATTACATCCTGGATAAACTCTGGGGACATTATGCTAAATAAAACAAGCCAAAGGGACAAATATAATATGATTCCACTTATGTAAGTTACCTAGCTGGACGAGTTCACAGACACAGAGAATAGAATATGATTACCAAAGACAAAGGTAGAAAAGAGAATGAGAGTCACTGTGTACTGAATTCATAAATTTATAAATCCAAAAATGAATGTATGAATGAATGACCGAGTACCCTTCAAGATGAAGACTCCTGAAGCGAATGTTGTTGATGGTCACATAGAATATGACTGTACTTAGTACCCCAGAACTGTGAAGGTAAAAATAATTATAATGGCAAACTTTATGTTGGGTGTATTTTCCCACAATTTTTAAAGGCAATCAACCAATCTGGCACATCTTCCATTTTTATATGAACTATTTTCTGTATATTAAAAAGCTATGCTATTAAAATGTCTTCTTTTCAAAAACATTTGTAGTAAGACAAGTCACACACACACACACAAACACACACACACACACACACACACACACATCATGCATTACTCTCACTGCCTAGATCCACTGAGGTATTAATGGTACTTTGTTGGATTTGTTGCTGAACTTTCTTTAGCCTTGGTTTCCCCATTATTAAATTGCAAGGCAGCCCTCCTTCTAATAGAGTTCTTATGAGGATTAAATGCAATAATAATTCAAGTAAAGGAGCTAGTAAGGCCTTTACATGGCACCAGTGCTTACTATGTTTATTTCAGCCCACACATAAACTCATTGAGATGACAGTTAGTTGTACCTTGCCCATGAGTGTCACAGTCACACCAAATGAGAAGGACAGCACAGTTTAAAGGGCGTAGGATGGTCCCGTTTGTTTTCTGGAGGACAGTAGTGCTGACAGTTGTGCTACACAGGGGTATGCACTCAACACTAACTTTTCAGTACCAGAAGAAGGAGCAGTTCTCAACATTTACTCCTCTCACTTATCCACCCATCTCATCTGAACTCTGCCTGTAACAACAATTGGGAAAGTCCCTGCAAACGGTACTAAAATTATAGCTTTGATTTCTTCTGCTTGAAAGATCTCTGTATATATTTATATTTTTTTAAGTACTATAGTCTTAATGCTAAAAGATGTGAGACAAACCACATTTTTTGTGGGCCCACGTGGAAGGAAATATATATATATGTGTGTGTGTATATATATGTATATATCTATATATAATATATGTGTACATATATATATTCCAACCTCTCCACAAAGGCCTATCTTGTTCCTTGCTACATTTACTTAGTGCTTTTCCTGCTTTTCAAATCAATCTTGTACAGAATCTACTGTCCCCATTACATTAATTGGAAATGTAAATATTTTAACAAAGTCTGTGGGATTACTTTACCTAGGCTTTAGGTAAATGTAATTTAACACCACCAAGACAACTTCTATCACCCTAACACCTGATGCCTCGCAGTACCCAATGAATTAATTACATCACAAAGAATTTTGCCAAATCTCAAATTCAGAAATTAGCTTGCACTGAAGATGTTACAGGCAATGCCTGCATTCCATACTCCCAACAAAAATGAATATTGGGAATTTTACTGATATTTGTTGAAACCAAAGGGAACAAAACTCTCCCACAAATGAACATGTTCTAAACTCTTGGCCTACTAATTAACTATCATAATCATTGGGAAGACCAATAACATTGCTAATCTAGAGATTACTTGTGGCCACTAGTGTAGCTAATATAACTATGATTAAGTTATAAGCCAAAAACGTAATGACTTAACAATACACAATTGCTTCCGAACCATGCTTACTTTAATTTCATGGTTGGAATCATTGTAGTTGGAGAGATGGATCAGGTAGAGGATCTGGGGCTCTTTGTCTGAGCCTCCATCCTGCCTTTGGGTTCTGATGGGATCAGTCATAGGAAACTGAAACAGCCACTGTGCCCACATCCTGGAGTGGCAGCCCTGCGGTTGGATGCCATTGAACTTGAGTCTGAGGCACTGTCCAGCAACAGAACCAGCTCTGGCGATATG
Organism: Perognathus longimembris pacificus; assembly: GCF_023159225.1. Taxonomy (NCBI): domain Eukaryota; kingdom Metazoa; phylum Chordata; class Mammalia; order Rodentia; family Heteromyidae; genus Perognathus; species Perognathus longimembris. Next base: position 23,752,054 of record NC_063178.1, on the reverse strand, counting down.
TTAGCAATGACAAGGTGCCAGGCAATCACTCTGTGTGTCCTTTCCTTTGGGACATTTAATCCTCTACCTTAGAATGGTAGACATCATCTATAGAACACAGAACCCTCATTCAAGGAAGATAGACCTTCTCAGAAGCCAGGGATATATCTTTTGACCTCCATAGAATACTTAATTCTGGACAATTAGAACAGGAAACTCTATTTTCCAGTACATATAATTGCTAGTTTCTCATTCAGAAAACTCGGTAGTATGTTGTTTTTTTTAAGGGATGTTTGGTTTTAGAATACTAAAAATACTGGAAACAGACAAAGGTAATTAAACAAGCAAATATTAGCTAAATTAAAACACCACAATTAAAATTGCTAATTATAATCTGTGCATCTGGGTAGAAGCAGCAATTCTTCTACTTTGTCAAGGACACTGATTCGATTATTTAGTTTATAGTAAGCAATGCTGAGTGTTTTTGCACTTAAGCATGAACTAACATGGAACACACAAAACGCTATTAACAGATTTTTAGTGTTTTTCAAAATGTATATCAAACACCTCTTTCTTTAATCCATTCCCCTCCCACTAGCCCCCTCAAGAATCTTCTCAAAGGGCTGGGGATATGGCCTAGTGGCAAGAGAGCTTGCCTCGTATACATGAGGCCCTGGGTTCGATTCCCCAGCACCACATATACAGAAAACGGCCAGAAGTGGGGCTGTGGTTCAAGTGGCAGAGTGCTAGCCTTGAGCAAAAGGAAGCCAGGGACAGTGCTCAGGCCATGAGTCCAAGGTCCAGGACTGGCCAAAAAAAAAAAAAAAAAAGAATCTTCTCAAAGACAAACTAAAAATGTGCCTATTCATAAGGAAAATGGTTTCTAAAGAATGCATAAGATACTATCTGAAATACTTCCAAGTGTGTTATACTACTAACTAAAGGAAACCAGTGGCACACCATTAATTTTAGTTTAGTGCAACTTCCTCCTAAGAACCCTTCCAGCCTGGGTTGGTGTGGGTAAGGTTTTGGTTGGTGGAACAAAAGCTAGAGAGAGAAAGCAAATCACACCTGTCACTGTTTCGCAAAACACTTTTCTCTGTATCTAATTTTACACTTCATCATGGATTCTCCAAAAATTCCCCCATCTTCAAATCTTTCTGGCCCTATAATTTGCACTCATAATAAACATGCATCCAATTTCCTGTTAGCACATTTTAAGACATGCCCATTATACTAACTATAATATTTAGGAAATAGATCCGTGTAGAAACCCAACAAAGTCACCCAAGAGACATGGAGGTGATCTTCAGAAATCAGAAAATCTCTTTGAGTACCAAAGGGTCCAAGTTGGCAAACATATAATTTTGTCTTTTCTGGTTGACCAAGATCTCCTGGATTAACCATACTTTGCCCTGTTCCAGTAGCGATTTCATAACTCCTTCAAGAGGACTTTGCACTACTGAAATTCTTACCTTTGAGAGTGTGTGTCTGTGGGGGGAGGGTGGAAGAGAGAGATTGAGAGAGAGAGAGAGAGGGAGGGAGAAAGAGAGAGAGAGAGAAAGAGAGAGAGAGAGAGAGAGAGAGAGAGAGAGAGAGAGAGAGAGAGAGAGAGAGAGAGAGAGAGAGAGAGAGCTCATTCTGGGGCCTGAATTCAGGACCTTGAGCTCTTGCTTGGCTTTTTGGCTCAAGGCTGGTGCTCTACCACTTGAGCCACATGTCCACTTTCAGCTTGTTGCTGGCTAATGGGAGATAAGAGTCTCAAATTTGCCTGCTCGGGCTGGTTCGAATCACGATCTTTGCCTGTGTTCTTGAAGTTAAAGGTGGTAATTCTGGTCCAGGAATGGCAATCACCACATATGCTTCTAATTGGTGGGGCTCCACTTCGATCTTCCTGAGCTGGGAGGACTGGTTGTGCACTTTCACTGCAAGTGATCTCATTTCCACTTAGTGGGGTTGTGGGCCAATGGAACTGGCCAAGAAGAGAAAAGGGCCCACGAGCTGCGACCCAGCCCCCCTCTCCACGAAGGACCCACAGACAGTCTAGGAGCCAGTCAGCACTAAGATTCCTTTAATGGCAGCAATGAGCTGTTCTTTAAACCGGGTCGGAGGGCGCCGGAAGGGGAGGGGGTACGTGCACCTACGTAGGGGCTGTGATTGGATGCCTGAGCTGTCCGTCAGGGTGGAGCTCCGAGGGACCTCCCACATCTACGAGGACGCCTCTGGGTTCACCACCAGCGGCCATCTTGGCTCACATGTGAATGAGGCTGGGAAAAGAGGCGGGGCCAGCTAGAACCGCCTCTTAAGGATGCAAGGCATCCGGGCGGGCGTGCCCCACACCTGGCATCACTGGTTAAGAGCCCAGTGTGGGCACCGGGGGGGCTCTGTGACAGAGGCTACTATCAAGGAATGGCACCTACACTTGTCCTGAGACCTTCCCAAATTAATTCTCCTTTTTGTCTTATTTACTTCTGGAGCTGCGCCTTGAACCCAGACCCCGATGCATTCTAGGCGAGTGCTCTATCTTGAGCTGCAGTACAGAGTCCTAACATTCTATTTTAGTTGCTATTTATTTTTCTTGGAAGAACTTTCTGTCTGGGTTTGGGCTGCTTTTATTTGAAGAAGCACAGTTACAGTATTGGGATTTTGTGAAAGAAGTTATTGTTTGTGGAGTCAACAGTCTTGTTCAGTATTCATAGTATTCCTGAATTTGAGTATTTATATATCTATGAAGATATTAACAATAACTATCTTGCTAAGCACTGGTGACTCACACCTTAATCTTAGCTACTCAGGAAGCTGAGACCTGATGGTCAGAGTTGAAAGCCAGTCAGAAAAGACAAATCCATAAAGCTCTTGCCTACAGTTAGCTAGCAGAAAGCAAGAAGTAGAAATGTGGTGCAAAGGGTAGAGCACCAGCGTTGAGCATAAAATCCAGGCCAAGAACATGAGGCCCTCAGTTTAAGTCCCAGGACTGGCGCACGCGCACACACACACACACACACACACACACACACACACCTGTCTACTCTTATAAATAAGAAAGACCAATGTTTAAAGAAATTACAATAGATGTGCAAAATTCAAATAGTTATAAAATGAATCTCAGTCCTGATAAAGACCACTCACATTCCATGAGACTATCAAATTTTTTTAATTAAAATAATTGGTATATTGGAAACAAGAGAAAGAGTTCTTTAATAAGACCTCTGAAAGCCTTTTGTGAGAGAATTATGATCATTATAATAATAATGATGACCGAATAGTAACAATGATAGCTAATATATGCTAATTATATGTCATATAATATCTGAGCCCATGATGATAATTTTATTTAAGGCTGAAAATAACTTGGCAATATAGACAATATTCTTATTACTCAGTATTTTCTGGAAGAGTAAACTGAAGCACAGGTATTGAAAAATATGTTTGTAACATAGCTAATAAGCAGTGGGGATGAAAGTGAAATTGAAAATATATAAATTGTATATCTTGTTTTCCCATTTTACTGCCAGTTTAAGATAGAGTTGAGTTTTATGGTGATTTTTGTGGGTCAACTTGATGAGGCCTAGGGATGCCCAGATATCTAGTAAACTGTTATTTCTAGGTATGCCTGTGCAGGTGTAGCTAAATGAGATTCACAGTCTCCTTGGCCTGGGACATTCATCTTCTCCTGTCCCCATGCCTCAAATTTCCTGGGTTTTGGTCCTGGGACTTGGGCTAGAATATGCACCAATGACTCTCCTAATTTTCTGGACTTTGAGCCCAAACTGGAACTATAGTACTGGTTTTCCTAGGTTGACTGGCTGTAGCTGGCTAATTCAGAGCTTCTTGGCCTCTTAATTTCATGAACAAATCCTTCGCAGTAACCCATTTTTATCTTCTGTCTATCTACCTACCTACCCATCTATATCTACCTATCTATCTTATCTCCCTACCTACCATGTTTTTTTTTATGCTTTGGACAATCTTTCCTAATGCAAGGTTCATAGAAAGGAAATAAGCCCAAGTAAATTAAATACTGAAGTGTAAATGGTACAGCATGGAGTAGTTGACTAAAACATAGTGAGGATGGTAGTGCAGAGAACACTTTTGAAATGCCCTGATAAAGCTACAGCACCTTCACCACTCTAAGATATTTTGTTTATATTTTATTATCTTTCTCCTACTTTTTCCCTGTCATACTACCACTGAAGGCTTTCCACGCTGTAACACCTTGAATGTTTGCTTCCTGATATTGCCCACATACATTCAGAACTCTCTAGAGATTATCTTTATTACCATGCTACCAATAGGACTTACTAACCCAGGTGTATTTTGACCGGGCAATTCCTTACATCCTAGCATCTTGCTACACAAAGATAGGGAATACTTTGTGAACTCCATAAATATAAACGTCAATTTGCAGGGCTGGAAATGTGGCTTAGTGGTAGAGTGCTTGCCTAGCATGCATGAAGCCCTGGGTTCAATTCTTTAGTACCACATTAACAGAAAAGGCTGGAATTGGCACTGTGGCTCAAGTGGTAGAGTGCTAGCGAGCCTTGAGCAAAAGCAGTTCAGAGACAGTGTCTAAGCTCTGAGTTCAAGCCCTAGGACTGGCAAAATAAAAAAAAATACAATTAAAATAAAAAGTCAACTTTGTATTATACAGTTTCCTGTCCCTATGACAAAATACGTAAGAAAATTGACTTATAAGGATGAAAGGTTTATTTTAGCTCCTCAGGGTGTTCAGTCCATGGTTGTTTGGGCTTGTTGCTTTTGGATCTATACTTCATGGTGGAAAATGTGTGTCTAACACAGCTCTTATGGCAACCAGAAACCAAAAGAGAAAGAAGGGCTCCCTTCAAAGGCATAACTCCACAGTGACCCAACTTCTTTCCACTAGGTCCAACTTCCTAAAGGTTCCACAGTCTCCTAATAGTGCCACCAATTGGCACCAAAGCCTTTAATATATGAGCCTTTGGGGAACAATTAAGAATCAACCCATACCAATGTTGTAAAAAAAATGCTTGAAAATAATATTTCTAGTAACTGAATGGAAAAGGACCTTTGTTATATGTTTTCAGGTCATCTCCTTCCAAAATGGTTTGTTCTTCCATCCTGCCTCCTACTCTACAATCCTGAGTCCAACTACAGGTGCATACAAATCGCTACTTTCCTGAATTCACCCTCAAATTTCCTGAGTGATGACATTCTGCATGGTGCTGATCTCTTAAGAGTTGCTGTTGGGTCAGAGTATCAGAGAACAGAGTATCAGTCCTTCATCCTTCTCAACTAGCTTCAGGAAGAAAAGTCCTGCACTACAGAGCAAATTCCCAAGCAACTGCTCCAATTCTTCAGTGTGGGGACTATCATTCCCCATCAGCTACCAGAGAAAACTACTCTGCATTTGATTTCTCTCCTTTCTCAGCCTTCCATCCTTGTGGAGATGAGTGAAAATAGCATGAGAAACGAGCATCAGGAGAAACTTGGATTATTTCATTCTCACCTTTGAGCTGAGATCTTCAGAGCTCAGCATCTTGAGGAGCTAGAATTTAAGATTTCAGGTATGAGTCACTGGAGCCCGACTGCTTCTTAACAATATATTATTGATTTTTAAGCAGTAGGATTTGAATTGTTGGGTCCACTTATACATAGATTTGTTTTTGAGGTTTGTAACAATTTGAATACACCAATGAGCAGTGTGGACTAGAATAAGAATACAAAAAAATTACCAACTTAGGTCATGAATATTTGCTACCATAAAGTGAACACTTATTCTTAAATGTTAAAAATTTATTTAGGGGCTGGGGATATAGCCTAGTGGCAAGAGTGCCTGCCTCGGATACACGAGGCCCTAGGTTCGATTCCCCAGCACCACATATACAGAAAACGGCCGGAAGCGGCGCTGTGGCTCAAGTGGCGGAGTGCTAGCCTTGAGCGGGAAGAAGCCAGGGACAGTGCTCAGGCCCTGAGTCCAAGGCCCAGGACTGGCCAAAAAAAAAAAAAAAAAACAAAAAAAAATTTATTTAAACTTGCACATGTCAACATTGAAAACTTTACAAAACAACATTTGAAGGTGAGACCATATAAACAAAGATAAAGATGCATATTGAATCAAAACTATATAAAATAAACAGTATATATTGTAGCTCTGTAATCCTATTGTTGTTGTGGAAACACAAAAGTTATTTGAGGGATTTTCCTTGCATCTTTTACTTTTTATCATTTCTAGTTATATTCAGTTCTTCATTACTATTGTAAGTAGGATGGATTTCTCTTAAGTTATTCACTAAGTATTGTTTTTCTGTATTAAAACTGCTGTTTTATTTTGTTTGTGGGCACTCAGTTGTTTTCTTATTAATTCTTAAGGCTTCCAAATGACTAGAATTACATTAAATATGTATTTATTGTATTTTCCCCCTGACCCTGGGGCTTGAACTCAGGGCCTGAGCACTGTCCCTGCGCCTCTCTGTGCTCAAGGCTAGCGCTCTACCCCTTGATCTACAGCACCCCTTTTCCTGTGATGATTTGGAGGTAACAGTCTCACAGACTTTCCTGCTTGGGCTGACTTTAAACGGCGATCTCCTATTTACTGTACTATTTCTAGCACAGTCGAGTAGCTACTTGTTGCACTTTCCTGAAAAAGAAATAACTTGCCATTGTGGAACAACTTCTATGTGAAGACATTTGTTCAATAGTCTCCATAATCAAAACCTGTTGGCCATGAAGCAGAGTGGGACTAGCTGGACTCAAGGCCCACAGGTGGAGGGCTAGAGATGAGTGGGGGCCGAAGGGCCTGCGGGACTTCAGCCCCGAACCCCAACTTCCCCCGCAGGCTGCGGGGTGGGCAGGCCCCCCGGGGCCACCCGAGTCTCCTGGGGGGCCTTCCTGGCACCCAGGCTGGCAGTAGGTCAGAGCCGGGCTCTTCTCAGATTCCACCCCCAACTATTTGGGGGTGAAGTTGCTTGGGAGTTGGGGTGCAGTGTAGGAGTAGTGGGGTGCACCCCCTTTCCTCGGGGCGCTGTCCGAGCTGGGCGGGAGGAACTGGACGGTGACCCCGGGACGGGACGGCGACAGCCTCGGCCGCCAGGTGCCGCCCCTGCCCGGCCCCGCGGCCCCGGGGCCAGCTCCTCCCGCCGACCTCCGGCCCGCCCCCCGGCTCGGCCACCGCCCCCCGCGAGCCCCGGACCCCGCCTCGCCGCCGGGGAGCACCGCGGCCCGCGCTCCGGGGAGCCAGGAAGCGCCCCGCTCCCCGCCCAGGTAGAGGGGGGCACCGCGCGGGACCTGGGGCGCCGGGGCGAGTGGGGGGCGAGTGGGGGGCGCCCGGGGCTCCGAGCGCGCACACGCAGGCCGCCCCGGGAGCTGGTCCATTTACTTTTATGTGTTTATTATGGGGCGAGGACCCTGGGAGGGGGGGGGATGGAGGAGGGCAGAAGGGGGGCGCTGGAGAGCTCGGGGCGCGCCGCCGACGACCTGCCCGGACGACCTGTGGCTCCAAGGGTCCCCCGGACGCCGCCCTCCACCCTGCCCCCCCCCCCAGCCGGAGCCCCAGGGCGCGCCGAGGGGGGGATTGCTCCAGCCGGTCTGTGCACCCCGCTTCTGGGCAACCCCAATCGCACCTGGAAGCACGGGGGAAGCGTGGGGTGCGCATTTTGTTCATGCACTGCCCTGTTTGCCAGGACTCGCTGCTTCCCCCCACCCCCCCTACCCCCCCCCCCAGGGCTAAAATGCCCACTTGAAGAAGATCTGGGGGACAAATACCGCTAGGAGGGTGGGGGCTGGTGGCGAGTCTCCAAATGGCTGTTGTAATAAAGGGGTCCCGGGGGCGGGGGGGGGGATGGAGGGGTTGGAAACCCAGAAGAGTTTCCTCGGTTCCTGCCTTGGCCTGGGTGACTTCAGGGCTCTTGGACGCTCCCGAAGTTGGATCCTTCACCCCGATATGGTGAGCCAGAAGTTGGATCCTTCACCTCCATATGGTGAGCCAGAAGTTTGATCCTTCACCCCCATATGGTGAGCCAGAAGTTTGATCCTTCACCCCGATATGGTGAGCCAGAAGTTTGATCCTTCACCCCCATATGGGGAGCGCAGCCGGGGGGGTGTTCTGATACTGCCCAGGAAATGTGTTGTGACACTTGAGGGCTTGACTGTGTGGCTTTGTCACCCTTCCTCAGGTGTGCCTAAGTTCCATGTCTGACTTCTTTCTCCAGGTCATGAATGCTTCCCCCTTCTAAGGCCGTGAATGGGTTCTGGTTGTGTTAGAGGCCGGGGGCCACAGCGTCAGCCTGGACATCTATTCTGTGCCTCTGTCTGAACATTAGTATGCACTATTCCCCAGCTTTGCTAAAGGTAGGTTCTACAGTTGACCTATTCTGGCGTTGCCAGAGCTTTAAGGGCCAAATTTTGACAGATGAGTGAATGTTATTCGTGCTGTGTTGATTTTTACTGCATGACAAAAGGCATTTATGCGAAAATGGGAAAAATTCCAAGATGTATAAGCTTTCAAAGATAACTCGTTGTTTATGAATATATTGATGTGATGTCTAGCCTGTGAAATATTATCCTCATCTATCTTGGTCTTTTTTTTATTATTATTGTTGGTGATGTTGAATACGAGCTGAGGATATATGTCTATTAGCAGAGATTTTGGTCACATCTCATAAAAATATCATCCATCCTTCACTTCCTTTGTAATCTGTTTCTTTACAGCCTACTATTTTGCGTTCCATATTCTTTGAGAAGTAACTTTTATCTGTCAAATTTAAAAATAGCTTAATGTCCATTAGTTACTGCTCATAGATTTAATAAATACATATTTTAAAGTTCAAATATACCCATGAATGTATAGTTTTTAAGTAAATTACAGAACGTTTTCAGATAAAATGTCTATCATTTTAACAATTTCTGCAATGTTATTCCCAACTCCTTCTTTAGTTTTATGAGTTTAGTTGGAAAGGTGATAGCAAACAACAAACTCCCTTTTTCTGGTATTTACAAACAGCTATCCATTAGAAGGTAGGTAGAAGATTTCCACTAGTTTCAAACTAATTCACAAAGAAAAACTAGTAATTTGGGGACCAATTGGGAGAAAGGGACCTCAGGTTGGACAGCACTACTTTTTCGAACTGAAATCATTTATCATTCAATACCGAATTTCTCTCACGTACTTTGACCTCATTTGTGATTCTCATTTTACAAGCATTAGGATCATTCCAGCTTTCTCCTCACCAGTCTTTCTATTTTTAATGAAGGGTTATAGAAATGCAGATGTTTCTTATGAGCATGAAATGGCAGGCATGATAAGCAGATGGAAGAGTGCTAGGCGCTGTCCTCATGGATAGTTACTTTATCTGAGGATAATTAGAAATGTATAAGTTTATGCTTATTGGCCGTTATCGATAAAGAACGCAAAGCCCCATGTAGAAATCATGAGTGATAGTTTGAAACTGAATCTAGCCTGCAGATGGCTTGTTTAGATCAATTATTTAAGATGGTTGATTACTTACTAACATGTTCAAGTTGGTATATTTTGCATATATTCGGAGAATCCTAACTTTTCTTGAAAGCTAGGATGGGGCTCCCCCCCCCCCTGCCATGGGACACATGCGCCCACTGTCACTCTCTGACTTATTTCATCAAGGCCTGCTTTGCTCACTTACGTTATCTCCCTCAGATCTGCGCTGAGTTTGTGATTTAGTCTGAGCCTTATGCTCTCAGCTTTTTCACTCAGGCTCTACCACTTGAGCCACACCTCCAATTCTGGCATTTTGCTGGTTAATGGAGATAGGAATCTCAAGCCCAGTCTGGCTTTGAACTGTGATACGCAGATCTCACCCTCCTGAGTAGGTAGGATCATAGGTATGAGCTACAGGTACCCAACTGAGTTTGTGATTTCTGACTAGAAAGTTCCCTTACTAATATCGACAATTGTTTGAAGTCCCAAACTATAACTCAACTTTGACTCTTTGCTTATTTGTTTTGTTTTTGTTGCCAGTCCTGGGGCTTGAACTCAGGGCCTGGGCACTGTCCCTGCTTCTTTTTGCTCAAGGCTAGCACTCTACCATTTAAGCCACAGCGCCACTTCCGGCTTTTTTCTGTATATGTGGTGCTGAGGAATCGAACCCAGGGCTTTGTGTATACGAGGTGAGCACTTTACCACTAGGCCATATTCCCAGCCCTCAACTTTGACTCTTTAAAAGAGAGAGAGAGAGAGAGAAAGAGAGAGAGAGAGACTGATCACTAATATTTTACTAAGCATTTCCCAATAAAACTCATACTGATACTTAGATCACCTTTCACAATGTATGCAGAAGGATTTTAGCCAGAAAATAAAGTGATACAATTCTGAATTGAAATCGTTTTGGCTCCTGTATAAAGAAAGACAAAGGCAGTAGCTGGTATTCTAGTGTGTCTCTTCGATCACAGGCAGGAACTTCTGAATCAAAGTTAAAACTCTGATGGAATTACACAGCCTAGCAGAAGTGCCCAAGGCAAAGGGTCTCAAATAAAATTCTACAAAACGCGTGATGAGTGTTTGTGAAAGGGAGAAGTGTACTGTTCAAATATTGCTTGACTCTGAATAAAAGTATTTTCTGCTTTCTTAAGTATGTTACATATCATAAAGCAACTTAGTTTTTCATTGAGAAATGGTTCTCTGCATACATTAGGCAGAAGTTAAATGATTAACTTGTTGATATTTGCACTATAGAAGAAAGAAAGTGCGTTTCTGTTGATTATTAAAAAAAGAATACTTGTTGAGCTAAATGTTGAGGTCCTGCTCTATCATACTTTTCACATTGTGTTCTGGTCTTCTCTCTTGAAGAAAAAAAGAAACTACAAAAGTTCAATATATAACAGAGCTTAAAAAGATGAGCCTTGGCACATGGTCTCCCTGATATGCAAGTGTTAGAATCAAATTGCAAAGAGATATGACAAAGCAAACAGGACCCAAGATACCAATACCCAGTGAGGATCTAAAAAGGACAGTCTAGGGAGAAAGGCATCAAATGGTAAGACCCAAGCACTACTTCATATGTACTTAAAATAATATACAGAATTTTTAAAACTCCAAAGATAAGGAAACAAAGGATCTCTTCTTACAGTATTTAGAGGACCCTTTATTTTTTAACTCACATCTGAGGGAAGATAGGAGGAAAGCACAGAATGAGTGGAAAGTAGGTAAAAAATAAATACAGTAGAGGGGGTCCAACAGCTTCAATGGACATTGATGAAAGTGAACTCAGCAACTCAAGGGCAGCGGGAAGAGGGAAGAAATGAGAGAAAAAGAAGGAACAGATTACACTAAGCAAAAGGAAAGAAATGTACATATATCACCTGACCTGGAAGAAATTGTTTTCTTGTTCATGTATGAAGCATTCATAAGCTTTGTAGATTAGAATGACAATATCCACCATTAGAAAGGTTAAAAAAAATGATGAAAGCAGGGGGGTGGGCTGGGGGAAGGGAAGATGGGAGAAACATGAGGAAGGGGTAACAAGTATGACAAGGAATGTATATGTATTCATTACCTTAAGTATGTAACTGTAACCCCTATGTACCTCATCTTGACAATAAAAAAAATAAGAAAGCCAAATAAAATTATTTAAAAAAAAAAAAAAAAGATGAGCCTTAGGACAGGGTATAGCTCAGTGTCAAAGCCCTTGCCTTCAGGAGGCCCTGGGTTTTTTCCCCAAAATGAGCCTTTATTTTTAAGAAGTCATGCTGTTAGCAACTTTTCAGACTTAAATATCATACACATTATATATATATATATATACAAACATATATGTATATATACTTAACACACACATATATTTGTTGAAAACATTCCTTTGATTTACATGATGACATAATTTAAAACCTTATTATCTCATTAAAACTTAATTGCATATTTCTTTTTTTTTTTTTTTTTTTTTTTTTGGCCAGTCCTGGGCCTTGGACTCAGGGCCTGAGCACTGTCCCTGGCTTCTTCCCGCTCAAGGCTAGCACTCTGCCACTTGAGCCACAGCGCCGCTTCTGGCCGTTTTCTGTATATGTGGTGCTGGGGAATCGAACCTAGGGCCTTGTGTATCCGAGGCAGGCACTCTTGCCACTAGGCTATATCCCCAGCCCAGCATATTTCTAATTTCATGAGTGAGACAAGTTTTTATTCCTCAAGGACTAATGGATTAGACAAAATATAGAAACATTCTCTATTATGTAGAATTCAATATCCTGTAGTCACTAAGTAAGTAGTTGTAAACAAACTGTGCCATTTTGTTTTCTTCTTAAGGAACTTACCATTTAGTGTAGAAGGTAGAGCTTAGGAGTCGAATTCTTATGAGACTAATTATTGAAACTTCTTAATGTATAATTTTGAAGAAGTCATTTTATTTGTTTTGTTTTTGTTGCCAGTGCTGGGGCGTGGACTCAGGGCCTGAGCACTGTCCCTGGTTTCTTTTTGCTCAAGGCTAGCACTCTACCACTTGAGCCACAGCGCCACTTCTGGCTTTTATCTATTATATGTGGTGCTGAGGAATCGAACCCAGAGCTTCATGTATACTAGGCAAGCACTTTACCACTAGGCCATAACCCCAGCCCCTGAAGAAGTCATTTTAAATGACTTTGCTCTGCCTACCTGTTGGAAGTTGTTTTTATGAGTTTTTTTTATTTAAAAAAGTTTTATTGTAAAGGTGATTTACAGAGGGGTTACAGTTACCTAAGTCAAGTAATTATTATATTTCTTTTTGGACAGTGTCACCTCCCAGTTTTTTCTCCCTTGGTCCTCCTCACCCACAAGTTGTGCAGTTAATTTTCAATACAATGTGCAGTGAGTATCACTGCTGAATTAGTTCACATGTATGTATGTATGTATGTATGTATGTATGTATGTATGTATGTATGTATGTATGTATGTATTTGCCAGTCCTGGGTTTGTCTCAGGGCCTGATCACTGTCCTTGGCTCCTTTTGCTCAAGGCTAGCACTCTACCACAGCTCCACTTCCAGCCTTTTCTGTTTTTGTGGTGCTGAGGAATAGAACTCAGGACTTCATGTATAGGAGGCAAGCACTCTACCACTAGGCCATATTCCCAGCCCTCCCTTACTTTTTAAGGACAGTCTCACTATGTTTCTCAGACTGAACTTGAACTCGAGATCCTCCTGTTTCTGACTTCTAAATACTGAGATTATAAGTATGTGCCACCATGCCTAGAAATCTTCTGACATATTTATTCCTGAATATTTAATGTTTTTATGTTCTGTAAATAGAATAATTTTAAAATTTGGTTTTCCAATTATTTGCTGCTAATATTGAAAATGCAATTGGTTATGTGTAAGATATATTATGTATAGTTTATATATTTTGCATTACATATGTAATACTGGTTGACTGCACATTTTTATGTTTTATTTTTATTTTTTTCTTATTTATTGTCAAAGTGCTGTACACAGAGGTTACAGTTTCATACGTTAGGCCTTGGGTACATTTCTTGTACTGTTTGTTACCTCATCCCGCATTCCCCCCTTCCCCCCTCCCCCCTTTCCCTCTACCCGCCATGAGTTGTTCAGTTGCTTTACACCAAATGGTTTTGCAAGTATTGCTTTTGGGGTCGTTTCTCTTTTTATCCTTTGTCTCTTGATTATGATATTCCCTTTCACTTCCCTAGTTCTAATACCAGTATATGCAGTATCCAGTGTACTCAGATAAGATACAGTGATAGTGGAGGTCCAACCACAGGAAGGGGATACAAGAGGATCATCAACAATAGAAGCTATGGTTTCACATGGCATGTTGAAAGTTAATTACAACAGTGATATAACAGTCACTTTATAACATGGAGTTCATTTCACTTAGCATCATCTTATGTGTTCATAAGGGTATAGCTATTGGGCTCTTGTGATCCTCTGCTGTGACTAGCCTAAACCTGTGCTAATTATTCCCTATGAGGGAGACCATAGAGTCCATGTTTCTTTGGGTCTGGCTCACTTCACTTAGTATAATTTTTTCCAAGTCCTTCCATTTTCTTATGAATGGGGCAATGCCATTCTTTCTGATAGAGGCATAAAATTCCATTGTGTATATGTACCACATTTTCCTGATCCATTATGAGTTTTAAATGGGATTTGATTAAACCCCATTTGACTAGTGCTGTTTCCAAAATTCTGTGTCTGGAGCATGCTTTCCTTTATCTACATAATTTTTAATTTAATTTTATTGTAAAGGTGACATACAGAGGAGTTACAGTTAAATAAGTAAGGTAATGCCAAACAGTGTTAACCCCCTTTCATTTTCTTCCACTTTCCCTCTCCCCTCATTCCTTCCCCCCGCAAGTTGTAAAGTTCATTTCAATATAGTGTCTTGTGAGTATTGCTGTTGTACTGGTTCACCCTTTGTCCTTTGTTTCATCATTTTGTTATCCCATTTCTCTTCCTCAAATCAGATTAATGTATATACAAGACAGACGGTACCAAAATCAAACTCTGTGACAACAGGAGATTAACCAAAGGGAAAAAATGAAAGAAAGAAGAAATAACTTCACAAAGCACATTAAAAAAAAAACAAGAGGGCTGGGGATATAGCCTAGTGGCAAGAGTGCCTGCCTCGGATACATGAGGCCCTAGGTTCGGTTCCCCAGCACCACATATACAGAAAACGGCCAGAAGCGGTGCTGTGGCTCAAGTGGCAGAGTGCTAGCCTTGAGCGGGAAGAAGCCAGGGACAGTACTCAGGCCCTGAGTCCAAGGCCCAGGACTGGCCAAAAAAAAAAAAAAAAAAGAATAAAACCTCATTTCCATGTCTTAGAGTTCATTTCAATTAGCATCACTTTTATGTGGTCATATGTACATAGCTATTGAGCTATTTGATCCTCTGCTAGGACTATCCTAGACATATTCTAATTATTACAAAGGAGAGAAACCAGGGAGCTTATGTCTCTTTGGGCCTGGTTTACTTCACTTAATATGATTTTTTTTCCAAGTCTTTCCATTTCCTTATAAATAGGGTGATGGCACTCATTATACTGTTTCAAACATTTATCTGAGCAACTAGGAGAAAAATCACATTTTAGACAAGCTTACTCATTTTCGTTGTCCAACTCAAATATTTCTAATGTCCTGTCTTAATGGCTTCATCGTCTAATCTACTGTCTTACTTTATGAATTTTTCTATATCACTTTTTTTAGCTAGGATTTGTCAGAATTTTTTTCTAGTATTTGAACTCAGGGCCTCTCTCCTGCTCTGGTTACTGATTCATGGTTGGTACTCTACCATTTGAGCCATATTTCCAACCTAGATTTTTGCTGATTATTTTGGAGAAAAAGTTTCATGGATTTTCCTGACCAGCCTAGCTTCAAATCATGATCCTCCAACTCTCAGCCTCCTGAGTAGCTAGGATTACAGGTATGTACTACCTGTACCTGGCTCTATGATCACTTTTCTTAGTGTCATAGTTACCTATTTATTAACCTAACCATGGGTTGCCTATATTTGTATCCTCTGAACTCATTAAAGTAGATTGCAGACCTATAGTGTTCAGCCACTTTTAATGAATTTTTAATACCTACGTATTAAAAACAAGCAGTTAAATCCCAATAGTTGAATAGCTCAGAAATGAAAGTCCTGTTCAATAACATTACTGATTGGAAGGCAGTATTTCATGTAATGAATGTTTGTCCTAGTGGGGAACTTCTATTTCAAAAATTTAACAGGATGTAATTGGTCTTTTGATCTGCATATAGATGGCAAAGATGCATATTTGTGTGACTCAAGCAGACAGAAGTAAGAGGGGGTTATTTTGTTACTGATTATGAAATCGTTAAAGAAGATGATTATTACTAATTACCTCTTTGCCTGTTGGATCAAAGGCATAAATTTCATAAAATTAAGTGTTCTAAGAACCATTCAGAAGTATCTTTTTATGCACTGGTGTAATTTTTAGCAGATATTCATAACCATTTACTAAATGACATGCCATTAAGTATAGTTAATCAGAGCATGATCTTTACCTTGCTTTGGATTACCTTATCTTTTCAGTTTTCCCTAATCCATATTTGTCTCTCAAATTTTTTTTTGAAAAATCAGATTTACTCATTTATTCAACAGAAATTTATTTGTGTCTGTGTGTATGTGCATGTGTGTGTGTGTGTGTGTGTGTGTGTGTGTGTGTGTGTGTGTGTGCCCCTAATCTGGAGTTTGAACTCAGGGCATCTCCCTCTTGCTTAGCATTTTGCTTAAGCCTGGCACTTTTACTACTTGAGCAACACCTCCACTTATAACTGGAGGATCTGTCTCCTGGGGCTGAGCTGAAACTTCAATCCTCTGATCTCCGCTTCCTGAGTAGCTAGGATTACAGGCATGAGCCACCAGCACACACTTAGCTTTTAAATATCTACTTTTGTGCCAGTCACCCAGTTAGACATTATGAGAGATATAAGTACACAAGGAAGGTAAGATCTTTGCTGTCATAATTAACAGACAAGTCAGCATTTGCTTATTAAATATCTATTATTTGATTATCATGTGTGGGCCATTGATCTAGTACTTGCGGGGACAGTAGTAAAATTTAACCAAGTCCATTCCTTCGTAGCTTATGTTTTAATGGAAGAACACCAAAATAAGTGGGGAAGGCTGTCCTTATGAACATGGATCCCAAAGCCTTTCTAACAAAGTGTTTAGTGGTGGAACCTAAAGGATGAGAAGGAATTAAAGAGAAAGAACTGGTGCCAGACAGCGATAGTCAGAATGGGAATCAAATTGCTATGCTCCATTCACATCAGGGTGTGGGTTTTGACCTGAGAAGAATAAGGAATGTTTATTGTTTCCCTTTTTTTTTTTCAGGTAATGGTGGTTTGGAAGCATCAGTTCTGAAAGTGTGTAGGATAAGGACAACAAAGAGGGAGCATTTTTGAGGATAGGGAAAATAATTGAGGACAGATGATCATGAAGTAGTAACTGCATAGAAAAAGAAATGGACAAGCCAAGGAAATGTTTAGGAATCCTGGACAGTGTGGAAGGCCTTCGTGTAGATTCGTTAGTCAATATGGTATCAACCTGTATGAAGACCAGGGGTTTAACAACTGGAGGTCTTTTTATTTCCCCCTCCCAGGTGATTGTGGTTCTGAAAGTGAGAAAGAAGGAAAGCTGAGGATGCTTGCAAGGATACCACACATAGGATCTATTCTGGGAAGGGATATAAAGCCCCATTATTTAGAAAGTGTATGATTATCTTAAATGATGGAATTGAGTTTGTTAAATTTTGGTACTGCATGTCGAACCCAGGGCCTCCCTAGTGTTTGACTCTACCACCTGAACAATGCATTTAACCTTTTTGTTTTTTTATTATATTTTAGAGTTAGAGTCTCTCTACCTTTGTCCTGGCTGCCCTTGAACTTGTGAACATACAATCCTCCTACATCTCTCTACCTCCCAACGAGTTGGTAATGCAGGCAATTACCCCAATCTTAGGTTATTGTGAAGTTCTGTTATTCATTGAGTTACCTGATTATTATGAAGTAAGTCAAAATGACATAAATTTGCAGCTTTTCATCTGAAGAGAATTATTAGCAATTAATACAAAACCATTTCTCTAACAGAAACAAAGCCCTGCTTAGAAATCATTATTAAACTCACCATAATCTGTTTACAGAGGTAATATTAAATTTTTCTGTGACTCTGAAGAACATTTAGTTACAGTTGCATACGAAATTTCTATCATATTACTGAAAAGACTAGATAATTTCCCATGAGTTTATGTGAGCTGTTTAATTTACCCAGTCAAATATAGATGAAACCGTGCCTTTTCTTTCCAGTGATTTAAACTTTTGAGATGTTTGGAAAAACTATCACATTTGATAACTTTCCTGATCCTTCTGATACGTGGGAAATCACTGAAACAATTGGGAAAGGAACGTATGGGAAGGTTTTTAAAGTATTGAATAAGAAAAATGGCCAAAAAGCAGCAGTCAAAATTCTGGATCCAATTCATGTAAGTCATTTTGGGTTTCTCTCTTCTCCACAGCCAAGTTAATCTATACTAATCAGCTTTTAAAAGTCAACATATGTCTCAAATAAACTCATTCATCATAATCATTAGGAAACAAATTACAACAATTTGAAAAATACAGGGAAATCTACTTTTCCTGATTTATGTGCTATAAAATGTTTTATAAAATATCTAACATATCTAACTAATAAGTAAGTCAGTGCATAAATGCAATGCTTATCAGCGGTAGTTGATTGTTATTTTAATTTTTTAATCATAAAAATAAAACTCATGGTTCTAAACATAACTCTAAGATGTCACTGTAAGCAGATCTCCGTGTTTTCCTGCATTTGCTCAAGCTTTAGGCCTGAGCTATTTCATTTTCTCTTATACCAGACTGAAGAGGTTATTTTTCTTATTTATTTTATTATTTTTAAGTACATGTACAAAGAAGTTGCCACTTAGCAAAGCAGTTTATGAATACAATGTGTCCTGATCACTGTCACGCCTTTCAAATCTCTCCCTTTCCTCTCGTACTCACCCCTTCCCTCGCTCTTAATGTTGTACACATTGGATTTTGACTGCATTCTTCCATTCTTCTCCTTGGAAAGGATTTTTTAAATGAATTTTTTTTCCACAGAAGGGAAATTAATTTTTTTTTATTTTCTTAAGTGTTTTACGGTCTTTGTCTAGACTCAGAATAAGGTTCCTCATTGGATTTCTTCTTTAATCTTACTGATCTTTGAGTGGAGTCCCTCAATGCTTTTGGGGGCCGGGGTGGTTAGTAGTTGTGATAAGAGAAAATACCAAAATACTAATTGTGATTTTAAAAAATAGCCTATTGTAAATAGTGCAAGGACAATGTCAAGATTCTGTTTCCAAGGAGTGATTTGTGTGTGTGTGTATACGTGTGTGTGTGTGTGTGTGTGTGTGTGTGTATCCAAGTCAGGAGCTCATCCTCCCACTGAGCTACAGTGGCCTGCTATTCTGTGGAAACTTAGGATTCCTTGGTTGGGTTTAGTTCCGTTTTTGGATTTTTGAGGTAAGGTCTCACTATACAGCTCATATTGGCTTCAAAGTCACAACCCCCTGCCTTAGCCTCCCGAGTCCTGGGACTATAGGTGTGTACCCCCAAGTCTGGCTAAGTTTTAGACTGAAGGTAGTTACCTCTCTCCTAGTACATGGGTGGTGAGCAAATGAGCTCAGAAATCACATCTCCCCCAACTTCTGCTGAGATTCGTGGGTGCAGTTACACACCTCTTGCTCACACAATAGAAATGTGTCACGACAGAGACCAGGGAGTGTGCATGGCACAAAATGTGCACATGAGAACCCTCTGTCCTCTATTAAGCCACAGACACGGCACAAGGTCTCTAGTTCTTTGTGTTTATCTGAAAGTTGCACTTTTTGTGACTTATTTCTACTAAGCCTAATATTATGGCACTGCTGTGTATTGTTAGAGTAGAGGAAGATAGACTTTTATCTAAGCCAGTCATTTGAGACTCCCACACTCATAATCCTACCTAGGAGGCTGAGACCTGAAGGATCATAGCTTGGAGCCAGCCCAGATAGAAAAGTCTGTAAAACTCTGTCTCTAATTAACCAGCAAAAAGCAGGACTGGAGACCTGGCTCAAATAGCATAGCACCAGGTGTGAGCAAGAAAGCTGAGTAAAATAGAAAGTCCTAAATTTGAGCCCTAGTATCACACATACACGTGTGTGTCTATCTATCTATCTATCTATCTGTCTGTCTATCTATCTATCTATCTCTATAGAGATAGATAGACTATAGAGATAGACTATAGAGATAGACTATAGAGATAGACTATCTCTATAGAGATAGATAGATAGATAGACAGATAGATAGATAGATAGATAGATAGACAGATAGATAGATAGATAGATAGATAGATAGATAGATAGATAGATAGATAGATAGATAGACATGGAGGGTGTAATTAGACACACACTAGACTAAATATTTGAGAAATATTGTGCCCAGGCTTAACAGACATGAAATACTTTACACTTGCACAGAGGGGAGAGAGACACAAGTTACACTAGCCAAGTGACTAGATCTTCGGTTTTCCCTTGGCATTTGATACTAGAATTTGGGGTTCACTGCAATAAGTAAAAGGATTTCAATATCTAGCTCATAATTACTGTGCTTCTCCCATTCCCCTCTATGTGTGTCTGTCTGTGTGTGTGTGTGCACACGCGTGTGTGTGCCAGTCCTGGGGTTTGAACTAAGGGCCTGGCACTGTCCCTGAGATTTTTCACTGAAGGCTAGTACTCTACCACTTGAGCCTTTTTGCTTCTTAAGTGGGGACTTTCCTATCCGGGCTGACTTTGACCTGTGAGTGGCTTAACATACATATAACCACTGTTCCTTTTTATTTACTCTTACACAATATACTTAGAAATTCTGCAAATCGTGTTCTCTGCTGTTGTTTTAATGAAACACTAATGCCATATAGTACTTAATTTATTTTACTGTCACAATACATATAGGTTTTCCTTAGAATTACTTGCTCTTCATTTGTCATGTCACAAGTCAAATAAGAAAGATTTATAACCAAGAGATTATAATCTTAAACCTAAATGAATCCATGAATTTTTACAAAGGTTGACTCTTTTTTAAAATAAAGGAGGCTTACTATGATGTATATTGAATTAGGAATTCTCTCTGCAATAGAAAGAATAAGTGAACAAAATTGGGCATAGTGAGGATGGAGTCTAAACTTCTCTAGCTCTGACTTCTCCAAGCTGGGTTTTCTTCCTTTATATTTTCTCTCTTTTTGTATGAATCCCTGATTCTGTAGTAAAACCAGAGAGTTATTAACTGTCACTGTAAGAGCAATATTAACAAGGCCTTATTTATAGCTCTGTGGATTGCTTCCTATATGTGTGATTTTTTAGAAACACAACTCCATAGGTGTCCTGTATCTTCATTAAGGTTGCAATATCTTCTATTTCTCAATATGCCTTACTTCATCTTTTATAATTTAACTCCAGGTCATTTTTTTTTGGAAAAGCAAGAATGTATTGCTTGTGTGGCTTGCTTTTGATAGATTTCAAATATCCTATATTCTAAAGAATCAAAATAAATTGGCTTTCTGGTTCTAAAAGTTTCTATTTCCAATCAATGACTTTCTCACTGTAGCTAAATAATGACTACGATGAGGAAAAACAATCTTTTATTTCTTTTAAATTTAACTCAAAAGTGGTATAGCTTGAGATGCATTTGACTAGCATGAAAATCACAATCTCCCCTCTTAATGTGATAAGAAATTTCGATACATAGACCTAAACACAATAAAAATAAAGATTTTGCCTTCGTAAAATTAAATTCTGTCTTTGATAGTCTGTTACATGTCACTGATATTATTCATGGTTTTCTCACAGTTTTTTTAAATGATTTTTGAAACTAGGATATTGATGAGGAGATTGAAGCAGAGTATAACATCTTAAGAGCTCTCTCCGACCATCCTAATGTGGTCAAGTTCTATGGTATTTACTTTAAGAAGGATAAACTACATGGAGATAAGCTGTGGTTGGTTCTTGAGGTAAGTGTTTTCAGCATTACTTGTATAGTGGAAGTTTGCGTTGTGGTCCTGGAATGATGTAATGTGTATGTGACATCAACCTCATGAAACTTCTGCAGTAAAATGTGGTGTCCAGAGCTAGCTTCATCATCTTAAGAGACACATCAAGAAATTAAAAATCTACCAACTGCTGAACATTAAGAAGAAAATCAGTGCACAGAAAAAGACTGAAGAGACTGATATTATGTTTTCCTATAGGAAAATAATTTTAAAGTCTTGTGAGGTTTCATTATCTATGATTTTGTTGTTGTTGTTTTTTCCTTCATTGAATTGAATGCTAGTGAATTAAACTAGAGAACAAAGTACCTACATTTACAGGCTGAATGAATGGTAAAAGACAAATAATTACAGTTGGACGTGATTAATTAAACAGCAGTCTAAAGAGTCACACAGTGAGAACAAAAGAGGATATTCTTAGGAAAGAATCACAAGGGCTCAATAGCTATGTGCATATATCATATAAAATGATGCTTACTGAAAGAAACTCCAAGAAATGGAAGCAAGAGGTTTTCTATTGTATTGTTTATGGTTCTATTTTTTTCCTTTCCTTTTACTTTGGTTTATTTCCTTCTGTCACTGTATTTAATTTCTGTATCCTTTGTCTTGTATATTGGGGAGGGGCAGAGGGAACACAGAAACCATGGAACAAAGGGTGAACCAATTCAGCAGTGAAACCCACTAGACACTCTGTTGGAAATGAACTATACAACTTGGCAGGGGGGGGGGAATCAGGAGGAAAAATCAGAAGACAATGAGAGAGGGGGTGACACTGTTCAAAAGGAAATGTACTCATGCAACTGTAACTCCTCTGTACATCATCTTTACAATAAAATTTTAAAAATTAAAATAAAACAAAAATATACAGCCACTTGAAGCTGTATGTAAAATCATTAACTGGCATATGTAAATCAGACTAATTATGCATACATATAAGTGGCTAGCTGTACAATTACCTGATTTATAAACATGAATGGTGCAGGTGCTCTGTTAGAAGCAATTGCAGAAAATTGGCTGTGACATACTTTGTGTTACAAAATGACTGATAATTATACCTCTTATCATAATAAAGCCTAAATAAATGATTTTGCACATCTAATGAGCAGCCCAAGAGGGTCAAAGTGATAGAAAGAGTCTTGCTTACAATGGGAGGCTTCTTTTGTTTTTGCTAGTAAACTTTCTTAATTTCTTAAATTATCTTTAAGTAATTGTACAAAGAAATTTCCATTTAACAAAGCAGTTTATAAATACAATGCATCTTGATCAATGTCACCCTTTCAACGTTCTCATCCATCCCTCCCACCCCACCCCTTTCCGCTCTTGTCTTCATTTTGTAGAACATACATTGAACTCTTGTCTGCGTTCTTCCTTTTTCTCTTCATTCATATACCCTTCTCCCTTTAGCTCCACTCTACCTCCCTTTAAGTACCCGTTTCCTGGTGTTTATCTTGTTGAACTTTGCCCTTGTCTTTCTAAGGGACCACACTATTTGACTTCTCCCTTGAATGTACCATTTTTCAGTTAATACATTCGAATACACTTGTATACATTCTACAGAGATTACAGAGTAGGTATGTAATGCAGAGGAGATAGGTAATGAACCATTGTGTGCCTAGTCATAAACCTGCCTGGGAAAGGTGATGTCAGGTGACACAAATGCCACAGTGACTGTCCCCCATGAAAAAATCATTCCCCTTAAAATTTCAGTCCAGACTTAAAATCTTAGAAATAATATTTCCCTTGGTCTTACTGAGCAATCCTTTATGTTGAATTGTGTCTGTGTGTGTGTTGGTGTTTGATGGCACACCTGTAAGCTTTATGATCATGTAACAGTTAAGATTTTTCTAACGATGTTGGTATAAAGACATAACCAATGTTTTTGTTTCTTTTATGTACGCCTCAATTTGAGATAATTTCTTTACATTCCTTTCTGCTGTTGCCACACTTATCTCTAACCTGGCCTGTTTAGTAAGGTATAGGAACTACTTTGGACTTTATTTAACTTAAATGTACACTACTGAGGGTCCATATAAGAACTGGGGAGGCAAACTGGGAAGATAAGAATTAGGCTAGATTTGTGCATATACTTACACATAAACTTCAAGACCCCAGAAGTAGAGTCCAAATCAGGGTAAATCATTGTCACATTAATTATTCGCTACTAATGAACACAAATGGAAGGGAAAAAAAGAGATTTAAGTGTAATTTTTCCCTTCTTGGTTGTGGAAACAAGCACATTTTAACTATATAAGGAAATCCAGATTTCTCTCTCTGGAGCTATTTACTTATTGTGCCTTCAGTCAAAATGGAACCAAAATTCAGAGCTGGGACAGCTTTCTGTTAAAAGACACTTTCTCTTATAATCCAATATTCCCTCTAATTGCTCCTTTTACAATGGTGCTATAGAATGCGTTCTATTACTTGCCTGAATTGGCTCTGATTTGTTCATTCTCAGTAAGGACATTGCTTTCTCTCACTGCTGTCCAATTATAGCAATTTTTCCTCTTTGAAATTATATCTTTTTCAGGAGATCAAAGACTGGTAATTACAGGTGATATTTGAAAGCACAAAAATTCAGTAAATAGCCCTATAAAGCTTCCAAATGCACATATTAGATCATCAAAGCCTTTTTCATAGACAGAAATACTACTTTCCAAAGTCATGCATTATTAGTTGTTTTAGTTTTTATTCTAACATGCAGCAAGTAATAGAAGGTCTGTCATGGGGAAAAGAAAACTAAGTGATGGAAAGAAGGGGAGTTAGAATGGGAGACTAGCTTCTGTTTGTTCGGCTATTAACCCTCTTAAGTTAGGAACACAGCAGGGGACTTAAGCCATGGCTGTCTGGTCTGTGGGTTAAGATCAGAGAAGCAGGGCAGGGGTGGGAAGCTAGGCCTTGCCTTCCAACAGCACAGTGCTATTCTGTTGTTCCTTTGTCCCGGCTCAACTGTAGTGGAGAAGTGTGCTGACCGTGTGAAGCCTTTCATCTTCCTAGGGCTGAAATAATTTTCAGCCCCCATATAAATAAGCAGCTGTTACTCTGTGAGTTCGAAGCAGAGTAGGCAGCCAATTACCCAGAATTAGTTAATTTTAGGTTTTGTTTAAAAGTCAGTATAGAAAGGGACTACTTTCTACTCTTAAACTTAGGAAACATATAAATATGAATAAAGTATCTATATATTTTCTACCCATCTCATCTCATCAATCTTCTATTATCTACCTATCATCCATGTATCTCATCTGTCCATCTACCCATCCATCCATCTATCTCATTTAAGTATCTATCCATTGATCTGTCCATCTACCCATCTATCCACCTATCTATCTCATCTATCCATATATCTCATCATCCACCTATCTCATCTACACATTTACCCATTCATCCGTCTAATTCCTGTGTGTCCTTCTTGCTCAATAATTCTTCAGTTCTTGAAAATACTCTGCTACTCTGAATAGAAGTGCAAGTTTATAGTATTAATTTTGGGGGAAAGATGTAAAGTGTGACTTGAGATATCTTGTTATTTGATAAATTAGTAAGTTTTTATTGTGCTTATTTAAATATTTATTCTGATAAGTTAATTTCTATTTGTTATCAAAGATTTCTTGTTGACAGAATTATCAATATGTGATGGTGTTTTCCCAAAAATTTTAAATTTTAAGGTGAGAAAACAATTCTGTATTTTGGTTTCATTGTTCATGGTTATATACAATAACCAAAACATATCCCATTGCACACTTAAATGAATCAACTATCTTATCTACCAATAGTATTATTGACATTAAAATGCTGCCTCTAATCCACCCATTAAAAATGCAAAAATTTTATTCACTATCAGAGTATGCATGATAATGATGCCAGCTTTCATTAATACTTGATCAATATTTTACTGGATACAACTCTCACAGACTTGTCTATCCAGTTGGCTTTGAATCTTGATCCTCAGATCTCATTCTAATGGAGATGCTAACACCTGGCTTAAATGTGAATTCTTTTCAGGACATATATAATAAATTATACAGTAGAAGACATAAAAGAAATAAGCTTCTAATATTTTCATACATACTGTGCTACCTATATGTAAAATTTGAGTGTCTGTCTTTCGTAACTTGCTCTGGCCTGTTCATATCTGACACTTTGAAAATCATTTGAGTCTGTTTTAAAAGTGCCTTTGATCTTGACTGTTTCTTCACAATAGGAATAATATTATACAATTTACACAACTTTACCTTATCATTTCTAAGAAAAATAGCCTAAATTATAATATAAACTAATAGTAGATCATAAGCAGGAAATTACTCTTTAATTGAATTCAGCTTTTCTTTTTCTGGTCCTTGGCATTGAACTCAGGGCCTGGGCGCTGACCCTGAGCCTCGTTGTGCTCAAGGCTAACACTCTACCACTTGAGCCACAGGGCCACTTCTAGCTTTTTTTTTTTTTTTTTTTTTTTTTTTTTTTTTTTTTTTTTTTTTGGCCAGTCCTGGGCCTTGGACTCAGGGCCTGAGCACTGTCCCTGGCTTCTTCCCGCTCAAGGCTAGCACTCTGCCACTTGAGCCACAGCGCCACTTCTGGCCGTTTTCTGTATATGTGGTGCTGGGGAATCGAACCTAGGGCCTCGTGTATCCGAGGCAGGCACTCTTGCCACTAGGCTATATCCCCAGCCCCCACTTCTAGCTTTTTTGAGTAGCTTATTGGAGATAAGAGTCTCACAGGGACTTTTCTGCCTGGTCTGGCTTCAAACTGAGATCTTTAGATCTCAGCCTCCTGAATAGCTAGGATTATAAGCGTGAGCCAACTGGAACCCAGCATAATGGTTAATATTTTAAAATAAAATCTAGAAGTCTTTTTGTCAGTCATAGGGCTTGAACTCAGGACCTGGGCGCCGTCTCTAAGCTTTTCTACTCAAGGCAAACACAACCACAGCACCACTTCTGGCTTTTTCTGAGTAAGACTCTCATGGACTTTCCCACACCCAGGTGGCTTCTAACAGCAATCCTCAGATCTCAGCCTCCTGTAACTCAGCTCTTTTTTTTTTAATTCCAGGTGTTAACTTTTTATTTTTAGATATTGTAAATATTTTTACCAATATGTTATTTATATAGATTTTTTATTATCAAACTGAATTACAAAGAGGTTACAGTTTCATACATTAGACATTGAATACATTTCTTATACTATTTGTTACCTCCTCCCTCATTCCCCCATCCCCCTCCCCCTCTCCCTTCCCCCTCCCCCCCATGAGTTGTTCAGTTGTTCAGTTCATTTTCACCAAACAGTTTGTAAGTATTGCTTTTGTAGTTGTTTGTCTTTTTTTACCCTGTGTCTCTCGATTTTGGTATTCCCTTCCAATTTCCTGGTTCTAATACCAGTATACCCGGTTTCTAATATACTCAGATAAGATACAGAGATAGTGTAGGTACAACCACAGGAAGGTGATACAGGAAGATCATCAATAATAGAGGCTACAGTTACATATGGCACATTGAAAGTAGTTACAACTGTGATATAACAGTTGTTTCCATAACATGGAGTTCATTTCACTTAGCATTATCTTATGTGTTCATAAGGGTATAGCTATTGGGCTCCTGTGATCCTCTGCTGTGACGTGCCTAAACCTGTGCTAATTATTCCCTATAAGGGAGACCATAGAATCCATGTTTCTTTGGGTCTGGCTCGCTTCACTTAGTATAACTTTTTCCAAGTCCTTCCATTTCCTTACAAATTGGGCAATGTCATTCTTTCTGATAGAGGCATAAAATTCCATTGTGTATATGTACCACATTTTCCTGATCCACTCATCTACTGAGGGGCATCTGGGTTGGTTCCATATTCTAGCTATGACAAATTGTGCTGCAATGAACATTGTTGTGCTGGTGGCTTTAGTGTGATTATGTTTGTGGTCTTTGGGATAGATACCCAAAAGTGGGGCTGCTGGGTCATAGAGGAGTTCTATATATAGCCTTCTGTAACTCAGCTCTTTTTAAGGGAATTTATCGGGCACAATTTAGGCAGAAAATCTAAATTTGATGAGGAAAGATTGTTTATATGCTTTAAATTTCCACATTTATATTTTCACTTAGAGTTTTATGTTTACACTTCCGGTAAGAATTGTGTGTGTGTGTGTGTGTGTGTGTGTGTGTGTGTGTGTGTGTGTGTGAATGTGACCTGATTCTGAAGCTTGAATTTATGGTCTAGGCACTGTCCTTGAGCTTTTTTGCTCAAGGATAGCCCTCTACCACTCGAACTACAGCTCACTTTCAGCTTTCTGGGTGGTCAACGGAGATAACAAGTCTCATGGACTTTCCTGCTCAAGCAGGCTTGGAACCAAGATCCTCGGATCTCAGCCTCTTAAGTAGATAGTGTTCCAGGCTTGAGCCACTATATTTTCAATCTCTTGAAACAAAATCTGTCCTTGTCATCTCTGATCAACAAATTTTTGTTGAAAATAAATTATAATTCTTCTAAAAATCAGTTTTAACTAAAAGTACTACTATACAAAATGTCTATGTTTCATATAAAAATACTTTTGGATCAATACTATTGGATATAAATTTAACAATGTGTAAATCAGTTTCATTTCTGAGAAGACACTGTAAAGGAGCTTTATTTGTATTGGATTTAGATGGATTTTGTATGTTCTTTCATGATTCTTATTCTTTTTTTTTTTTTACCATTTTTTTCCTTTATTGTCAAAGTGAAGTACAGAGGGGTTACAGTTTCATATGTAAGGCAGTGAGTGCATTTCTTGTTCAACTTGTTACCCCCTCCTTCATTTTTCCCCTGCCTCCCCCTCCCCCTTTCTCTCTCTCCCCATGAATTGTTCAGTTGATTTACACCAAATGGTTTTGTAAGTATTGCTTTTGGAATGGTTTGTCTCTTTATCTTTTGTCTCTCAATTTTGGTATTCCATTTCCCTTCCCTAGTTCTAATGCATGTACATACGGTATGCAGGGTACTAAGATCAGATACAGTGATAGCGGGAATAAAAGCACAGGAAGGAAATACAAGGAAAAATAAAAGAAAAACCACATGCTTCACATGGCATGTTGAAAATAATTACAACAATGTTTCCATAACATGGAGTTCATTTCACTTAGCATCATCTTATGTGTTCATAAAGGTATAGCTATTGGGCTATTGTGATCTTCTGCTATGACTAACCTAAGCATGTACTAATTATTCCCCATGAGGGTAACCATAGAATCCATGTTTCTTTGGGTCTGGTTCATGTCACTTAGTATAATTTTTTCCAAGTTTTAGCAATCAGGTTTCTTTTAATGAAAAGACACATTTTTTTTCTAGCAGTTTTAGGTGTGCCAGAAGAAAAATAACAGAGAGTTCTACAATGTTCCATTTCTCCAATTATTAACATCTGACTTCAGCAGGGTACATTTGTTGGGGTTGATGAGCCAGTTATGATACATTATATTAACTAAAGTCTATCATTTACATCAGCATTCCTCCTGCTTTGTGTGTTTTGTAGAGTCTGACAAATGCATACGAGCCAGCACTGTAGTTTGGTTCAGACATGGTTTCCTTATTTCCTCTGCTCTGCTTCTTCATCTGTCTTGAACACCTGACAACCACTGAATACTTATGGTCTGTGGTTTTGTGTTTCTTGAATGTTTACAACCAGTCATACATTGTGAGCCTTTCCACGTTGCTCTCTTTCACTCACCATTATGCAGTTAATGTATGCCCCTTTCTGTCATGGGCAATTAGATTTTAAACCCAATTCAGACTTCTATTTTTTGTTTCTTGGATGCTTTGCCTAATATTCAAGTGTGCTGCCATAATTGGCTATCCATACACAATCCACACCTCACACTACATATGAAAGTTAAGTCAAGTGGATCCCACATCTGCCTGTTGGTAATCCAAAGGGTATAACATTTTCTGAAGAAATTTTAGGAGAAAGTTTTGCAACATTGGATTAGGTAAAGATTTCTCAGGACACAAAGGGCACATTCAATACAATCTTTTAAAATAAGTGCCAAAGCCTGGGCCCTTTAAAGAAATGACTTGGTGTTTTAAAGGACTTAGTTACTTGGCAGTCCATTGTGCTCAACACTCGGCCATTTCTCAAAAAAAAAAAAAAGGTGTCCCCTACCCTAATACTGAAGAAACTGCAAGTGCTAAAAATTCACTGAGTGAATTTCTTTGAGTGGGCAAAGATGTTTCAGAATCTACACATATGACATGGAGATGATGAACTTTACCTCATAGTGTGAGATTTAGAGATAAACCACATAAATTGATTAGAAATGTGTCCAGCACAGAGAAAGTGATTGATACAATCTAATTGTTTCTATCATATTTATAATGTACCAGAAATGTTTGGGCATCCAGTAAAACATAATCACCATATTTTTTTTAAAGAAGCCAGGGGCCAGGGGCTCATGACTCTAATCCTATTCAGAAGGCTGAGACCTGGAGGATTAGCTCCGGGAAACTCCATCTCGAAGATTTCTGAAGAAATCTCTTTACCTTAAACTTCAAATTCAAGCTCAATGTTTCTAGATTCTCTTGTGAAGGAGGGGGTGGGTGGGATTGAGATAGTTAGGGGGGGCAGGGAACAGGGGAGAATAATGGAAGGGCTGACGCTGATCAAGACACATTATAGTCATAAATTGGCATGTTGAATTCAAACTTCTTTACATAGCTATTAAAAGATAATAGAAATAAACATAGAAACCATATGCTAAAAATGAGTAACTGGACACATTATGAAAGTGATTTATGTGAAAACTGTGTTCTGACCATCACAATTATACAGAAGCTCAAATTTCTATGTTCATTTCACTAGTGAAAGCATAACGATAATGAGAGTCATCATTTGAAACAGAATATTGTAATGATTTTTGTTAGTGTTTTAGGAAGATCTGTCCTATCACAGTTAGAATGTCACATCTGTGTTCATATCTGTCTTGAAATATTCCTTCTAGCTGTGCAATGGTGGATCTGTGACAGATCTTGTGAAAGGATTTCTGAGGAGAGGTGAAAGAATGAGTGAACCTCTGATTGCCTATATTTTACACGAAGCATTAATGGTAAGGCAATTTATATTTTAGTACATAATAGGAGGTGGTTCTAATTTTAAAAATGTTAATCCTGAGCTGGGTGTTAATGGCTCATTTCTGTAATCCTACCTATTCAGGATACAGAGATCTGAGGATAACAGTTCATAGCTAGCCTGGATAGGAACGTATGTAAGACTCTTATATCCAATTAACAAGCAAAAGAACCCAAAGTGAAGCTGTGACTCAAGTGCTAGAACACTAGCCTTAAGCAAAAATAGTACAGGGAATGGTAGCCCCTTTGTACAACACCTTACTAATAACAATTTTTTTTAATGCTCAGAGACAGTGGCCTGGCCCTGAATTCAAGTCCCACAACCAGGACAAAAAGTCAGTCCTGGAACTGGAGGTTTAGCCAAAGTGTCAGAGTGCCAGTCATGAGTAGGAAAAGCCCAGAGAAAGCCCCTGAGCTCAAGGCCCAGTACCAACACACATACACAACAATGTTGATTTTGTTTTAGAAAAATATTACCTTTGTACTTAATGATGCAGGAGTAAATGCAAAGTCTGATGTGGTTGGTATATTCATCATTAAAGAAGTATTGGCATGCTCTAGTTGTGTGAACCCAAAGGCAAAATGATGCACTTTGATTTGACTGAGAATGATTTAAGTATCTGAATGTTAATTTCTTTTTTTTTGGGGGGGGGGGGCAGTCCTGGGCCTTGGACTCAGGGCCTGAGCACTGTCCCTGGCTTCTTTTTGCTCAAGGCTAGCACTCTGCCACTTGAGCCACAGCGCCACTTCTGGCCATCTTCCATATATGTGGTGCTGGGGAATCAAACCCTGGGCGTCATGTATATGAGGCAAGCACTGTTGCCACTAGGCCATATTCCCAGCCCCCTGAATGTTAATTTCAACCTGTGTTTCCTATTGATTTTGCACATCTGTGTTATCTGAGAAATGTCCTATTGTTGATGTTTTAACAGTCATTGTTTCCTTCTTGCTAGGGACTTCAGCATCTGCACAGCAACAAAACTATTCATCGAGATGTAAAAGGAAATAACATCCTGTTGACCACTGAAGGGGGAGTTAAGCTAGTAGATTTTGGTAAGTTTTGTTTAAATGACTATGAGTAGCAATGAACTACTATTTGATCATTTGATCATTTTCCACCAGCTGCTCATTTTTCTACTCACTGAAATTAGGGGGGAAGCCAGGCACTGGTGACTCATGCCTATAATCCTAGCTACTCAAGAAGCTGAGAGCTTGAGGATTGAGGTTCGAAGCTAGCCTTGGCAGGGAAGTTCATGAGACTAATTCCAATTAACCACCAAAAGAACGGAAGTGGTACTGCAGCTCAAAGTGTATAGAGTGTTAGCCTTGAGTGGAAAAGCTCAGAGACAGTGCCCTGGCCCTGAGTTCAAGCCCCACTGCTGACAAATACAAAAAGAAAGAAAAAGGATATAGGAAGGTGGAGGGAAATACCTGTGTCTCCATGAGATAAGAAGACCTGAGATGAGATGGCAAATGAGAGAGTTCCTGCTTTCAGTTCACCTGGCTTAACTACATACATCATGAAAACAGCAGTGTGTATTGTTTATCCTCCCAAATAGCACCCCATTAAATGATTGCTCTAGGCCTATAATTGTAATCCCGTGGCCATCACAAGTAGTGATTGCATTATAAACAGTTTTATCCCTAAATCCAAGATTCTGCCATATGAGAGGAAATGTTCAAAGGTCATCTGAAGATATTTCCTCCCTCCTAAGATGGAGACACAGAGAAAGATGGTCTCCTTCTTTCCTGAGACTGTCTCATCACAATACCTGAAATGCTGTGCCTGTCACTTTGTGACCAAAGGGCTTTGTCCTGATGAAGGCAGAGCTGAGAACGGAGCATTGTGGATCCTTGATGACATAACAGAGCTACTGAGTCAATCAACTCTCGAAACCTGCTTTTTCTCTGGACTTTTTAGTTTGTGAGATATTATATTTCTATCTTTTCTAAACCCATTGGGAGTGTTTGTAGTACTGCCAAAGGCACCAAAACTAATATACCAAACAATTCATTTAGATAATTATTTTTCAATTTGGAAGACATTTTCTAGAACTTTCTCCTGTATGGTCCCTACTAATCTACTGCTCCTGAAAGAGTAGGTGACAATATTCCAAGACATCTTGCCCTGCAGGCATTCTTCTCCTCTGGCAAGGTACAGTGGGCCCACCTGCTCCTTCTACAATGTCGGGATGTCTCTATTTGTTCAATTTATTACACAGGATTGTAATTATCTCTTGGGTCTTTGTGGAAAAGTAAAGATACTTAGAACTATAGATAGATAGTTGGTGAGAGGAAGAAGTTATCTTAATGTATTTTATAGATGTAATGCTATGGGTATAACAGTTCATTGAGTGTAAGTTGAGTATACTGTTTCCCCAAGGAAGAAGGAGAGATGCAATTTGAGAGATGGAGAAAACAGTTTTATCCATGAGATATCTAAAAGGACTGCCAGATTTATTGGATTTGACTAAGCTTCCCTCCTAGGGAATTGGGAGGGGGGTGGAGGAGAGCCATAATAGTTACAGCAATTTCTAGGTGTCAATGGTGGCTCACGCTAGAATCCTAGCTACACAGAAGGCTGAGATCTGAGCATCACTGTTCAAAGCCAGCCTAGGCAGGAAAGTCTGTGAAATTCTTATCTTCAAAAAGCTGGAAGTAGAGCGGTGGCTCAAGTCATAGAGCACTACTAGGCTTGAGCAAATAAGCTCAGAGACTGCCCCAGCCCTGAGCTCAAGCCCCAGGACACATACTCTCTCTCTCTCTCTCTCTCTCTCTCTCTCACACACACACACACACACACACATATTACAAGAAAAAAGAGAAGACAAATCTCTTTGTGTATCCAAGACACAGAGAGACCACTTGTAGACATGCTACTTTCTCTGCATAGAAAACACCCCCTACACTGTACCTGACTGACTTCTGCCTGCCTTCCTGCCTCCCCAACCCCATATACTTCAGCCAGACTGTGGTAATCCTGTGTTTCACTCGACAGTGGCTCTGTTGTACTCCTGGCTTCATAATGGCAGGGCCTTTATCAGGACTGTCACTTTGTCCCCAGAAATGAGCTAGTGCAATTATGTGATCGTAAGAAAGTTCCTTTCTCCAAATATATCAGTTCCCTCAGCTAACCAGAAGGAAAAAGAGTCATTTCTTGCTTTATGAGATCGGTTGCTGTTAAGGTAATAAGGGATGATAGAAGCAAACTACTTACTGTATAATCATTGGCATAAGTAATTCTAAAAACCTAAGCTATTACCATTGCCTGGAAACAATATTCCCACCTACCTTCCTACTCAATGCTGTGTGCATAGTAAGTACTTGATAAGGGGTTGTTTAAATAATGCTTCTTTATGTTTTGTTTTGTTTTTATAAATAGCACTCTGCAAGAGTCCTATATTACCTTAAATGTCAGGCAAATCACACCAAAAGCAATGGCCTTTAAGAAAGCCTTTTTATTTTTCCTTCCTTAAGTGGGATTCACTATTACAGAAAACCAGCAGACACCTTAAAGAGCAAGAAAAGACAAGTGAGCTTGTAAACACTATTCATGAAATACATTAGCAGTCGCTGGCATATGAGCAGTCAATAAATAATATGACCTCCCAAGAGATAAACCCCTTTAGGCAAGTCAACTGATGTCTGCAAAAGCAGTCCCCATGTCAAATAGAAAAATAAAAGAGGGAGTAAATTTAAAGGGCAGTCCCAAGTTCTCATTTCTATGGATTTTTCTCTAGGGAACTTCATTTCTAATAGGAGAGTTAACATTTCAATATTGAAGTACAGAATGTACTTTGTGTGATTTATTTAGACATCGTGCTTATGACAGAATATTTTATAGCTTTAAATCTCTTATTTCCCTCATGTCCCATTTTAGACCAAATCCCCAATGCATAATGTAGGTCAAAGAGAAGTTGTGATGTATTCATTAGTAACCCATTTGTTAGCATGAAGTGAGTATGCACACCTGAACGTAAAAGCTAAGACGTATCCTTCGTTCCCTCCTTTCTTCCTAAGGAATTCAGAACAAGCGCCATTAGGTGGGACAAGCAAGCATGGGAAAAGTTCATCATGCATTTTTGGAGATGACAGGTGTGGGGAAGGATGTCAGTAATGCTAACCTGGGATGAGATGTTGGAATAAGAAGGGTATCCATGGACGGGGGGGGGGGGGTGACTACAGTGATCCCAAGTGTGTTTTCATAGGCAGAGTGAAATTAGGAAGGCATTTACATAGGGAGTCAGATGGGCTCAACTGAGTACCCATGGCTCACACCTATAATCTTCCACACTCAAGAAGCCAAGATCTGAGGATCATGGTTCAAAGCCAGCTAGGATAGGTAAGTCACCGAGTTAACTAGCAAAAATGCTAGATGGGAGGCATGTTTCAGGTGGTAGAACACCAGCCATGAGCCAGCAAGCCAGGTGAGAACATGAGGCCTTATGCTCAAACCCTGGCACTAGCATATATACACACACACAAATCTGGGAGCTTAATTCCTCCAAGGGAATATGCTGAGGTTAATAGGAGCCCGGTTTGTGGCCATTTGATAAAAGAAATGCAAATGTGAAAAGGGAGGAAACTGAGTCCAGTTGTTACAATAGTGGCATTAGTATTTATATGTAATATAATAATATATTATTAAGAAGTTGTGCAAACATCCATGTTTATCGCTGCACAATTCACAATAGCCAAAATATGGAAACAACCCAGATGCCCCTCCACAGATGAATGGATCCAAAAAATGTGCTACTTGTACACAATGGAATACTACATAGCGATTAGAAATGATACAATATTGGTATTCGCAGGGAAATGGTCAGAACTTGAACAAATAATGTTGAGCAAGACAAGCCTAGAACACAGAGAACAAAGGGGCATGACCTCCCTGATATATGCGGGGGGCGGGGAGGAACGACAGTAGAGACCAGGTCTGCGAAACAAAAAACTTCTTGTCAAATGGTATTTCCCACATGTTTGGGTCAGCAACCTTACATTATGTATCTAAAACCAAACAACTACTAAACATAAAAAGGTCTAAAATAGACCTCTCAGTGGATCACGATAGCTCAACAGCTATGTATGTATGTTCATATAAGACAAGGATAAGCAAACTCTATTGTTGACATTATATTTAAAGTTCTAGGTGAATTTTCTTTGGCGTAGGCCACGTGGCTACTGTATATGTTTTTGGTACACTGTGTATTGTATATATGCCTACCTGATCTAGGGAAGGGAAAGAAAAACCAGGGTGTAAGATAGCACAAGAAATGTACTCACTGCCCTATTATGTAACTGTACCCCTTTTGCACAACACCTTGTCAACAAAATTTAATTAATATAAAATATATATATATATGAAGAAGTTGTGCAAAGAGGTTACAATTCCATAAGTCAGGTTACGAGTACAAAACTTCTTGATCAATGTCACCCCTTCCTTTCCTCTCCCCCACTTTTCCCTTCTTGTCCCCACCCTCAGTTACAAGGTTAACATTTCCTTTTTAAATATAATTCTCAACTAAAAGAAAGCAAGAGTTCTCGGAGTGTAGGGCTATATAAGAAAACCTGAAACTTACTGTGACAAAAATAAAATTAAAAAATACTCAAATGGAGATATTTCAAAGGGACATGATACCAACCTGAAGCAATGTTCACTGACAAGTTCTAGATAGTCTGAATATCACAAAATGATACTAATAAATAGTAATAAGTGTAACAAATTCAACAAAATAGAAGTCCATTTATCTCTACTGTCATACACATAAATAAGTGAACAAAGAGAAATCATTCATCTTACAGAAGAGTGTCAACCATAAAGATAGAAATGATAATGGAATTTTTAAAAGTCATTATAATATGGAGCCATCAGCCTAATTAACCATTTGTCCTAGAACTTCAATAGATTGCCAACACTAGTGGAATAAGCTTCGATTAGAAACAGGATCACCTCATCATTTCAAAATATCCCTCCACAATATATTGGCTAATTACAAAAGACAAAATAGAGTAACTTTTTAGGACAAGCATTCACTAATCAAGTGAATGAAGTGAACATTACTGGTAATGGGACAAACACAAATCACACCAGGTGAGAGGATGCAATAAAACCACTCTATCAGGCCTGTGATCATCCCACCAAAAATAAAATCATAAAGGGTTACCCACCAACCAGAAAAAAAAACACTACAAATTTCAGGGTCATGGAATTCAAGGACAGGTTGAGACACTCCATCAGAAAGAAGAAGATTAAAGGGACAAAGCAACTAAAAGCAGTATGTAATCTCAGATTGGTTTGGTTTTTTTTTTTTATCGTGTGGTTGTGAAGGATATATTTGGTACCATCAGTGAAGTATGAATGAGACCTGAAGATGAAATATAGAAATGGACCAATGATGTGTCCAGGTTTTGATGGCTCT
Organism: Perognathus longimembris pacificus; assembly: GCF_023159225.1. NCBI lineage: Eukaryota > Metazoa > Chordata > Mammalia > Rodentia > Heteromyidae > Perognathus > Perognathus longimembris. Next base: position 23,715,048 of record NC_063178.1, on the reverse strand, counting down.
GTGGTAGGAATGTCTTTGTTTGTAGTAAAGTACAAACTGAAGTATCCAGGGAAGAAGGGAAACTAGGTGAGGAACTAACTCCTAAATAGGTCAGGAATAAAATGTATATCTTTATACCTATATTGCTCTAAAGTTGAAATTAAGTCAAAATTTAAAATAGCCAGGCACCGCTGGCTCACGCCTGTAATCCTAGCTCTTCAGGGGTCTGAGATCTGAGGATCGCAGTTCAAAGCTAGCCCAGGCAAGAAAGTCCATGAGATTCTTATCTCCCATTAACCAGCAGGAAACCAGAAGTGATGCTGTGGCTCAAGTGGTAGAGCACTAGCCTTGAGCTGAGCTCAGGGACAGCACCCAGATCCAGAGTTCAAGCCCCACAACTGACCAAAAAAAAAAGTTTTAATATTTTTAAACAACAACAACTGTGGAGTAGTTAGAGATTAAGCATGGAAAAATATATAATATATATATATATTATGTATAGGCATTTTCATATAGATGTATGCATGCACTCATATACAGATATTCAATATTATGAATCTTGAAGCTCTGAGAGCTAGTGCTTTATACAGTGAAATTAGATATTGAAAGAAAAAAAAACTAAAAAGAAAACCATTTCTAAAAGCTGACAAATCTCTAGGCATCCACACAGAGTGAGATCAAAGGAGGATATTCTTAGGAAAGGATCACAAAGGCTCAAGAGCTATGTGCATCTGATCATATAAAATAATATTTATGAAAATGAACTCCAGGAGATGGGGGAAAGAGGTTTTATTTTTCTTTGCTGCTGTTTTGGTTTTCTGTTCCTTTTGTCTTATTTGTTGGTTTATCTGTCTTTGGGAAGATAAGGTTGGAGGCACAAAATGGTGGGACAAAGGGTGAATAACTACAGTAATGATACTCACTAAACACTATGGTGAAAATGAACTATACAACATGTGGATGGGGATGGGAGAGAAAAGCCAGGAAGAGAGGAGGAGAAGAAATGTGCTCAACACCTGAGTTGTGTAACTGTAAACCCTCTGGATTCATCTTTACAATAATAACATAAAAATGCAAAAAACAAAAAACTGCTGACAAATCTTTAGACTTTTCCTCCCGACATAAAAATCAATACTTTAGCTAGAATATTATTCTTGTGCTTTAGGAAGATGAGCCTTGCCTTATTTGAGAGAAATGATGTTTATAATCCTTTTGCTCTCTAAATGCAAAGCATAGATAAGTTGACTCTTTCTTTTATAGGGTTATGATTCTACTTAATGCTTACGGGCTCAATTGTTCCAAACCAAACATTGTACAAAGTTGAATGAAGCTATTTATTGTGCATTGTAAAGAATGTATGTTTTAGTCAAGGGTCTCCAGGTTGCAAGGACCAGAAATCCAAACTACCTAGAGGGAAAAAAATGGCAGGCTAGAAAAGGCACTGTCATAGAGGCAAGTAGGGGACTAAGGGAACCCTTGATCAGGAGCCTGGAAAGTGAGAGGCAAGACTGCTGCCTCTAACTCTCTCCATAGAGGAACCACCCCGCCACTGCTTCTCTGGAAGTGTCTGCAGACCAGGCAGACTTAACATGTTGCATAAACTCATTCTGACAGCACTTGCCCTCTCCGTAATCTATCTGACCTACGGGCTCAAGGCCGATAGCTAACTGAGCCAGAGTTTCAGCACCTTAAATCAAAAGGAATTTCAAGTAGGAGAAGGAATTCAGTTAGTCCACACTGAATCATATTCCTGCTTTGGATCCAGTTAGCCATTGGCCAAGAAATGAGTTCACACAAGTTCTCTGCCCCCTCTCATTTTGCAAAAGCTATTCCAAGACAGCTATGGAAGAGGTGAGGCAAATATTTTCTAAATATTCTTCAGGATACTTTTTGTTATGTAATAGTTGTTATTTTCTGTTTGTTTATTTTTTGTTTTGTTTTTGATGATGTTCCTTATGTCCTGGGAGCTACTTAAAAGTTTTGTTTTCAGTTGTTGAAATTGAATTATATAGTTTATACCAAAAAGATTCTATAATGTATGTGATTAGGAGTGAATTTCAGACATTTTGAAAGGGTTCTTTTATTCCATAGCAATAGATAAGAGAAAACTTTATATCTAGGGATTTATTTAACACAAAAGACAAATTACTTCAACCTAGATGTCAAACTTTTAGTATAAGTTGCCAAATGTGCTTTTCCATACTGTTATAACTTTAAGTGAACCAAAGGGATTTTGTCATTTTTAGAATTATTTTGTTGCCTCTTAGTCTTTTTCATTTTTCTTATTTTACAAATAAGTGTTTTGAACTAGAATCATAAACTGTGTCTTCAGCTGTAAAAACTGAATTCTTGTGGAGCTTCAGGTGAACAGACTTTTATGGTAGAGCAGGAGGGAAAATGGCAGAGGTGAGTGGGGAAAAAAGAATAAAAAGTGATGTATCGCCTCTGATGGTATGTTATGAATACAGCTCTCTACAACTGAGATCTAGTACTGTACATAAATTCAAAGGTACGTAATCATTATGATTGAATAGTACATGGCCGGGTATGTAGACCAGTGGTATAATGTTTATTCACATGGGCAAATCCCCTAGCTTTGATCTCCAGCATTGCACAAAAAGTTAATACATAAATAAAAGTAAAATTAATTGAATGACTCAAGGTAGCTTAGGATGCTAACTTCTCCCTCATTTTTTACTCAGGCTGTTTGTTCTCTTGTCACTGTTGAGTTTTAGGAGTTGTCTATACATTCTAGATACTAATCCTTACCCCATATATAGTTTGCAAATGCATTCTCCTATGCTATGGGCTGCCATTTTACTCTGCAAATAGTGCTGCTGAATACATAAACAGTGATTTTCATGATGTCCAGTTTGTCTGCATGTGCCTCTGTTATCATATCTGACAAAGCACAATAAAACCATAGTCATGATGCTTTCTTCTAAGAATTTTGTAGTTTAAGCTCTTCTACTTAGGCCTTTGTCCATTCTAAATTAATTTTGATGTATGGAGTTAGGTGAGGGTTGAATATCATTCCTTGTGTATAGATATGTTCCCTGAAACATTTGTTGAAAAGACTTTCCCCAATGAATAATTTTGGCATCCTTATTAAAAGTCATTCAATCATAGGCCCTATTGTTTATTTCTTGGCTCTTTCTTTTATTCTGTTGATTAGATAGATAGATAGATAGATAGATAGATAGATAGATAGATAGATAGATAGATAGTGGATGGGTGGGTGGGTTGACAGATAGATGTGTGTGTATGTTTCTTCATGCTAGTATTATGCTGTTTTGTTTACTGTAGCTTAGTAGAAGTGTGAGCCCTCCAACTTGATGATTTTCCAAGAATTTGTATCTACTTGGAGTCTCTTTAAATTCACACAAATTTTAGAATAGTTTTCCTATTTTGAGAAAAATTGATACTAGGATTTTGGCAAGGGTGGCACAGAATTTTAGCTTCTTTTGGGTATCAGTGGTGTTGCCATAAAGCTAAACCTTCCAATCAAGTGTCTTTCCATTTCTGCCTTAATCTTCATTACTAATTTTTCTGCCTGCTAATTTTGGATTTGCATAATTCTTGTTTCTTTAGAAGTTCAAAGTCTATTGGAAAAAATTATACTAAGTGAAGTGAGCCAGACCCAAAGAAACATGGTCTCTATGGTCTCCCTTATTGGGAATAATTAGTACAGGTTTAGGCAAGTCATAGCAGAGCATCACAAGGCCCAATAGCTATACCCTTATGAACACATAAGATGATGCTAAGTGAAATGAACTCCATGTTATGGAAACAATTGTTATATCACAGTTGTAACTACTTTCAACGTCCTATGTATACCTGTAGCTTCTATTATTGATGATGTTCTTGTATCACCTTCCTGTGGTTGTACCTACACTATCTCTGTAATCTTATCTGAGTATATTGGAAACCATGTATACTGGTATTGGAAGTAGGAAATTGAAAGGGAATACCAAAATTGAGAAACACGGGGTAAAAAAAGACAAACAACTACAAAAGCAATACTTGCAAAACTGTTTGGTGTAAGTGAACTGAACACCTCTAGGGTGGGGCAGGGGAAGGGAAAGTGGGAGGAGGGAGGGGGGTATGAGGGACAAGGTAACAAACAGTATAAGAAATGTATCCAATGCCTAACGTATGAAACTATAACCTCTCTGTACATCAGTTTGATAATAAAAATTTGAAAAAGAAAAAGAAGTTTAAGGTCTTTCACTAGGGTATTGATTTGAAATCCCTCTTTTTTTGTTGTTGTTTTCTTTTTTTTAAATATAGGCACTCATAGCTATAAATTTTCCTCTTAGAACTGTTTTTGCTATGTCCCACCATTTCTGGTAGGAAATATATATATATATATGCATAAATATATATGCATTCCCAACTGAGATATATAGATTCCCAACTGAGTAGATGAATCCCACAAACACATTGTGCAAAGCAATCTACTTTACTTAAAAGCTACCAACTTAAATGTCATTACAATCCAAAATCACCTACAGTGAAATATCCAGAACAGTGTCTGACTAAATAATTTTACCATGGCCTTGGAAGTGGACATATAACATTAACCACTGTCTTATCCACCTCAACATAATGGTAGTATTAGAAGATAGAATGCATTTCATGGCCTGTTTGTGGTGTCAAAAATGATATACTTTTATGATTTCAATTCCAAAGGGTTTTGCTTTCAGGTCCCCTAAAATTATCTTAGAAACCATGTATTTGATAGTTCCACTGTCTCCCTAAGGCTGTAAGAGAACTCTTGGATGCAAGTAGAAAGCCTGCACATTTCTGTCCCTGGGAAAAGGACTTATGCAAGAGGGAGATGTACCAAACAAACAGCCCAGGAAGCCTTGCTGGATGGGCCTAAAATAGCCTGAAAATTCCCTAGCAAAGCAAAAGGGGGAAGGATCATTAACATAAACCTGTGTGGTGTTCCCTTGGCTGTGCCTCTGGATGGATTAGTGCCCCCTCCTCTAGCTTGTTTTCTGTTCAGCTCTGATCTCTTTTTGGCCTCCTGTTCCTTTCCATATCCTCTCAGTAACCTAACTTTCTGCCTGGAATTTTCCACCCTTCAGCATCTTCTCTCTTACAGTGATTATGTAACTATTCACTTTGGTGACTTATTCCATTAGTTGCTCTCTGGACAAAATGATTTTCCTAATCTTTCTTCTTTCCTAGGGCTGGTACACTCATACTTTGGATCCCTGTGGCCTTTTAAAGTAATTTATGTCAATCATTTTGAGTCAAATTTTAGTTTTTAATCTTCTTAGCCATTTTTCTTGTGGGAAATTGGGTTAGGTAAAAGTGCCACTCGTCCTCAAGAAAATGACTTTTATCTCAGCTTAATTTTGCTAACCTGTAATTCAACAAGTTCAATTTTATGACTATAAAGTTGCTTTTTAGGTTTGAACATATTGCGGTTTGTAATCTTGGGGTGTCAGAGACATTGCAGAAGTTTTTGTTTGTTGTTGTTTTAAGAATCAGTGGAATTTAGCAACTGCTTTCCTCTTTCACTGTTACAGAGTTAGATGCTGCTCTTGATTTTAATGTGACAGTTGTTGAAGATTCTCCAGGATGTCTTTTTCTACCTGGTTGCATTTTTTAAACTAAGTTTGGGTCTTTGTATTTTCCTTTCCTATGTTCTGAATTGATTTTATTTTCTGTTTTATCATCCTAGTTACTCGGAAACCTATAAAAGTTCTTTCTGCAGAATTCCAACAGATTTCATATATCTGAGATTCTCAAGGTGGTTGGTCCATTACCCTAGCACTTCTTTTGCCATTGGCACCAGTATGTGTGCCAATCATCATTGGAGTTGAGAAAGTTATACTCATCCTTTAAATTACTCTCCCTAATAAATTATTAATATATGCCTCTGTATCTACATGCAGTAAACTTACTCAATGTTGGTTTTTTTTAATCCATTGATTGGATTGATTGATTAAATAACTTAAAAGCCAGTCAGGTACCAGTGGCTCACACTTAGAATCTAAGCTACTGAGGAGACTGAGATCTGAGGATAGAGGCTCAAAACCGGCTCAAGAGACTCTTGCTTCCAACTTACCAGCAAAAAGTCAGAAGTGGAGGTGTGGCTCAAATGATAGACCACCAGCCTTGAGTTAAAAAGCTAATAAGCAAGAATGTGAGACCCTGGGTTTAAATTGTAGTGTCAGTACTGAGAAGGAAAAGAAGGAAGGAAGAAGGATAGAAAGGAGGGAGGGAGGAAAGAAAGAACAGGAAACCTGAAGAGCCAATGATTGATTGCCTTAGAAAATTCTTAATCTCATATTAGTACAAATATATACATGTAATGTGATCTCATATTATATCTTAACCTTTACAAACTCATGGTTGACTTTTGCCATTGTTAATTTGCTAATTGTAGATATCAACACACTGGGGCTTTATATTCAGGGTCCCTTAGAGAGGGATACTAAAAACAACAGCCCACGGGAGATAATGTCCCTCTGGTCTCCTAAGAAGAGAGCTGGGAAGCCCTGAGCCTCACTCCAGAGGAAACAATCCCAGACACTCTGAAGGCCTTGCTGCTGCCTGCAGCCACTGTAGTTCATTCTCTCCACGAATGTATCCGCCCAAATCACATTTCTTTTTAAGTAGGTACACAAAGGGGTTTCAGTTCAAAAATTTATTTTCAATTCAATTTATGAGTACAATGCATCTTGATAGAGTCACATTTCTTTTTTTTAAATTTTTATTGTCAAACTGATGTACAGAGAGGTTCCAGTTTCATACATTAGGCATTGGATACATTTCTTGTACTGTTTGTTACCTCGTCCCTTATTCCCCCCTCCCCCTCCCCGTTTCCCTCCCGCCCCATGACTTGTTCAGTTCATTTACATCAAACAGTTTTGCAAGTATTGCTTTTGTAGTTGTTTGTCTTTTTTTACCCTGTGTCTCTCGATTTTGGTATTCCCTTCCAATTTCCTAGTTCTAATACCAGTATACATGGTTTCCAATGTACTCAGATAAGATACAGAGATAGTGTAGATACAATCACAGGAAGGGGATACAAGAAGATCATCAACAATAGAAGCTACAGTTACACATAGCACATTGAAAGTAGTTACAACAGTGATATAACAATCGTTCCCATAACATGGAGTTCATTTCACTTAGCATCATCTTATGTGTTCATTGGGCTCTTGTGATCCTCTGCTGTGACTAGCCTAAACCTGTGCTAATTATTCCCTCTGAGGGAGACCATAGAGTCCATGTTTCTTTGGGTCTGGCTCGCTTCACTTAGTATAATTTTTTCCAAGTCCTTCCATTTCCTTATGAATGGGACAATGTCATTCTTTCTGATAGAGGCATAAAATTCCATTGTGTATATGTACCACATTTTCCTGATCCATCCATCTACTGAGGGGCATCTGAGTTGGTTCCAGATTCTAGCTATGACAAATTGTGTAGAGTCATATTTCTAAGAAAAAGAGTGACAATCTATTTTGGGTCACATGCCACAATCCTAAAAATCTTTATTACTATCCTCCCATGAGCATTCCCTATGGAATGTGGAGTAAGGGTCCTTCTACCACCCTGGTCCGTATATCCTGACTCTAGGATGTGAAAAAAACAGCAATTCTAGTGTCATAACCTTCATGTCCAGAAAGAAAAATAAAAAGAATGTTGATCGATCTAAAATATCATTTTCGTGCCAGGAACAAAACTTGATTTCTGCTTGGTTGTGTTTTACATTTGTTCTTCACATCTTATTTCAATGTTGTTCAAATTCTTCAGTTATCTTTATAGAAGTGAGATCGAAACACTAATCCAAGATCAAATATACTTGTTTAGGATAGTACTAGCAGAGGATCACCATAGCTCAATAGCTATGTACATATGATCATATAAGATGATGCTAAGCAAAATGAACTCCAAGATAGGGAAACAATAGGGTTTTCATTGTTTTAATTTTTAATGTACTATGTCAAATTATTTCTTTTTTCTGCTGTTTTTCCTTCCTATGGTTTATCCTCTGTTGTTACTGTATTTGATTTTGGTGTCCTGGGCATTGTATATATGTTTATCTGTACTAGGGAAGGGAAGGGCCACATCAAAATGGTGAGACAAAGGACAAAGGGTGAAGCAATGCAACAGTGGAATTCATACGACAATATGTTGGAAATTAACTGTACAACTTGGGGGAGTTGAGGGGAGAGTAAGTAGGAGGAAAATGAGGAAGGGGTAACAAGTTTGACAAGAAATGTATTCACTAACTTACGTATGTAACTGTAACCCCTCTGTACATCACCTTGACAATAAAAAAATTTAAAAAGTCAAATATACTTTCCCATATCTAAAAATTCTCAGAATCAATTTTAGAAAACTTAGAGCCTTTTTAATTTAATTTTGTATTATCCTTAAGTAGTTATACAAATGAGTTTCAATCCAGCATGTCAGTTTATAAGTACAGTGCCTCTTGATCAATGTCACCCTTTCCATCTAAAACCAATTTTAAATTAAATTTGCTTTTAAAATCCATTTACTTTTCCCACTTATATAAGTAAATTACTGTACTCAGACACTACCATAAAAATCCAACTTAATACTTTGCTTTTAATTCCTAGGGAAAAAAAGCAAAATGAAATATTTAGGTTTAAGTGAAAAGTGCCTGAAGAATCAGAAGAGGCAGAAGACAAATTTGGGAGATAAATGATATTAAGGGTTCATTCTCTGCCTGCAGATACTCTCTACAAAAGTATTTAAGGATGATCCTCCAAGTATTGATTACATAATTGCCTTTGAATTGGAAAGATTATGTAATTTGTAAGATGTTTTTCTTTCAAATAATGAACGTTTTTAACAATTACTTATTTATTATCAAAGTGATGTACAGAGGGGCTACAGTTTCATACATAAGGCCATAGGTACATTTCTTGTACTATTTGTTACCTCCTCCCTCATTCCCCCTCCCCCTCCCCCAATCCCTCTCCTCCCATGAGTTGTTTAGTTGGTTTACACCAAATGGTTTTGCAAGTATTGCTTTTGGAGTCATTTGTCTTTTTATCCTTTGTCTCTCGATTATGATAATCCCTTTCACTTCCCTAGTTCTAATACCAGTATATACAGTATCCAGGGTACTCAGATGAGATACAGGGATAGCACAGGGACAACCACAGGAAGGAGATACAAGAGGATCATCAACAAAAAATAAGCTATGGTTTCACATGGCATGTTGAAAGTAATTAAAACAGTGATATAACAGTTGTTTCCATAACATGGAGTTCATTTCACTTAGCATCATCTTATGCATTCATAAGGGCATAGCTATTGGGCTCTTGTGATCCTCTGTTGTGACTAGCCTAAACCTGTGCTAATTATTCCCCTTGAGGGAGACCATAGAGTCCATGTTTCTTTGGGTCTGGCTCACTTCACTTTGTATAATTTTTTCCAAGTCCTTCCATTTCCTTATGAATGGGGCCATGCCATTCTTTCTGGTAGAGGCATAAAATTCCATTGTGTATATGTACCACATTTTCCTGATCCATTCGTCTACTGAGGGGCATCTGGGTTGATTCCATTTTAGCTATGACAAATTGTGCTGCAATGAACATTGTTGTGCTGGTGGCTTTAGTGTGTTCTTATTTGTAGTCTTTTGGGTAGATGCCCAAAAGTGTGGCTGCTGAGTCATAGGGGAGCTCTATGTTTAGCCTTCTGAGGAATCTCCATACCACTTTCCAGAGTGGCTGAACAAGTTGATACTCCCACCGACAATGAAGTAGGGTTCCCTTTCGACCACATCCCCTCCAACATTTGTTATTGTTAGTTTTCCTGATAATGGACATTCTTACTGGGGTGAGGTGGAATCTCAATGCTGTTTAGATTTGCATTTCTTTTATGGCCAGTGATGTAGTGCAATTTTTCATGTGTCTCTTGGCCATTCTCATTCCCTCTTCAGAGAAGTCTCTTTTTAAGTCTTTAGCCAACTTGTTGAGGGGGCTGTTCGTTCTTTGAGGTTTTGTTTTGGAGGAATTTAAATTTTTTAGTTCTGCATATATTTTAGATATGAGGCCTTTGTCCGTTGTATGGCCGGTAAAGATCTTTTCCCAATCTGTGTTTCTATTTATCTTGAAAGCTATGTCTTTTGTCCTCCAGCATCAAATAATGAACTTTTAAAAAGGAAAATCTTGTATACACTTGCAAGTGTATACAAATTTACTCACCGAAATATGGTAGATTCAGGGGAGAACTCAAATGGTGTAATTCCTTAGAAAGGCTAACTCACAGTGCAACAAAATAAAGGTAATGGGTACTAGAAATGTAGGGGATGAGTTCAATGGGAGGTGGGAATAGATGAATGATCTAGAGAGGAAGGGAGAGAAAACAGTCATAAAACTCAATGCATATCCTACAAAATTAAGAAAATTGAGGGAAGGCATGGAATTGAGAGGGATAGAGGAGAATGATAAAGGTGTGACATTGATGAAGATGCACTGTATTCATAAACTACTTTGCTAAATGCCAGCTCCTTTATACAACTACCCAAAGATAATAAATAGTATTGTGCGTGTGTGTGTGTGTGTGTGTGTGTGAAAATCTTGAAAGCCATAAATTAGGGCAGGACTTACACATAGATAGAAGTTGCAAAGGGATACAGTCAATGTAAAATTAGGACAGAGGCCCTCAAACCTCTGGGCAAAGGTTCCACTACTGAAATGCCCATTTGGCCAAATTAATCTTTCTCACAGCAAACATCTTGAAGGAATCGAATATATCCTCATTTTTCTTAAATCTCAGTAAGTGCCTCCCTGGACCTGGCTTGTCAGATAAATAGCAAGAGCCTAATACTACCGTGACTCCAGAGTCAGGGTGGGAGATGGAAAAAATGTGAAATCAGGATATGAAGGCTCATGATTTGTGTCTAATCCATGAAGTTTGGGCAGGTGAAAGCTAAGAGCACTATACATCCAGAGGTAACCAGGCCTCCTTGTGTAAGGAGTAGGTATATGAAAACTGACAGAAAGACATCATTCCCAATTCTCTTGGAGGCCAATTAGCATGGTGTCTCACCAGGAGGAAATAATGGAATGATGTGACTGAAATATTTTTGGTTATATACCTCATAGTTGTAGGTTTCAAATTATAATCCCTCTAAAAGAAAGAAGAGTGATTTTAGGTAGGAGTGATAGATGGAGTAAAAAGTTCTTGTGTGCCATTTCACTGTAGGATGACTGCAGATAAGGATAATGTAATATATATATATATATAATTTTTTTTGAGAAAGCTGGAAGAAATGGTTCTGAATGTTTCTCCATAAAGAAATGATAAATGGGGGCTGGGAATATGGCCTAGTGGCAAGAGTGCTTGCCTCATATATATGAAGCCCTGGGTTCGATTCCCAAGCACCACATATATAGAAAAAGGCCAGAAGTGGCGCTGTGGCTCAAGTGGTAGAGTGCTAGCCTTGAGCTAGCCAGGGACAGTGCTCAGGCCCTGAGTCCAAGGCCCAGAACTGGCAAAAAATAAATAAATAAATAAATAAAAAAAATAAAGAAATGATAAATGCCTGAGAATATAGAAATGTTTAACCTGATTTAACATTACACAATTTATACATGTATAACATCATATGGTACCCCATAAATATCGATAGCATTTCTGTTTTGTGTAACAATTAAAAAAGAAATTTAATACCAAGAGCTAGTGGTGGATCACACCTGTAGTCCTAGCTACTCAGGAGACTGAGATCAAAGGGTAGATGATTTGAAGCCAGCCTAGGGAGAAAAGTCTATGATAGTCTTATTTCAAATTAACCAGTAAAAGGTGAGAAGCAGATGTGTGGTTCAACTAGTAGAGTATCTATCTTGATTGAAAAAAACCTGCCCTGCCTTCAAGCCCCAGTATTGGCACAAAAAGTAATTCAAATGTTTAAAGGTGAACTGATTATATCAATGATATTGGTTTAAATAAATGTTACTTTGAAACTTCCAGTCAGGTCCTATATGATTTATCCAAGGTGGACAGGCAAATGATAACTGCATGTACATTCACAAGTCGCTTTATTATGTGTAGAATACCACATAATGTATTCTCAAATTCATCAGAACTCGTTAATAGAGAGGCAGGGGAGAAAGCAAGAACTATAAACCAAAATATATAACAGAGTACAAATACTTTAAAAAATATGGGACAACCACTGAAGTAGAGATTAGTAGAGTGAGGAACAGATTCAAATCCAGAATGGGAGAAAACTGCTACCTGGGATGAGGCTTTAGGGATGGTTAGGATTTAGATATGAAAGCAATAGCACATAAGACCCTTCTGTATTTTGGCCACCTGGACATCCTGATTTCGGCTCTTCTCAAGTGAAATTCAAGTTCAAGGGGAGCTTTGAGAGAATATAGAGTTTTAGCGCAAATTTGTAAGAAAATTGCTAGCAGGTGGCATCTGTTTGCCTGAGTAATTAATGCAAGAAATAATCTCCCCTCTGCCTTCTAGGTGTGTCTGCACAGCTGTCCAGCACCAGGCACCGTCGGAACACCTCCGTAGGAACCCCGTTCTGGATGGCCCCTGAGGTCAGATGCCACATGGAAGGAGACAAGTTTCATAGCTGCTCCTTTCTGACTTGCCTTTTCATGTGTACTCTGTCATAGTCTGGAATATACCCAAAGAAATGGGTCCATGTTGTTATTCTGGTGTGGGGTTTGCACATGAATCCATGAAAACTGAGGAAGCGAGATGGAGGAGGAAGAGACATTACTGTGGGCTTCATTTTGACCTTCTGTTGTTTGGCATGCATCTGCACTGGAGATATTTTTGTGTTGGTTTCAAAGTCTCGTAGAAAGTTCTGAGGCTCTTGGCTTTGTTAACTCCGATTCAGGTGCACAGCGTGTGTGGTAAGTTCTTCTCACCCGCTGGGCTCTGGGCTCTGCTTGAATGGGCTGTATCAGGACCATGGGCAAGTCCTGAATGAGCTTCTAAAACAATCAAGGGAACGTTTTCAGGATTCACTTCTCCCCACAGTCAATGTTTTCATGCCTTTAATCTTTTTAATTATGCTTATCAGTTTAAAAAAAACACGTTTATTTTTGAAAACTCTCTGTGTAACTGTTGGGAAGACCTCTGCTATTTATCCATCATTGTCTAGAGAGTGAAGGGAGAAGTAATTCAAATGCCATATTAATATTTGCAAAGATCATCGCATTAGATTTGTTTGAAGATTAAATCCTGGTACACTCTATTTGAAAACTAATTCAATGATTTCATATGAAAATGTTAAAATGGAAATTTGATATAAAGTATGTGGAGTATAAATTATTTTAGGACATATTTTTTAAAAATTCTATGGGCTCAAAAACTTTTGAACAAGAACTACATCTTAGAATAAACATTGAAAGAATAGTTATATAAACAAAACCAAAATTGAATAAGAGAATCAAAAATGAGTTTATTTATGGTTTGTTCTAATGTATCACTAGTACTTTTTAAACTTACAAAATGTTCACAAAAATAAGAAGTCAATAAAAATGGTTATATGCCAAAATACATATAATAATAAAGATGAGTAATAGGACATATAATTTTTACCATTATAGAATCAAGATCCTAACATTATATGTTATGTTAATTTATAGCAGCACAACCAAAATTATGTATTTGTTTGCCATTTAGGACAAGCATTCTTTTTTTTTTTTTTTTTTTTGCCAGTCCTGGGCCTTGGACTCAAGGCCTGAGCACTGTCCCTGGCTTCTTTTTGCTCAAGGCTAGCACTCTGCCACTTGAGCCACAGTGCCACTTCTGGCCGTTTTCTGTATATGTGGGGCTGGGGAATTGAACCCAGGGCCTCATGTACACGAGACAAGCACTCTTGCCACTAGGCCATATCCCCAGCCCAGGACAAGCATTCTTGACCATGCAAGTACTTGACAGTCATTTTTTATATTATTTGATATAATGAACTAATTATTATTAACTTTGGTAACTCAAATGGAGCAGAAAATTCTTCCCTTCTTAGAAAACGAATGGCTCCTATAATAAATACAAACGCTCACTGTGATTTTGACAAACTGTCATATAAATATGTACTTGGGCCTTGTGTAAAATTATATTCATATATCTTCAATAAGTACGTCCTAATCTTGAAGGAGAAAGTATTTTTGAATAGCTAGCTTTCTAGCTTCAGGATGTCTTACGTGGAACAACCCTGCCTTTATTGTTGCTATTATTTTGGACTTGTTTTGTTTGGGGTTAAACAAATTAGAATTAAGAATTTTAATTGAGAGTTAATTGGAATTTAATGAGAATTGGATTTAGGGCTTCATACTTGCTATAATTTCTTTTATTTCTTTTTCACATAGTCTCATGCTTTTTGCCTAAGGCAACCTTGAACTGTGATTCCCTCGTGGCTGGTATTACAAGTGTGAGTCAACACAGCTGCACAATAAATGACATATTTCTGTGGTGAATGAGAGAGCAATAGGTAAACAAGTATAATTATATTCAACTTAATGATATGGCAGTACCTCTGTGCTTTTAAGATCTTAGAAGAAAATTCATTGAAAGTAATTATTAAAGTGAGACATGCTTGATTGGGCATTTTTACTTTGAGTTCACCTGAGCCATCCTTTTCAAACCGGAGTTCAAGTGTGCCAGGGTTCAAGGGATGAAGGACATCGTGACTATGGAAGGTGACCACATAGCTTGTGCAAATCACAGCACCTTGGAGAACATACAGGGAGGGGATTTATAAAGATCACAGAAGCAAACACAAACCAGGAGTGTCCCAGACACCCTGGGGCTCACCTGAGCCAGTGTGGAGGGGTCCCCAGACCATGTGTGTGAACCCATGAAATAATGCATTGTCTTAAAGCAACAGTGTTACCAGAAAGTAAACAGGCATTAACAATGCCTTTTTTGGTCTTTTACAGTTGTTGTTGTTGTTGTTGTTGTTTTCCAGAGCTGGGGATCGAACTTGGGGCCTTGTGCTAGCCAGGCAGATGCTCTTCTGCTGAGCCAGATCCCCAGCCCCTAAAAATGCCCTTTTTAAAAATTCTGTGGCACAGATATATTATACAATGCAATGAAAGTCATGCGAATAAAATTTAAACTTTTAACACCTTTCCAGAGATAAAAGTCACATGCTATGCAATTCAATCGTTTCACTGTGCCATGTTATCATTTTTAGTGTATGTTCACAGGATTTTGTGTCATCCCCACAATCTAAGTTCAGAACATTCTTCCCTCTAAAAGAAACTATGTGCTGTTAATGGGTAAGCCACCATTAATCTGCTTTTATCCCTATGAATTGCCAATTCTGAGAATTGTATACAAAGGAATCATATGATATGTAGCCTTTGTATCTAGCTTCTTTCACTTAGTGAATATCTTAAAAGTTCATGTATATGATAATATTTGTCAGTATTCCTTTTTTATGGTTGAGTAGTATTCTCCTGTATATGTGTATATATATACATATGTTTGTACATATTATATATTATATGCATGCATACATATATACATAAGTACATATATACAGGGAAATATTTTATACATAACAAATGCCACAGGGGAGTATTATATATTATGTGTGATATATAATAATATATAACATATATGATTTATATATATACAACTCATGTATACCACATTATGTGTAGCCATTCATCAGTTCAAGAACATTTGGGTTGTCCTGGGTAATATACTGCAGTGAGTATTTGCTACGTGACTCTTTAATGTAAAACTTGGGACTCATGTTCAGTTTGGGCTATGAGTTGTGATTTTAACTATTGGCTCTTCTTAATATTAAAGACATTTTGGCAGGAAAGATTGAGAAGCACTGTGTAAGATGACACTCTCATCAGACTAAGCTGAAAAATGATATTCCCTCTCTCTGCATGGTATATATATATATATATATATATATATATATATATGTGTGTGTGTGTGTGTGTGTGTATATGCATGTATGTGCATTTATACATATATGTCTGTACACACACAATTTACATAAATATTTATTATTGACCTACACATCCTGGAATTGATCTCCTAGTGTCTTTGTATATTTGCTCATAAATTTGCCCGTGATGGTAGTTCTTGCCTTGGACTCCAGTCTCTATTCCCTCTTCTGCCTCCTCAGTAGAATGAGTTGTCCTGTGTGTTGTGTTAATCATTGCCTCCTCTTTACTTTTTATATCACACTGATGAGTTTATAGGTTTATAGCATATGAAATGATAGGCCTATATTTTGATTACTTCCTGTTATTGCCTTTAGTGTCAGGTACAATTAAGACTTGCTTATGAAGGAGCCCTCTTTCGGAAGGATGTGTGTAAAGGTTATCAGCTAAATTCCACTGTACCATCATACAGACTCAGTGTGTTAATTCTGTCATTTAATGGAGAAATGTTGGAAACAATGCCTTCAATTTGACACTTTGCTTATCAAGTTACAATACTGTAGTTAAATAATTTGAATTTCACAAAATGTGGAATTTATTTTTTTAAATAAAAAACAGTTTTAGCCAGAGTTTTTCATATATCGTTTAACAGAGTTAAAGTAGGGAGAAATAGGAAAATCAGAAACATTGCCTGCTCCCCACTTCAGGAAATGGGAGCTAAAGACGCCCAGTTTTTTCAGTATGAAAATTATTTTTTTCCTTTTTTTTAAATTTAATTTTATTGTCAAGCTGATATAAAAAGGGGTGACATAACATATGTAAGGTAGTGAGTACATTTCTTGTCAAACTTGTTACCTCCTCCCTCATTTTTCTCCCACCTTCCCTCCTCTCCAATTCTCTCCTCCAAATTGTACAGTTAGTTTACAACATATTGTCTTATAAGTATCATGTTGCATTGGTTTGCCTTTTATCCTTTGTCTCACCATTTTGATGTCCCCCTTCCCATCCTTAATTCAGATACATTCATAAGGACATGGAAAGACTTGGAAAAAATCATATTAAGTGAAGTGAGAATCATAGACTCTATGTTTTCCCTCATTAGTAATAATCAGTATATGTCTAGGATAATTCTAGCAAAGGATCACAATAGCTCAGTGACTCATACATGTGATTGTATAAGATGGTGTTAAGTGAAATGAACTCCAAGATATGGAAACAAGTGCTTTTTCAATGTTGTTATTTTTTAATGTGCTATGTGAAATTTTTTTTCTTGTGGTCCCTATGGTTTAGCCTCTGTTATCACGGTATTTGATTTTGGCCCCCTGGGTATTGTATATACATATTTGAAAACTAACGTAAAACTTTACAAAATGTAAAGTTTGAGTTTGCTTGCTTGGGTTGGTTTGGTTTTGATTATGTTTTATGCAGGTATTGTGGCTTGAACTTAAGGCTTGGGCACTGTCCCCCTTTTCTGCTCAAGACTAGAATTCTATCCTTGAGCCACACTTCTTGTTCTGGAATTTATTTTTTTATTTATTTATTTTGTTGTGTTTTTTTTTCAACTATGCCGACATCCTGGTATAGTTAACTACTAAGTTGGCATGAACCAGGCCCAGAAGGCCAACCAGTTTTTGTCTGCTGTTCTCCCAGCAATGCAGAGCGTGCTTAGGTACAATGTCCAACCTAGGCAGCTGCCTTCCTCTGGGGTATTTTTTTTTACTTTTTGCTGATTAATTGGAGATAAGAGTCTTATGATGTTTTCTGCCTGGGCTGGCTTTCAACTTGATCCTCAAATCTAAATCTCCTGGGTAGCTGGGATTACAGGAGTAAGCCAAGTCACCAGTGCCCAGCTGAATTTCTATTTAGTGATCATTAATATGAACCATTATTATTTACAAGCTGTCTGTAGTCAGTCACATATTAGTGTAGTTATTTTTAATGCACAATTCTGTCATAATACTGCAGCAACAAGGTCTTCCTTTTGTCTCGTCTCTCAATTACACCCTCTGGTTAGTGGCATGTCTTTAAACCTGGTTTCAGTTATGTGGTTTACTGTGGCCTGGATAAGCTGTGGGTAAATCTTCATCAGTGTTGTTTTTTGTTCAGTTTACTTTTATCATTATTATTATTGTTATGGATGGCCTAAACCTTTCTGCATTTCCTCCCATGAGTAGCTTGGCCTTCAAATTGCCAATAAAGATCCAGGGTTTCTCCTAGCCTGTTAACACGTTTGCCTTATTGCCTTCACTCTTACTTCTTGGGGGATTCGTTCTTTCTCTCTGCCCAGGTGAATGTCTCCCATCTTCATGCAGAGTTTGTGGATTGACGACAGGCACTGCAGAATCTTTCGTGGTGCATTGGATCCTGGCCCTGTCCATCAAGCATACTGTTTCCTTTCTCTTCTTGTTTTTTTTCTCAAAAACATTCCTTCTCTCTACTTCTTCCATTCCATTTGAAAACCTGCCAACATAGTCTCTGTTCTCAGAACAAAAATGCCACCTCTCGTGGTAATTGTATCGTGATTCTTCTTACATCGCTGCTTTTGATCTCTGCCACTATCAAACTTCCCCCACTTGAAGCACTTCAGCTTCATTCTAAACATTTTATTACATGCTCGCTAAAGTCACAAACTTCACCTTTCTTTCTTTTTTTTTTAATCATTGTCTTCTAGGTGATTGCGTGTGAACAGCAGTTAGATACCACTTACGATGCCCGATGTGACACCTGGTCCCTGGGGATCACGGCCATTGAGCTGGGTGATGGGGACCCCCCGCTGGCTGACCTACATCCCATGAGGGCACTCTTCAAGATACCCAGGTCAGGTGACTGGCATCAGGCCCGAGATCCGCAGTGCATTTGTCTTCCTCCAGGCTTTGATGTCTCCTGTTCAATGGGAAATCCTCAAATACATCCAACCCTCTAGTCTAGCTAGGATTACAGGTGTGCTCCACTGGCACTGGCTTTAATTTGGTTTTGATTATCTCTTAAATTTCCTGTCCACACATTTGGGATTATAACACATTATCCTCTGCATAGCAATGCCAGCATCATCTCAGGTCTTACAGCTAGCAAAGTTACTAAAAACAGAGGGAACCTCCCTGCATACAAGCTCCAAGATAGTTGATTAAATTTGAAGAATACAGGAGGAAAATGGTGTTTTCTAATTCCTCTTCTCATTCAGGAGATAGAGGAAACTCTGTACTTCCTGAGCCATTTTAATGGTAAGGTAAATCACCATATTTAATCTAATATTATTATTCTTGGTGACAAGGTCACATGAGAAAAGGAAGACACCACAGATAGATTTTATCTTGGGTACCATTTTGTCAGTGTGTCAAATGATTCTAGAAACTGTGTCAGGTCAGGTTAGTTATTTTTTATTTGTGCCACCAGAGTATCTCCAAAATGAAATTCTGAGATTATTGAGTATAGAAATACTTGAAAAAGAGATCTGAAAAGCTACGTAGTTCTGAGTTTTGTTTCAAAAAAAATTCAAAACCTTTGTTATACCCCAGACAGGCTAATAAGTCTCATAGAAAGAAATTTCCAGGGGACAAGAAACAAAATAAGATTGTTGGGGGGAAAAGAGAACTACTTTTTTTTAATGTACTAATCAGCAATCTCCAAATAGTCAGAAGGATTGTGAAATGAGCTTAGGCGTGATCTAGGATAGATGAGTAGCTGCACTTTTCTTTAATGAGCCTGTACAAACTGTACATTAATTTCATTATAAGCTATTTAAAGAGTGATGCAGAACTGAAGACAAAGTATTTCCATTCCACTAATGAAAACAAAGGGCTGTTAGAATGAACATAAAAGCAGCACTTCAGCAAATTCAGCCCTCATGGTTGATCAATGTTTCTTGATTACAGAGTTAGACCAGCCTCATTTTCCAGTTCTGTTCTTTTGTATGCATGGGTGTGCCAAAGAAGAAAAGATTTGTTCGGCTTAAAAAAAAGAAATGAATTAATAACAAAATCTTTTAAGTGGCATTCAGAGCTTTCTAGCTAATAATACTTTCCAGTTCCTTGCTTTTTGGAACACTATGTGAGACTGGTTTCCTGTCATGTGTCCAGCAACAAAAGAACTCATCACTGCCTTCCATTGTACCCTCTGTTCTACTTTGGAGATTTCCCCTCCTGGAAACAGTTCTCTATCAGGTCACCCCCAGCGCATCCTGGGTAGTTCTTGGGCACTTGCGCAGTGTTCTCAAGAGGAAAAATCTTCACCTCTCTCTTCCTTGTTTCTATCCTACTGATTATTGATATCTTACCTTGGGACAGTCAGGTAAAAGCAATATTGTTTAAAAGAAAAAAGTCCTATCATATCTTTTTAATGAATAAGATGAAAATGTAGTTATATAGCCAGCCACCAGCTGACTGTGTCTATAAACCTATCTACACAGGAAGGCTGAGATCTGAAGACCCCAGGCCAAAACAAAAAACAAAAATCCATG
The DNA here is from genome assembly GCF_023159225.1 of Perognathus longimembris pacificus. Classification (NCBI taxonomy): domain Eukaryota; kingdom Metazoa; phylum Chordata; class Mammalia; order Rodentia; family Heteromyidae; genus Perognathus; species Perognathus longimembris. Next base: position 23,694,738 of record NC_063178.1, on the reverse strand, counting down.
AGACTCTTATCTCCCACTATCACCAAAAAATTGGAAATGGAGCTGTGGCTTAAGTGGTAGAACACCAGCCTTGAGTAAAAAAGCTAAGGGATAGAGCTAGGCCTTGAGTTCACACACACACACACACACACACACACACACACACACACACAATGACATACTATGATCTTGTTCAGCCTTTATATTGGTATATTTTTATTGGTATATTTATTTGGGGCACTGAAATAAAGTTTGTAAGAATCAAAACAAAATTGATAGCTGGAAAAATGGAGTCATCTATTAAGTGCTTTCAGAGACACAAGAGAATTGTCACTTTATATTAAGAATAAAATGCATCGTGGCAATTATCTTTCTTTGAATTGGAGGATGGGCGTCTCCTTACACTGGCAGAACCTGTGGTTGTAGTAATCATGGAGTCTGTCCAGTTCTGCTTCTCAGACTGTACTGCCCTGCCAATGTGCTCTATCCAACCCTGATTCTTATTTTTTCTAGGAATCCACCCCCAAAACTAAGGCAGCCCCAGCTATGGTCAGCAGAATTCAATGACTTCATTAGCAAGTGAGTAACAACAGAGTTGCAACCTTGGTCTAATGGGGAAAGGTGCCTCTTAACCACTGGGCTTCATAATCCTATCCTAGCTAGGTCTTACCAGCTAAGTAGTTCTAGAGGTTTCCATTACTGCTTTTCAAAAGGAGCCTTTATTAGTATCTTCTAAATGTTTAGTGTATTTATCATTGATAGGACAATGACCTCAAGGTCAAGTTTATTCCTCTGTCTCCTGCTATGTTCAGTTCACCTGCCTGTGTGTCTAGGCCCTGGGCGTCTCCCACCTGTGGTCACCTGCCACCTTGTCAGTCATTTATCCCTTTGCTTATCTGCATTGCTAATTCTGAGTACAGCTGGAGAAATTGCATTACAGTCAGTGAATCAGAAAATCTTATTTATAAAAAGCCTATGCATTGGAAAGCCAGGCGACATTTTTAAATTTGATGAATAGTTAATACCAGTGCAACTGCCTCCACACAATTGACTAGAAATTGAGTCTGGCATTTATTATTTTTTAATTTGTTCATTTTTCACAATTTTCGGTGCATTTTCACCCTTAAAAAATTAAATATGGGCTGGGAATATGGCCTAGTGGCAAGAGTGCTTGCCTCGTACACATGAAGCCCTGGATTCAATTCCTCATCACCACATATATAGGAAATGGCCAGAAGTGGCGCTGTGGCTCAAGTGGTAGAGTGCTAGCCTTGAGCAAAAAGAAGCCAGGGACAGTGCTCAGGCCCTGAGTTCAAGCCCCAGGACTGGCAAAATAAAAAATAAAATATGCCACTCATTGTCTATGGGAAGGAGAGGGTATTCAGATTTGGGGACTCTGCTCAGAAAAGGTAGAAAGAGACAAGACGGCAGAAGAAACACACAACTACACCCACTTAACATTCCTATCAATGTTTCTTACCAAGAGTATCTGCTTCTTCTTCTAAAGGCAAGAGACATGGATTTGTGCTGGTGAGAATTCAAGATGGATTGACAAACTCTTCTATAAAGTTGTCACAATGGATTGCTAAGCAGGTCTTATGCATTATTATCTTTAATATACTGCCATCCGTTTCTCGAGTCTCTTGAGACCATTACTGGAGATTTGAAAGGAATCTCCCTCGCTCACAATGTTTGCCTTAGTTCCGTAAGATCTCTCCAGACAGATCCTGTTGGAACCTGATCTCGCTGACCCGTTTCTCAGTGACCTAGTTAGCAGTCTGTCCCGTGGGCCTTTCAGGCTGCTGCCTCCCATGAGTGACGTGGCCAGTCTCACTTAGCTTACTTACGTTGACGTGTTCTCTCCTCATCACTGTCACGTGGAGTCTAACAGAGCACCAGTACACGCGGGCTGCTGGGAAAAGTTTTACTTGAATATGAGTCTCCTCCAAGTATGTAGATAGGAGGGTTACACATGTCAGAAACTGCTGTGTTCCGTTAAAGTAAATGAAGCTATGAGACCATTGTTCGTGATTTCAGGCATCATCATGCTTGTTTCTTAGCATATTTTAGCATCCCTAGGAATTCTGTTGTTGTTGTTGCTGCTGTTGTTGTTGTTAAGCCCAGTGACATAAATTGCCAAATTATCATCTCAGGAAGACCAACAATGCAGATTACCAGTTAAGCTGCCGATGGCAAGGACATGGTGCTCTTTCTCTTTTTCCTATTCTTTTTGTTTGCTTTTGAAGTAGTAGGGATTGAATTCAAGGCCTTATGCCTGTGAAGCAAACAGGTCTACCACTTGAGCCATGCTGTCAGCCCTTCTGGTTTTCGTTTTTCAGATAGGGGTCTGGTCATAAATTCACCCAGGCTGGCCTTAACCTGTGCTCCTCCACGTCCAAGGACCTGTGATTATAGGTGGGCACTGCCATGCTCTCCCCCCACCATTTCTTAATATCCTAAGTCGCCTCCAGTTTCTTCCTACTTGTGGAGCCTCTGTATTTGAGTCTGAAATACAGAAGTTACTAGAGAACGTCTTAGAAAGTTATATAGTTTAAATTCATATCCTTTGGGAATGTGTGAACTGACTGCCATTCCATCAGCACATACCACATGAAAATAATCACACTTCAAGCTGGGTGCCAATGGCTCACACTTATAATCCTAGCTACTCTGAAGTCTGAGATCTGAGGACTGTGATTTGGAGTCAGTCTGGGTAGACAAATCAGAGAGACTCTTACTTTCAATTAACTACCAAAAAGCCAGGAGTGGAAGCATGACCCAAGTGGTTGAGAAAAAGAAAAAGATAAGCGGGAACTTGAGGCCCTGAGTCCAGGCCTCAGTCTTGATTAAAACAAATAACCATGCTTCCTCATCCAGCTGACTCCACCTTGGAAATCCTCCCTCAAAAAGTTCTTTACACTGATCTCAACTGCTTCTCTCTTGAACCCACCAGACCTGTGGTGAGAGTTGTTTGGGATTTTTTTTGTACGTGGGGTTTGTTTCCCCTCTGTATTCACTGAGAACAAGCCAGATCTCTCTTTCCAAGTATTTGAAGACAGCTGTCACTGTTTGTTCAAACTCACCTCCTGTGATTTCCTAGCAGGCACTCCAATCTACTCGCCTTCTCTTTTCCTGTGAATATTCTCTAGTTGAAGCTAGTGACAGGTGTATCATCATTCATCAGTCCACCAAACCGTCGTAAAACACACCAGCAGATGTGGGATCCAGACAAGCTCAGCAACTGAGCCTTCTTGTGGCTCTGAAGTTTTCTTACTGGGAAGAAATGGTTCTATTGAGAAGTAAAAGCACTGGGAGAGGAAACAGAAGTCTGTATTCATTTTAGATAAGTGCTAAGACTATAATGACTTCCTTGTCATTGGACTTCAGCTGGGAAAGAGGCTTTGCAATGGCGACAAGGGTTCCTTATCACTCTGCAGTGATGCTTGCCAGGAGACCAAGAAAGTGGTAATTGAGTCAACAGTGGGTACCAGCGTGGCCTCCTCGCTTGCGCACTTTCCCAAACATTCAGCCATCCCACTGAGCTTTTCTGTTTTTTGAGATGTGCTTCAGCTCTCGGAGAGCAATTTATGTGTTTGGGTTTTTTGTTGTTGTTGTTGTTGTTTTTTAGGAATATGAGTAACAGCTCCCAAACCCAGACTTATTTCATAATTGGATTTTTCTCTTTCTTTTTTCTCTTCTTTTCTTGGCCAGTGCAGGTGCTTGATTAAAGATTATGAGAAGCGTCCAACAGTGTCAGATCTTTTACAGCACAAATTCATTACTCAAATCGAGGGCAAAGATGTGATGCTACAAAAACAACTAATGGAATTCATTGACCTTCAACAGTGCATGGAAATCACAGGAAAGGCCAGGTAATCAACTGAGTCCCAAAGTGCAAAGATTATCTAAAGACTCAAGGCCATTTTTGCCATGGCACTTGCTAAGGTTGAAGAAGAGCTCACTGAAGTTCTCTGGTTGTGATTTAAAGGGAATGGTATTTGCATTATTTGCCCAGATCAAGGCCTGTGTTACAAGTGAGATATTTTGCTTCTTTTACCCTTCGGGTCTCTTCTACCAGTTTTTAACCCTAGATTTTGAGATATCCTATGGTTTCTGTCCTCATACATGTAATGGGGTTGGGGTGGTAGGGGTATCCCACCAAGAGTCCACCACTCAGAGACAGCCTCAAGTTAAAATGATGCATTTATTGGGGAAGTTCCGGATGGACCGGTCCCAGGTTTCAGAAAAACATATAACACAAAACAGGACAGTGGCGCAGAGACTTACTTCCGGAAGACTTCTAAGTACCTACAAACCAATTCAGCTCCAATGGAGAGCTGAACTGGGACACCATGGGGACGAGACACCAGACTCGAACATGTGGCATGGCATAATGGCGCCTGAGCTGGCCTGCCCCTAAATAGGGTCAGGTCAGGGGGCAGGGTCACAGGAAGCTCCCAGTTCCAAGCACTTGACAGACAGGTTCAGTAACCTATAGGGCATGTGCCCTCGCCTGTCTCTTGGGATTCAGGAACACCCATTACCTGGGGATGGGGCTTTCCTTCCTGTAGGAAGATGCTAGAAGTACCACATGGTCAAGCTTGCCACGTGGCCAATAGGGCGCTGGCCAGATCTGACCTCCATATTACAGTACACAGTGTATATATTGTCAGGTTCACCATAATGTTTATTTTGTTTTAGACAATGTCATCTTCATCTCTTTGGTGTTGTTGTTGGTGGTTGTGGGGTTGTGGGGCTTGAGCTCAGAACCTGGGAGCTGTCACTGAGCTTTTTTGTTCAAGGCTAGTGCTCTATCACTTGAGCCAGAGCTCTGCTTCTTCATCATTTAAAAAAAGAAATAGTACTGGGGATTAAACCCAGAACCTAGGGCCTCACAGTTGGTAGGCAACTGCTCTACTATTTACAGTACAACCCTAACCCTTTTGTTTTGATTTCATTTTTGAACAACCTCAAAGTTATTATACTTCTACTTCTACCTCCCGTATAGCTGGGATTAAAAGTATGCACTACCACACCCATCCCTATCTTTGTCTTCTTAATTCTATTGTATTTTTTGTCCTAAGTATGTGTTTGGACAAGAAGGAAGTAGAGCTTGAATCAGGAATCCACAACACCCTCCAAATCAAAGATCAAAGGAACAGGGAAGGTTTTTCTGCTCCTAGCATCTGTATGTTAGTGTGATGTATGCAGACAAGAAGCAAGAATCTGATATGCCACTTGCTTACAAGTGTCTTCATGAAGATCATGCACAATTTGTCATACTTTTGACATTGGTAAAATTGGTTCCAAACCTGACTATACTAAATCAACATAGTGAGCTCCAAACTACATATCTTGTGTTTGTGATGCTGTCCCTTGGAAATGAAGTATGTGTTTGGCAGAGTTTAAAAAAAAATGATTTGAACCAGGCACCGTTGACTCACACCTGTAATCCTAGCTACTCAAGAGGCTGAGATCTGAGGATTGCAGTTCAAAGTCAGCAGGGGCAGGAAAGCAATGAGACTCTTATCTCTAATAAACTACTCGAAAAAGCTGGAAGTGGTGGTATGGCTTAAGTGGAAGAGTGCTCATCTTGAGCAAAAAGAAGCTCAGGGACAGCACCTAGGCACAGAGTTTAAGATCCAGGGCTGGCAATCAATCAATCAATCAATAAGAAAAGGCTGGAAGTGGCGCTGTGGCTCAAGTGTTAGAGCACTAGCCTTGATCACAAAGAGGCTCAAGGAAAATGACCAGACCCTGAATTCAAGCCCCACAACTGACAAATAATAAGAATAACAATAACAATAATAATGATTCAGCTTTAAAGAAAATCTCCAATCATAACTTGTATACCACGTGAGCACTTTAAACTTTCTGATGGTGGGGAAAGTGTATGGAGAAATTGTGGGATGGATATATGAACTTTCTGAAGTTACTCATAATGAATTCAGCTCTCCTGAGAATGGAGATACCAGTGTATACAATGACTATTTTTCATTGAATTAAGTTTGACAGTGTTCGAATAATGGTTGAATCAGGAGAAACTTTAATATTTTTAAAGGCTTATTTTGACTCCACCATTTAAAAGTATTATATTACCCAAGCCAGATGTAGATGGCTCACACCTGTAATCCTGATTACTCAGAAAGCTGAGATCTGAGGATAGAGGTTCAAAGTCAGCCCTTTGCTCCTTAGACCAAAAATACTGTGCATTTTTGTGGCACTCTTGATCCATATGTATGGTTTACAAGGCAGAGTGTAAAGCAGCTATGAGATGGATTTCAAAAGATTAGCAAATGAGAGAGGAGCTGAAAAGCTCTTCAGCTATTTAGTGTTACAAGGGCCTGACAGCCTGCTATCAACTGTTATTAGGTGCAAGATTCTTGTGGTACAAATTCACTCAAATAGGATTTTAATTTTACATAACAGAACAATGAAGAGAAAAAAACAGAAAAAATCAATAAGAAGTTCTAAAAGGATCCTTCTGTGCAGTACAATGCATGACTCCATTTTACTTTCTCTTTTCTAGGCAAGATAATTTTTCTCTAATGGGTTTGACTGTGTCATGGTCAGAAAAGCTCCCACTTTTTGAGAGTCCCCAACTTTCTTTAGTATGTGAGGCTTCAGATGCTGTGTGAGTAACTCTTACAGGAGCCTTCTTTTGTGTGGTATGTGTGTGCATGACTATCCTGGAGCTTGAACTCAGGCCTGGGAGCTCTCTCTGACCATTTGCATTCAAGGCTAGTGCTCTACCACCTGAGCCACAGCTCCACTTCAGCTTTTTAAACTTTTTTTTGGTAGTTTATTGGAGATCAGCTGAGGCTGATCCTCAGATTTCAGCCTTCTGTGTAGCTAGGATTATGGGCATGGACCCCTGCACCCAGCTAAGAACCGTCTTTGTAATCCCCATGCTTCAGAGAAACTTTAGAGTCAGCATCTCCACACTGAGCTTCCTCTACTCCACCCCCATAAGCTCCTGGTTCCTTCTTAGTAATGACATCACCACTCATCTTCTTATGACAACCAAAAATCTAGGGATTATCTCGCCAGCTCAGATCTGCTTTCCATGTTCAGTCCCAAAGCAAGCTTGATTTTGTAAGCCCCTGTTCAAACCAATACCAACTGTAACATTATCTTGGCTACTACAGTATAGAAATCATAGATTGACATGACAGTCAAGTGTCTCAATATTTATCGAAGCTATTGTGTAAAGTGCTAGACGAAGATTTTTCATGTTAAGTCTAACAGTTGAAGCCTTTATAGAGTTTGTGCTTGGGGCCTACATTTTAGTACAAAAGAATAAGACAAGCATGTAATAGACACAATACAAAGTAGGAAGTTCCAATCCTACAGCAACAAAGATACAAAGAACATCTAGGCCCAGTTTAGAAGCAGCGCCATATTTCTGCTAGGAGGGGCAGGAGAGGTTTGTGACGGCACCGCAAATGGGGTTTCATCTTGTGAAAACAGAGTTACCATAGGTAGCACATGATTAGCAAGCAGTGAGAGCAGAGAGATACACTCACAGAAAGACAAGTATTTAGTCAAAGCTACAAGGGAAATGCCCTTAGGATTGAACTCTGCAGAAACCAGACCATATGTAGAAAGCATTAAAATTTTGAGATTTTTACCTATATTTTCCACAGAAAAAGGAAGCAACCTGTCCCAGCTCCTCTGCATACCATCCTTCTCTTGGTTCTAAAAGTAAATTGTAGATACACAGCAATAATGATGGATGCATTTTGCTCATTCTCAATATAGCCTTTTTCTTGTTGAGTTTCCTCCTGACCTTCAACTTGTAGTTTTAGGAGCCAGGGAAATTGGTCATCACTGTGCTTAATTATTACATATCTATTAATGCCTTTGACTGGTACTTGTCCTTCTTCCATCCTCATTATAAACAATAGTGGGTGCCCAAACTTCATTACAGACATCTGGATTCCAGCCCCTAGCCTAGGTGACTTGGTGGCCACTCTGCTGTCCACAGCACGAGCCAAGGTGTGGATTCAGGGTGCTTAACTCAGTGTACAGCAACTCTTAACAGCTTCCTAAATCAGGCAAGATCTTTGAGCATCTTAGACTCAAAGCAGAAGCAGGGCACAATGTGGAAGCAAGACAATTTAGAGTCTGCTATTATTCCAAGAGGAATGAAAATGTACAACAATAAGCTCACTCACTAACCAAACAATTACTTTCCAATTCCAGATATAGTAGCTAAAATGAAAAAGACTCACTGCCCCCCCCAAAAGACAATCTTAATATTAACAAAGGCTAATGATGAATCTTGCTTCAGATCTGGTGTAAACCTAGTGAGCTATGATAGGAACAGCAGTTACTGGCTAGTGTAGATATTTTAGGATAAGAAATCTATCAGCATGTTTTTATGTTTGTCTGGGTTTTCTTAAATTGGGTGTATATATGTGCACCTGTGTGGTTTTCATGTCTGGGTGTATGTTTATATTCTATATTATGTTTATTCTAGAAGCTTTCAACCTGATCCTGGGTAAAAATAAGGGGTAAAGAAAGGAATTGTCCCTTAACTGCTAGAAGGAAAGGTCTCCTAATGACACAGGAAGCTACAGGTGACATGGGGAGTAATTGGGCTCTCTTTAGGACCAAGAAATTTGGGGAAGAAATGATAACTTAACTTTCTTCCTTTGAAATACTCCTTTACACCTGTTTTTCTTCTTTCCCATCCAGAAGAGTTCCCAGAATAAGAGCTAAGTAGCTTTTCAACAGTCTCCAGTGATTTTAGAAGAATTAGGCAATTGAGGAAGCACTCCCTAGAGAAAGCCATGACACATTGCTGTGAAGTACAGGAATTCAAGCAGAAAGAGGAAATTGCTAATATGTACAAAGAAGCTGTAGATATTTTAATTCCAACAGTAAGTCCTACTGATGCTTTGAAACAAAAAAGAGTGAAAAACCATCAGGTTCCTATGATCTGCCCTCCATGTTGGATCACAAGGAAACTGAGACCAGAGGGAAAAACGGGCTTTCCCTGCTGAAGCCCAGAAGAGCTGGGCTCAGAACCCACTCATTAAACCACCTTTTCTGTTTGTCCAGAATGAATCATGCAGTCACGATTGTCTTACCTTATGGTAGACTGCTTATTTTAGAGATCAGAAAACCAACTAAGATTCTTCTGGGACAATAACCAGTTAATGACCACCCAGAGCTATAACTCCAGTCTCATTTTCAGACCAGTGCTTTTATGAGTTTCTGTATTCCTGACTAGTAAGAGAAATGAGCAGTTGCAAAGTAGTTAATGTGCAGGGTTTTTGTTTTGTTTTTTGCTTGGATTCCTTGGGTTATTTTGCATGCTTTACTTAGGAGGGACATTTAAACTTAAATATAGCCTGTGTCAGATATAAGCAATCAGAGCTTTCATTACTGAATAATATATTCACCGGTTAAAAAAATCTTCTTTCAGATTTTTCTTTAGACTTAAAAAAATTATATATATATATATATATATATACACATATACATATAGTAGAAACAACTGAGTTTTGAAATAGTCCTCTCACTTATAGCATACTTGAAATATTTGGAATTAATCATTCAGGGACAAGAAGTGGCATGTTGATGTGAGTGTACACAGTCATGCATGTGATATTTTTCACTTCATGCTTTAACTTTAGTTCATCTTAATCATAATTCCAAGGTGTTGTGTGTGTGTGTGTGTGTGTGTGTGTGTGTGTGTGTGTGTGTGTGTGTGAATATAGCAGAAGTAAAGCTGTAGTGTTTGGAGACCTAACCTTAAATACTGACAAGGTCCACCTTGTGTCTCTTGAAAATCTCTCCAAAAGCCCTTGGACTGTCATAAACTGAGTAATTGCCAGGCTCATCCTCAAGGCTGATCTTGAGAGCACTCTGCCGGAAGACCTCACCCCCTTAGAAAGATTTGACCATCAGGCCTGACCCAGTCCTGTCCTACAGGCATCCCAGCCATTTGTCAAGCATATGAGTGAAACACCAGGCCCCTCCATGGCCTCTGGTTTATCTGAATCCACTTTAGCAGTTTTTGAGGACAGTCCCATTTTCATAGGATCACATTTCTTCCTGAGTTCTAAGGTCCTCCGTGTTGTGGTGTGGCCAAGGCTGAGTGTAGGTGATAATTTGGGGGTGGAGAGGGAGGAGGAGACACAAGGTAGTTGTTTCCTGTCCGTCACATCCCTAGTCCTCTAAGAACATTTTTCCCATTGTGTCAAATGCCTTAGTTTAAAAAAAAAATCTGCTGGATGCAATTTACTGGTAATTTTTGTGCTTTGAAGTGAATAAAACTTTCAGTTACTTTTTAAAACTAAGAATAAGGGAGAGATTCTTTTTAAGAAGAATATTCTAGTCTTTGAGAAGAATTGTAAACCATGTGTTACTCATCCCTTCTTGCCAGGCATGGAAAGCTTTAGCCCTGGCTGTTCAGCTGCCCTGATCTTGTTTGCGCCACAATTTCTTTTGCTAATCTCTGAAGAAAAAAGGAAAAAGAAAGAGAAAAAGGAGGTGCTGCATTTAACAAAATTTTTAGTTTTGAAAGATTTAACATTTGCTTGAAATTAGAGATTGTACTTTAAATTAATATAGATGCATTTTAAGTGAAAAGTCTGCAGTGAAAATTCCTAACATGTTATCAAAAAGGAAGAATAGAGAAGAAGGGAGGGAGGGAGGGAGGGAGGGAGAGAGGAAGGGAGGGAGGGAATTAAATAGGGACAATTATAATCTTATGAATAGAAATTTGAATACAATACTATTATTTCATAGTTGATTTCTACATAGATGTCTCCCCAAGTCATCTGCACATTTGTGTGTGTGTATATATATATATACATATATATACATATATATATTCAGTCATATTTGTCATCCAGAAGGATTTGTTCCATGTATCAAAATCCACAAATGTTCAAATCTCATATAAAACTGTGTGGCATTTGTATATAACCTGTGCACATTATCCTTTATACTTTATAAGTCATGTATGTATGACTTATACTTAACACAATATAAATACTAATCTCTGAAAGAAAAAGGTAAAAGATAAAGAAAAAAGGAGGTCCTGTAGTTAACAAAACTTTTAGCTTTGAAAGATTAAAAATTCATGCTCTGTGGTTTAAAGAACAACAGCAAGAAAAACTCTGCACAAGTTCAATACTGACAAATATTTTCCACACATTTTTGATTAGTTATTGATTGAATTCATGGATACAAAGAAAGCAGACTGTACATATGACATATATATGTAATAAATATATCACACATTTAAATGATAGAACTGAATTATACATGCAATATATAAACATTATAGATATACATAAATATATGTCAACTTTTCCAAATAGTAAAATACTGAATATTCAAGAAACATAATGGGTTGGCTGGGGATATGGCCTAGTGGCAAGAGTGCTTGCCTCGTATACATGAGGCCCTAGGTTCAATTCCCCAGCACCACATATGCAGAAAATGGCCAGAAGTGGCACTGTGGCTCAAGTGGCAGAGTGCTAGCCTTGAGCAAAAAGAAGCCAGGGACAGTGCTCAGGCCCTGAGTCCACGCCCCAGGACTGGCCAAAAAGGAAAAAAAAAAAAAAAAAAAGAAACATAATGGAACCTTGGATTTGACCATAGAGTTCCTTAATAACCTCGACAAGAGCCATCTCAGTAAAGTGTGTAGAGTGAGCCCCAGCTGGGAGGGATGGAGGAAAGAGTTGAGAAAGAGATGAAGAATATGAATCCCTCTTATGAAAAGCTCAACTGAAAGACCATGAGAAATGGCACAGGTGGTAGATGAGAAGAAAGGAGAATCAGAAAGAATGTTTTAAAGGTAAGATACGCTAGAAGACAGTTGCATACTAGGGGAAGGAAGTTGTTGATGACCATGAAGGGACCATGTCAACAGTGAATTATAGAGAAAAAAAGGCACAAGTACAAGAGTTGACCTTTACTCAAAGCAAGGATAATTCTTCCATTGGGACCACAGGATGGAGTCAGTTGATACAAACACATAATTCTTGTTGCTTATAATTACTGAAGTATGAGTTATGGATGTCAGCTTAGCACTTGAGAACAGATTTTCATTTACTTCCATATGCTACTTGTTCAACTTCATTATACTTCTTTCCAGCATTGTTACAAGTCTTATGAATATATATTTATCTCTACCATCCAAAATAAGGTGTATGACAAAAGGAAAGGGCTCTGTAGTTGAAGAAGTAACTAAAACTTTAGTGGGACTGGGTAGCTGTGACATCTGTCACTCCGGATGAAATAACACTGTTAACCACAGTGGCCAAGCTACAAGTAGATTAAAAATGATTCTTGCCCGGTCCCCAGGTGAACCTGTGGTCCTGTTGATACTACAAGTTGTTTTGCTTGCTGACAATTAAAGATGGATAAAGAAACTAACATACAGACTTTAATGAGATGTATGTTTAACAAGGGATTGCTATTCTACCTCAGTGTCTCTGGAATCACCTTAGGTAATGGAATTTGGTATTTGCAAGAGTATTTTAAACCAAAGTAAAAGCAAATAAAGCTGTGCCATTACAATTGTACAATTACATAGTAAGGATGAAAACAGAGCATCAGGCAGCAGTAGTTGTTTCGTCTTTTTCTGTATAGAACTGAATGAAAATACAAGGGAAACTATAATAACAGTCCCTAGGGGCATCTATGACCTTTGACAACAGAGAAAGAAAATATTTATAGTTTGAAGCTGCATCTCTTTGGTATTACAGAGTAAATGGAAAACATAATCTGGTTAACAAGCTGTGTTTTCCACAAGAAGATGAAAATCTTACAGAAAGATTCAGACTTTGCTTCTTCCAAGTCTTACAGAATGAAAACATTCAATAAAGTAATACCACCATTACCTAATTCAATGAAGAAAAATATTAACAGTGTAGAATTATCTTGAAACACACAGACACACACATAATCTCAAATAAATAGAAATAATTTTTGTCCCACAGTTGATAAACATTTACTAAAAAACAAACTATTCACTCATTTATTCAAAAAGTATATTTTTAACATCTACTGTTTACTGGAATTCTGGTCTAGGAGTATGAAGTATCTTAGTCAGCAGGTTACAACAAAACAACCCTATTCTCAACAAGGCTTATATACATACCTATTGGAAGCCTGGGAAATACATGGAATATATTAGTAAGATAAGTTCGTATCTATTTTAGTTACTTTTCTCATCACTGTAACAAACTACCCAACATAAACAGGTTAGAGGAGGAAGGATATATTTGGGTTCAGTTTGTAGTCGTGTGGCATGCACGTGCTTAGAACATCATGGCGGCCATCGTATGTGTGGAGACATCCCCACCGTAGTGGAAGTAGAGAGAGCAGCAACAGGGAAGAGGCAGACAAGAGATAGCCTCTGAGGATATACCACCCAGTGATATAATTTCTCCAAGAAAATTAGTTGAGTGGTTAACTCCTTTATACAACTACTTAAAATAATAATACCTGAAAAAAAATCTCACTCACCATCCTACATACAAATACTCAGATTGCTGGAATCCTGCACCAAGATGACAAGTTAAATCCACAGAGATGCATACCCAGTTCACAAGAATGGAAAGAATTATCCTCTTCCTGGGCTTTATGGATTCTTTTAGTTTTGAATTTGCTTTATGCCTTCTTCGGTCTTAAATATTTGTGTTTAATTCTCCATTAGACTGAAACTGATTGAATGGAGGATACAGATCTTACTCTACCTGTAATAATCCCACAGTACTAGGTCAGTGCCTTGAAAACAGCAATGTCTCAGTACATTTGGGTTAGGTTGCGTCGATTACTTCAACTGACTGAAACAAAACAGATATGAAAAGGTTCTAAAGAAAATGCCATTCCAAAATCTGTACTCATCACTTTTATCATAAATGCAGATTTTTAAATCTCATAAAATTTATTTCACTTACAGTTCTACTATAGAGTACATGACATGCCACTGCATCTGACGAATCAGTGTATCTGTGTGTGTGTGTGTGTATATGTGTATACATATATTTTAAAAAACAATTTGATGCTAGAAACACAAAAATTAGCCAGTGCTGTAAATAGTCATGCTCACTTTGAAATTCAATGATGTATAAAAATTATGGGAACATTTAGATGGTCTTGCGAAAATCTAGCTACACTTAGTCATTTTAAAGAAATATCCAATATTTCTGGAGGCCAGTGCCTCATGCTATAACCCTAGCTACTCAGAAGGTTAATATCTGAGTATTTTAGTTCAAAGACAGCCCAGGCAGGAAAAATCTTTATCTTCATTTAACACTCATATCCATTTAACTACCAAAAACAGCCAAAAGTGGTGCTATGATTTTAAGTATTAAAGTGCTGGCCTTGAGTACAAAAGATCAGGAACAACAGTTGGAAGGAAAGAACGGAAGGAGGGAAGGAGGAAAGGAGGGAGGGAGGGAGGGAGGGAGGGAGGGAGGAAGGAAGGAAGGAAGGAAGGAAGGAAGGAAGGAAGGAAGGAAGGAAGGAAGGAAGGAAGGAAGGAAGGAAAATATCCAATATTGTACTAAGAAAAATAATTTTGTTTGTGTTCCTATTGAAAAAATTACAAAGTGTTCAGTTTTGTTTTTCTTTCATACCAAAGTGGTAGCATGTCAAGGTGATAATGACAACTTAAGCCACCAGTTGCTTTTACATCTTTGCATCCAGGCACTTGAACATGAATTAGAGCTTAGCTTTTGTCCAAATGTATCACAATCTGGGAGAAATTATAAGCATGTGTCCATCTGATTAAATGTGAGAGCTTCTCCACTAGTATTTTCTCCTTGGAAATTTCTGGAATCACTCCACAAAGGATGAATTTGAGTGCTGACTTTGAGGGGACAAGTAGATTTTGTCAGTGTGGACAGAAAATAATTTGGATGTAAAAAAAAAAATAGTGCAACCAGCATTCAGAGAGCACATGGCCTGTTAGGGAGAGTTCCATGCAGAGTTGATGGACAGAGGTGCTGGGACAATTGTGTGGGGTTGTGAAAGACATGAATTTTATGCCAAGAAACTTTTAATTGCGCTATAGAAAATGAAGAGCCATGTGGGGTTTTTAATCATCACAGGAACCAAATCATTTCTAAGTTTGTGGCAGCCACTGAGAAAAGCATTGTGTAAGATGACTTCTCAGGCGAGAAGGAGGGAAGATAGCAGCCAGCCAAGTATTGATCTCCCTCTGCTCCCTGTCATTTGTCAGCAACACTCTTTAGCTGTTAAATGGACCCATAAAAACAGATGAAAATCCAGAGCATTTCACTTCAGTTAAATGGATAATTGGATTTTTTCTATTTTCTTAAAAAGAATATATCAAAAACGTATTATGGGGGCTGGGAATGTGGCCTAGTGGTAGAGTGCTTGCCTAGCATGCATGAAGGCCTGGGTTCAATTCCTCAGCCACCACATACACAGAAAAAGTCGAAAGTGGCACTGTGGCTCAAATGGTAGAGTGCTAGTCTTGAGCAAAAAGAAGCCAGACAGTGCTCAGGCCCTGATTTCAAGCCCCAAGACTGGCAAAAAAAAAAAAAAAAAGTATTATGAATCGCCTCAATTACAGGGAATTAAATAAGGTAGGACCCATTTTGTTAATCATGTATGGAAACCAGCTATGTACAAACCCTGCTGGAAGTTGTAGGGAAATTTATTCACTCACTCATTCAGCTAACATTTATTGAGGACCTACTATGTTCTATAAGACCGTTTGGCTTGTAGGATACATACAGTGGGGAAGCAGGGACATAGTCTCATGAGTCTGAGTTCACATTTCAGTAAGGAATTCACATATTACCTAAGCTCCCTGCACAAATAAGTGTATAATTCCAAACTTTTTTATGTGCTATAAAAATGATTCGAAAAAAAAATTAATTCAGAATTCCAAGCAAGTAATGGTGGCTCACAACTGTAATCCTAAATAGTCAAGAGGATCTTGACTTGAGGTCAGTCTGCACAACAACATTCTTGAGACTCCATCTCAACAGGAAACTGTCATCAAAACTACAGTGAGAAACAGAAACAGAAGGGTCCTGAGACTGGCCCAGGCAGAAAACAAGATCCTTTTTTGAAAAATAACCAAAAGCAAAAAGGGATGGAAACATGGTTCAAACATAGAACCCCAATTTGCAAATAGAGTAAAACACTGTTCCTAATGGCGTAGCAGTGATCTCAGACAAAATTAGAATACAAAGAGTTCAAATCTTGGAAAATGGGCATTTGTAAGGGATGACATCATACATAGGAATTTTGAGGAAACTTTAAGTCATTAGCAAATTAAGGATAGTTCTTGACAGAACTGATGAAGTTTTTGGATCATTCACAAGGTTTCATAATATCACATTTTCCCAATGGAGAAACCAGTGTATTAGGATCTGTTCTCCTGATCTGTAACTGAATTTAGTAAATTACATCATAGAGCTGTTAGTCTCATATATATCTAAAATTTGACTTCTGATTAATATTAAGTTCTTAAATATGAAATGGGTTTTCTCCACAGGCACGAACGTATTCACACCAAGAAAAATAACTTGAGCAGATCTCCAGCCTCTGATCTGAAGGATGTAGACGATTTGGCAACCCTAGATGTTTTGGATGAGGTAAGGATTGGAGTTAATTATTCTTAGACATTCTAGAAGTTTCTAAGTGATACGAGTGATGTAGAGAGGGGATTCTTTCATGCTTTTCTCATTTCTTACCTCAGGATTTCAGATCCTTCCATCCATGTCAGTTTTTTTGATGTTCAGATGACAAAGGTATGAGAGCCCCCCCCCCATCCAAGCATGAGATATTATTCCAACTACCTCAGAAATATTCCAGATATCTCTTGTGCAGGCACCCATCCAAGGCATTAAACACAGGCTTTTCTGCCTTTCCCCTCACCTCTCTGAATTCCAGGTAATCCAATCATTGAAAAATCAATGGCCTCTTTTTGGTAAAGTCTGAGTTTCGTCCTGCCCGTTCAAAAGCTTTTTAATGTTTTACTTCAGAAATGATTCTGAGCACTTTACTCATCAATACAACCAATCCAGAGATATATTTTGGGTCTGGGATGTGCACCTGTGATTCACGTGTTGAAGGCATGGTCAGAATGCCTTCCCATTATCTATTAGGAAGTGGAGGAGTGTTTAAGAGGTAGGGCCTATTGAAAGGCCTTAGGTCTTTGGGAGAAAGGGGCCATGCCTTCGAAGGGGATTGTGGGACCTTGGCCCTTTTTCTCTTTCTCTGCTTCCTTGCCTGTGATATAAGTGGGTTTGCTTTACCACATGCTTCCACCATGACAAACTGCCTGACTACAACCCCAAAAGCAATGGGGCCAACTAACTACAAACCGAAACCTCCAAAACCATGACCCAAAAAGCCATTTCTTTCTTTTCTTCATTTATGTATTGATATTGTAAAGGTTAAGTACAGAGGGGTTACGGTTACAAAAGTCGGGTAATGAGTCCATTTTTTGAACAGTGTCACCCCTTCCCTTGTGCTCTCCCAGCTTTTCCCTTCCGTCTCCACCCACAAGTTGTAGAGTTCATTTTCAACATAGCGTCTAGTGAGCATCACTGCTGCATTTGTTCACCCTTTGTCCCTCCCTTTCTGTGCCCACCCTTACACTCACAAAAATGATAAATGAGCAAGACAAAAGGAAATGAAAACAGCAACAAAGAAAAACAAAACTTGTTTCCACTTTCTGGAGTTCATTTGATAAATATTATTTTATATGTCCAGATGTACATAGTTATTGCACCCATGTGATCCTCTCTTAAGAATGTCGTCTTTGGTCTCAGTCAATGTGAATGCTTAGAGAGCTGTATAGTTAGTCACGTCACGGTGTATTTTTTCTTTTACCATCCAGTCTGTTTACTTGTAGATGTATAGACACCTTCTATTTACCACAAATGAGGAAAACCATGCAACCTATGTTTCTTTGGGTCCATCAGAAAGAATGACATTGTGCCATTTATAAGGAAATGGATAGACTAGGAAAAAAATTATATTAGGCAAAGTAAGCTATTTCACTTTATACATTCATTTATCTCAGGTATTTGTTACAGTAATGGAAAAGTGACAAACACATAGTCATTTGATCATTTTAGGGTGTGCAAACTAATCAAGTACTTCCTCTGAGGAACAGGAAACATGTTAAAATCATTTTTTCTAGTTAATAAATAGCTGACAACGTTCTTAATCCTTGCATATCAAATCCTCCAGTGATCTGAATTGCTAGGCTTGTGTCGTATAAGCTCTCATTTCATCATGTCACTGATGAATGTGCATATTAAATTCTGAGATTGTTATTATTCATTGTCTATGTTTTAACTTTTTTCCCTTTGTTGACCTAAGATCTTTTGTTCCTATTTTATGTCATATATAATCAGGGGTGACTTGTGATGATATAAAAACTGATTCATGTGCACATAGCATTTATCAACTATGAAGTTACATTTCTGAATTTTTTCACTTCACCTCATCCAGCCAAATGTCTAAGATATTCCACAAAGCTACTAATCACTTGTATTTGGAATGAAATAAATGCTCAGTATCTCTTTTCTAGTATTCTTTTCTTGTGTGTGTGCTGGGCTGACAACGAACTTGGGGCCTTTCACTCTAACTTGACTTTTTCACTCAAAGCTGGTGCTCTACCACTTGACCCATGCCTCCACTTCCAGCTAGGCTGATTAGTTGGAAATAGAGTCTTGAAGGTTTGTCTGCCTGGTTTGGCTTCAAACTTCAATCCTCAGATCTCAGCCTCCTAAATAGCAGGGATTACAAGCTTCAGTCATTGCCACCCAACTCTGTTCCTTTTTTTTACCTCATGGACTGCATGTACTCTTTCCTTGAAATCTGTATAACATAATTTGACATGTTTATGTACCATACATCATAGAACATGTAACATATAGACCCTTGGAAAATGAAGTTAATAATCACATTCTTTTTTGTCTATCAAAACTAAAGGAAGTGCCTAAGCAGTACTTACAGACATGTTTTTACATTTCTCTTCAGTATAACTATTTCTTTCTAATCCTTGGTCCAGATTCCAAATGTCTTATTGGGATTGGGATATAGCTCACTGCAAAGTG
Source organism: Perognathus longimembris pacificus (assembly GCF_023159225.1). NCBI lineage: Eukaryota > Metazoa > Chordata > Mammalia > Rodentia > Heteromyidae > Perognathus > Perognathus longimembris. Next base: position 23,675,677 of record NC_063178.1, on the reverse strand, counting down.
CTTGCCTAGCAGGTGCAACATCCTGGGTTAGATTCTCCGCCAACCCCCGCCCCCACACACACAGAACAAATGTCTTATTAATAAGTTACCATTTCATTTTTACATTGTAATTGAGCACAAATGGTTTTAGAAAGAAAATTTATCTTTCTTTTACTTCAGAACACAGTCTCGGAGCACTTGGAGAACTGTTATGCCAAAGACCAAATCTATATCTATGTGGGAGATATACTCATTGCTCTCAACCCTTTCCAGAGTCTGGGGCTTTATTCCACAAAGGTACGTGGTGTGGCTTGTGTTCTGTCACTTTGTAGGAAGAGTCTTGATTGGAATGAATGCCAGTAAAGAAGTTACCCAGCACTTTGGCAAGTTAAGCAGTATTTATTAGCACCCCTAGGCAGAAAAACTGATGGAATCATGCCAATGAAGTGTGTGACAATTCTCCAAAAGTGTACATTAGGATGTTTATTAATAGTTATTAGTAATAGTTTCACACAATATAGCATATTCCAAAATAAATGTCTAGAAAAGAATAATGTCTACCATTAAGCCAATTATTTGAAAATAAAAAAGTAAAACTACATCACTTGTACATGTATTTCACATGTAAACCTCACAGTGGGTTTTTAAATTTTACATATTGATTGGCTTCATTATTAAAACACAATGTGTGTTTTAAGAATATAATTATATTATTATCAATTATTCAACCACTAATGGTTTAAATACAGAATTAAACTAGGCTATTTGGGTGTTTTTTTAATTGGACCTATTCTCTTCTAGCTATCTATGTTCTCTAGAAATCTTAATTAATATTGTACCTAACAATTCTTTTATGTATTTGAAAAATATGTATCTGTTATCTTCTACCATCTTGGAATTTACAGAGTAAGGATAAATGTATGAACCGATATTACAGCAAAATTAAGGCTTTCCTACTAATTAATTGTGTAATATCATACACAAGATATTATAGGTGAAAAGAAGTAAAAGAGGAAAAGAAGTGATCTGATGTCAGACTGTGGTTTATCGTTCAGCAGTTCTTGGAACTGAATTCAGGGACTCACACTTGCTAGCAAAAGTGCTCTACCACCTCAGCCACACCCAAAGCCCTTGTTGCCTCTAGTTTCTTTTTCAAGTAGGGTCTCACACTCTTGCCCACGCCAACCTTACACTGGTCTGTACAATCACACCTGCTTGTCAAACATTATATGCAAGGAATAGTCAACAGATGGAGATCTGATTGTCCTACATAGAAAGTACTTCGTTTGAAAAAAGAATCGCATTTTGAAGCTTTCACTTCTGTGTTGGAATGGTATGCAGAATCTTTTTTCCCACATTTTTTCTTAGCATCAATTCGTTTTACAAGCAGGGAGGGGTCATTTTTTACATGTCCATACACATACAGATTACCTCGGTCAGACTCACCGCCTCCGTCATCATCTCTTCTCCCTATTCCCAAACCCATCTCAAAAGGATGTACTGTTCCTTTAGTACACATTTTAGCCAATTTACCTTCCTTCAAGTTTTTTTAAAGGCCACCACAGTGACATTATGCTATTATGCTATATTATGTCATATCTCACACTGAGTGTTTAAATCAAGTTTTTATTTTACGTAGTAATGCATGACTTGTGCGTGTACAGTTATGTCCCTATATAACACAAATGTAATGGTAGGAAGTGGTATTTTCATTCTTTAAAGTGGAATTCGATATACAAATGATCACACTTCAAATAGAAGCAGAAACAAACCCAGTAAGCCCTGTAAACTGTGTTCTTTTTAAATTTAGCTTTCCCAACTATACATTGGAGCAAAGAGAAGTGCCAACCCTCCTCACATTTTTGCAATGGCTGACTTAGGGTATCAGTCCATGATCACATATCATGCGGATCAGGTAAGGCAAGCCTCGTCACACACGGAATGTCCCCTCGTGGTTTCTTGTGCACCTGTTGAGTTTGGTAAAGGATAAAGTCTTCTCATCATCTCCTTGTGCAGTGCATCATTATTTCTGGAGAAAGTGGAGCTGGAAAGACTGAAAGTGCTCACCTTCTAGTTCAGCAGCTCACCGTGCTTGGAAAGGTAGGATTTATTTTCCTTCTGTAATTGCAGAAATATGCTTGTAATTTAAAGCTGCATATAGCTGATTAGATGAATCACTAATTCCCTCATGTAATAAGGAATAGAAATTACAAATCACTGCTGTGAGCCAGGCACTGAGGGTTCAGGCCTGTAATCCTAGCTATTCAGGAAACTGAGATCAGAGAATCACAGTTCAAAGCCAGCCCGGGCAGGAAATTCCATGAGACTTTTATCTCCAATGAGCCACCCAAAAGCCAAAAATAGAGCTCTGGCTCAAGTGATGGAGCACTATCCTTCAGCACAAAAGCTTAGGGCCCCAAGATCTGCACACACATACACACAAAGGAATACAACTGTTATCTTCTACATTTAATAAGACAATGAATAATATAGAAAGATTATACTGTTTTGAAGGTATTCCAACTTTTCTTATTAGACCTGACCTTTTAAAGTCAGCTGTTTTCCCTTTATTAGTACTAATTTGGTATAAATGTTTTCTTTACATTTTCTCCTGTGTATGATAACAGAACCAAATAATCATTATACAAGCATCAATTGCATCTGTATGTATATGCAGTAAGCTTACCTTATGTATATACTTATTACCCATAATTTTTACCAAGCATGGTCAAAAATAATATTTTTTAAATCAGAAGAAATTTCAAATACAAAATTGTTAAATTCCACACACATGCAATACACAGGAAAACTGATATAGAAAAGTCAATCCCATATTGTGGTCACTTGTGTTTAAATCACTGTGTGAACTCCTGAGTGTTTCTCTGCTTTTAATTTTGTGAAAAATCTGTCTCCTCCAAAACAAATGGTGCCCCCCCCCCAAAGCAAGGTAAATGTTAAATGTGTTTAACTCAAGTAATAAAGTATAAATTTTACCATCACTTCACCAAAGGTGACATGTAGACAAAAATAAATGAAAAGTTGTACAATACAGTAGTCATTTGGGAAACAGTAGACACCTTTAAATGCCTATTACATTGGTTAAAATCTGACAAGAAAAAGCCCTATAACAAACAGTACAAGAAATGTATCCAATGCCTAACATATGAAACTGTAACTGTACATCACTTTGACAATAAATAAGAAAAAAAGGATCCAGAGCAGTTAGGATTTCATATATTATTACTGTTATAACCCTTTCATAGTACAAATTTGGATGCTTTTTGTAAAGTACATTGGCCATAAAACCCACCAGTCACTTCACCAAAGGTTTTAATACTTTCTACCAGGTAGGCTGATATGGAATAGAAATATATTCTGCTCAGGGAGTTAACATGACCTTTATCCTTGAGAACTGTGATCCCTCGGGCCTCTGAGAGGTAGAGATCAGGAGATTGGTGCTACAACAGGCTCTCTTCTCCCCTCTCCATCCCTTCCCATGGCTTGGCCCATCAACTCCTGTCAAGACTTCTAGGATAAGAATATCTAAGAAGTCTGAGAGACAGTGAAGTAAGATGTGACCATGATACTTAAGCAATGGCCTTTCTACACTATCTTGATTTGTGAACCAAGAGAAGTCCTCAACAATAATAGATTAATTGCCTGTGGATGTAGTCTTGTAGATCTCAGCAAGCACAAAATCTAATCTCCCTATCATATTCTAGATCTAAGATCTAGATTTAATGTCTAATTGTGTGCTGTCCATTCTGCCCTTATCAGATCTTATCTTCTGTTTTACTTATGTAAAAAAAAAAAAGGCATAAATGAGAGAGGCTGTCTAGCAAGTGTGAGGCCCTTACTGCCTCTTTTAGAAGACTTAAAGCCCTTATGCAGCTCGACACCTCTGTGTGACTGCACTTTCTGGCCCACTATTGTTCTAGTGTAGCTCATATCCAGAAACAAGCTATTGCTGCTCTCCCTCAACTTTCAAACTCTCCATACCTTTAATCCAGCTGATCCCTGAGCGGTCTGAGTGTTGACACGGACAATCGGCAGCATGAGCTAATTTCGGCCAAAATGCCCGTGACTTGGAGACTCCTTCTATGTCTTTGCCTTTCTAGCAGTGGTTGGCTCAAGTGAATTTCTGGTTGGCAGAATTTCCAATAAAATGGCAAAGAAGAAAGCCAAAATCTAACACAGGTTTGAGCAGAAATGTCATTGGGACAGCCACCTAGGCTGCTAGCCTTGCCTGCCACTCCGCTCTTCCCACCCTCACTTCTAGGCTGCTGGGGTGGATACTCCTAAGTCCCATTCCTCCGTTTCTGAATCCATGAATTGTCTTTACCCTCTTAGTTCTTTGCTCATTAACAAGGAAAGGGACTCTGGCTTTGGGGAAGGCATAGATGAGGGCTTGAGCCCAGGAGCACAGGAATAAGAAAATGAGAGTTGTACCTCAATAGCACGTAAGTTCTATCTGATGTCAGGCACTGCACAGAACTGTATTTGAGTGCAAGCCTACAGAGTATCTCTTCCCTCTTTGTAAGAAAGCAGGTGAGTGAAATCGCATAAAGAAGGTGATTGTGGACCAGACTGTTACCTCCGCCATCTATCAAGAATGTGCTCTCTCCTATGTTCATGTCCACAGAAAGTGCTTATCAAAGAAGAGACATTTCATTATAGACAAAACTAGTTTTACTCATTTTTTTCAGTATCTTGACATTTCCTCCCTAGTCTAATAACAGAACCCTGCAAGAGAAGATTTTACAAATGAACCATTTGGTTGAAGCCTTTGGCAATGCCTGTACTATTATCAATGATAATTCCAGCCGATTCGGAAAATACTTAGAAATGAAATTTACCTCTTCTGGAGCTGTAGTGGGAGCACAGATTTCTGAATACCTTCTGGAAAAATCCCGAGTTATCCATCAGGCTATGTAAGTTCATGTCAGGTATCTTTTATTTGTCTGGGAAATGTAAGCAAAAAACAAGGCTTTGGCCTTAACAGTAAAAATGTCTTTCTTATTCAACGAAATTGTGTTGGTGACTTGCTATAAGCAAGACACACAATTAAAAAGACTCTTCTCATGTCATTGGTGAATTAATAAAATAACCTAGAAATTATACTACCAACCAAAAACCTACAGCCCATCGTGGAGGTACAAACAGTGTAAGTGAGAGCAAGGTCTCAATTGAGAAGAATGTATTTCTTTACACAAAATCAATGTGAAATTTAATTAGAAGGAACTGAGTCTATCTATCTTTTAAGTATAAATATATGTTTTTCTTTTTATCTAATGCTATACAGAAATAGATGTTAGTAATAATTTTGTTCTTCCTGGGCTTAAACACAACAGACCAAATAAATGATTCAGGAACAAGCTGTTTTGTTGATAGCTGACTTATGCCATCAGAACGATTCATAGTTTGTTTTCGTGTGTGTGTGTGTCAGTAATGGGGATTGAACTTCAACATTCTCACTTGTTTGCTTTACTCATGGCTGGAATTGTATCATTTGAGCAAGGCACTTGGGGATTTTTGCTGTTAATTAGAGATGAGTCTCCAAGATTTGTCTGCGCAGGCTGGCTTTGAGACACTCTCATTATTAGATCTCAGCTTCCTGAGTAGCGAGGATTCTAGATATGAGCCACCAGTACCTCGTGAAATAAGTTCTTAATAATTAAAATACTATGAAATATTGGGGCTGGGGATATAGCCTAGTGGCAAGAGTGCCTGCCTCGGATACACGAGGCCCTAGGTTCGATTCCCCAGCACCACATATACAGAAAACGGCCAGAAGCGGCGCTGTGGCTCAAGTGGCAGAGTGCTAGCCTTGAGCGGGAAGAAGCCAGGGACAGTGCTCAGGCCCTGAGTTCAAGGCCCAGGACTGGCCAAAAAAAAAAAAAATACTATGAAATATGTATTCAATAATGGGTTTTTTCCTCATAAATTGCCTAAGGAACTATTTTAGCTTTACTGTATTGTTTATTGTAGAAAATCATGCCACATCCAAAATTCACAATCCCATTGAAATACAATTCCATTATAATTTGAACAGTGCTACATTATAATTTATAATAAGACAATTTTCCATTTTGTGTGTGGGGTTTGTTGTTGTTGTTGTTGTTGTTGTTGTTGCCAGTTCTGGGGCTTGAATTCGGGGCCTGAGCACTGTCCCTGGCTTCTTTTTGCTCACTCTTCACTTGAGCCACAACGCCACTTGTGGCTTGTTTTTTTCTATATATGTGGTGCTAAGGGATTGAACCCAGGGCTTTGTGTATATGAGGCAAGCATGCTACCATTAAGCCATATTCCCAGCCTTATGTGTATTTTTTTTTACTGAATTTAAATTCTATTTTTACATTTTACAGAAGTTTTTGTGACTTTTGAAAATGAGGGGATCCAACATACAATAGAAGCATTATTTGTAGGTACATCATTTAATTATAAATTTTATTTAAATACATCAATCAGGATGACTAGAAGGAAAGAACAAGAATGAATGGTTAGCTCAATCTAATAAATTCTGAGCCCACAGACAGACAATGGTGAGGAGCCATTTGTACCCATAGGCCTGCAGGGCTCCAAGTAAGAAGGCACCGCAGAGCCTGAGGAGCAGCCAGGAGTGCAGCTTCCGTCCAGGGGAGCCTTGGGGGTAGGAAACCCCACCTTCTTCCTTCCTCTGCTTCCTCTCTCCAGCCTCCCGGTGCTTCCTATTGGATGAACCCAAATGGAAGCCAGAGGGAGGGAGGGGCCCGGGTCCTGCAATCTGCAGCCTTCAAGCACACAGAGCAAGACAGAGAAGATTACAGAATGACTGTGGGGACTCGGGAAGACACAGCAGGAAGGGCACCAGAGCAGACATGTATTGTTTTGTATGAACTCCCTCTTCTTTTAGGAGAATTGATTTCTTGCATCTCTACCTGTGTCATCCCTAACCCCCCTCCCCTGGCCACACTTGTTTCAAATCACCTTTCTCCTGACATTCTGATACCTTGTGACTTAAAATCCTTTTCTAAATGTTGATGATTTAAAAAAAAAAGAAAAATGTACCCATAGCCTCTTTAATTTCAAGGAGAAAATGAGCATATTGAAGGCAACGCTGAATCATTCTCGTAAATGTAAATTATAGCTGTGTCTGCTAGCACTTCCTTCTGTTAGGGTGGTGTAGTCCAGCACGCGGTGATTGCATTGCTCTCCCTTGCCAGCCCCTTAGCAGGCTCTCTAGGCTTCAAAGTGCACACAGTGACAGGCATGGTGCTGTCTGCTGTAGAGAGGGGGGAGATATATTTATGAAGCAGTTATTCCCTGCCAAACACTGGGCTGAGCCCCTCACGGCCATGGTGACTTTTAATTCTCACAGTCAGGAGACAGGGTTTTATTGTCTCTTTTATAAACTAAGGAAACAGAGAACAGAGAATTTTAATTAGTTGCCTAATGACCAAAAGCTAGTAAGTAACTGAGTTGGAATTTAAATCCTTGTCTCTCACTCAATCCTCATTTTTCCTTCTTTTTTTCTTTCCTTCCTCTTCCTTCCCGCTTTCCTTCCTTCTTCCCCTCCTTCCTACCTTTCTTCTTTCCCTTCTTTTCCTCTTTTCCTTCCTTTCTTCCTTTGACAGGTAGTTATCCAGTGTCTACTATGTACTAAAAACAGAAGCTGCAGGGGCTGGGAATATGGCCTAGTGGCAAGAGTGCTTGCCTCGTTTACATGAAGCCCTGGGTTTGATTCCCCAGCACCACATATATAGAAAAAGGCCAGAAGTGGCGCTGTGGCTCAAGTGGTAGAGTGCTAGCCTTGAGCAAAAGGAAGCCAGGGACAGTGCTCAGGCCCTGAGTCCCAAGCCCTAGGACTGGCCAAAAAAAAAAAAAAAAACAGAAGCTGCAAAGCCAATTTAAAAAATGATTCTTCAGCAACTCACAGTCTCCTAAGAACTCGCACATGCTCTCCGAGTCATTGGTTTCTATTTTCTCTACGAAGTAGGAAGTGAATTAGGCTGCTAAGAATGAGCTTATAGGAGACCGAGGGGAGACTGGATGTTTGAGACAGGGGAGCTGTAACTAAAACAGCAAAGTTCCCTGTGGGGGAATGTAAAGGGTTGTCAGCTCTAGGGCATTCTTTCTGGGTGCTTTGTCACATTCACAACTTTCACAAGTGAGTTGTGCTGTGCCTAGGTGAGGATTTTAGAGTGTTAGGAGCCTCAATTGTGTAGGTGATCTCCAGGGTCCAAGGCAGGTGAACACAAGACCACCTCGAAGGCGTTCCTTCAAGTGGCTGAGTGGAACTCCAAAGCATAAGTAGAAGTACAGCTAGTCAGGGAACTACTTTTGGTTGGCTTGCTGAGATCCTACAGTTGTCTATGTGGCTCTGCCCCGGGAATCACGTGACTACATTGGCAGAAGTGTGGCTTGGAGCACGACATAAAATAGATAACCTTTGAGGTAGCCTCTTTCCCCTGGCCTTCCCTCTGTTAACTCTGAAGGTCAGTGTATTTCTCAGAATATCTCCAGGTCTTGTCAAATCAAATGCTCTGCAAGTGTAAGCTGATGATTAAGAAGAAATCTACTAATTTCGTGTCTACATTTATGAGTCACTTCAGTTAATTGTACATTGCCTTGTTTAGATTAAAGATGCAATACACAGTGCAATCAATGTGATTTCATTGGAACAAAGCAAAGTAAATTGCATGCCATGCTAGTCTTAGACAACTTTTATTATTCTGTGGTGAGAAAAGATCAGAGCTCAAGTTTTAGATTTCCTCTCACCTCACTCACGTATAAGGTTTACTGTCTGTTGAATTGTTCCTGGTGACTGCAACAAGCAACAGATAGGAGCGGGGAAGAGGCTGATCTAAAGGGTTTTGAATGAAAGCCACACAGGCAGTATAGACCAGTGGAAGAGCATTTGTCTAGCATGCTGGAGGCCCTGCAGTTCATCATCACCACTGCAAAACACAAAATTAAAAATGAACAAAAGGTGTATCAGACCTTGATTCAGAATCCTCCCCGTAGACATCTGTTCAAACCCTCACTTCTGTGTTCCATGACTGGCTTCTGGTTCTTCTTCTTCTTCCTCGGACTTTCCTTCTCTGGCTTAGATTCATGCATCCACTCTCAAAATGGATTTATGGGTAATTGTCCAGGAGGCTTTTCTCTTTTGCTCTCTCTGATGTTAAGTATCAATTTCTTCTGACACCATGATCTCAAAACAACCAGCTCTGTGTAACTGACAGCCAAAGATAGACTTCTGCTAAATTCACCCCTTCCATTTCCAACCACCAAACACCCTTCAGCCATCTCACACTCAACTGAATTTGTGCCCCAAATGTGAGAGGTTTTGTTCTTTTTTCCCCATAGTCCCCTTGGAAGCACCCACTTCTAGCTATGGAAAACTCTCTCTTCACCCTGCATGTCTAACTACAGAGGAAGCTAGATTGAATGCATTTCCACAATCAGAGGTTTACTTCCCTGCTGCCTCTCTCTCTGAAACTATATTACCTCAAACTCTGTTCCCTCAGACCTGACATATGAAAGATTTGCATTTTCTGGACATTTGAACTGTCTTCCAAAGCTTAAGGATATCATGTCTTCCCAGATCCCTGTAAGCGTCTCAACCCAACATGCATAATCAAGTGTTCCTTACTTCTCCCTCGAGCATGTCTTCCTTCATTTTCAAATGTAAGCAAGAATACTAATCTGCTTTATTCACTTGATCAAGCTCTGTTCCTCCAAATTCAGCAATTTGCCAACCTTCAGGAAAGACCACCTAAAATACATCTAAAATTCTTATAGGCACTGCACAGATATCAGACCTGTAACCACAGTACTTTAAACTTGGGTGAATTGTGCCTTAGAGACTGTGAAAATAATTCTTGTACTAGCCTTTGGCAAAATCTTGAACTAAAAGTAAAGATTTTACAGTAAAACCACAGATGCTCCAAAACCCCAACTATCTTTTACATCACTGGAAAAGTCAATTTATATGGATATGTTTGCATTACCATCGATTTGGGAGAAAGCTTCTTCCTACTGAAAGAATACATAATTTCTGAAAAGAGAAAAGTTTCCATTCCCCATGGAGATTATCCTTCAAAACAGGCAGGAGAAGACAGGAACGTTTTAAAGTACCTGTTTGCTCTTTGAAATAAAATGATTTGGAAGGGATGTTGAGGATTTCATAGGCCAAAGCTTTCCGAGGCCCTCTTGCTTAAAGAAACTTATTGGCATAAGAATAATGATTTCTTTTCTGAGCACCTTTCATTGACCCCTAAGGGAGCGCCACAAGGACGGAAAGGTGAAAAGGAGCTGGGTAGGAGGCGAGTGACACCTGGCCTGCAGGCTCTATCTATGTGGGGAGTGACAGAGGGGCCCAAGCACAGCTTGGGTCATGGCCTAGGGCAGCAGGAGGTAAAGGGAGCAGCAGCCAAGTAGTACAGAATCTCAAGACTCAGCCTTGAGCTTTGTGATGAGTGAAGGTTTGAGTGCAATTTCATTTTTTAATTATTATTAGGTGTTGGGTTTGTTTTTTTTTTGGGTTGGCCATGGGTCTTGAACTCAGGACATGAGTGCTGTCCCTGAGCTCTTTTTGTTCAAGGCTAGTGCTCTAGCACTTTGAGCCATAGCGTCACTTTCTTTTTTCTGGTAGTTAATTGGAGATAAGAGTCTCACGGACCTTCCTACCCTGGCCTTGAACCAAGAAGCTCAGATCTCGGTCTGCTGAGTAGCTAGAACCACCAGCACCCAGCTCTGTGCAATTCTTTTTTTTTTTTTTTTTTTTTTTGGCCAGTCCTGGGCCTTGGACTCAGGGCCTGAGCACCGTCCCTGGCTTCTTCCCGCTCAAGGCTAGCACTCCGCCACTTGAGCCACAGCGCCGCTTTTGGCCGTTTTCCGTATATGTGGTGCTGGGGAATCAAACCTAGGGCCTCGTGTATCCGAGGCAGGCACTCTTGCCACTAGGCTATATCCCCAGCCCCTGTGCAATTCTTTTAATTGCACAAAATAATAGGTTTTATCACGACATTTCCACGGGTATACGTCCCACTTGATTTCCGCCTCCAATGGTCTACCATTTCATTACATGATTTCTTAGTTTATTCACTTTGTTTGTATCTATCTATCTTTCACATATGAGAGAAAACAGGCATTATTTGTCTTTCTGAGTCTGCCTTATATCACTTGACATGTTGATCTCCAGTTCTATCCATTTCCCTGAAAACAATATACCTCATTCCTTTTTATTGCTGAATAATGTTCTACTGTATATAGCTACTGCATTTGCTTTGTCTGTTCTTCTGATGATGGACACCTGGACTGACTCCATAGCTTGGCTATTGTAACTTGTGATACCATAAACATGAGTGTGCTGGGATCGCTCTTGCAACGCTGACTTCCATTCTTCTCACTTATAGCCCCAGAAGGGCAGAGCAGCATCACATGGGAGTTCTGTCTTTAGTTTTTACTTCCATGCTGATTTCTACAGTGTTTGCAATCATTTACATCCCCACCAACAGTATATCCCCACATCAGAAGGAGTTTTTTCCCCTCTCTCTCTGTCTGTCTCTGTGTCTGTCTGTCTGTCTGTCTGTCTGTCTGTCTCTCTCTCTCTCTCTCTCTCTCTCTCTCTCTCTCTCTCTCTCTCTCTCTCTCTCTCCTGGTCCTGGAGTTTGAACTCAAGGCCTAGGCACTGTCCCTGAGTTTTTGTGCTCAAGGGTAGCACTCTACCACTTGAGCCACAGCACCATTTGGGGCTTTTTTTGGTGGTTCATTGGAGATAAGAGTCTCACAGGCTTTCCTGCCAAAGCTGGCTTTGAATTCTATTCCTCAACTCCCAGCCTCTTGAGTACAGGTAAGGATTACAGGTAAGAGCCACCAGTACTTGGCAAAGTTGTTCTTGATGATTGCCATTCTGTCCGGAGAAAGATAGAATCTCCTTGTCATTTTGATTTGCATTTCCTTTATAGTTGAAGGATGTTGAATATTTCTTTGTGTTTTTATTATCCATTCACATTTTCTTCTTCTTCTTCTTCTTCTTCTTCTTCTTCTTCTTCTTCTTCTTCTTCTTCTTCTTCTTCTTCTTCTTCCTCCTCCTCCTCCTCCTCCTCCTCCTCTCCTCCTCCTTCTCCTCCTCCTCCTCCTCTTCCTCCTTCTCTTTCTTCTTCTTCCTTCTTTCTTCTCCCCCCAGCCTGCCCCACCCTGTCAGTCATGGAACTTAAACTCAGGGCCTAGGTGCTGTCTCTGAGCTTTTTTGCTTAAGGCTAGCGCTCTACCACTTGCGCGCAACTCAACTTCTGCTTTTTAGGTGGTTAATTGGAAATAAGAATCTCACAGACTTTCTTGCCCAGGTTGGCTATGAACCATGATCCTTAGTTCTTAGCCTCCCAAATAGCTAGGATTACAGGTGTGAACCACCAGTGCCCAGTGATATACTTACTTCTTTTGAGAACTGTTTGTTCAATTCATTTATCCAATTTATCATTACAACACTTTTGCTATTGAATTTTGGAGTGCCTCATATATTCTCAGATATTAAACCCTTGTCTAATAAGTAGTTGGCCAAGATTTTCTCAAATTCTGTAGGCTGTCTTTTCATTCTGGTCATTGTTTCTTTTAATGTGTAAAAGCTTTATAATTTGATGCCATTCCATTTGTCAATTCTTGCTCATATTTCCTTAGCCACTGGAGTCCTTTCCAGAAGTTGTTGCCTATCTCTATATTTTGAGGCGTTTTCTATTTTTATCTCAGATAGTTTCTAAGTTTGAGGACTTACATTAAGATCTTTGATCCATTTGAAGTTGATTGTTGTACAGGGATCAAGTTCCATCTTCTATATGTAGATATCAAATATCCCTAAAAAGATTCTTTCCTTCAAACTATGGTGTTGGCACATTTGTCAAAAATCAGTTGGCTATAGCTGCATGAGCTTATTTCTGGATCTCCTGTTCCACTAGATTCTTTCTGGCTTTGTGTCTGTACTAAGCTATTTTTTGTTATGTCGTTCTGTGGTATAATTTAAAATTACGTATTTATTCTAATACCACTTGGCATTGTTCCTTTTGCTCAGGGCTGCTTTGGCTATTTTTGATGCTTTGTGCCTCCATATTTATTTTAAGATTGATTTTTTAAAACTTTGTGACGAGTGTCATTGGGTTGTTAATGGGTATTGCATTGAATCTATGGGTTGCTTTCAGTGGTATAGCCATTTTTATCATATCAGTTCTTCCAAACTAGCACTTTTGATCCAACGTGTTCTTCAGTTTCTTTCTTTACTGTTTTATGGCTTTCATTTTGGAGGCCTTTTTCCTCTGGTTAGGTTTATTCTTAGTTGATTTTTTTTAGGCAATTGTGAATGTGCTTATTTTCCTGATTTCTTTCTCAGCATGTTCATTGTTGAGGAGACTGTCATATTAACTGAAAGGGGCGGGGGGGGGGTGCCAGTGGAAGTAAAGATAGCACAGTCCTAGGGTTTGGGACATTACTGTTAGTTTGACCCAGGTAAGAAGAAATCTCCCCTGCCCCGATGATAATGAAATGAGAAGTTGTGTGTGGATTTAGAGCACTGGAGCACAAGAGGAGTGCCAAAGAGAATGGAAACACTGCAAAAGAAGTGCAAATCCAGTCTTCAAAATGGCCACCAAAGCTATTAAGAGTAAAAAACAGGGCAGAAGAAAGGGCATTGGAAAGCTGGAGGGATTCCTCCTCTTTGTGGTAGAGAACCTGAACTTGGGATGTGTTCTAGGGTCCCAGGGTGAGAAAGAAGCTACGAGAGAAGGAGGGGAGGGGACCAGGACCCTTATGCTACAGAACACTCTGAGCCAGACATAATCATCTCACTGTCATTCCTGTTTCCTTAACTGAACTGTTCCATCATATGGGAAATGTTTGTTGTACTTCCAATCACGGAGCCATGGAATTTGGAAATTATAGGAAAACAATGCCAAATTCAGGTGCCAGAAGCTCATGCCTGTAATCCTAGCTACTTAGGAAGCTAACATTTAAGGATCACAGTTTGAAGCCAGCAGGGACAGGACAGTCCGTGAGACTTTTAACTCCAATTAACTACTAAAAAATCTGGGAGTGCAGCTGTGACTCAAATGGTAGAAAGCTTAGGGACAGCACCCAGGGCCTGAGTTCAAGCCCTAAATCAGAAAGGAAGGAAGGGGGGGCGGGGAGGGAGGGACTCCTCATTTAAATGGAAAATGGAGTCTCAGAAAAATAATATAAAATATAGTTAAAGAGTTTTAAGTCAAATAGATTTGAATGTGGAATCTTCATCAGCTCTTTGGCTTTGGGGGGATATGTAGTTCTCAGACTCAGCTTCCTGGTAGATAAAGTGGGGAAATCTTGCTTACCTTGGGCAGTTACAGTGATTAACTTTGATAAGGTAGCACTTTTCTTAATGATTTTTCTTCTTTCTATTCCTCTTGACAAGTAAGCACACCAAGAAGTTAAGGACTTTTGACTGTTTGGCACCTGCTCTATGCCCAGTACTTCGAACAATGCCTGGAGTTTACATAGTAATGTACATTCACTGATTTATATCAAGTCTGGAGTTTGATGACAGTGACTGTTGAAAATAATAAGAACAACCATAGAAAACCAAAGCACAGTGTGTAGGGAAGGCCACAGAGCTCACAGCTGTTGTTATTCTAATCATTGTACTTCCAAGTAGCTTTAACAATTAAGAAATATATTCTTACTAACCGCCTTCCTGAAAATGTCTTCTATTTTTCAGTGGAGAAAAAAACTTCCATATTTTTTACTACATCTATGCTGGTTTAGCTGGAAAGAAGAAACTAGCCCTTTACAAACTACCTGAAAATAAGCCTCCTAGGTAATCCAACACGTTGTATTTCCATAACGCTGTCACACAACGCGACGTAATCTCAGACAGTGATTCTTCTCTTCATTTTTCTCCTCAGGTACCTACAAAATGACTACCTCAGAACAATACAGGACATAACAATTAATAGTTTCTATAAATCTCAGTATGAATTAGTTGAGCAGTGTTTCAGAGTCATAGGTTTTACAATGGAGGTGAGTATAAAAGACATTGGAAAGGCTTTTTCTTCTGTATGCATCACTGGTGTTGGCAGCTGGCACTCCGTGAGTCTAGTGAATGCCAGGCTCTGTACACAGTGCTCTGTGTGGGGCCCTACGTGGTATTTATCATGAGTCTTTGATCATCATCAGCTTTGATGCCTTAAAGCTGCTTCCTGGATTTTCTTAGAAGCTTTCCAAGTTTCTCTGGCTTTGTTTCCCTTTCCATCCTATTGTATATGGGTTGGGCTTGTGCTTTTTTGTTTTGTTTCGTTTTGTTTGGACTACTTGTTTTTAATTGGGCTTACCAAGTTTTCAATCTGCAAAAAAAGTGAATAAGGCAGAAGTAAATATCACAGGATGTATTTACAACACATTCTATCCACTTTCACATTACCTGTATTATTACTGGAATCATTATCATTCTTCTGTGCCGGTACCAGGGCTTGAATCTATGGCAACACTGTCACTCGGCTCTTTAGTTCAGGCCCAGCACTTCAGTCACTTTTCCTGTTTATTGCCTCTGCTGGCTCCAAACCACAGTTCTCAGCTATCTGCTTCTTGAGTAGTATTTACATGTATTATTGATTTCAGCTTTATCTTTTGTATGTTTATTTATTTAAGTAGCTGAGGATTTTTGTTCTTTCTCTTAAGGAGAATATTCGATCCCTCTATGTCTTCATTTTTCTAATTTAATAATAGAAGCATGTAAGGCTTTCTAATAATTTTTTGTCTCTAACATTGATTTTGGAATTTCTTTATTTCTCTTTTCATTTTTGTACCAATGTATCTTATTTAATAAGGACGTCTGAAGAATTTTAGAAATGCCTTGGAACTCTGGCTTAGCCGCTCAGTGCTGCTGTGTAGACTCAGAGCCTGTGAAGAGAGAGGACGCTCTTTGAATGCGAATCAGGCTTTCTGATAGACCTTTAAGAGCAATGGAGGGAGTGGATAGAAGCAAAGTTCGCTAAACACATGCATGAGAATGTCTGGAACCCTTTCATGCAATTAATCTATGCTAACAAAAAGAAAGGATGAACCCTTTAAGGAAAATATAATGTGATTTATTGAATTTTCGTTTTATAAATGACCCTCCTGCAGCTTTAAGCAGATAGGTTTTCTGCTTGGGAAGCTTACTGAGATTCCTTGGGTTGGTTGACAGAGCTCTAAAAGTTTAAGCTAAATAAGGTTATATGTAGCTAACTCTTCCCAAATAGCTTAGGAATTTTTATCAGCAGGACATAAACTGTGGAGGTGCTAATAGAAGGGTAGCTTCACAAAATTCATTCAAATTTTATGCACTTCAGTCATTGATTCAAGTTATTGTATAACCTCCTTATAAAATAGAGAGGACTCCTGTGCTAGTCATCTTTCCGTCACTACAATGAAATATCTGAGATAATTAACTTATTAAGATAAAAGGCAGGCTAGGGGGTAGCTCAGTGGTAAAGTGCTTGTCTAGCAAGTACAACATCCTGGGTTCAATCCCCAGCACCAAAAAAGAAAACATCAAAAAAAATACAGTTTTCATGATTCCAAGTCATAACTGGTTGGCGCTAGTAATGAGACAGTCCATCGTGATATGGAGTACACCAAAATCACTCACGCTGCAAGTTGGGTTTGGAGGAGATGAGTGCCTTATCCTACAATTCTCTTTGAGAGCACACACCCCCAGCGACCTAAAGACCTCCCCACTGGGCTCCATGCCCCAGAGTTCCACCACTTACCAGTAACACCACCCTGAGAACCAAGCCTTTAACACATGGACCTGTAGGAGTCCAAATTCTAAGTTATAGAAACTACCTTCTAAAACAACTGAGAGATGATTGACATGTTGAACTTAGTGCAGATGTCTGGGCAAAGGCCAGAGCAGCCCATGTCTCTGATAGGTTATCTATTCTGGAGAGTGATGTCCTAATTGTGCTGAGAAGATGCCACAAGACAACCTCTTGTCAACACAATCTCATGTATATGCATTAACCAATGTCCCAGGCATCATAAGCAACCACTTGAATCCTTTGCTCTTGTTCCGGCAGGAAAGACAAAAATAGTGTCCTCCTTCTGAGATTTTTCTACACAGTATAAATCCTAGGGGAGCTGCATGAGAAATGTGTACTGACTACCATGGTGTCAGTTAGCCTCCCCACTTCAGCTTCACCCCAATGCTCTCCTGATCAAGGTCACTTCTGCTTGCAGCGCTGTTATTTTCCCCTGGCACTATTCAAATTCCAGTCTGATCGATCTTCCCCTCCCTCCATTATTTTCCCTTCACTAGCATCTGCCTAACCTGGTCCTTATACTGGCACAGCTTATACCTGTGGAGACAACTGATTTAAGCCACCCAGAGTATTTAAGAGCACTCTGCTCTTAAAGCAGAGCCAGTTTGTTTGGGCTACATGGAAGGAAGAAGCCAGTAGCATGCATCCTATTCTCGAATCCTTGGGCAGGAGATTAATGCTGTTAATGGATGCTCCTCCTGAAACTGTGTTCTGGCGCTGGGCTGCCTGCTAAGGTGAATACAGAAGTTGCTAATTAGATCTCAGGGCGGCCTCCAAACTGGAAGGATGCTACACATCAATCGACCAATGTGACTTCTTTCTGGTTCTTTCCCCGTGTTTTTGTAATCACTGAAAGAACTGTTCTTCTTCTTGCCAGTCCCCCAGATGTTGCTATCTCTGAGGCAAGGAATCATTTTTAATTGGTTTGTTTACTTCTTAGTTGTGCTCCATAGAGGCAATGGTTTACTTATATTTGGCTCTGCTGCTTTCTCTTGCTCAGAGGAACGCTGTTTAGTAACATTGAAGGGGAGCCAGTTTTTCAGTCAGCATCTACCAACAAATATAATTCATTTGTTTCAAACTATGTTCCAAATTTAAACCTACTCAGAATTTATCAAAGAGACAAAGTTGGAGCTTAGGATAAAAGAGACTATGATGCTCTGATTCTCATTCTGGAACATCACCATTGCTAGATCGGTTGTGAAGACTTAATCCAATGCAAGGAGACACCCCCAATCCCCCCAGGAAGTTATGGTCTTCTACCTCAAATAGAGTCAACAGAACAAACTAGCTTAATTTAAAGCCAACAGAATTAACCAGAGTGGGTGTCTATTTCCTTTGTATCTTAGTTCTGCTTTAAAAAAAATAAAACCTTTTACAATTATCTTTAAGAAGTTGTACAAGGGGCTGGGGATATGGCCTAGTGACAAGAGTGCTTGCCTCGTATACATGAGGCCCTGGGTTCGATTCCCAGCACCACATATACAGAAAACGGCCAGAAGTGGCGCTGTGGCTCAAGTGGCAGAGTGCTAGCCTTGAGCAAAATGAAGCCAGGGACAGTGCTCAGGCCCTGAGTCCAAGGCCCAGGACTGGCAAAAAAAAAACAGAAGTTGTACAAGGAAAGTGCCATTTAACAAAGCAGTTTATGAATACAATACATCTTGATCAGTGTCATCCCCTTAACATTCTCCATACTCTTGAATCTCTATCCCTTCCCTTACTTTTTTAAAATTAAATATGCTTTATTATTCTCATAAAGGTGATGTAGAGAGGGATTGCAGTTACATAAGTAGGTAATGAGTGTATTTCTTTGGGGACATCACCTCTTCCCTTGCTCTCTCCCGGTTTTCCCCTCCCGTCCCCACCTGCAAGTTGTATAGTTCATTTTCAACATAGTGCCTCCTGAGTGCCACTACTTTTCTTTTTTGGATAAAAGGTATGACTAAAGCTAGCCTTGAATTCATGATCCTCCTATTGTGTAGCCTCCTGAGGACTAGAATTGTAGATGTGAAACACCACACTATGCTGAATGTGTTTCAACCACTCTTATAGGATTGTTTCCATTTCCTACTGCTACTGAGATAAATTAATTTAAAAATGTAGTGGCTGAAAGCAACTACTTTTCTTAACGTTGTGTTAGTCACAATGAGTTCTGGGCTGCATTCTCTCTCCCCGTCCCCCTCCATTCCTCTACCCCTCTCTCCTCGGCCCTTCTCCACCTCTTACAAGTGCTCGTTCCCAATGTGCTTATGAATCTACATGTAAACACGGTGGGCAGAGTGCAAGTGTTTACAAATGAATTAACTGAAGTAATCCATGCTATGGAGAGCTCAAAAAGCATAATTTTTAAAGAAAGATTAGGTCCAAGCCCAACAAAATTACTCCTGCTTCTCTAATGCTATCTTTCTGACTTTCTTGGATTCATCCTTTGTCAGTAGCTGTTTCAGTTACATTTTGGAAAGAGGAAGCTTTCACTGTCATTGCAAAATGAAATAGCAGGCTTGTCTCATCTGCCTGCTCAGCACCCTACCTCCAGCGTTCTTCAGCGCAGTCTCCCCCTCTCCCACCCCCTCCCCCCCAACCCCCCACCTCCCCCACCCACCCCGCCACTCTCCTGGTCCTGGTCTTGGACTCAGGGCATGGGTGCTGTCCCTAAGCTTTCCTTTTCTTCCTCAAGGCTAGCACTCTACCACTGGAACCACAGCTTCACATCTGGCTTTGGGTGGTTAATTAGAGATAAGAGTCTCACAGACTTTTACTGCCCAGACTGGCTTCAACTCATGATCCTCAGATCTCAGCCTCCTGAGTAGCTAGGATTACAGACATGAACCACTAGTACCCGGCTTGTATGTCCCTTTTAACTAGTCATTTAATAATAGTTTTTAAACAATAATTTGATTACTATTTTCATTCAAAAGTATAAAATAAGCTGAAATTTTAAAATGTCATGATTTGCCCAACATCCGTGACTTGAATTAAGACCTACAAAACTGCTAGTGTAATAAAAATGCAAATGTTTCTGTGCTAGAGAGTCAAGATACTTGAGTTAAAGACATTGGCACTGCTTGTTTCTGGCTACATGTCTTTAAACCAATAACCAAACTTGTGGTTACTCCACCCAATGTGTTAATGATCTTGAAACAAAGTACCTAGCTGTTGTTGCCATTTGTTTGGTTCCTTTGTCAGTTCTGAGGCTTGAACTCTGGGCCTCTTGCTCTCACTTGGCTTTCTTGCTCATCGCTGGTGTTCTAGCACTGGAGAAATGCCTGCAGTCTCCCTCGATCTCATTTTCCTTCTTTAAAAATCACTTCTTTCGGGCTGGGGATATAGCCTAGTGGCAAGAGTGCCTGCCTCGGATACACGAGGCCCTAGGTTCAATTCCCCAGCACCACATATACAGAAAACGGCCAGAAGCGGCGCTGTGGCAGAGTGCTAGCCTTGAGCTGGAAGAAGCCAGGGACGGTGCTCAGGCCCTGAGTCCAAGGCCCAGGACTGGCCAAAAAAAAAAAAAATCACCTCTTTCTTCAAATGCTTTTAAGTGCCAGAACTCAAGCCCAGTGAGTTAGATTCTTATGTGGGGAATTGTTTCCAAGATTGTAACGTGTTGGGAGATGAATGTAATTATGGAATTATATATTCATTTATGTATTTGAGAGTGTTACATATCACTTATCATTTTTCCCTTTTCTTACAAAGGCACAGGATTTCAGTTAGGATGAGTTTGCCATAGGCTCACTTGGAGGGTGTTCCATTTTTCTTTCTGCAAAAGTTATACATGGAGGGCTGGCAATGTGACTTAGTGGTAGAGTGCTTTCCTGGCATGCATGAAGCCCTAGGTTCAATTCCCCAGTACCACATACACAGAAAAGGCCAGAGGTGGCACTGTGGCTCAAGTGGTAGAGTGCTAGCCTTGAGCAAAAGAAGCTCAGGGACAGTGCCCAGGCCCTGAGTTCAAGCCCCAGGATGGGCAATAAGGAGAGAGGTGGGGAAGGAGAGAGAGAAGGAGAAAGGAGGGAAGGAAGGAAGGAAGGAAGGAAGGAAGGAAGGAAGGAAGGAAGGAAGGAAGGAAGGAAGGAAGGAAAGGAAGGAGCTCTTTTGGAATACTGTTATACAAGTCAAGTATTGTTTATAAAGGGCCACAGATGACATAGTCATCTGTATGTTCAGACTTCCTCAGCACCCTGGTTTTCATAGTCTGCTGTGAAAATCTCTTGTTCATCATTGCACAAACTGTTAGTCATTGCTAGTTCTGTGGGAAAAGTGGCCTTTCTCTAAGTGTAATCTACAAATCAGCCTCAGATCTCCAAGATCTTCAAGTCCTGCAACAAATACACTGCTGTTTACATAAAAACTGTTACACGTGCTATTACACTCCTATTAGAATAGTCAAAGGCATGGACTCCCCAGCTCTCCCGTAGCTCAGTGATAGAGCATATGTATATAGCCTTGGATTTGATCCCCAGTACTTCAAACAAAGAAAGAATGATGAAAAAATATAGTTTGGTTTCAGTACAATTAGCATTTATGATAATTATTTTAAATTCCAACATCTCTTTATACATATTTAAAATTGCTATCTGGATCACTCACTGAAAATGAAAGGAAACAGCTGGTAGGTAGCTCACTGGTACAACTGTTGCCTAGCAGATGTAAGAATGTGGGTTTGATCCCCAGTACTGGAGAGGAAAAAAGGAACGACTAAATCTAAAATAATGATAACATCAGTGCTAGTGAAGATATACAACAACAGGAATTCTCAGACTTTGTGGGAATGAAAAATGGTAAATTCCTTACAAACTATTCCTATTATACTATATAATTCAGTTATTCTTCCTTGATCTATTTCCAGGTGACTGAAAACTTGTAGGAATACAAAAACAAACATATGGAGGTTTATAGTAGCCTTATTTATTTATTTTTCCTGGTCTGGCTTTTGTAAATTTAATTTTATTGTAAAGGTGATGTACAAAGGGGTTATAGTAAGGTAGTGAGTTCATTTCTTGTCAAACTTGTTATCTCCTCCCTCATTTTTCTCCCACCTTTCCTCCTCCCCAGTTCCATGCCCTCCCCCCAACTATACAGTTAATTTCCAACATACTGCCTTGTGAGTATCGCCATTTCATTGGTTCACCTTTTATTCTTTGTCTCACAATTTTGATGTTCCCCTTCCCATCCCTAATTCAGACAAACATATATAAAACACCCAGGGTACCAGAATCAAATACAGTGACAACAGAGGCTAAACCATAGGGAAGATGAGAAAAAGAAGTAATTTCACATAGTACATTAAAAATAGCAACAACAATGATAATCCACTTATTTCCATATCTTGGAGTTCATTTCACTTAGCATCATCTTCTGTGATCACATGCACATAGCTACTGAGCTATTGTGGTCATCTGTTAGGACTATCCTACACATATACTAATTATTACCAATGAGGGAAACCATGCAATCTATGTTTCTCTGGGTCTGGCTCACTTCACTTAGTAAGTTTTTTCCAACTCTTTCCATTTCCTTATGAATGGGGTAATGTCATTTTTTTCTGATAAAAGCATAGAATTCCATTATATATATGTACCACACTTTCTTGTTCCATTCATCTACTGAGGGACATCTGGGTTGGTTCCATATTTTAGCTGTGGTAAATAATACTGCAGTGAACATGGTTGTTATAGCAGCTTTATTTATAACTCTGAAATTTCAGTGCAAATCACGATATCATTCGGTAGGTGGGTGGATGAATAGACCATGCTGGATCCAGAAAATGAAATATTATTTAGCACTAAAAAGGAAATTGACTTCCAAGCCAGGGTCAGATAAAAAGGAAATTTAAATGTTTACTACTGAGTGAAAGAACCCTATCTGAAAAGGTAGCATATTATCTGTTTTCAACTATGTGACATTCTAGAAAAGGAAAAACTGCTGAGACAACAAAAAGATTAGTACCTGCCATGGATACAGAGGCAAGGAGGCAAAAGAGGCAGAACACAGGGGGCAGGTAGGACATTTAAGGTCACTCTTAACTGTACTATGGGGGTCAGTATTTGTCATTGTGCATCTGTAATAATCACAGAATGTGCAACAGCAAGAGTGAATCCTAAGAAAAAACGCAGACTCTAGGTAATCATATGACATCATAGATTCATCGACTGTACCACTGTAATGCACAATTTGTGTGTGTGTGTGTGTGTGTGTGTGTGTGTGTGTGTGTATGTGTGTGGTTTCTGGGGCTTGAACTCAGTGCTTGGGAGCTGTCCCTAAGCTTTTGTTGCTCAAAGCTAAGTCTAGCTCTTGATCCACAGCTCCATTTCCACCTTTTTTTGGTGGTTAATTGGAAATGAGAGTCTCACAGGCTTTCCTGACTGGGCTGGCTTTGAACTGAGATCCTCTGGTTTCAGCTTCTTGAGAAGCTAGGATTACAGGCATGAACCACTGGCATCCAACTTTTATGAGATTATGTTTATATAGAACAAGTTCTACTTGTTATTTTGATGACAAGACTCTGGGTATAGCTAGAAGGACCCTTAAGGATTATTTAACCTTCCTTCCTTCCTTCCTTCCTAAAATATTTTTAAGCACATTTTTGGTAAGGGCCCCTGCGCTCACTTCTACCTGATCTTGCCCACTTACCTGTCTCAGTTTGCCAGAAGACAATGAAGGCTTCTCCAGACTTTCCTAGCCTGAGTCACTGTCTTGCTACAGGCCAGAAGAGAATCATACTAATATTTCTCTTGTTGTTGTTGTTTTAGCAACTTGGAAGCATATATAGCATTCTCGCTGCCATCTTGAATGTTGGAAACATTGAATTTTCTTCTGTAGCAACTGAACACCAGATTGACAAGAGCTACATCTGCAATCACACAGCTCTGGAGAATTGTGAGTTTTGTTATCTTCCAGTTCAAATCTTCAGTCTGTTAAAGGTCTTATACTGGAAGTGTCACGTGGGGATCATTTTAAGCAATTGTACTCAGTCACACAGAATCCTTAAAAGAATACCCAGATTCTGTTTGTGTAAAACAAAATTGTAGATGTCCATTATTTAGAAGAGATCATACTCCAGTGCGTAAACTAATGACTACAGAATGTGTTTTTGAACACAAATTGTTTATGACTATGTCAGGAGCTGTTTACGTTCATGTGAAATCACAGAAAACTGGAGATCAAATGCAGTTAACTGCCAAGGGAAAGAATAGAAGTTGTTATCTTGGAATGTTAAGGCCCTATATCATTTTTAAAGTAATAAAACTTGAACATTTTCTTACTAGATGAATTCTGTGTACCCATTCCTGCTGAGTTAATTAATGTTTCAGACATTTTCCCACACAAGAGAAGCACATTATGGAACTTGTTTCAAATCAAGTTTTCGCGCAGTAAAAGAGTTAAAACAATTATTAGCAATTATTTTGGCATCTCCTTGAGATTCTTCGATGACAACTTTGTGTTCTGTTTAGAACATTTTTAATGTTGTCATGTCCCCAAAGCTTTGTGTTGGTTATAAGTTTAATTCATAACCTAATTATAATACAAATTTTCATGTAACCGCTTTAAGGACAATTTCAGAGCACCAAATACTAAATCCTTCTGGTCCAAACCTATCCTTGATATCTCTATTGTCAGTACCCTGTACACAGAAACCAGTGTGGTAAGACAGAAGAACAGAGGTCTGAGGTTGGCATGTACCAGAAAACTTGAAAACACCATATATATTCTCCATATATAATGTAATTTAATTTGGCATCAAAGATATTAGATCATCAGAGTTGCAGGGAATAGCACTATAACTCCATTGATAAGATTGAAGTCTCACTATCTAGTCCTAATTAAAGTTGAATCCATAGCCCACAGGGTTGAGATCTGGTGGTTGTGTCGGTCAGCTTTGCATGAGGTGACCAATACCTCAGATAAAACATCTTAAAGGAAGTAAATGCTTATTTAAACTCCATTTCAGAGGTTGCAGTCTCTGGTCACTTGGCCCTTGGTTTTGTACCTGTGATTAGATAAGTCATCATGGCAAGGGAGAACATGGTAAAACAAAGTTGTTCACCTTAGAGCAGCCAGGTAACAGAGAGAAAGAGGCGGCTCAGGGTCCCAGTATCGGCTTCAAGGACATGCCCTCAGTGAGCCATGTCTCACCCGGTGACAGATCCACCACCTTTCAGTATAAGCCTGCTTTATTCTTGTAGTTTTGACATAGCACAGTCAAAAAACAAGAATAAATTTTAGCCAGGTGCTGATGGCTCCCACCTGTAATCTTAGCTACCCAGGAGCCTGAGATCTGAGGATTGCAGTTAAAAACCAGCCTGGGCTAATTCATCACCAGAAAACCAGAAATGAGATTGTGGCTCAAGCAGCAGAGTGCTAGCCTGGAGCACAAAAGCATGGGGACAGCGCTAGGTCCTGAGTAAAAGCCGCACAACTGAAAAAAATAAATAAGTTTAAAAAATCAAAACAAATTTCCAAAACAAAAATATTACGTTTCCACACATAGCTCAGTTGCTGCAGAGAGGCTCCTAGTCAGTCCCATTTAATCCTCGTTTGTATTTAAATTCCTGAGTGATGGGGGCTAGGAATATACCTAGTGGTAGAGTGCTTACCTAGCATGCATGAAGCCCTGGGTTTGATTCCTCAGTACCACATAACAGAAAAGGGCAGAAGTGACACTGTGACTGGAATGGTAGAGCGCTAGCTTTAAGCAAACGAGCTCAGGGACAGTGCCCAGGACCGGCTGTCCCATTTGTAAGGAAATGGAAGGACTTGGAAAAAGTTATACTAAGTGAAGTGAGCCAGACCCAAAGAAACATGGACTCTATGGTCTCCCTTACTGGGAATAATTAGTACAGGTTTAGGCAAGTCATAGCAGAGCATCACAAGGCCCAATAGCTATACCCTTATGACCACATAAGATGATGCTAAGTGAAATGAACTCCATGTTATGGAAACAATTGTTATATCACAGTTGTAACTACTTTCAACGTCCCATGTGTATATGTGGCTTCTATTATTGATGATGTTCTTGTATCACCTTCCTGTGGTTGTACCTACACTATCTCTGTAATCTTATCTGAGTATATTGGAAACCGTGTATACTGGTATTGGATGCAGGAAATTGAAAGGGAATACCAAATTTGAGAGACACGGGGTAAAAAAAGACAAACAACTACAAAAGCAATACTTGCAAAACTGTTTGGTGTAAGTGAACTGAACACCTCCGGAGGGGGAGGGGAAAGGGGAGGGGGAGGAGGGTGGGGGGTATGAAGGACAAGGTAACAAACAGTACAAAAAATGTATCCAATGCCTAACGTATGAAACTGTAACCTCTCTGTACATCAGTTTGATAATAAAAATTAAAGAAATAAAAGAAATAAACAAATTACTGAGTGATCTAGGATGTTTCCTTGCCCTTAATTTTGTGTACCTATGCCTCCCAAAAGGCAAGGTAAAAGCTAGGGAATCCTCTAAGTGCCAGAGGCAAGCTGTGTGCTTTAAGTGAAAGTGTCAGATTTGTTGCCAGAAGCATGTCTTTATCTTGGTGTTACAAGGAAAATAATTTTAATAGCTACAGAATTTGAGATTAAAAAACATAAAATAAGATCTAGTTTTGATTAGCAACATTAGCAGGTACAACAGTAATTTTGTGACAGTGATGTTAGTCTAATTCATGCAATGTTTAAGTCAAGGATGCTCAGGCCTACTGTTAATATAGTCTAGGTAAATTTGAGTCATTTTGGAGTTCTAAACTCTATGCATCCTGAGCACTCAGTTTTTCCTCAAGGTGATTTCATTAGAACCATGAAACGGAGAATACCAAGGGTCTGCTGAAAGTGTGTGTATGGTCAGAAGTCCATGATAAACTGATAGTACCGTGGTTGTGCCTTGCACTACGTAGTTCAGATCACTTGTCTAGGTGTGTTTCCAAACTCTAAGCAACTTTCCATTTCCTATATTTTGAAAATAATTACATAATAATGGTGCCGGAATTATTCCAAACTTATTCATTATGCTACTAAACGATGTAGTGCAATTTGGTGGAATTATTAGGCCATTATGTAAAGAGCTATTTTGTTTGTGCAACTGTTCTGCTTTGTCAGAAAGTTTGATTTGGGTGGTATTTTATTGTACAATAGTCACAATTTGGCTAGTGGAGGAAAAAAAGAGGAAAATGATCTAGAAAATACACAGAACTAAATGTCGACTAAGAACTTCTTTTGCAGCATAATACTTGACACCTTCATTGCTTGAAAGTGATGTCGCTACCTTTTCTTCTGACCATGCACCTCTTTCTTTTGCAGCTGCTTCTTTGCTTTGCATTCAGGCAGAT
Organism: Perognathus longimembris pacificus; assembly: GCF_023159225.1. Classification (NCBI taxonomy): domain Eukaryota; kingdom Metazoa; phylum Chordata; class Mammalia; order Rodentia; family Heteromyidae; genus Perognathus; species Perognathus longimembris. The sequence continues at coordinate 23,648,572 of NC_063178.1, read as the reverse complement.
GAGCTTCAAGAGGCTCTCACCTCCCACTGTGTGGTCACTAGAGGAGAGACAATCATAAGACCCAACACTGTAGAGAAAGCTACTGATGTCAGAGACGCCATGGCAAAAACTTTATACGGGCGTCTCTTTAGCTGGATAGTCAATTGCATTAATAGTTTGTTGAAGCATGACATATTTCCAAGGTAAAAACTCTGACACAAGCTCTTTTCTAAAAGGTCATTCGAAGCCTCTATTTTGTGGGTTGTTTTTTTAATTTTTGTAAATCTCTTTGAAGATGTTTCTAGTTCCTATAATTTAATCATCAATGTTATATATTTTGCTAGAAATGCCTCATTTCCTAATAGTGCCACTATATTGTGCCACAGGACTATAGAATTTCATAATTGATTTAACATAACAACTATAGAAATATGAAGAATAGCAGAAAATGATTTGTATGTGGTTGTGTGTGCGTGTATGTGCAGGACCTAGGACTTGAATTCAGGGCCTGGAGGCTGTCCCTGCGTTTTTATGCTCAAGGTTAGCATTCTACCACTGAACCACAGCTCCATGTCCAGCTTTTGAGATAAGAGTCACAGATTTTCCTGCCCGACCTGGCTTCAAGCCAAAATCCTCAGATCTCAGCCTCAATAGTTAGGATTACAGGTATGAGCCAGTATCTCCTGGCCAGAAAGTGATTTCTAAATACAATATCTTATCATCACTATGATGTTTTAATTAGCTGTTGTATGACAAAAGAAGTATACATCATTGTATGGTTGTCAACTTTAGAAGTTTTTTATTTTTTATTTCAGGGGTATAGATTAAATCCTGAAGATAAAGGAAAACGTCCTTTTCCTGCTTTTAATCTTACTATAAAGGCACATGAAATGTGGTTCCGGAATTCATAGAGGATGGTGGAGAATAGCAAATGGCACAGCCAAGATAGGAACACTAGTGATAATCTGACTCAAGGCCTGTGGTCTTCCTATATTTCATCTTAGGAATAAATATAACCGAAGCTACCGTTGACTGGCTCTGCATAGCTATAAACCCCCGTATTTGTGTTGAAAGCTTTCTTCAGCTATAAACAGCATAAATTTTAGAAATTGTACATGTGGGAATGCAAGATGAGATATTTACCACACAAACAACCCTATTCACACATGCATACATTTAAAAAACACAATTCATAGGCCCTGTGCCGGTGGCTCACACCTATAACCCTAGCTACTAAGGTCCCCATGAGACTCTTATTACCAATTAATCACTCAAATACCTGAAGTAGTGCTGTGGCTCAAAGTGGTAGAGCACTAACCTTGAGCAAAAGAGCTCAGGAACAGCATCTAGGCAAGCCCCACACTCACCAAAAAAATGCAATTCATTATTTTCCCACTTAAATAATTCCCACACCATAGTATCCAGTTAACCAGTTAAACTGAGAGTACCCATTATTATTCTCCACCATGTTCTTAACCCTGCCACTCAGAATTGTTCCTATATCTTTGTGCTCAACAGTCCTATATCAACTGAGTCAGCAAGTCACAGTCCAGTTTAGGATTTAATGGTCAACGTGGTTTTTCAGTTCTGCTTGGTTATCTCGATGACATCAGACATTCGTGTGAATTGTTTGGTATATGGCATATCCAGCATACAGCTATTCCTCATAATGTATACAGATTTAGAGATTTTTTTTACCTCATTTTGTTAGGTAGCATCTTCATGCTTAGCTCGTCCCAACAGAACGAGTGGTGTGCTGAAAGTTATCTGTATGCTAAGTAGTAACACTATGGTACTGGATGTACTGTTAAAAGCTATCCGAGTCTTAGAGCCCAAAGTTGGGTCTCTATCTCATCCACTGTTAAATGGCAGATCAGCCACTGTCTATTTCCTTTACTCCATTTTTTTAAACGGACACATCTATAAACACTCACAAAAATATGACATGAAGTCCAGTAGCAGATTCTGTTCTGAAAATTCCTGAGCTGAATCATTGCAAAGATCTTTCTGAGCTCTAACACCTTATTGTCTAATGAGTTCAGTGTTTATCTCAGTGGAATCCAATGTGGCAAAAGCATTATAAAGGAATAATTTTGACTACATCAGCCTAAACCTTTGTGCAGACATCCGACCTCATATACCCACATACACTTAGATCCATCTGTTCAAAATAGAACATTCAGAAAGGCATTGCTTGCCTTTTGAAGGCCTATCGTATCTTCTAAGCATTCCTTCTGCGTTTCCAGTACAGTCACTTCCCCCAAACACTGAGAGCACCCTTTGATTTTCAATGGTAATTTCCTACTCATTTCCCCATACAACACTGAGGATACTCTACACTCCCTAAATACTAAATACTAAGAAGGGCTTTTGTGCTTTCCTTTTTAATGCTACAGCTCCACTTCTGGATTTTTGCTGATTAATTGGATATAAGAGTCTCCTGGACTTTTCTTCCTGGGCTGGCTTTGAATGATCCTCAGATCTCAGCCTCTTGAATAGTTAGGATTACAGGTGTGAGCCACTAGTGCCCAGTAAGGCTTTTGGGTTTTTTTCAATTAAGAGAAATTTACTCTCTGTGTGTGTGTGTGTGTGTGTGTGTGTGTGTGTGTTTGTGTGTGTGTGTCCTGAGAGTCATTTTTTTTTAGCTGAATCACAAACAGAACCTCTGAGATAGTCTTCTTTGCATTATTCCCTAGGGAAATAATAATACTTTTTTAATTCTTCTAGTGAGAATGATGATGAGCTAAGCATTGGCATTCTTGATATATTTGGCTTTGAACATTTCAAAAAAAATTCCTTTGAGCAGCTTTGCATTAACATTGCAAATGAACAAATTCAGTATTACTTCAATCAACATGTGTTTGCATGGGAACAGGTAAGTCCAGGTACTTAATCTAAAGATCCATGTATATGTTGTAATGCATAATTGTACAAAGTAGTATGTAAACCATACCTTTAAAGCCTTAAACATTTTTTTTTAAAAGAAGACCAAAACCTCAGGCACTGGTGGCCCATGCCTGTAATCCTAGCTACTTGAGAGGCTGAGATCTAAAGATCTAGGTTCAAAACAAGCCTGGACAGGAAAACCCATGAGATTCTGGTTTCCAATTAACCGCCAAAAGGCTTGGAGTAGAGCTGTGACTCAAGTAGTAGAACACTAGCCTTGAGCATACAGACCCAGAGCTCAAGTCCCAGTACACACACACACACACACACACACACACACACACACACACACGAATCTGCTTTTCTCTATACCCACAGTAAAAACAGAAATGTAAGCAAACAAAACACTTAGCATAGTGTGACTCCACATGAGATGCAAAGAATCCTTCCTTAGAAATCAGTGCACTTTTCTCCAAAACTTAGCAAGTTCAGGTCCTTGAGAACAATGACATTTCCTTTGAAGATTTTAAATGAACTAATGCATCCCACAGTTTTCTCTTTCCATAGAATGCAGAGCTGAAATTCTTGAAATTTCAATATCCATCTAAAATGCATTAAACTTCAGAATTTTCGTAGCTAAGCAACAGAACACCAGATAATGGGTTTGATTCAAGTGCCACGAAACAGTAATTTTGTCAGAGCACAATGTGTAATTTATGATTCAGCTTCAAAAACTATTCTTCCTCCAAGAAGAAAATCAGACTCATTTGAATTCCATTTGGCAAGAAAAAAATGTCATGTGAAGATCATTTAAATTATTTTATTAATTGTACAAGTCATATTTAATACTATTCAGTATGCCATTTGTCACCTAATTATACTATTCACTTTGTATTTACTGATTAAAACTAATGCTTTAAGGCTGAGATAAATTAGAGGAACCTAGCTTCTTTATCTTTAAAATCTTTAGGCTTACAGAGAATTTATTCTGAAAATTATGTGAAAAATAGTGGTCACAAAAGAAAATATTTAAATCTCGACATTTCTTATGGCAAAAAAAGAAGAATAGGGCATAGATTTAATGGATGTTTATCGATCCTTTCTCTCATCTACGAGATCTGATTCTATCAAATATTCCTGATTTCTCCTCCATTCTCCTTCTCTACCTAGCCCTTGGTGCCCTCCCATAATCCTAATGTGATAGAATCCCTCATAAAGATGAAAAGCAAGCAGTGGAGGGAAGCCCTTAAAACCTTGCTCCAAGCAGGACACCGGTGGCTCACACCTATAATCCTAGCCATACAGGAAGCTGAGATCTGCGGATCATGGTTCAAAGCCAGCCCTGATCAGGAAAGTCTGTGAGACGAGAACTGGAAGTGGAACTATGGCTCAAAGCATTGGAGCACTAGCTTTGAACAGAAAATCTCATAGTCAGTTCCTAGGCTCTGAATTCAAGTCCCAGGACTGACACGCATGTGCAAAGCCCCCCCCCCCCCACAGCACACATACATACACACACACACACACACACACACACACACCACACACAAAGTAACACTAAAAAGTGACCTTTTTTTGTTGATCATGAGACTTGCACTCAAGGCTTGGGTGCTGTCTCTGAGGTTTTTGGGGGAGCTTTTTTCGGGGGGTTGGGGGGTTCAAGGCTAGCACTCTACTACTGGAGCCACAGCGCCACTTCTGGCCATTTTCTATATATGTGGTGCTGAGGAATCGAACCCAGGGCTTCATGTATGTGAGGCAAACACTACCACTAGGCCATATTCCCAGCCCTGCTGTCTCTGAGCCTTTTCACTCAAGGTTAGCACTTTACCACTTTAAGACACAGCACCAGTTCCAACACTAACTTTTATTTAAAAAAAAATAAAAGAAATAGCTACTCCAACATCCTCAACTAAAATCATACTTTAAGTCCTTTATTAGACTTGAGGATAGCAGTATTTCTTTTCTCTGTAGTTTATCCATAATCCATAATACTACAAGCATCTCTAACAGAAATCCATTGCTTACCAAGTTATTCATTTTTGCTCCATGTGGCCTGCCACAAAAGCGAGCAGTGGATTTTGACACAAGCAAATAGAAATGACAAATATATCACTATAGGCCTTAACCTTGTGAACTTTCTCTATGAGGCATATGAAAGTTCTCTTGAACTTTGCAGTTTTGATTTCCACTATTATATGCTGTCAGCATACTGTGTCTAACAACAAAACAATTCTAGGTTTACAGACTTCTCTCAAAGTTACCTTCAAATGAAAAGGCTGTGAAATTTCAAGACGTTGCCTTTATTTTCTTATAGCAAACAAACTGAACATCTTTCAGGTTCTCCACCATTTAGACTAAGAGTTATGCTTCCTTCATATGCATTAGACTCTGTTTTACCTCAAAAATATAATTTGGAGTCAAATGCCAGTGACTCATACCTATAGTCCTAGCCTGAGACTTGGAGGGTTACAGTTCAAAACCACTGAAGGAAGGAAAAAAGTCCACTAAACTCCATCTCCAATTAGCCAGCAAACATATATATATATATATATATATATATACATATATATATAATCTCAAGTATAATCAGTGCTTATTTTAATGAACTAGCACTTCTGTATGTGTGGATAAGGAGGGTATAAATTAGTAATAGAGTATTGGATAGCAGTCATACAGCCCTGGCTTCAATCCCTAACTTGATTTTTAAAAAATCTAACACTACACTTTTTTCTCATAACACCCTTGAAATAAGATTTCAGGGCTGGGGATATAGCCTAGTGGCAAGAGTGCCTGCCTCGGATACACGAAGCCCTAGGTTCGATTCCCCAGCACCACATATGCAGAAAACGGCCAGAAGCGGCGCTGTGGCTCAAGTGGCAGAGTGCTAGCCTTGAGCGGGAAGAAGCCAGGGACAGTGCTCAGGCCCTGAGTCCAAGGCCCAGGACTGGCCAAAAAAAAAAAGAATAATGGTCATTCTGTCCCCAGAGATGACCCTCCCTCCCCACTTTGAGTCTTTATTAAAAGTTTACTTCCGGGGCTGGGAATATGGCCTAGTGGCAAGAGCGCTTGCCTTGTATACATGAAGCCCTGGGTTCGATTCCCCAGCACTACATATATAGAAAATGGCCAGAAGTGGCGCTGTGGCTCAAGTGGCAGAGTGCTAGCCTTGAGCAAAAAGAAGCCAGGGACAGTGCTCAGGCCCTGAGTCCAAAGCCCAGGACTAGCAATAAATAAATAAAAGTTTACTTCCTAATGAACTTTCCTATCACTTCCACTGAAAGAAGGAGTGCATTAATGGATGATAAAAGTACTTGTGGGGAAAATCAGAATAAGTCAAAGTTCTTCCAGAGGGTTATAATGGCTTTTATTTGCAAACTTTAGTTGTACAAGGCATATAAAATGTATCCTGATAAGACTTGCTCCAAAAAGGATTGTAATTTTAAGTTAGGGTTTGTGTTTTTTTTTTTAAGAGTATAATGGGGGCTGGGGATATAGCCTAGTGGCAAGAGTGCCTGCCTCGGATACACGAGGCCCTAGGTTCGATTCCCCAGCACCACATATACAGAAAACGGCCAGAAGCGGCGCTGTGGCTCAAGTGGCAGAGTGCTAGCCTTGAGCAGGAAGAAGCCAGGGACAGTGCTCAGGCCCTGAGTCCAAGGCCCAGGACTGGCCAAAAAAAAAAAAAAAAAAAAGATTTCAGCTTAATAGGCTTCTATCATAGCAGTTACATTTTTTAATTCATCAGATGTCTGGAACTGCAGTTTGCTAAATTCTAAAGTTGCAAGAAGCATTTTTTTTGGAAGCAATGCTAGCATACTATAGCCAGCATCTACCACACCTCACCTTGTGTTATCACCCAACTTATATTTGAAATCTGCTGACAGGTGAAGCTTATTTTAGACATCATTTTATCACACACAAGGCTGCCTTATTATAAAGACTTCATTCAATATGTTTTATGAATTAAAGTATATGTAAAAATCATGGTGGAATGGCCTGGGATTTAAACCTGTGAGTAGTTTAGGACATGCTCCCTGGACCAGCAGTCACCCCTATGTTTATAGGGGTGCGGGTGTGGGATTACTTTACCACCTGAAAACCCGAGATACTCCTATACCAACCGTCACTATTAAGTCCTGGCTGCAGTATGAAGGCAAAGTCATAGCAACAAAGCTGAGATCATTGTCTTTGTTTCCTCAGGTAATTGTTGACACTGTTAACTACAGACATGGGTCATTGTTCTTTTTTTTGGGGGGGGGTAGGGTAACCGGTGCTGGGATTTGAACTCAGAGCCTGAGCACTATCCCTGAGCTTTCTTTTCTCAAAGCTAGTGCTCTATCATTTGAGCTACAGCCTACTTCTGGCATTTGGGTGCTTAGTTGGAGATAGGAGTCTCACCCTCTTTCCTGCCCATGCTAGCTTTGAACCTCGATCCTCAGATCCCAGCCCTCGGAGTAGCTAGGATTACTTAATGGGCCACGTAGTTTAACTTCATGAGATAGGGATTATGGGCCCTTTCAACAGATGAGAAGAGGGAAGCTTATAGAGTAAGACAATTACGGTAATCATGTGACTGGCCAGGTGACAGAGCCAGATGTGGAGCTGTGTCCCTGGCCATAATCCACGAGTTGCTCTTGTGCCCGGCTGCTCTCCATCCTCATAGCATAAAAGTCTGAAGCCATACCTGCGAAGTCAGGTAAGAGTTCTTAAGAAGACCCACTGGGGGAAGGCGAACCCCAGAGTGTCTCTAATTCATATTCCATGTATTCTGGGATAGGATCTTCCAACTTTTTATTAACAACATATTCTTCAAAACTTGAAATGTCTGTACTTCTAAAGGAGAGCATAGAAATTCTTTAAATACTATCTTGAGTATAATCAGTGCTGATTTTAATGAACTAGCATTTCTTTGGAGAGAAACATAAAATGGTATGTCATAGAATGGCAGAGAGAGCAATTGATTATAATGTGTGTAAAGTAGGAATCTTGATGATTACTAACAAGCTCAGTACTGTCCACACAGTGTTCAGTGAGCTTCTCCTTTGTTTCCTGGCCTGCTCTAGAATGAATATCTGAATGAGGATGTGGATGCTCGAGTTATTGAATATGAAGATAACAGGCCTCTCTTAGATATGTTTCTGCAGAAGCCCATGGGGTTATTGTCTCTACTTGATGAAGAAAGTAGATTTCCCAATGCCACCGACCAGACTCTCATTGGTAAGTTCTAAACCCCGTGGGACTACATGGCTTATGACTACAATCACATTGTTCTGAGTGATTTTTTTTGTTTTCAATTATCAGTGTGAAAATAGCTGTCATAAAGCCTGTAAAACTCACTTGAAGAAAAGACTTTTGATTAATACCTAGACCAGTGAACATTTATTTTTAAAAAGTAAAATATTTAGTGCAGAATTAAGCAGGATTGGATGCTGAATTTCTGTTTATGGTAGAACCCAACCATAAAATCTTAGGTTAAAAATAACCTTAGAAATTTTCCAGCCCAGAATTAGAAATCGGTAAGGAAAGCAGAAAGATAGCTCTAGAATTTGAAAAGAGGTAGCTAGCAGGCCTGTGATGGTCTAACCATTTATTTAACGGCGGCAAATAGCCTCAAATACTTTAATAACCTCCAGATTCACAGCACGTTAATAAATGCTCATGATAATAATCCTGAGTCATTGCAGGAAGATTTAATATATTCATTTTTTTCTGCTTGAGAAGGCTAAGATGTGTGTAATGTATTTAAGGAGATTATCATCCAAAAATATTTATAATGGAAAGGTCCTCCTTAAATTTAAGAAGGAAAAAAACTTTGGGGTTTTCAAATCACTAAAAAAGTCATAATTGAATGTGGAACACTATATTTTGCTGATGGGAGAGATTCATCATGAATAACAAGTACTTGAAGAAAATGTAGATTCCCTTTTTTTCCCTTATTTACTTTTTTTTTTTTTTTTTTTACAGTTTCATACGTTAGGCCTTGGGTACATTTCTTGTACTATTTGTTATCTCCTCCCTCATTCCCCCTCCCCTTTCCCCTCTTCCCCCATGAGCTGTTCAGTTACTTTACACCAAATGGTTTTGCCAGTATTGCTTTTGAAGTCGTTTGTCTTTTTATCCTGGTCTCTTGATTTTGATAGTCCCTTTCACTTTCCTAGTTCTGATACCAGTATATACAGTTTCCAGGGTACTCAGATGAGATACAGTGATAGTGCAGGGACAACCACAGGAAGGAGATACAAGAGGATCATCAATAAATGAAGCTACTGTGTCACATGGCATGTTGAAAGTAATTACAACAGTGATATAACAGTTGTTTCCATAACATGGAGTTCATTTCACTTAGCATCATCTTATGCATTCATAAGGGCATAGCTATTGGGCTCTTGTGATCCTCTGCTGTGACTAGCCTAAACCTGTGCTAATTATTCCCTATGAGGGAGACCATAGAGTCCATATTTCTTTGGGTTTGGCTCACTTCACTTAGTATAATTTTTTTCAAGTTCTTCTATTTCCTTACGAATGGGGCAATGTCATTCTTTCTGATAGAGGCATAAAATTCCATTGTGTATATGTACCACGTTTTCCTGATCCTTTCATCTACTGTGGGGCTTCTGGGTTGGTTCCATATTTTAGCTATGACAAATTGTGCTGCAATGAACATTGTTGTGCTGGTGGCTTTAGTGTGTTCTTGTTTGTAGTCTTTTGGGTAGATGCCCAAGAGTGGGGCTGCTGGGTCATAGGGGAGTTCTATATTTAGCCTTCTGAGGAATCTCCATACCCCTTTCCAGAGTGGCTGAACCAGTTTACATTCCCACCAACAATGAAGTAGGGTTCCCCTTTGGCCACAACCCCTCCAACAATTGTTATTGTTAGTTTTCTTGATAAAGGGCTTTCTTGCTGGGGTGTGGTGATATGCAGAGCCTAATCCTCAGTGTTTGTGGTGTTGCTCCTTCTGGTCCCATGTGATTGGCTGATCCTCTCCAATTGGACAGCAATAGACGGAAAAGAAAAGAAAGCCAAAGTTGTGGGGGAAAATCATTTCATAGCAGACACTTGGTATCAAAATATATTCCCTCGAGGACATGAAATAACAAGTTGTCTGAATAGGTGAAAATCATTAGAGAAACTTAACTGCCTTTATGATCTGATTTTTCTTCTTACATAACCAAAACAGCCTGTGAATTCTTGGCTTCTTCCTCAGACACAGAGTCAGAACCTCAAGGTGGGGACTCAAGACTCAGACTGCCTCTGACCCACACTCAGGTTTGAGAATAGGAGCTGACTGGTTGGTGGTTTACACTCATAATCCTAGCTATGCAGGAGACTGAGATCTAAGGAGCTAAGTTCAAAGCCAGCCCAGGAGGAAAGTCCATGAGACACTTATCCTCCATTAACCAGCAAAAAAATAGAAATAAAAGGCAGAAATGGAGATGTGTCTTAAGTAGTAGATCACCAGCCTTATGTGAAGAAAAGCTGTGGGACAGCTCCCAGGCCCTGAATTCAAGCCCCAGTATCCGTACACACACACACACACACACACACACACACACACACACACACACACACGTAAATCAGACTACAGTGGTAAAATATCTTTTGAGGATCACCTACCGTGCTTAGTACTAGAATGCATCTTTTCTTCTACAGAAAAATTTGAAGGTAACCTGAAATCACAATACTTTTGGAGACCTAAAAGAATGGAGCTTAGTTTTGGAATCCACCATTATGCAGGAAAGGTAAGAACTTTTAAGAAGTATGACTGAGTTTCTTTCTAGTCTCTCATCCAATACTAAGACATGCCTGGGGGTTATACGGAGATGGCCATCTCCTTACACTCACATCTAATCCCGACACTGCTGACCAGTTTTCTACCATCTGCCTGACCTTGCTAACCACTCAGTATGGAGACCGCTCGTTGTGCAAGGGACACTCTTACCATCTATCCTGAAAAGGGTTACAATATATCCTTATCTTGCTTCACTAAACACAAAATTAGAGTTGCTGAACACCAGGGGCTCATGCCTATAATTCTAGTTACTCAAGAGGCTGAGATCTAAGGATCATGATCCAAAGCCAACCTTGGGCAGGAAAGTCTTTGAGACTCTCTTCTCTAGTTAGGCAGGTAAAATAGATCCAAAAATGGAAGTGTGGCTCAAGTGGTAGAGCACAAACTTTGAGTGAAAAAGCCACAAGAAGAGTATCAAGCCCTGAGTTTAAGCCCCAGTACTGGCAATAAATAAATTAAGTAAGTAAGTTAGACTTTTTGGGAGAAATTCTCATTTTTTAAAAAATCAAAGAAAAAGAAGAAATGGCCATGCCCATCTTTATCATTAGATCCAATTGGGAATGATAGCTAGTAATGGTTACTTTTATTTTTTTTCCGTCTTCTTTTAAGACAGTAGTTGAGATTATATAAACTTACCTTTTCAGACTTAAATGTCTCTCTCTACTGCAACCTTGTTCCTCTTCCCTCCTATTTAGAGATGGGCCAGGCTATAGCTGAGCCAGCCCACATAGACTTAGATGGAGCTGCCTGATACAGTGTTACAGTGTGGAAGGAAGAAATGTTCATGGATTGAGAGAAATCTGCACACCCCAGCTAGCCTCAGATAGGTGTCCATGCACCCACAGGTTGACAATGATGTTGTAAGCATTGGGAGACTACAAAGCTGCTCAAGTCAAGATATAATAGATAAAGTAAGGAAAACATAAAACTAGTAAAAGAACTCAAAATCTCTTGCATTTTAGTCCATCTGGGGAGTAATGGTCCACTGACTTTTATTATTAAAATCATACACCTAAGTCATTCCAACTATAACCTCTATCATAGATTCTTTTTTTTTTTTTTTGGCCAGTCCTGGGCCTTGAACTCAGGGCCTGAGCACTGTCCCTGGCTTCTTCCTGCTCAAGGCTAGCACTCTGCCACTTGAGCCACAGCGCCGCTTCTGGCCGTTTTCTGTATATGTGGTGCTGGGGAATCGAACCTAGGGCCTCGTGTATCTGAGGCAGGCACTCTTGCCACTAGGCTATATCCCCAGCCCTCTATCATAGATTCTTAGCATATGACTTAACAAAGAAAGCCTCTTCCTTTAACTATCCATTAATTCCTTATGGGCAGCTAAGTGCCACTCACTGACACCTGTAATCCTAGCTACTCAGGAGGCTGAGATCTGGAAGAGCAAAGTTCAGTGCCAGCCTGGGAAGAAAAGTTGGTGAGACTCCATCTGTAAATAACTAGCAAAAAGACAGTCTGGAGGTAGGGTTCAAGTGCCATGGCACTGGCTGACAAAGCTAGCTATGCATTTCCCAAAGCCCTGAGTTTGAACCCTAACACTAGCCCCCCAAAAGAAAAAAATAGCAATGATCATTTTATTCCATTGCTTTTAACAAGTCTGCTACTGGGATCATTACAAAAATAGCACTGGCTGTTTGGGTAAGCAACAGAAATTTCTGTTCTGTCCTGTTCTGTTCTGGAGGGTGGAAGCCCAAGGTCAAGGTGACCCCTGGTGGCAGTGGTGTCTGAGGAGTCCTCGCCTCCTGACTTTCAGACAACTGCAGTATTGCTGGGTCCAGCATGGCCCTCTCTCACTATAGACGCAGAGCATATTTGATGTGAATTCTGGGACCCATAACAATAACCTTATTGGACGATCCTTTTGAAGTCATGAATAACATCCATCTTTGAACTGCTCTTAAAATTATTTAGAAGTTCTAGAAACACAAATTGCATAGGGGTTAGACTCCACTGCTAAGATAAAGAAATGTCATGGCCAGTTCAGTACAGGTGAATCATTTATCCTAAAAATAAGAATGCTTCTTTTATGTTGTCCAACTCTTCAAATAAGAAAAAGGAAAATAGCAAATTCCAAGTAATGACACCAATCAGATCACTTTGGTTATATCAGCACAAATACCTCCTGAGATTGCAGGTTTATGCCACTACTCTTAGCTTGTGTTTTGAGACAGAATCTCACCAACATTTTTCTTTTGGCCTAGGCTGGCCTTGAACTTCAACCCCTCCCCCCATCTTCACCACCTAAATTGCTAGGACTATGGATATGAAACATCACAGTGGGTCCTGAGTCATTTTTCAAAGCACATGGTAAGGGATTAGCTGTGTGATGTTTGTGTCCCGATTACTCACCATGGACCATGGTCTCATTAAATCAGTTAATGATGACAACAGCTATGGTACCACTATGATCCTTACAACAGCATCCTTTATCAACAGGTCCTCTATAGTGCCAGTGGCTTCTTAGCTAAAAATAGGGACACTCTTCCAACCAACATTGTACTCCTTTTGAGATCCTCAGAAAACAGTGTGATCCAGCAGCTTGTCAGCCACCCTCTGACCAAAACAGGTAAGGCAATCTCCTTTAACTGAAGAAGGGTCCTCAGAGCCCCATCAAATGGTAGTTCTCTCTCTAATTTCCATGGCCAGAATCCTCAATTCATTGTCTCCTTTTCAACCCACTAAACATTCATGTATTCATAACCTAGATGGATATGAATATTAATGCCCCAGATCATCTGAGAACAATATCAAAATGAATATGAAGCATCTGGGTCATCATTAATGAAAAGTGATTGAGGCACTCACTAGAAAACATGGTAGTCTCCAAGCTAGCATGGAGCAACTCTCTAAAAGAAATTCATCCTTCTCAAAAGACTTCAGATTTACCTGCTGTTTTCCTGGCATGACCGACCTTTAGAGAATCCCTCACGATTCTGAGCACTTAGTTGGCATTTTCATTGGTGAAAACATTAACATGATTACAATACATGATTGCTGGGTGTTGGTGCCTCAAGCCTATAATCCTAGATACTCAGGAGGTTGAGATCTGAGGGTCACAGTTCATAGCCAGCCCAGACTGGAAAGTCTGAGAGGTTCTTAGATTCAATTAACCAGCAGAAAACCAGAAGTAGAGCTGTGGCTCAAAGTGAGCAGAAAAGCTTAGGGACAGCACCCCCAGCCCTGAGTTCAAGCCCCATGACTGATTAAAAAAAAAATCACACCACTGTTTCATCCCACTGTAACCAGCCTGTCCTTTACATTGAAAAATATAGTTTGGGCAGATTTTTTTTTCTGGAGTTTAAACTGCTCTCCGCACTCTCTAAAATAATTTTAATGAGGTATAAATGAAACATGTAAGCAGTAAAATTTAATGGCTTTCACATAGGTCAGCTGCTTTTAGAGATGGGATGGTGCGACATTAAATGTTCAGCATGTCCTGCTGGTATGTTGGGAATTGGCTCAGAAGCCCGAGTTCTTTTGTTTTTTATAGGGTCCCTTGCCTACACAGCTTCAAAGATGGACTCTAGATCTGCTGTTCACCAAAAAGAAAATGTACCACAGTTACCTGATGCTGTAGAACCATGGTACAGTAATACAGATGTGGATGTATCTGTGGTACAGATGCTGTGATCTTTTTTTTTCAGAGTTTTGTTCATCAGATCAGTGATTCAAGCAAAGTTGATGTATTTTCTGAAATTAGGATCTTTGCTGATTTTAGTCCCTATTGATCACAGTGGATTAATTTAAAATGGGCATGATGGCATACACTTATAATCTCAGCTGCTCAAGAGGTGGAGATCAAGAAGATTGCAGTTTGAGGGTGGCCAGAACAAAAACCATACAAGATCTCACCTCACACCTGTCATGCCTTCTATGTGGGAGTTATAAATAGTAGAGTCATAGTCCAGGACAACCTACACAAAATTATAAGGCCCTATTCTAAAGCATAATGAAAGCAAAAATGTCTGGAGGTTCTGGCTCAAGTGATAGAATGCCTATTGAGCAAGTGGAAGGCCCTGAGTTAAAACCCCAGCACCACCAAACAAAAACAAGCTAAAAGATTTTTTATTTATTTTCTTATCAAATAATTGGATGACTGGTATCTAAATTTTGTCAAAGTGAAATTCTTAGTATTTTACTAAGTTCCCTCTGCTCTTTTAGTTTGCAGAAAAACTTCAAATTTGAATTATATGCTTAATGTGAAGTAGTGGGTCTAGTGTCACTAATGTTCCTAGCATGGCATATTTAGCATCCTTCTGAAAGTCTGTGATAATTTCTCCCAATTAAAGTCTTTATCCTACAACCTGCTCTGATAACCAACAATAAATAAATAAATAAAATTCCTGAAGCTGGCTCTCAGGGAAAAAAAAAATCTGTCTTTAACTCTGTACATCTTTGAAAAGTGACCAGAGCAGTGGGTAGCTTTAGCCCAGCATGAAAATCATTACACACCCACCTCAGCCCTTCTTCCAGAATAAGGAAGGAAAGGAAAGGATGAAGATCAGAGGACCTGCCAGTTATATTCCAAACAGAGTCCCTTCCTGCCACATCATCTCTGATCCAGCCATTTATAACAATTAAGATAGAAAAGATTTGTCAACAACCTTTAGCTCCTGGCTATTCCCTCAGAGAAGGAATGAGATGAAAAATAATCTTTCTGAACTTGGGAGATATTTTTTTGAATATTACTATTGAGCAATATACACCTGGATTGGGGTGGGGGCGGATCAACCAGGCATATACACTTTACCAGAGTTCTGTGAGATAGTCATCACTATCCACATATGATGGTTTCAGCCACAGATCAAGAACTAAGTAACAGATCCAGCGGTAATACAACTATGGCAGGTGTAATTCAAACCCACATCTTTCTGCCTTCCAACCCTATGGTTTTGGTGGTGGACATTTGTGTGGTCTCTCAAATGAAGCACCCATTTCTGAATGTTGAGTTGAATATACCCATTGCCCTCAGCCACACTTGATTTGCACCCCATGTAAAATCATAATATTTTGCAAGATTTTTGTAAAGCTTAAACTGAGTTAAAGAAAAAAATAAATTCAGGTGTCATGTAACACAAAAGAACAAGAAGCAAGTTGCTCCTTTTATGATAGTCTGCTCATCTCTTTTCCCCATGGACAGGAAATTCAACTCTTACCACTGCTTTTTCTATTTTCCAAGCTAAAGAGATTTTCTTATGAATATAAGAATTTTTGTAAATTTTCACATAATATTACCTTGTCACTATCTCAATAAGAAGATATCCAAGCATCTGAGCCTAACTATTCTGGATTGACAGTGGTTATCTTAAGTAAATGAGGAAAATCATCTAGCCATTAAAGATAATTTTATCTAACATCCTATAGGTAATCTGCCACTTTCTAAAACTAAAAATGCAATAAACTATCAAATGAAGACTTTGGAAAAGTCAATGAACCATACAAAGGTAAGAAAATGAACTTCTTATCATGATAAGTCTAGAATCTAACCCTGGGCAAAATTGGCACGCTCTTAAAAGTAAACTGCTTCTCCTGAGTTTTTTTCTTGTTGAGCTCTTCTTTGTATTTAAATAGATATTTGTTATGTTCACATTACTACTAGTGGTTAAAACAATCATGCATTTCTGCTACATTCCTAACTCTTCTAAGCTAATTGTAAATGTTACATCATGACTAAGATTTTTTTTTTAATGTTCATATTGTACACAAGGACAATCAAGAGCACCAGTGCGGAGCCAGGCACCGTTGGTTTATGCCTGTAATCCCAGCTACTGAGATGCCTGAGGCTGAGGATTCTGATTAGAAGGCTGCCTAGGCAGTAAAGCCCCTGAGGCTTTTCTCGCCAATTAAGCACCACAAAAGCTGGTTAGAGCAGCAGTAGTTAGAGCACTAGCCTTGAGCAAATAAATAAATAAAGCTTAGAGACAGTGCCCAGGCCCTAAGTTCAAGCCCAACACTGACACCAAAAACAAACAAACAAACAGAAAACCAATGCAACTAATAAAACAATTAAGCAATTACCCTAAGGACAGATCAAACACACATTTGGCTTTATGTATTTTAGTGGATAGACTCAAATAGCCTCAAGGAAAATGTTAAGCACTACATGTCTGTCCTAAAGTTTTCAGGGCCTGAGGCCTCACTATCTTCCTTGGTCTCCTTAGGGTGAAACGGAAGAAGCCACACATCATGCCTGCGAAACAACCAACATGAAAACACAAACAGTTGCATCGTACTTTAGAGTAAGCTATTAAATTATGATGTGCTGTGCTTTGGGGTAAAATCATTCTAAATGAGTTACAGATCAAAAGCTAGTAACAAATACCACTGTGCTGTTAGCAAAAGAGAATGTTAATTGTAGCCCGTTCCCTGTGCGTTACATACAGGATCGATTAGAATGCACTGCCAAACATCTATGGATTGATTTGTCTTGATATTTTGCTCATAAAAGCACTGTGTCCCATGGTAATATTAACAGAAGTCAGCCTCCATTCAAATTTGTTCCACAGTTCCAAATGCATTTTCACTAAACTAAATCCTAAGGGGATCTTTAATGCGTCGGTGATAGCTACCAGCTCTCTTTCCCTTCCTGAATGATTTTTAGGCTAGGTGTGGGAGTTAAGGTTGAGCATCCATCACTCCTTTGTACCTCTTTTCACACCCTCAGGAGACAGATAGAAGGCAATATAAGAACAAGGAGGAGGGCTGGGAATATGGCCTAGTGGTAGAGTGCTTGCCTCATCTGCATGAAGCCCTGGGTTCAATTACTCAGCACCACATATATAGAAAAGGCCAGAAGTGGCGCTGTGGCTCAAGTGGTAGAGTGCTAGCCTTGAGCATAAAGTAGCCAGGGACAGTGCTCAGGCCCTGAGTTCAAGCCCTAGCACTGGCAAAAAAAAAAAAAAAAAAAAAAAAAGAACGGAGAGGAAAGGCAGTCATCAGAGATACAGTAACACAAAGGGAACCACACAGCATAGGACCAAAGCAACTTTAGTGCCTCAGTCAGGATGGGAGATGACCCTCTTTAGGGATTGGTCTGAGTTCTTGTTTACTTCTTTAATAAAATTATATTGGCCAGGAAATGAAAATGAAGAAAATCCCACCAACTACTTGGTAGTTGTCATTAATATAATTTAAAAGGGTGAGAGAATACACTTACTGTATGATAATCAATGACCATATCCAGTACTCTGTAGAATTATTAATTACTTTTTAAATGATGTGGATGGTTATGTCAAATACTCTATAAACTCTAAGCTCATAGAGTATGCTCAGTTTTCCTTGTGTACTGCTTACACACACACACACACACACACACACACACACACACATCCTGTATTGGTGGCTGATACATTTTTTTTTAATAGCTGGAGGCAGTGCAGAGAATTCCCTGAAAGAATTTACAGCCAGATTATTTGGGGGAGGGGGGGTTGTTTTGTTTTTGTTTTTATGCCAGTACTGGGGCTTGAACTCAGAACTGGCTCTGTCCCTGAGCTATTTTTCCTCAAGGATAGCATTCTACCACTTGAGCCAAAGTTCCAGTTCCAGATTATTTTTGGTGGTGGTTGTTAATTGTAGAGAAGAGTCTCATGAACTTTCCTGCCCAGGCTGGATTTGAACTGCAATCTTCCCATCTCAGCCTCTTGAGTAGCTAGAATTACAGGTGTGAGCCTCCATCAACACTCACCCAGCTTCTTTACTTGCTGTGAGTTATCCAAACCATTATCACACCACTGTTGGTGATGATGATGTCACCACTGTTGGTAATACAAGACAGTGTATGTTTGAGCCAGAGAAATTCATGAAATCATTTTAATCCCCAAGTGAAAGTTAATCATGATAGAAGACAATTTAATGTGCAATGTGTGTGCAGATGAGAAGCAACATAGGTCACAGCTTCAGTCCCTGAGAAAATCCAAATTCAGTGCCTAAATCGCAGTAAGATCCAAAAGAAAGCTGTATCAGCTTTGGATCTCCAATGCCTGGCAGGTGTTTGCATGAATAAAGGAATGGTGACTGATGAGGACTCAAAGACAGATGTGATGACCAGGGTCTCCAGAAGGGGCCGACCCCCAGCTGTTTAAAAGATCACATCTGAGTCTCATTCAAGTGCTTCACTGTCCCCTTTCAGGATTTGCTTTAGGTTGGCTTTGTGACTGTAGATTTCAGCTTTGCCAACCATAAAAGAGGTGTGGTCCTCAACAGTTATGTGTAACTTGCCAATCTATTGGGCCTGGGTCTTTGAGATACTAGTCTGTGGGATTCTACTTCTAATGAGCTACAAAAGCAAGACAGTGGGCTTTTTCAAGTTTCCCAGAAATCAGCTACTGTTTTTATAAGGTGCTGGTGCAGAACACAGTTTTGATATCTATGTTAATAAAAAAAAAAGCTCTTAAAATAAATAAGATAATGATCAAACTAGAGCATACAGAATACTTGAGTGGCTATCAACTTTCTTCTTTCTATTATTTATGTCCAACATATTAAGCTAACTTCTCTTTATTTTAAGCCAGGAGATGAGTCTGATAGTGTTTACTTGTATACTTTCTCTGAAAGGGGAGTTGGAGAAGGAAATTTGTATGTAAACTAAATTAACCAGATTGTGTGCCTAAATATTGTAATACAGCAAATTTTGCCTGAGAGGATATAATTATAAGCGACATCAGAAATAACTTTACCTGATATTTAAAATTTTCCTAAGAGTTTTATAGGAGTGTTTTTAATAGACAAGTTCCAAGTCAACCCTTGGACATTTTATAAGTTAAACTGTAATTTTTCAAATGTACTGTAAGAAAAACTTCCATTTAATTGGATTTCCCTCCATTTGAAACAACTACATTTTAAATCTTAGCCTTGTACATTTTTCTTTGCTACATTAGGAAATTTATCTATTTCTCTATTTATTTATTGCCAATCATAGTATTCTTTGATGGATTTGTTGTCTAAAATGGTAGTGGGCCAACCTCATTTTGTCCGCTGCATCAAACCCAATAATGAACGTCAGGCAAGAAAATATGACAGAGAGAAAGTTTTGCTACAGCTTCGCTGCACAGGCATTCTAGAAACCGCAAGAATCCGAAGGCTGGGATATTCTCATCGGATACTATTTGCTAACTTTATAAAGCGGTATGTGGATTTCTTTATTTAAGCTTTTGTTATACCATGTCTATAAAAATCTCCAGTTGTTTTGAGAAGGGGAAACGAAGGAGAGGAGCATGATAGACGAGGGTGAGACAAATTGGAATACACTGTACACGTGTATGAAATCCTCCACTATGTAACTAAAGTGAGTTAACTCAGATTCTTAAGAACAATTATAGGAAGCAAGCTGAGGCAGGAATTATTTGGGTGGTCTAGGTGACTTAAAATTATGAAAAGAGCCAGGCACCAGTGGCTCATGCTTGTAAGCCTAGCTCCCCCAGAGGATGAGATCTGAGGATTGTGGTTCAAAGCCAGCCCGGGCAGGAAAGTCCGTGTAAGACTCTTGCCTCCAATTAACCACCAGAAAACCGAAAGTGGCACTGTGGCTCAAGTGGTAGAGCGCTAGCCTTGAGCTGAAGCGCTCAAGGACAGCGCCCAGGCCCAGAGTTCAAGCCCCGTAACTGACAAATATATATGAAAAAAGCATCTTCAATTCCAGGCTAATTTCATAATTTCAGCTGTCACCATGGTTTTACAGCATGGACCATAAGGAGAGTTGAATGTGTTGATGTACTATAGTTGGAAGTAACTAACTTATTTAGAAAGTCAGAAGCGATCATATATTCTTGAAATTCAAAGGAACTATTACAAATAGCAAATTACTACACGATAATAGAAGAGGAAGGAGAAAATCTATGTGTGTACAAAACACAGGGATTGCTGTTCTGGAGTTTCAGAAACAAAAGGCTAAGCTCTTTACTCTCACTCATTTGAAAGCACTCGTGCAAATTGGCTTGAACTATTAGGAAGGTAAGATGATTTGTGAAGGTTGTATAGGGGTGTAAATAGGACTTAAGTAATTCTCCTCTGTCCTGCCTTAGCATTAACTAACCCTTTTCATAGGGTGAAAATTTCCTCTTGCCTTTTGTCTATCCCCTTATAAACTCTGTTTTGTGATAAGAAAGTAATGTTAAGAGAAGATGTGCAATATCAACCTACTTTGCACAAGACACTAAGGTATGTGAAGCCAAATTGCTAACACTCTAACAAATACCTTAGGTTAGCCAACTTAGGGAAAAGAGCTGGGCATGGGTGGCTCATACCTGTAATCCCAGCTACTCTGGAGGCTGAGAGCTGAGGATTGTGGTTTAAAGCCAGCCTGGGCAGGAAAGTCTAAGAGACTTTTATGTCCAATAAATCACTCAAAAAAAGCCAGAAGTGGCGCTGTGGCTCAAGCGGTAGAGCGCTAGCGTTGAGCAAAAGACACTCAGGGACAGTACTGAGGGCCCTGAGTTCAAGCCCATTGATGGACATAAGAAAAGAGAGAGAGAGGGAGGGGGGGAAAGGGGGAAGAGGAAGGGAGAGAGAGTGTGTGTGTGTGTGTGTGTGTGTGTTTAGCACACAGTTTTGAAGTTCCAGTCCATGATTGGTTGGCCCTATTGCTTTGGGGGCTATGATAATACATCCTGTTATGTAACAGAACAAAACCACTCCCCTCTCAGGATCCAGGGAGCAATGAGAAGAAGAAAAGGAAAGGGCTCCATTCGGATATCCTGTTCAAGGGCACAGCCCCAATGACCTGAACACCTCCCACTAGGTCCTACCTCTTAAAGGTTCCACCACCTCCCAATGGTACCACTCAATGGAAGAAATCTTCAACACATGTGTGGTTGAGGAACACTGAAGATCTAAACCATAGCCTGGCGTTGTTACTGTAGTTATTTCAGATGGACTCTTAAACTAAGAATCTATGGGGAAACTCTCATTTCCACTAGGTACCCATGCACAACGGCTTGGCTCTCAGAGTTGGAATATAAGCAAGAGCTTATTGATACAGGATAGTGGAATAAATAAGTACATCGAAGTCAGCAAACCTAGGTTTGAAGCTCATTCAAAGTTCTTCAATTTCTATACCTTTCAAGCTTTATTTTCCATAACTTGAAAATAAAAATGGTAATAAATAATATCCATTTTTCATCCATCTATGAGCACTGAGATAATATGTGAGATCATAGATGAAGTTTATGGATAGAAACAAATGTCATAAAAGTGCTACTTAAGCCAGATGCGGATGGCTTGTGCCTGTATTCCTAGCCACTCAAGAAGCTGAGATCTGAGGATCACAGTTCAAAGTTCAAAGGCAGAAAAGTGTATGAGATTCTTATCTCCAATTAATCACTGAGAGAGCTGTAAATGGTGCTATGGCTCAAGTGTTAGAGCTCTAGCCTTGAGCAAAAGGAGCTCAGGGACAGGACCCAGGCCCAGAATTCAAGCCCCAGGACCAAAAAAAAAGTGCTACATAAGAAATTAGTGTGATTTGTCCAAAGCTTACAAAGGTGAAGGCTGCAGCCCATCTGTCCTGCATTTCACTGTCCAATTTCAAAACCTACCAATACTTGCCGGTTTCTTCCCACTGGGCATCAGATTAATCTCACCCCAAGACACCAAGTAAAAGTAAGGGACTATTGAAAAGTACAAATCTGTCTTTTTGCACAAGACTTTGAAAGGACAAACTGGCTTTTGTTCTTTTCATTCTCCTCCTTCCCAATAAATGCTGTCATTCTGCTTGATGTCCTCATGGCTTTTTTCTCTTTCTCTCAAAGACTGATGGGTTAAAGCAAGAGTGAAAACTCCAGTGATACACAAAGTATTCCTCAAAGAAAAACAGTGTTGGACAATGTGTATTGAGTGGTAGGGAGGTTAGGGAGAGCTAAACCCCTTCACCCAGTTTTAAGGTCAGTTTTTAGTGTTTATGAGAAAGTAAGAATAAAAAAATAAAACGTCTTCCTCTACTTCTGTCTCTGAAATCCTTCTGCTTTTAATGCTCACCAAAATAAAAAGGGGGGAGAGGGGTACCTTTAACTTTTAAAGTTGGTAGTTTTGTTCATGAGTTTATTTTTTTTGTCTCTGTTTTGGTTTTGTAGGACAATTTTTGTGGGGGAATTTCTGCATTGGAAAACTAATCACAATAGTGAAAATAACTTTCACATTGATATAAATAGGTTGATCTAGTAATCTTAAGTTTGTATCCATCAGGAATTGGTCTATACTAGACTAGACCAAAGGAATCCTTGCATTCAATCTGTCAGTCTTGGGCTGGGAATGTAACTCAGTGACACGGTGAATACTTTCCTAGCAAGCATGAGGCCATTGGTTCTATCCCTAACACCACCTACACATATACACACATAAACACACACACACACACACACACACACACACACACACACATTCAAAACATCTGGGAGCCTTCTCTCTCCAAGACTAAGTGACCACCAAACTCTGAAATGTTGGGCCATTGTACAATATTAACCAGAACTTTTCCCCACTTTCAGGTACTATGTTCTCTCCTACAAGTCAAGTGAAGAACCCCCATTGAGCCCAGATACCTGTGCCACCATTTTGGAAAAAGCTGGTCTTGATAATTGGGCTCTTGGAAAAACAAAAGTAAAATATTTTCATGTAATTTTCCTGGGAAAAATAATGAACAGTTATATTTGATTTGCTGAGACATTAAAAATATGTGCATTGTATTCATATTCTGTTCTTTTAGATGGTCTCAAAGATGAATTCCATCACGCTGAAATCTCATCATTCATGGCTGGAAACACATGCTTAACTTAAAATGGAGTTTTAACTTGTAAAAAAGCCTTTGCCATTCCAGTTCTGCATGATATTTGAATAGCATTTTAAATCTATTTGTATTTTTCCACTTCACCTTTCCAACTCATTAACATGGAGAGAACTATTTAATATAAGAATATTTCTAATGCTGTGCAAAAGAACTGATGACCTTTTTAAACAGATTGAATTTTAAATGAATTGTCAACAGCAGAATAGACTAAATATATTAATAGCTAGGGTCCT
Source organism: Perognathus longimembris pacificus (assembly GCF_023159225.1). Lineage (NCBI taxonomy): Eukaryota > Metazoa > Chordata > Mammalia > Rodentia > Heteromyidae > Perognathus > Perognathus longimembris. The sequence continues at coordinate 23,624,901 of NC_063178.1, read as the reverse complement.
GTAGAAATTAAAACTGAATTCAAGCAAAATCCATAACATTGAACTATTTGCCAGTGGTTCTACTTGCCAACCTTTGATTTTTCAATGGAAGCCTAAAAGAAATATGCAGATAAGGCTTACGAGGTCTCATAATCAGTCCTAAAATTTGAATTTAAGTGACTTTCTGGTTGAATTCGATAACCTCTTTGGGTGATTTTTACTAGTAAAAGAAAAGGAAAAAAGCCTTTTTATTTTCTTACAGAATGGGATAAACCTAATCTCTTTTAGATGATAACACTCTAGACATTTAGGGTTTTGTTGTTGTTTTTTTTTCTCAAGGTTCATAATGGTTTTACAGTGATCCAAAGCCAACCTTCCTTTCTCTGCAGCAGCTCTTGAGTCTGTGAAAATCTGCCTTACTTCCTCCAGCAACCACAGCTGACTCCTCAAAAGGCAGTTTCCTGTCTTCCTCATCTTTGCCTCCCCTGAAGAGGAATACACATGATCTGTGTCAGTCAGTGTTTGTTGAATGAACTAATACAACTATAATTACCCTCTGTCTTACAGATAAGTTTTTAAGATGTTTAAATTTGGAGAGTATCACTGAATTGAAAATAAGCATGCCAGGCACTAGTGGTTCATAGCTATAATCTTAGCGACTCAGGAGACTGAGATGTGAGGATCTCAGTTTGAAGCAGCCTGGGCAGCCCATGAGACTCTTATCCCCAATCACAGAAAAAGCCAGAAGTGATGCTATGGCTCAAGAGGCAGAGTGCTATCCTTGAGGAAAAAGGAGCTCAGGAACAATGTCTAGGCCCAAAGATCAAGCCCCAGAACTGGCAAAAATAATTTTTTAAGATAATCATAAAAATTAACTTAGCCAAAGATATGTGGTGCTGAATTTTTGCTAAAAGAGCTCAACATTGTCTGTACTTCTTTACATCCATCAACCCCATAAGTTACATGTTGTAAATAGGTAAAGATCCTTGCCATTCTCTACTTTCTTCTCAAAGAAAAATTTCCTTCAAACATCAAATCTTTACTCTCAGAGCCATATCCAGGCCAAAGAAGCAAAAGATGGTAGATTTCTGAAATCACAAAAGATTCAGCATTCAGCTGTTCCTTGAAGCATAGCACAGGACCACTTCATATCTGGGTGCCATAATTTGATTTCAACTTTATTTCAATTTCTTTAAGGTGTTCCTTAAATATTATCACGTGGAACAGTTGAATCTCATGCGAAAGGAAGCCATTGACAAGCTCATATTGATTCAAGCCTATGTCAGAGCATTCTTGGGTTCAAGAAGATACAAAAAGCTACAGGAGAAAAGGAAGGAAAGTGCTGTAAGGATACAGTCAGGTAATCATTCGAACATCTCACAAGGCCACCAGGCAGAATGTCTTCTTACTGGACACTGATGGCTCATGCCTGCAATCTTAGCTACTCAGAAGGCTGAGATCTGAGGATTGTGGTTCAAAGCCAGCCTAAGCAGGCAAGTCCATAAGACTCTTCTCCCCAATGAACCACCAAAGAGCTAGAAGAGGAGCTGTAGCTTGGATGAAAGACCACTAGCCTTGAGCACAAAGCCTGTAGGACAGCACCCAGGCCCTAACTTCAAACCCTAAGACTTCCCTCCCCGCCCCCCAAAAAAACAGGCATATCTTCTCAAACTTATTAAGGATCACTTTGGTTCTCATGTAGCTTTTATGTGCATTGCAGCTTAGTGGGCCTAATATTTTCTCTAAAGTAAAGCTAAATCAGACTGTTTTAATGATTGACACTTTTCATATTTAGGTGTTTTAAATTAAGCAATTTCTGTTTTAAATTTTCTCTCATAGATTAATAAAACACAATTGACCTATTATGTAGGATATGGCAAGTGATCAAATTAATTTTGATCTCAAAAATCATATTACAGTATTAGAACTCATCAGACAATAAGATTTATCCTACTCTGTTCCAAAGGTTACACTTGCCATAGTTTTGACAAGCTAATTGAATTTTATTTTGTTAAAGGGCATCCATTTCTTTCTGTTAACTCTAGGGAAATTTCTACAAACATACTTTATTTCATAAATTTTTATTAAAACGTACTTGGAGCCAGGCACCACTGCCTTACACAGGGAACCTTAGCAACTCAGCAGGCTGCAATCTGAGGATCAAGGTTCAGAGACAGCCCAAGCTGGAAAGTCCTTGTGACTCTTATTTCCAATTAACCACTAAAAAGCCTGAAGCAGAATTCTGGCTTAAGCGGTAGAGCCCTAGCCTTAAGTGAAAAAGCTGAGATGGTGTCCAGGTTCTGAGTTCAAGCCTCAGTACTGGCATATTAAAAGAAAGGGAGGAGTAGGGAAGGAAGGAATGAAGGAAGGGAGGGAGGGAGGGAGGGAGGGAGAGAGAGAGGAGGAAGGAGGGAAAGAAAGAGGGGTGGGAATATAGCTTAGCGGTAGAGCGTTTGTCTAGCATGCATGAAGCCCTGGATTTGATTCCTCAGCACCACATAAACAGAAAAAAGCAGAAGTGGCGCTGTGGCTCAAGTGGTAGAGTGCTAGCCTTGAGCAAAAAGAAGCCAGGGACAGTGCTCAGGCCCTGAGTTCAAGCCCCAGGACTTGCAAAAAGGAAAAAAAGAAAGAAAGAAAGAAAAAGAATATTTGATTTTTCTTATAAACATGCATAAATTTAAATACAGCCTCCCATGTCTTGGTACAGTACTTAACAAAAAAGTCAATTCGGACTGGGGATATGGCCTAGTGGCAAGAGTGGTCTCCTCGTATACATGAAGCCCTGGGTTCGATTCCCCAGCACCACATATATAGAAAACGGCCAGAAGTGGCACTGTGGCTCAAGTGACAGAGTGCTAGCCTTTAGCAAAAAGAAGCCAGGGACAGTGCTCAGACCCTGAGTCCAAGCCCCAGGACTGGCAAGAAAAAAAAAAAGTCAATTCAACACCCAGAGTGAAAAAAAATGTCTTCTACTTCATAACCTGATACATACACGTGCACACGCGCACACACACACGTGCGCCATTTACTCAGATATTTTCTGTTGTAGTTGATTCTGTTTCATTTTTAGGTGCTAGATTAGGTCTACACAATTTGGGTTTGTGATTTACTGACTGGGGTGTAGCCTTGAAGTGGCATTGGAGCCGCTGAGGGCGGAGAGGTTCGTGTTCCAGTCCCATTCCTGCCATCGGCTAACATTCACCATTATCTTTTTTAGAAGTTTAAGCTGTTAATGTCTCATGGTGACATCAAAATGCAACCCCTGTGATTTGGGGTCTAATCCTTTATCTACACTCCTGAAATGCATGGAAGCTGGGGTAGGAGGGTGGGGGAGGTAATAACAAATTTGGCAGGTAAAACATGTACTTGCATGAAGAGAGGTTATGTACAATCATATTCATTCCACTTAGTTGGAATGTTTGGTTTTATCTGAAGAAATATTCATGACATTGGTTGTAGGATGCTACCCTGACATTGAGAATGCTACATATATATATGTATATATTTTCATTTGCATATATATTCATCCTACACTAATGTTTTAAAATAAAGTGAAATTTTGGAAATCTGAAATATACCTGGCCCTAAGAGTAACTGGCTTGGGCTGGGGATATAGCCTAGTGGCAAGAGTGCCTGCCTCGGATACACGAGGCCCTAGGTTCGATTCCCCAGCACCACATATACAGAAAACGGCCAGAAGCGGCGCTGTGGCTCAAGTGGCAGAGTGCTAGCCTTGAGCAAGAAGAAGCCAGGGACAGTGCTCAGGCCCTGAGTCCAAGGCCCAGGACTGGCCAAAAAAAAAAAAAAAAAAAAAAGAGTAACTGGCTAAAACGTGTTCCACTTACTCTTGATAATATGTGCTTTCTCCCATGAAGAGCAGCAAATTTTTAAAAAGCAAAAATTTAAATTTGTGTGTGTGTGCACAAGCGTGTGTGTGCGCGCATGGAGGTGCGCATGGGGGTGTACCAGTACTGAGGGTTGAATTCAGAGCCTCAGGCTCTTCTAGGCGCCTTTGCTCTTACTACTTGAGCCACACCTCCACTTCTGGTAGTATTCTGGTTAACTGGAGATGACAAGGGTCCCTTGGATTTACCGGCATGGGCTCCCAACTCCCATCCCCAGATCCCAGCTTCTTAAGTAGCTAGGATTACAAACATGAATGACCATGCCTGCTATATCTAGCATTTGAATTTCATTTACTCCTCCCTTCAAGTATCCATAAAAGACATCTCAGTGATTCTGATGATGCAGCTTGCATCTAGAAGAGTCTTTTTAATGAATTGCGTTCGCTGCTGGGAGTGTGGCTCAAAAGGTTGAATATCTGCCCAACCTTTGGGCCCTGAGTTCAAGCCCTAGTGCTGCAAAAAGAAAAAGAAGCAACCTGACACAGAAAGGAATCTGTTTTTTAAAGTAAGCTCATTCATTCTATTTTGGCATCTTCAATTTTATGTTCTTCTTTGACACTGATGAGAATAAGAAATGACTTATTTCTGTTCATGTAGTAATATCCTCATATCCTCTATGCTTAATACTACTGTGGGTCTGTGTGTTTCCAGCGGCAAGAGGACATCTAGTCAGGAAACAGAAAAAAGAAATTCTTAATGAGAGAAACAGAGCAGCAACAAACATGCAAACTCACAATCAAGAATTTGACTACAAGAAAAACTTTAAAAATAAAAGGTATAATGATATTCTTTCTCCTAACTCATCACTGGGGCTGATCATGCCAGGATTCTGTTTTGCCCCACATAAACCATAGTAAGTGTAAGAGTAATCAATAGAATTAGGAAAACCATCTAGGCAAGGTGGTCATTTATGATCCTGGCACTCAAAAGACAGAATCAGGAGGGTCATGAGTTTGAGGCCAGCCTGGGCTATATAGCAAGAACCAGTCTCAAATAGAAAAAGGAAAGACAATCGAGTCCCAAATTTGATTCAAGGAAGAATCCTTCTTAATAGATTGTAAAAAGACCAAAACTCTCCTGTGACTCCTGGGCCTAGCTGAACTAGCTGGCAAAGTCCCCTCCCCCTCCCCCAAATAAGAAGGAAGAGACACCACTAGAATATCAGGTTGTGGCTTTGGAACTCTACCTAAACACCCTGGCTATGCTGCCTTCCCGAGGATTTTCTTCTTATCTGGAGGGAGGGAAAAAAAAGGTTACAGAGCAAATCTCATCTCCTTATCTTCAAGTTAAGGAGAAATCATTCACAGGAAGGATATTGGCAAACTAGCAACTGTGAAATTTGGGCCAGGGTATTAAATTACATGATCATGGACTGTGTCAAGGACACGGCTTTAATTTTAATTTTACAAGATATATCCTATGATGAATAAACTTAGTACTTATTGAAATATAGTCTATAAGCTTGGTGACATACCCTGATATGAAGGGAATTTATTTCCCCAAACATCTCAACACTATAGATATTTTCTTTGAAAAAAAAGTATTCTATTTCTTTTATTATCATGTTAGCTACACAGGAAGGATTGGATGTCATAATGATATTCCCATGCAAGATACAATGTATTCTAATCAATCCCCACTATCCTCTTCCTTACCTACCTCCCTAGTTCCTAATACAGTTTCAAGAACTTTCATTGCTCAATTTTTTTAATTTATTTTTATTTATTTATTTTTTGCCAGTCCTGGGCCTTGGACTCAAGGCCTGGGCACTGTCCCTGGCTTCTTTTTGCTCAAGGCTAGCACTCTGCCACTTGAGCCACAGCGCCACTTCTGGCCATTTTCTGCATATGTGGTGCTGGGGAATTGAACCCAGGGCCTCATGTATACGAGGCAAGCACTCTTGCCACTAGGCCATATCCCCAGCCCCCTGTTCTATTTTCATACTTGCCAAGAACTTATTTCCACCTTTGTTAGCCTCATTCCGTCTTAGTAGCATCCCCTCTCCAAAAAAAAAATCTGTTTCTCTTTCCCCTCCTCTCAAGCCCCAATTAACCAACAGCTTCCATTGAGGTTCTTTATGCTATTTTCATATATTGTTTCATAGTATCTCAAGTTTTTTAAAAGATTAAATTTGGAGAGTTCTGATGCCTCCTTAAGTAGAAATATGGTTGTTCATATGTTAGCCAGCTTCTCAGTCTCAAGTTGGAACTGGAAATCTCATGATATTCATAGCCATCCCAAGTTGTAGCAGAGAGAACATTTTGGCAAGCACTCAATGAACACAAGTTGATAAGTTTTTCCTTGGAGCATTCTTTGTTCCTCTTGCTTTACTCCCAGCGTTAGGTAGCACAAAGCTCCTGCCAAGAGAAGTAATCTGCTGTAGTCTAGTTGTTGCCCTATATTCAGATATAATATGTTTTACACAGGACATCTTTTATGAAGAAGCAAACAGAAATTGCAGTGTCTAGTAAAGGACCCATCATTCCAGCTGCAAACAATAAAGAGAATCTATCTGGAAGGAAGACTCCTACCTTCAAGACTGAAAGGGCAGCCATTCATGCTGTTAAGAGTAATGAGAAAGGATATCCAACACAGAAGAAAATCAATAACTCGTACGGGGAAGAAGCTAATCAAGAGCTATATCTAGTCAGGGATGCTTGGGTAGAAGTAAGCCCCAAAGAGAAGTATATCAAAGATCTGGAAGAGAACAGTAAGATAAGGAAAGGACAGAAAGAGGACACGGTGATCCCGAGCTGCTATCAGAGGTACACAGAAGAACGGAATTTTAAAGAATCAAAAACATCATATCTGGAAAGGAAAGGCATATCAGAAAGGCCACGCTATCCACCACTTTGTTTCACTGAGAGAGACGCTTCTTTGAGAAAAACTGTGGAACCCGCTCTTAGCCACAGTTCAGTTTCTCACAATGCAGATAGCAAGGGAAGAGAGAAGAAGACATCTGTGGTTACCCAGAATGCACTGCTGTGCAGCCAGCAGCGAGAAGAGCAGCGGCAGTACAGGATGCTAGAGGAGAGGCAGGCTGAATCCGGGATGCAGGCCCAAGAAGAAGACAACGCGGCAGTGTTCATTCAGAGCAAACCCGGGCGTTGCAGGCAAAGGCAGCAACCGATGAGTGACAGGATGTTGCCTCCCTTTCCAAATGAAAAAATTCTTACAACACCAACAGAAGTCACAAAAAGCATTCCCAACAAGCATTCCTGTTTCACAACGCAAGAGGAACCCCAAAATATCAACATAAGGAATGATGGAGCCTCAAAAGCAACTTTAGAGAAGGAAGTGCACGAACTGGCAACTTTCTCAAAACAGGTATGTAAACAAGCAAATTTCCTGACTAGCACCAATCTCTGGAAACTACCCAATAACTTGACAGATAGCTAGTGAGTAACTGATAGGTTGTTTTACCTGTGTTTAACAGACACATCTGGAGGCTTGTGCTATTCAAAGAGCCGTGAACTTTTATACCAATTCACTATGAGAATAATAGAATAAAATATGATCTAAATCTCATATAGTAAGGATATTCAAAATAAGCTCATATGCCTTACTAAAATGCTGGTATTAATAGGGGGCCAAAGTTTCTGATATCTCTGAAATCGTTTGTTACTGCTAAAAAAAAAAAAATAGGTTTTTTTAAATACCCTAAAGCCTGTACTTTTTCTCTCCTTCAAACAACTTAAGTTGAAAAGGTGTGATAAAATGTTAAAAGTAGGTATGTAGCCATAGTGAGATGGGTATTTAATGAAGACAAAAGTCTCAAGATGATAAATAGTTATGGACAATGAGTATCACAAAGGACAAATGTAAAAATAATGAGTTTTGCATATAGGCAATTCTTTTTTTCCTCCCTGCCTAAAGTTACTCATTCCAAAAATTAAATAAATAAAATAAAATCAGGGATTCAAATACAGCCTGTTCTCATCAGTCTATGCAGCTTAGACACTGAGGAGAAGTAGAAAAACCAAGCCATCTCAGAGAAATGGAGAGAAAGACTATGGGTGTGGAGACACATGTCTTGTAGCAAAAGAAGCAGCTCTGGGCTGCAATGCAGACCAGACTGAGGTAGTGAGTGAATAGATTGGGTTACAGTTAGATCCCTGAGAATTCTTTTTCCTCCTTTAATCTGACACATGACCTTCTTTTTAGATATCAAAGTTATCTGAAGAATATTTCATTCTGCAGAAAAATCTGAATGAAATGATTTTATCACAGCAACTGAAGCCATTTTATCTGGGTATCTATCACCATAAACCAATTAATAGACTGGTTTCTTCTCAACAAGACCTCTCAGGTAAAAGTCAGTAGATCTAGAAGCTTCTCAATGGGAAGGAAATTCCCAATATTTTGTCTATTAGTTCACCACCTGTATTCTGTGACAGATTTGAGATGATTGTGTTCTATCTTGGGAAGGAAAGGTCCTCATTCTATTTCTTACAAGCACAAGCACAATTTTCCAGAATGTTCCACCTATTTCCTACCTTCTCTGACATCATTCTCCTCTTGCTTTCTTCTTTTTCCTTCTCTCCCACTTTTGTACATTTTAACTAGAACTTCAGAAGAGAATAAGAAAAGCTAGGGTAGAGAGGGACTACCATGCGGGCTTAACAAGAGAAAGCAAATGTGAGATATTTCTATTTCTTGAGTCAACATTTGTCATCTTGAGTATAGAATGTGCAAGGGATAAATCTCTGTTGAGATTTACAAACCCCAGCTACACATGAAATAACATGATTAAATTGTCTTGCCAGCCTCAGTCACAATCTGTCCCCATTGAACCTGGGGAGGAATTCAGTCTTAGTAAGTATCTGCTCCCAAGTTTCCAGGACTATGCAAAGGCCCTAAGGTCTTCTATTTTACTGACAGATCAGATAGAACCTGTAGGTCCCAGTCATTTGCCTCCAAAATTACTACTGGGTACTCACCATCCCCAGATGGTCTCCACGACCCCTTCAGCTTGGGAAGCTCTGCTGCTTTTATACCCTGAAGGCAGCACTTGGATACCAGGGGGCCTGGAGTCTCACCTTGTCCACTCATGCTTCCGCTCTGCAGCCTTATCACCTCCCCACCGGCTGCCACAGAGCGCCATCACGCGAGGCCCTGCTCACCGCTGGGAGAGTCTTCTGGGAGAATCGGGTTTTCTTCTTCCTCTACTGTCATGGGATACCTGAAACCATTTCTGTTATGCATGACTTTTAGCAAAAGCAGGAAGACTGGCTGACCTCAGGCAGCTTCTGGTTTCTTCCTTGCAAAACCTTCTTTTTTTTTTTCTTTTTTTTCTGAATAATTGCTTATTTATTGTCTAAGTGATGTGCAGAGGGGTTACAGTTTCACACATAAGTCAGTGGGTACATATCTTGTACAATTTGTTGCCTCCTTTTTTTAAATTAAAATTTATTGACAAGGTGTTGTGCAAAGGGGGTACAGTTACATAATAAGGCAGTGAATACATTTCTTGTGATATCTTACACCCTCATTTTTCTTTCCCTTGTTACCTCCTCCCTCATTTCCCCCCTCTCCCTCCCCTTTTCCCTCTCCCCCCATGAGTTGTTCAGTTACTTTACACCAAATGGTTTTGTAAGTATTGCTTTGGGAGCCATTTGTTTTTTTTTATCCTTTTTCTCTTGATTTTGATATTCCCATTCCCTTCCCTAGTTCTAATACCAGTATATACAATATCCAGGGTACTCAGATGTGATTCAGTGATAGCACGGGGACAACCATAGGCAGGGAATACAAGAGGATCATCAACAACAACAACAACAACAACAACAAAAGCTACAGTTTCACATGGCATGTTGAAAGTAATTACAACAGTGATATAACACTCATTTGCCTAATATGGAGTTCATTTCACTTAGCATCATCTTATGTGTTCATAAGGGTATAGATATTGGGCTCTTGTGATCCTCTGCTGTGACTAGCCTAAACCTGTGCTAATTATTCCCTATGAGGGAGACCATAGAGTCCATATTTCTTTGGGTCTGGCTCACTTCACTTAGTATAATTTTTTCCAAGTCCTTCCATTTCCTTACAAATGGGGCAATGTCATTCTTTCTGACAGAGGCATAAAATTCCATTGTGTATATGTACCATATTTTCCTGACCCTTTCGTCTACCGAGGGGTATCTGGGTTGGTTTCATATTTTAGCAATGACAAATTGTGCTGCAATGAACATTGTTGTGCTGGTGGCTTTAGTGTGTTCTTGTTTGTAGTCATTTGGGTAGATGCCCAAGAGTGGGGCTGCTGGGTCATAGGGCAGCTCTATGTTTAGCCTTCTGAGGAATCTCCATACCGCTTTCCAGAGTGGCTGAACCAGTTTACATTCCCACCAACAATGTAGTAGGGTTCCCTTTTTTGCCAAAAGTTCTGAGGCAAGAAAAATCCTAAGATGAGCTTGGTGGTTTGACTGATTGACATGAAAAAACAGTTACCCTACCAAGTTGTTTTTGAGCCCAAAACTGTGGTGCAGCGTGTGTGTGTGTGTGTGTGTGTGTGTGTGTGTGTGTGTGTGTGTGACAGACTGAGAGAGAGAGAGAATGTACAGTGGCTGTTAAGTACTCAAGGAAGTCCCTGGCTACTCTCCTTTTCTCTGGTTCTAGCTTGATCTACCATCAGAGCCCAAAGGCCCATTAGATTGGCTGCTTCCAGCACCTATGCCTGAAGGCAGGGCTAGGGCAGCTGGGGAGACAGGGGCTGCAGATCTCATGGCTGGCTTGGTGGCTTCTTTGGGGAGTATGGTTAGGGAGGTGCAGGTGAGAGAGGATACAGGACTCCTGTTACCTGCTTCTCCTATTCCACAGAGGGAAAAGAAAGGTGGAAGTGGGAGCAGCATCCTAGGAAGGAAGTGGAGAAAGTGGAAGTGTGCTACCTGGCTACCATTTTTTAAGTTCTCTGGATACAGGGAAAGATTCCGCGGAAAGCTATGCAGGTGGAGTACAGAGCATATTAAGTAGGAAAAGAGCCAGGCTAGTTTGATGCGCACAGACAACCTGTCCAGTGGGCAGGGACATTGGGAGCTAAGAGCCTCAGAAGCCAAGGGAAGAGGCTTTAGAGGATATTGTACAGATAGTGCTCAGGGAGAAGTGAGAAGAGTACTATAAAATAGCCATGGAAGTTCTGGTTAACAGTTGCTTACTGAGTGAAGTAGCAGAACAGATGCAGATAGAAAGGGATGCACAGGGGCTGGGGATATGGCCTAGTGGCAAGAGAGCTTGCCTCGTATACATGAAGCCCTGGGTTTGACTCCCCAGCACCACATATATAGAAAACGGCTAGAAGTGGTGCTGTGGCTCAAGTGGCAGAGTGCTAGCTTTGAGCAAAAGGAAGCCAGGGACGGTGCTCAGGCCCTGAGTCCAAGGCCCAGGACTGGCAAAAATAATAATAATAATAATAAATAATAATAAAATAATAATAATTTTTTAAAAAAGAAAGGGATGCACAGATAACCACTAGGCTGTTGTTGGAGAGATTTCTCCCCAACATAGGAATGTGATATTCATATATGTTAATGATCGATGTCTGTTTCAAAAGGATTTCTGTGTGTGTGTATGTGTGTGTGTGCACAAGTGTACACTAGTATTAAGGCTTAAACTCAGGGCCTGTCCACTATACCTTAGCTTTTTTACTCAAGGCTAGTGATCTGCCACTTGAGCCACAGTTCTAATTTTATTTATAAAATAGCCTTCCCTTGCCATTCTCCTGTCTGTGTTTAAACTAAGAATTCCCAGTACTGGTCCCTGGCCCTCTAGTGATTTTCCCCACTGTTTTATTTGCACACTTGCAGGCATCACAAGCTTTACAAAGGAATTCAAGTGCACTGTTGTTCAAAGGGAGAGAGTAGCAGAACCTCAGCCTCCATTTGATAATTCTCAAAAACATTTCATTCAAAATTAACTATGTAGTTAAATAAAATAGTTTCACTAACTAAGCAGCAGAGCTAAAATAAAGAGGATACAAACAAGACTTCTATATTATTTGGGAATTTCTAGCTCACAAAAGAAAATGGCAAAGAAGAGCTTCTGAGAAGCATAGTTATTCAAAAGGAAAAGATGGGGGGGGGGCTGGGAATATGGACTAATGGTAGAGTGCTTGCCTCGTATACATGAAGCCCTAGGTTCTATTCCTCAGCACCACATATATAGAAAAAGCCGCAAGTGGCGCTGTGACACAAATGGTAGAGTGCGAGCCTTGAGCAAAAAGAAGCCAGGGACAGTGCTCAGGCCCTGAGTTCAAGCCCAGGACTGGCAAAAAAAAAAAAAAAGGAAAAGATAGGATTGTGAAAGAATTGTGAGACAATGTAAATTTTGCTTTACAAATGAAAAGACTATACCAACATAATAATGACTTTATGTAGCAATGGAATTTAATTAGGATATATAGATATTCTTTTCTATAAAATTTATAGTGATAAAAGACATCATTGGAAATATCAGCAAAATGATCTTGAAATAAAGCAAGCAAGACAACCACAGGGAGACAAGAAAGAAAGTATATGTGATGGAATGATACATTGTGTGTCTGGATGGGAAGATTATGTATTACCAGAATGACTGTTCCAGAACTTTTTTTTTTTTTTTTTTTACCAGTCCTGGGCCTTGGACTCAGGGCCTGAGCACTGTCCCTGGCTTCTTTTTACTCAAGGCTGGCACTCTGCCACTTGAGCCACAGCACCACTTCTGGCCATTTTCTATATATGTGGTGCTGGGGAATCGAACCCAGGGCTTCATGTATACAAGGCAAGCACTCTTGCCACTAGGCCATATTCCCAGCCCCTCAGAACTAATTTTTAATTGCATTAGGAAAATTTCTATGAAAGTTTCTTTGGAACTTAAAAAGATATCTCCCTAAAGCTTATTTCTAGCTGGGTGCCTATAGCTCACCCCTGTAATCCTAGCTACTTAGGAGGCTGAGATCTGAGGACCTCAGTTCAAAGCCAGCCAGGCAGGAAAGTCCATGAGACTCCTATCTCCAATTAATTACCAGAAAACTGGAAGTAGCACTGTGGCTCAAAGTGGTAGAGTGTTGGCTTTGAATGAAAAGCTCAAGGACAGAGCCTGGGTCCTGAGTTCAAGCCCCATAGCTGACCAAAAAAAAAAAAAGATTATATGTAAATTTCATAGAAGAGAAAAATTAAACTCTAAAAGAAAATTTTCCCTACTTGATTTCTAAATGATTATATAATAACTTACATCCTGCCGCTTTTCAAATCATAGATTCATAGAACAGAGTAGCCTTAAAATTGACCTGAAGGGGCTGGGAATATGGCCTAGTGGTAAAGTGCTTGCCTTATATACATGAAGCCCTGGGTTCAATTCTTCAGCACCAAAAAAAAGCCGGAAGTGGCACTGTGGCTCAAGTGGCAGAGTGCTAGCCTTGAGCAAAAAGAAGCCAGGGACAGTGCTCAGGCTGAGTCCAACAACCCAGGGCTAACAACAACAAAAAATGACCTGAATATTTATAATAACATACAAAAAGATACATCAGAAACCAATAATAAAGGTATGGATAATGCTTAAAGTTTTCCTCAAATTTGGGGAAGAAGATAATAATATAAAATTTTTAATTTAATTATATTGTCAAGGTCATGTACAGAGGGGTTACAGTTGCATGCATAAAGTAGTGAGGACATATCTTGTCCAGCATTGTTACACACTCCCTCCTTTTTCTCCCACTTTCCCTCTCCCAAATAATATAGGTTCTTATGCTAAGTACTGAATACTTGCCAGATACACTAATCACTTAAGAAAAACAACAGGTTCTATGAACTGAATATCCCACAATCTCTGTTTAGTAAAAAAAAAACAAAGTGTAAGAAGTAATAAAAGGAATTATAAGAAGAAAAAAACTGGATGACTTAGATACCATAAAAGCATGATTAGCCTGGCACTGGTTGGTTCATGCTTTTAATCCTAGCTACTCAGGAGGCTGAGATCTGAGGTTCACACTTACAAGCCAGACCAGGGAGAAAAAGCCATGAGACTCTTATCTCCAATTAACGACCAAAAAGCACTATTAGATTTAAAAGTCATCTTTAAAAAGTTGAAGTAAATTGGTTAGAATATTTGGGAGAATGTACAAAAGATTAGCTTGAATAAAAATACTAAGAAAAAATATTAACAAGTTTGACAAGAACTGTACTCACGGGCTGGGGATATAGCCTAGTGGCAAGAGTGCCTGCCTCGGATACACGAGGTCCTAGGTTCGATTCCCCAGCACCACATATACAGAAAACGGCCAGAAGCGGCGCTGTGGCTCAAGAGGCAGAGTGCTAGCCTTGAGTGGGAAGAAGCCAGGGACAGTGCTCAGGCCTTGAGTCCAAGGCCCAGGACTGGCCAAAAAAAAAAAAAAAAAAAAAAAAAAAAAAAAAGAACTGTACTCACTACCTTATGTATATAACTGTAACCCCTCTGTACATCACCTTGACAATGAAATTAAATTTTAAAACAAATAAATAAATAAATTCAAAAAATATTAACACTCCCACTGGAACAATGGGCATAAGTCAATTTTTTCACAGATGAAAAATAAGCATATTTTTAAATTAAAGTGAAAAATACTAAAACTAAGTATAAAAATACTAAAACTGGTCACTACTTTTCAGTTATCTAAGTAGTAACTTAGAAAAAATAGACAATAAATAATCAATATTTTGAAAAGTGATATAGCAACACTTTCTTTAAAAACTCAATGAAATAGTTGATATCATTGATTCACTTATGAGAATATAGACTAAGGAAGTAATCAGAGCTGCAGAAGAAAATGTATATTCTTGTTAAGAAACAAAATTATGAGCTGATTGATGAATAAGTAATGACACTTTCAAAGATGAAATATTAACAGTCCTTACAATTCATATTTTAGAGAACAACCTTGCCAAACTACTAGCTAATCTAACCTCAGGATAAAATATGGCCAAAGGGTGGGAATCAGAAACTTGTAAATAAATTGCCAGGTGCCAGGGGCTCACACTTGTAATCCTAGCTACTCGAGAGATCTAGCTATTGAAATCTGAGGATCGAAGTTCGAGGCTAGCCCAGGCCAAAAAAAAAAAAAATCCATGAGATTCTTATCTCCAATTAACCACCAAAAAGTCAGAAGTGGAGCTGTGGCTCAAGTGGTAGATTTATATCTTTGAGGAAAAGAAAAGAAAGGATGGAAGGAGGGAGGGAGGGAGGGCTATAAATAAGTGAGCTAAGTCTTCCCACAGGAAAGGTGGCTCAGGACAATAATTCTAGAAAAGCTGAGTACAACATACTCACTCCACACATCAAGTAACTTCACTTTCAAGTGAAATTAAGATTCTGCATGATATTAATGCAACCCAGCACAGAGATTCCATAATCCCTTGTGAGAACATGAGTAACATTTCCAGGTATGTCACCTTTGCTGCCAGACTATCTCATACCACCGAAAGCTAGCTTGTACTCTAATGAGGAATAATGACTTTTCAGAAATACGAGTCTATTTCACTTCACCTTGAAAGGAGGCAAAAACTCATCTCTATGTTGTAAAGCAAGAGCAAAGGGGGGGGAAAACCACTAAATGGTGCATGTTACCTAAACCTAAAAAAGCAATCTAAATGTTCATAATTGGACAGTGCTCTTCTGTGTTTCTTAAAGGCCACTATAAGACAATGACTATGAACAGGAAATAAATCACTGTAAAGTACCAGTCATGGTGGTAACACATCTGTAATCTCAGCACTCGGCAGGCAGACAGAATTGCATTCAAGAGGCCAGTTGTGTCAAAAGTTAGTAAGACCTTATCTCAAAAATGAGCCAGAGCCAAGTACCAGGGCTCATTCCCCTAATCCCAACTATTCAAAGGAAAAGATGAGGAAAATCAAAATCTGAGGCCAGCCCAGCTGGGCAAAAATCAGCCATTAATGAATTAATTAAACCGTGAAGACTGTAGATGTGATTCAAGTATAGAACATTTACCTAACAAATGCACAACCTGCATTCAATCCTCAGTACTGAATATATATAATATATATTATATTACATAATATAATATATGTGGTATATAATACATGTATTTATACATTATATCATAGCATATCATTTATTCTATATATCATATTCTATGATATGATTTATTTATATAATATACATTTCAAATCATTTTATTAACCTTCTTGTCTTTAGGAAAAATAAGGTTTACCACAGGTTTTTCTTCCAAATTTTTTTCAGGTATTTTAAGGTCAATATTAGTATGAAAACTAGCCAAGATGTAAGTAGGGGCCTTGAGTGCCGTTACTGGGATTCCCTTGTTCTCTGTGCAAATAAACACCTGTTATTCCGTAGTTTGACTGCACCTGCAGTGATGCGATATCACGTACAGATGTAGCACACCTTCAGCACGTCGGCCTCAGCGCCTCCCACAGAGAGGACCACGCCCACACTACGCATTCATTGTGTGCTCCCCCTGGGAAATCCGTTGCGGGGCCTTCTTTAGATGATTGCACACTTATAGGAAAGAAGGATAAAGGTACAGGTGTGGTCATACCCCCTGGCAAGACCTTTGACCTGTATTTGGGAACTATAACGAATGACCTCAACCCAACAGAAATGACAGAATTAGATGGCAAATAGTGGCCATGTCTAAGAGTCCAGTGACTGTCTGTAAGGTATGTCTGTTAGTCTTTCTATACAAAGAGGACTGCTTTCTTTGCTTTTTCTTGTGATGTTACTAAAAGAAACCTAAAAGGGAGGTAGTTGGGTGCATGTTACCTAAACATAAAAGTATAAATAAAAACCTGAAAGCTCTGTTTTTAAGGCTTTGGTGCTAAGTTAGAGAGAAGCAAAAAATGGCAAGTCCAGGTTTTAGCCAGTGCTGGGGGCATGGGGATTTTGAGGAGTCAAAATGATGTGTTGTACAGTTCAGAAAAGGGCCAGAGCTGTAGCCACTTACTGAGGGCAGAGAAGACTGAGTCAGGTATGCTAAGCTAAAAGACACTCAGAGAAAGACAAGCACATAGCGCAAGTAAACTCAGGCCCTAGCACAGATACCATGTAGTAAAATCGAGAGACCCACCATGAGAATGGTAGCAATCTCTAGGAACAAGAGGAGTGAGGCCATGTCAGGCGGAAGAGGGGCACTTTAGAAGTGTGTTCCACCTGCTCGGACCCTGTGTACAAGTCTCTTTGGCTTTCCTAGCCTGGCTGGAGGGCACATGAGGTGAATGGGAGAAATGCAGGTTACAACCATGACGGGGTGAGTTTGCCTTTAAGATGCATAATGAAATTCTGTCCCTTCTCAGATTCCTGTAGGTCATTTTAAAGCTTGAAGGTCACAAACTGTGGGGAGAAAATGGAAATTTACAAAGACTAAAACGTTGATTTCTTCAAGAAAGAAGTTATGGCAACATAAACTCACTTCTGCTACTATCTAGTTTCGACGTATGACACTTATGCAAAACACACTCAGCAGCATGCATACTTAAGTAAAATAGCATAATTATCATTAAAGGGAGAATAATCCTGAAATTTAATTCTCTAAAGCAAATACTGGCAATGGGTTTTTAATCTTTTTTTCTCTGAATGCAAAATGTTGAGCTGTTTGTCAACTTATTATCATAAAAGATATATTTCTGATAAATCAAAACACTTTAGGAAATTATTACCAGAACTACAATATAAATAAACGTCTTACCTCCTGGCTATAACTTTTGCAAGCTAATATTTATCATGCATATCACACAGAATTGCCACAAACCTAATTTGCTAGTGCCAACATTGATAGGCTGCTGATAATTTGTGATTATAAATGTTTATGTCACTTTTGTAATTAAGGGGTTAGGATGATTAGTAGACAGGGTTTGTACTCTCCCCAAAGGCACAAAAATTTAGAGAGCCATTACAGAGCTCTCTGAATATTTGGGTGCTGATAAACTTGGGGGAAATTTGCTCTGAAAAAAAAAATCATAAACCAAAACAGTCCAAGAAAATTTTAGCAGAGCAATCAGATACTGGGGAAGGCATCCGTCAACAGTGTTTATTTCCTGGCTGTTCATCTTGCAGAGCAATATCTTCAGTGAGTACCCTCTGTTTTAGATTATTCTTTTGAAGAACAAAGTCAATAAATTAACACGCAAATTCTTACAGACATAGAAACTAACTAGAAAGTCTGAGAAGTCAATGCATTTTTATTTTTTCAGCCCTATAATTCACACATATCCACATGCACATTTATAAAGATTTTATGTTTTCTACAATTTTAGTGCACTTTTTTCCATTTCTCTTCCCCTTCCCCACCGCCCCTTCCTTCCATCTGTTGCTCCTTGTATCCTAATTGTTCTTCCCCTCCAGGAAACTTTTATAGTTTAAAAAAGACATTCACAAGAAAGGGAAGGGAAAATGAAATGTAGTTAAAGATAATTTTTTAAGGCAAATGTTTATACAGAAAGAAAAGAAAACCCAAATCTGGGCTTTCATTTTTTTTTTTTTTTTGCCAGTCCTGGGCCTTGGACTCAGGGCCTGAGCACTGTCCCTGGCTTCTTTTTGCTCAAGGCTAGCACTCTACCACCTGAGCCACAGCGCCCCTTCTGGCCGTTTTCTAGATATGTGGTGTTGGGGAATCGAACCTAGCGCTTCATGTATGCAAGGCAAGCACTTTTGCCACGAGGCCATATTCCCAGCCCTCACTTCTATTTCTTTAAGTGTGTGTGTGTGTGTGTGTGTGTGTGTGTGTGTGTGTGTGTGTGTGTGCTGGTCTTGGGGCTCGAACTCAGGACCTGGATGCTGTCTCAGCGTTTTTACTCAAAGCTGGTTAATTAGCGATAAATATCTCACAGACTTTCCTGCCTGGGCTGGAAATCCGCTTCAAATCCACATCCTCAGATCTCAGCCTCCTGAGTAGGTAGGACTATAGGTGTTAAATTACCAGTGCCTGCCCACTCCTAATTTTTACAAGTGTATATATGTGCACTTATGTCCATACAATGCATAGAGATTTATCTTTGTCTTAAGTAAGTGGGGAAATACTAGAAATTTAAGCAACACTTTTAATTTAAGCAACTCTCTTTTCTCAGTACTTTGGCCAAAAAAAATCTCTGTACATCAACTAGTATAGTTACAATTCATTGTTCTATTTATTATCTTTGAGTGGTTGCACAAAGCAGTTGCCATTCAACAAAGCAACTTATGAATATAATGCATCTTAGTCAATATCACCCCTTTCCACATTCTCACTCATCCCTTCTAACGCCCCCTTTCCACCCTTTTCTTAATTTTGTAGGATATACGTTACTATTCACTATTCTTAATGGATACATAATATTTCATTTTGGGGATTGCAGTAATTATATAACCTTTTCTCTATTTTTCTCCATTTATCTTAGTTTTTGCCACTATGAAAAATATTGCAGCAAACAGTCTGAAAATATTCTCTTATTCTGGGATTTTGATATTGTGAAGTAAATATTCACGGAATGGTAGGGTTATTGAATTGAAAGATATTTGTGGTTTGGATAACTTGCTTTCCTAAAATCCTCCCATTTCCTTCCACAATTTGTGATAATACACTTGTTCTGGCATCTTCTCCAAACATGCTATCGTTCTTCTTAATCTTTGCTCATGTGTCTGGAGAAAAATTATAACTTTTGCTAGGTTCCAGTCAGTGGCTCACATCTGCAATGCTAGCTACTCAGAAGGATGAGGCTGCAGCTCAAAACCACCCCAGGTAAGAAAAGTCTGTGAGAGTCTTGCCTCCAATTACTAGCAAAAAGCCAGAAGTAGAGGAATGGTGCAAGAAGGAGAGTGCCAAACTAGAGCAAAAAAGCTAAGTAACAGTGCCCAGACCCAGAGTTCAAACCCCAGTACTGCTACACACACCCAAACAAAAAGGAAAAGGAAATTAAAATTTTCATTTGCCCATGATGAATTTCCTCAAGTTTAACAGATGACTTGACTTCACTGTCATTAAAAACATTTACAATAGGACTGGGAATATGGCCTAGTGGCAAGAGTGCTTGCCTCCTACACATGAAGCTCTAGGTTCTATTCCCCAGCACCACATATATGGAAAACGGCCAGAAGGGGCGCTGTGGCTCAGGTGGCAGAGTGCTAGCCTTGAGCGGGAAGAAGCCAGGGAAGGTGCTCAGGCCCTGAGTCCCAAGGCCCAGGACTGGCCAAAAAAAAAAAAAAAAAAAAACATTTTCAATAAATAAAAAGGTTTCACTCAAAAAACACAGGATACGGGCTGGGGATATGGCCTAGTGGCAAGAGTGCCTGCCTCATATACATGAGGCCCTGGGTTCGATTCCCCAGCACCACATATACAGAAAATGGCCAGAAGTGGCGCTGTGGCTCAAGTGGCAGAGTGCTAGCCTTGAGCAAAAGGAAGCCAGGGACAGTGCTCAGGCCCTGAGTCCAAGCCCCAGGACTGGCAAAAAAAAAAAATTTTAAAAAAAAAAAAAAACCAAAAACACAGGATACATGGCTTGAACCCAGGACCTCAAGCATGCTGAGCAAGTGATCTGTTACTGAGGCTTTCATCTTTTGTTTTTGTTGGGAGTTCTTTTGGTCATGGGGCTTGCACTCAGGGTCTTGGCACTGTTCCTGAGCTCTTTTACTCAAGGCTTATGCTATCCCACTTAGAGCCACATTGCCACTTCCAGTTGTCTGGTGGTTAATTGGAGATACAAATTTCATAGACTTTCCTGCCTGGGCTGCCTTTGAACCATGATCCTCAGATTTCAGTAGTTAGTATTATAGGAATGAACCACCAGTGCCTGGCCAAATCTGAAAATTCTAATGGTTTGAGTTGAAGATCTAAATTTTGATGAACGAATGGGCATCTAAAATCAGACGTACCATCATTTGATCCCTAGCACGTGAGATGGTACTTTAAAGTGAAGATCACCTGTGTGATTTAATGTTTTTCTATTCGTTTTGATTCCTCTCTTCCTGCATTCTTTGAACCACTGTATCCTGATTCACATGACCACACTGTGAAGCTTCTTTTCTTCCTTGTCTCTTCTCTCTCTTAATACCCAAAGTCCCAGGACCAAAGACAACTGGAGGAAAACTTGTGGCAAAGACTCTGATAAAGGTTGTTTAGTGATCAAATACAATTTTGTCTTTGTCCCAGCTTTAGCTGGGACATTTTATGCATTTGTATGCATACATTGCATGATTGCTGTGTTTGGAATCAAATACTTGTGTGTGATCACTTTTCTTATAGATATCTCTAAAGGAAAAGAACCAAAACTATTAAGACCTCCAAGACGACCCCGGAAACCTAAAACATTAAATAATGCTGAAGACTCCACATACTATTATCTACTGCACGTAAGTGACTCGCTCAGGGGCCGCTGAGAGGCATGGTATCCTCTGAAGGCCAGTGTAGAAGCCATGGCTACGTTACGCTGCCACAGACAAAGGCCTGGCCAAACAGAGACACCTCTTACTTCCTTCTTTGCTGGCTCTTCCCCCAGATGAGTGTCTGCATTCTTCACTGTCCTCCAGCCCTCTCCGTAGTGATGCAGGCCTGTCCTGTGGCCACGTACCCAACACATCCTCCCAGCAGCTTTCTCTGAGCCTATATGCAAATATCCACCCAGAAAGGGAAGTCCATCATGGCGGAACCTTACAGAAAGGGACACTAACATAAAGGGGTGGATTATGGTGAAACTAGAAGAAAGGGAAGGAAAGGAAAAGTAGACTCTTACTGAACTAGAATGAGACCTGGTCACATTCATTGTGGTGTCAAATCCTACAATAGTCTTTAATGTTACATCCACGTCACATCTCTTAGGATTTTGTAATACAGGTTAGTATGTATCAGCCCACATGGAAGACTTGTTCATTTTATTGAGGCTGCTGGCTCCACACCAGTATGCAGCAGAAGAACTCATGGGCATCATCTTGCTAGGCTGCTCTTCCTCTCCTGTTTCTGATCACCACGGATGCTTCTATCACCCACTTGGTTTCCTGAACCAAGAGCATGGAAGTCTTCTTGATACCTACATTGCTTTCTCTACACTAGCACTTCTACATGGAACAGCTCCCTCCAGTTCCTCTTCCTTCTCAGCTGGGAGCAACCCTCCTATCTCAGACCATCATGATTTCTCACCGGTACTACTTCAGGCCCCATGGAACTGCTTCTAGTCGCATCTTTCTCAGCCTACCCTAGAAATTTCACTAAACCATACCTTTGATCCTGTTTATTTCTTCCTGTAGAGGGAAGCATAAAGTTAAGATTCCTTCCAAGAGCTTTGTTGGATCTAGGACTATTTATCAAGTTACGGCTTGTAACTGCCAGTGAGCATCTTTCTCTCGGGCTCTCAAGTCCTCTCCACTCCTAGTACTCCAATATTGCAATGCTTTAGCACATCCGCAGAGAATGTATTGGAATCCAGATAATTTGTCGGCAGAAAATGAAGCCTGCACTTAACTTCCCAGTTAGCCAAGCTTATGTGGACCTTTCTCTTCTTTCTTGAATTTTCCCAGGAAGTTCTTTCTTGAATTTTCCCAGAAGTTCCCCTCCCTCTTGGTTTTACCATCGTTCAGTCTCTGTCTCTTTCATTTCCTTTGGATAATCCCATCAGCTCTCAGGACCTCAGTTACTACTGATCTTGAAGTCTTTGTGTCTGGTATAGATTTTAATCTCCAAACTCAAATATCAAACTTCCTGACATCTTCACATGTTCTACATGAGCATACGTATTGAGATTTCTCCACGTGAGTACACACAGTCACACAGCTTTGTTAGCAATATAAGTCACATGTCATGTAAGTTAGACAGTTCAAACATACAACAAAAAGGCTTTTGGAACAACCATCAACCCAGACAATTTTGCCACATTTTCATTACCTCATACGAAGCCCTACCCATTAGCAGTCATTCTACCTTCTGTACCCTTCCCCAAACCCTACACAGTCACTGATCTCCTTTAGGTCTCAACTTTGCCACTTCTGGATGCAACATTCTGTATAGAATTCTATACTACATGGTCCTTTGTGAATTGCCAACTATTTTACAAAGTAGTAACTACTTATTCTGATTCCTCCCTCTTTCCTCCCCTCCTCATCTGCCATCAAGATCTCAGTGTTATGGATTACTGTATTGTGATTTCATTTTGTTGCTACATATTAGATATTTTTAATTCTTCTACCCTCTTTAGAAGTCAATCCAAGAGGAAAAGCGAAGACCAAGGAAGAACAGGTAATTGATATTTCTAGATTTCAAAAATGTCACCTAATTCAAGCAAAACTATGAATCCCTATGTTCAAATTAGAACTAAAAAATCATATTTGGAAACTAATGGGCTCTTACATATTTATATGGTAAATGTGTGGCTTCTTCGATGTAATTCAGAAGTTTATTTTTTGGAAATATACTGAGCCAAAACTAAGAACTCTAATATATTTAGAAGGAGTTATATATCTCAGTATAGTTTGATTAAAACCATTGGTTGGTTTTAATTAGGTGATTTGAAGATGACTGTATCCATGTACTTTCTTTGCCTGAACAACTACTTGCTTTTTGTCTTTCAACACATGGCTTTAAATCTGATGCCTTATGATTTTTATAGACTTGTAACAGCAAGATTTGTGTTTCCTACAGTGTGTCACATGTAGTTTCTTTCCATTTAAGATTTCAGTCTATTAATACTTTGCCATTTTGATATTATACCAGTGTTATAATCAAAAGTCACATCAATTAACTTCTGATATGGCTCAGAGCAAAAAGATGCTGCTTCCCATTAAGAACACAGAGGTTCTTTTTGTCTTTATTTTTTGGAGTTTGGGGGGTTTCTTGCTGTTGTTATTATTGTTGTTGTTGTTGTTCTGGTATTGGGGCTTAGGACCTGCTATCCCTTAGCTTTTAAAGTCAAGGCTAAGGTTCTACCACTTGAGCCACAGCACCACTTCTGGCTCCTTGGTAGTTAATTGGAGATTAGAATCTTACTGACATTCCTGCCCAGGCTGGCACTGAACTATGATCCTCCGATCTCAGCTTCCCAAGTAGCTAGGATTACAGGCATGCGCTACCAGCATCTTAAGAACACAAAAATTCTTAATAGAAAAATGCACAAACACAGTTTCCTGTTAATGAATCAATCGTGTCCTGGATGTCTATATATAAATTATCCAAGTCCATATATACATTATATAAGTCCATATATAAATCTTCCACTTGAGACATATTTCCCTATAAGCAGTGGAGTTCCAAAGATACCTGTTTATCTCCTGTCATGGGGCTACTCATGCTGAGCACCACAGAACTAGCCTTGGCCCAAGTGGATCCAAGGACACACTTTTGTGTGCATTGTTCTGTGTGGATATTAAAATTTAACACAGAAACCAACCTGCTAAAGGCCCAAGGATAGGAGGAGGCCTTTGCACATCTCAAGACTTATTCCATTGGTAGGTATGTGTTAGTCATGGTAAGTATTTTAAAAAGAAGAAAGCATATCTATAAACTGACTGAGTTGAAAATTAAACTAACTCTATGATATATTTATGTGTTCATTTACAGTGAGGGAAAATTATTAGATTTGGAAGATTTCTATTATAGGGAACTTTTGCCCAACCATTCTGGACAAAAGAATTC
Source organism: Perognathus longimembris pacificus (assembly GCF_023159225.1). Classification (NCBI taxonomy): domain Eukaryota; kingdom Metazoa; phylum Chordata; class Mammalia; order Rodentia; family Heteromyidae; genus Perognathus; species Perognathus longimembris. Next base: position 23,600,439 of record NC_063178.1, on the reverse strand, counting down.
TGACTCTACTTTAAGAGCACAAAAACCAGAGGAAGAACTCCAGAACCAGTGCTTCCAGGCTAATGAGAGGTAGGAATGGTAACTTGAAAGCACAGAATGTTCAACTTTATTCTCAAATTTTTATTTTGAAACAATTTCACTTCATGTGTGGACTAAGGGCAAAGCATTTTTACTAATTGGTGCATCTAACGTTTCAAAAATATTAAACTTTCAAAAGTAAAATCATTTCAGTTTCTTCAGCAAAATACAGTTTCTATCTACTTTCTCAGTATAATTATTAATAGCACCCCCATTTGCAAATATTTGTTTAGATGATAAGTTAGTTGTCCTAGAAATATACATCTAAAACCTATGTTAAGTTCTAACCAATGAATTTTAATCATTTATTGGATTCTTAATTAATGCTCATAATTTCAGAATCAGGGGTACCAGATGCCAAAATAATTTTAGAAAAGCTTCATAGAAAAAAATACGTATTTAGAGATTTGAGTTTTCACCTTGTCGCCACCTTTATGATAGGTTGCTTTTGCACTTTATTTACTGCTTTAGGGAAATTTTTTTCTTTCCTCCAAATATTCTTTATGAAGTTTTGAGCTAATAATAAGAATAGGTATATGAACAATGGGAGCAATGACAGGAAGTTGACAATTCTTTGTGCAAAACCCCCAGCTAACATCCTGTCAGCCTTGAGTACCCAGACTCCCCCTTCATCAGCCTAGAGCGGCCTCTTCATCCATCTCTTTTACACTGTGATGCGATTGTTGAGGGCAGAGGTTTTCATCCTAGAGTCTTAGATTTGAACCCTGAATTAGGCTACTTTGTATTTGAGAGCCCTAGCTCATCGTCTCTAACATCTTTAAGCTCCGAATTCAACATCCACAACAGGATTTGCTGATAACTGCTTCATTATATTATTGAAGAGGTTAAATGAAATGATAAAAGTGAGGCATCTATCAATCATAGTGGCTACTATCATCTTTATTTGCTTTTCTAGAATCTCCTTGAGCTATGACTTCCACCCCTTGTTTCCAAAAAGATGTGTTCTTCCATCTTAGAATCAAAAACTGTAACATATTGGAGCCTAAATGGGGCCCTGGTCTTACCACAAGCTCCAGATAGGAGAGCCCAGGCACCCAAAAGATGAAATGACTTGTCCAAGCTCACCTCTTAAGATAGGAACCTGAAATCAATTATTCTTCACTGGCAAGCTGCTTCGCATTTTAGCCAACACTGTCTCAGATGCAGTGTCCTCTTCTCCCTGCCAAGATAGACACACATCTGCTTTAAAAGAACAACAGCCCTGAAAACCCACCTGTTGTCCGTGTGTGTGTGTGAGAGAGAGAGAGAGAGAGAGGTGTGTGTGTGTGTGTGTGCATGTGTGTGTGTAGAATCAAAGTGCTAGCAGCTAGTACTGAGTACTGGCTTGTTCTAGGCATGCAACTGCTATCTCATTTAATCCTCGCAGCAACCTTTTGAGGCAGTGTGTAAAGTTTAATGGCTGCGTCTCCAAAGTTTAATGACTGCATCTAAACAATAAGTAATGGAGCCAGGAAACTTAAACATGAAACTTTATGAGTTTAGAGCCAATGACTTTAGCCATGATTCAATACTGGTAATTTATTTGTTTGTTAGTTTATTGTGCCAGTGCTAGGGATTGAACTCTGGGACTAGGTACTGTTCCTTAACATTTTTGCTCAAGGGTAGAACTCTACCACTTGAGCCACAGCCCCACATCAGGCTATTTATTTATTTATTCTGCTGATTAACTGGAGATAAGAGTCTCATAGACTTTCCTGCCCAGGCCAGCTTTGAACCAGGATCCTCAGATCTCATCCTCGTAAGTAAGGATTACAGGCATGAGCCATTGGTGCCTGTCTTAGTATTGCCATTTTATGTTTGTTTGTTGTTTTTTTTGGCCAGTCCTGGGTCTTGGACTCAGGGCCTGAGCACTGTCCTTGGCTTCTTTTTGCTCAAGGCTAGCACTCTGCTGCTTGAGCCACAGCGCCCCTTCTGGCCATTTTCTGTATATGTGGTGCTGGGGAATCGAACCCAGGGCCTCATGTATACGAGGCAAGCGCTCTTGCCACTAGGCCATATCCCCAGCCCAGTATTGCCATTTTATGGCGAGCCCTGTGATAAGGATTTAAGGAATGAGTGAATACAAGAGTGTATAAAGTGTGGTTCCTCACATCCAAGGGGATTGGTGCTAGAAGGAAAACACTTGGATATAACAAAAGTTAAAAGGAAACCCCAGGAAGAGATTTTGTTCTAAACTAAGGAAGATTTATGAAGACAAATCAGTCAAACGTCATGCTTGAACCTTGATAAGATCCTAGATTGGAAAAATAGGAAACAAAAACAAAAGAGAAGGAGAGTTCAGAGAAATTTAAGATTAGATGATGCCATTGTAGAAGAATGTTTGTATATATGAATATATTGTATATTTGTACTCACAACTACACCAACAGATTTATTTCACTTGGCATAGTGTCTTCCAGACTCATTTATATTGTCAAAAATGACAAGATTTCCCTTTCAAAAAAAAGTAGTATGTCATTGTGTTTAGAAGCCATGCTTTTTTTCTTAATCTGTTCACCCACTGATAAACACATTGGTTTATTCCACGTCTTTATTTTATTTGAGCTTTTATTGTAAAGATGATGTACAGAGAGGTAATGGTTACGTACGTCAGGTAATGAGTGAATGTCTTTTTGTTTGTTTTTTTTTTTTTGGCCAGTCCTGGGCCTTGGACTCAGGGCCTGAGCACTGTCCCTGGCTTCTTCCAGCTCAAGGCTAGCACTCTGCCACTTGAGCCACAGCGCCGCTTCTGGCCGTTTTCTGTATATGTGGTGCTGGGGAATCGAACCTAGGGCCTCGTGTATCCGAGGCAGGCACTCTTGCCACTAGGCTATATCCCCAGCCCAGTGAATGTCTTTTTGAACAATGTCACCTCTTCCCTCCTTTTCTCCCAGTTTTTTCTCTCCTGGCCCTCCTCCCCCACAAGTTGTGCAGTTCATTTTCAACACAGTGTCTAGTGCATTCAACATCTTAGGTGATATAAATAATGCTTCAATAAACGTGGGTGCCTCTTTGAAATATTGTTTTCAAATTTCACCAAGTAAGGAGAGTTTTTGATCATACAGAATTTCTATTTTTAATTTTTTTTAACTTACATATTGTTTTCCACAATGGCTGCACTAATTTACATTCCCAGCGACTGTGAGCAAGGGTTCCCTTCTTTCCGTATCCTCACCAACGCTTAGTGTCTTATGACTTTTTCTTAACAGTCACTGTAACCAGTGTAAGCTCGGGCCTCATCAGGCTTTTAATTTGCATTTCCCTAATGATTAATAATAATGTTTTTTCATGTGCCCATTGGCCATTTGTATGCCTTCTTTTTAGAAGCATCTTTTGGAGTCCTTTCCCTATATATATATTTTTTAAAAAAGCTATTGTTTCATTTGATATTGAATTGTTGGGGTTCTTGTACATTTTCGATATTTCTTACCATTTCTTGGGTTACCTGTTCACTGTTTGGTTTCTGTCCTGAAGCTTTTAAATTCAATATAATCCCATTTGCTCATGTTTGCCTTTGTTGTCTGTACTTTGGGGGGTCATGTACAAAAATTCATTATCTAGACCAATGTTGTGGACCTCCTTTCCAGCTATGGCCAAATCCTAGACAATCCTCACTTCCTCCTCAAGCTTGGTCCCTACCACCAGCAGTCTTGCTTGGACTGTTGCAGTATCTTTTAACAGGCCTCCCTCCTTCCCTGTGTGCAGAGAAATCCTTTGATGAGTCTTTTCTCCACTAAGAGGCCCTCAATGTTTTTGTTTAAGTTAACATCACAGCTTTGTCATGACCTCAAAGCACAAAGTTAGCCCCAGCACTTACCCTCCTGCTCTGATCCCCTGTTCCCCCCACCCCCTTGTTTATTCAAGCTACAAATGACCCCCTTGCTGGTCTTTGAACACAATCCCTACTCTGTAGCCTTGGTGCTTTTCCACTAGTTGATCTATTGTCCTGAAATGACTCTTCTCCCCCCCACCCCCACCCCCAACACATCTGTCTGCATACTAATGGAAATCAATGGTCTCTTCAATTTAGGGTAGTGTCTTTAAAGAAACATTTGAACAGTTATGAGGGGAAAGGAAATAGGAGTGCCTGTTTAGGCATCTGGAGGTGATGAGGAAAATATTGAGGTAACAAAATCAATATTTGTTTTATTGTTTGTGATCATTTCTATCTAAAGGAGGCTTGCCTTTCTGCTCTCCACCTTCTGATTTTTTATCTGTTTTTTATCTCTCATGCAACGTTACCATTTTGAAAACTTGCTGAGAATCATCGCGGATACATGTTGATTATACCTTTCTTACATGCCTGTGGTTGGTGGAACGGGGGAGCCGGAGGCACCGGCCTCCGTGGGGTGGGCGGAATGCGCTGGGGGCGCTGGCGGACTTAACCCCGGGCTCTGGGTCTCGCTTGCAGGTGCAGGGCCGCGGACACCGACCTGGAGGACCGGGAGCCCCGCGGGCCAGATGCCAACCCCTACGACTACCGGAGGCTCCTGCGCAAAACCTCCCGGCGCCAGCGCCTGGTGCAGAAGCTGTAGCCCAGCCCGAGCGGCCCCCTTTAGGCAAAAAAAGAAAAAGGGGGGAAAAAGCCCTTGACTGAGCCTGCTTTTGCTCCTTAAATGCTAGAACCAGCCTTGGGTGTTCTGAAAGACTTCTCTCCCCACAGACAGCCGCGCTGGCCTTTCACTGGCTGGCCCTCGGGGTCCCCTGGTGGGCTGATGGATAACTCGGTTCGTTTGTGGGAGGCTGCTTTTGTGGACTCCGCTGTGCCGAGCTGTTTTCCCTCTTTCTCTACTTGCTCACTCTGGGTGGCACCGAAGATTTCTTCTCTCTGGCAAACAGCTTACCCAGATCCACCATCCACCCCAGAGAGGGTGGAATCTTCCAGAACAAAGCAGAGTGGGGAAGAAAGTCCAAGATCAACTTCATCTCTAACTTGAACTTGCCCTTCCCTTGGTTATTAAGATTGCTTAATAAAGGAAGCACCCTATAAAGCCCACGGTTTGCAATGGCGGTCTGCTGGGTCCCCTTTGGCTGAGCTGAGGTTCCATTGAGTCACGGGCTGTCTCCATTCGGTGAACCCCAGTCCCTCCAGACACCTCAAACCTAGGGTCACCTAAATTGAGATGCCCGAGCTTGCCCCCCAACGAAATCTCCAAACCCCCGATGCACCGCATGCCTACTGCCCTCCCGCTTAGAAAAATTCTGGCCCTGAACAGAAATGTCAGCTTTTCCATCAGCTGCTCTGAATTTGAGTGTGTTCAGATGAAGAGAGAAGGCACTGGAAGGAGGGTCGAGGGTTTTGTGCCTGGGACAGCTGACTGCACCTTTTGCAAACATGGCTAAGCCGTTTTGGGGAACAGCCCTGGCTTGTGTGGAGGACATTCTCCAAGTCTTCTCAGCCTGGAGAGGGCGTGAAGAAGTGATTCCACCTACGGCTGAATCCACAGAAAGACCTGGCCAGGACAGAGCCTGTCCTGACAGCGGGCACTTTCTGCCCTTGTACAGGGTCCTGAGACAGAAGATTCTGGGAGACATCAACTAGGAGCAAGAGAGGCAGAGGATGAGTAACCTTGGTTTCATCTCTTCGTTTTACAACTTGAGATCTGGTTCCAGGGCAAAGCCCAGCGAGAGCAGATCTAAGCCGCAGGCCGCCTGCGCGCTTTCTGGGGATGAGTGCCCCCCCCCCCTTCGTTAGGCTTGGAGCTGAAGGGGTGGGTCACCCTGGCTTTGTGGACCCCAAGAGTAGCCAGACCGGGCCAGACACCAACCAAACCAGCTCTGCGGGGCACTTAGCTGGGGGTAGGTAGGGACGGAAGTATCTATTCCCAGAGGTGGCTCCCCTGGGGCACCCCAACCTACAGGTCCACCCGCAGCAGGTGCAGTGCCGGGAAGGTCTCCCCCGCACTCACCCTTCAGTCCTGACTTGCCACGTGGCCCTGGGACACGGGAAACCCCCGCTCCTGGCTCTTCCCACACTTGGTGGAGAGGCAACTCCCCACTCCCCAACACCCCCCCCCCCCATCTGGTGAAACTGGAAAATGGACTGTGTTTGGCTAACGGTTGTGGTATTTTTGTTTTCTTTGTCTTTCTCCCTTTCCATCCCTGCCTTGTTTCTCTGACCCTCCACATTGAAACCCTGAAAAGACACCGGGGAAAACACTGGAACCAGATATTTTTCTTTGGTTGGGCCAGCAACACAATCCCTCGACTAGAAATAGGTCATCCAAGGAAAGTAGAAAAGTGTTTGGGGGGGGGGGAGTCTACCATTCTCCCCTAATTCCAGAAAGTACCAGTGAGAGCTCCCCCCCTCCCCCCCCAGCTCTGCCCCCCCCCCAGTCCCTAGCTGCCTCTTTTGTGAACTAATGACGGTAATTATTACCTCAGGCACTCTTTTGTTAGGCTCAACTAGGAGGTGGGGAGGGGGAAGAAATAGGGCTATTTTACTAAATGAAAGCCTTTTTCCTTTTTTTAAAAAGCAAATTGCTCTCTAGGGACAGAGAGGTTTAAGGAATGACAAACGAGACCTTCGTCCTTAGTCCACATCTGAAGTGGAGTGTGTCTAATTTTTTTTTTTAACATAAATCCTACCGCCTGGTTGAAATGACTGTGGAGCCGTGGGATTTAAGTCACACACAAATCAGTTAAACTTGCGTGTTGGGGATGAGGAGTTTCTATGTCCTTATTCTGATCTATTTGGGGGGGGGAGGGTATGTGTGTGCATGCGTGTGTGGAAGTGTGCGTGTGAGGGTTTGTTTTAAAGGACCTTTGTGTTTCCCACACCAACCGTAGTGCAGAGGCGGTGCAAGTCCAGCCTGAGGAGAAACGTTGGCAAGCTTTGGGTTTGGACACAGAACCGGGAGCCAGGGAGACCGTAAGACAGGAGGGGCTGCAGCCCGGCCCCTGCACCCCGCTAGTACCCCACCCCGAGACCCCGTCACTCCAGCGGAGGTCGCTGCGCACACGTCGGAAGAGGCCAAGCTTGGTGGGGTGAATCGGTAGGGGAATCACCCGTCCCGGTTACCGGGCTGCGGCCTGGGCGCCCCCCACCACCTTCACTTCGGGGACCCCCGTGCCCCTTCCGCCGTGGAGTAGCCCAGACTGGGGGATCCCGGGGTGTTGGATTTGCAACGGATTTCGAGACTGGTTGGGAAGGTCGAGAGGGACCGGAGCTCTCGCCCAGCGCTAGAGGCGGGTCCCCCCTCCCTCCCTCCCTCCCTCCCTCCCTCTTCCAGCCCAGCTGTGAGGTGTGCGTGGAATGAGAAGATCACGCGCATGGATGCGGGGGCCTCGCCCAGGACCCCTCCCTAGAGTGCAGGTTCCCCTCGAGGGCAGGAAGTCATTGGTTTGAGGGCCCCCCCACCCCCCGAAAGGAGAGGTGCCGGGCGGCAGAAGGCGCTGCCTGCCTTCCCCCCTCGGGTTGGGAAGCCCACGGGCGCCTGGCACGCGCGCGTGTCGCTCCGAATCGCTCGCGAGCAGCCGGCCCCGCCACGCCTCTGTGGTTCAAGGTCACCGAAGGACGCGGGCCCTCCCCCTCCCCTCGGCCGTCCACCCTGGGGGCTCCGGCTGCTCCCCCCACCCCCCCCCACACCCCCCCCCCTCCTTTCCAAGAAGTTTCGTTGGTGGATGATTTCCTGTCCCCAGGTTTCATTGCCTCCATCAGCAGCCGTTTCCTCTCCAGCCGTCAGTCACACGCTGGACCCGGAGACCCCGAGTCCCCCCCCACCCCCCACCCCCCACCACCCTCCCCGCTCTCGGCGGCGCGGGAGTGCTGCGCCCCAGGGCTGGCGCGGCTCGGTGAGCCGGCGTTGGGCTCCATTTGGAAGCTGAACGAAGCCCCCCCCTCCCCGCCTCCCATGGGCGCCCCTCCCCCGTCACCTGAGCCCCCTCCCCCTCCCCTCTCCCCCCCCCCCCAGTTCCAGCGCCGAGCTCTTCCTTCTTCGCGGGGCTGTGGAGGTCGCCGCGACCTCCTCCTCCCCGCGCCGGGCGGACGGCGGCGGCCCGGGGGGCTCTCCTCCTCCGTACCCCAGGCCCGACCCCCCCCCCGGGAAACTGATCTGCCCCCCCACCCCGGCCCACCTCGCCAAGCCCCCCCTCCCCCCGCCTGCCCCTTGGCCGCGGTCCCCGCTCGGCCGTGGCAGCACGTTGGACAGCGCGCCCGCCCGGGCCGGAGAGGCGAGGGGACCCCGGGGCGTCCGCCTCCCGCCCCCCCCCTCACGGTGTGACTCCCGAGGGGGCGGTGCGTCCGCCCCGCACACTCACGACTCGGCTCCCGCCCTCCCCGCGCTTCCCGCTCCGCCGCCCCCTCGTCCGCCCCCCTCCAGCCGCGCTCAAAATCCCCGCTCCCGGCGCCGTCCGAGCGCGCGGAGCCGCGGAGAGCGAGCGAGCCTTCCCCGCCGCCCCCGGCCCCGAGCCGCGCACACGCCCAGCGCACACGCGCGCACGCGCACACACGCGCGCGTTTACCGTCCCTGTGTGACACCCACTCGCCCCGGGTGGCCGCGCCAGTCCCGAGCTGTGCCCTCCTCCCGCCACACACGCACACACACTCACGCGCACACACACGCGCACACACGCACGCACACGCGCGCGCAGCCCGAGCCCCAGGCAGCTCGCCCGCCGCCGCCAGTCCGCCGCGACCCGCTCCCGTCTCCCGGCGCCCATGGCCTCCCCCGGCTCCAGCTTCTGGTCCTTCGGGTCCGAGGAAGGCTCGGGGGACCCCGAGAACCCCGGCACAGGTAGGAGGCTGGGGAGACGGGGCTTCGGGGGGCGGCCGGGGGCTCGCGGGGCTGCGGGAAACTTGAGGCGCTTCGCCCTGCTCTCGGGGTGCGTCCTCGATCGCCCCGGACCCGCACCGCCCTCGGCCCTGGGGACCGCGCCCCCCCCAGACTCTGGACCCCCTCCACGGCCAGGAGGGCTCCCCAAAGACCGCGAGGCCCCGGGAGCGCCGGGCTCCCTGCCCCCGGGGTGCCTGGATGGCTGCGCCCCGGCAGGGACGGACGGCGACGGGGAAGGAGAGGGGGGAAGAGCGTTCTCGAGCTGGAGGGAGAATCGGGGAGTCGACAGCCTTGGGGTGCGGCACGCTGAGCTCTAGGGAGGCGGGAAGGGAGTTGCTGGCCGGGCCGGGCTTCTCCGCAGCGCCCCGGTGCCGCCCCTCGCGGGGTTCGCGGACGCCCGTCGCGCAGATCGACCCCGCGCGCGTCCGTCGGCGGCTCGTCGGCCTCACCGTGTGCCCCGCTTCTCCCGGCAGCCCGAGCCTGGTGCCAGGTGGCCCAGAAGTTCACCGGCGGCCTCGGGAACAAGCTGTGCGGTGAGCGGCAGCGCGCGGGCCCGGAGGGCGGGCGGGCGGCCTCGGGGGCCGGGACGGGGGGCGGCGGGGCCGGAGGGAGGGCTCGGGGGCGGGGGGGGGCGGCTGACCCACGCCCGCCACGCGTGTCTCGGTGCAGCCCTGCTGTATGGAGACGCGGAGAAGCCCGCGGAGGGCGGCGGCGGCGCGCCCCCCAGGCCCGCCCCCCCGAAAGCCGCCTGCGCCTGCGACCAGAAGCCCTGCAGCTGCCCCGGAGCGGACGTCAACTACGCGGCCCTGCACGCAACAGGTCAGGGCGCCGCCCGGGCCCCGCGGCCCCGGAACCAGCGGCCCCGGGCAGGGCCGGGGCGCGGGGCGCGGACGGGGGGCCCCCGTTCCCGGCTGGGCCCTCCACGCCGGGGGGAGGGCGGGGGGGCCGGGGTCTCCGTGCCGATGGCCCCGCATTGCTGAGCGGGGTTCCCTCCTCCGATCAGCCCACCAGTCGTTTGGTAGCTGCGACTGCACAAAGGAATTTCATTCACCGGAGATGTGTGCGCTTCCCGGGTGCTTGCACACTCGGTCTTCCCCACGCTCGCGCTGCACACAAACGCGCGCGTGCACACACACACACACACACACACACACACACACACACACAGAGCTGGCTTCAACAGGCAGATTCTAACTTTGCATGTTCTGATTTCCCTAGTTTGCCCAAAAGCATTTCTCAAAGATTTCGGATTTTCCACAAGCATTTACAAGGATGTTTAAAATCTAAGAACGAACCTTCAGGGCCAAAGTCCTACAGAATAGATCAATGTAGTCACACGGATTTGGAGGGAAGAAGAAGAAGAAGAAAGCAAGCAACACAATGTGATTAATTTAAATAAAGAATTTCCAGAGGAGACATTAAAATGTCTCATCTATGCCCACCATCTTTGAAAACTGCTTCCCTTGTTCCTCCGGCCCTCCAAAACGTTCTGCCTCTCCCCCCCCCCCAAAAAAAAGCTTTCTTGTTAACTTGTAAAAATTTCTCGTTTGAAAGAAAAATGTCCCAGTCAGGATGTTGCCTGAAGATTTTTTGTAGTGAAATCTGTGTCGTTTAAATTCCGTTCTTTAGATCTGCTACCCGCGTGTGATGGAGAAAGACCCACTTTGGCGTTTCTGCAGAATGTAATGGACATTTTGCTTCAGTATGTGGTGAAAAGCTTTGATAGATCAACCAAAGTAATTGATTTCCATTATCCCAATGAGCTCCTTCAAGAGTATAATTGGGAATTGGCGGACCAACCACAAAATTTGGAGGAAATACTGACGCATTGCCAAACAACTCTAAAATATGCAATTAAAACAGGTATTGTCCTATCATAAATAATAAAGTTCTTTTTTTTCGTTCCTTTAATTTTTTGCATAAAAACCTTTTCTGCATTATGGAGTTGCAATATTTTTAATATGAAATTATTGTCATCATTTGCAAAGAAACTTAGATTCAAATCAAAAGCACTCTGCTATTATTAATGTATACGTATTTGATAATATAAGACACATTATCAGTGTAAATCATTATATTTTATATGGCATATATTTGGCCATGGATATTAATAGCGGTGTAGAGGCAACCATTTGTCAACAGGGACCAGTAGGAAAAAAAAAAAGTGACCCAAAATGGAGAAAGAAAGGAAATATGGAAATGATTGCTTGAAAAACGCCTAGATTCCAGTGTAGTGCTGGTAATTTCCTTGGCATAGAACTGAGCTGGACTAACCATATTTGAACTAAATCAGCTATGTTGTCACTGAGCTAGAGGATGATCAATAGCCAAGACTTCAGGTTTGAACTCCAGGTTTTCTCCTATTTTAAAGAAGTATTAAAACATACCAAACAAAGTACACTATAGATTAATTTAGCAATACAGCCATATTGTATGAGGATGTGTGTCTTTCGCAGCCTTTGAAAAAGGAGGGAGGGGCAACTCTGATGTCCTTAAGGGGATACATTTTTAATATAGCTTGTGATCTGTCTTTTGTTTTGTCACAGGACTCTTCATATTTTATGCATATTATAGTTATAGGTGTACTGAATGCATTCATTTTTAAAATACCTACACAAAATCAGATCTTTATTACTCAGGTCCTGAGTATTTTGCTTTTGTCTACATTGTGTAATCATTCTGATACATAAGCAATAATGGCATTCATTTATCAATAAGAAATCACTATGAATGCATTCCTGGTAGAAGAGGAAAATCATGTGTATCTAAATTGAGTTGTAGGCTTAAAAAGATTTGCTAACAAAGAATTTACAATATTACATAGGCACTAATTATCATAAAGGTCATATTTTTATTTGAAAAATTTTTGATTGGTGAATTATCAATATTATTTTTTGTTGATGAATTCTAACAAGGAACGTGATAGGAATGTTGTTGTGAGATTTTTTATATCATGAGGGAGAAGCAGGCATTCTTTATATCAACAGAAAGGAAGCTTTCACATAAAGGATGTCTTGGAAATTGATTTGTCATATTTATTATTATTCACTTTTGTCAGACTATAGATTTAGAACTAAGGAGAGAAATTAACTTGTTGATCTATGCAGTATGATTTGATTTTTTTGAAGGTTTATTGGCTATCGTTTTCAATGAACGTTCCTAGAGAACCCCTGGGTTTAGATATAGTAAACATGAAAAGATGTTCCTTCATTACCACCACCACCCCCTACACACACAAACAGCATTTCCAGCATCTTTGTTTGACTCATTTCCCCCTATGTTTTAAATATGGTAACGGTAAATTGGTACTTATTATTTATATTGTTACCAAACCAAATGGAATCTGTAAAAATGTTTTATATCTTCATCCTTAAAGGCTGGTGGTGTTTGAAACACAATTTATACAATTAAGATCATGGGAATTGCAAGTCAATTAAATGAATAGCTCTGTCTGTCCGGATTTCATGTAGCCTCAGGAACAGATAGGACAATTCAACACAGATTTTGCCATAATGCCTAGAACTGCTGCTAGTCAAAGAGTTACTCTGATGTGTTTTATTTAAAGTTCAGATTTTTTTTTAATTTCAAGATTAACAGATTTATAAGCAAAATATATCAGTATTGGTTGACTACGTGGACTTTATTCACAATATATTTAGTCTTCTGATCGTCTCTTCCCCAATAACATTTCAAAAAAATTAAAGAGAAGCACATTGTCTCCTCAACTAGCAAGTTTATAGATTTTTGTGCTCCATTCCATTTGTCAGCTAGCATCATTCAGAGTCTTCCAATGCTGTTGTCATTCCTATTATCATACAGTATTTTCATGATCCTTGGAAGATTATCTTTAGGAATGCATGCTATTATCTGGTTTCCATGAAAAGACCTTAGCCCAACTCCATTTGAGCTCCAGAGAAATGAAGAGCAGTGGAGGGGACCTTAGTTCTAAATGAAATATTCGTCATGTATTTGTTTAAATTGCTTTGTAAAAGAAGTGTTGAAACTGGAAAGTTCAAGGAATGGGAGGGTTCTGGAATCGTCAGTGATGTGTGCAGGGATTATTAGATTCGGTGCTGGTAGTGATTGAGGAAAGTGGGGTTAATGTAGTCTTCAATCTTTAATCCAGTTTCAAGACAAAAGGCATGGCATGATTAATAGACGAGGCTGACCCTGTGCGGGTTGCCAGTATATAAACAACAGTCTGGGTGACTTTGGGCCCCTCCTCAACTGTCTGAGCACAAGGTGGCATTTTCCCTAGGCTGTGCATTTTTCCCAGCTCACACACTATGGAAGAACACTTTAAGGGCCCGGAACAGGCCCTAATTTCCCATCTCTAACATGAGGTCTCCCTAGCTGCCCAGACTAAACATAGCCAGGAGATCCCCACCCCCACCCCGCCTATGTAACCTTCACCTTGCCTCCCAGGTCCCAGAAGCTGTGTGGGGTGCCCAGGACTGCTGGGGACAAGCTGACAGACTCAGAGGTCAGGCTCTCTCTGATTGGATTCCCTGGGCAACCCTTACAGGCAGCCTGTAGAGGCCACAAAAGAACAAATGTAACTAGGGGGATCTCTCTGCCAGAAATCAAAAAAGCATGTTGTTCTGACCTGTCAAACTACCGCCCTCCATATTTTTACATGACCAGTGAATGAAAATTGTGATGTAGGAGAAAGTCAGACAAAATAGAAGGCCAAGGGCAAAAATTACATAGTGGGAGGGCAACCCAGCCATGGAAGCAGCAAGCTTGTTTTCACAGCTTATATATTAGAATCCCTCCCAGTTTTACACCAAGGTTTTTTTTTTTTTTTTTTTTTTTGGCCAGTCGTGGGCCTTGGACTCAGGGCCTGAGCACTGTCCCTGGCTTCTTCCCGCTCAAGGCTAGCACTCTGCCACTTGAGCCACAGCGCCGCTTCTGGCCGTTTTCTGTATATGTGGTGCTGGGGAATCGAACCTAGGGCCTCGTGTATCCGAGGCTGGCACTCTTGCCACTAGGCTATATCCCCAGCCCTACACCAAGGTTTTAATGCCACCGTTTCAGTTCAATCCCGTGTGATCATGGAGAGCAAATTAATCCAGAAAATGCATATGAGTGGAAAGAGTAAATAGATGGAGCTGATCCTTATTCATTTCTCCACTTAAAAAAAATGGCTTAGAGATAGAGAAATGGAGGGGCCTCGGTGGGAGAGGCTGCTCTGATGTCAGCTGTGAGCGGTAATGAAATGGGGAGTCAATGAGGCAGAGAGGAGTGGGGCTTTGTTTCACAGATCCGCAGCAGCGGCAGCACCAGTACTCTTCCCTGAATGGGCAAACTTGATGGGGTCAGCATCAAAGGGCAGAGGAGAGAGCAAACCACAGAGGACACTGTGCAAGGCCACTGGGAGGTGAAACCGTGCTGGGGAATTACCCAGACATGCAGAAGCTCCCAGCCCTCGAAAATATGCTCCTGTCTTTTCCCAGGGTCTAATTCTCTGGCCACATGTCTGAGGCTGATAAGAGAGCAAACCAGCCGGGGAGATAAGCTATGTGTTGACTTTTGTTCCTGCGTTCCCCCTTGCCATCCAGCCTTTATCTTGTTCTCCCTGAGCTGGCGATGAGAGCCTACCACATCCCCAAGCAGCAGACAGGGGGCCAGCAAATGACACATGCCTTTGGATCCGATGCCATTTTCACAATGGTTGTCATCCAAACTTTTTGTTGCTAAGCCAGTGTCTTGGCTTATTGATAGACTTTGCTGGAACAAGATGAAGAGGTATTTAGAATCACATTTAAAAAATAATAACCTCAAGAGTATGAGGATGTCAACCCTTCTTGAGAATTGTGGAGAAAGCCAGATATTAATTAGATAAGCCCCACTAATGGGCCAATCAGTCTGTTGGATATATCTTCCTGTATCTTGTTGACAAGACAGTGATGTTGACTGAACTGGGCTTTAAGTCTCAACTACGTAGGAGCTCCGGTGTTTATAACTAAATATTCAGGCAGGGAAGAGTTAGCTAAGAGTTAGATAAGAGTTAGCTTTCTCCTTGCCATCTTTAGACACTCTTCACCTTTTGATTCTAGGGCAGATCCTTCAACAGAGTGTCCTATTTTCTCCTTTTTGCCCTGTCTTTTGTGATTATCAGCCATTTGTCACTGGTTTCATTACAAATGTTGGCATGTCTGGCAGGAGTCGTGGTATAACTGATTCTCAGAACCATTCAACTAGAAGGACTTCCAACAGCATACATACAACAAGAACGAATCTGTTTTTGAATTGCTTTAGGTTTCAATGCATTCTTGTATGAAAATATATTGAATATATAAATTATGTGTTGTGTCCAGATTGCAAGCCACATGTTGATCTCTCTTTTTTGGTAGAACATATTTAAAAGAAGATCTTAAAATGTGTGTTTAGAAACACTAGCACACTCAGTAGTCTCTATGGCTAGAGGCAAGATTATTTGTATGTGTATGCTTAAGTGTTCTTGTACATACATGCATGTGTATATTGGGTTTCTGAATGGGTAGTTCCTATTACCAAAAGCTCTTTCAAGGACCTTTAGCTGAAAAAAAAAAATTATATTGTTTAAATGCCACTTATCTTCACTGGATGCAATCCTGATTCTGGTATTGCTTTTTTATTCAGGGCACCCCAGATACTTCAATCAACTTTCCACTGGGTTGGATATGGTTGGATTAGCAGCAGACTGGCTAACATCAACAGCAAACACTAACATGTAAGTAGTTGAACAGGCTTTTGTGTAATCTAGAATAATTATCAGAGAGATTCCATAGTCTACTTCTTAAGTCTCTAGGGATATTAACTCCAGAATTGTGTAAGAGTTCACTCTTTCTTAATAGGAAATAGTCTTTATATATCTTCAATACAAAAAAAGTATATATAAAAAATAAAATAAATAAATATAAAGGAAGATTCTCTGGCACTTTGATTTGTAATTATGTATAATGCAAAAGCAAAATGGGACCTGATATTGTCTTTTATATAGCATTACCCTACAATGTTCTTATTCACTATTATAAGACACCCTTTTTTTGTTTGTTTTTGCCAGTTCTACGGCTTGGGACTCAGGGCCTGAGCACTGTCCCTGGTTTCTTTTTGCTCAAGGCTAGCACTCTACCACTTGAGCCACAGCGCCACTTCTGGCTTTTTCTATATGTGTGGTGCTGAGGAATCGAACCCAGGGCTTCATGTATATGAGGCAAGCACTCTACCACTAGGCTATATTCCCAGCCCCTAAGCCACCCTTTTATACTGGGCTAATAAATGAAATACTTAACTCTAGAGCCACAGAATAAAAATGAGCAAACCTTTTGGAAAACCTTTGCAAATAATTTCTCTCTTCTTAATGTTATTATCATAATGTCTGCAAATATAGATTTGAAAGAGGAAACAATCTGTAGATATTTTTTAGATATCTGTAAATTATTTCTTTGTTACATACATAAATGTGGCCATTTTCATCTTTCAGGTTCACCTATGAGATTGCTCCCGTATTTGTGCTTTTGGAATATGTCACACTGAAGAAAATGCGAGAAATCATTGGCTGGCCCGGAGGCTCTGGTGATGGGATATTTTCTCCTGGTATATGATTTCAATTTTTCTTTGTGTTGTTGTTGTTCTCCCTGATATGACTTGTTTTGTAGGAACCTTAAGAAATTACATGGTCTATATTTCTGACTAGGTTATACAGGCTGTCTGTTGATCAAAGAAATGTGTGTGGTTAAATGCCTATGCCCATTAAAACATCTCCACCCTAACTACCCCATACTCAAACTTGAGTTATTTTGTATTTAAAAGAGCATAAACAGAAATGATATTTACCCATGAGTGCTACTGTGGCCCTACATACAGGCTTGTGGATAGTATGAAATAAAGGAATAAAGATTCCTTGTGACAGAATTCACTCATTTGCTTCCTAGAATTAGTGAAGAAAAACAGGTAGCTTAGGGCTGTGAATGTGGCTTAGCGATAGAATGCTTGCCTAGCCTGCATGAAGCCCTGGGTTCGATTCCTCAGCACCAAATAAACAGAAAAGGCTGGAAGTGGCGCTGTGGCTCAAGTGGTAGAGTGCTAGTCTTGAGCACAAAAGAAGCCAGGGACAGAGTTCAGGCCTTGAGTCCAAGCTCCAGGACTGACAAAACAAAAAGAAAAGGTAGCTTAATTTAATAAAACATTCACTGTTTCAAGGTAGATCTATTCAAAGGCAGATTTTATTTTAAAGATTCTGTTTTAAAGGCAAATCTATTCAATTAATCATATGTGTCCCCTCTAGGCTTTAAAAACAATAAGCGAGGAGGCTGATTTTACACTAATTTGAGAAAGGGCAGATAATTCTAGGAAGGTAATTCCATAGAGCTAAAAATGGGAGGTGGGGGCTGATTCCTTTCAGAGATTTCTCATTCCTTCTCTTCTTGATCATGTCATTCAATCTTTTCCATCTTGCCTTTTATTGCCATTATAAAAGCTCCATTATGTACACCTCCCTCAGTCCAGAGAATGAACCTGAAACAGAAGCTGTGACCTTGATTCCTGGGTATGATCTTGCTTTGATGCAGAAGAGAAATACAAGTTAGGAAGAGGCTGGGAATGTGACCTAGTGGCAAGAGTGCTTGCCTCGTATACATGAAGCCCTGGGTTCAAGTCCCCAGCACCACATATATAGAAAATGGCCAGAAGTGGTGCTGTGGCTCAAGTGGCAGAGTGCTAGCCTTGAGCAAAAAAGAAGCCAAGGACAGTGCTCAGGCCCTGAGTCCAAGCCCAGGACTGGGTGGCGGGGGTGGGGGGGGGGGGGAAGAAGTTAGGAAGGCAGTGAGAAGAGAGAGTCACCGACCCTTGGAAGAGAAGATCGTTACCTCATCAGTGGCTGAGGGAGGTGTCATCAGTATGCTGAGACCACACCGCTGGAGAGCCACACCTGCCATTGTGTCAGGCAGATCAAAGCCCAGGGCCTTCATCTCCTTCTGCAAATCCACAGAGACAAGTAGAAGAGACAGAGGAGAATTTTTTTTTACATAAATGATGAACAAGAAATAGTATCTTCAAGGCTAGGATCTAAATTAAGTGTGTTTGCTTACCAGCTCCCAGATCTTCCATTTATTTTATTTTTCTTTACTTTATTTCATTTTCTCTTGGGAGCATATTTATCAGGTGCTCAAGGGGAAAAATGTTGGTTAAATAGAAAGGAAAATGAATCTCTTTTTTCAAAAAATTTACTAAATACCAGCTGTGGTACATTTTAAGCTAGCTCTTTGTTTGTTTAGTACCCATTCTGGGGCTTGAACTTAGGGCCTGAGTGCTGTCCTTGAGCTTTTGTGCTTAAGGCTGAGCTCTACCACTTGAACCACAGCCCAACTTCTGCTTTTTTTATAGTTAATTGGAGATAAAGGGTCTCATGGACTTTCCTACCTAGGCTAGTGTTGACACAAGATCCTCATATTTCAGTCTCCTGAGTAGCTAGCATCACAGATGAGAGCCACTGGCTTTCGCTCTCTCGCTCTCTCTCGCTCTCTCTCTCTCTCGCTCTCTCTCTCTGTCTCCCCCCCCCATGTGTCTGTGTGTCTGTCTGTCTCTCTCTCACACACACACACAGAATTTAGTACTCAGTATTCCTGTTGGTTGTGTTGGTGCTAGGTTTTAGCTTTGTTCTTATTGCCAGAAATTAATGCTTTGGGAGTATTTTTCACAAGGACCCTCATCATTTCTACCTCCTCCCTCCTTTGGATGGTTGTAGGACTGAGCTGGTGCAAAGGTATGGCAATAGCATCAAGGTCTCTAGTTTAATAGTTCAAAGGAGTAGGAAGAAAATAGCTGCACCTGTTGCATCTGGAAATTTGACTAGGACCCAGGCCTAATTAACCTGGGAAGTTCTGGAAGCTTTCTCACCCCAGAAAACATACATCCAGAGAAAGAATTCTCCTAGGCAGTTCTTCTGGGCTGGGTATGCACTCAGCATCTAACCCTCCATCCTTAGGGATGATGAGTGGCCTTAGGCTTGCCCATAGCTTCTTCCTTGGAGCATGTAGGTCCAGATGCTGTCATGCCAGCATGGAAGTTGTAAATGGCGTGGTGCAGTGTAATGTGGATAATCCATGCTCCGAGCTTCAGCAGAGAAGCCAATTGGCAACATGTTTCTGTTTGACTTCCTGCAAGGCATCACAGAAGGGAGATGGCTCAAACATAGCATCCTAATTTGCTAATGGATGGTTTATCAAATACTGTCCAGGTGGGATAAAGAGGCTTAAGACTAGAGGGAAGAGAGGAGAGAGAAAAATCATAAGTGCCTGTGATCTAAAAGTTCCATGTGAAGAATTAGGGCTGAACTTGAATACAGAGCTCGGCTCCATTGGCTTTTCACCCCCACCTGTAACACTCAGAGTCCATGTGTTTTGTGAAAAGTCCATTTTGACTCCTAGAAGGAATCCTCTCATCTAAGTGATGTCACCTGTACCTGAGAACCAGAGAGATGCAGATCAGTCGTCATTGCTTTGCCCATCACAAAGGATAAGCAAGAAGGAAAGTTTATAGCATCGTTCCAACTCTTTTCATATCATAGGAATAAGATTAGGTAGCATATGCAGAGAAGAAACAAGTTAGGAGGGCAGGCATGATTGTGTTCCACGAGATAATCTAGTCTGTCTGAAAGCCCAGTGGCCCCTTTACCCTTCTTAGGGCTTACTTCTTAGGATGTCTGAGCAACAAAGTGAGAAGTGAGAAAGAAGAACATGAAAGCCACCTTGGGAAGTTGTACCGTAAAGAACACCTCCTCTGTGCATTTTCCCTTTCTCTTTTCCAGTCTTTCACTCTTTGAGATGAAGGACAGCTGCAAAGGTCACTTAAGGGTTATTTTATCTCCGCCTCTGCCAAGAAATATTGAACAATGTCTATAGACATTATATTTTTTATTTTATTATCATTTCTTTTTTATTATTATTAATAACTAGAGAAGGTGTATGCTGTTGTCAATTAATGGATAGAGGCTATGGATGATGCTAACATCCTGTACTGCCTACAACAACCCTCACCGAAGAGAATTGTGAAGCTCAAAATGTCAATGTGTCAGCATTGAGAAATTATGAGCTAGAGTGGAAAATCTCTTTAAAGCAGATCCTTTATCTAGCATCCTCTATCAGCCTACTAACAAGTTATCTGTTCAGAGCAGACTTGACCTGGATTCCGCTTGCATGATATCTCTGGGGTCCAGAAAGGTAGAAAGTGCCCTCATTCTGAATGGCGAGAGTGTCAGGATCTGGGCAATGACTGCTCTGTGCCAGGTGGCCTGCCTGGGTCAAAGCCCTGCACTTGTGAGACAAAGCACATAGCCTTGCATAGGCCATTCAACTTGGCCCAGAGCCTTTCTGCCCCTCAGACACCAATCAAAACATTCACATCATGGGCCAGGACAAGAAGGTAGTACCTGCTTTCTGTCTCGTGCTCCTTCTATGCCAGTGAACTCATTTGCACTGTAGCAGTCTATCTTTCCCTAGATGGCAAAAAATACACACACACAAAAAGGAAAACAAAACAACAATGATGAAAAAAAAAGAAACTTAAGCTGCTACCTAAAATCCTTATTGAAATTTCCCTTTCCTTTGCTTACCAAAAATGAGACCCCACTTTCAAGATAAAAACCTTATAATATAAAATTCCTGAAAGTGTCCAGTTTTTTCTCTTTTATTAGCATTATGAAATAAGATTTTTAAATAAATTCTATTTTAAGGAAATCTTTAAGCAGAACAAACTGGTTTTAAACTAGCAAGATGATGAGTATAATGAGATGAGTTTTGATGTTTATTTTACATTCTCGAAGAATTATTAACAGCCCACACCATGAATAGAAGCTTTTTTTGTCTTGGCCTGAGCACAAGGTATTTAGAGGAAATAAAGATATACAACCACTCACCAGCAGGCTACAGCTAGGATTTCATAGACCTCATATACAATAGCCACATTCATAAATTAAGAAGTGAGACAATTCTCTACTTAAAAGTGTCTTCTTCCTGCAATATTGGAGTTCAGTGATCATTTCACTCTGACCCTTAGTGACCAAAGTATAGTGTCAAAGATAGTTTCCATCTTATCAGTGGGGCCCAATGCACCTTCTCAGGGCCCTCTTCCTTCCTGTCTTGTCTGAGGCTTCAGTTCAGGAGACAGCCAATACGTTTTCTCCTGTGTGCAGTCATTCTCAGCCTCTCCCGGGAGCAGTGTCCCCCTGTGTCCTGGGCCCGTGGAAATAGGGACTATTTCCCCCCTGGCAGATGAATGGATGGATGAGGACCATGAACCAGGAAAAGTAACCATGTCCCTGTGCTGTCCAGGTGGCGCCATCTCTAACATGTATGCCATGCTGATCGCCCGCTACAAGATGTTTCCCGAAGTCAAAGAGAAAGGAATGGCGGCCGTGCCCAGGCTCATCGCCTTCACATCAGAGCACGTATGTGTTTCTCTTCTTCCCAAGTGTATTGTATTTCATGATATCCCAGCCAAAGGGAAGGTGGCTAGAAATCCTTTATCCCCAGAGATTGGCCTTCCCAAAGATACTTCTTGGGAGACAATGAGAAAACAATGGCTCCAATGAGCACTCTGTCTCTGAAATTCGGGAAAACCTGAATGATCAGGCAGAAAGTTGTTATCTCTAGTCACCACCCTTGACTTCTCTGTGATTCTCACATTGACAGGAAGGGAAGGGGATAAGGCAGAGTAGCTATTTGTTTGGGCTAGCAACACCATCTAGCTCTATGTAATCAGAACTCCACATTGCCTCACTCATGCAATATTACAGATCAAAAATGTGGCCAACTGATCAAATAAATAATCTGCCCTCATAGTGACTTGAGCCATTTGGCTGACATATCCAGGATTTTCAGCACCATAAAGAAACAGCACAGAGGTCTACACATCCCAACACTGGTCCAGATCTATCTCAGTTAGCTAAGGGCTGGCACCTGCTCTGGTCTTCTTTGTTGAATGCTGTGGCAGAGAACTCCATATTCCTTCTTCTGCCTTCAAAGAGTTCGTGCCATTCCTCCAACTGCTTTCTAGGCACTGAAGAGAGTGGCCAACTTTTCACATAAACAGAAAACCAGTTGTTTCTCACATCCCTGTATAAAACAAGGAAGCCACACTACAGCTGTTTGTGCAACATCTTGGCTCCAACCAAAAGCTCTGTTTGTTTGTGTTTTTTTTTATAAGAATCAGAAAAGCATTAGCTGCTATATGAACTCATAAGACATGATCTGTCCTTCATGATCTTTGCCTTATAGTTCTTTGCCTTAGGTTCTGGAAAACTGAAGGGCCTGTGAAGGCCAAGGAGCGGGAGACAGGGAGGAGAGAGAGGGGTCTGTCTGGAAACTGAGGACAGAGAATGGGAAGAAGCAGGGAGCATAGTCGGTTTCAGATCTACTACAGGCTGTTACTTTTTCCTGTCGTATGTGGAATGTGTCTCTGAGTTTTCCTAACAAGGAAACACAAAGCAAGTCCAGGTTGGAAGCTGGTGAATAAAACTCACTGCCATTATAGTAGTCAAGGAACTCAAGGAAACTGATGATTGTTTGTTAGCACACTTCCTTGAGGATCTTGTTAGGGTTAAGAGATCCTTCAGGCTATAGATAGCAGACTATTGAGTTCAATTCATCAGTTAGCCTAGGCACTTCTGGCTTTGGGCCAAGGGTGCATATTCCCTTGGTCTTCTCAGATTTTGCAAAATAATTTATAGAATGATTTTGTCTGTATGTGACCCACAAATAGCTCTGTATAGGGTAAATAAAAATTGTCAAAAGCCCTTTCTCTGGGCTAACTACTGCCAGTCCTTTCCATCAGGGAGAAAGGTGGAGGGGCGGCTGGGATTACCCAGTGAGGAGAGGGCCGCTCATGGCCGAGGCAGGCCTGCTGCCGCTTCCTTCTTATTCTGCACAAGATTGCCAAGACCTTTGGAGAACCAAATGAGAGCCTGAGAAGATGTTCAGCTGATGCTTGGAACACAGGAGATGCTTACATAAATGTCAGGTGCCTTGGAGAAACAACCACTTGTTTTATAGATGGAGAAAACCAAGCCCCAGAAATGAAGAATGGTGTTTTTTCCCCAAGCTTTGAAGCCAGTCAGTGGCAGAGACAGATCTAGAGCCTCCGTTTCCCAACCATCTGACATTGTTCTTTCAATTACTGGGTTGGAGGACTGAATATTCACAAGGCAGCTTGATGCTCTACGTTTACCTGGAACATCTTCTTGCATTTTCCCATGATGGTGGTTTTAGTGCCAGTAGCAATTCCTTCTCTACTAAACCAGGTCATCTTACTCTTTTTTTCTTTATTCCATGAGTTGATCATTTGGCAGATCTCAAGCCGGAGTTAGCAATTATGTTAGAGTTTCTATGGTTAATTGCATCCACATTTGGGAACAGAAGAGTCAACCTTCGTTTTCTCATGACCCTGTTGTCTCTCTCCCAGGACCATCCATCATGTTTCTGATCACCAAAATGAACTAGAATTTCACCTAACTCACAAAAAGGAAATTCTTTTTGTTCAAATCAGCCATTTTCTTACAAAATTTGAATGGTATGGAGTTAAGCAAATAGCATTGTTGTAAACAGGATTAGGCAAAATAAATAAACCAACAGGATTAGGCAAAATAAATAAACCACTGGGCCAAAAGAAGAGATTATAGTTAAGCCACAAGGCAAGAGCTCTAGGACTGCTTTCCTGCAAAACATAACATCACATTAATCTCAGAATCAGGAGGTATCATAAAGACCATTTGGTTCTGCTTCATCCTTTGCCGGAATCATCACTCTCCTCAAACCTTCTATGAAAGAGAGGCTTAGCAAAAATTAATCCAATGGGTTCAAGGTCCTTTCTTTAAAAGACAGTTTAGGGCTAAGCTAAGATTCTAGCTCAGTAATTCACATCTGTAGCTCTGAGTCCTTTGAAAGCTTGAATCATAGCTTCATTTCATAGTCCTCTTATTTCTTCATGTGACACAAGCTCTTCCAGAAATAGCTTCTATGAAACAGCATAATATCATCTAGGAAAAATGTTCTTCACAATCACAACAGACAAGAGAATCGTTTAGGCAAATAGCCATAACTAACTCATTCCACTTTTCACACACCAAGTCCGGTTCATTTCTGCATCTCCGGAAACGTGTCAGCAGTGGGCTTCCAGGCCCCACATCACCTCCACCTACCTCTGTGGAAGAGGTAATTAAAGAACTGCTTTAGAAAGCTGACTTTCAGGGCTGGGAATGTGGCTTAGTGGTAGAGTGCTTGCCTACCATGCAGGAAGCCCTGGGTTCAATTCCTCAGTACCACATAAGCAGAAAAATCCCAAAGTGGTGCTATGGCCCAAGTGGTAGAGGGCTAGCCTTGAGCAAAAAAAGCTCAGGGACAATGTCCAGGCCTTGAGTCCCCCAAGCCCCAGGACTGGCAAAAAAAAAGTTGATTTTCACATATTCAGGGGGGATTTCAATTTCAAAAGTAACTCTTCTAGGGCTGGGGATATAGCCTAGTGGCAAAAGTGCCAGCCTCGGATACACGAGGCCCTAGGTTCGATTCCCCAGCACCACATATACAGAAAACGGCCAGAAGCGGCGCTGTGGCTCAAGTGGCAGAGTGCTAGCCTTGAGCGGGAAGAAGCCAGGGACAGTGCTCAGGCCCTGAGTCCAAGGCCCAGGACTGGCCAAAAAAAAAAAAAAAAAAGCTCTTCTAAGAAACAACAGTAAATAAATAAATGGAAATTTAAAATGAAAGAGGGAGGGAGGGAGGGGAGTGGAGGAAGGGAAGGGAAAGGAGAAAGGAGGGAGAGAGGGAGCAGGCAGCTTGGAAAAAGACGACAACCATAAAACAGTGTTTCGTATTAGGAAGAAACTTACCCTGAGAGAATGGACCGTGAGTGAAAACATAAACTAGAAGTTCAGTGCGCCTTCAGCAGCCCTGCTCTGCCTGTATTTGTGCCTGTGTTCTCATATCAGGGCCCTCATCGCTCTTGTGCTAGATTTTCTCCCACTCCATCTCACCAAAACTTACTCTCAGAAAGAAAATCCATGTTGAGGTGTAAGCGGTGAAGGTCCCAATATCATCTTTCCTGAGGGTAGTTCCATTGCAGTGGCAAAGGGCTGAGGCAGTGAGAACCACCCGTGCTGCATCCGATCCTTCCTTCCTCCCTTCCTTCCTTTCTTCCTTCCTTCTTCCCTTCCTTCCTTCCTCCCTCCCTCACTTCTTCCCTTCCTTCTTACCTCCCTTCTTTCCTTTTTTCCTTCCTTCCTTCCTCCCTTCCTTCCTTCCTTCCTCCCTCCCTCCCTTCTTCTCTCCCTTCTTCCCTCCCTCCCTTCCTTCCTCCCTCCCTCCCTTCCTTCCTCCCTCCCTCCCTTCCTTCCTCCCTTCCTTCCTCCCTTCCTCCCTTCCTTTCTTCCTTCCTTCCTCCCTTCCTTCCTTCCTTCCTCCCTTCCTTTCTTCCTTTCTTCCTCCCTTCCTTCCTTCTTTCCTTCCTCCCTTACTTTCTTCCTTTCTTCCTCCCTTCCTTTCTTCTTTCCTTCCTTCCTTCTTTCCTTCCTCCCTTCCTTCCTTTTTTCCTTTCTTCTTCCCTTCTTCCCTCCCTCCCTCCCTCCTTCTTCCCTTCCTTCCTCCAGTGCAGCTCCAAGCCAGGCACTGGAAAGCCAACAATCAACCGCACAATAGGGCCTGCCCTCAGGGCACACATGTTGTCCTGGGAGAGAAAGAACGATGCCTTGTGGGAGGAACAATCACCCTTCTCCGTGCTCCTGAGATCCCATTTCCCCTCCAGTCCCTGACTCTCCCTTACTCCAAGGGCCAGGTCAGAAATGACTGGTAGACTTACTTTTCTTTGGCTTAGTGTGTAAAGCCCACAAGCTTTGGAAGAAACTTGAAATGATGATACCTTTTTGCTAGGACCCCAGGTTATTTGCTTCCCTTCTTCCTGCTCTGTCATGGGAGTGATGATATGTAGTGACACAGCTGTGGGGAGGAAGAATGGAGCTGATGTGTAGAAGAGAGCACAGCTGGCCGTGAGCGTGTATCCACAGTCGGATCCTTGCTGCTGCTATAACCAGCCACCCACGAGTGTCCCGTGGAGAGAAATTGCTGTGCCCATCCAGGAGGCAGATCTAGACAGTGAGTTAGAGGCATGGCTGGGAATAAATTGCTTCCTTAAGATGGATGTTTCCTGCCTCTTGAAATACCAGAGCAATGCTCAAGGATTCACAGCATTGGGAGTTTAGATTCTCCATAGCTACTTACATAATTTGAGATTTCCTTATCAACGCCATATGGCAAATGCTTCTGAAATTAAGCAAATTGACCTTAATTTTGTTTGAAGCTTTCAAAATTTCATTTGGGCTAACTAGGAAGGCCTAAAGATGTTACTACATTAAGTATAAGGATGAGGAATGAGAAGGGCTATGGTTTTGTGAGCACCTACTTGGCGCTGGATGACCCTGAGGTGCTCCACATACATTGTAACATTTCTTATACTAGTTCTGCCTGGGGAAAAATTCCTACTGAGGCTCAGCAAGCCATAGCTTAGAATGAGGAAACAATTTGCCCCAATAGAACCAGAAGCCAAATCTAGGTTGATTTGTCTCCTTGTAACTTTTTTCCATTTCACATTTTCATTTACTCTTCTCAGAAGTTCCCAAGCCATGAAAGTAAATTACTGTTCACTGATGGGTCAGAGTGGATGAATGTATGTTCATTAATTATCTTAAGCATTTGCCACCAAATATCATCTTTTTGGTCTTCTCGTGTTAAAGGATTTTCCAAGCCAGTGTGGTTAGCACATACCATTCCTTACTTTGAACATATACATGGGTACAAACTCACTCTAGGGTGACTTTGAACTACTACTTAGAACCGAACATGCATAATAAGGGAATCAAAGGAATGCCATATGACATCTCAATCTAATGAAATCTCTAAATACACATCTGAGCAATCCTCTCCCTTCTTAGAAGCCAAGAAGATGGTCTCAAAGTACCCACTTCAGATGTCTTAGTAGATGGCTCTTGTAGGCCAATTAACAACCACTAGTCTTCCTAAGGCATTTGAAGCTATCATCTCTCTCAGATCTTAAGAAGAACAGGAGATAAGTCAGGGGTGTATAGAGGGACGTGAAGGAAGAGGACAAGGGGAAAGGGTAACAAGCAGCTTCTAGTTCCTTTATAGACTGGGCTTCAAGATCTACTAGTTGGGGATCTCTGATGTGTAAAAATCTCCAGTCATCTCCATTCACCATTCCTCCACACATATCCACAAAGAGGATGATGAGTGGTACAAAAGGATCAAATCTAAGGGCACCTGACCGAGCTAGAAGGCAGACCATCTGATAGAATGCCAGATGAGTTGAAAGCTGAGCTTCCCAAACCAGTTTGATCCTTCCTCTTTCTTCAAGCTTGCTTATTTCCCCCAAGCTGTCAGTGTGGGTAAAGCTGTAGTAGCTGCCTTCTGTTTGGAAAAGACTCTTAAGCCTTCAGGGGTAGGCTGGCTTTTCCAGTGAGTCTTAGGCTAGAGACATCAGGATCCACTCAGCCCACCATCATCTGGCTCTAGTTACCCAAACTACACTTCGACATTAAATTTTTGAGTAGAGATTTGTAGTAATAAACAGTGGAGTGTTCCCTGTATTTGTTCTGTGAATATTAGCTCAGCAAGTCCACCAAATGCTTATCAACGCTAACCTGTAACCAAGTCTCCTAAGAAACATTTGCTATATTGTCACATTGTGCCAGAGTAGGTAGGAATGGGTTATCTTACCGATGGTCAAAAAGGGTCTCTCTGGGGGCTGGGGATATAGCCTAGCGGCAAGAGTGCCTGCCTCGGATACACGAGGCCCTAGGTTCGATTCCCCAGCACCACATATACAGAAAACGGCCAGAAGTGGCGCTGTGGCTCAAGTGGCAGAGTGCTAGCCTTGAGCGGGAAGAAGCCAGGGACAGTGCTCAGGCCCTGAGTCCAAGGCCCAGGACTGGCAAAAAAAAAAAAAAAAAAAAAAAAATTCCTCAACAGTTATTAAAACATTTCATTAAAAAAAAAAAAAGGGTCTCTCTGCAAAGCTGAAATGCTAGCTACCATTTCCATTCAGTGAAAAATAGAGTCATACAATTACCTAATGGAAGTGTTATCCAACAAAACAGAATAGGACAAAGACAATAAAAAAACTTAGCAATCCTACCAAAGAAGAACCGGATGGCCTGAATCACCAAGTAGACAGAGCAAAGGGTGGGCAGGTAGGATGAGATAAAAGTGTCCTGAGGACTGTCTTTGAATGATCTTTTTTTTTTTTTTTGGCCAGTCCTGGGCCTTGGACTCAGGGCCTGAGCACTGTCCCTGGCTTCTTTTTGCTCAAGGCTAGCACTCTGCCACTTGAGCCACAGCGCCGCTTCTGGCCGTTTTCTGTATATGTGGTGCTGGGGAATCGAACCTAGGGCCTCGTGTATCCGAAGCAGGCACTCTTGCCGCTAGGCTATATCCCCAGCCCCTCTTTGAATGATCTTTATGCCCTTCAGGTCTAACAGAGGCTGTCCCTGAAATCTTGTGATTCTCTAGGAATTTAAGTCAGCTCCAATCAGATATTTGCATGTGGCTCACAATGATTTGAAAGAATTCATATGGCTTTCAGGCTCTTCTTTCTTTTTCAATGGTACTGGGGTTTGAACTCAAGGCCTTGTGCTTGCTAGGCAGGTGTTCTACCACTAAGCCATACCTCCAGCCCTTTTTTCACACTGGTTCTTTTTGAGATAGGGTCTCACTTCCTACCTGAGCATATGATTGGCCCACAATCTTCCTGTTTTCTACTTCCTATCATAGCTGGAATGACAGATGTAGGCCACCATGCTGTTTGTTTTGTTGAGATGGAGTCTCACAGGCTTTTCTATCCAGGGTGGCCTGGAGCTGAAATCCTCTCCATCTTAGCCTCGACTGTAGCTGGGATGGAGGTAGGTAAGTGCCACTATATCTGGCTATCAGTTCAGAATGGGACTTGTAAACTTTTTTTGGGGCCCAGATCAGCTTTGAACCATGATCCTTCTCATCTGAGGCTACTAATGATTACAGGCATGGTGAGCCTTGTATGCTGAGACTCAAGGCTCTCAGAATTGGTTTGTCTTGGACCTTTTTAAAAAATCATTCAGCTTGCTCTCTTTACCATCCCTAAAGGGAAGCAAGATTTATTGTCTACATCAAGAGTAAAGGCACTCATGCAGCACTCTCTGGCCACAGGGCTGAGTGGAAAGGCCCTGTCCAGGCCTCCTCTGCCTCACACTCCTATTCTCACTCCATCTTCCACGAATAAACTCATAGCACTCGAGACAGCCTTCTCACTTCTAGTCCCAACATAACAGTAGAACCCCATCTTTTACCACATGCCTCACGTCTTTTATGAATAAGCGGAATCATCTAACCTGAGTCTAGATTATCTACATCTAAAGAACTAAAAGAGGAAAAAATGCCAGGCATGGGAGGGAGGCTTCTGCTTGTAATGCTGGTTGAAGCCAGGCTAGGCAAAAAAAAAAAAAAAAAAAAAAAGTCTTCAAGACTCCATCTCTGATTAACCAGAAAAAAATGCTGAGCTGGAAGCATAATTACAATGGTAGAGCACCAACTGTCAGCAAGGAAGCAGACAGGGAGTGCAAGACACAAACAAGACAGAGAGACCGACAGACAGATGGATGGAGGGATGAATGGCTCTTGCCATAAATCTTGAATACCTCATTTGGGTCTAAAATAAAAACTCTCTCTTTTAACATCCATTACCTTTAAGTGGAAATAAAGTTTAGTCTTACATAAGCAAAAGGTTCTATTCAAGGTCTATTATTATGTTTTCCAAATGGAAGGAAGGGAGGGAAGGAGGGAGGGAAGGAGAGAGGGAGGGAGCTCGTTTGTCAGCTGTTCTATTGACAGATTCTTCACTATTGAGGAACAAACTTGAATCCTTGCGCTTCTAGTCTTTGTTTATACGTTTGCCTTCTGCAGCAATCCACAGCAGCCTAGCCCACGGCCCACACTGGCACAACCCCTCCATCCAGAAGCTACCATGTGAGGTCATGTGTCCCCAGTGCCCCCTGCTTCGACTCTCTCTGGACACCTGTGTTCCAGCCTCCTTAGCATCCGGGTATTTGCAGGGGGCTGGGTGGATGCTGCTCCTTCTGGTTCCTCTACAAGTGGTTCCATTATACAGGGTGCCAAGGATTTGAAAGGACTCTGCTCCGTGTGTTGTCTCACCGGCACCGAGCAACGTGTCATTTAGGCTGTCTCCACTCTTTCCTCCTCATTAGGTAGCACCTCTCTTTCCTTCCCTCAGCCACCCCCCCACCCCCGTTTCTTCTTCCCGTGTGTCTCTTGCTATTTGTGGATGCCATTTAGCTATTTCTCTTCTCCCTTTCCTGAAAATATAAACAGGCTCAGCGTTGGGCACCTAATTTCCTTTTTCACGCCTCATATCACCTGCATTCCCCATCTTTAAGCTTTCTATTTAGGCATGTGTTTGCCTTTAAATCTGCGTATTTGGTACAGTGATCAATTATCCTGGGTAATTGCTCCTCATTTAAGGATCTCTATTCTTCCTCATTAAAGACCAGAAAAGAAGGCGTCTGTTCACTGACCAGGTGCCGGGGATCTCTTCCTTAGTCCCAATTTGCCATTTTGCACTTGAATGCTTGAGAGCTTATTCAGTGAGGGGCGTGGTCTGAGAGGTTTGGGCTTTTCCAGTGGGGGCTGCTGGCCCCTCCGTGCTGGGCCCTAAGAGATGTTTTCCTCTGAAGTTCCATTTGGGATCACTCCAAATACCAAAGACTAGTTTAGGGGGATGATGCTGGAGGGGTCATGATGAGAGGAAATGCAGGGAAATTGGGGGGGGGGGGGGAAGGGGAGGGTGTAGTGATCATGCATCTGTACAAAGCCTGGCCCAATTAAGCTTTCTCTCCCAGTTCCCAGGTATCTTAGTAACAACCATCCACTCTGTCATTCTGAGGTTGTAAAACGAGGCTAATGACCCTTTTACAGTGCTTCTAACTACACTGAGCTTTTCAAAGCCCTCCCTTCCAAGTGTTGTTTTTTTAATTGGCGGATATTATTTCCTGATGTTAAAAAAAATGTGATTTCGTCTTCCTTATTCAACATACATCCTAAAATCCGTGGGAAGAGTTCATGTGTTGCATGTCTAAGAATTCAGAGATGTGGAAAGTGGGCGCCTGAAGAGAATTGACTATGGAAGTGCGACTTAAAATTCCAGTCAGCCTCCCTTTGGAGATGTAAATTGAGGAAGCAGCTCTCCTTTTGGACAGCTTAATGATCTGTAGTTAATAGTGGGAGGCTGATGGGCAGATGCAGTACAGCTGGGATTAGGTTAGCCTTTTTCAGCTTTCTAAACAATTGTGATTACAGTCATCCTACAGGGAATCAGTAGCCCAAACCAGAAAGAGTGGGGAGTGGGTTGCCAGGATGGACTGTTTTCCACACGTAGACATGCTGGCTCTAGCACAACCAGGAACTGATACTTTCTTCCTGCTCTACCCCAGACTGGCCAGTCACCCAGATAGCAAACAGCCCCTGGGCGAAAGAGTGCTGGATGGAGGGCCAACTTCTCCTCTCGCCCGACTGCACACAATTGTACTAAACTGAATGGAATCTCTTGGTAGGAAAAGGAAAGCCTAAGAAGCCAGGTGCTAGTGGCTTACCCCCGAATTCTAGCTACTCAAGAGGCTGAGATTTGAGGACCAAGGTTCAAAGCCAGCCAAGGCAGAGAAGTCCATAAGATTCTTAACCATCAAAGGCTGGAAGTGGAGCTGTGGCTCAAATGGTAGAGCACTACCTTTGAGCAAAAAAGCTAAGGGACAGCACCCAGTCCCTGAGTTCAAGACCCAGAACACACATACATATGCACACATGCATGAATACACACAAAGCCATATAATACATGGCTGCTTGGGGTGGTTGGTATGGCTTTTATAAAAGTGATGTTCAATAGCACTAATTACTAATTACTAGGAGAATGCAAATAAAAACACAATGAGTTACTATCTCACAGTCATTAAGATGACTAGGATTTAATTTTTTTTTTTTTTTTTTTTTTTTGGCCAGTCCTGGGCCTTGGACTCAGGGCCTGAGCACTGTCCCTGGCTTCTTCCCGCTCAAGGCTAGCACTCTGCCACTTGAGCCACAGCGCCGCTTCTGGCCGTTTTCTGTATATGTGGTGCTGGGGAATCGAACCTAGGGCCTCGTGTATCCGAGGCAGGCACTCTTGCCACTAGGCTATATCCCCAGCCCTAGGATTTAATTTTTAAAAACATATTTATGAGCCAAATACCTTGGTACATACCTATAGTTCCAGCTACCTGGGAGGCTGAGGCAGCCTTATCCAGTAAGCCCAGAAATGTAACTTACAGACAGACCTCAAGAAGAAACAAGAAAGAGTGGAAACTGACACTTGCTGCTGAATGACTTTGCCTAGAATTCACTTCTGCTCCAACTTCTTGGCTAAAAAGTCACATGGTTACTGGAAACTGGAAAAAAACTGGAAGTCACAGGAATGCTGAGGGAACACAGTGAACAACTCAGGTCTTGGCGAAAGAAGCTATTAGCAAATAAACAGTCAGATATAATACTCACCACCACACCGCTTCTCCAGACTCATCAAAGTACATCATGGTGCTTCCAGTCACAAAGCCGGTCTTACTTCACAATTTACCAGTCACTAGTCTTTTCCCTTCAGTAGTCCTGAGATAAAAAGGAGAACGAGTTATGGCTCAAGGAATTTATTTTTTTTTCTAAGCTGCTGTAGTTGAGCATGTCAGCCATGTTGATATTGAGTAATAGCTTGTCTTTCTTCACAATTTGATTTCTTTTTATAATGAAAGCTCAAGAAATTTGCTGTTCCCTTTAGGGAACATTTGATGTTATAAATGTATACTGAAAAGTTGTGCGTAAAAAAAAAAAGAAGCAGAAACAAGAAATTGTACATGTCATCAAGGATGTGGAGGAAATAGACTACTGGTGCAAATGTAAAAAGTTAGGGCAGTTGTAGAAAGTAGTATGATGATTATTCAAATACTAAAAATAGCTAGGTGCCAGTGGCTCATGCCTGTAATCTCAGCTACTCAGGAAGCTGAGATCTGAGGATCAAAATTTGAAGCCAGCCCCAAAAGGACAAGTCCAACATACTCTTACCTCCTTATCTCCAACTATTCACACACACATACACACACACACACACACACACACACACACACAGAAGTAGAACTATGGATCAAGTGGTAGAGCAATTAGCCTTAAACAAAAGAGCTCAGGAGCAGCACCAAAGCCATAAATTCTAGCCCCAATGCTGACATAAACACAAAAAATAGTATTACCACAAGTTCCATCAGCTCTACTTGGTGTCTCTCCCAAACAATGGAAAGTAGAGTCTCAATGAGATATCTACCTCCATGTTTCCAGTAGCAAATGGTAGAAGCATCTAGGTATCTGTAGATTAATGACTATGAAAGAAAATGCAGTGTATACATGCATGAAATGTTACTTAGTCTCAAAAAGGAGGGAAATTCTGACATATGAGACTGTTTGGATGAGCACTGACAACATTGTGCTAACTGAAATAAACCAGTCACAATGTGATTCATCATAGGAAATACCTATAATAGCTACATTGACAGAGACAGGGACTTGAATGGCTGTTGCCAGGCACTGGGGAGAGACAATGGGAAATGGATGTTTAGGGAGTATAGTTTTACTTTTCCGGGATAAAAAGCATTCTGGGGATGAATGGTTGTGGTGGCTTTAAAACAATGTGCATATACCTAAGGCCACTGAAATGCTATGGCTGGGCTGGGGATATAGCCTAGTGGCAAGAGTGCCTGCCTCGGATACACGAGGCCCTAGGTTCGATTCCCCAGCACCACATATACAGAAAACGGCCAGAAGCGGCGCTGTGGCTCAAGTGGCAGAGTGCTAGCCTTGAGCGGGAAGAAGCCAGGGACAGTGCTCAGGCCCTGAGTCCAAGGCCCAGGACTGGCCAAAAAAAAAAGAAAAAAAAATGAAATGCTATGGCTATATTGAAAAATGGTTATGATGGTAGCTAATCTATGTGTATCTTTTTCTAAAGTGCAACTGAAAGTTACTATCTTTTCTGAGAAGTCTGGGCTTAAAGGTATAGGCTAGATATTAAAGGAGAAAAACAAAATCAGCAGAAAGGATGCTCTTGTCTTTTTTTATTTTTTATTTTGCTAATACTCCTATTTGAATGTAGAGTCTCACACTTGCTACCACTTGGTTTCTGCTTGGGCCTGCCTGGACTGCAATCCTCCTATTTATGCTTCCCCAATTCACTGGGATACAAGTGTCCAGCACTGTACTCATCTATCAGTCAAAAGTCATGTATAATATAATATTACATACTATATAATATATACATATAATATATAGTACTATATAAATATTATATTCTAAATAATACATATAAGGTAATTACATATCTGTGGAGGGGGTAGCTGACCTTGAAGAGTAATCCCTTGATTTCTGCCTCCCCAGTGGCTAGGCCTACAGGCTTGAACTCCTGGGCCTGGCTTGAATCTTATCTTTGAATAAAATGAATTACAAGTATGTGGTTTTATAAATATGTGTTTTTATTTCTTCTCTTTAACAGAGTCATTTTTCGCTCAAGAAGGGAGCTGCAGCCTTAGGAATTGGAACAGACAGCGTGATTCTGATTAAATGCGACGAGAGGTGAGCATGAACCCGCAGCCATGGTTGGTTAGCAATTTGCAATTTTCCTACGCATGCCTGTTTGGTCTGTACCCGGGGGCTGCCTGTCAGGCACAGACGTGCCCAGCCCAGATGGTGCCGTTCACCGTTTCTTTGTCTCATGGGCCTTTGCTTAGCCTCTGTGGGTATTGCTCCTCCCTGCTAGAGGACTTCCACAGCTCTTGCTAGGTCAGAGCCTTGGTGAGATCCAAGTCTTCTTCACCAAGGCTGGGCAGAGGGGCATGGATCACCGGGCACTTCAGCAGCAACAGGAAACTGGAGCACTGATTTCTGAGATAAAATTGCATAGGCAGAATGCACTGTTGTCAATTTGCCAGCGTGATGACACAACAGGGGACACGTTCCCCACACTCCGGAAGTAACCGATGCCCCAGCCACACAAGAACTTTGTGCTGGAACCCCTTCCTCCCGTGTCTCCAGCTTGAGTCACACCTACTGCTACATGGCATTTCTCACGCCTTCCCCGTGTCCACACCACACCCCAGAATTCATCCCTATAAATAGCTCCTGGTGTCAATACATCTTCCCATCCATTCTCATTCAATCCTTTATAAACTAAATTCATCCTTTACAAAGGAAATTAACTTGTGGGAGATAGCAGTGATACATTGCGTGGAGGTGCCAAAGATGCTTTTAAGTCTCCCCCACAATGCACCACTCCCAATGCCAATAAAGACAAGGGCTTTCTTCGAGAATCAAGTATGGAGTCTGTGTGTTGGGAAATCATGGGAAATGCCATGCAGTAGCTATGACCTGAGCTAGACTTCCTGACTGGGGAAGAGGTAGATGGGAGGAAGGGAAGACCCGGCAGCAACAGAGGTTTGGATACCACAAACACAGCCACAGAAGAAAAGAGCAATGAGTAGCCTACAAGCCCTGCCTAGGAGGAGAAGGGCACAGTCATGGAGAAATCAACTGGCCTTGTGGGACTCTGAAAATTCTAAAACTCAATGGATCTACAGTCAGCTTTACCTCTGGCATGTGAGGTTAAAGAGGTTGACCACTTTCTGGGTATGCCTTCATATAGTACCTGATTTTCCTTTTTGATTGCTTCCAATGAGCACAGTTGTTTGGTGGTTTTTTGCTTTTGTTTTTGTTTTTTGCAATCAGGGAAAAATGCATGTCATTTTTCCTTTGGAAATGAGGCAGCTAAATTTATCATTTGACCTTGATAGATCTGGAAATAAGGATACTTGAAAGTATTTTTAATCCAGAGAGAATGTGAATGAAGCCACCCTTCAGGAAGCAAGGAAAGGAAAGGGCCTCTGGTCATTACAGCAGGAAAGAAACATTAACAAAGAAAATAGGCAAAAAGTCATATAGAGAGAGTTGGAACTTAAAAAGGAGTTATGTTGTGTGGCAAAACAATTGGTATTTCTCACTACAGGGAATTAAGAACTGGATTTGAGGAGAAGCTGGCCAAAAGAACAGTCTTCTTATATTCATTATCTTTATTCAATCGCTACAACAAATTGTTAGAGAGACAGAAAGCAATAGCCAGATGTGGTGGTTCAAGCCAGTAATCTCAGCAATGCCAGAAGCAGAGGTAGGAGCATCGAGATCTGAGGAAAGCCTGGACAAAAATGAGAGCATCTCTCTGAAAATCAAACTGAAGTAAACAAAAGGACCAAGGCCTGGCTCGAGTGTTAGAGTATGATCCAGGCCTGAGAACGTTCTTTTCCAGCTCAGTCAAATAGATAAAGTGAATTGAAAAAAGTAAAGAGAAAGTACCACCTAGTCCTGGGCCTTCTGCCCTGGTCGATCTTCCTCATTGCCTCATTAGCAGAGGTTCTGGCTGTGAATTCTACAAGGTGATAGGTGGCCTGGAAGGGCAGAAGGGGCTCTTCATTCTTTTTTAAAAAAATTTATTGTCAAACTGAGGTACAGTGAGGTTACAGTTTCATACGTTAGGCACTGGATACATTTCTTGTACTGTTTGTTACCTCCTCCCTCATTCCCCCCTCTCCCTCCCCTTTTCCCTTCCCCCATGAGTTGCTCAGTTCATTTACACCAAACAGTTTGCAAGTATTGCTTTTGTAGTCGTTTGTCTTTTTATCCTGTGTCTCTTGATTTTGGAATTCCTTTTTAGTTTCCTAGTTCTAATACCAGTATACACGGTTTCCAATGTACTCAGATAAGATACAGAGATAGTGCAGGTACACCACAGGAAGGGAATACAAGAAGATCATCAATAATAGAAGCTACAGTTACACATAGCATGTTGAAAGTAGTTGCAACAGTGATATAACAGTCGTTTCCATAACATGGAGTTCATTTCACTTAACATCATCTTATGTGTTCATAAGGGTATAGATATTGACTCTTGTGATCCTCTGCTGTGACTAGCCTAAACCTGTGCTAATTATTCCCTATGAGGGAGACCATAGAGTCCATGTTTCTTTGGGTCTGGCTCACTGCACTTAGTATAACTTTTTCCAAGTCCTTCCATTTCCTTACGAATGGGGCAATGTCATTCTTTCTGATAGAGGCATAAAATTCCATTGTGTATATGTACCACATTTTCCTGATCCACTCATCTACTGAGGGGCATCTGGGTTGGTTCCATATTCTAGCTATGACAAATTGTGCTGCGATGAACATTGTTGTGCTGGTGGCTTTAGTGTGTCTGCTTTGGGTGATTCTTTAAAGGATTAGTATTGCTGGTGTGGAAAGCACCTTGGATGAACCCCAGCAGGTATTTCTGGGAGCAAGGCAGGCCTCTTAGCAGCTGACTGTCTGAAGAGAGCTCAGAAGAGAAGCAGCTGCTGGAAGAAGGAAGAGCAAGAAGGGAGAGCTGAGCAGCTGTGGGGGGAAGAGATGCTGGCACCCAGGGACAAAGGTGCCATTGGCTAGCAGGAGGAAGAGACAGGCAGGAAGCAGGGATGCTGGGACAGAATCTAGAATCCAGAACTGGTCAGGTAGCTTCAGAATTTAAAGTCAAAGAAGTTTATTCCAGCAATTTCAGAAGCCATTAGAAAGACGAACTATAATGCTGTTTTTTGGGGTTTTTTTTCCTCTAGAAAATGCCATGCTATTGAATGTTCCCCTCTCTGGACGGGTGTATTCATGAGCTTTGTAGGAGGGGTAGAAGGAGGAGGCAGTATGAGACAATATAAGAGGAGGAGGAAAAAAGGAAATAAGAAGGGAAAAAGGATACAAAATAAAAGGTAAGCCAGGTGTAGTAGGTCAAACCTGTAATCCTAGCTACTTGGGAAATAGATAGCAGGAAATTGCTGTTTGAGATCAGCCCAGAGGGGGGAAAATAGTTTACAAGATCCTATCTCAACCAATGACTAGATGAGGTGGCACACATCTGTCATCCCTAGCTATAATGGGGAAGGATAAGGTTGGGCATAGTGACATGTAACATAACCCTTGTAACATAGGGAAGAAGAAATAGGAGGATCACAGTCCGGGATTCCTTGGGCATAAAATGAGATCCTATTTGAACAAAACAGCAAAAACAATAACCACCACAAACAGATGGCAGCATGGATCCAAGTTGTAGAGTGCCTGCTTAGCAAGTGTGAGGTCTTGAGTTCAAATCCTAGTAGCACTCCCTTAAAGAAAAAGAAATAAAAGATGGGGGAAAAATAAGACCTAGTGAGGAAACTGGGAATTGGGAACTGGAGCAAGGGGGAGAAATGTAGAGGAAATGTGGGCGGAAGCTTTGATAGGAATAATTACAATTCCACCATCCAAAAAGGAGGTACCTGCTAATTTTTTTAAATTGAAAATAATAGGGGACAACATAGCTTACCACCCAAAGATCAGCATTAATGCCATGCTACTATCAAGCTCTTGAGATTTATTTTTTCTCTAAGTGATCAGTTTGTTCTTCCTCTTTTCTCTTTTCATGTTTGTAATTATTTTCTTTCCAAACTACATATGATAATATATATATTCCCATATTATGACAAACACAAAAAAATTTGGAAAATGATGTAATTTAGAAAGTATTATATCAGTGTATAGAGCTAGCTCTAGAGCTGGACTGTTTGATTTCATAGCCTATCTCCAGTCCTAGTTTGGACAAAGGCCTCCATTTCTTTGGCTGAAATAAGTAAAATTATAATGGCTCCTGGTTTATAGGATTATGATTATGGCAGATATAAAATGCTGGGGATGATATCTCAAATAATATAAATACAAAATAACAACTCTGCTACTCTCCATCTCTCTATTTCTGGTGTTACAAATAACCTTTCCATCCTTCAGAGAACGTTGTCCTATACCCACAACTTCTCCAGATAAATACTAAATTAAACTATATGGACATTTTTAAATAAAGGAATACATCAGGCCAAATTGCCATCTGAAAGCTTCCACCCATTTATTCCCCTAGCAGTTTCAACCCAGACTGTGTTGAGAAAAACTTACATTTGTGTTAGTATCTATACGTAGTCTTTAATTCTGCACTTTCTAAAAATTTTTACTTTAGTGTTATTATAGAGGTGGTGTAGAGAGGGTTTACATTGACATGAGTCAGGTGGTGAGTACATTTCCTTTCGTACAATGTCTTCTGTTCCCTCATTCTCTCCCAGTCCCTCTCTCCCATCTCCACCCACACCTTGTAGAGTTCACTTTCATCAATGTCCAGTGAGCTCCACGGCTGCACTTTTTCACCTGCGTCCCCTCAAGTTCTGTTCCCTCTCAATTCTGCACTTTTAACTCATAACATCTGTGTAGTATGGGCATAAGACAGAGAGCCTGACCTTAATAGTCTAAGTTCCAGTGTTTGGGATCAAGAGCGAAGGGAAAGGCCTAGACAGTCATTAGTAATCTCCATTCTCGTTTGGATCAGTTAAAACACTCCTGTGGCAGTATTATTATTATTGTTATTGTTATTGTTATAATTATTATTAGCAACATCATCATCATGTTCTTGGGCACATCAGAAGTGCAGCTTAAGGCTGACAAGGTGACCCCTACTTGTTTCTTCTTCTGTGCTTTGTAAAGTTTACCCAGTCTTCCCCAAGCTCTAACCCACACCTGTTCTCATTTCTATGGTGCCTGGGCGGTTGGGTTTACCCCATCCTTGGGTCAAGGGCTCGCAAATGAAGGAAGCTGTGGCAGTCAAGGAGAACAATCTACGCTTTCTGGCAACACCCAAAGCTGCAGGTGGAGGAAGACCCCACAAGGTGCCCTCCCTCAGTGAGCCCTCAGGGACATCAGGGACCCGGTCAACACAAGACACACTTCTCAGTTAAAAAGAAAAAAGGAAATGTATAGGAAATCTTCATTTTCTTGGACTAGGTTGTCTCAGAGCTGAAAATCAGGAAGTGTTTTAATTTAATTACACATACTCTAATTAAGAATAAATCAGTGCAACCTTTCCAATAAAGATAAAAAATAACTAAATAATAAAAAGAAGAAGTCAATGCAAAAAATATCTCACTTTACAATGCTTGCAGTTTAATGGAACTTCTTACAACAAAAAAAGAGTACTTTATTTTGTAAAACTTACTTATTCCGTTCAAAAGAGTAAATGTGTAAAAAAATGAATCCTAGTTTAAGAGTTTTCTTCCCTTGTTAGAAAAACCTTGAATACTCACAATGATGGGGGAAAATGACTTTTTACCCAAATATCATTAGACCTAATATTTGCACAGGTTGAATTAGTAGAATCCAAATGAAAGGTGTATTGATGTGTCTAAGGGCAGAAAAGTAAGTTCTATTTAGAGGAAAACAAATATTTCTGAAAGAGAATGGATATTTCAGAATTGGATTAGCCCGCTAAGCTAGAAGATGTTGGTCAGATTGAGTTAGAGGAAAGAAAATGTCTAGTATATGGATGATCATTTGGAATAGTTTAACCTTCTTGTATGATGGAATGGGACCCTCTGAGGGAGTTCTTTTGGCTGTAGACAATGGCCCAGTGA
Organism: Perognathus longimembris pacificus; assembly: GCF_023159225.1. Taxonomy (NCBI): domain Eukaryota; kingdom Metazoa; phylum Chordata; class Mammalia; order Rodentia; family Heteromyidae; genus Perognathus; species Perognathus longimembris. The sequence goes on along the minus strand of NC_063178.1, from coordinate 23,559,948 downwards.
CAGAGTATGTGGACAGAGACTGTCCACTTCAAAATGTAGTGAAAAACAACCATAATGGTTGAGGAAGAGGTGTTGGTATTCATGTGATTCTGTATCTAGAGGAAGGAAACTGATAATTAGTTAGATAAGGAGGAAAACAGAGAATGTTCTAGGCAGACACCATCGCACATTCTAAACCGTGGATGTGAGCAAGAGAGTTTTGGCTTTGTCACAGAACAAGAAGTTCTGGGCAGGAACATGTCATGAAAGGTCCTTTGAGCCTGTGTACCTTTCAGTTGAAGACAGGATATGTTACAGAAGAATTTTTTGTTTGTTTGCTTAGTTTGTCATGGGGCTTGAACTTCAGGGCCTGGGCTCTGTCCCTGACCTTTTTCACTGAGCGTTAGCACTCTACCACTTTGAGCCACAGTTCCTGGTTTTCTGGTGGTTACTTGGAGATAAGAGTCTCTCCGAGTTTGTTGCCCAGGGTAGCTTTGACCTGTGATCCTCAGATCTCAGCCTCCTGAGTAGCTAGGATGACAGGCGTGTGCCTGTAATGTGCCTGGCAGGGAAGGGTTCTGAAGAAGGGAGCAACATCCTAACGTTTTATGGGATGATCACTTGAAATGTAGCCGGCGGCTGAGTGAGAGGCTGAAAGCTGGTGGCCGCAGTGAAAATGTGAGCAGGAGGTGAGGAATGAGGCACTGATGGAATGTGGAGCCATGGGCTGCTGGGACAGCAGGCTGGAGAGGAGACCAGGACACAAGCCAGGCTTCTGGTTTCACCTGTTACAGAGTGCTAAATTGAGACATGGAGGCGGTGAACTTGAAAAAAAATGATGAGACATTCACGTGAAGGGAGGGAGGGAGCAGGAAGCTGGAAAGAGGAGCCTGGCGCTCAGGAGATAAATGAAGCCATGCAGGAGTAGACTCAGGAAAGAACTCAGGAGCCGCCACATCCAGGCTCAGACATAGTGAAAAGAACATGCAAAAGGGACCAGGAAGAATGAGAGGTGAATGAGGAAAATCAGGAAGCGGGGCAGGAGGGAGGGCCATAGAGCAGCTCTATGGGAAGAAGACTGGGGAACAGAGCTAGATGAACTGACAGCCACCTGTTGCGCATTGGTTTTGTGTATAGGAGGAAGGCTGGAAGGTTGGGGAGACCGGATTCAGTGGAGGGCCCAGGCAGTATGTGGGGGTGAGTGATGGCAGTCTCTCCCCAGTACACCGTATCAGCAAGTTGTCCCATTAGCAGCAAGGTTAACCTGGGCCATTTTACACCGGCACTATCGGTCTCAGCTATAGAAGGATGACTTTCTCCTTAGCTGTTAATACATACTTGGTAGAGGTCACTTTGAGGTAACAGAAATGTCCCATTTCTCCTGCAATATGCACTCACTCATTTAGCCCCCATTTCTGATTCTTACCTCGCTGACTTTATCATGCTTGCAAGGCAGTGACTTTCTCAATGCATCCTTCCTTCTAGAGCTGTTACTTTCTGCATGCCACTGGGCTGAAAAGTCCTTTTTCTCCTCCTCCTCCTCCTCCTCCTCCTCCTCCTCCTCCTCCTCCTCCTCCTCCTCCTCCTCCTCCTCCTCCTCCTCCTCCTCCTCCTATTCTTCCCCCTCTCCCTTCTCCTCCTTTTTTCTCTTCTCCCCTCTTCTCCTTTCCCCTCCCCTCTTTCTCATCTCTCCCCTCTCCTCTCCATTGCCTCTCCTCCTTCCCTTTCCTCCCTCCTCCTCTCTTCGCTCTCTTTCCTTCTTCTTCTTTCCTCCCATGCCTCCTTTCTTCTCTTCTGCCCTTCTCTCCTCCTCCTCTTCTGTCCTCTTCCATCCCCTCCTCCTTCCTTCTCTCCCTTCCCCTTTCCTCTTCCCCTCCTTTCCCCCCTCTCCTCTCCTCAGTCCTTCCCTTCTCTTCGCTCCCTTTCCTCTCCCTTTCTCTCTTCTTTTCTCCTCCCCTTGTCTCCTCTCCCCTCCCTCCCCTCCTCTTCTCTTCTTATGGATATTACTAGACTTTAGCTCTCTCTAGCACTCTCTCTGACTTCTCCATCCTTCTTTCTCTTAAGTTCATTTTACATTATCTAAGTTGCTTCTAATGTGCTGCAGCCTTACAGAAAAGAAATCTAAGACAACTTGGGAACCTGGCTGGCACAGGATTGGAGGAGGGGTTGGCTGTCCCAGCTCCCAGGAATAATAAGAACTCTTTAGCTACTGTGATGACTGCATTTGCATCACAAATTAACTTCTAGTGCCTTGAAAAAAAAAACTGTATCTGTCACTTTATAGAGTTAGCTTACATTTCCCTGTGGTTGTTAAGTACCACACTTTATCACACAATCGACTTCCACAACTGAAATGATAAATAATCTGGGGTCATTAGACTCTTTTATTAAATTAGCTGGCTCGCGGCCAGTGCTTGGAGGCCGGGGTGCTAATGAACTCTTCCAGGTCCCGGGGAGTTGTTGAGTACACTGCTAAAGGACAGGTATTGCAGATATAGGAATCAATTATTATTATGGAGCTAGGCAGGGAAGCCTTTGAGCATCAGATTTCCTGAGTCCCAATGCTAAGAGCTCAGCAGTAGTAATGGGAGCCTTCATTTTGTGCTAGCTGGTACAGGGCTATGCGATAAAAATAGCCAATGCTCACTGAGTGCTTACTACTTAGTAACTGTGTAAGGTGTCTTGGAGTGCTTACTACCTACTTAACACATAGTGCTTACTCTCTGCACAGTTGATCGAATCCATCATTTTATTTAAAGACACAAAAGAATATAATTCCTTACCTTCTCCTAATGCTGATGTAGCTTAGGAAATGTTTCCGTACACACACTTTTAAGCAACATGGCAGGTTTTGCTTTCTCCATTTAGCTCATAACAGATTACCAGGGCCACCACGGAGCCTACGTGGCTGACACAGCGACATCAGGACATGGACTCAGAAGAGAACACCTGGCATTCTCCAGCTAAAGATGGTCCTTGCTTTTCTTTTCCAATTAAAAAAAATGTACTTATATAACAAAATGTACAGTGATAGAGTCATATTGTTGCGTGATCATCATGATTATTTTACCAAGGCTCAAAAACTGAAAAGCTGCAACTGGAGACATGGCTCAAGTGGTAGAGCAGAAGAGGCATGTAAGAGTGTGAGACCCCAGTTCAAGCCCCAGTATCGGTGCACGTGCACACACACACACCAGAAAATATGTGAAACTGTAAGAGAGGTTTCCCTACCCCTTTCCACAGGACTGGAGTTTGAACCCAAACCCCCCATACTTGCTATTTGAGTGCTTCACCACTTAACCATTTCCTTGGCCTTTTTACCTGTGGATGTTGTTTAGCGTCTCGGGCCTGGAACCACAGTCTTTCTTCCTCTGCCTCTCCAGCGCTAGGATTGCAATCACGCACCACCACCAGGGATTAAAGCATCACTAACTTTGTGCCAGGACTGTCCTCAAACTATACTTCTCTTGTCTTTTCCTCGAAAGTAGCTCAAATCACAGGACAAAGTAACCATACCCAGCCCAAGAGATGGCCCTTTTTATTTTTTAATGTACCAGTCCTAGGGCTTGAACTCAGGGCCTGAGCGCTGTCCCTGAGCATTTTTTCCTCAAGGCTAGTGGTCTAACACTTGAGCCACAGCTTCACTTTCAGCTGTTTTGGTGCCTCGTTGGAGATAAGAGTCTCATAAACATTGCCCTGGCTGGCTTTGAACTGCAATCCTCAGCTCTCAGTCTCCTGAGTAGCTAAAACTACCTACATGTGTAAGCCACTGGCACCCAGAAGATGTCCTTTAAAAAAATATATATATATATGTATGTATATATGTATGTATATATACAAATTTATATATATATACAAATTTATATATATATACACACAAGGTGGCACTATAGTACAATGCACTTCTAAGATAAATAAATACAAAATAAATAAAGCCCATAACTTTCCTACTCCAGAAACAGCACATCTTCATTATAGAAAAATAAGGGAGCTAGACATTATCTTTCATAATAGTTTGATGCATATGGCTCCAGAGATATTTTCATACATTTTAGCATAATATATGTACTTACTGGTAGAAAATTTGTTCTTTTACTTAAACGCTATTGTGAATCATATTTGTGTCAGAAATTCTGTCATACAATTCTCAATTATTACTTTAGAATCAATTGTTTCAAATTTGTTACTTAGCATTTGTCCCTAACCATTTAAATCAGTTTAAATTTAACTTCATTGTGATTAAATGATTGCATATATTCTTTTATTTTCTTAGAATAAATATAAATATTATTTTCTTAGAATAAATTACTGAAATTTGGCTGAGTGGTGGTACTTGCCTGTAATCCCAGATATGTGGAAGGTGGAAGCAAGATTGAAGTCTGAGGCTACCTCGAGCCAAAAGCGTGAGATTCTATGAGGGCATGTCTCAGTGGGTAGAGTGCCTACCTACCATGCACAAGACCCCGAGTTCAAACCCTAATACTGCATAAATACGTGAATAAATAAAGACCTAGCCGCCACATTTTGGAGCCTGGGACTTCTGTGCTGATTCGCATACTTCCCCAGCACTGCGATGGAAGACCTGCTTCCCAAGTCATCCAACCTCAGGAATTTAGACCTTAGGTGACCTATGTCATTTAATGGGTGAAACTTTTCTTTTCATTCTTCTTGTTTTCGCTTCTATTTGGGTAATTAGCCAAACTGAGTGTTTGATGCTTATCAGTTATTTCTAGTTCAAAAAGAAAAGGGAAAACGAAGCATTAGATACTGCAGTGTTTTGTTTTTTTTCCAAAATGTCTCATCTGGTTTTTTTCATTTTTGGTATTGATAACAATGTCTTTGTTCTATAGTCAGAGTGACTGGCATTTATCTACTCTTCACCTTTTGTGTCATATTCTTGATATCATTGTCAACAGCCAGTTGACCACATCTGCAACAGACGGATTGCTGGGCTTTCTAGTCTCTTCCTTCTGTTTGTGTCTGTATTCATGCTAGCATCCGACTTTTCTGATTACCATAGCGTTGTAATTTAATTAGAAATCAGGAAGTGCAATAGCTCTAGTTTTGCTCAGATTACTATAACGTTTGTGTGTTGTGTGTGTGTGTGTGTGTGTGTGTGTGTGTGTATGTGTGTACATTATGCCATTTCTAGAGATTGAACTCAGAGCCTACGTTTTGTCTCTTAGCTTTTCCACTCAAGGCTAGCATTCTACCACTTGAACCACAGCTCAACTTCTGGAATTTTGCTGGTTAATTGGAGATAAGAATTTCACAGACTTTCCTGCCAGGGCTGGCTTTGAACAGTGATTCTCAGATCTCAACCTCCTGAGTAGCTAGGATTATAGCTTCTTTATGTTTCCATATGAACGTTCTACTTGTCTCTATTTCTGTGAAAACATCATTGGGATTTGACAATATTGATTTTTCCCAATCCATGAACACAGGGGGATATATTTCTATTTTCTGCATTTTCTTCAATTAATTTTATTAATGTTTTATGGTGTTCAATACAGAGATCTTTCACCTCTTCGGCAAAATTTATTCCTAAGTATCGTATTCTTTTAGACATGATTGTAAATGTAATTGTTTGGTTAATTTATTTTCTTTCTTTTTTGCTTAATCATTACTATAGTAATGCAACTGTTTTTTTTCTCTGTGGTTTTTTTCTTTCATTCTGCAGCTTTACTGAATCTGTTTATGAGTTCTGAATGGTTTGTTGGTGGAGTCATTAGGGTTTTCTATATATAAGGTAATGGTTATCTGAAAGTAGAAACAATTTCATTTCTTCCTGTGCAACTGGATACTTTTAATTTCTTCTTTCGTTGCTTCCTTCCTTCTTTCTCTCACATTTCATATGCCACTATTGAAGCTGAGTCTAGACACTGAGCTCTTAGTTGGCTTATTTTTTTTTGCAGGTGCTGGGGCTTAATCTCAGGGTGTGAGCACTGTCCCTGAGCTTCTTTTTGCTCAAGCCTAGCACTCTACCACTTGAGCCACAGCGCCACTTCTATCTTTTTCTCAGTACTTTATTGGAGATAAGAGTCTCATGGACTTTTCTGCCTGGGCTGGCTATACACAACAACCCTCAGATCTCAGCATTCTGAGTAGTTAGGATTACAGGCATGAGCTACCAGCACCAAGCTTTTGGCGTCTTCGTTCAAGGCTGGTATTCTACCACTTGAGCCACACCTCCATGTCTGGCTTCTTGTTAGTTTGAGATAAGAGTCTTAAGGGCTTCTCTGCCCAGACTGACTTCAAGTCGTGATCCTCTGATCTCAGCTTCCTGAGTAGTTAGGAAACAGGTGTGAGCCACCAGCATAGGGCTTGTTTTTTTCTTCCTAACTTCTCTTGCTAGGATTTTCATTAATTATGTTGAATGGAAATTTCAAGACTGAGCATGCTTATCTTGTTCCTGCTGGTGACTCGTGTCTGTAATCTCAGCTACTCAGGAGGCTGAGATCTGAGGATCACAGTGTGAATCCAGCCTGGGCAGGAAAGTCCATGGGGTTCTTATTTCCAATGAACTTCAAAAAAAAAAAAAAAAAACAACTGGAAATAGAGCTGTGGCTCAAAATGGTAGAGCACTAGTCATGAGCACAAAAGTTCAAAGCCCAGGCCCTGAGTTCAACCCCCACAATGAACAAAAATAAGAAAGAAAGAAGAGGGGAAGAAGGAAGGAAGGAAGGGGGGGGAGAAAGAGAGAGAGAGAAAGAAAGAAAGAAAGAAAGAAAGAAAGAAAGAAAGAAAGAAAGAAAGAAAGAAAGAAAGAAAGAAAGAAAGAAAGGAAGGGAGGGAGGGAGGGAGGGAGGGAGGGAGGGAGGGAGGGAGGAGGGAGGGAGGAAGGAAGGAAGGAAGGAAGGAAGGAAGGAAGGAAGGAAGGAAGGAAGGACTCTCTGTTGCTTACCATTGAGTATTTGTGTTAGCCATGGGCTCATGATATATGACCTTTATTGTGTGAAGGTATATTTCTTCTATATCTAATTTGTTGAGGCTTTTTTTTAATTATGAAGAGACACTGGATTTTGTCAAATCTTTACCCCATATGTGTTCAGATTTTTCGATTTCATTCAGAAGAATGTTTTGTTCCTAAATATAAGGGAAATGAATCTAGGATTTTGCATTTCGAAATGATGTTGACACTTCTATTAGTTTATATTCATTCTACAAAGAAAGTCAGCATCTACACTAGTAGAATAGAAGGCGCGTAAGGAGAATGAGGAGAGAAGAGGACTAGAAAAGAAAAGGAAGTTTTTGGTAAATTCAAAGAAGAAGAAATAGAAAAATGTGAACATTTTCTGTTCCCCATACAAGTAATAAGAGTTAACAATTCCACACTGATTTATTTTTTAATAATATAAAGGTATCTTTATACCGGCCTTTCTCATTTCAAAGGCTGCATTTTCTCTCTTCCTTTCTAATCACATACTTATGTAGCCATTGATGTTTTCAGTGTCTCAGCTTTTGAATTTATTAGTTAAGTCTATTTTACCAAATTTTCTAACTTAATAAAAAGTTTATTTTAATTTTCTAGTTTCAAAAAACCTTTAGGCCTGTTCATTTTCCTCTGAAAGTGATGTAGGGTGTTCCCATTTTTATATGTAGTTTTCTCACATCATTAATTTTTTTAATGCTGTGTAATTGCCATTTTTATTTTTTCTGATCTCAGAAGTTATTGAGGACAGCTAAGCATGGTTTATTATGTGATGAATTGAGAAGTGTGTGTGTTTGATTATTTGTGCCAATCCTTGAATTCAGAGCCTGGGTGCTGTCTTTGAGCTTCTCTGCTCAAGGCCATCATTGGCTCATTTGATCGTGCATCCTCTCCTCTCCACAAATACTTACTTTCATGGGAGAGGGCTTAGGAAACAAGGACACACAAGGCAATATGCTCATCCTTTTTGCTTAATCACACACACACACACACACACACACACACACACACACACACACACACTCAGTATATTGCAACACAGTGCTGTGTGTCCCGGGTCTCTAAGTTAGCTGTGTTAAGAAGCTATCCTCTTTTTTTTTTTTTTTTTAAATATGTAACTGCCTTCTTGCTGCCACTGAGGGCTGGAATTAGAGACAACAAGGAACTATGTGGTGAAAGAAACATTTGTGTCAACAAGAGCGTGTGCGGGCCCGCTCTCCTCAGGCCCTGCGAGGCTGCCGTATCCCTAGCAACATGTCCTGCTGGGATGAACACGTACTTGAGGACTGTCACGTTAATCTACCTCAAAATGTCCAAGCTGGTGATAGACTAGTTAAAAGCCAAAAATCTGCTAAACACTCCCTAAGAATTCTCTTGTTGGATAGTTAACTTCCAGAGTACTGTGGCATCTATAATGTGCTTAAATGTTTCTACAAAAGGTAAATATCCTACCCAGATTTTCTCTGAAAGGTGAGCATTTCCATAATAGCAGGTCTGGAGTAGCACCTCATATAGGAGAAGCTGAGTCTCCCAGGTTGAAATGACCCCTTCCCCCCACAAAGCAGAGGAAGGATACAGGAAAAGTAGGGAATAAGATGCTCTAGTGTTCCTTTCCCAGCCCTGACACCCCACCCCCATTCCCTGCCCTCAGTCTCACAGGAATCACCCCAAAGGAGGCAGCTGGGAAACAGACCCCACACCTTTCACCCTCAGATGCACGTGTCATGACCTTCCTTAGTTCCAGCTTGACAAGCTAGTCACTAGCTGACTTGTATATTACCATCGCCCAAGTGATTGCGGGGGGGGGGGGGTTGTTTGGCACTGGAGAACAGCTTCACCTAAATCAGTAGCTCTTGATGCTTCCAATTTTAATCCTACTTTATGTGCCATTAATTATGTCTCACCTCTTTTCTTAGCTCTAAACAAAAATGATAGAAAATATGACTTGCTTCTTCGCTATAGAAAGCCCAATTTAACTTAAAGAGTGAGGAAAATGAGAGCCTTGGTTTGGGTGGAAACAACTTATCTCACTAGGTGAAAGCTTAGGCAAGTTAACACCAAAAGATGGGTAGTAAAGCTCCCTGTATCTGAAGCTAGATCAGACTCTTGAGACAGACACAGACATGCCCTTGAGCTAGTGTCAAGCACAAAATCCTACCAACTGCTCACTAAATGCCAGTAGCAGCCTGACGATGTGTTCGTTAACCTCCTCTCCCTCACTTTCCCAAATCATCTACATAAAACCTAGGTTTATGATACTGATGTGAAAACTTGAGCAACCTTTCAGTATTTTTGCTTCCACCAGAACCTATTCTCTGCCCAATGCTTTGCCCTCCAGGTCTTAAAATTGGAATGTCACACTCCGCAGGCAGGTGCCTGGGGCTCATGCTTACAATCCTAGCTACTCAGGATGCTGAGATCTCAGGGTCGCCCTTTGAAGCCAGCCCAAGCAGAAAAGTCCATGAGACTCATCTCCAACGAACTACTCAGAAAAAGCCGGAAGTGGTGCTGTGACTCACTAGTGATAGAGTGCTAGGCTTGAGCAAAAGAAGCTCAGAGACAGAGCCCAGGCCCTGAGTTCAAGCCTGGCACGCATGCACACACACACACACACACACACACACACACACACACACACACACACCAATTAACTTACTAACTTACTTAATCCTCATAGTCTAGAAATTCTATACTTGTGGAATGAAAGGATGCTTCTTCCTCCACCAGTTTTCTAGCTGACTGAAATTTCAATCTGTGGGGTCCAAGCCTGTCCCATGCTTTTAGCCTTTGGAGTGTTGCTAGGTAATTTCTAGACTTAAAATTTTCATACAAATGTCTCCAAATGCATTCTCTCTCTCTCTCTCTCTCTCTCTCTCTCTCTCTCTCTCTCTCTCTCTCTCTCTCTCTCTCTCTCTCTCTCTGTTTTTGTTTGTTTGTTTGGTGGTCATGAGGTTGGGACTCCAGGCCTCTTGCTTGCTAGGCAGGTGCTGTACCGCTTGAGCCATGTCCTCAGCCCTTTCTGCTTGGGGCTGGCCTTGAACAGCCATCTTCCTATCTATGCCTTTCACATACCTAGGATTACAGATGTGAACCACCACACTGGGCATGTTTATTAAGATGGGTCTCATTACCTTTGTTGCCTTAGTTGGACTCAAACTAGAATCCTCCCCAATCTCTGCCTCCTGATAGCTGAGAAGTTGTTTTAACTAAGCATTATCAATGGTACAGGGTTAGATTTTGTTTTTTACCTTCCTATGGCCTCTTACATTGAAAAGACAACCAACTAAACTATTTCAAGCAAATCTGTAACACATTTCTTTTTCCTTTCAGAGGGAAAATGATCCCGTCTGATCTGGAAAGAAGAATCCTTGAGGCCAAACAGAAGGTAAGTTTTCACAAGGATCTTATCTACAGCCGTGTACCCATTTCTTTCTTCCTTTCATTTGGTCAGTCATGGGGCTTGAACTCAGGGCTTGGAAGCTGTCCTTGAGCTCTTTTTGCTCAAGACGAGCACTCTACCACTTGAGCCACAGCACCATGTCCAGTTTTCTCATGGTTACTTGGAAATAAGAGTCTCACCGACTTTCCTGCCCAGGCTGGCTTTGAATCACTATCCCCAGATCTCAGCCCCCTGAGTATCTAGGATTATAAGCATGAGCCGCCAACACCTGGCCATGAATCTATTTCTAAGCAGAGAAGAGCTCATTCCTATTTTACTTCTTTTTTTTTTTGGAGTGGGGGTACTTTATTGGAGAGCCTCATAGACTCCCTGTTCGGGCTGGCTTCGAACTGAGATCCCCAGACTTCAGCCTACTGAGTAGATAGTATTACATACATGGGCCACCAGCACCCAGCTTACATTTTACTTTATTTTTTTGAGTTTTTAATTTATTTATTTAAAAATTATTGTAAGGGTCACATACAGAGGGGTTACAGTTATGTAAGTCAGGAATTGAGTACATTTCTTTTTGAACAGTGTCCCCCCTCCCTCCTTTTCTCCCAGTGTATCCCCTCTCTACCTCCCTCCCCATACGCTTTATAGTTCATTTCCAATATAGTGTCTAGTGAGTACCACTGCTGAATAGATTTTACTTTTAAAAACAGAGCTCAAGCTCACCCTCCTAGTTTTAATGAGAATACAGAAGTTTGTATCCAATACTAATTTATTTCTCTGAGTTATGTGTGGGCTGTGCTTTAGAAAAGCTTATTTTGCTGAGCACATTACATATATATATATATATATATATATATATATAGTTGCTGAGGAAGTTATACAGAGATAGCATAACCGTTCCAAAAGCATTTTCTTCCTGTGTCTGAGAGTTGGAATTAGGCAGACACACTTTGGAAAATTCACTTTCACAAGTAGAAGATATGCAGAGGTCGTCTGGCTCTTGCAAAGGAGTTGTTTCCTCCAGGCTGGGCCCAGGCTGGTAAGGTTGCCACACATCTGATTGCAGGCGGCATTACAGAACTGTTAGCAAGTAACAAAGTCTACAGACCAGCAGAAGATTCTCACAAACTTTTGAACAGTCATTCACCCCCTCACACAGTTGGCAAATCAGAATTGGTTTCCACTGTTTAGCTCTTACTCCATACACTCTACAGTTCCTAGCTTCACAATGTGTTTTCTTGTCATTATTTCCTGGCATATATATATGCCTTTTCCCCCAATCACTTGAAGTGACATGACCCACAAGCTTAAACCTTTGCTGCCACCTAAAGGCGGATGATGTAACCACATGCGCCTAAAGCCGCGGGACCTTCAATATGGAATGAGGAAACGAGGAAAGTCCTGTTTGTGATACTTTTTCTTTCTTGTAGTCCTAGTCTATGATCTCAATCGATTTCCACTTAGCTATGGTCAGACAGATTAAGGACCACTCAGCCAGATAAAAGCCCTGGCTTATTGTTCAGTCCTGTGCAAACCTGCCCCTGTAAGACTCTAAATAAATGACAGGAGCTGGCCTTCTCCTGCTTGCTCCCAGAAGGGCCTTCGGTGAAAAGAATGATTACGAAATGAGCAAGAGCAATAAAAGGGGGGTTTGAAAAGTCCCTAGAATATATAAAAAGCTCAGGGAGATCACTGGAAGCCTCCAGTACATACAGCCTTTCAGAGAACTAAATGGACTGCTAAGTGGTAGCTGTAATAAATGGCTGCTACATGGTAGCCAAATGACTAGAGAACACAGGTTCTACAGTGACTGGCGCCAGGCTTAAGTGTTGGTAACCCTTCCAAGAACTCCAAAAATGCAGGTGTACAGGTGGCAGGAAGAAAATGTCCATGGTTTTTCAGTAGGTGTTTGTTTGTTTTTTTAAGAAGCCTTGGCCTCCTGCTTACAGGCGTTGGGGACTTGTTGTTTCTGTAGGGTTTTGTTCCTTTCCTGGTGAGCGCGACCGCGGGGACCACGGTGTATGGGGCATTTGATCCCCTGTCAGCTGTGGCGGACCTCTGCAAAAAGTACAAGATCTGGATGCACGTGGATGTAAGTATCTCTCAGAACTGGCCATTCGTTTCTTTTGGGCTTCACAGAACACAATTTACTTTTGTTATTTTCAAACTAGTGGCATGAAAGCCTTAAAGCATTTCAGAGACAAATGAACACACAATTGCATGGTATACAATATCTTGATCATGCCTAAAGTTACCTACATGAAAATATTCGTAGTTTGATGAGCTGAGTTCTCAATGCAGTGAGCCACAATTTCCTCAGAAGAATGTAGCCTACACATAGTCACACCCGTCAGATCTTCCTTCCTTATGAAAATCAAAGGATAGAAAAACACTTGTATTTATAGCAGAAATCTAGAAGGTGAAAACAAAAGTTGAGTGAGGTTCTGGTGTCTCACACCTGTAATCCTAGTTATTCAGGAGGCTGAGAACTGAAGCTCTCAGTTTGAAGCCAGCTAGGACAGACAAATCTGTAAGATCCTTATCTCCAATTAACCAGCAAAAAGTCATAACTGGAGCTGTGGCTCAAGGAGTAGAGTGTCAGCCTGCAGCAAAACATCAAAAGGACAGCACACATCCTCAAGTTCATATTAAGTATTTCTTGATTTGCAGGGGAAAGCAGACTTTATTTACCAGGAAAAGTGAATTACCAAGTTCGCAAAGTTTTAGCTTCGTTATCTCAGATGCTAAATTATATTTGACATGTTTTGACTTTAAGCTTAGTCACACTGCAAAATAATGGAGGTAGATGATTCTTTTAAATGAAAAAAAAGCCAATTTATAAAAGATGAATTGAAGAGATTTAAGATCAGTAAAGTGGTTTAGAAAGCATTGCCATCTGTAATTTGTGTGCCATTAAGGTAAAAAGTTTGTACCAAATTATCACTGATCACAAATCAGCATCACCTAATGGGTCATCTGATTTTTTTCTCCCATTGGAGGACTTTTTCAAGGAAGGAAGTCTAGAGTTGATATGCATCCTGGTGCAAGATTTATGTGCCATTAGAGGCCCACACTATTGAGTAGCCCTGGTTTGAAACATTTGGGCTTTACGGTTTGGAACTGAGGAAATCAGTCTGCATGAAATGGAGAAAGAGTCTTCTCAACCAATTGGACTCCTTCTACCCTTATGAATGTGGAAGAGTCTGACTCGTTAGGAAGGCTTTCCACCCTAAACTTTGAGGCCGAGCATCAGAAGATAGCCAACTCCTTTATGTTGCTCCAGGCCAAGAAGAGCATTTTCACACTATGGTTCTCCAAACCGTAAAATCCTAGGTCATGAGAAACAGCTACCTTTCTCCTTATACGATTTCCTATCTCAGGCAGCTTGGGGTGGAGGATTATTGATGTCCCGGAAACACAAGTGGAAACTGAGTGGTGTAGAAAGGTATGTGCATTTTTCCTTTTCCTTTCCTCCTTCCATCTCCTCTTTTTTTTTTTTTTTTGTCAGTCTTGGGGCTTGAACTCAGGGTCTAGGTGTTGTCCCTAGGCTTTTTCATTCCAGGCTAGCACTCTACCACTTTGAGCCACAGCGCCACGTCTGGTTTTCCCGTAGTTAATTGGAGCTAAGAGTCTCATGGACTGTCCTGCCCCTTCTAGCTTCAAACCGAGATCCTCAGACCTCAGCCTCCCGAGTGCCGAGGATCACAGGATTACACCATCAGCATCCTGCTGCATTTTTCTTCTTATCATGAAATGTTGAAGGCTAAGTGTGACAAGCAAATGGTGCTCCATGTCATGAACTCTTCAGCCCCATGCTCGGTGTGAGAGTCCCTCAGAAATCTAATGTACACAGTGCAGAAAATCAAGCCCTCCATGAAGTGACCCAGGTAGAATATGTCTCAGAAATCGATTGCTCTCTGGAATCCATTCCTGGGATCTCTGAACCACCCAAATCAGTTGAAGCCTACAAGCAACCTACATTTTTCTAGAGAAATCTATAGCTTTCATCCTTCTGAAAAGGATAATATCCACAACCTGAAAGAAACCAATGAATAATTTTTCCATACAAACAAGCATCTTGTAATTTAGCTGTGCTGAAAAAATTGAGATTGGGATATAACACGGTCAGTTAACTTGAAGCAAGACTCAGATTTCAGTCTCATGCCTTTTCCTGACAGCTCTGGTTGATGCTAGGAAGTAGCTTTTAGTTAGAATCTAAGCAGTAGACCCTTGAGAAAAAGCTGCAAAGCACAAAGGCAGGACGATTTGATTAGCATAAAACATATCGAGGTTCCAGGGACAGAATGCAGAGTGCAAAATACAGCCTTGGGATCACGTGCAGAGAGAGCCATCACCCCAGAGCAAGTCAGCCAAACCATTAGTGCAAACGCTGACACCCCAGGCCACTGGACAAAGCCTGAATCCCTCCGAGGCTGCCAAATGCCCGCCACGCCGTGCCAAGCAGCCAGATGTCACCCAGGGAAAGATTCACACAGGCTCTGCCCCCTAGACATCTTGGCACAATTTCTATTTCAGGGCAGGGAAAGAGGCTAATGGAGCTCAGAAACAGCTGTCCGCACGGCTCATACAGGGCACCCGTGCCAGGCGTACACGTCGGGTGTGCAGTGTGACACCCAGAGGTGCTCACGAGCAGAGAACTTGTGAAAGGGGCATGGGCTAGTGGAGGGAGTGAAGGGGAGCTGCTCAGTCAGTGGGAAGAAGGCTGGGGAAGTGGCAGCGGAGCTCAGCTAAGTCCCGTACGCGGGGCCACGTGTCCCTGCATTTGCTGGTAAGGGCTCTGGTCTGGGCTACAGCTGGATTGCAGCATTAGACATGTTCATGGTCTTTCTGCAGGACTGGCTAGGCAAGAGGACAGAGGGCAGGGGTGTCGCCTTCCCAGAGCCAGCGACTTGGGCTTCTCTGAGGTCTAATCCTGGTCCATCTTAAAGATCTACATGAAACCGGAAGCTCAGGAAGTAACCAGGAATTAAACAGAGAGAAATGATGCACAAAGAAGAGCTAGAGCCTGGGGGAGGTATGGGGGAAGAGAAGGAAGGAGGAAGAGTGAGGAAAGAAAGGGGAGAGGAAGAAGGAAAGGGAAAGAGGCAGAGGGAGGGAAAGAAAGGAGAAGGAAGGAAGAAAGAAGGAGAGGAGGCAGGAAGGGAAAGGAAGGGAAGGGAAGAGAAGAGGAGATATTGTAGATGTGGTACCTGCTCAGCTGATCAGAACAAGAATGGAATTAAATCCATGGACTGGTAGAACACTTACCTAGCATATCGTGGCTGTGGTTCCTATCCCCAGCCTCACATACTCGTGCACACATACTCAGCTTTCAGGACAGTGGATGGATATACTACACTTTCTCCTCTGTGAATTTCTTCTTAGGGACACAAAACATGAACGTTTTGCTATCTTACCTCTCATGACATCTGTGCTTGCAAGTGCTGCAAACTACGGAGCATTGTCAATTTGTAAGCTCACTAAATTACCCACCCTGAGCCTCAAAAAAATAAACACCCACATACTTTTGTACTAATGAGTGTTATTTGAGAGCAGAGCTCAGAACCTTTATCATGGAACACTGCGTTCTCTACATTCTTATTGCCATGATTTTTTAAACTTTGTTATAATGGAATCTACCAAATAGAATAGCCAGATGTGAGGCTCTAGGAATGAGGGGACTGCGGTGCTCTGCTTTGGGCAGGGCCCCCTTTGCCCCCCACTTTCTGAGCATCTCCATCCTGCTGACTTCTTAGATCAAGGCATATCTTCTTTGGTGAACAAGGTCATCAAACCAGTGGAAACGTCTGGTCATAATGCACATGAGCCTAAGTTTAGAATGAAACAAGTCTCCCTTCCACAAGTGCCACAAGCACAAAGATTAAGACTTATTCTAAAAGCGTCCTGAATTCAGTGAAGTCTCGGAATATCAACCTCACTGCAAAATAGCAATGCACCTGGGTCCCTGCCCTGCACCTCTGACTTGGGGGTTCTCAGAAGACATCGCTGCAAGCAAGCATCCCAATACTCCCACGTCTGTCTCCTCCCTCACACCGGTTCTTCCTGAGCCCGCTTCGCTGGTGGGGAGCTTGCCTGTCATTGTCCACTGGACATTCTCTCCTCGAGGCTTGAAAGACACGTGGCATTTCCGATGCAGCAGAAGTTGTGTTGCCCTCAGGAGAGCTGGGGCCTGCGAGCTGAGTGGAGAACCCAGAGGAAGCCTTGATACATGAGTGGTCACCTGCCTCAGCCCCAGTTTTACCCAGCTATGGGGCATAAGAGCTGCTAGGTTCTGACCAGAGCATGAAGATCAGGGGCAAATAAGTGGATGTCTCCCCCAGGGGGTGGGAAAATGGACATTCAAAGAAGACATCAGGAGCAAAGCGGAGAGCAGAATAAACACAACCAGCCGAGTGCCGGTGGCTCATGCCTGTAACCCTAACTACTCAGGACACTGAGATTTGAAGGTCATGGTTCAAAGCCAGACAGAACAGGAAAGACTGTGAGACTCTTATCTCCAATTAACCACTGAAATTTTAAAAAAAAATAAATAAATAAAAGCCAGAAATGGAGCTGTGGCTCAAGTGGTAGAGCTCTAACCTTGATTTTTAAAAGTTAAGAGTCAGCACCCAGGCCCTAGTTGAAACCCCAAGAACAGCACAAATAAAATAAAACAAAACATAACCCGGATGTTTGGCAACTGGATGCCTTGGAAGAAAGTAGTGTGAAAATAGATTGAAAATGTGGTTGGAAATGAAGACAGGACTGGAAGTGACAAATAGTGGGAAAGAGTTCACTTGTGAGGTGCCAGTGGCTCACACCTCTAATCTTAGCTACTCGAGGCTGAGATCTGAAGATCAAGCTTTGAAGCCAGTCCAGGCAGGAAAGTCTGAGACTCTTACCTCCAATAACCACTAGAAAACCAGAGGTGGCGCTGTGGCTCAAAATGGTAGAGCATTAGCCTTGAGCAAAAAAAAAAAAAAGCTCAAGGATAGTACCCAGGCCCTGAGTTCAAGCCCCACAACTGGCAAAAAATAAAAATGAAAACGAGTTGACTTGGGGCTGCTGATTTGAGGTTCAAATCAAGGCATCAGGATATATCTGAACGCAGTCCCGGAGGTGGGGTTCAGTTGTGCCCAGCTTACAGAAGCCATAGGACTGAATCATTCAGCCAAATACTAGAAGATGGCCAGGGTCACCCTGTGACTGTGATCCTCAGAGATCCTCAGCCTTCTGGCCGACTTGGCAGAGACCACCTTGCCAGATCACGCGGGCTCAGGGTGGAAGCAGCTGCTTCCCCTGGGCATGAGAAGAGGAAGGAGCCAAAGCAGCCTGGGGGAGGGGAGAGAGGCTGGAGGAAGCTCAGTGAGGCTGCCCAGGTCCATTGTAACAAAGCTGGAAAGAAGACTGAACCAAGTGAAGCCTAGAAATACCACATTCCAGCAAGAGACTAGAACATCAGAGGCCTGGGAAGCCCCAGCAGAGAACATTCTGGGCACAAAAATACCCTGGTGTGATGGAAATAGCTCAGGGAAGATGAAAGGACATGGCTTCATGCACAGCGGAGCTCACCCTGGGGACATCATGAACTGGGCCTATAGACAGAGCGTGAAGAACATTCTGGAATCCGGAGAAGGAAAGGGTTAACACTCACTTGCTGGACCCAAATCCAACTGATAACACTGGTTGTTTTTTTTATTAAAGAACTCTAGATCAGGGCTGTCTGAGCTAGACAGGAGATGGGGACAGAGGCCTAGACACTCCTGTAAAAGGACACATTCCCCCTTCCAGTGAATCCTAGAGCCTTGTGGGGTTCCGAGCCCCCACTGGAGCTGGAAGGAGAACCAGCCGAGGGCGGGCGCGGCCTTCCCAACCTTCTCTGTGGACCAAGGAGCGTTGCAGGCAGGAGAACCGGCTTTAGCGGTGGCCCTGCAGGGCCATCCTGGCATCTGAGCAACAGTGGTACCAGAAGGAGGCTCTGCTGCCCACGTGCAGAGCCCTCACTCTCACCAGACGCCCTGTGTCACCTTGCCTTCTTAACGTGATGTGTTTGTTTTAGGGCCAACTCTGTGACGTGGAACCCCCACAAGATGATGGGAGTCCCTTTGCAGTGCTCCGCCCTCCTAGTTAGAGAAGAGGTACGTCTCTCCTGACCCTGTCTCCATCCTCAGGTGGGCTTCGGTGTCGTACACAGCTGACCTCTTCCCAAGATGCTCCCAGTGCCCAGAGCATGCTCCTCTTCTAAAGGCCTCTTGGTGCTGGAGGACAAAGTGGCCCCGCCTCTCCATGTTCAGGATAGAAACTTTGGCCTGGTCTCCACATTTTCTGTAAGATACTTCCATCCTCAACTACCCTTGGAGTCCTCAAGTCCAGACACCTGCTCAAAACATAAATTCTAGTTTCTTCTGGAATAGAAGGATTCATTGTTACCATAAGAGGGGGGAAACAAAAGATCATGTTGCCATAAGAAAAAAATATACATGATAGACGAATAAAGTGAGTGTTAAGATTCAGAAACGTAGACACAGATGGTGTCTGCTATATCTTACAACTGCCTATAAGAAAAGAATCAGCTGGGACCGCTGTCATTCTAGACTATTCTGAAAGAAAAGGCCTTGAGGACATTCTCTGTAGATATTCACTGTTAGTCGAGGCCTCTAAATTTCTCCTCCCTGATACAAGGTGAAGTTAAAGCTCCTCACTACATTAATTTTGTTGATAAGGTTTAAGTAAACAACTTTAGGTTATTCCTATTATATTTTATCGTGTTAGAATTCGTAAACCAGCTCATGCCTATAATGCTAGCTACTCAGGAGACTGAGATCTGAAAGATCAAGCTTGTAAGCCAATCCAGGCAGGAAAGCCCCAAAGAGTCCAACTCCAAATAACCTGCAAAACTCCCAGGGTGGAGGTACAACTCAAATAGTACAGCACCAGCCCCGCAAGCAAGCAGAGCAAGAAGGAGGCCCCCCGTTCAAGCATTGGTACTGACCAAAAAGAAAAAGAATTAATAAAGAAACCCCAGCTTGAAAAAGGATCTTAAAATATTTATCTTTGCTTGTTTTAAAAATATAAAATTAAGGCCAAAGTCATGGTTCAGAGATAGAGTACAGGTCAACCAAACATGAGGGCCCGAGTTCAAACCTCAGTACCTCCAAGATCAATTAATCAATCAATCACCATTCGATAGAAAAATGAAAACTAACATTAACATGTAACGACTTTAGAAAATTTGGGCCAGGTAGAAAACATAGATAAATTTAAAGCTGCCTAAAGTTCTGTCATTTGGAGATAATCATTGTTACTGTTTTAAAATATTTCACCCACCAATTCTCTAGGAAAATATGTAGGGTATAAATAGTTAAAACAACTATCATCCTATGTAATATAAACATGCTTATTATTTTTATATTTAACACTATATCGTGTGTATAATATTTCAGACACTGTATTCTTTTTTTCTCAGTACTGGCAACAGAACCTACGGCCTCCCTCATACAGGCTAGATAAGATTTCTACTGAGCTACATACTCAGCTCATGTTTGATTAAACATAAAAATGATTTTAATGGTCATATAATATTTTCTTACAAAATACCAGTGGCTTGATAAAAAGCTTCAAATATGTATCTTTGATAATATGTCTTAAAGTACATACCTGAGTGTGATTGTTTGATAAAAGGGTATTATTAGTTCTCATGCTCTTATAATACCTTCTCTTGACAACTATAAATTGAAGTAACCCACAAATAAGCTGATAAAAATCCAAACGCACACTTTCCTCCCAAATGAGATGAGCACATTGAGAAATATCATTTCAGGCTGATTTCCCATCAAATAAATAAAGTCTGATACATCATCTCCTATTATAGATCATGCAAACCTCAGCTGTATTGCTTGAAAAGCAAAAAATAAACCTCTATTATTTACATTTCAGCCAGATGTTTGACAGTGACTGTCATCACCTCACTGACACACCAAGGAAAATACAAGCCAGATAAAAATAGGCAGATTTGTATCTGATTGGATGAAGGCATTGGAAGGACCTATTGGCTAGAAGTTGGTGCTACCCAGGCTAGAGGCTCTGGCTTGGTACCTAACCCAGCTCTATTAAAAATATCCATCAATAGGTTGAGTAAAACACAGAAGCTTATAAGTCGTTCAGATGAGAAGAAGCTGGAAGATAAACTAAATTTGTGCAATGGCAGGCTAGGGATATCAGATGGCTTTTGCAATCTGTGCCATCAAACCACAGCTACAGCAGAAGTGCTGTCCAAGCAAGGCTCTGCTCTTACATCCATCATAGGTATTTTGACTGACCACAGAAAGCTTGTTTCAGCATGGCTAAATTGTTGGACTTGTTAAAGAGAAGAAAAAAAATACACAAAGTTTTAGGTTGCATTCTACAGGGTGAACAAGAAGTAAAAGAAAATGCCATTCAAAAACAAGCCAGCCCAGGCAGGCAAGCTCATGAGACTCTTAACCTCCAGTTAGCCAGCAAAATGTTAGAAGTGGAGCTGTGGCTCAAGTGGTAGAGCGCTAGCCTTGAGCATAAAAGCTCAGGGACAATGAAACCCCTTACAGTACACAATAGCACATATGCCAATAATAAATAACTGAATGAGATAAAAGATGTGGAGTTTGAGGGAGGCAGTACCTCTCCCCTCTGGTTAAACAACATCGGCAGTGTTGTGCCTAGCTCCATGACAAATCATACAAGAGAGTATGTCAAGTGGCGTGAGACTCAAACAGTTCCGAGCAATTGGAAAGCCTTTGGATTCTTAACCATGAGAGAGAAAAGAGAAGGGAAAGAGTTGAGAAGAACGCAGCATTGCCCACTTTGATTCTGAAATGGAAAAGGTTTGTTTGTTTTGTTTTCCCCCTAAGGATTTGAGGCAAAAGACAGTTAAAACTGGTTGGTTGGTGCAGATATGGGGGCAAAATCAGATCACAAAGTGGGTTTTATATCTAAGTGGGGGGTGTCTATAAAAGGAATGTGTGTGTGTGTGTGTGTGTGTGTGTGTGTGTGTGTGTGTGTGTGTGTGTGTGTGTGTCTCCTGGGTGCTGGGCCTGAAATTTCGGGCTCTTACTTGGCTTTTCACTCACACGGCTTGTGCTCTACCATATCCAGTTTTAGCTTTTTGATGATTAATTGGAGATAAGATTCCTGTGGATTGTTTTGCCCAAGCTGGCTCTGAACCTTAATTCTTGGATCTCAGCCTCATGAGCTTTTCAGAGGTCTTTTGCTTAAAGTTGGTCTGATCCGCCCACCATCCCGTACTCTCTTAAGGTGGTCTCTTTTGCTATTGGAGGCATTTATTTGTCAGTTTGTTTGGCCAGGGGAAGACTGGTGACCAACTTATGTCCATAAAACAAAATAGAAGTACCTGTTGTAATTTTCACATCTTACTGATCTTCAAGTAAATCTCTTTTCCCCAAATCCCTTATCTTTCTACATACAAACACATTAAATTCTTTTTTAGTCTCAGTTCCTAGTGTTAGTCTGGACCCTAGATATGAATATAAAGCCTACACTACCAGGTAGAGTCCAGCTCTCTTGTGAAACCCTGTTAAAGTTTAGCTTTCTTTGTGTTGTGCTTCAGTTCAGATAGTTTTTAAGGAGTTCTTCTCATTTCTGACTTCAACTCAGCAACTACATTTTAGTCTTTTGTTCCCTTGTCATGAGTCACACAAGAAACAAAAACCAAATGCCAAAGCTTTTATAAAATCAGCACACCATGAGTAACAAGAGTCAAAGGCTTCCAGCGGCTCGTGACAAGCTGAAACGTGAGGTTTCCAGAGGGGAGACTGATGGTTCTATTTTCATCACAAGCATGATTCACTCTGTTCTTTGCAGTAGTTTAATCACTCTGCCACCCATTTCCGTAGTCGGGTGATGGTACCCGGGCAAATCAACAGTCCGTCATTGGCAATGAGACTTGCCTTTGCAACTTGCACAAGCAACTGAGTGAACATGTAGGACTGACACCTGACCACAGGGAGAAGACTGTGACACAGGAAAAATGGTTTGGGTTTTTTTTCCATCTCAGAATTGTAATGTCTTTTTCTTTTCCTGCCCATAGAAATGGTAGCAATGAACAGAAAAGCTGTGTTTTTTCTACAGCAGATCAAATTCCAATAGCATGATAAAGTCCTTTGAACTAAAGGTGGATAAAAGCATGGGGAGCATCATAGTATTTAACAAACTCAGAACGTTTCCAAAAACTCCAATGATAACAAAACCTGAACCCCAACATGTTCTCCCAAATGGACATCATGCTCAGATTGTGGACTTTCTTTTCCTCTTTCTTCTTGCTTTCACTCTGAGGGAAAACTCTAAGTAAATAGTTCTTGTTCATTTTTTAATACTTGACCCTTTGCCATTTATCCTACAAAGTCACCTGTGACAGTATCAATACCTACCAGATATTGATACCATCTTTTTAAAAAAAAATTGATTCCTTCTGTGTTCTTTCTTCGAGATATACAATGTCTATTTGTCTTATTGTTCTTAACAATTTCTACCACAGTGTAAAGCTAATGAATAATCAGTAGAGTTTCCTGACTTTTCTCTTTCAGGGATTGATGCAGAGTTGCAACCAGATGCATGCCTCCTATCTCTTTCAGCAAGACAAACACTATGACCTGTCCTATGACACTGGAGACAAGGCCTTACAGTGTGGGCGCCATGTCGATGTCTTTAAATTATGGCTAATGTGGAGGGCAAAGGTGAGCGTGCATTTGTCAGTTCAATGTCAACAGAGAGAGAGAGAGAGAGAGAGAGAGAGAGAGAAGGAGAGAGAGAGACTTATCTAATGGGCATGACACTTCCCTTTGGAAATAATCAAATCTGTTATACAAACTGTTAGCTTATTTTGTTGGCTTTAAAATAACCAGTTTTAGTTCATTGATTGAGGGAGGAATTGCAAAATAATAAACTAGATATGAGTAGCAGGTTGAGGAAATCTGGCTCTGTAAATGGTATGCGAAATCCCTCTCAGTTCAAGTAGCTTTCTGTATCTTATTCCTGTGGTGTTTTTATTAAGATGATGATCATTAACTATATTTTCACAAAAATGTTTCTCTCACAGTCCATCAGTTCCTGCTGTTTCTTTACCACATGAGGCCTTATCTTCAGCATGGGGCAGACTTTGGTTGTTAGAGAAATAACTTGGAGATCACCTGGGGTGAATCAAACAACAGGGACAAGTGAAACCCAAAATAAAAGCAAAGGAAGATGCTTTTAAAGTGCTAAAATAAAAGACACTCAGAGAGTTGTGGAAAATGAAAAAGGGGGAAAAAATTCACCACATCTTTGTTACTTAGTTATATCTATTCTTGTAATTCCATCCACAGATTTTAAATATCTAGACACATCAGGGGCAAAAACTTTCATTTAGTGTTCAACCTAAAGCTGCAATGTTTTGCAGAAGTGATAAGTAATGATCAAAGTAATAAGCCCAGTCCACAACCTAAATCAGAGATAAGGATAAATAGATCAATGAAAATTCTCTTGTGATTCTAGACACTGAAGAAATTGTCCTCTCCCTTCAAGACATTGTCCTCTCCACAAGTAGACAGGGTGTGATAGTCCATGCCTGTGACCTCAAGAAGGCAAAGATTCAGGTTGGCTCATAAGTTCAAGGCTAGCCTGGACTATATAGTGAGACAAGCAAAACAAGGACTAAGGATATAATAAAAGAGCACTTGGCTAGCAGGCCTAAATCCCCAGCATTTAAACACACACACACACACACACACACACACACACACACACACACACAGAGCTGGCTGTAAGGGCCTATGGGAGGGTGGGGCGCCCCAGTCCTGGAGCATGAGCTCAGGGCCAGCTGGAGTGGGGCATGCATGCCAGGAGAGAGGCGTGGCCAGACCCACCTGCAACTACCAAGGTTTTACAGCAACCTCTGTATCTGTCTGCCAGTGCACAGATCGGCAGGGTTCCTGGGAGTTCCTTCTACTTGGCCTTTGGAATCGAAGATGTGGATAACAAAGAAAGTGGGAAATTCTACAAACAGCAAACATTATTAAAGGGAAATTAATGCCTAGCAACTTTTGCCAACTAACAGAGTGTTCACTTTCTCTCTGAGATACTAATTAACTTTAATAAGTAAATACTGAGTATTTGTTATCCTGCCCAGTACTAAATGAGAAGAGATATGAAGCCTGCCATTTCCCAGATAGGATAAAATAAGTCCAAAGGTATTCGTCATATAAAACAAAATATAAGGCTGGGAATGTGGCTTAGTGGTGGAGTGCTGGCCTAGCCTGCATGAAGCCCTGGGTTTGATTCCTCAGTACCACATAAACAAAAAAGGCTGGAAGTGGCGCTGTGGCTCAAGTGGTAGAGTGCTAGCCTTGAGCAAAGAGAAGCCAGGGACAGTGCTCAGGCCCTGAGTCCAAGGCCCAGAACTGGAAAAAAAAAAAAAAAAAGAATATAAGCCAAATGAATATAAGCCAGTGACTCATACCTGAAATCCTAGCTACTCAGGAGGCTGAGCACAGTTTGAAGCCAGCCAGGGCAGAAAAATCTATGACACTCTTATCTCCAATTAACTGCCAAAAAAAAAGTACCAGTAATGAAGCTGTGGCTCAAGCGGTAGAGTACCAGCCTTAGGGGGCAGGGGATGGAGGAAGCTTAGGGACAGCTCCTAGGTCCTGAGATTAAGCCCCAGGACCGGCATGGAAAGAAGGAAGGAAGGAAGGAAGGAAGGAAGGGAGGGAGGGAGGGAGGGAGGGAGGGAGGGAGGGAGGGAGGGAGGGAGGGAGGGAGGGAGGGAGGGAGGGAGGGAGGGAGGAAGGGAGGGAGGGAGGAAAGGAAGGAAGGAAGGAAGGAAGGAAGGAAGGAAGGAAGGAAGGAAGGAAGGAAGGAAGGAAGGAAGGAAGGGAGGAAGGAAGGGAGGAAAGAAAGAAAGAAGGAAAGAAGGAAGGGAGGGAGGAGAAAGCTTTAGCAAGAGATTATCTGGGAGCAGGGCTTGAACAGGATGGATAGAATAAACAGGATTTCAGACAGCAGAGCTGAGGAAAGTCATTCCAGGAAGAAGGGCAAGGAGTTCGCATGCATAGTCTGAGACTATTGGAGTCTAACTTGTCTGAAAGATGCCAAATAAGTGGACCAGAGCTAGAGTGATGACCGTGAGAACAGAGCTATTGTAGGTATTCCGTAGTTTTCTCAGAAGTAGCATCTTTCAACCTATGGCGGTGTCTTAGAGAAAACAGGACTCAGGTGCATGGGTCCTATTTCTCTTCTGCTAGCTCTGCAGCATCAAGTCCCATTCTAAAGGGAACCAGATTTCCTGAACATACTTGGGGTGCAGATGCTGGCTACACATTTAGTCCTTAGTCCAAGCCCTTCCAATTAGCTTGGGAAGCAATCTCCAAAGAGATGGATTTCTAAAACCATTAGAAACCAGGGAAGTTCTTTAATGCACTTTGGATACTGTCATGTTTAGTGTGATGTTGAGGCCCTTTGTTACAGAAAAGGGACCTTCTCATCACCATCCTCTAGTTTCTGGGTTGAATTAGTTACTGGTAGACTAGTTCTGAGTGTTCAGGGAAGAGCATTAGCTGTCTTGTTTTTGTTTTGAGACAAGGTCTTGCGATCTAGCCACAACTGGACTCAAACTCACAATCTTCCTGTCTCCACCTCCCAAATTCTGGAGTTACAAACACACACCAGCTTCGTAGTTACTTCTTCTGAGGCTTCCACTAGCACCAAGTAAATTTTGAAGCCGCGTTGAAAAGCAATTCCCTAGTTTGTCTGGACACCAGCAAAGCAGTTCCAGTCCAATGTTGTTCAGTTGTTTTCCTAAATCTAGTAAATCAGCATCTATAGCTGAAAACTAAAAGACCTCTGTGACAATATTCACCCATCACAGACAATCATCCATCACCAAAGAACATCTCCAAAGATGTGGGCAGGATGATGTGCTAATAAAGCACCCATGTGCTCCCTAAAATTCATTCGTTATTAGTTGACCTTTGTTTCAGTGAAGGCAAGCCCTGTCTGTGGATGAGGAAGCATAGTGCTTAACAAAGATGGGCTCCTGAAATGGAGAGCTGAAACAATGGGCCTGGGACCCAGCAAGCATCCTGGTGGTCTCTGATGGTGTTTCTCGTCTGCAGAAAGAGACTAGCCCAAGCTGTTCTATTATTAATGGTATCCACAATTGCCTCTATGAAGTACAGTCAGTTTCTCCTTGAGTTGTTAAAATAATTGCTTGGAGAATGGAGGCTTAGGAAATGAGGAGCAAGCTGTAGGGAAATGTCATGAGTGAGAACAAAAGCACCTGAGAAGGAAAATAATGGCCAAAAAAGCCTGTGGAAGTCGTTCTGAGGAAGAAAGATAGCAAGGCAGCATGGAGTCGGAAGTGGTGGAATAACTGCCAGTCTCTTGAGAGACTGCTTGTTCCCACATCCTCTGCCTGTCTAAGGAGCTCTGTTCTCTTCCTTAGGGGACTGCTGGATTTGAAGCACATATTGACAAGTGTTTGGAACTGGCCGAGTATTTATACAATATCATAAAGAACCGAGAAGGATATGAAATGGTGTTTGATGGGAAGGTAGGTACTCAGTTTTTTCCACACTTCCCCCAAAGTTTAGTTAACTCTACTCCTTATCACCAAGGTTCTGATGTCAAGAACGTGATGTCCAGCTAAGGAGAAGCAATGGACGATGGGGTAGCTCCTCTGAGCTGGAGTCAAGAGCAGACTCACAAATAACTCTCTCTACTGTCCAAGTGGAGACACTCTAAAGGAACTCACTGATTTCAAACGAAGAATTGTGGGCTGGGAATATGGCCTAGTGGTAAAGTGCTCACCTCACATACATGAAGCCCTGGGTTCGATTCCCCAGCACCACATATACAGAAAGTGGCCAGAAGTGGCGCTGTGGCTCAAGTGGCAGAGTGCTAGCCTTGAGCAAAAAGAAGCCAGGGACAGTGCTCAGGCCCTGAGTCCAAGCCCCAGGACTGACAAAAAACCAAAACCAAACAAAAGGAAGAATTGTATTCTGAACATGAAGAAAGAATAGATTCCAAATGTCCTCGAAATGTTTAAAAATGCCAGTTTGGCACAGGTACAAATCTTGTTTTTTCTCTTTGTAGCCTCAGCACACAAATGTCTGCTTCTGGTATGTTCCTCCCAGTCTGCGTACCCTGGAAGACAATGAAGAGAGAATGAGTCGCCTCTCAAAGGTGAGTGCTGACACCTCCCGTGGTGCCTGTGGTACCGGGCCTCTGATGTGCATATCATATGTGTGACCAATGAATACCCTTGGAAACCTGAGCTCCTCCTGTGGGCCACAGCTGAGCTAAGAAGCACAGTCATGATTTTCCAAATTTGCTTGCATTTTGAGAGTTTCTTGTAGCTTAATATAAGTATTTAAGTGATCAGCTTTACTGCATTGAGAAAACAGCGGGGTACTTTGTTGAGAGTGAATTTTTTTTTTTTTTTTGCCAAACAAAACGGGTGACAGAAATGATCAGAAAACAAAGCCACTGATGGCTCTTTGGTATGTTATCCTCAAGGCTAACCTGAGCAGTCTTTGGACTTGTAAGTCCTCCAGAAGATACAGAGCAAGAAGCAATGATAATAATAATAATAATAATAGCTCTTATTAGTAGTATAACAGTTACCAATTAGAGTGTGTATCATTCCCTGTCTAAGCTTTTCTGAGCTGTTAGATCACTCAAAGTCTCTAGCAACCTAAGAGTGATGTGTGGAAATCCATGTTGCTAATAGGAGAAAAATAGTTTCCCCCAACTCATGCATTCTGACTCCAGGTTATGAGAACATGAGCTTTAAATTCTCCTCTGGGCAGTAAAATACCTAATGGCTTTAATCCTTGCCTGCTTCTAACTTTCACCATGAGTGAAATAAGGCTCACAATGCACACCAAAGGGAGAAAAAAAAAAACGTAAGACCCGTCTCCCAGTGTGTGTTAGAGTAAGATACTAGGGAATTGTCACCAAGATTTGAATCTCAAAGGGTTGATTGGTTGGTTGGTTGGTTGGCTTAGGTGTTTGATTTTGTTTTGTTGTTGTTTTTTCATTTACCATAAAGGGAGGATTTTTCTCATTGCTACCTCATTGACCTTAGAACATGTGATTCCCTTTTATGTAGTAGGAAAAATAGTATAGTATGTAGATTTAAACCCCTAAGGAAAGTTTATAAATGTTAACACTGGCTCATAAGCAATCCAGGATCAAATTCCTCAACAGGAAGAAACTTACACAAAGTGGAGGTCTTCGAACCAAGCCTTTTGGCTGTCCAGAAGCTTGATAAAGGCAGGAGGGCCACGTTTTACCTGATAATTTAAGCCAATGGCTCTTTGTTGGAATAGTTCTAAAAGTTCTGCAGGTGATTCTACCATGCAGACCAGGCTGAGAACCACTGTCCTGATCTGATCTAAGAATCAAATGAAGAAAAGCTTCTAAATCCTAGATCGATGGTGCACAGATCTAGGACAGGAGGAATTGTGAAGCTTCAGTAAGTCTAAGCTGGGTCATCTCAGGAAATCAAGCCCAGGAGTTAAGGAGGGAAGGAGGCCACATAGAAACAAGACTGTAGCTTCAGACTTGAAAAACAAATATGGGAGGGGCGGGGCGGGTTCCTGGCCAAAAGGTGAGAACCTATCTCATAGAGAGTGCTTCAAATGATAGAGTACCTGCTCAACAAGCACAAGTGAGGGAGAAGGTGGGTTGAGAGGGGTGAGTGGGTGTTGAAGGAGTGACCTTGGTCAAGATGTACTTCATTTACAAACTGCTTTGTTGAATGGCAACTCCTTTTTACAACTACGTGATGACAGTAACAATATTTTTTAAGAAAGGAAAGATGAAGATAATTAGAAGTAGGGCCAGGGGTGTGGCTTGGTGGTAAAGCACTTGCCTAACCTTCTCCCTCACTTTTCTTAACTTTGTAATACATTTATTGATTTTTTTGCCATTGATCAAAGCCGTTTATATATAGTATACAATAAACTGATTTGTGTCACCCCTTCAACGTTTTCCCCCCTCTTTGACTCATCCCTTCCCTTACTTTTCTTAATTTTGTGATACATACAATGAATTCTTGACTCTATTCATCTACCCTTCTCCCCTCTCCCACTCCTCTATGGCAAATACCCAGTGCCTAGTACTTATTTCCACCCCTGGGCATTTATCCAATAGAGAGCAAACAAGGCTACTGTAAAGCCACCAGCACAACCATGTTCATTGCAACACGATTCACCACAGCCAAGATTCAGAATCAGCCAAAATGCCACAGAGTGGATGAATGGATGAAGAAAATGTGGTATATATGCACAATATAAATTTGTGTATTCATCAGCAAGAATGATATTGTACCATTAGTAAAGAAATGGAAAGAACTTGAAAAATATGGTAACTGAAGTAAGCCAAACCCAAAGAAACAAAGGTTTCATGGTTTCCCTCATTTGTGATAGCTAGAATGTTCCTGTAAATCATAAGTAAACACACTGGGTGGTATGCAAGCAGTTACAGATGAATTAACTGAAGTATAGTAGATGTTGTGAAGAGTCCAAAGAGCATAATGCTCTAGAAAAACTATCTCTGAATCTTTTCTATAAATTTTATAGATTTTTTTTTTTTTTTTTTTTTTGGCCAGTCCTGGGCTTTGGACTCAGGGCCTGAGCACTGTCCCTGGCTTGTTTTTGCTCAAGGCTAGCACTCTGCCACCTGAGCCACAGCGCCACTTCTGGCCATTTTCTGTATATGTGGTGCTGGGGAATTGAACCTAGGACCTCCTGTATACGAGGCGAGCACTCTTGCCACTAGGCCATATCCCCAGCCCAATTTTATAGTTCTGTACTGACTAATAACTTTCAAAGGGTCAACAACAGATTTAACAGCAAATAGTTTAAGAACTAAATGTAAGGTGACTTTTTAAGAATCTGCTATTGGATGTAATGGGAAATTTAGCAGTGGTGAGATTTTAGCATTTCAGAATGTCTTACTGATCGCTATTCTACTTTGACATTTTAAAAAATTCTCAGGGCTGGGGATATAGCCTAGTGGCAAGAGTGCCTGCCTCGGATACACGAGGCCCTAGGTTCGATTCCCCAGCACCACATATACAGAAAATGGCCAGAAGCGGCGCTGTGGCTCAAGTGGCAGAGTGCTAGCCTTGAGCGGGAAGAAGCCAGGGACAGTGCTCAGGCCCAGGACTGGCCAAAAAAAAAAAAAAAAAAAAAATTCTCAGGTTTCTAAGATTTAAAAACCAAAAAGGGGGGCTGGGGATATGGCCTAGTGGCAAGAGTGCTTGCCTTGTATACATGAGGCCCTGGGTTCGATTCCCCAGCACCACATATACAGAAAATGGCCAGAAGTGACGCTGTGGCTCAAGTGGCAGAGTGCTAGCCTTGAGCAAGAAGAAGCCAGGGACAGTGCTCAGACCCTGAGTCCAAGCCCCAGGACTGGCCAAAAAGAAAAAAATAAATAAAAACCAAAAAGGTTTTTCTAGCATAGTGCAATTGCACATTTCTATGGTTGTTCATCAAGTTTATTTCATGATGAATATGAGACATCTACTTTATCAGGGTTTGAGTTACGGAAAAGTACTCTAGCAATTGTTTTCTATAGGGCTGGAAAGGTAATGGCCCAAAGGCAAAAACAGTACACCCGAAACAGTTCTTCCTGATTACGCATTTAGTGAATTCTTCCACATGCAGCCCTTCTCTCCCACCTGACTTTCTTTATAGTCAGAAAACCAAGAACCTGGCCAAAACAACAATCTAGAAATAAAACAAAAATTTCCATATGTCTATCAGCATAGTCAGAATCTTATTTCCCTTTTTAACTTGCAATTAGTGAACCTAAAATGAAATAGGCGTTCTAGCTACTTTTAGTTTATCAGCATTTTCTGGATGAACCAAAAATCATATGTACTTAGACAGCTGTGGTTCTGAAAGCTCAGCTTGCTTCAGGAACTAGAAGGATTCAGCTTCATACTATGCCAAAAATATGCTTGGGATATAGCCGGTAACATCACTCTTTTGAGCATTGATTTGAATTTATTGGAAAAGTTAGAGATAATTTCCCCTTAATAACTACTGTTGTGCTTTTGTTTTTGCACTTGGGTTGTTCATAGATATGAAAGCAAATTCAAGTCAAGTCACTTGAATAAAGCATTTTCCTTGTTTTCACAAAACTTTGTCAAAAAAAAACTAAAGTAAAACTAA
This sequence comes from Perognathus longimembris pacificus, assembly GCF_023159225.1. Classification (NCBI taxonomy): domain Eukaryota; kingdom Metazoa; phylum Chordata; class Mammalia; order Rodentia; family Heteromyidae; genus Perognathus; species Perognathus longimembris. Next base: position 23,528,429 of record NC_063178.1, on the reverse strand, counting down.
ATAATAGTCATGTGATTTTTTTTTCATAAATTTCCTCAACGAGGTAAATTTGAAATTTCTTTGCTGGAGGCACAAAATGATAGCTATCATATCCTAGAGATAGAATGTTCTAGCAGATCTATTTTTCAGAACTTCATCCCAGATACAAGGTATCTAAACTCATTTTTGTCAACATTTATCCCCAGTGTTCTGCCTGTGTCCTTCATTCTTTAGGTGGAAGAATAAAGAATCATTCCACTTTACATCACCTCTTTATGAAATAGGAAGAGTGGGAGGGATTTGTAAAAACTCACTCATCTAGAATCAGAAATTCTCAACACTGGAATTATTGTCCACATTTATTTTAGATGATGAAACTATTTTCAAAATGTGAAGTAAAAAGTGAAGCCTGGTTTGTTGGCTTTGTCTTTGGTAGCATACAAATGGATAGACCTCATGAGAATCTTGTAAACTCTGTATATTAAGTGCTTTGAAGATGAAACTTCATTGAAAAGCAGTGGTTACTTAAGAACTTATTCAAAAGTCATGTGTTCATAGTATCATGAATCCAAGTTAGATACTCGTCTTCACCTTAGTCTCTGATAAGCCTAAAGCTTTCCTGACTTCTGCCTTTTCTCCTCATAAATTTATGGAAATAAACTTCGAAGATTGTGTGTTTTATTTACAAATTCCAGTGATAAATGTATACATGGATAGACTATGTATGTGTAATAGATGCAACTTAAACATTTGCCTCTTCCTAAACATCTATAGCAATAACTACACCATGATTAGATAGTTGACTTGAACTCAGAAAGCCAACAATATGCACTCAACTAAATGAGTCAAGGCTACTGTGCCTGTCCTCCAGATGCTTACAGTTGAAGTAAACAAAGAGCATGTACTTACTCATCAACAAGAAACCAATAGGAAATTAGCATGTTTCAGAACCTGTGGGTAAGAACCATGTACTCACAGTTTTAAAGAAGAAAGCTACTCATAGACTACAGAGGGCAGGAAAGATTTTACAGCAGTTATAGGATGGTGGTGGAGTCCTTTGATGCATGGGGAATGGGAACTGGACTGGAGAGAGATTCTAAGTAAGAAGCATACACGCAACACGGGAGACCAAAAGACTCACGTGAGGCGATGAGATTCAGAGGGGACACAAGAGATGTTTAACAAACTAGCCTTGTCAGAGTTGAGGGTGCATCTTGGCAAGCAATGGAAGATGTGTCCTCAAATCTGGGTGACAAAAAGTCTTCACACTAAACAGAAGAGCTTGGACTTAAATTCATATACCAAGGTGTCTCCTGAAGCTGTAAGGACCAATGTTCCATAAATACTGTAAAGACTTGTCTATAGCTGAGGTCCTTGTGTGTTTGGCTTTTGACTCTAACCGATGCCGAATGCCTTTCAAACATAAGTAGAGATTATATACATAATGTATAAATATATACAGAGTGAGAGTTAAAAGAAATTAGAGAAAGTTTAGGATCACAAAAAAAGTTGCCAAAAGTCAATTTTTTTAATACATCACTTGATATTGACATTTACCTCCTGGCAACAATTTTCTGAACAATGTTTTATATCTGATAATTTTACATTTTATTGGGGGGGGGGAATTCCCATCCACCACAATTTTCCCAACTGTTGTATTGCTAAGCCATTTAGCCTTGCGATTAATGTCAGATAGTTCTTGTTCTCCAGAAACACTTACCTAGAAAGTCAAGGCTAAGGTAGTAATTACCTGATAGCTTACTGTTATTATTCTTGTTCCTTCAGGACCTTAAATATATTGTGCAATTCTAATCCTCTGATCCCATGAAAACTTGGAGGCAATTCTTTCGGGAGAAAAAAGTGTGGTTCTGTTTAGTTTTTGGGTTTTTTTTAATTTTATTGTCAAGGTGATATATAGAAACGTTAAAGTTGCATACGTATGGTAGTGAGTACATTTCTTGTCAAACTTGTTATCCCCTCTCTCATTTTTCTCCCACCTTCCCTTCCCCCAACTCCCCCAAGTTGTACAGTTAATTCCTAACACATTGTCTTCAGAGTATCGCCTGTTGCATTGGTTCACCCTTTACCCTTTGTTTTTACCATTTTGATGTTCCCATTCCCTTCCCTAATTCAGATAAATGTATATACAATATCCAGGGTATCAAAATCAAATGCAGTGACAACAGGATAAATTATCAGAAAGAAAAAAAAAAGTAATTTCACATAGTACTTTAAAAATAACAACAACAATGAAAGACCTCTTGTTTCCATATCTTGGAGTTTATTTCATTAGCATCATATTATATAATCATATGTACATAGCTATTGAGCTCTATTTAATTTTTTTTTAAAGACTAAAATACTGCTTGCTGTTCTGTTCCTTGACCAAGGGAGAGGACATGGAGAAATAGTCATTGTATATGTCTCCCACAGGTGGCGCCAGTGATTAAAGCCAGAATGATGGAGTATGGGACCACCATGGTCAGCTACCAACCCCTGGGAGACAAGGTCAATTTCTTCCGCATGGTCATCTCAAACCCTGCAGCAACTCATCAAGACATTGACTTCCTGATTGAAGAAATAGAACGCCTTGGACAAGATTTATAATAACATAGCTCACCAAGGTCTTTCAATTCTCTAGGTAGACGATTAAGTTGTCACAAATGGTGTAAATGTATTTGTAGTTTGTCCCAAAGTAAATCTATTTATATATTGTGGTGTCAAAGTAGATTATAGTTTAAAAAAATCAAAGGAACATTACTTCTTTTAAAAATCCTTTAAGTTTAGAATACCTCCTAATAATTAGTGACAAAAGGCTGTGTTCTACTCAGTAAGGAAAAGCTTAAAAATTATTATAAATATTGCCCTCACTTTTAATATAGTGTGCAAATCAGACTTTATTTTCACTTCAGAGTAGTAAGACTGAATAGTGCCAAATTGCCCTCTGAATCATAAAAGGTTCTTTGGGGCACAGTGAAAATGGGTAAAGCAAATATAAAATTGCCTTTTACATAGTATTAGACAAAGTTTCTAATTTACCTATAGCAACATTTCAAATGTATTTAAATACATATAATTTTACAAAAGGAAAAATATATATATTAAAAAAGAAATCCTATTTTGTAACATATAGATTTTTATTTTATATGGGTTATACAAACTGCAGGGGCAGATTAAAAATCTAAGTCAGATTATTTTTCTCTTTGTTTTAATAGAGGCATGATAAATAAAAACTCTTGGCAAGGTTAATTTGACACATGGGCCCACAAAATTCTTAAAAGGTATGATTCCTACTTTTAGTACATGGTACAGTTTATCACATCTCTGAAGTTAATATTTCCAAACAAGCCCAAAAGAGCACTGCAAATTTGTAAGATAATCAACAAGTCATATTCCCCACCGATTAAAGTTTTCTTTCCCCTCTGCCCTTCACAGACCTTCTCTGTACCAAGCTTCCTCCTAGATTAAATGATGATCATCTCTAGTCTTTCTAATTGGACCTATTTTGAACAGGAGGTAGATACTGATAACTTGAGGTATCCTTCCAAACAATATTGTTTTATTAGGTCATTCGGATTAATTAGAGGTAATAAAAATAAAAGCTGATCAGCTTGAGCAAAGAGAAATGAAGCACTTTCTCAGAATGTGGTAAAGCTCAGAATATTAAACTCAGCCAAGGGAGAAGAGATCTCTGTGTGACAATAATGGCTTCATTCTACATGCCATATTGTTACTGTCCAGGAAATCATTTCCCTCCTGGATTAAGGCTTATTCCCATCCCCTCTCCCGTTCCTCCACACAAAAATCTCTCCTGTTTTAATTTTCCACGTGGTTATTTTCCCCTCATGAAATGAGTTCCTCGCCCTGGATTTTTGAGATACCCTGAGACTTACTTTGTCTGTCTCCAAATCAAGATCCAAACAACCACAATATGCAGAAGTCGTTCAAATTCAAAACTGTATTTTTTTAATCCTCTCTCTTCCCCTGTGTGCCTGGTAGAGGCACATAGAGCTCGCAAAAGCTCTGGTCGATAGGTATGGGTCCAGAGATTGGGAGATGCCAAGATCTTTTTATATCCAGGCTGCGGATATGAATTTGGAAATATATTCCTGTCTATGTAGAAGGGCAGTTCAATAGAAAGACCACAGATGGAGAAGCAAAAGGGCCTAGTGGTATAACCCTGTGAAATCATTGAGTTTCTCTCAAGTTATAGACAAATACCCCGTCCTTGATATGAATTTGGCTTTGGTTCCTTGCTGTCTAGAGGACAAATAGATTCCCTATGGCAAAGAAAAGGAAACCCGTCTGCACTGCAGCATTTCATGAAGGAATAGCCTCCTACTTTAGGGTTTTTCTAATGGACAAGCGTTCCTTTTCCTTTCTAAAAACCAACCAGTGAAAATAAACATACCATTGCCTCCATCCATCTTAAGCCTCGAGGACTCAAAGGTTCCATTGATCAAACCCCCTGTCACCTTGGAGAAGACAGTGGGCCCAGTGTCCCTGCTGGACAGACCTTCTCTCCTCCTACACACTCAGCCCTCAGAGAACAGATCCTTTAGCCAAGCTGGCTTTTAGCTCGATAAGCTGACAGAATTCAAAAGGAGAACTGGGATCTGAGTGTAAAATGTCAAGCAAATAATCTGTACCAATAGATTTTTCATTCCTTCCATCTGCTTCCTCTAAATCCTTCCTCAAATTCACTGGAAACCTGGCTCACATCTGTGCAGGGAAAATTATAACCATGGGAGGAGGCAAATACAAGCCTGCTATGTTCTGGTATTTAAATACTACTCTGGATCTACTATGGTAGATCCATAGTTTGAGAAAGAGAAAAGGAGGAAGGGAGAATGAAAGGAACCAAGGATGAAATGAATTAAGGAAAGAAGAGGAAAAGGAAGGGAGGGAGATTGAACATTTAGCCCAAATTCCCAGTGCCAAAGTGTGAAACTATTCTTTAGAGATTTTAGAAATGTTTGGTTTCAGCTTTAATCAAAACTGACATGGCCATTTTGATTTATACAGCAATATTGTGTTCATTATTTAAAATACTTGAAAAGAAATGTGGTATTGTCTTGATCTGAGACCTCTAACCGGTATGGACTTTGTGTGCTAATCCCAGAATGTGAGGGAATCAAAGGAAATCAATTGTGTGTACATGTGACTGTGTTGCCTTTATTCTATTGATTGTACTGTCTTGTCACCTCAGATTGGGGTTGTGCCCTTTCTCTCTGAACTGTACAGTGTTGTAAATCAACATGTGTCGCTGTAAAAGCTTGTACGACATATTATTGGTATGTCTTTTTTTCTGCGTGTGGTAGTTATATCAAACTTTGATATTATGAGAAGTACATCTGCATCTGTTCCCCTTCTCTTCCTTCCTTTTGAGCTATCTGCCCTCCACATCAGCTCTAATAGAACTTACCCTCAACGAAGCTCCTTCTTTTGAGAATTGTGTGATTCCATGAACAGCAAGGTGAATATCATGTGGTCTCTGAGAAGAGGAGGAACCAAAGATGGGTTGTCAAAAACTACCTACTTTGCTGGTCTTGATTTCTTGGCGTAGGAGCAAATACTACTCCTGAGAACATGGACTAAGGAAGTGCTGGTGTAAATATGACAGCGAGACAAGAAATCAGGGGACCTCACACTGGGTATCATCTTGCACGTGCTTTTCTGTTTCCGAGTGCTAAATGCAAACACTGTGTATTTAGTAGTTCCATGTGCCAAAAAAAAACCACAACAACCCTGTTCCTAATTGGTGTTTCTGAATGACGTTACTATTCCCAGGCATCATTCCATTACTAAAGAATTTAAAAAAGAAAATATACAAATATGTGGCAACCTGTCCTTGTCCCAAATATAAACTTGTGTATGATTGAAGTATTTTACCTGTGTTGTCTCTCTAAACCCAAATAAATGTGTAACTGTGGACATATCTCAGGCTGTGAATACTTATTTCTGCCTGTCACCTGGTGACGTTCAACAACTTGCCCAAGCAAAAGGCACTGGTCACACAGCTCAGTGTCATTAGTTATTGCTTCTGGAGAGAATTGTTCACCATTCTGGCTCCTCTTTCCATGAGAGCCAATCTTCTGTGCGTGTATGTATGCCAGTGCTGGGGCTTGAACTCGGGGTGTTGGTGCTTTCCCTAAGCTTTTGTGCTCAAGGCTAGCACTCTAGCACTTGAGCCACAGCAACACTTTTGCTTTCCGTGTCGTTAATTGTAGATAAGACTCTCATAGAGTTTTCCTGCCTAAGCTGGTTCCAAACGGTGATCCTTAGATCTCAGCTTCCTGAACAGCTAGGGTTACAAGTATGAGTCGCCGGTGGTCAGCAAAACACTTTCGTTTTATAGATAGGAAAATGGAGGCTCTGTGACATTTCTTTTCCAAAGTTGAGCAGTGAATTCACAGTTCCCACTCTGAACTCATTCACACTCTTGGATGAGTTGCTACACCCAGATTCCTAGGCATCTAGACTGCTTGGCTTCATCTCCCGACTCACTTCTTCCTCCTCCTAAGTTGTAGCTCTCTCCATGTCCTGTGGCCTGTGGGCTCTGGCCCTTGCTGCCCCAGAACTTTCCATAGTGACTCCTTCCTCTCAGTTGAGCCCATCTCCACTTCTTCCTGCTCAGAGAGGCCCTTCCAGAATGCCTAAGGCGAAGCTCTTCATTGGCTGTCATGCATTGCACTTCTTTTCTCCAAAATAACTTTTGATGATTTATTTTTCACAAATTTCCATGATGTTATCATTGTTTGGAGAGAACTTATTGGAATGATTTTCCAAGCAATTGCCCACCCATAGAAATCTGGGATTCAAATCAGTAAATTTCTTCAGATTTAAGAATCATCAAAGTAAAGAATATCTACATATGTCTGTGAAACACTATCCCAAAATATGGTATCTTATCATTTGAAGAAACCCCAGAAGTAGAAAGGTCTTGTTCACCTTCTCCCTGCATTCTTCTCTTGAAACAGACAATAGAGACTTGACAGATTACCCTTTATTTCATTTTCCCTGAAGTAGGCCCTAGAATTTGATGTAACCTTTCCATGATGCTGGCTGCAAGGTTCCCCTTCCAAACCCGTCCTTATCTCTGAAGACACAAGGACATACAGAAAAATCTGAACGAACAGGCTTGCTAATTTCCCTCATGGCATTTCCATTAGCTCGCATCCATCTGTCCCCCAAGAATACTGCTGTAAGACTCTCTACCAAAATTCAGCTTATCTGTTTTGGGAGGGAATCTTTATTTCTAAACATTTTCTTGTGACGTGAAGTTCTCATTAGGTTAGTTTGTAGGCCATGTGTTATAACTCACACCTATAATCCCAACTATTCAGGAGCCAGGGATTTGGAAGGTCAAGGTTTAAGGCCATTCTAGACAAAAGTTTGCCTCAAACAATAAAAGCTGGGCATGGTTGTGCATGCCTGTCTGTCATCTCAACTATTTGAGAAGTGTAAATAAGAGAGTCACTATAGAGGTCTTCCCAGGGAAATAGCAAAACTCTATCTAGAAAACAACTAAAGCAAGAAGTCTGAGTGTGATTCAAGTAGCAGAGTACTTCCATAGTAGGTACAAGGCTCAGAGGTCAAAATCCCAGTATTAGCGAGGTGCCAGTGGCTCACGCCTATAATCCTAGCTACTCAGGAGGCTGAGATCTGAGGATGGTGATTCAAAGCTAGCCTGGCAGGACTCTTATCTCCAATAAATGACTCAGAGAAAGCCGGAAGTGCCACTGTGGTTCAAGTGGCAGAGCACTAACCTTGAGCACAAAGAGGCTCAGGGACAGCACCTAGGCCCCAAGTTCAAGTCCCAGGACTGGAAACACACACACACATCCCAAAAAAAAATCAATATTGTCCCACCAAGAAATAGTATAGCTTTCTCTTGTTAATCTGTCTTTTATTTTTACAGAAGTCTCAGCCATAAACCTTGCAATAGATGAATTTTTTTTCTCTGCCCCATAGAGGCCCAAAAGACCAAAGGGGCCTTGTTCTTGTTCTATAAGGACTAAACTTCTGCGATCACCCCATCCCAATCAGAGCTTTAACTTTGCTATCCCATGATTCTTCACACTTGAACTTGGGCTTCCTCCACACTCCTATAAAGGACATTGTTGGGTTGTTGGTGGGTTGTTTTTTTTTTTTCATTTTACCCTTCCAGTTGGGTGAAAGAACAGCTGCCTACTCCATTTAAGTGAATAAATCCAACTCTAAACCTAAACCCAAGGTGATCTTTAGCTGAACTCATTTTTCATCATCTCGCACAAGCCTACCCAGGATTCCATGTGTTTCTGTTAACAGCTGGAGCAGTCTTACTCTTGTAATTTATCTGCCTCTTAAAACAGACATACCGGCTCTGTGCTCGTGGCTCATGCCTGTAATCCTAATTACTAAGGAGACTGAGATCTAAGGGTTGAAATTCAAGCTAGCTGAGGCAGGAAAGCTCATGAGACTCTCACCTCCAATGAACTACCAAAAAGCCAGGAGTGGATCTGTGGCTCAAGTGGTTCGGTGCTAGCCTTGAGCCAAGAACACTCAGAGATGGTATTCAGGCCCTGAGTTCAAGCCCCAGGACTACGACCAAGGGAAAAAAACAGACATATAAACCTGGAAAGGGTGGTTCACACCTATAATTCCAGTTCTTGGGAGGTTGAGACAGGAGGGTCTCCAGTTCAGGATAAGACTAGGCTACACAGTGATTTCAAGACTTGCCCTCTCTCAAAAAAAAGAAAGAAAGAAAGAAAAAACTACACAGTATTTAGGTGTGTGTACTTATATGTAGCTACTACATAGAAGTGTGAGCACACACATGTGGACAAATATTACTTCAGATGAGAGTCGATTATTTATAGGGCTATTTCATCACACCAGGACTTCCCAGGACCCCCTGAATAGGACAATAATTCTCTTCCTACTTCTAATTCTCAAAATTTCTTTGTAATTCAAGCAAATCCACACATACGACAACACTGGCTGGTATGTAGAAACATCTATTTGTCGGCGGCATATTTCCTAAATATCCAGTTAGGAAAAGCACCTAGATGAACATCTGTCTGATTATGCAAGGAAAGCTGTGATTTGAAATGACGTTAGATATTCAGTGTTCTTTAATCTCTGGGCCATGTATCAGCAACTAGTGTAGTCATGAGCAGGAAGGGGAAAACAGGAAGCAGAGAGAACAAAGCCAGAAGCTGCTGCTGTTACTCTCACGTCTTCATTGTGGAAGGACATGAGTTGTTTTTCTTGCGGCCTTGGATAAGGTGCAATTCATAAGCATTTACACATATGTGTCATGTGTCTGGAATCCTCTGAGGCTAACTGGTTACCAGGATTTGTTTTCACAGTAAAACAAACAAACAATATTATTCCGATGTAGATAAGATTTTTAAAGCTGCCTGATAGGTCTTTCATGGGTCCCATTTATTTATTTATTCATTCATTCATTCATTCATTCATTTATTGGCAATGCTGAAAGACTGAAGTCAGGACCGCACAGCTGCTATACTGAGGCTCTACCATGTGAACCACACCTCCAGTCCTGCATTTCACTGGTTACTATGGTAGTAGAGTCTCAAGAACATTTCTGCCCTGAGTAGTCTTGAACCTCAGTCCTCCAGATCTCAGCTGCCTGAGTAGCTAGGAATTGATTCCAGGGGAGCACTCCCCAATATCCTGCTAATTCGGATTTATTTGTGTCAGAGTTTCACTATGTAGCCTAGACTGGCCTTGAACTCACAGTCCTGCCTCAGCATCCTTAATGCAAGCATGTGGCTACCAGAGCTGCCAGTAACAAAAAATAAAAATTTAAAAATATATATATAGGGAGGAGGTAACAAACAGTACAAGAAATGTATCCAATGCCTAAAGTATGAAACTGTAACCTCTCTGTACATCACTTTGACAATAAATAAGAAAATATATATTCACATATAATATACATGTGCATATACATATACATATATATATAATTACCATGTTAAACATTTGAATTTCCTGTTTAGCATTGGTGATAAAACGAATTGCCAGTGCTGATTCTGGAAGGTGAGTTTCTATTTTATCATTGAGGCACCTCCTATTAATATGCTTCCCAGAAATAACCAGGTGTGCATCCATATGATATGATATGACGATATTATTTGATGATATGACGAATGGTATGATTTCATGGAAGGACACATCCAAAGGGGGTAAATTGGTGACCCTTGGAAACCCAAGCTCCTCCCAGGGGAGGTCAGATCCATACACTCACGTTTTTATTCCTCTCACGAGCCAGCTGCTGGTGCAGCAGCTGGAATCGACAATCTGGCCTCAGATGCTGCCTCTGCCATTTATTAGCTTTGTGGCCCTGAGCAAATCACTTAACCTCCCCAGACCTCTGTTCTCTCATCTCTAAAATGAGGATTCAAAATAGCCCTCGCCTCACAGAGTGACAGAAAAGATTCAGATACGGAGGGGGGGGATAAAAGCCCACTACCTGAAACCCAGTGGGTGTGGAACTCATGTCCACCTCATTTTTATTCTGTACTGCTATGTATTAGGACCCGACTCAGCTCCCCCCTGGGAGGACTGTGTCATGGTGCACGTGATCCTGAGCAGCGCTGAGTCATCCCTGGAGTCAGTCAGCAGGCTGGTGACCGGCAGAACGCGCTCATTTGGCTTTCATGGAGATGCAGAAGCACAGGGGACTGTGCTAGAAAGCGGGGGTAAAGGAAAAGCACGAGAACATGGGTTACTTCAGTGGAATGATCATCTAGGGTGTGCTTAGAATCCCTTTACTCACGTGTGTCCTTGTCCCAGACAGACAGATATCTCTCAGAACAAAATGACATGGAAGACAAGATTTGGCTTTCTTGGATTGCTTCATACAATCACTAGCTTCTGTGTATACTATGAAAATTAATCATGCGTGCAAGCTACTCACAGTTTAAACACACACACACACACACACACACACACACACTGTAAATCTCATAAGCTGAATGCAATCACTACTCAAAGTATTTGGAGGGCTGGGATGTATGTAGCTCAGTGGCAAAGCACTTGCTTAGCAAGTGCAACGTCCTGGGTTCGATCCCCAGTACAAAAAAAAAATCGAAGTATTTGGAGATGAGGTCTTTGGGCCCCCATTCAAAGGTCACAAAGTGTGACCTTTATAGATATAGATTAACGTCCTGATACAAAAGGTTCTAGAGAGATCTCTCACCCCTTCGGTCAAAGGCAAATGCAATGAGAACTCCGAAGTGGACCCTTACCAGAACCCAATCATACTGGCACTGTGTCTTCAACCTCCAGCCTCCAGAAGAGCAAGAAAGAACTACCTGTTATTAATAAGCCACTCCATCTAGGGTGTATATTCATAGCAGGTGAGCTGAGTAAGATAATTGAGGATACACCGGGAAGGAAGAGTGACTTTTTCTCCCCAAAGCCATTGAAGAATTTCCAAAACTCTTCTAATATACCAGAGAAGCATACAAAGCTCTGAATGGAAGGCAGTCCTGTCCCTGGTTGGTCCTTACCTTCTAACTTGTGCACAAATAGACACAGACTATAGACTTACCTGGGCTGAACATGGGCCCTCTTCTGGGAATCCCACTTATGCTTTTGAAGAAAATGCTTGTGAAACCCATTAAAGTATCCAAACTAAAGCTCTGACCATGGAAAAGTAATTAAAAGCTCATTAGAGTTGACAAGAAAGTGATTTTCAAGAGAAATCTCAATTTATTCAAACACAGTAACATTGAAAATTGCCCAAATACTCAATTCTACTGCTGTACTTTATATCTTAAATGTTCCCCAAAGGGCCAATGTGTTAAAAGTCCGGTGTGAATGTGAAGAGATAGGATCTTTAAGACGTGGAGCTTAGTGGAAGGAAGTTAGGACGTTGTGGGCAGGCCCTAGCCTCTTCCTTCACTCTAGCAGCCACTCTAGCTTCCACCAGAAGCACCACAAAGCAACAGGGCCCAGTGGCCATGGACTGAAACCTCTGAAAGCATAAGCCCAAATAAACTCTTCTCCTGAAACAGCGTAAGTTGTTTTTCTTACTTTGCCACAAAGATTGAAAACTTGACTAAGCCATAAACTTGCAGGGAAAAAAAAAAAGAGAATCAAAGGCTTTCTTTCCATTCAGACTTTAGTTAGTCAAAAGAAAATATTGCCACTAAATCTTCTCTTCATTTCCTTCCGTGTCTGTTTTAGGATTATGAATACTATGAGAGTACAGGATGAGAACTTTTATTCATTTTAATGGTCACATGAGGCTTATACTCTTTATACCATAGAGATATATTCTAGTGGGAAAACCCATTCAGCATTGCATTTCCACAGCTGACTGAGCTGGGCTAGTTTCTGTTCATGGAAGAGCAGATGGATCCAACTATTACTGAGCATCTCAGATGTAGGGCAAGATTTTCTTTTGCATATATGTGCTCAGTAAAGTCTCAAAGCAAAAGATATATGTGCTCAGTAAAGTCTCAAAGCTCAGCAAAGACAAAGCAATCTCTCACCTCACTTTCTTCTCAATGGGTAGATGACATTTCAGGTGAAATGTGTGTGGAGAATGAACTGTCCTATCATCAGGCATGGAATTTCTGACCTTGACAATTTCTGCTTTGGTCATAATGACCTACAACAATTTGTCATGAGATTATTTAGTCTACAGGTAAATTCAATGAACAAAGGACCCTTAACCACTAACACAATTAATCTTATAACTATATTCAGTAAGTACACTGGACAATTCCTAATGCCTATTTTTTTTTGCCTTATCCTTTGTCTGAATCTAAAGTAGCTACTCCAAAAATTCTAAAATCTCTTCAGTACTCTACTCCTAAATAATATATTGTCCTTTTTAAAAGTATGTAAGTGGAGTGTCTTTTCTCTACCTGTGAAATCATTAGTGACATAGCAGAAGGTTGTATGGACCTCATGAGCAAAGGTTTGGACCACAGCAAGCTGCCGTGACTTTCCCTGTCTTTCCCCTGCTCTGACCTGGGTTCACTCTTCCTATGGTGTTAGAATTTCTTCCGAACCAACTGCTGCTATTGAGGCAACTGTGAATGCGATTGCTCACTACCCTGACTGGCTGCTCATAGAAGATAAGAGTTTTGTTGTTTTGCGTTGCTTAAATAAAACATCAAGTGGGACCATGTGCTTCTGCAAAAAGAGCTATAGGTTTGAGCTCATGGCAGGGGGGAGATTTTATTTAGGTAAACTCACTGATGAAGATTTTATTGCATTCTATTTAGACAGGCATCACAAAGGGGAGGCCAGATAATCACCTATTCACTGGTGAGCAGCAGCTGGGTTGACAGGGACTATGGCAGATGCCTTTGTTGCAGACGTTACTCACAGGGGCCCCAGAAGGTCTGGGAGCACAGGTTATCTCCCTCCATATCCCTCACCAGGAGTCTGCCCATGGTTAAGGACAAGAAGACGCCACTGTACTCATGGTTCTTGCTTCTGCTTGTGCACTAGATGGGACTCCTTGTAGGACGAACACTAGGAATTTTTCAGCATCTTTATTCACCCACTTTTGTTGAGACTTACTAGAAGGGTCATTTGGTAAGCCATTTGCTAACCTCAGACCTTTCTTAGAAGGTCAAGAAAGGCGGATCTTGTGGGCAGATCCTGTCTTACTGGGGACCTGGTAACATCCATTGCTCTGGAAGCCAGGAACTCCATACTTGCTGCCTGCCTCACAATCACATGGAGGCCTGCCCAATGTGTCATCAATATCTGTCGATCCCAGTTCTGGTCCTTCAAACTCATCGCTTCCTCTCTATTACTACCACTACACACCTTTCTCATGGCAAGCATTTCTGACTTTAGAATGTTACAGTAGCAGTAGTATGATAAAATAATTTGGTTACAAACAGTAAAATTCAACTTGAACTAGCTTAGGGGGGAAATGTTGGAAATTTTCATGGAATCCAGGGAGCCCCAGAATCTCAGGACTTGGAAAAGGCAGGGTATAGGTGCTCCAGTGACTTTGCTGCAAGAGTTCATGTTTGGTCTAACTGGAGCCTTGCCATCCGTAACTTGACTCAGCTTCCTGTTCCCAGTCTCTGTCTCTTGTTCCTTTCAGGAAGAGTCTGACCAAGGGGGCTCTGGAACAAGTGTCCGCCTTGGTCAAGGTAGCATTCCAAGATGATGGTATTGCTACCAAAAGCTGAAGCACCTAGATCAGATGCTTTGTTTGCATGATCTCAATGAGTGAGTCCATGGATACAGAGGAAGGAGATTTAAATAAAGAAGAACAAATCAACAGTGATGAATTGAAGATTAAAAAAATAGGGGCTGGGGATATAGCCTAGTGGCAAGAGTGCCTGCCTCGGATACACGAGGCCCTAGGTTCGATTCCCCAGCACCACATATACAGAAAACGGCCAGAAGCGGCGCTGTGGCTCAAGTGGCAGAGTGCTAGCCTTGAGCGGGAAGAAGCCAGGGACAGTGCTCAGGCCCTAAGTTCAAAGCCCAGGACTGGCCAAAAAAATAAATAAATAAATAAAAAATAAGCAGAGCTTCTGCTAGGCGTGAGGAATCTCAACGAAGCGCATAGCCTGGGGTGGATTGTTTGGGGATCAGTTAAGGTGTCTCCAGGGGAAAGCTAGATGGCACTCAAGATCATTGGCCAGCCTGCATGCCATATCCATCCCTAGACCCAGTCAGAGGCTTCACGCAGCCCATGTGAGCTACTGGTTATTCCTGTAGTCACGCTGATTGGCTGCTTGTCCTGGTGCATACTTTTGGGAGTCAATCAGTCCCCTGTTCACATGCAAGTCTTCCATGATATAACACCCAAGGGCCATCGTGCAAGGTTGCCATGATGATGTGATCTCTAGGGGCTACTCAAGGCCTAGGTGAAGGAAACAGAGCCTCTATGGAAAGGAGTCTTTACACTGCCGAGCCTCGCTCCATTTCTGCTCTCCACATAAACCACCTTTAATATCAGGAAGAAAAGGAAAATGGAGAAAAAGGATGACAGGCTTCACAGATGTGGCAATCATCCTTTTAGTTACCATTGGTTACTTACTATGTACACACACACACACACACACACATACACACACACACCTTACAAGGGAAAACACTTACAAATCTAATTTACATTCATCTGCAACAAATCAAAAGCGTTCAGTCCTTTAGGAAGGGACTGAATGTTATTAATGTTCTCGGTCACTGAGAGCTAAACTTTCATAACTCTGGGTGAAACAGACCTCAGGAGAGCCTCCAATCTATAATTCTAAAAGTGACCTCAACCATTGCTTGTTCACCCTGCTCCAAAATTACTGCCAAGAAAAAGGACACAGAGGAACATCAAAGCATTTCTCCAAGGACATTTTCAAAGCAAATAAATTCCTAGGAATTCCAAAATGAACCATGACTCATTTGGCAAATAGCAGAGTGAACTGTGACACCCCTGAGTTCTGTGTTATTTTCTAGAATATAAAAAAGAAACAGTGTCACTAAAGGTTTGCCAGACATTCGGTATCCATTGTGACGACTGTAGTCTTTCCTGGGACATTTCTACATTCTATATTTCTATTTCCATTCTATTTTCTGTATTTCAACTAGTTCTATAGTTGAGTTGAGAGCCAGGCTGACAGTGGTGAGCTTTTCTTTCTTGGTGAGGCAGTCTAATTTCTTGTCATCCCCGCAGACGATGCTCACTCATCACTATCCCTGCAGCTCCTTCTCGCACTGGGAAATGCTCCAACACCACCCTTAGCCCTCTGCCATCTCTGTGCAGACCCCAGGGACTGAGAACCAGGTAGGAGGCCTCCCCAGCCCAAAGCTTGTTGGACTCTAAACTCTCCCAACAGATAGCACAGTCTATGCCAAATAGGTCTCAATAAATGTTTGTTGAATGGTTGGATGGGCGAAGCAACCCAGATATGAGGTACTCAGTTTAAAAAAAAAAAAAAAAAAAAAAACAGGTGCCTTCATGCCGGTGAACCTAGCTACTCAGGAGGCTGAGATCTGAGGATCATGGTTTGAAGCCAGCCTGGGCAGGAGAGTCTGTAAGACTCTTATCTCCAATAAACTACTCATTGGGAAAGGCTGGACATGGTGCTGTGGCTCAAGTGGTAGAGTGCTAGCCTTGAGCAAAAAAAGCACAGGTATAGATCCCAGGCCCTGAGTTCAAGCCCCAGGACTGGCAAAACAAACCAACAACAACCAAAAACAAACAAACAAAACTAATTGATCTTGCCATCTTCAAATACAAAGGGGAGATACATTGAAATACTGCTTAAAATTTTTGATGAATGCATTGGTTTTTAAATTAAAAAAACAGGCTTTATCATTGAATAGGACTAAAATATAGAAAAGTACAAAGAGAAATCAAAGCCTACTTGCCAGGCACTGGTAGCTCATGCCTGCAATCCTGGCTACTTAAGAGATCTGAGATGATGATCACGGCTCAAAGCCAGCCTGGGAAAATAAGTCTGTGACACTATCTTCAATTAAACAACAAAAAGCTGGAAGTGGCTCGAGTCATAGAGTGCTAGCCTTCAGCCAAAAAGCTCAAGGACAGCACCCAGGCTCTGAGTGTAAGCCCCAGAAACAGCATGAAAAAAGAAACAAACAAAAAAACAACCCTCCTACTTTCACTCTAAACTAGTAATATTAGGGGTATTTTTGACGTTTTTCATTACACATAGTTTTCAGCCATAATTATGTCCATATTCTAGGACCAGACATCCCAGTTTCTAAGAACTGGGACTTGGGAAGGAGACAGTCTTTCTAGCTTCAGTCTCCTTGTGGTAGTATCTACTTGAGAGAATTTAGTAAGGCCTTCTATTTTATTTTAAGACTTTCTATTTAAGCTAGTCCTTTCAGACTGTGTACTACTAACTCTACAAGCCATTCACAGAATAATGACTAGCAGTAGTTTTTATAATACAAAGAATATAGCAAACGCTCTTAGTACTTGTCTTTCTGTACTTACTTTTCTGGTAATTCTGCGTCCACCAAGAAAGCTACTCACGTGAGTTTATAAAATGATTCTGTTTAATCAGAGGATATGATGGAAAATGAGGAAACTCTTAAGTCCGTAAAATTGCTTTTCTCTGGCAGCTTGTCCCTTCCAAGCTCCTCAGTGAAATCTCAAGCCAGGCTCAGAAATTTGAGGGAAATATTATTGTTTCTTTCTTTCTTTCCAAATCAGAACACAGCTTTTAACTGACTTAAGGAAGGAAGGTCTGTCTTGAGTAAATAGAAATTTGGTTTCCCAAAAGAAACTCTTGTTGGTGATGGCTCACCCCTGTAACCCTAGCTACTCAGGAGGCTGAGATCTGAAAATCAAGGTTCAAAACCAACTCGGGCAGAAAAGCCTCTGAGACCCCTAGCTCCAGTGAAGTACCAAAGAGACAGAAGTGGAGCTGTGGCTCAAGTGGTAGAGTGCTAACCTTGAGTAAAAAAGCTCAGGGCCCTCAGCTGAAGCCCTAGTACCAGAATAAAAACTAAAGAAGTTTCTTCTTCCTGAAGTTTGCCTCTCCTCCCTGCATACCATTTTAACAATTTCAGCAACACTTTGAACATGATTACATCTGCCTACACAATGCACATTGCATGCTGGAGCAAATGTCACCCCTGGTTTCCAGCTAGCTTATAGTGAACAAGTCTGCGCACTTGGTAAGCACATCAAAGCTGAAGGAGGTACAGCTGGATCCTAGGAGTGGTGGGCTAGGGAGTGTGGAGGTTCCAGAAGTTCCAGAAGGATCACTGTTCAGTGGGTGTGGGTGTGTGAGAGGGTATCTGGCCCCTTCCCCCACCCACACAAAGATCCAAGCCTGCCCTGACAGGACCTGACCATCAGGTCTCCTGATGCGGTGACTTCACCATTAGCAGTGATGCCTAAACACCAAGGAAAACGCAGGGAGAGGCGGAAGTGAACCTTCACAGAGGAACTCACGTGTTCATGTGGCACTTTGCTCTGAATGGAGCAATGAAGGAGTATTCTTGCTTTAGAGTCCTTGATTTTAAATAAGGACCATTAACTGCTATTATGTTTTACAGAAAAACATCTTCTCGTCATGGAAAGTGTAAGAGATTCAACTGAAGTTCACAATGTAAAATTCCCTCTTGTGACTCCTCTCCTTGTATTTTTCAAGTATAAAATTTTATTTTATTTGCTTTTTCATAGGAAATGATTTTTAAATATTTTGCAATATTTAACATTTATTTTTAATATGTAATCTGTAAGTAGTTTAACGAAGGAGTTGCCATTTAGCAAAGTAGACAGTGAATCTTTACCTGTGTCACCCCTTCTAGCATTCTCACCCACCCCTCCCAACCAACCCTTCTCTCACCTTCCTTAAGTTTTTTTTAGGGGGGGGCTATTATTATTATTAATTAAATTTTGTTGACAAGGTGTTGTGCAAAAGGGGTACAGTTACATAATAGGGCACTGAGTACATTTCTTGTGATATCTTACACCCTGTTTTTCTTTCCCTTCCCTACATCAGGTAGACATATATACAATACCCAATGTACCAAAATCATATACAGTAGCCACATGGCGTACGCCAAAGGAAATTCACCTAGAACTTTAAATATAATGTCAACAATAGAGTTTGCTTATCCTTGTCTTTTATGATCATATATACATAGCTGTTGAGCTATTGTGATCCACTGAGAGGTCGATTTTTGACCTTTTTATGTTTAGTAGTTGTTTGGTTTTTGTTTCGCAGACCTGGTCTCTACTGTTCCCCTCCCCACCCCAACAGTCATATATCAAGGAGACCATGCCCCTTCATTCTCTGTGTTCTAGGCTTGTCTTGCTCAACATTATTTGTTCAAGCTCTGACCATTTCCCTGTGAATACCAATATTTTATCATTTCTAATTGCTATGTAGTATTCCATTGTGTACAGGTACCACATTTTTTGGATCCATTCATCTGTAGAATGGCATCTGGGTTGTTTCCATACCTTGGCTATTGTGAACTGTGCAGCGATAAACATGGATGTGCAGATGTCTTTGTGGTATCCTGAGACCTGCTGTTCAGGATAGATGCCTAGGAGTGGTATGGCTGGGTCATAGGTGAAGTGCCAGACTTTGAAGTCAGGCCCCACTTTACCACGTGAACCCCATTTTACCACGTGAGCCCCATTTTAGAATCGAACCCTGAGCCAATCAGATTTGTACCTGTGTCCTAATCTTGCTTGCTTGAACAGCTGATTGTTGTAACCTTGTTCTTTGCCTTTATAAGCCCTGTGTAATCGCAGCTTGGGACTCCCTCCTAACCTCCGCTGTGTCGGTGGGTAGGACGAGGCCCGAGTTGCAACTCGCTTAAATAAAGTCTTGCCTTGCTTTTGCATTTCGGAATGTCTGAGTCTCGGTGGTCTTCTTGGTGGTGGTTTCGAGACTTGGCACAACAATAGGGTAGGTCTATGCTGAGCTTTATGAGGAACCTCCATACTGTTCTCCAAAGTGGTTGTACTAGGGCTGGGAATATGGCCTAGTGGTAAAGTGCTTGCCTCGTATACATGAAGCCCTGGGTTCGATTCCTCAGCACCACATATATAGAAAAAGCCAGAAGTGGTGCTTTGGCTCAAGTGACAGAGTGCTAGCCTTGAGCAAAAAGAAGCCAGGGACAGTGCTCAGGCCCTGAGTCCATGCCCCAGGACTGGCAACAAAAACAAAACAAATAAACAAAGTGGTTGTACTAAATTGCCCTCCCACCAACAGTACCTTCCTTAAGTTTTAGGGTATATGTTGAATTCTTTGTTGCCATTTAACAAAGCAGTTTATGTATATAATACATCTTGATCTGTGTCCTCCTTTTAACATCTACCCCCCCCTTTGGCCCACCCCTTCCCTTATTTTTCTCAATTCTGTGGTATATATATATATATAATATATATATATATATATATAATATATATATATATATATATTAAATGCTTTCCTGCATTCTCTCCCTTTACCCCCTTGACTTCCTACCCCTTTCTCTTTGGCCCCCAACCCCCTCTTGCAAGTACCCATTTCTTGGTACTTACTTTGCTGGTCTTTGATGTTATCTTTCTAAAGGATTGTACTATTTGAGCCAGGCCCAGGTGGCTCATGCCTGTCATCCTAGCTACACAGGAGGCTGAGATCTGAGGATCAGGGATTGAAGCCAGCCCAGACAGGAAGGTCCATGAGACTCCTATCTCCAATAAACTACTCAGAAAAAACTCAGAAGTGACACTGTGGCTCAAGTGATAGAGCACTAGCCTTGAATACAAACAGGCTCGGGGACAGCACCCAAGTCCTGAGTTCAAGCCCCATGGCGCGCGCACGCGCGCACACACACACACACACACACACACACAGAATTATAGTATTTGAGCTCTCCATAGAGTCTTACACCTCAGTTAATTCATTTGTAACCACTTGTACACCACCCAGTCTGTTTTATAGGTACATTTTAGCTTCCACAGATGAGGAAAGCCATGTAACCTGTGTTTCTCTGGGTCTGGATTACTACACTTGATATAATTTTTTCCAAGTTAAAATTTTTTAATGATCATTTTCAACTTTTACTTATTTATTTTTTTACATTAACCTACCATTAAGTCGTTGTACAAAGGGTTTACAATTTAACATGTGAATGTACATGCCTTTATTTTGATCCTTTTCACCCCTTTAATTATTCTCTCCCACCTCTCAATTATGTATTTGTGGTGCTGGAAGTTTTCTCTCAAGGCTTCAGGTTCACTATGCAGGTAATGTATCACTGGACTTACACCTCCTTTTCTGCTTGCAGCTTGTTTTTCACACAAGGTTTCACAGTTCTTTTGCTCGGAGCCAGCCAGGATTGTGACCTTATCACCTCTACCTCCCTCTCAGCTATGATGACAGGCATGGACCATCACACCAAGCCCCACGCTAGAAAGTCAAAATGCTCCCATTTGTAATCATAGAGATGGTTGCTTTTTCTGGTTTTGTGTTTTCTGTTTTTGTTGTATGCTGCTCCTGGGGCTTGAACGCTGGGCCTGGATGCTGTTCTTGAGCTTTTTTTGCTCAAGGCTAGTACTCTATCACTTGAGCCACTTCCAGCTCTACTTCCAGCTCTTTGGTGCTTAATTGGAGATAAGAGTCTAACAGATTTTCCTGCCCAGGCTGGCTTCAAACCTTCATCCTCAGATTTCAGCCTCTTGAGTACCTAGGATTACAGGCATGAGCCACCAATTAGGAACATATTTTTAATGTGCCCCCTCCAAAGGAAACTGTAAAATAGCATCTTTTAAAAAATACATCAAAAGCAACAATGAAATATAAGTAATATTAAATGCAGAGTTTTGTTCTTGTTTTGGAACAAGCACATTTAAAGTCTGTAAGCATATGAGTTTTAAAACATGGTTGTATGTAATAGTAGTTGCTTAGAGTATCTGGTCTCAATAACTTTCTGCTTTGGTTCTTAACCATTTGAACCCTGCTTGAAAATATCCTGGTATCTTTTGATGTCTGTGAGAATTTTTTTAAAATACAATTACAAGCTGGGTACCTGTGGCTTATGCCTGCAAAGCTACTCAGAAGGCTGAGATCTGGAGGATCTGGGTTTGAAGTCAGCCCTAGCAGAAAAGTCCTTTGGACTCCAGAATGAGTCCCTGAACCCAAGCTACAATATGGCAAAAAGAGAAAAGAAGGAAGGGAGGAAGGGAGAGAGGGAGGCAGGCAGGTGGGGAGGGAGGGAGGGAAAAAGAAAGGAAGGAAGGAAAGAAAAGAATGAGAAAGAGAAAGAGGGAGGAAGGGAGGAAGGAAATTATTGACCTTTTTTTTTGTGCCAGTCCTGGGCCTTGGACTCAGGGCCTGAGCACTGTCCCTGGCTTCTTTTTGCTCAAGGCTAGCACTCTGCCACTTGAGCCACAGCGCCACTTCTGGCCGTTTTCTGTATGTGTGGTGCTGGGGAATCGAACCCAGGGCTTCATGTATAGGAGGCAAGCACTCTTGCCACTGGGCCATATTCCTAGCCCCGAAATTCTTAATACATAGCCCTCAATTGCTCTCCTTGCAACTTTTCACACCTCTGGGTGTTAAATCCAAGACCCTGAGCATGGTTCTTTCTTATTTCTCCAGCCCAAGATCTCATCAGCTGCCCCTAAAGCAGTCCATCACATCCCTTTCCAGACAAGCCGACAGCAAGCGGCCTGTTCCTTGTCTGGCACCGATGGCTGCTGTCACCTCAGCACAAGAGCAATTTCCTTATTTGTTTGGCTGTTTCTCTCCTCCAGCTGTGAGCTTCTTGAGGACAATGATTACATTCCATTCCACATAGGTACCTACAACTGCCTAAGATATAAAAGGTAATCAAAAAATCGTTTATGAATCATCAAAAGAATAACCAACAATGTCAATGAAGCACTATATATAGAGACCAGAAACTAATGAGGGACAGAAATGAACTCTCAACCCTGTACTGGCAGCTCACATCTATAATCCTAGGATTTCAGATTCTGTAATCAGGAGGCTGAGATCTGAAAATCACAGTTCAAAGACAGCACAGGCAGGGAAGTCTGTGAGACTCTCATTTCGAATTAACCTTCAAAAAGCCAGAAGTGGAGCTGTGGCTCAAATAGTAGAGCCCAGCCTCGAGTGAAAAAGCCATGCAAGGGTTCAAGCCCCAGTACAGGCATGGAAAAGAGAATGAAAGGAAGAGAGAGAGAGAGAGAGAGAGAGAGAGAGAGAGAGAGAGAGAGAGAGAGAGAGAAAGGGAGGGAGGGAGGGAGGGAGGGAGGAAGGAAGGAATATTCCCAGTCACTGGCCACACGCCTGTTCCACCTAACATTGTCTGTCTCAGCGCCATCTATGGGACCCAAGAACACGGCTCAGTGGATGTTTAGAAACTGGTATGAACATTATGTCAGGGAATTGGAGAAGTTACTCCCTCCTCTTGAGTTTCTGTCTGTCACACTGGCAAACAGTACCAGTCTCTTCCTCAAGCAGCTCTGTTTTTAACCTAAATGTGCATATGACTTTAAATTCAGACAGCCTTTACATTTGCATTCTCTCCCCCACAATGTGCCAGTGGTTCACATCTGTAATCCTAGCTACGCAGGAAGCTGAAGTCTAAGGATCACAGTTCAAAGACAATCTGGGCAGGAAAGTCTGTGAGACTCATCTCCATTAACTAGCAGGAAAGCAAGAAGTGGAGCTATGGCTCAAGTGATAGAGCACCAGCCTTGAGTGAAAAAGGCTAAGAAACAGCACCGAGGCCCCGAGATTCAGCCCTGGTACTGGTGCGTGCACACGCACACACACAATCAAAATCACACAGTCACAATCACAATCACACACATGCTCTCCTGCCTAGCAGCTCCAGGAATTAACATGTCCAAGAAAAATCCTTATTTTTTAGTTCTGCCCTCCCACCGTGCAAGAAATATGGTTCCCTGTGGCATTTTTGTTTTAAAAGCTGAGGTTCTAACTGGATGCTTCTGTGAGCTGCTCTGAGAATCCATAAATTCTGGCTTATGCACAGTTCTCACATCAGTTTCTAAGGATATGAAAATATCGTTTGCTCTCTTGCCATTGTCCATTTGTTGGAAAGTTCTTGCCATCTTCCTTCCTTCCATTTCTAATTCCCTGTCATGTTTCTTGGAAGGGTAAACTTAAAATGTTTTTGCTACTTATCTATTCTATTCTTGTATCATTAGACCCTTCTGTTTCCTTTCACCAGCAAAGCCTGGCACGGAACTCATTCTGATCGAGTGGAAATGGACCCCTTGCCAGAGCCGGCACAGTGATGAATGCTAGAAAATCATAATAGTACTTCCAAGCAATAAAATGGCCATGGCATTTTATGTTGGTCTCCAGTATTTAAGTCTACAATAGCAACCTATTGCTTCTGGAAATGTCGACTACAAAACACCTAATGATATACATTACGCAGAGAAAGAGGGAGTGGACATACTAGGACATTAGGCCTTTTTTGTTACTTTTGTTTTTATTTTACTGGGACTTGAACTCAAGGCCGGACACTGTCCCTGAACTTGATTGATTGATTGATTTGTTATTATAAAGACAATATACAGAGGAGTTACTGATTCATACATCAGGTAAAGAGTACATTTCTTTTTGGACAGTGTCACCCCTTCCATTACTTTCTCTCAGTTTTTCCCTTCTCTCTCCATGCAGAAGTTATATGCTTCATTTTCAACATAGTGTCTAGTAGGACTACTGCTGCATTTGTTCACCCTTTGTCCCTCCATTTCTGTTCCCCCCCCCTCCACGGTTTCACTTTTTTTTTTCTTTTTTATCTTCCTTTTCCCCAGAAAGGATAGGAAGAAATAATAAAATTGTCAACAAGAACAAAGAGAGAAAAGTTAGGCTGGAAATATGCTACCATGCTGAAAAGATTCACCAGGACCTTGTTTGCTCTGTTGAGTTAAATGTTATACAATGTGTTGGGGTTAGTCAAATTTCTTATAATTTTATTTAATTTTGGAGGTAGTAGGGTTTTGCTCAGAGCCTTGCACTTGCTAGGCAGGTGCTCTATTACTTGAACCGCTAAAGTGTTTTTTTGTTGTTTCACTTACGGGTTTTTTTTGGTAACTTTATTTCTGTCTAGGCTTGTCTCAGGCTTCAGTCCTCCTACTTATGGCCTACTGTGTAGCTAAGACTACAAGCATAATCCACCACACCATCTTATTAAGATGGGGTCTCGCTAACCTTTCGTCCAAAGTTGAGTTCAAACTTTGATCATCTGAATCTCTGCCTCCCAAGGGATTAGAGGCATGAATTGTTACACCTGACTCTTCTACCACTTTTATACTTAACCCTCTACCTCGTCACCAATGAGAAGCAATGGGTGTTTGAAAGAGGACTAAAGGACTAAATTACATGATCTCTCATCTTTATGTTCCAATGCATCAACCCTTCCCCCAGTCCGTTTCCCCAGAGAGCCTCTGCTTTCCTGCTCCTGGGCCTTCCCTACATGGCTTTGTAATCATGGAACAACTTCTTCTTCTTCTTCTTCCTCTTCTTCTTCTTCTTCTTCTTCTTCTTCTTCTTCTTCTTCTTCTTCTTCTTCTTCTTCTTCTTCTCCTTCTTCTGTCTCTCTCTCTCAATCTCTCTGTGTGTGTGTGTGTGTGTGTGTGTGTGTGTGTGTGTGTGTGTGTGTGCCAGTCCTGGGGCTTGAACTCAGGGCCTGGGCACTGTCCTTTAGCTTTTTGCCTGTGGCTAGAATTCTAGCACTTGAGCCACAAGCTCTACTTCTGGCTTTTTTAGTGGTTCACTGGAGGTAAGAGTCTCACGGACTTTCCTGGCTGCAATTGCTTTGAATTACCATCTCAGAGCTCAGCCTCCGGAGTAGCTAGGCTTACAGGCATGAGTCACCAGCACCTTGCTTGAGACCAGCATGAAACATACTTTTAATGCTATCATGTCTTAGAAATATTCCTTACCAGTGTGACACAAAGTTCCCTGAATCTTTGTATGGCATCCCATATTCCCCTGAGAAGAATCTGGGTGACTCATTTTGATGAGCACGTGAACGTTCTCCCCCAATCAGCCATGGATAAGGCCAAAGTCAGCTGTGAGCAAGGCAAGGTCATGGAAAAGGGAGAGGAGCCTCCTCAGAAATATGGGGACAGTCAGGCTCCCAGAAAAAGAGGTATAGACATCAATGAAGTGATGAATTTCTCTATCCTAAATTTGAGGATTTTTTTTGGTGGGGGGGCATAAGTATATTTCAAGTTTCTCAACTCCTATTGGAATTTTATCCTAATATCACAAAGCATTAGCATAGTTAAGGTGTATAGCATTTTTAATTTCAACCAATTTGTTATCACATGTGAATCTGAGAAGCATGTCCTTGCCCTTTTATCAAACCACTTATAGAAACTTTTGAATAAAAATTAGGTTTCAGGGTACTTTAAAAAAAAAAGATGTGAGTATAGAAGAAAAACGTTCTTTAAAAATCAAAAAGCCAAAAGCACAAAGTTTTGACTGCATCTGTATATGGTAACAGATGGCGTACTAATTGTTGCTCAGGAATTACAGATTGCTTTAATCTTCTCAAGGGTAAAACATGAAGGTTTACGTGCCCAGATTTTCATATTGCGTTTCTATATAAACCAGAAGAGCTTCCCAAACTCTACAGCTCCCTTTAAACAATTTTAAAGTAAGAAATAAAGTATATCTTCTAAAAGGGATACAACCCTTTTTTGAAAAGAGAGAAACATATTTAGAAGATATCAAAAACACATCACCACTTAGAAAATCCTCACTTGAAAGAGCATTATTTACATTAGAATGAGATGCTATTTCTGTTTGTTTGGGTAAAGTCAGCATTCTGCTATTCAGAGTCTTGATGATCAAACTTTGATTGCAAGGCACTGCAAGGAAGAAATTCTGCATTTTTCTCCATTGAAGAACTCTCAGAGCTCACCCTTGTTCACGGACTCCTCTGTCAGGAACATGGGATTTTAGGA
Source organism: Perognathus longimembris pacificus (assembly GCF_023159225.1). Classification (NCBI taxonomy): domain Eukaryota; kingdom Metazoa; phylum Chordata; class Mammalia; order Rodentia; family Heteromyidae; genus Perognathus; species Perognathus longimembris. The sequence continues at coordinate 23,502,022 of NC_063178.1, read as the reverse complement.
ATAGTTGCAAGGTTAAAGCATATCCTTCTACCCCTGCCAGCTGGTTTATTCTCAGTCCACACAGCTAACAATTAAAAATCAAACGGTATATTTTCACTTCCCACAGCAACATACAGCAAATTCAAAAATGTTTAGCTCTGTACCTGGCTGTGCCAGAGGAGCTACAGGAATTTGGAATTCGAGCTGGGAGCCTCACACTTGTAATCCTTGCCACTTAGGAAGCTGAGATCTGAGGATCAAGGTTCAAAGCCAGCCTGGGCCTCCTACTATATCCTCAGGAGTAGGTAGACCAAGATACTTAAAAGGAGCAGCAACATCTCTAAATATCGTGAAGTATATGCCACCCCTGCACAACACAGTGCTACACAATGTAGTTTGTGTTTGAGATGGGGTCTCGACATATCTCCTGGCTGGCTTAGAACTTACTGTAAGTCCCAGACTGGTCTCAAGCTTGATCTTCGTGCCTCATTTTCTCAAATTCTGGGATTTATACATGTGTATCACACTGTGTTGCACTAACACAATTATTCATTATTCCTCTGAATATGTAGGACATGGGATGTAATGATCTGAAATGAAAACCTAGCTGAACTGTACAGAGAGACGTAAGTAATTTGGAGGTATTGTTTTAATAGACACTGAATTTCCCAGAAATATCATTTTGGGTAAATTGTGTTCTTTTATTTGAAAGTTTACCAAAAAATATTGAATATCTTTAAAAAGCTTCTTATCAATGGTGTCATTGACACAATTCATCTACCTTCATTTGGAGCTGCCATAGCTGTGGTGATTCTGTTTATAAGGACAAATATCTGAGTGTTCTATTATGTCTTCTGCTAGAGTAAGTCTGTCTATTCTTGATTCAGTACACACGATTCTGACCAAGTAGGGCCACAGATAGGTAGATAGATGATAGATAGATAGATAGATAGATAGATAATTGATAAATAGATAATTAATTGATAGATGGTAAATTTTAGATAGACTGATAGATAATTGATAGATATAGATGGATAGATAGATAGATAGCAAAAAACTTAATTCCCATGCAATATTGCACAGTTCAGTGGATGCAGAAAAGCTCTCAATCTCTTATTATCACTGGCTATGTTTACATAGTTGTGAGATCTGCTTGCATGCCCTTAATTTTGTGAAAATATACTTCCTAAAAAACAGATTGTGCCCCAGAAGCAAAGTAAAAGTTATGGTTATCTGTCTGAGCAAATCAGGTGAGAAAAAACAAAAAGATGGCATCGGTGCTCCCTCATCCCCCGAGATGTGGGCAGTACAGGTACCAGGATCAGAGCCGAGCAACCTGGGTGTAGAAAGAGACCCTCCATCAGAAACAAGCAATGCAAGCTGCGTGCCAGTGGCTCACACCTCTCATCCTAGCTACCTAGGAGGACGAGATCTGAGGATGGCGGATCAAAGCCAGCCTGTGCAGGAAAATCCATGAGACTCTTATTTACTCAGAAAAAGGTGGAAATGCTGCTGTGGCTCAAGTGATGGAGCAGAAGAAGCTCAGGAACAGAGCCCAGGCCGGACAACCAATGCAAACAGGAGATGGAACATGGCCAGCAAGTACAAGGGGCTGACTGAAAACAACAAAAACGGAACTCTAAACAATTTGTCAAATTAAACAATAATAACACAAAAAAGACACAGCTGGGCTGGGAATGTGGCTTAGCGGTAGAGTGCTTGCCTAGCATGCATGAAGCCCTGGGTTCGATTCCTCGGCACCACATAAACAGAAAAAGCCAGAAGTGGTGCTGTGGCTCAAGTGATAGAGTGCTAGCCTTGAGCAAAAAGAAGCCAGGGACAGTGCTCAGGCCCTGAGTCCAAGCCCCAGGACTGGCAAAAAAAAACAAAACAAAACAAAAGATACAGAAACCTTCAATGCCATTGCTAAGTGGAAGATGCAAGTGTGAAAAGGTTGAATGCTGTATGTTTCCAAATATATGACATTCCAGAAAACTATCAACAGGAAGAAAATTAATGACTATTGGAATGAAGGTAAAATGGAAATGTATCCAGTAATGGTGCATGTAAGACAATGAGCACCAACCAGCCAAACCTCATAGAAAAGTACTACACAAAGAGTATGGTGGCTCGTCTTGTTTGCCAACTTGATGAACTAGGATGAACCCAGGAGATTAGGCAAGCTCCCTCTTCATGTGCCAGCGAGGGCGTGTCCAGAAAGGACTTAAGTAAGAGGGGAACTCAAACTATGACTGTGGGCAGCCCCACCCCATAGGCTGGGGGCCCACATGGAATAATAGTGGGAGGGGGAGGTAACCTCTCTCTCTCGCTCTCTCTGCTTCCCTGCCCCACCCCGGTAAGCCGCCTGCTCCTCCTCTCCTCACAGTGATGGACTAGAACCTCTGAAACCAGGAGCCAAAATAAACCCTTCTTCGGTGAACCCTAACAAACACTGTGGACTTTATTAAGTAATAACAGATTAATATTGGTTCATACATTGTAGCAATTATTCCACACTAATGCAAGATAGTGACAATAGAAGAAACTGTAAAGGAAGAGTCAAAAAGCACAGTACATACACGGGGTCCTCTGTACTTTATGCTTACTTTTTTTTCTGCAAACCCAAACTGTCATATAACAGTAGGCATCCTTATTTTTTAATGTGATACAAGCCACAGACTGGAGAACGTATTTTGGATAATACACACAGAACTGACAATACAGAGTAAAGAACTCCAACAGTTCAATGACAATGACAAAAATAGACAAACATTATCAGCCAATAATTCTCCAAAGTAGAAACTCAAATGCAACACACATTAAAAAAGATGGCCAAAGATACTAATAATCTGGGAAATGCAAACTAGAAGCCCAGCATAATGCAATTTCATCACCATCAAATCGGCAAACTCCAAAAGTTCTGAAAATAGCAGTGCTTATTTACTGCTTTGGGAAGTCCAAATCAATGGAACCGTGGCAAAAAAAAAAAAAAACAATTGACAGTACTTATGTATTTGTTGTCTACTGCTGAGTGGCAGTTTTCACAAACTTAGTGACTTAAACCAACTTTTATTTATTTTCTCAGTTTCCTTGGCTTGGCTGGGGCTGAGAAGGCTTCTATAACTCACTCAGTTGCATCTCAGTTTGCTGAGATTATTGTCAGGATTCACCTTGCTTTTGTTTTTGTTGGTGGTGGTGGTGGTAGTGGTGGTGGTCATGGGGTTTCAACTCTGGGCCTAGGCACTGTCTCTGAGCTCTTTTTCTTCAAAGCTAGTGCTCTACCACGTTGAGCCAAAGCTCCACTTCCAGTTTTCTAGTGGTTTGTTTATTGGAGATAAGAGTCACATGCACTTTCCTGCCTGGGCTGGCTTGGGATCACGATCCTCGGATCTCAGCCTCCTGAGTATCTAGGATTTACAAGCGAGAGCCACCGTCACCCAGCTGCATTGGCCTTTATGTGGCTATAAGAAGTCAAGCTCTTCAGCCCCTTTAGCCACTGCTCTCCATAGCAGACACAACGAGAGGCCAGTAAAAGAGCAAGCTTACTTCTAGTCTCACTCCTCAACTTGCTCTCGAAGAGCTAACCTGAATACGTTAGGCCCACCATAATAATCTGAAGGATATAATATACCCTCAGCCCTTTGTTTGCATAGATGTTGCATCCCAGAATTAGCCAAGTATGGATTCAAATATTCAGAAGAAATACTAATTCCTACAGGTTTGGGGACCAGTGTCCGAGCAGGACTGGAGTGGACAAGTACATTGAGATTGAAAATGTAGATTTTTTTTTTATGGAGACAACTTTACATCCTTCTCATTTGAGAGAAAAGGCATTTCTTTGCAAGAGTTCTTCCAAGAAAAATGTATTCGTGGAGCATTTCCACTTGGAGTGAGCTACAGTTTCAAATTCTCTGTGCTGAACCAATAGTCTATGCATAGAGGGAAGCATGGTTCCTAAGGAAGTATTTGTAGAGGGTTTGTTGTTTTTTTAATGTGTTTTAGAACCCCATATATAAGTTGACAGAAGTTCCATAGATGGAGTAAGTGTCTAATTGGTAAAGAGAAAGGACCTTTTTATTCCCCCGGGAGGAGAGAAATAAAGTATGTCAGTATTGTTTGTGCTTAGGTATGTTGTCCGTTTTTTTAAGAGAAAGAGTATTTTAGATAAAGACCTCTGTTTCATCCTTGCAAAAAGAAGGGAAGCTGGGAGAGAGAATGTCACAGGAGGGAGTCCATGTTTAAGATGATGGAAATGGAAATAAATGAAAGAGATTTTTCCAAGTACATGGTAAATCAGATGAATGAAAAGCTTTGAGAGAATCCGAGCCATGAATCCTTCAGGAAGGTGATTTTTCCGGAAAGTGTCCTAGGATGAGGAAGTGTGTGTGTGTGTGTGTGTGTGTGTGTGTGTGTGTGTGTGTGTGTGAAAAATCCCTCTTCCTAAGTTAGATATGGTGGTTCACACTTGTAATCCCAGTGCTCAGGAGGGTGAGGAAAGAGAAAGGTGAGTTCCAGGCCAGCCTGGTCCACATAACCAGTCTCTATTTCAAAAAGCTCAAAATAATAATTTTTTATCTAAACATTACTTTATCTCTCTTTCTCTCTCTTTGTTCTTTGTAATTTTATTTTCAAGGTGATATACAGAGGGATTACATAAGTCAGGTAAGGAGTACATTTCTTTTTGGACAATGTCACCCCTTCCCTCGTTCCAGCCTTTTTTGGGTGCATCTTACAGACTTTCCTGCATAGGCTGGATTTGAACCATGATCCTCAGATCTCAGCCTCTCAAGTAGCTAAATATTACAGGCATGAGCCACTAGCTCCCAGCTTACTTCTCTGTTTTTGAAAGATCTAGGCTAACAATACATCACATGTATGTATTAGACATATATATGTGTGTGTATAGATACATAAATCATCTATAAATGATGATGATATCATCTATAAAGAAGGCACAAATAATGGTCAACATCATCACAATCAACGTTGACAACTAGAGAAGCATTAAACATTCCCACCTTTCTGTATTTTCATGAGCTCTCTGTGAGACACTTATTCATGGAAAATATTTCTCAGGGGATTTATGAGATGAACAACCATAAAAAAAAAACACTTTCCACAGTTTTTCTTCATCTTACCTTTTGAAACATGTGTCAGAAGACCTCGAGCTCTGGTTCATTTTGTGTGGAAGATCTTTGAAGACTGTCCTCAATTTCCACTTTCTGTAAAACTCCCAATTACCTCAACAGGCAAGAACTAGTTGCTTCTGACATATGCTATTGCTCTGGTTTAAAACTTGCTACTTTAAATATACACTCAAGGGGCTGGGGATATGGCCTAGTGGCAAGAGTGCTTGCCTCATATACATGAAGCCCTGGGTTCGATTCCCCAGCCCCACATATATAGAAAACGGCCAGAAGTGGCACTGTGGCTCAAGTGGCAGAGTGCTAGCCTTGAGCAAAACGAAGCCAGGGACAGTGCTCAGGCCCTGAGTCCAAGGCCCAGGACTGGCAAAAAAAAAAAAAAAAAAAACCACTCAAGTTTTATGCCAGCCTGAACTCAACATAGATCCCATTTTTCCCAATGACATGAAATCCATGGAGTATGAATTCTATACAGAACTCTACACAATTTGAAATTTTCACCAGAAATTTGCTGCTTTGTAAATTTCTTAAAATATAACCTTTAAAGTATATAATTACATCAATAAAGTAATTTACTATGTTTTACTACTACTACACTTAGTCAGACTACTATTTTTATTTTCAATTGACACGTAGTATTTATACATTTCTTAAAAGGTACAGAACAATCATTTTGATACATGCCTACAATGTATAATGATCCAATTAACATAATTAGCATTTCCATCTCCTGTAACATTATTTCTGTGTGTGTGTGGAAAATTTAGATTGCTCTAGTTAATTTGAAATACATAATAAATTATTTCAAACTAAAGTCACCCTTGTCTGCTATATAACACTAGGGTTCATCTCTTTCTCTCTCTTTCTTTCTTTTTCTTTCTCTTTCTTTCTTTCTTTCTTCCTCTCTCTCTCTCCACACACACACACACACACACACACACACACACACACATCCCAGCCACTTGTGACCACTATTCCACTCTGCGATTCTGAGACAAGCATTTTTAGCTTCTACAAATAAAACACAACATGGCTTACTTGTCTTTCTTTGGTTGGCTTATTTCACTTAACACGCTGACCTCCAATCCTATCTGCATTGTCATAGAGACAAGAATTGCATTCTTTTTTAAGGCTGAGTAGTATTCCGTTGTGTATATATACCACATTAACCTGTTGACAAACACATTGACTCATTTCATCTCTTGATTATTGTAAATAGTGCTGCAATAAACATGGAAGGGTTCACATCTCTTTGATACAATGGTTTTATTTCCTTTGGCTATCTAGCCTGTGGGAGGAAGGCAGGAATTGCTTGATTATATAGTAGCTATGTTATAGATTTTTATTGGGGGAGGAGGGGGAACTGCCTGACTACATCCCATAATGGCTGTACTAATTTACATTGAGACGACCATCTTTAAATCTCATTTGTTAAAATGTTCAGAGGATTCATGTTGATGAGAACCAATACTGAGGACGACCATGCACGGATTCTTTCACATCCAACTGGTCTCTTATTCTGGACCTCATGGGGCCATTGTCCATGTGGATTTTTCTGAGATGAACCTGTTCCCTGAGGCAAGTTGGACCTGACTCTTTTGCCTCAGCTTCCTGTCCTGCTTATGTGAGCACTGAGTCCTTCTCTCGGCTAAAACCACAAGTAGGAGGAAGCTCATTGTTTAAAAAAAACAAAAAACCCAGTCTCATTTTTCATTACCTTTCCCTCATCTCCCTTCAATTCCTTCCCTAAACTCACCCAGCAGCGAAACCTTTTGATGATCCTGCTTTCTCCCTAACCCGCTGTTCTTTCAGATTCTTTAAAAAGAATGTCTTTGCTCGTTAGTCCCCCTCTCAACCCTTCAAAATCATTCCAGTCTCCTGATCTCTCTCTCACCTTGTTTGTTTCCTTCTTCTTACGCTCTTCTAGCTTTCTCCTTCTTTCCTCTTTACTTCCTTGCCTGTGGGCACTGAGGCTTGAACTCCAGGCCTCTCACTCTTGAAAGCGTTTATTCTGCTCAAAGGTAGCAAGCGTTCTGCCACGTGAGCCCCATCTTCACTTCTGGCTTTTGGATTTTGGCTGATTCATTAGAGATGAGATTCACAAGGATTTTTTCTGCCCAGGCTGGCTGAAAGCTATTGTTCTCATATCACAGCCTCCTGAATAACGAGGATTATAGGCTCAAGTCATCAGCACCTAGTTCAGGGTCTGTTTCCTAAATCTTATCTTGCAAGAGGGCCAGACAGGTACTTGGTATCAACCTGAGCATCAAAAGGGAAATGAGTCTGCCATTTCTGCATCACATTTGGCCAATCATAGAAGTTGACCAGATGACTACATTTAAGAAGCAGAGAGTGGCCACGACCTTTACTTCCACTGAGGTGAACCCAGCTGTTCAGATGAAGAGTTCATCTGGTAGCTACCTGTTCCTGAGTGTGTTCAACTTGTCTCACATTCTGTTTCAGTTACTATGTCAAATACACTGTAGAAAGAATTTATAACATCATAGGAAGAAGTTATCAAATGTTTCACATCCAAAGCTTGTGGGTGCCAACTGCTCAGAATAAAAGCCCTAACAACAATCAGAAAAGACACCATATTGGTACAAACTGCTAATACCCATTCTGGTTTTGGAAATCTAGGAAACAGTGACTCCAAGCAATGTAGAAAGCTAGTATTGTAGAACTAAGAATATATTGAAGTAGTAAAATATGTGTTTGTCTGAATCTAATCCCCCATTCCTTCCAATAAAGAAGTACTAATGCTTTCTCTGACATGTATTTTGTGTGTTGGTATGTTTGCTTATAGGAAAGGGAAAATAAAGAAAATGCAATAACCTCATTTCTAAATATAGAATTGAGTTGAAAATTGAGTAGCAAGCTTCCTACTAAGGAGAAGGTGCTTAATTAAGGAAGTGTCCAAACACCACAGACCTAACAGGTAGTTGAAATGTTGCCAACGGTAGTGCTGTATCTTTTAGTCAATAAGCAATGATCAGGAATAGCCAAGGTCATTTAGAGGCTGCTATAGTCTGAATCTGGACTCTCCCTGGCCAAGGCTTCCAGAAGGCCTGCTTGCATTGCTTTTCATCGAGTTGGGTGTTTCTGTTGGTGCTGGTGCCAAGGCTGGCCTTGAAGAGACTATCCTCCTGCCTCAGCCTCCTAATTACAGGGATTACAGGCATATGCCACCGTGCCTGGATTGTTTGCATGGCTGTTTTTGAAAGTTAGTTTTGTTGGCTTCTTGGCTCGTGCCTGTAATCCTAGCTACCCAAGAGGCTGAGGTCTGAGGAACATGGTTTGAAGCCAGCCCAGGCAGGAAAGTTTGTGAGACTCCTGTCTCCAATAAGCTATTTAGAAAAGGCCAGGAGTGGAGCTGTGGTTCAAGTGGTAGAGCACTAGCCTTGAACCAAAGACATTGAAGGACAGCACCCAGGCTCTGAATTCAAGTGGTAGAGCACTAGCCTTGAACCAAAGACATTCAAGGACAGCACCCAGGCTCTGAATTCAAGCCTCAAGACAAGAACAACAACCACAAAAGTGACTTTTATTCAGCATGAAAACAAAGGTCTGCTTTCAGTCATGTAAATCACTGTAATTCTTAGTTCCATTAGTTTCATTCTGGCCCTTTTTACAAGGCATATTTTAAGCTACTGTAGTTTCCCAGCTCCTTTTACTTCCTCTCAACTTCAGCCTTCCCATGTTGACTTCCTTTTCTTGGTCTCTCATCCACTGGTGTCTTAGACTTTGTGGAGTCCTCACTTTCCTCTTCCTTATTACCATTTTTATGAATGCTCAACTGAATTTTTGTCGTCAGACACTAGTGTGAAACCTCTGTGTCAGTGTGCTTCCCATTATGAAGTTGAACACTTGCAACCATCAAGTTATAAGGAGTAACTCACTTGTTTGGGCTCACAATTTGGAAAAGTTAAAGTTGGTGATTGGTTAACCCTGTTGATTTTAGAAAAGCAGTAAGCAACCTGGCACTAGTGGCTCATGCCTGTAATCCTAGCTACCCAAGAGGCTGAAATCTGAGGATCACAGTTGGAAGCCAGCCTGGACAGGAAAGTAGGTGAGACTCTTATCTTCAATAAACTACTCAGAAAAAGCTACAAGTGGCGCTGTGGCTTAAGTGAGAGAGCACTCACTCTGAGCAAAAGAAGCTCAAGGACAGTGCCCAGGCCACGTGTTCAGGCCCTAGGACCTGCAAAACAAAACAAAACATAAATAAATAAACAAACAAATAAATAAATAAAGCACTCATCACCGCATGGTGAAAGTGTGTGACAGAACAAACATCTTAACTCAGCCAGGCACTAATATCTTATGTCTGTCATTTTAGTTACTCAGGAAGCTGCGATCTGAGGATCAAGGTTCAAAGCCAGCCCAGGTAAGAAAGTCCATGAGACTCTTATCTCCCATAACCTACCCCAAAAAAGGGCAGAAGTGGGGCTGTGGATCAAGTGATAGAGTGCTAACCTTGAGCACAAAAGCCCAGAGGTAGCTCCTAGACCCTGAGTTCAAGCCTCAGGATGGGCACGCGCGCACGCACACACACACACACACACACACACACACACACACACACACACACACACACACACACCCCTCATCACCATAGAGCAAAACAAAGCAAGAGGAAAAAGAGAGATCAGAGCCCCATAGTCCCCTGTAAAGGCCCACCTCCAATCACCTCAAACCTTCTACTAGGCCCCCACCCCTATGTGTCCACGGCCCCCGGGAGTGCCACAGGGGAAGCCCAGCCTGTGCACACAAGCTAGGAAGCATGAGGACTCTAAACCCCTCCTCCACTGCCCCCACTCACTTACTCTCCGTTTCTCAGACAGAGCTTATAACAGGAGTCTGTGGTCTTTAGTCCGTGTTAGATGGTGAACAATGAAAGTATAAGGCAAGAGACAACGGGTAAAATCCTCTGCAGCTCCCGCGGGAGTTTTGTCCTGTGAAATGAGGAGGGGAAAAAAGGCCAGAGAGAAGCAATGGAAGTAGGGCTCTGGCTCAGAGTGCTAGAGCTCAGGGACAGTGCCCTAGCCCTGAGTTCAAGCCCCATAACTGACAAAAAAAGAGAGAGAGGGAGAGAAGCAATGCCCTGCTCATAGCTGCATCTTCATGCTATATATACACCTACATCCATGGAGAGTCTCTAACCAATCAGGACATAGACATGCGAGCTGTCTGTAAAATGCTTACATGTCTACCTGCCAGTAATATTTCAACCTGAACCCAGTCACACAAGTACTTAAAGCACATGTTGTTGAAAGGTCTTTTAGTTTAGCAATTTTATTCTTTTCCATTTTCATACTTCATTAAAAGCTGTATTTGGTTGGAGTATAGTTCAGTGTTAGAGTGTTTGCCTGGCACACATGAGGCTCTGGGTTCAATCCCCATCATTACAAAAAATGTATATAGTTATTTGGAATATGTGTATATGAAGGCCAGTATTGGGAATTGAACTCAGAGCCCAGTGCTGTCCCTTAGATTTTTGGTCAAGGATGACATTCTGTCACTCAAGCCACAGCTCCACCTCTAGCATTTTGGTAGTTAACTAGAGTTAAGAGACTCACAGAAGCCAGGCACTGGTGGCTCATGCCTGTAATCCTAGATACTCGGGAGGCTGAGATCTTAGGATCGAGGCTCGAAGCTAGCTGGGACAAGAAAGTCTGTGAGGCTCTTATCTCCAATTAATCACAGAAAAACCCAGAAGTGGCGCTGTGGCTCAAGTGGTAGAGTGCTAGCCTTGAGCAAAAAAGAAGCCAGGGACAGTGCTCAGACCCAGAGTTCAAGCCTCACAACAAGCAAAAGAAAAAAACAAAGAAAAGGCTCACAGACTTTCCTGCCTGGGTTGGCTTCAAACCACAGTGATCAGATCTCAGCCTCCTGAGTAGCTAGGCTTACAACATACTTTTACCATCACCGGAGTCACTTTGTGAGTCCTCTGGCACAGTTTTTCAGACCACATTGTTATTCACACTTACAACATGATTACTTGAGTTATTTCCTTATATGCTATGTTTTCATCCATTACAGTGATTGAAATCTGACTAGCAGAGTTACCATGAGATTTCATTTCAGTGATAACTCCTAAGTGATGGGCTCACAGGATAAAGTGCCAGCAACCAATAAACAACCTTTGTCAGATAGGAAGTAGCAGTGTGGCTGACCTTGCTCACTGCGTCCTACGGAGGGAGAGGGATGTCTCAGTAGCACGGAAGGCTGGTGTTTATTAGCACTGGTGGTATAACCGAGCTAGCAGAAGTCCATGCTATATCTGTTTCTAGAGACATCTTCTTACTCAGGCACGAACACTTTATTCACTGATAGGAAGAGCTCTCAGACTGGGATAGAGGGAGCCAAAACATCACTTAGGGGCCAATGGTGACAGACAACTGCAATGAATCAATACAAAATCTCTCTGACTCTGTGTGTGTGTGTGTGTGTGTGTGTGTGTGTGTGTGCGTGTGTGTGTGTGTGTGTTGGCTGGTTGCTGGGCTTGAACTCAGGACCTGGGCATTGTCCCTGAGCTTCATTTTGCTCACAGTTGGCTCTCTACCACTTGAGCCACAGCTCTATTTCCAGCTTTTTTGGTATTTAATTGGAGATACTAATCTTATGGACTTTCCTGCCTGGAATGGCTTTGAACCATGATCATCAGATCTCAGCCTCATGAGTAGCTACGATTATGGGTGTGAGCCACTGGTATCCAGCTTACTTTTGACATTTTAATACCTAGAAGAGCCCAACCATTTTGTGATGGCTAAATATTAGCCCTGCAACTGGAGACATTTATGACATATTCAGCATCATTGAAATGAGGATGCTAGTTCACCTGCATAACTATAAGTAGCTATAAATTAATAAACACTGTGGCTAGCAGCCATGTGGCTCTTAAATCTATATTTATTATATATGTATGTGTACAAAAAGAAAATATGACATGTATATGATATACGTGATATGTACTATGTGATAGATATGATAGATATGATATGATATATAAATATATCATATTTTCTTGATCCCTTCACCAGGTGTGGGAAACCAGGACTATCTCCATATCATTGCTATCATAAATAGTTCTACAATAAACATGGGTGTATGGGGAGCCTACTGTATCTTGATTTGCATTGCCTTGAATACATGAAGATTCTATTTGCAGCTTTTTAAGGGTCCTCCACACCGATTTCTGTAGTGGCTGCAGTAGTTGACATTCCCATCAACAGTGCTGAGGGTTCCTTTTCCTCACCTGCACTTCTTTGTGTCTGGTGGAGGCTGTTGTGCCTGGAGTGGAATGAAATCTCAGTGCCATTTTGATTTGCATTTCATTCATGACCAGGAATGTTAATCATTTCTTCATGAATTTACTGATCATTTATATTTCTTCTCTCCAAACGTGTCTGCTCAGTTCACTTGCCCACTTATTAACTGTGTTATTGAGTCTCTTCTACCCTTTTTATCTTTTTTTTTTTTTTGGCCAGTCCTGGGCCTTGGACTCATGGCCTGAGCACTGTCCCTGGCTTCCTTTTTGCTCAAGGCTAGCACTCTGCCACTTGAGCCACAGCACCACTTCTGGCTGTTTTCTGTATATGTGGTGCTGGGGAATCGAACCCAGGGCCTCATGTATACGAGGCAAGCTCTCTTGCCACTAGGTCATATCCCCAGCCCTACCCTTTTTATCTTGAAATCACACTGTGTGGTCTTGCCATATTAAACTATTTGCAGTTCCTTAAGCAATTCCTTTCTTTTCTTTCTATTAATAACTCCATTTTCTCTTCTAGAATTCCTCTCAGACCAACTTAATTAGAAGTTTATTTCAGAACTTAACACTTTTGAGAAGCCTCTTATATCTTAAGGATAGCACTGTAGAATCTGCCTCTGTCTGTGTTTCTCCATTTCTGTAGCCCCTCCTTCATCTGACCCAGAATTAAGGGGTGAAGTACTGTACCTAAAGAAACAGAAGTCAATGGGCTGGGAATATGGCCTAATGGCAAGAGCGCTTGTCTCATATACATGAAGCCCTAGGTTCGATTCCCCAGCACCACATATATAGAAAATGGCCGGAAGTGGCGCTGTGGCTCAAGTGGCAGAGTGCTAGCCTTGAGCAAAAAGAAGCCAGGGACAGTGCTCAGGCCCTGAGCCCAAGGTCCAGGACTGGCAAAAAAAAAGGGGGGGAGAAAAAAAGAAACAGAAGTCAAGCACCCCCAAACTCCCTTATCCCGGGTGAAGAGAAGATTCAGCACCAAGGACAGAGACTGCCGCATCTGTCCAGCCTGCCCAGCCAGCCCCCTCTGTGAGATTAGTCCTTCCATTCCTGTGCTCTGTAGATTATGATGCCTCTTCATGACCAGGTCTAGCATAGTTTTCACCTTATATTGAAATTACTTGTTTCTCTGTATCCCCTATTACACCTCCTCATGCAGCACAATTCCTGTGTCATGGTTAGGCCCACTAAATTATAAATTAACAAATGAATCTGTGAATCAGTAAGTCCACAAATGAATTTCTGAAAAACAGAGTGAAATCCATAGAGACTCTTGCATTAAGAAGTCATGGAGTGAGGCAAAAGTAATAGATCTGAGCCAGCACCAGTGGCCCACACCTGCAATCCTAGATATTCAGAAGGCTGGGATCTAAGGATCATGGTTCAAAGACAGCCCAAACAGGAAAGTCCAGGAGCCTCTTATCTCCAATTAACAACCCAAAGGCCAGAAGTAGAGCTGTAGCTCAAATGGTAGCATGCTAGCTTTGTGCAAAAGAAAAAAGAAGAAAAGTTCAGGTATAGTGCTCATACCCTGAGTTCAACCCCCAGGACCAGTACAGAAAGAAAAAGGAATATATCTGTTATTCTTCCTTCCAATATCAGTTTTCAATCCTGGATGTGTACCAGTATAATCTAAAGAGATTATGTTTAAAGGCAAACTGCAAAATGCTACCCCGGAAATGTTGAGGAAGGAACTTGAGGATGGAACTTGGAATGCACTTGGGAGTGAGGGACAAACTTGGTCAGGGGATCTGCAAGCACTTGACTTAAGTCTGCTACATATAGCTCTCACTCGCTCTCTCTCTCTCTCCTAGGTTCAAGAGCAGGACTTGAACTCAGGACCTGTTGCTTTTGTTCATTGGCTAGCACTCTACCAAACTAAGCCATGCCTCCAGCCCCAGAGCGCTACATTCTCCCTAGAGGAGGAATAGGACATGTGTAAAGGAGGAAGAGCTCCAGCTGCTCTGGTTTACAGGAACATCAGGGCCTAATCTTTTCAATTGGCTAAGACAGAAATAATCAGGAATTGCATCTTTATGCTGACATCTTCTGGCCTCCTACCTCTTAACCCTCGTGGAATGGTGCAGAAACACACACACACACACACACACACACACACATATACATATACATATATATTTCAGACTCTCCCCTTGTCATTTGCAACCAAAGAGCAGAGTTGAAATCCTTCCATTTCCCAGGCAATGCCTGCACCACAGGCCAGGTTCACTCTGCTTCCTTAGACAGCAGGTTCACTCTGCTTCCTTAGACAGCAAAAGAATGTCAGAGCAGCACCGTGGACAGAGAAACTGTCACATACTTGTCTTTCCTCTCAGCGCTTCACCTTTCAGCTATTTTTGCAGGATATGTTGCAGAGTAATCCTCCTAGAAATGTGAGTGCTAAGTTTGTTACCTGAAACCTTGAACCCTTCTGCAGCTTGGTCCCCTACATACATTTATACCACTTCAGTACATTCTATTTGGTTGTTTTCAATTTTTTTTCCTTAAGAAACAGGTACTCTGATTGAATTTTTTGATTGTTTGAATTTGAAATACCTATATAGAATGATTTTCCATTTTTATGTGCATATATATATATTTGTGTGTGTTTATGGAAACTCTTTTATTATTAGCATATGCTAGTTGTACAAGGGGAGGTTTCGTTGTGACATTTCCACACATGTATAAATCAATTCCAATCAATCTTCCCCCATCTCTCTCCCTTTTCCCTCCCCCTTCTTCTTAAAACAATTTTAATGTTTCATGGTTCTATTACCATGCATGCAATCAAACTATCTTTTCTTTTGCCAGTCCTGGGGCTTGGACTCAGGGCCTGAACACTGTCCCTGGCTTCTTTTTGCTCAAGGCTAGCACTCTGCCACTTGAGCCACAGCACTGCTTCTGGCTATTTTTTATATATATGGTGCTGGGGAATCAAACCCAGGGCTTCATGTATACGAGGCAAGCACTCTTGCCACTAGGCCATATTCCCAGAGCCTGAAATCAAACTATCTTGATGATATTCATTCTCACTTGCCCTCTTGTTAGTTTAACCTCTTTCCACAGCCACCCTTCCCAACACAGCCTGCTTTAGTTTCTTGCCATTCATTTTCTAAATGTGTATTAAAATTGCACCAAAATGTGCCATCGGTATTCCAAATATGTGTATATTGTGTTTCACTCAAATAACCCTCTGTATTACTTTCTATTTCCCCACCCCCAAGTTCCTCTTGGTAACAGCTTTCACTGAGCCTTTTTATGTCTTTATATATAATTGCAATATATTAGAATATTATTCACTTTTATTTTCCCTTCTCTCTCTCTTCTGCCAGATCTTCCAAATATTAGAAGCACTTACGAATTGGGCTTTATTACTCAATTCAATTCAAAACAATCATTTCTGGGTCCCTTACTGTTTCCAGCATTAAAGAACTTGACACAGCTCTGCTGTCAAGTAGCTTATGGTTAGTGGAAGGATGCAGGGTTGGCCTTAGATGATACTAATGAAGACTCTACTTACCTTCATTATTCCCCATCTTCCAAATTAGGGGCTTCTTGCTTTGTATAATGCAATTCTCCCCATGGAAAATAAAAGATAAGTCACATAACAGAACTCCAACGGTGAGTTAAAGTTTTCATTACATTTTACAACTTTGTGACTTATTAGCCCTGATGTTATCCAGAACTTATAAGTTAACATTTCTGAATCCCTTATTAATGTGCCATGAAAATATTCCACTACAGGAGGATATTCAAACTGAAAATTATCATTAGTTTAGGAAAACATAACATTAGATGACACTTTTGATGTGTTTATCATTTCAAAAAAGATAATAATCACTTTCAATGTATGTCAACTTCAATTCATATAAATTTATAGATTGTCTTCTTTTAAAAGTAATAACTTTAGGTAAGTGCTGGCAGCTTATGCCTGTAATCCTAGTAACTCAAGAGGCTGTGACTGAGGATGTGGTTCAAATCCAGCCCAGGCAGGAAAGCCCAGGAGACTCATATCTCTAATTAACCTCTGAAAAGCCAGAAGCAGAGCTGTGGCTCAAGTGGTAGAGTGCTGGCCTTGAGCAAAAAAGCTCAGGGACAGTGCCTATGCCCTGAGTTCAAGTCCCAATACCAGCACAAAAAAAACTATAAAACATAGTAATAACTTTGCTAGAATAACTCTGATGCTTTTGGAAAGGTTACTTTCCAAAATATAACAGAAACTTGAGTGATTAAGACAATCTGTGGATCACAAAAGGAAATGGTCCCTTTAAATGTAACTAGAAATAATGTTATGGTTAGAATAATATGACCATAGCAGAAGCCATAGTGCTTCTGTGTTCACAAAGTTGTCTGTATTTGTCTCGGTAAGTCCAAACTTCCTGCATCCTATCCACAATCCTGTTTGTTCAGATTCTGTTTTTCAAGCCTTTGGAGAGTTTTGTTGTTGTTTGTATCTTAGTTGTAGTTATTTATTTGGAAGCACTGAGATTTTAATTTGGGGCCTGATACTTGCTAGGCAGGCCCTCCACTACTTAATCCATACCTCTAGCCCTGTTTTGCTTTTGTTATTTTTCAGACTATGATCCTCCTACCTGGGTCTCCTGTGAAGCTGGAATCACCCATGTAACCCACCCGCTGTTCAGTAATTGCTTACCTGGTCCTACTTAACAGTCTTCATATTAAATTCCCTTTGTTTACATTTCTGTTGTGGTTCCTGTCATGGGACTAGACCCCAAGCAATACAAGATTTGTCTTCTTTTTACCCAGCTGGAGATTGTAATGATTTTCTTTTTTAATTAGTCATATCAATGCAACTCTTAAAACAGAGTTCAATTACTTTATTTTTATTTATTTTGTATGTGTGTCCATGTGTAGTTACTGGGGCTTGAACTCGGAGACTCGCTCTCTTGTTCGGCCTTCGTGTTTAAGGTTGGTGTTATACCGCTTGAGCTACCTCCAGACTGGCATTTTGCTGGTTACTTGGAAATGAAATCTCAAAGTATTTTCTGCCCAGGTTAGCTTCAAATTGAGATAGATCCTCAGATGTCAGCCTCCGGAGTAGTTAGGATTTCAAGCATGAACCACGGGGCCCTAGTTGAGTTCAATTATTTTAAATGATTTAATTTTGTTAAAAGTATCATTCAAGTGATGTCTCAGTTCCCCTCTGGAAAATTTACTGTCATATTACAAATGTAAAACTCTCTAGTAAACACTATCACAAAGAAAAATGTAAGGGGAAATTCTAAAACGGCTGAATTTCTGACACTGTAATAGAACTTTAAGCAGCATTTGACTTTCAAACTTTTCACTAGCTGTCATTTGTAATAAATGCAAACACATGCCCAAATTGGAATGCAAATGAAATAGGAACTGGATGCTTCTCATACACTTGAAATACACATGCTCTCTCAGCAACTCTTTCCCATTATATATCATCTAAGCATCAAAATCTATCTTCAAATAATGGAGGAAATGAAAGTAATAGATTATAACACAACATATAAAGACTAAAATCCCCTTCCTCTGACCAAGTAGAAGCCCTAAAAGTGACATTGCATGATCATCAGTTATACTGCCAAGGCTATAGATAGTCGTGCCAAAGAAAGCCTAGTCAAACACTGGATGGTCCTCAGTGCTTCTCTAATGTATTTATAGCTTGCCACTTCCCTAAAGCCATCCTAACTTGTGTCAGAAGTCCATGGCCATGGCCAGCCTTTGTTCTGCATCTGCGGGCTTCATGTTTTGGTGAGGTTCACATATCTCTTCCAGCTCCTGACTGCGGCTAAGTCCTGATCTGGAACCACCAACCACAGCCTTGCCGGCTGGACACATCACCAGACAATAGAAAGAACGAATTTAAATGTTAAGATGCCACTGGCCTAAATGACACCGCGTGTTAAAACAAAACAAAACAAAAAATACCAGAACACTGAGTATTACCACCAGGTCTATTTGGAGATGGCTACTGAGAAACTAGGCTAAGTTCCAGATTCCTTGGAGAAATACAACTTCCACTGAGTTGCTCTGATGCTAAGGATAAAGCGATAGCAGGCTACGGTTCTCAAGACCGTTCCTTGAAAATATTTCTCTTTACTATGTCTCATTAAATAGGGGGTTCAATAATGGCTTATGTTGAATCCAGTCCCATGGTGATTGTGACCAGTTAATAGGAAGAACCAAGTCACCAGAATTTTACCTCCACACACAAAAAGGGAATCGCAAGGCCACACCTACTTTTAATCACAACACTGATGAAATCAAAGAAAAGAGCACAAGCTTAGAGACACTGTGTTCAAATCAAGTCTCTCCCAGAAGCAGCTCTGTGAACCCGACCAGTCGTCTTGACTACCATAAAAAGGTTCGAATACTGCCCAGCTGACCCAGGGATGCAAATTCACTTCTGGTACATGCGAACAGTCCAACAAATTGATATTCCAAGCGTGAAACAACGAAGTGACGTCATAATATTTTAATTGTATTGATTTATGTATTTATCCCTGGCCAATTTCTGATTAATTCTCCTACCTATGGCCTCCAGGAAGCTGAAATCACAGGTGGAGGCCACTACTCCAGCTTATTTGTTGAGATGGGTCTCAAGAAAGTTTTGCCTGGGCTAGCCTTGTACCTTGATCCTCCCAATCGATGCCTTTTAGATTAGTTAAGATTACAAGCATGAGTCGCTGTATCGGGCCCCTGTGTCATGATTTTAAAGTTGACTAGCTCCCATACACGAAAGAATCGCCTTAATATCATTAACTTTGTATTAATTTGTAGTATTTTTTACTCATTGAAGCATCCATCATGATGAGATAAAAGTCAATTCTGCCAACTACATGTGGAAGTTCTACCCAGTTGTTGTAAAGAGAGCTCGCATCTATATGTGGCACTGTGGATTATCTGTCTATGAACTGAGCGTCTGTGCATCCCCTGTCCCTCAAAAAAATAAAATAAAATAAAATAAAGGCTTGGTGCTAGTGACTCACGTCTGGAATCCTAGCTACTCAGGAGGCTGAAATCTGCGGATCAAGGTTTGAAGCCAACCTGGACAGGAAAGTCAAGTGAGATTCTTATCTCCAACTAATCATCAGAAAACCGGAAATGGCATCTGTGGCTCAAAGTGGTAGAGTGCTAGCCTTGAGCGAAAAAGCTTAGAGACAGCACTCAGGCCCTGAGTTCAAGCCCCACGACCAACAAAAATAAATAAATAAAGACATGATATTCCTACTTCTGATCTTTGAAAGAATTTCGTTTTGATGACCTTTATGGCTATAGACTATGTTCCTTACACTGGCAGCTGAAATCAGATGCGGCTAGAGGCCCCCATTGCCTACCAGAGTGGCTAAAAAGCAAACAATTCCCCAGCCAAGAGGATCAGCTGCAGCAGCTGAAGAATCTCCGCCTCATAGATAAGAGCCTGAGTTCACATCCGCCCTTCAGCTCCATCTCAAAGCCGTAGGTCACAGCCACAGACAGGACACAGGCTCCTCTCATATGACCTGGTGATTCCGCCAGGGTGGCTGAACAGTGGTGAGACGCCGTTCATTTGTAGCTGAAGCCAAGAAGCATTTCGAGCTTGGCTTTGTGACTGAGCATCTTAGTTCAACATAGAAAACCCCTTCGACTATTCTCTGAATAGTCTCCTTTCACTCACTAACTGAACTAGATCAGAGGGGAGACATTTTTTTTTCTGTTCTTCTGAGAACAGAAGTGAATAAAATTCATAGGTGAAATAGCAACGTTCCCAAATAACTGCAAAAGACATAAGTAATAATTAACTAGTATCTTTTAAATAACTTTATATAGTGTAACATAATACAATATAGCAACGATTTGATTGTACATATAAATTATATATATATATATGCTGGATATTTCATTTTCCCCAACATCCTGCCCCTATGATAAGTTGGTTTTTGTTAGTTTCTTTAATGAGAAAAAAACTGAAACAGTACAATTTGATAGGAAAGATTCAGTAGAAAGAAAAAGCATCTTAATTATAAGTCTAACCACCTGTATACACCAACTGCGAGAGGGTACTTTTCAGGAAGGGCGGGGGCGGGGAGAGGGAGAGGGAGGGAGGGAAGGAAGGAGGGAGGGAGGGAGGTGAAGAGAGAGAGAGAGGAGAAGGGAAGGAAGGAGGGAGGGAGGGAGGGAGGGAGGGAGGGAGGAAAGAAAACATCTACTGTGAATTAGAGATGGAGAGAGAGAGCCATCTGCAAAGGGAGAGAAACTCAACATTCTTCCAACAAGCCAGAAGTGGAGCTGCGGCTCAAGTGGTAGAGCACTAGCTTTGAGCACAAGAAGTTCAGGAACAACACCCAGGCCTTGAGTTCAAGCCCCAGGACCAGCAGTAAAAACAAATCAGATATTCAGACCATCGCCTCCAATGAGATGTGATGGCAAGAGTGGAACACAGAGACCTTGGGTAAGCAGATTCGGTGAACAAATCCTCTCACAGAGAGATGAGTGAGAAAAATGCATCTGTACTTAGTTTGATGTCTTTTGTCAGTTTCAGAAAAATTCTCAGTTGGCATTTGCCCTGTGCTCTCTTCTTTCTGGAGCCCTAATTGCACATATGCTAAATTGTTTTCACTCTGTTAAATATTTCTCGTAGGCTTTTTTTCCCCTGCAGTTCTTGACATTCCTGTGCTTTAATTTTCCTTATGTTAGCATTAAGCAGTCGGATAAAGGGTTTCAATTTAACATGTGAGTTCCAAGTGTGTGTGTGTGTGTGTGTGTGTGTGTGTGTGTGCCTGCTCACCAATCCTGGGCTCTGAACTCAGAGCCTGGGCACTGTTCCCTAAACTTCTTTTTGACTTCTTTTGTTCAAGACCAGCGCTTTGCCACTTGAGCCAGAGTGCCACTTCTAGGAGTCTCCCAGACTTTTCTGCCCGGCCTGGCTTTGAACCGCAACCCTCAGATCTCAGCCTCCTGAGCAGCAAGGATGACAGGTGTGAGCCACCAGTCCTTGGCTACAAGGCATGTCAGTCTCAACCAATGTCACCCCTTGCATCATTCTCCCCTGTCTCTGTCAAGCCCACCCATCCCCTCAGTGTACCTGGTTCCATTTTCACACATGTGCATTGAATATGGTGACTGCATTTACTCACCTCCTCTCTCCACTCATCTGCCCTCCCTCCCTCTGACCTCACCCATCCCACAACACAGGTTCCAGCCTCCTGGCCCTCATGACATTAATGTGTTGATTGTTCATAGGAGCTGCATCACTGGATTCCTTCCTGCACATTCCATACTGTAGTGAATAAGTTTGTGGGTATAAGCATATGGCTTTTTGTATGTTAACAAATGTATTTATAATTTAGACCTAATTTCCACATAGGAGAGAAAACATGTGTATCTGTGTCTTGAACTCTGATTTAATAATAATAATAATAATAATAATAATAAAACTCAGCCTGTCATTCCACTCCTTACTGAGACCCCATCTCAATCAATAGCTGGGCACCGTGGTGAGCACCTGTCATCCTAGCTGCATGGGAAGGATAAATAGGTAGATTATGATATAGATTATGATCCTGCAAGACTCTGATTCAGCCTTAAGTACCATCTTTTTAAGTATAAATCCGTAAGCCAGGTGTCAGTGGCTCAGGCCTATAATCCTGGCCACTCAGGAGGCTGAGATCTGAGGATCACAGTTCACAGCCAGTCGGGACAGGAAAGTCCAAGAAACTCTTATTTCCAACTAGCCACCAAAAGCCAGAAGTGGAGCTGTGGCTCTAGTGGTAAAGCCGTAGCCATGAGCAAAAATGCTCAGGGACTGCACCCAGGGCCTTAGTTCAAGCCACAGGAGTGGTGCGTGTGCATTCCCTTGCTTTGTTTACTGAAACAAATAAGCATAACATGACTACTTCAGTGTGTGCAGCTCGCTGGATAAGCAGCCGAGGTCCTGAGCAGCGCAATGCAATGCTCACTGGGCCTGGTGACTGGGTTCCCTGTACTAGCTGGCCCTCCGCACGGCTTACAAGGACACACACCAGCCCACATTGAATGTAGCCTAAGCCAATGGCATCCCTTCTCGTTTCCAGTTTCAAGGCTATTTTGCATATGCTTAGCCCCATGATTTTACCAACTATCATCTCCTTGACTAGTGGTAAGCTTGGTTACAGGAGAGAAAGGCACACTCCTGTGGGAAGAGAAACCAGTGGAGAATGGTGTGTTGGAGGAAAACCCTCAGCGCCCTACCTCCCATTCTGTCTCCCCCTCCTGAAGCTACATCTCCATGTCTTTGTGGAACTGAGCTCTCGGGGGTCAGAGGTCATCTTGAGCTGAAGTTGAAGAAAGGAGGAAGCAAATAGCCAGGGGCTGTGTATTCCAGGTAATACAGAGCCTCTCATCATCCAGAGGCAAAGACAGAAATACCAGAATGGCTTCAACTTCGTTTGTTGTGGGAATGGGAAAGAAAGCTGAGGGCTGAGAGTGAAGTCAGCTTGGAATCAGAAGTTGTGGAGATGTGGCAGTCTTAGATAAGAGTTTAGGGGTTTCGTGTTTGTTTGTTTGAAATAAGGCCAAGAGCTAGAGAGCTTGAGGCCCTGAGTTCAAGCCCTATTACCAGTACAAAAGAAAAAATTATGTCAAGTCAACGTATCAGATATTTGATGAGCATGCCTGTGTTCTTTT
Source organism: Perognathus longimembris pacificus (assembly GCF_023159225.1). Lineage (NCBI taxonomy): Eukaryota > Metazoa > Chordata > Mammalia > Rodentia > Heteromyidae > Perognathus > Perognathus longimembris. The sequence goes on along the minus strand of NC_063178.1, from coordinate 23,478,988 downwards.
GTTGTCTTAAGGTTTAGTTTATTTGTATGTGTGTTAATTTATTGACAGAGGGTGTCACTGTGTAGAACTCCAAACTCTTCTGCGTTTCCTGAGTGCTGAGATTATAGACGTGCACCACCAAGCCTCACAAAGCTCAGTCTAAATCATACATTGAAGGGAGTGGAGTTTAAATTTTATCCTCAGTATAAGGGTAAGTTTAGATTTCACATAAACAAGGCTAGAACTCTCCCACTTTGAGCCAAAGGTCCGCTTCCAGTTTTCTAGTGGTTAATTAGAGATAAGAGTCTCCTGGACTTTCCTGCCTGGCGTGGCTTTGAACTGCAATCCTCATATCTCAGTCTCCTGAGTAGCTAGGATTACAGGCTTGAGCCACCAGCACCCAGCTTCACTTTTTTTTGGCGGGGGGGGGGGGGGGCGGGGGAGGCAGCCCTGAACTCAGGGCCTGAGCACTGTCCCTGGCTTCTTTTTGCTCAAGGCCCAGCACTCTACCTCTTGAGCCACAGTGCCACGTCTGGCTTTTTCTGTTCGAACCCAGGGCTTTTTGCATGCCCATTAAGCCACATTCCCAGCCCCTTCAAATATTTTTAAGGCTTTCTTTTTGCTCTGAGAATGAAAAAACAAATTCTTGACTTGATCCACATGATTTCACGTGATTTCTCCTTACTGACTTTCTGTGGAAGCTTGCCTGGAGCCAGAGCATCCAATGAATCAATGAAGGCCATCACTGAGGTAATTTCCTTCTAGTCGTCTTCTATCTCTTTACCTCTATTGGAGTCGGTTGACAAACGCTGTTGGTTCTACTTTGAAAATGGTATTGTGAATTCAAACTCTTCTCAGCAGCCCCACTGCTGGGACACTACTCAAAGCTGCCATCATTTTCATCTGGATTCCTGCTATGGTCTAATGAGACTCCCTCTCTCCCTCAGGGCCTCTCCCTCCCTCTCCCCTACTTTCTCTTGGCTTGCTCTATTCAAAACACTTGCCAAACAATCACCAGCCCATACGATAGCTTATAACACAAATCAAATCATGCACCTTGTTGCAAAAACCTTTTCATTACGTTGCAATTACAATCCAATCCCAGACGTTACACACTGACCACCCCAAACGCTGTTTGATGTGGTCTCTGCTCACCTCTCTCCTCATTCTCTCTTCTCTGGCCTCCTCTTTCACCATGTTCCAGTCACTCCGGCCTGCTTTCTTTCGAACCTTCAGTGTTCATAACTTAGTATGTTTCCTTGCTCTTCCTCCCCCTTGGAATGCCCGTCCAACTCTCAGAGTGGCTGCTCCTTCTTTTTCCTTTGCCAAGAGAAACTCTCCCTCCCCCAAGAAAGCCACTCCCTAAGCCATTGCTGGCTTTTGCTTTCTAGGCAGCACCGCAATTCTGCTCAATGGCTTTCCACCTTGTGCACAGCCAAGTACACGCCATGTCCCGGAAGTCTACACACCCTTTGTCACCTTTCCTCTTTCAGATCATCCCTCTGAGTCCCCCTCGCTCTGCTTCCATCATCTGCTTTTCCAACATCTCCAAGGCTTGAGCTCTGAAATATTCTCATCCAAAGCTACAACATGATGTCAGCACTAGAGTCATTAGGTCTGGCTCTTGTGTCACTTTTTAGATGTCTCTTTCTCAAAGGCCCCAATTGATATAACAACCCTATCCCTCCACCTTGACTCTCTCTTACCTCCTTCATTTCTCCACATGCGATCTACTGCTTTTATTGTCTGTCTTTTGCCAGTTAGAACATACCGTCTCCCGATGCAGGAATTCTGTTGTCCTCATTTCCGGATTATATTGTTCTTAGAAGAGTGCCAGCCAGCAGCAAGTGGCTCACCCCTGATATCCTCGCTACTCAGGAGGTTGAGATCTGAAGATCACAGTTTGAAGCCACCTTGGGTAGGAAAGTCCATTAAATTCTTATCTCCAATTAACCACCAAAGAGCCACACGTGGAGGTATGAGTCCAGTGGTAGAGCACTAGCCTTGATCAAAAAAGTAAAGTGACAGTGCCCAGGCCATGAATTCAAGCCCCAGGTACTGGCATTAGAAGATGAAGAAAGAAGGAAGAAAAAGGAGGGGAAAATGGGGGGAAGGGGTGTTTAAGGAGTAAATTTTCATTAAATAAATGACTGACCTATCTGAAATTACCTGGTTCACTTTTTGTGTCTGGTTTATGTCCCTATCACTGTACCCCGCGTATTGTCTGTTTTTTGTTTTTTGTTTTTTTGCCAGTCCTGGGCCTTGGACTCAGGGCCTGAGCACTGTCCCTGGCTTCTTCCCGCTCAAGGCTAGCACTCTGCCACTTGAGCCACAGGGCCGCTTCTGGCCGTTTTCTGTATATGTGGTGCTGGGGAATCGAACCTAGGGCCTCGTGTATCCGAGGCAGGCATGCTTGCCACTAGGCTATATCCCCAGCCCCCGCGTATTGTCTGAAGACAGCTGTGTAGAGGAAAAGAGGAAAATCCACTGTTTACAAACCATAACTGATTTTAACTTCAGTGTTTTCAGACCTCACACACACACACTCACCAGCTATTTCTAGTCAGCTCTTTGATGTTAGAAATCAAGGGGCCGGCATTCACATCATTAAAAAAAAAAAACAACAACAAATGTGTGTGCGCGTGTGTGTGTACACCAGCACATGTGTGGCCAGTCCTGAGATATGAACGTTTTGCTCATGACTAGCACTTGAGCCGCAGCTCTACTTCTAGCTTTTTGGGGAATCTAGTTGGAGATGAGAATCTAACAGACCTTCCTGCCCAGGCTGGCTTGGAACTCAGATCTCAGCCTCCTGAGTAGCGAGGGTTACCGTTGTGAACCACTAGTGTCTAGGTATTAGATTTGTTATTTACTTATTTTTATCTTTTATCTTTAATAGTTGTATACCTCACTGGACACTCTATTGAAAATGGACTATACAACTTGTGGGTGGGAGGGGAGGGGAAAAACTGGGATAGAGAGAGAGAAGGGGTGCCATTGTCCAAAAAAGAAATACACTCTACCTGACTACTGTAACTGCAACCCCTCTGTGCATCACCTTGTTAATAACGATAAAGCAATTAAAAAATAGTTGCAGCAGGTCGGCTAGTGGACCCTAAGCTCCTCAGGAGGCTGAGATCCGAGGATGGCGCACGGTTCGAAGCCAGCCTGGGGAAGGAAAGCCCATCAGGCTCTCACCTCCAGGAAATCCAGCAAAGGCGGGAAGCGGTGCGGTGCCTGGAGCAGAAAGGAGTCCAGGGACAGCAGCCAGGGAGCCAGGGACCGGAGTTCAAGCCCCACAACCCGCCAAAAACAAGTGTATCAGCTGCTCAGGCGAACCTGGCCCGTGACACGTACGGTGCTGCGTGCATCTGAAGGGCTGGTGGAATGACCAGTTCCCCACCCTCCACTCCTGGCCCCGGGGGTGGGGGGGGAGGGGGAGGGGAGGGGGTCCCCCCCACCCGCGCCGGCCCGGCCCCCGCAGGCAGGCAGGCGGGCGGGGCCCCGCGCGCGCACCGCAGCGCCGCGCAGCTGGCGGGAAGCCTTGCACAACCCTCCCGAAAGAGGAAGCGCGGCCCGGGGAGGGCTGGGGCCAACTCCGCGCCAGTCGCCGCACTCGCCGCGGGCCGCTGGGCCGGGTCGCTCCGTCCCTCCCACGTGGGCCCCAGTGCGGACGGGCCGGCCCGAGCACGCTCCGGGGAGCCCCTCACCCCCCCACCCCGCAGCCGGGAGGGGGCCGCCCGCGCCGCGCGGGGCCCCGAGGGTGACACCCCTTCCTCCGCGCGCGCGAGGTGGGGACCCGAGCCGCCGGGAGCGGCGCCTGCACCGCCCAGCGCCCCGCCGCCCCGCGCGTCCGCACCCCTCCAAGCGAGCGAGCGAGCGAGCGCCCCGCGCCCCGCACCGCCGTCGAGGTAAGCCGAGCGTGGGATCGGGGGGGGCTGGGCGCAGGGCCCCGAGGGTGGACACGGGTCCTCCGGGGCGAGGGCGGGGGGGGGGAGGTCGTCCTGCCCCCCCCCCCCGCTCCACACACACACCTGGGGGCCCCCTTGAATTTGACCCCGGTGGCACCCCAGGGGGCGAGAGGGGGAGATGGGGGGGGGGGGGAACGACTCCAGTTCGCCTTCCCCGCGTGGCTCCCGCAGATCTGACACGTTTCCTGTCCAGGAAATTGCCCCAGGAGGGCGGCCTGGGGCACCCAGCGGGCCCCAGGAGCCCCAGGACCCCCAGGACCCGAGCTGGAGAAGGGCTCGGGGGGCGCCTTTTGGGGCCCTGGAAGTTAACACTCAAGTGGGAGAGTTAGAGGAGCCTGGCGGGCGCCCTCGCAGCCCTCCCCGCCCAGCCGTCTTCCCCCGCAGGACGGTGGAGGCACGGGGGCTTTTGTGGCATGGAGAAGGGAAGGGGGAGAGCGGGGGCCCCCCCGGAGCCCTGGAGCCCCCTCGGATCTCCCCGGGAGATCTGTATACCCCGGGAAGGTCCCACCGAGGAGAGATCCGCTGCGGGGTTAGCCAGCGCCCCTTCCAGCGGGGCCCTTCCGACGCAGCCTTTAACCCCAGAGTTGGAAATGGAGAAACAGGCAAACCGGGTTCCGATTTGGGCTGGGGTCCGGTCTCCATGGGTCTAGATCTTGCTTGGAGGGCACTTGACTCAGTTGTAAACCTAGGGCTGCGCGGGGGAATTTTAGAAGGGAGGCCTGGTGTTCTGGGACAAGCCCCAGCTCAGCTTAGGGTGGTGGGCCTCACTGGAACCCGGGCAGGGCCTCTGGTCACGGGGACCACACTGGCAAGATTACAAAGGATCTGAGCAGAAATCCCCCTCAAGGTCGTCCAGGAGGCCCTTGCTACCCATTCAGTGCCAAACTCCTACTGCTTCGTGTTCATATGCTGGCTAATATCTGTGTCTTTTTCTGAGTATTTGGGCATCTTGGGTTCTGACTCCATATTCACTACTAACGGGATAGATGACCTTGGATTAAATTGTGTTAAAACTCTCTGGACCTCAAAGAACTCGTGAGTAACATGAGATTACTGGATTATGTAAAAATAGAGAAAATAATGGGTTATGGGGGGTTGCAGCTCAGTGGTGGAATGAGGCCTTTGGATTCAATTGAGAGCATTGTCATGACTAAAATAAACAAATATACATATATACATACATATGAATGGTACATAAGTAAATACTAACAGATTTTGTTAAACTTAGCAATGTATCTTTGAGGTCTTTTGACTCTAACAAGTGCCACTACAATTAGTCCACTCCTAGTGTAAAGTAAAATAACAACTTTCCATTCTATTACAAGCAAAATCACCACAGGTCAATAGTATATTTCAAATTTCCGTATTTGCTACTGTTTAAGAAATATAACTTTCAGGGCTGGGGATATAGCCTAGTGGCAAGAGTTCCTGCCTCGGATACACGAGGCCCTAGGTTCGATTCCCCAGCACCACATATACAGAAAACGGCCAGAAGCGGCGCTGTGGCTCAAGTGGCGGAGTGCTAGCCTTGAGCGGGAAGAAGCCAGGGACAGTGCTCAGGCCCGGAGTCCAAGGCCCAGGACTGGCCAAAAAAAAAAAAAAAAAAAGAAATATAACTTTCAAATGGAATAGTTGTGGTAAACCTTACACATGATACCTACTAGGTATTCATAACTATTTTTGTATTTTTATTATCCTCACAATGTATATACCAACTCTCTACAGTATTTTTCTTTTACCTTTTTCACTTGTAAGTTCAAGTTCTAGATACTGTCATGTTATTAGAATGAGTTGGATGTTTAATAAGTTCATTGTCATAACTATCTGTTTGATATACTGCTATGAGTTTTCTTTAAACCATTGTCCTTTCAAATTACTATTTTCATTCACGTCTAATCTTCTCCCGTTCTACTTCTTTTTATACCTAAAGCCTTGTATTGTCTCCACAAGACTTTAAAATAAATTGTTTGTGTTTCATAGTGTATCAGACCACAATCTTTACAAGTTTCAGGGACTTCCTGAGTTTGTTCAATAGGCAATAAAATGCTCTTGGGCATTCTCAAGATGGAGCAGTTTAGATCAAAGTAGAACTCAAGACAGAACCGTTCTTATCAGTACAATGGATGCTCCATTGTAAACTGAAAACAGATCTGTTTGCTTCAGTGCAGTCTTTCCAAGTGACCAGTCATGTAAAGTTGAAGCATTTATTATATGAATCCCGATTTGTATTCAACATGAAATGTTAAGGTTTAAAGGGATTTGATGGGTGGGGTAGTGATATTTGTATACATTACAATTGTCGTGAGAAGCATGGCGTAGGGGAGAATACATACTTGGAAACGTAGAAAATGTGTTTTCTTGGGAGAAGAGAGAATGAAGGGAAGGCATGGGGCCGCTTACAGGTTAAGAGACTAGATGGCACTGTAGCTAGGAAGGGAGGGGAGGGCCTGACAATGGCAGAGAGGAGTGTACTACCACCGCAGTCCTGTTGCCTGGTCACGTTCTGTTACCATACTCTGGACTCAAAATGTGTTTGTTCTGATCAATTCTGCTTCCGCGTGATACCATTAAAATGTCTCCAGCTGCTAAGACCCAGCTGGCCTACAGGGCCTAACCCTGAGGCACGTAAGGCCCACAAGAGGTGACGTCACTCCTGGTGACCACGCCTTCATGGTTCGGGATAGGAAGCTTGAATTCCAGTTTCCCAATATTTCCTCAGCATTGATAAAGTTCTTGAGTCACTGAGAATCATAGGAGGCCAGGCACGGGGCCTCATGCTTCTAATCCCAGCTACTCCGGAGACAGATTCGAGAGGATCACACTTCGGGGTCAGCCTGGGCAAAAAGTTAGGGTGGCTGTGTCTCAACCAGTAAACAGGATATGAGGGTGGAAGGCACAGGTAGGAAGATCTTGGTCTGGGCTGGCCAAAGGAAAAAGCAAGACTTTATTCAAAAAAATTACAATAAAAAATGGGTAGTAGCGTGCCTGCCGGCTAAGTGCAAGGTCCTGAGTTCAAATCCCATTACCACCCCCACCCCCAAATCACACTTGAAGCCGCTTTCTTCTCTGTCAACTCCGATTCCTCTTTGACCACTCTAAGATGGGAGTGAGCAGTAATTAGTGTAATGTGTCTTTAGCTTACAACAATGTGAGTACTCCTTATCAAAAGGCTTCCAGATTTGGATTTTTTTTTAGGTTTGGGAATATTTTCATCTACATAATGAAGTATTTTGGAGATAGAATATAAATCTAAAGGAGAAATTCATTGTATGTATATATATGTGTGTGTGACATATATGGTGTATATATTACATATGTATATATGGCATATATATGATATATATTATATACACGGTATATACATATATGCCATGTATATATCTATACACACATAGCTAGGAAGGGTAGTTTCATGCATTATTTTTAATTTTGAAATGAACTAAAAATGCACTCTTTGCAGCTAAGGTGGGGGGACACTTTTTCACTTGGAGAAGCTCAAGGAACTGTTGTGCGCCTGCGTGTTGACTGTGACTCCACGAGGCTATGTGTGGAATATCCATCTGTGACCTCAAAAATGTTTCAAGCTAGGCTGCAGTGGCTCACGCCTATAATCCTAGCTACTCAGGAGACTGAGATCTGAGGACTGTGGTTGGAATCCAGCCCAGCAGGAAAGTCTATGAGATTCTTGTCTGTAGTTCACCACCCAAAAACCTGGGAGTGGAGCTGTGGCTCAAGTGGGAAAGTGCTAGCCTTGGGGGAAAAAGCTAAACAAGAGCATCAGGCGCTGAGTCCAAGCCTTAGTACCAGCACACACACACTCACACACACACACACACACACACACACACACACACAGATTTTGGATTTTGGATCTTCACGTTGGGGATGTTTTACAGAAGAGTGTAGCAATCTCTGTGCTAGTATACATGTGTGATTTTTCTGATCTTCACAGCTGAGTTTATACTATTATTATTACTCCCATTTTATTAGAGGAAATGAAAGCACAGAGAGGTTAAGAAACTTTCTCAGGGAGTAAAATGCCCAACAGACATCCAGCTGGGACCCTTTGATACCAGGCCCTAACATGCTATGTGAGAGCTAGAGCTCAAATGGTACAAAAATATGGGGCCTTTCCTCAGAGGGCTAGAAGAGGAGTGGAAGCCAGGCTGTTATGGTCTGCATGTGCTGTGCTGAGTGACCCTAAATTGGGCCCCTAGAGCAGACTGGAGTCAGAGAGGGAAGGTGAATAAAAGATAAGCAAGCAGAGAACTTGTCTCATCAGTTTTGAAGTTACTATGTTTATATGTGTCTTTTGAAGAATTGTTGGCTTTGGTCAGCAATCCCATTTTCATTTGTTTCCCCCAGTATGGGAGGTTTGAACTCAGAGCCTCAAACTTGTTTTTTTTGGCAGGCACTCTACCACTTGAGCCATGCCTCTTGCCTGGTGTTTTGCTGGCTATTGTGAAGGTAGACTCTCGCTGCCTTTTCTGCCCCAGCTGACTTCAAACCTCCTTCCTCTGAGTCTCAACGTCAGAGTCGTTAGGATTACAGGTGTGAGCCACCAGTGCTTGGCCATGCTTTCTGTTTTGTCTTTATTATATTCAAATTCCCCATGCTATCTTGCCAGGATGATTAAACCAATAAAATAGTAAGATTAATTCTCTAATTCTGTAGGAAATCGTGGGACTTGGTTTTGAGTCATAGACTCCTCAGTGAGCTGGTGCGGTCTGGGATGGAAAGAAATGTCTAATCACACAGCAATTTTGTTTCCACATATTGCCTGAAAGAGTCCTATTGAGAGTGCTATCATATTGAACTGGAGAAAAATAAAAACTAATATTACAACATATAAACTAGACCCAGATTGGTTCCTTTGTTCTTAAATGCGAAAGCATTCTAGACATACCAAAAACGATGCATTCCGTATGTACATAACAACAAATATGAAGAAAGCTACCATGGGGTACCTGCCACACAGTGTAAGCAGAGTACATCTCCTGAAGCTATGTATTTCCTGCTCTCTATTAATAACAGTTCCCTATTTCTGCTCTGAAGGCCGTAATTATTCTGACTGTGCTAAACTTAAAATCCTTCTTTATTTCTTTGGTTTTAGTCCTTTGGTTTTCCTCCTAGTTTCTTAAGATTTGAACTCCAGGCTTCACACTTGGCTGACTGGTATTCTACCATGGGAGCCATGCCTCTTGCTCTTTTAGCCCTAGTTATTTGTAAGATAGGGTCTCACTTTTTCCCTAGACTTGGCTGAACCTCAAGCTCCTCTTTATTCTTCCCAAATAACTGGGATGACAGGTACATGATACTGTGCCCAGCTTTTTTTCTGTTGAAATGGAGTTTCACAAACTTTATTTGCCTGAGCTGGCTTCAGACCTGACTCCTTCTGACCTGCAGCTCCTGGGTATCTAGGATTACAGGTGTGAGCCACCAGAGCTGGGCCTGAGTGTGCTCTGTTGTGGTTTTGTTGTTGTTGTTGTTGTTATTGTTGTTGTTGTTGTTGTTGTTTTGGCCAGTCCTGGGGCTTGAACTCAGGGCCTGGGCACTGTCCCTGGCTTCCTTTTGCTCAAGGCTAGCACTCTATCTCTTGAGCCACAGCACTATTTCCTGCTTTTTCTGTTTATGTGGTCTGAGGAATCAAACTCAGGCCACTAAGCCACATTCCCAGTGCTAAGTGTGCTCACTTTTAAGAAGCATTCAGGAAGCATGCACATACATTTGCAAAACATAATATCAGAGTGGGATAATATCAGACACTCTGGCACCTGAGCACTGGAATTAAGTTCCCTGCAGACTCTAGATATGGCTATACAGTACACCATTAAGTAAAGACAATTTAAATAGCACTAAAAAATGTAGTACATTAGAAATGAAATAAGGAGTCTTTGCTCCCATTTCATGTGTGAGGGCAGAAGTGCTTTCCTTGCTAAAACTTAAAAAGAAAAGAAAAGAAATGGTTGTGAGAAACTATAACAGAAATAATGGTAATCGTTAATGAGTGACAATGTTTCCAATTTCCATGTCTCCCATGTCTCCTTATCTTGTTATACTAAAATAAATCCTTGCTATTTTTTTAAGGAAAGAAATCGCTGTGAGGAACAATAACAGAAATAGTGGTGTCACAATCGTTAGTGAAGTGGTGAAACTTATCAGTAGAGAACTATAATGTTTCACTGTAGTAAACTAAGTAACTTAGAAACGGACTCTTCTCACTCTTAATCTGCCCCGCCAGTGCTGGTGGCACCCTGTGAGGTGCTGCCGGTGATCACACCACACACGATAGCTCTCCATACACGATTCCTACCTGTGATTTAACCACATGCGCTAAGAGGATGCAAGATACCGCATGGGATATCACATGTGATGACACTGCATGTGATAAGACTGATGGGTCTGGCTACATGGGACACTATCCTACGTGCCATGACTACATGTGATTACCAAATACCTGTTACTACATGTAGAAGAGGTGAGACTGTGGTATTCACAACCCTCAACGCTGGACACAACACTTTACCTGGACCAAAATGCTTCCCATAACATAGTTGATGCTTTGGTTTTCTTCCAGTCTTACTACACATCTAATGAGAGACTATACATCTAGTGAGAGATCACCAGGTGCTGGAGGGGGGACTTGAGCCCCTTATCTGTTACTGCTTCTAGCCTAGTAGAAGGGAGCAATCTGTAAGTAAACACACCGCAGCACATACTGTACAATGATCGGTACAGAAATGTCCAGTTAAGGCAAAGTTGCTAGAGAAGACGTCACGGGGGGTAGGGGTGAAGGGGTGGGGGGTGTACATCATGGGGGATGGGGGTGAGGGGTGTACTTCGGAGGACACAAGTCTTTTCCTGTGGCCGGTGAAGCCGGCTGCCCCAGGCACCAGCCGGGTGAGGCACTTTGGCAATGGCTGGAGCATAAACCCAGTGGACAGGAAGTGGGGCAATCCTGATTTAACCCTTGGTGAGTAATATTTAGACAGCATTCATGTGATCCAGTCCCTGTGCCCAGTCAGCTTTGAGCCCAACGCTGAAACAGGGGTCAGAACAGAACTGGAGAGTTCTGGACCCCAATAGAAACACAATCCAAGCTGTGTAGGGACCCTTAAATGCCCTAAAAGCCACAACCAAAATGGCAGAAAGGAGCGCATGAATTGATTTTCCTCATGTACTTTATTTAATAATAGATCTAGCTGAGCGCTAGTGGCTCACACCTGTAATCCTAGCTATTCAGAGGGCTGAGATCTGAGGATCATGGTTCAGTGCCCACCCAGGCAAAGAAGTCCATGAGATTCTTACTTCGAGTTAACCACCAGAAAGTCAGAAGTGGAGCTGTGGATCAAGTGGTAGAGCTCCAGCTTTGAACAGAAAGTGCTAAGACATAGTGTCCAGGTTCTGAGTTCAAGCCCCGATACCGGCACAAAAGAAAAATAATAGATCCAAAAATTGTCGCTTCAAGAATATCAATTATTTGGAATTGTATCCAATTAAAATAATAGTAAAAGGACTAGCCAGCATTTTTCATGTTAAATCTTACAAATCCAACTAACTTCTGCATGGATAGCCTCCCTCAGTTCAAGGCCAGCCACCATCCAGGTGCTGAGTGGCTCTGCGGTACTGGTAGCTGCTGTGTTTGGTGACCCAGCGTGTGGCCCAGCCAGGTGCTGTGTTAACTCCCAGGGGGCTGGGGGCTGGGAGATGATGAATCTGAAGGAAGCTAAAGAAAACAGCATTTACCATTGCAACAGTCCTGCCCTAGCCCTTGGTTGGATTTCATGTTTCTACCTGGGCTCTGAACACTTTCCTAACACTCTGGTAACAACAGCAACTTCTTCAAATGATGATTGCTTACTTTTGTTTTTATGCTTTTTCTCCCCACCCCTCATATTTTATGGATTCCCTCTGAAAGTAATAGAGGCTGAGAAAGAACTGGAAGCTGGCTGCACAGAGGTTGACCTAAACCCACATCCGGTAAAATGTGAGCTGTTGCCCAGGGCAACCGTGATTGTCAGCCCTATTTTTTTTCTTGTTTTCATTTTGACTTCCGCCTGTCGTTCACAAGCCTAACACTCTCATCAACAGCGATTCTCCAGAATTCACCCCACTCCTAAAACACACCACCTCCCTTTCAGGAGAGAATGGAAATGGGGAGACTTGGAATAGGGAGCTAGAAGACCAGGATGTGGTTAGCCAGTGCCTGGGGGAGATTGCCGGACAGTGACTCTCTTGCTCAGAGTGGCTGCCTCTCTTTCCTAGAAACTGCATTTCCAGAGCCCATTCCCAGTGGCTCCTAGTGGTTTTGTCTTCTGAAAGGGTCCTGATCTAAGAAAAAGTGTTGGGTACATGGAACGCCATGGGTAGTAGCTAACCTGGTGTAGATTTAGGAGTGTGGGGGGGGGGGGGGGGAGAAGAGAAAGAAAGAAGGAGAGAGAGACAGACAGAGAGAGAGAGGAAGGAAGGAAGGAAGGAAAGAAGGAAGGGAGGAAGGGAGGGAAGGAGGAGAGAAAGGAGCAGAGGGAGGGAGGAGGTAAAGAAAGAAAAGAAAAAAGAGACAGAGGAGCAATGAGTGCAAGAGGAAGGCACAGAGAGAGAAAGACAAAGACAGAATAAGTGACTGAAACCTGTTTCTACTGATGGTGTTGAGGAGGGACATAGTAATAAGAATGATGATGCTGCTGCACCCCTATAGCTCACATCTTAATCCTAAACTGTTCAGGAGGCTGAGGTCTGAGGATCTCAGTTCAGAGCCAGCTCCAGCAGAAATGTCCGAAACACTCCATCTCTAATTAACCAGGAAAATGCCAGAATAGAGGTGAGGCTTAAACCATAGAGCTCCAGCTATGAGCAAAAAATGATGCCGAGTTCAAGGCTCTGAGTTCAAGCCCTGGTACTGGAACCAAAACAAAAGGAGGACAAGGACGAAGATAAGGAGAAGAATAATATCTGTTTTCTCAATTATAAAATTAAAGGCTTTTCAGCCACTGGTGGCTCAGGCCTGTAATCCTAGCTACTCAGGAAGCTGAGGTCTGAGAATCACACTTCAAATCCAGCCCAGAGAAGGAAAGCCTATGAGACTCTTAGCTCCAATTAACCACCAAAAAGCCAGAAGTGGATGTAGCGCAAACAGTAGAGGATGAACCTTGAGCTCAAAAGCTCTGAGAAAGCACCTAGGACCTTCTGTGCTAGCCCCAGCACAGAAATAAAACAAAGACGTGGGTTAAGTTACTCCATGCTTATTTTTCCCTGGTTCTAAAGCTTTGAGATTGAATGCATGAAGGCAGAGTTGTGCAAAAAGAAAAATATAGGTTTAATCCAGGTGCTGGTGACTTGTGCCTATAATCCTAGCTACTCAGGAGGCTGAGATTTGAGGATTCAAAGCCAGCCTAGGCAGGAAAGTCTTTGAGATTCTTATCTTCAATAAACGGCTCAGAAAAATCTGGAAGTATTGCTGTGGCTCAAGTGATAGAGCGCAATAGCCTTGAGTACAGAGAGGCTCAGAAATAGAGCCCAGGCCAAAAAAAAAGGTTTAGGTAAAACTTAAAAAAGTATTAGTGTTGGTAAGAACCTAAATAAAACCATTCAGTGAAATCTCTTCCTTTCCAAACAAGACCTTCACTTGGCCTCAAGAACAACTAGGAACTGGAGTTTAACCTCAATAGTAGAGTATTTGCCTAGCATGCTCAAGGCAGTGGGCTCAAACTCAAACACCACACTAAAAGGAAAGGTTAGAACCTATGAAAGCATAATAAATCAGTGCCCTGTGTCAATGTGTTTTGTGGGCCACATGAGGTTCTGAGGGACAATAGCTTTATCAAAGATTCGTTTCAGTTGCAGAAATACATGATCACTAGGATGGAGATGGGAACTGATCTTTATAGCAAGCAGGAGCTGTATAGATGGAAAAAAAAAAAAAAACTAGGAGAAATAGCACCAAGGCATTACAAATGATGCTTTAGGAAAAGGGACATAATCTATAGGAATCCCCATTAACAACAATTTCACTTTCCACTGTTTAGTTATCTGCAATAAACTGTAATCTAAAACTATTAAGTGGAAAATTCCAGAAAGAATTCATAAATTTCAAGTTGTGCATGGCTTTGAGTAGCCTGGTGAACTCTTATCCCACCAGAATATAAATCATCTCTATTCATTTCTATTCTATTCTCAGTGGATCTATGCAGTATACACCATCCACCTACCCATCACTTAATTACTGTCTAGATTATCAGATTGACAGTCCTGACATGACACTGCTCATGTTTGAGTAGCTCGTTTTTGTTTTGTTGTTGTTGTTGTTGTTTTGTTGTGTGTGTGTTTTGGTTTGGTTTTTTGCCAGTCCTGGGCCTTGGACTCAGGGCCTGAGCACTGTCCCTGACTTCTCTTTGCTCAAGGCTAGCACTCTGCCACTTGAGCCACAGCACCACCTCTGGCCGTTTTCTACATATGTGGTGCTGGGGAATCGAACCCAGGGCTTCATGTATACAAAGCAAGCACTCTTGCCACTAGGCCATATTCCCAGCCCTGTGTTTGTTTTTTTTAATGCCAGTACCAGAGTTTGAATTTAGGGCTTGATGCTTTCCCTTAGCTTTTTCACTCAAGGCTGATGCTGTACCATTGAGCTACACTCTTACTTCATATCTTTGCTGGTTAATTGGAGATAAGAGTCTCTCAGATTCGTCTGCCCTGGCTGGCTTTGAACCTAGATCCTCAGATCTTAGCCTCTTGAGTAGCTAGGATGATAGGTGTGAGTCATTGGCACCCAACTCAGGTAACTCTTATTTTTACTTAGTAAAATAGCCCCAAAGCATAAGACTAGTTCAGCTGACAATTTTATTGTAGCATATTGAGTGAATATTTTGTCATTAGCTATCATTAATTGTTTATTTAAACCTTATCGTAAGTGTATATAGGTATAGGAAAAACCACAGTCTACACAGGGCATCATGGAACCTGTACCCTTTGCACACTTCGACGAGCAAAGTTTAATAAGGGGAAGTTGTAGGAGAATTTGGAGTCTTGTGTCAAGGATGGGTTGTGGAAGAGCCCATCCTGTGGGATGCTGGTTCGGCAGCTTTTCCTGCTAGCTGGGGAGAGGTGAGGCTAGCGGAGCATCAGAGACTGAACGCCACCTGCTCCCTGACTAGACAGACCATACCAGTGTCCACTCCTTCTGCTTGCCTTTCTCTAGTTGATGTGCACTTCCTGGCTTCCATAGTTGTCCCCCTTGGACTTCCTGATGCTCAGACATTCTGCTTAACTAGCCTTGGAAAGTGCTCCTGTTCCTCTGGGCTGTGGTATAGACGGATCATTCTAGAAAAAAAGACCTCAGGAAATACTAATCTTGATGGCTATTGACCTTCGAGGGATTTATCTGATCCTCCATGTTGTACAGGAACAAGGCAGTGAGTTGATACAGGGAGGATTCGTTTACTAGACAAAGGGGCGGGATGCCAAGAAATCAATCGATTGCTTAGCTAATTGAAATATCAAGAGTCATGTAACTCATTCCTGTGTGTGAGTATGTCACCCAAACGAAATGTTTCTGGGGTTTTCGGTCCAACTTAGTAAAGTTGCATGGTAATTGTTATATAAAAAACATAGAAAATGCATCACTTACTGCGGCTCATTTTATTCTCTATTGATTAAGCTGTTTGAAAGCTTAGGGGATTTTGTGTGTGTGTGTGTGTGTGTGTGTGTGTGTGTGTGTGTGTGTCACTGGGGATCAAATCAAAGGCTTTTGTGGACTCAGGGATTTCTAATTTGTGTGTGTTTAAGGCCAGTTTAATTTCCATGACATCTTAGGCAAGCATCTTTCTGTGGAGAAACTCAATCTGAACCACACTTCTGCTTCATTAAGGAGGAACGTTACATTCACTTTAAATTCATTTGGATCAATCCTAGACAGTAGTACTATACTGTTATACTGCTTTTTATTTTATTGAATGGACTGTTTCACTGACAAAAAACCATTTGTACAACTCCATAATCATATTATTGAGTGTTCAAAGAATTGTTAACTATCATACCATAGAAAAAAGAAAGAGCACTTTTTAACGTATTTTAAAAGAAAATCTTTACTTTCAGTAGCATGGCTCAAGAAGCGATGGCTCACATCCTACACAAATCTAACTAAAAAAAAATGGATCAGAGACCTAAATCTAAGAGTTTAAGTTATAAAACTTATAAAACTCCAAGAAAAAACACAAAATAAGACGAAATAATGGTTTCTTAAATGTATTATATGTTATCCAAAACATCATTCATGAAAAAATGATAAATTGAACTATGCCCAAATTTAGACCACTTGTACCACAAACAAATCTATCAAGATTATTCACAGAGGGGCTGGGGATATGGCCTAGTGGCAAGAGTGCTTGCCTCATATACATGAGGCCCTGGGTTCGATTCCCCAGCACCACATATACAGAAAATGGCCAGAAGTGGCGCTGTGGCTCAATTGGCAGAGTGCTAGCCTTGAGCAAAAAGAAGCCAGGGACAGTGCTCAGGCCCTGAGTCCAAGCCCCAGGACTGGCCAAAAAAAAAAAGATTATTCACAGAAAGGAATTCTTTAAAAGCACAGTCAGATAACAGACTTGTATCTGCAATACCTAAGACCTCTTACAACTCAATGATTTTTTAAAAGGCATATGATCTATTTTTAATGTGGGGGAAAAGGTCTGGGTAGTCATTCCTCCCAATATATAGAAATGACCAATATAAGTATAAAAAACAATGTGCACTATCATTACTCATAGTGAAACACAAAACTACAGTGAGAGAGCATTTCACACAGATGAGAACAGACAATAGCAAGAGTTGATGAGAAACTGGTTGTAGACCGTTGATGGACTGTGAAACTGGGCCATAGCTCAGAAACAGTTAGCCGGTTCCTTTAGTTAAATTCAGAGTCACTATATAACCCATCAGTTCCAGTCCTTGGAGTCTGAGGAAAAACTAAAACATAGGCCCATGCAAATACTCAGACACAAATGTTCACAGCAATGTGTGTATACAACATGAAAAGTGGCCTTAGCTTCAGTGTCTAACAACCAAGGAAAAGGTATCTTGAGGCATTTTATAGTTTCAGTAAACTTTGACTTCATTACAGGAAGTGAAAGAAGCCAGACGCAAATGATCTTTTACTTATTCCTTTATTGGAAATGTCCAGAAGAGTCAAATTTATCTACATATAAAGTAAGACTATTTGGATGAATTTGTTCATATCAACTATTCGAAAAGTCACTGGAAAGAGGAAAAGGACTAATTGCAATGGGAGCCATCCGCGCCCTGAATTCTGGACAGTAGACAGAAGTATTTGCTGTACCAAGGACTAAAGAAAACAATGAGTATTGTAGCGGGTGGGTTTTATGAGAACAGGATGGGTGTTAACGATGACATTGGAGAATTTGAGGAGGGCTGGACTGTGGACAAGCATTAAAGCCCCATGAGGAAGATTGGAGTAAACTACGGACCGCAGAGAAGCATTGAAAAGCTTTGCTAATTGGAAGGATCTTAACTGCGCTGGGTCTAAGGAGCATAGTAGAAGCTGATTTGGAAAGTGCGGTAGGAAGATAAACAGTAAGCTGAAGGCGGAGTCGTGGAGTAGAGTGACAGGGGGACAGTTTAAGGGCATTGGGAAGATGGCGTTGACGAGATGAGCTACACTGGAGACTTAAGATGCTCTCAAGATGGCTTAGGGCTGTAGATGGAGATAAATGAATGTGGTCTGGTTATTTTTTTAATCTATGTTTATTTTCTTTAAGTAATGGTACAGGGGCTGGGGGTTTAGCTCAGGGGAAGAGCGCCTGCCTGGCGAGCGCAAGGCCCCGAGTTCGGTCCTCAGCTCTGGGGGAAAAAAAAAATCTATAAAAGTAGTTGTGCAAACGAGGGTGCCACTCAACAGAGCCGTTTATGAATGCAATACCTCTTGATCAATGTCACTTCCATCACTTTTCCTAATTTTTAGGTTAGGTATTGAATTTTTTGTGGTTTAACACAGCAGTTCATGTATTCAATGTCTCTTGATCAGTGTCAGCCCTTCGACCTCTTCACCCCCCTTCCACCCGCCCCTTCCCTTATTTTTCCAATTCGGTGGCATACACAATGCGTTCTTGCCTGCATTCTACCCATTTCCCCCATTCATTCTTCTCCCCCTCTCCTCTTTACCTCCTCCCTTTCCAGGTATGCATTTCCCAGTACTCGTTTTGTGAGGCTCTGACTTAGTCTTTCTAGAGGATTATACTATTTGCCTTCTTCATAGATCCTATTATACTTTAGTTAAGTCATGTATAACTATCTGTTTGTTTTGTATTTCATTTCTCCTTTTGTGGGAGAGGGATCCATGCCAGGAGAGAGGTGTTTGTGTCTCCCTGGCTCCTGTAGACACCTGTACCTTAGGTGGCCAACCCGCACCTGGTAGTTGCAGACACCCCCCGCTCTGGAGTCAGACCCACACCCGAAGCTAGGGGGCCTCTCCCACGGAGCCTTTCCTCGCCTTCGCCTCCTTTGCTTTCTCACATCCTACTGTGGGCTTCTGCTTCGCTTCCTCTCGGAGCTGACTTTTGCCAGATAAATTCTGGCTTAAAACCACAACTGATGTGGCAGCCCCAGGGGACTATGCTGGAAGAGGGCCAGGTGGCCTGGAACTTGAGCTGGAGGAGAGAGTTAGAGTGAGGTGGCTGGTAACTGATCAAGGCTCATCACGTGCCTCTAAGCACGTGTCAAAATGAAACCCCTGTACAACGTACTGATGCTGATAAGAACATAAGGAAAAGCCAAGTGAAAGGCACACATAGGTAAGGGTTTTGCTGCCCTTTGCAGCAATGTCAGAGAACAGACGTATGTGTAATATAAAACAAAGATCAGGGAGGGTTTACCCCAAAGATAATCTGGATCACAGCAAAAAAAAAATGGCTATAATATATGTTTTTTATCCTTTGGAAGGGAAAAACTCTTGACCTTTACTTTAGCAAGTGATTAAAGCTACACAAAGACGATCATATTCTACCCTTTAAAAAATAAAATTTTATCCCATTTCCTGGCAGTACTAGGGTTTGAACTCTGGGCCTTGTGTGTATGTCAGGAAAATGCTCTACCACTTGAACCACGCACACCCTCATCCCTCTTTGTTTTATCTTATTTTTCATATAGGGTGTGTACTTTTGTCCTGGCCAGTCTTGAACCATGGTCCTCCCACCTCTACCACTAGAGTAGCTACGATTACAGGAGTGAGCCACCATACCTGACCCTAAATTTAATTGAATTTTATATCTGAAATTCTGGCAAAATTATAAAGCATGAACTACTTTCTGGAATATCTTCTCGAGTAAATTTCTATACTCTGTTATTACCAACATCGCTTTTATTTTCCTATCCTGATAATGTTCTTTCATTATTTCTTTCTCCAAAACTCTTTTTTTATTGTCAAGGTGAAGTACAGAGGGGTCACGGTTACATATGTTAGGTAGTGAGTACATTTCTTGTCCAACTTGTTACCCTCCCCTTCTTTTTTTTTTTTTTTGCCGGTCCTGGGGCTTCGACTCAGGGCCTGAGCACCGTCCCTGACTTTTTTTTTTTTTTTTGACCAGTCCTGGGCCTTGGACTCAGGGCCTGAGCACTGTCCCTGGCTTTCTTTTTGCTCAAGGCCAGCACTCTGCCACTTGAGCCACAGCGCCCTTCTGGCCGTTTTCTGTATATGTGGTGCTGGGGAATTGAACCTAGGGCTTCATGTATGGGAGGCAAGCTCTCTTGCCACTAGGCCATATCCCCAGCCCCCCTCTCCCTCATTTTAATCCCACTTGCCCTCCTCCCCAGTCCCCCTGCCCCGAGTTGTACAATTAGTTTTACAACATATTGTCTTGTAAATATTGTTCTTGCATTAGTTTGCCTTTACCCTTTGTCTTGCCATTTTAATGTTCCCCTTCCCTTCCCTAGTTCAGACAGACCTATATAAAATACACAAAGTACCAGAATCAAGTACAGTAACAACAAGGGCTAAATCTTAGGGAAGATGAACAGATCCAAAAGTTTTTGACTGTGATTCAGTTATGAAATCCTCTCCCTTCCTGTGTGTGTGTGTGTGTGTGTGTGTGCGTGTGTGCGTGTGTGTATGTGTTTCACTGTGGTTATTTTCTCAATAGCTTGGAATTGGCCTTTACAAGCTCTCTTTTCTGTTCTGAAAGTTGTTAGGAAAATGCTTTTTTACTTGTTTAATCTGGTACTATTCATTCCTTCTGCATTTTAGTGAGAGAAAGTGGCTGTATAGTTTCTTCTTTAGGGATATCACTAGTATATCACTAGTTTTTAGTAAATATAAGACAAACCTAGTTTTTACTCAAATCCTCTGTAATATTTTAATTCCCCACTGATTAGTCAAATATGGGACATGTGCTATCACTGTTAAGTTATAATTTTGTAAACCAACTCTTTAGTATTGTTTTCTATAAAACATTGAACTTTCTCCTCAAGATAATTTGTTCTAAACAAAACAGTATTTCTTGGCTAGAAAAGTTAATGATGAATCATTCCAAACCAAGACAAATCATACTAAAATTTTAAGTACAGTTGCTGCCTCCAGAAAAGCAAAGAAAGTAATTAGCTGATGACAAAAAAAAAAAAAAAAAAAAAAAAACACTCTCTAGGAAGATACTGAGTAGTAACAAGAAAAACAAAACACCCTTCTTTATCATAAGCCAAGCACAGTGGCACATTCCTGTAGTCTCAGCACTCAGGATTGCAGATCCAAGCCCACAGAGACACCACTGTCTCAACAACAAAAAAATTGTCCGGAAAATTTGCCCACCACACAAAACACATGAAGGATACATTTTGTTTTTCCATCTTCTTTTTATTGAGAAATTTGAGATCTTCCTTCTCTCCCCAGCCCCCCCCCCCCTTTCTTTTTGATAGTCCTGGGGCTTGAACTCTAGGCCTAGGCACGGACCCTGAGTTTCTTTGGCTCAAGGATAGCACTCTACCCACTTGAGCCATTTTTCACTTTTCCTGAGTAGTTTATTGGAGAAAAGAGTCTCTTGGACTTTCCTGCCCAGGCTGGTTTTGAACCATGATGCTTCATGATCCTCAGATCTCAGCTTCCTGAGTAGCTAGGATTACAGGTGTGAACCACTGGCACCTGGCTTTTTTCTTTATTTTTGCAATAGAGTTTTACTGTAGCGTCTAGGCTGGCATTCAATTCATGATCCTCCTGTTTCAGCCTTCTGGGTCCTGGGATTACAGCAATGAACCACAAGAGTGAAGAAAACTCTTGTTGGACTTAGCTTGTCTTCCTCAAATTGATTCCTGGGCATTGCTTAGGAAAGTAAAGCTACAATAAAGTTAAATAGAAAACAGTTGTTTCTACCTTTCTTTCATGAGCAGCTTTCAGTGGAATTTTTTGTTTTCTACTGTAGTTTGGTTACCATGGACTTTAAGTTGTTATGTTAATCAGCTTTATATTATTACAACGAAATAATAGAAGCAGGCTACTTTATACAGAAAAGAAGGTCATTTTGGCTCATGGTTCCAGAGGTTCAAAGTCAAAACGCCAAGATGTAGGTTCCGGTGGAGACCCCTTGGTTTCATCTTATCATGATGTGAATGTTCATGTTCCTGTCCATTTATCTCTGTCCTAATGACTGAATCCCGAGTCTATCCACTTCCCAAAGGCCATAGCTCTAAACATCATAATTGGATTACATGTCCACATCTTAACACTCTTGATTTAGAACTTTGGGGTTACCATTCCTACATGAGCTGGGAAGGAAAATCATAAACCCAACTAGAATTAACAGTGGTTGCTTGTTGTGTGGTGATTGAGACTTAAGACTATTTTAAATTATGAAGTTAACACAAAATTATAGGAATAAATTACAAAAAGAGGAAAACACTATTTTCGTGGTGATTCATCCTCATCTAGTAGTCCCTGAGTTTCTTGTACTGTTGTAATATTAAGATATAAATTATTTGATGTCCTGTTTATTTCATTTAGCATGCATTGTGAATCTTACAGTCATCATTTTTAAGGAAACAAGAAAAGACACTGGGGGTCCTTACCTATTAAAGTGTGCTCATTAACTCTTTCCATATTTGTTTGATATTTAGATTGCTTTAAACTTCCAAAAATGCTACAGTTTCCATCTCCAGGAACAGAAAGTTCTTTTAACATTTTGCAAATTTTCTTTGAGGTAAATTCCTAATGATTTAGCTAGGGAATCCAAATGATTGAGCATGTCATGGTATGTCAATTGTAAATATTGGTTGGTGAGTGAACAAATATAATAAAGTCACATTTGAAGTTTCTAGATTTGATGTCATGCTTGAACAAGCCCTCATTTCTCACAATGATCAGAACACCAAATGTATTCTAACAGAGAGGAAATGATTACAAAGTACATGGCTGTATTCAACACAAGCAAGGGTCAGAGAGTTATTCTTGATGTGAACAGTCAGGAATAGTAGTACAACCTGTCCTTTAGGATTGTTCTGACTGAAAGCTGGCAGCTCAACGAGCACTTCTCCATCTAAGATGTGAAGACAGGGCCTCTGCCCTAGAACGTTGTTTCTCTACATGCAGTTTTCACTTCCTACTGTTCATTCCTGACCACAAGGCCGCACACACCATGCCGCTGTGTCTGACCATAGGTAGCATTTAATTGCAGGAGAATCTGAGAAATACTTGCACTTGGGGAAGTTATTCAGAGCTAGTCCATAGGACCTGCTACAAAATTGTTATGAAAGAAAGGAAGGGGGGGCTGGGAATATGGCCTAGTGGCAAGAGTGCTTGCCTCCTGTACATGAAGCCCAAGCACCACATATATAGAAAATGGCCAGAAGGGGTGCTGTGACTCAAGTGGTAGAGTGTTAGCCTTGAGCAAAAAAAAGAAGCCAGGGACAGTGCTCAGGCCCTGAGTTCAAGGCCCAGGACCAGGAGTGGCCAAAAAAAAAAAAAAGAAAGAAAGAAAGGAAAGGAAAGGGAAAAGGGAAGGACAGCAGAAGAAAAGAAAAGAGGGATGAAGGATAGACCTTTTCTTCTATGCCTTTTAAAGTGTTGTTTTTAACCTTTAAATTCATAATCTACATTGAATTGTTTCCATGTTTAATAATAGGCTATCCAAGTGGATAGCCAATTGTTTCAATACCATTTATTAACTAATCTATTATTTGTTCTTGGAATACATTAAATCTAAGTTCTGTAATAGCTATCCTTTTCCATTGATTTATTTGTGTGAATGGTAAAGTATGAAAGTATTTTTTAAGTTTTCCATAAAATTCAATTCCTGTTATAACTTGCCAATAATGCTTTTTCCCAGAAAACCAATTCCCTTAAAAATCCATTTGGGCCAGGTGTCAGTAGCTTATACCTATAATCCTAGCTACTCATGAAACGGAGACCTGAGGATCACAGTTCAAAGCCAGCTTGAGCGGGAAAGTCCCTGAGACTCATCTCCAATTAGCTGCTAAAAAGCCAGAAATGGAGCTGTAACTTAAAGTGGTAGAACACTAGTCTTGAGCATAAAAGCTCAGGGAAGTGCCGAGGCCCTGAGTTCAAGCCCTAGGACTGACACCAAAAACAAAAATAAAAACAAAAATCTATTTGAATATTTAATTGGAATTGCAATTTCATGTTTATTTAGGGAAATGTGACATCTCTACTCTATTGGACATCCCCCTATCCCTGTATTCCTTCCATCTGTTCAAGTATGTTTTATGTCAGGTAGTTATAATTGTCTCCATCTCCAGTTGTAAAATTGATTGCTCTTTATTTCTGTGCTTTTCAGAGCATTTGTTGCTTTTCTGTGTTTGCTTATTTTGACTTATTTTTTTGAAATTTATTACTATGTATATGGGAATACATTTGATATGTTTATATTTGCCTCATACTGTCTTATTAGTTCAACTTTTTATTGTTTTGGAGTTTTCTATTTAGACAATTATGTTATATATATAAATATTATATATATAGTGAATTTTGGTCTTTTCCCTAGGGTCTGTTAGCTAAAATCACTGGTCACTCTTTAATCCAGCACAAAGCACTTAGTACTTTGCTTTTAGAATCACGGTTGCCACTGGTTTCTGATGGATACCTTTTACCAAGTTAAGGGGAATACTAACCATTTCAGTGTTACTAAGTAAGAGGGTTTTATCAAGGAGGGCATTGGGCTATATACTGGCTGCCATTCCATTGTGCTTGAGATGATCATTGTGTCCATTAATATTCTAAGCAAGTGAATTACTCTAACATCTTCCACTCGTGAGCTGCCTGTGCATTCCTGGATCTTGGGTATTATTTTCATAGATTCCTAGAATCCACTTTGCAAATTTTTAGTGAGGATTTTTTCATCTGCAGTGGTAAGTAATATTGATATGTCATCTACATTTCCTGTCTGCTTTATAAAAGAGCAACTTAGTCTTGTTTTTGTGTCATCTTAATCCTTTTAAAAATGCCTGTGTTTTTTTTTTCCTCAGTGGTAAATATACTGGTTTTACTTTCCCACACTTTTTGCTCAAGGCTAGCACTCTACCCCTTGAGCCACAGCGCCCCTTCTGGCTTTTTTTTTTTCTATGTATGTGGTGCTGAGGAATCGAACCCAGGGCTTCATGTATACAAGGAGATACCCATGGTTACTGTTTTATAATTTTCATTGAAGGATGAGAATATAAGAAGCTGCTGTTTGTCTACTCAGGTGTGCTAGGAAGCTCCATTTCTGACCTCTTTTCTGAGTGCTGTTTGTTGAAGCCAGAAAAGCTTTGTGCTGGAACTGGAGCACCGAGATGCTTCTAGAACACCACGTTGGGACTGGAGTCGGTTCCTTTTCCACTTTCTTCTCCTTGATTGGCTGACAGGACAGTTGGCAGGCTAGACTTTGCCTGCCCTGTCTGTAATGGATGTTAAGCATTCTAGGCACCATCTAGATCTAGTGGTGGTTCAGGTTGAAAAGCCCTTAGGAATCAAGAAGACACTGTGATAGTTAAGATGGAACTTCCTATGACTTTAGACCAGAGACAACTGCTCATTGGGGTGTGTGTGTGTGTGTGTGTGTGTGTGTGTGTGTGTGTGTGTGTGTGTGTGTGTAAGACAAGTCAAATGGTTTATTGTATTTTCAATAGTTCTTCACCTCCAAGTGAGGGTCCCTCCATTCCAGTTCTGCACGTAATGAGCTTGGTACTTCCTTGGCTCTGTCTTCAGTAGCTTCCTCCACATCCATTTTGGACTGCCACTGCCTTAGCTCTGGTTATTCGCTGGACACAGACCTTTCTTCTGAACTGCTTGCAGGAATCTCTCAATGATGTGGGTCTGGCATTATCATCCAATCTTGTTTTCAGACGGCTAAGGAGCAATTCACTGGAATTGGGGGTGGGGGGACCATGTGGTCACCACCATACTGAGAACTAGGAATTTTCAATGCATTTTAAATGTACCCACCTGTGTTCAAGCACCAGCGTGTGCTGGTTATTGTGCCAGGTCAGTCCTTGCAACAACTATATAAATTAGTTTATCCTGTCCCTATTTTACAAATGAAAACAAAATCCAAAGTTCATCTACGGTTAGGGTAAGTAAGCTGTTCACAGAGTAGTTAGCATGAAATCCATGCCTGACTCATTTACTGGTCACAGTCACACCTAATGCATTTGCTAATGCCAGACCAAGACCCCAAGGACTACCGTTTGAAGAATATCAAGGAGAGTTCTAAGTTCCTAATTTATTGTTTATGTTGTTGGTACATGAATTGAATAGAGAATTCGTTTTAGCATTCTAAATAAAACTGACAGAAGACTCTAGAGGATTCTATATTTTCAAATACATTAGTTCCATTCTAGACCAAGGCTACCTCAGAGCTGGAAGAGAGAAATGAAAATTTTGCAGCTGCACACCAGGTCTGATCCCATGTAGACTATATGAAGAAAATGTGATTAAATTAACATGTGGGGAAGAGAGAGGCTGCAAGAGTGGTTCAAGCTGTAGAGCTGCTGCCTTGAAACCACAAAGCCCTGAGTTCAATCCCCAGTACCACCAACAAAAAAAAAATCTCATTTTCCATATATGAAAAATACCCATAGGAAATTGTGTGTGAGTACAATTGTCATGAAGAAATTTAAGAAAATCAAGTTAAATATTGTCAGATGTCCATCAGACGGATAAGCTCTTTTTTTGCTTTGTCCATGTGCTCAGATCTTAACTAGTTGCTGTTAGGGACACTGTAGACAAGGAAGCATTATATGACTCTGCTTCTGTAAGAATAAAGAAAGGGCCAGGTACCAGAGGCTCACACCTGTAATTCTCAGAGGAGGCTGAGATCTGAGGATTACAGTTCAAAGTCAGCCTGGGCAGGAAAGTCTATGAGACTGATCTCCAATTAACTACCAAAAACAGCTATACGTGGAGCGGTGGCTCAAGTGGTAGAATGCTAGCATTGAGCACAGAAGCTCAAGGACAGAACCCAGGCCGTGAGTTCAAGTCCCAAGACAGGCACAAAAATAAAAATAGGAGAGAGAGAGGAAGAAGGAAGGAAGGGAAGCAGAGAGGGAGGGAAGGAGGGAGAAAAGAAAGAAAGAGAGAGAGAAAGAAAGGAAGAAAGGGAGCGGGAGGGAGGGAGGGAGGGAGGAAGGGAGGAAGGAGGGAGGGAGGGAGGGAGGGGGGAAGGAGGGAGAGAGGGAGAGCTCCAGAGTCCTACTAGAGTTAAGTGAATATTTGCTTCTGGAGATTATGCAGTTGCCCAGGGCAGAAACATTAATGGCAAAAATGAACTTGATTGCCTAGTACATAGGTCAACACCAGATTCTTTTTTTATTCTGCATCTCTAAGTGATGAAAGTACGTAATTCCTGACATATCTTTCACATTGAAATAGAGGGCAAGTGAATGTCTTTTTCCCCCTTGAGACGGATGTAAAGCAGTTTCATCTTGACAAAAGTTTCTGGTTCTCTTGATGTGTTTACACATCCTTTCCTCAAGTCTCACCATCTACCTGGAGCACCAACATTCTCATATGGTGGTGCGCAGTGCAATCTCATCTCAGGCTTGTTAATACAGATCAATTCTAACTCAGTAATTTTGAGGTGAGAGCCGAGCGCTGGTAGCTAGCACCTATAATCCTAGCTGCTCAGGAGGCTGAAATCTTAGGACTAAAGCTGGAAGTCAGCTTGGGCAGGAACATCCATGATACTCTTACATCCAATTAACCCTCAAAATCCAGAAGTGGATCTGTGACTCAAGTGGTTGAACCTCAGCCTTGATCAGAAAGAGCTAAGGCACAGCACTGCTCCAGTACTGGCAGCAAAAAATATTTTTTAAATGGAGATGCATTTCCTAGAAGAGCCTAGGTACTGTGCAGAATGTGGTGGGACTCATACTTCGGGGGCTACTGTTGTAGAAAAAAATGCAGAACTCAGCCCACAGATGAGCGTTGGCCTCTCAAGATAACTCAACTGTATGGACCTGCACGAGCTTCCAAGTGCTGCTGTCCTCGGGAGATTAATGTAGGTGGGGGGACAGCCCCCACCTGCTGGCTGTATGAGGCCTGGGAAGTGATCTGGAACATGGCAGGACAGACACGTACCCTTGTCATCGGCTGCCCGTGGCCCATCTGCCTGTACTGATAATTTTGTCTGGCCCATGAATGATGTTTAGAATATCCACATGGCCCTCGCCGGAAATAGATTCCCACCCCCTCCCGAACTATAAGGATGGCAGCCATTATAATAGACACAGCTGTCACTCTTGCTAACATTTACCACGGATCGGCTAGGTGGTACTCATTCTCTTACTTAGTCCATTCCAAAGCAAGAGAAAAACTCCCATTCACAGACAAAGGGGCTGAGGCTCTAGGATTATAGGTGCCAGCCACCAGCGCTCGGCTCGCGCCTCAAAATTACTGAGTTAGAGTTGATCTGTATTAACAAGCCTGAGATGTGATTGCACTGCGCACCGCCATATGAGAATGTTTGTGCACCAGGTAGATGGTGAGACTTGAGAAAAGGATGTGTAAACACATCAAGAGAACCAGAAACTTTTGTCAAGATGAAACTGCTGTACATCAGTCTCAAGGGGGGAAAAGACATTCCACCAGAGCGTGAGGCCATGAAGTTCAAGTTCCAGTACTAGAACACACACACAAGAGAAAATTAATTAGTATGAGTTAACTGAACAAAATAATGGCTTTTATGGTAGCATTTTCATAACCGCTCAACCTTAACAACTACACAATCCACCCATCCTCTTAGCCTGCCTAGAACCACCCCTCACCCTAGAGAATTACTAGTCTTTCTCTCTCTCTCTCTTCCTTTGTCATTTATCCATGCCTCTTATATTTTTGTTAACACGTGTTATTTTGTGCCTACTCTCCTCTTATGACTTTCAACTTCACTTATTCACGTGACACATAAGCTGATGATTCAAAGCAAAGCAAACACCTGGTGGAGAGTGGCACTTCATAATGCTTCTTGAGCTAATGAAGAAGTGAATTCAAAATAAAAACCCATAGTGTAAACCCTGACCAGGCACTGTATAGGTAACAGGGTTTGTGTGAGTTACAAGCATGGGGTTACTCTGCATACCATTTGTGCATGTCTACATCATGTCTGGGTCCTGCCCTAAGGTATAATCTGGAAATACCGACACTGTGTAACAGTAATCAGGCATGCCCGAGCCCCCTCTGCAGTGTCTCTGCAAACTCTGCTCCTGAGCGTTCTCTGTTCATTCAGAGTCCTGGGTGTATCTCACACGTAATTGTCCCTGCCACACATTCTGTGCTGTCCAGCTGACCCACGGACTACACTTTGTCCCTGTGGCCATTTAACCTCTGTCCTTTCTGCAGCGCCTTCCGATTCTGCCTTCCCACCGCTGCTGTGGGTATCGCGTGCAACCTAGGCAGGGCCAGCATACACCAGAGCAGAGATCTGTGCTGTTGGCTTTCTTAGCATCTCAAGAGATCAATCTCCCCACCACTGCTTAAAAAATGCTGTCCTTGGACTGGGAATATGGCCTAGTGGCAAGAGTGCTTGCCTCCTACACATGAAGCTCTCGGTTCGATTCCCCAGCACCACATATATGGAAAACGGCCAGAAGGGGCGCTGTGGCTCAAGTCGCAGAGTGCTAGCCTTGAGCGGGAAGAAGCCAGGGACAGTGCTCAGGCCCTGAGTCCAAGGCCCAGGACTGGCCAAAAATAATAATAATAATAATAATAATAATGCTGTCCTTTGTTCTCAACTCTTGACAGACCTCCCCCACCAATTGCAGCCAATTAGAGTTCTCTGGGGCCAGTTGCTTTGCCTGGTGGGCAAGAAGGTGGCATTTCCTCAGAAACGTGAACTTCAATAACACCACATGTCCTAGGCATTGTCCTCTTGGGCAGTGGCAATCTCAGCCTGTGTCTTTGCACATCAGCCTTCCAGATGTCCAGAGAAGCTAAATGATGACTCTGTGTGTGTCTGGTGTGTGTGTGTGTGTGTGTGTGTGTGTGCATGTGCGTGCATATGTACCAGTTCTGGGGCTTGAACTCAGGTCTCGCCTTCTTGCTTGGCTTTTCTTACTCAAAGCTGTCACTCTACCACAGCTCCACACTGAGAGGCTGAATAATGACATTGCCTCTGGGAAGTAAGAGCAACACTTACTAAGCTCTTGTCCAAGCCAGGCTTTCTTCTTAGCACTTTACATGTGGTAACCTATAGAATTCTCACTTTGACCCCACAAAGTAACCACTTATCACAGCTCTTTTTAAAAATGAGATAACAAACACTGAGAGAGTAACTTACCCAAGATCACACAGCCAATAAGGGGAAGCACTGGGTTTTGAACGCTGTTCTCACCTCTCACGGTGGGTATAGCCAGCCCGGTACTGCTTAGGTGTCTTCTTGGTTCTCCCTAGAGGGGTCCACAGACCACAAGGGAAATGTGGATAAAACAAAAGTCACACTGTGTGCTCTGAAGTACTATGGAATACAATTTTGGACAAAATACCATGTATTATTTTTGTTTTGTTTTAAGGAATAAATCACCTAAAATCTGAGACAGAAATTACTGAGTTCCTTCTTTGCTTTGAAATAAGAGAATGAAGTCATAATATGACATATAGATATGTAAAAACGGAACTTGGAGAATTGAGGGGACGCATGGGGGAGATGGATGGAAGAGGTAACATTGATCAAGTTCACTGTACTCCTAAATGCTGAGCTGAAATTTTGTACAACTATTTAAAGACTTTTTAAATCAAATTAAAAAGAGACAGCCTGGGTTCTGTGGGGTTTTCAGTGCCAGGTGCAGAATAGTGACCAAGACAAAAACATAGAAAATCCTTCTCCCGGGCTGGGAATATGGCCTAGTGGCAAGAGTGCTTGCCTCCTATACATGAAGCCCTGGGTTCGATTCCTCAGCACCACATATATAGAAAACAGCCGGAAGTGGCGCTGTGGCTCAAGTGGCAGAGTGCTAGCCATGAGCAAAAGGAAGCCAGGGACAGTGCTCAGGCCCTGAGTTCAAGGCCCAGGACTGGCAAAAAAAGAAAATCCTTCTCCCCACAGAAAGGCAAGAAATGCTACAGGTAACTTTCCTCCAGATGAACATCTGGCTAGATCCAGGAAAGGAGAGCAAACTACTCATCCCCGGCCATAGAACTGATGAAATTCCAGTGCAGTGCCCTCCTGTGGAAGATGTCTGGGATGCCGAAAGCAACTGTGCAGGAGTTCTGAGTGACAGAGAGGAAGTCATCCACCAAGGCTGTGGACGAAGGATGGAAGAGCAATCTTCTGTTTCCCACCCACTCTTCTTCTTCCCCCCACCCCCACCCCCTGCCCCGGCCTTTCAGTTCTGGGATGAAACCCAGGGCCTTACACACAGACCCATGCTTTCCCACTGGGCCACTCCCCAGGCCCTGCTCAGATGTTTCTGCAGGTGCTCTGTTCCCTCCCCCGGTGCTCCCCCACCAATAACTAGAATTGCATTGGCATCCCTTCTTCGTACTGCCGAGAACGTACGTGCTGGCTCCCTCAATGCGGACCCCATTGCAGAGCACGCTGGGACCCGTAGCACAAGCTGGTTCCTCGCAACCTTTAGGATCCCACTGCGTGACTTCTGATTTCACGCATTTACGATGTCGTGTCAGTATTGGGGCTGGGCCTGGCTGCTGTCCCTTTACTTTTTTGCTCGTGTCTGGTGCTCTACCACTTGAGCCACGGCTCCACTTCTTGCTTTTCTTTTGGTGGTTAATTAGACATAAGAATCCCACAGACTTCCCTTTCCAGGCTGGCTTTGAACCCCGATTCTCAGTCCCCAGATCTCAGCCTCCTTATGGTTGACAGTTTTGAAAGCGTTTGCTCCAGCCTGCCATCCCTCCACTTTGAGGCGCTATGTGTCACTTCCTCTGTGGCCTCTTGCTCTGGCAGTACTTCTCGCCCAGGAACAAGACCCCCAGGGCCCCTGACTAGCTCAGTGGGGACACAGGACCATCACAGCCCACCCTCTCCCAAGTAAGTGCAGACTGGTCCTGAGAGTCCTATGAGGCAGTCATGGAGCCTGGTGAGTCAAAGTAACCCCAGGTAGCATCGTCCACCCTGGGATCACCCTCTTGGGATGCAAAGGGGGGTCCAATGTCCTTGATAGTCAACATAGCAAGCTCTTGGTGGAGTCTGGGAGAAATTCAGGCAGTGTGAACCACCCCCAGTGCTCCACGCCCAGTCCTGTGACCACTACCAGGGCAGATTCCCAGAGCAGACTTCAGTGGTGGAGACCAAAGGAGTGTCAGAAGGGACATGCAAGCAAGAACCCCTTAAGTGAGGACTTTAAGCGGTGTTACATTTGAGGTAAATTGGTTTCTGTTAGGAAGAAAAGCAGGCAAGAAAGCTGTCAGCCACAAGGGGCTGGGCGCTGGTGGCTCACGCTTGTAATCCTGGCTACTCAGGAGGCTGGGATCTGAGGATCAAGGTTTGAAGGTGGCCTGTGCAGGAAGGTCTGTGAGATAAATATCTCCTGTTAACCACCAGAAAACTGGAAGTGGTACTGTGGCTCAAAGGGGTAGAGCTCTAGCCTTGAGCAAAAGAGCTCAGGGACAGCTCCCAGGCCCCTGAGTTCAAAACCCATGACTGACCAAAAATAAGGAAGTCACAAGTGGAGAATGTACAGTCATTCCTGGTATGGAGGGGGGATGGTTGCAGGCCCCTGGGGGATGGTTGCAGGCCCCTCGAGAGTGCCTGGGTTCTGTGTATAAAATGCTGTGGTGTCACAGACCAACAGCGTACATCCTCCTCCATACTTAAACCAACTCTAGATTGCTTCCAACACCAAAAGCAATGGAAATGCTAAGGGAATAGCTGTCATACTCTGTTGTTTGGAACATAATGATTAAAAAAATAGTTGAAACATACACTATTCGGTACAAACACTATTCTTTAAGAAAAAATGTAGCACTGATGACTGAACACAGGACCTCAAACATGCTAGACATTTGAGCCATGCCTTCTGCGTTTGTATTTTCTTTTTCAAAGGTAGATGCTTCCTAACTTTACCCAAGTGGCCAAGAACTCATGATGTTCCTGTCTCTGCCTCCTAAGTAGCTGGGATTTGAGGTGTGCAACACCGTGCCTGGCTTCTCTGTTTCTTAAGTATTAGTGATGTGGCTGAGGAAGTCTCCAGGTGCAGAGCGAGGGAGCAACAATGGGAAATTCTGTGTGAGCTGCTGATTAGCCCTGAACACCACATCTGGCAACTTGAGAGCCATTGGTAGCCTTGACACCAGTTTGGTGACCAGACAGGAACAGAAGGCCCAACCAGAGTAGATTTAAGAGAAAACGGAGACACGAGAGGCAGCAAACACACATAACTATGCAAAGGTATTTTATTTAGGAAAATTAAGGCATTTGTAACTTACAAAGTAAGTGAATGGAGCTGGGATCTGTTGGCTCTTACCTATAGTCCCAGCTACTCAGGAAGCTAAGATCTGAGGATCACAGTTTGAAGCCAACCCGGGCAGGTAAGGCCGTGAGACTCCTACTTCCAATTAACCACCAAAAGAAAAGAAAGAAAGAAAGAAAAAGAAAGGAAGGAAGCAAGCTAGAAGTGGAGCCATGACCCAAGTGGTACACTGCTAGCCTTGAGGAGAAAAAAAAAAAACTCAAGTACAGCACCTAAGCCCTGAGTTCAAGCCCCAGAACTGTCACAAAAAAAAAGTGAGGGGCTGGGGATATGGCCTAGTGGCAAGAGTGCTTGCTTCGTATACATGAGGCCCTGGGTTCAATTCCCCAGCACCACATATACAGAAAACGACCAGAAGTGGCGCTGTGGCTCAAGTGGCAGAGTGCTAGCCTTGAGCAAAAAGAAACCAGAGACAGTGCTCAGGTCCTGAGTCCAAGGCCCAGGACTGGCCAAAAAAAAAAAAAAAGTAAGTGAGTGTAATCGTTCCTGGTTTTTTTTTTTTTTTTTCCTTCATAAATGTCAGATTATGTGGTCAGTTTGGATTTATGCTACAATTAGTCTTATATACAACAACAGTTCCCCGGGCTGGGGATATGGCCTAGTGGCAAGAGGGCTTGCCTCGTATACATGAGGCCCTGGGTTCGATTCCCCAACACCACATATACAGAAAATGGCCAGAAGTGGTGCTGTGGCTCAAATGGCAGAGTGCTAGCCTTGAGCAAAAAGAGGCCAGGGACAGTGCTCAGGCCCTGAGTCCAAGCCCCAGGACTGGCCAAAAAAACAAAAACAAAAACAACAGTTCCCCATTCCACAAATAGATACTCAGAGTCAAAAGGGAACTTCAGAAAAATCTCAAAATTGAGAAGATTCTTTCCAGCTCTGTGAATCCAAGAGAAACAAGTCACAATCTCTCATCCAGAGATAAAGGGAAGCTAGCACTGGATGGATGCGAGAATGTTTCGACCTCCGCCTCCTGGGCCCCATTCTATTTTGCTTCTGAGTTCTGGTGGAATATTTTCTGGTCTTCCTGAGTCATCTTACCTTTTCTGTTCCCTACAGCACAACCTAGCAGGGTGCTGTGCTGTCCCTTCCCTTTCCTTGCTTTTACACAGATCAGTCATTTGGCAATAACTCCATTTAAAAAACACCCTTTCAAAAACTAAGGTGAGAGCTGGGGATATGGCCTAGTGGCAAGAGTGCCTGCTTCATATACATGAAGCCCTGGGTTCGATTCCCCAGCACCACATATACAGAAAATGGCCAGAAGTGGCGCTGTGGCTCAAGTGGTAGAGTGCTAGCCTTGAGCAAAAAGAAGCCAGGGACAGTGCTCAGTGCCATGACCCAAGTGGTACACTGCTAGCCTTGAGGAGAAAAAAAAAAAACTCAAGTACAGCACCTAAGCCCTGAGTTCAAGCCCCAGAACTGTCACAAAAAAAAAGTGACGGGCTGGGGATATGGCCTAGTGGCAAGAGTGCTTGCTTCGTATACATGAGGCCCTGGGTTCAATTCCCCAGCACCACATATACAGAAAACGACCAGAAGTGGCGCTGTGGCTCAAGTGGCAGAGTGCTAGCCTTGAGCAAAAAGAAACCAGAGACAGTGCTCAGGTCCTGAGTCCAAGGCCCAGGACTGGCCAAAAAAAAAAAATTAAGGTGATGCTGGGGATATGGCCTAATGGGAAGAGCGCTTGCCTCGTATACATGAAGCCCTGGGTTGGATTCCCCAGCACCACATATACAGAAAACGGCCAGAAGTGGCGCTGTGGCTCAAGTGGTAGAGTGCTAGCCTTGAGCAAAAAGAAGCCAGGGACAGTGCTCAGGCCCTGAGTCCAAGCCCCAGGAATGGCCAAAAAAAAAAAAAAAAAAAAAGTGGTATCTCTTAGCGAGGCATCAGTAGCACATGCCTGTAATTCTAGCTGCTGAGGTAACTTAGATATGAAGTTCCAAGCCAGCCCAAGAAGAAAAGTCTGAGAGATTCCATCTCTACTTAACCAACAAAAAATTGAGCTGGAGGTGCGGCTCAAGTGGTAGAATCCCAGCCTTAAGAAGCAAGCCAAACAAACCCAAGGTCAAATTCGAGCCCTAAGGGTGAAAAAATTAAATAGTGAAATCTTCAGGCTTTTAGAACAGCCCTTTGGTGCTTAAGTTATTGAAAGAAATCACATTATTCCATGATTACATTTTCCTTTACAAAGGTTATTTCCATCTAACTTCCCAGGACAGTGTTGCTGTTCAAAGAACCGTGTGCATTGTCTTGCCTGACTTACCTGACTATCCATGTGTTTGTGCAAATTCCCTCGGGGCCTAAGTGTTGGATTGGTCCCTGTTGGTCATCTGACCACAGGGACTGTCCAGTCATCTCAGGAGCCCTTGCTAGCCTGTTTCTCAAGATTTTCACTGATCTCACACATGGGGTCAAGAGCTAATTCAGCAGACCCCAGAAAATTCTGTAGCTGCGTTTTTTGTCAAGGGAATTAATTTGAGATAGTGTGTAATTTTAGCACTGCTCTGTTTCCTGTTTTATATTACACAGAACCCATAACTTCTCAAAGTTGCAGCAATCTTAACCACGTGATACTCCAGCCCCTGAGCCATTTCCTCTTGAAAGATTGCTCTTGTTGCCTTTTGAAATATATATATTACACTGAAAGAATCAGATCAAATTCAATATTCTAAACTTTTCAAATGGCTGAAGGGAGTTGTATACATCAGTAGACCTGTTCAAATGAAACCCCTTTGTACAACTGACGTTAAAAAGTTTTAAATAAGCAAGTATAAAAGTATAAAAAAAATCCCATAACTACTATTCAGACTCACAAAACAGATCATCTCAAAATAATTCTATTACTTTTGCCAGGCCCATGCCTGTAATCCTAACTACTGAGAGGACTGTGCTTGGAAGCCAGCCTAGGCAGAAAAGTCTGTAAGACTCTTACCTCCTATTAACCACCCAAAAGCTGGACGTGGAGCTGTGGAGTCAGCCTTGAGTACAAAAGCTCAAAGACATACCCAGGCCCTGAGTTCATGATGAGTTATAGTAATATTTCTTTTAAAAGAGGCAAAATGACTTTAGGGGTTCTAGTTATAGAAAACTATAAAAACCACAAACTCATTTATAGTGAGAGAAAACAGTTGAGTATTTGTTTGCAAGCTGGGGAGGAGAGAGAATAATTACAAATGATCATTCAAGAGTCTTGGGGCTGGGAATATAGCCTAGTGGCAAAGAGTGCTTGCCTCGTATACACGAAGCCCTGGATTCGATTCCCCAGCACCACATATACGGAAAACGGCCAGAAGTGGCACTGTGGCTCAAGTGGCAGAGTGCTAGCCTTGAGCAAAAAGAAGCCAAGGACAGTGCTCAGGCCCTGAGTTCAAGGCCCAGGACTGGCAAAAAAAAAGAAAAGAGTCTTGGAGCTGATGGCTAATGATCATTACTTTGGGTATACCCATAGGGCAAAGCTTATCAGTTTGCACAATTTAAGCATACGTAGCTTTAGAATGTCAGTAGTGCCTCAATAAAACTGCTACTAAGAGAACAGTGAGGAAAGATAGTGTATGTTATTTTGAATCACATTATACACGAGTGGCCTCATAACTCCCACAAGCTGTTGTGATTGTTGGAATTCAGCCGTGTATATTCCAAGTGTAATCCTCTTAGAGACAGACAGACACAGAGAGTGACGGAGTTTTGTGTTGTGTCCAGCTTGTGACCAGGGCTGCAATCAGATCTGGAGTATGTAAAGACGCGTTGACATAAAGCTGGGTTTTGAATGAGGAGCAGGGTTTTCTGCAGGAAATGTAGACAGAGGTTACAAGCACTGAACCCGGTAGTAGTTGGGGAACTTAGGAAGGATGTTACAGACATGGTAAACGTTTGCACTCTCCCCACTTCATCAAGACCAGCCTTGGAAGGGTTCTGAGGGGGAGAATGACAAGATCACGTTGGTTTTAGTAGTGTGTGGGGTGGCAGAGGGGGCTTGGACACCTGATGAGCTGATAAGTATTCAACTGTGGCTGAGGGTAAAGGAAAGAAGAAATCCGTCCAGGAAAAACCAGCACGAGTATTCTTCAAGTCACTGAATGGAAAAATGGGAGTAACAAAAGACTAAACCATGCTTGGTAAATCAGACTAAAGAGTGAATGACGGGGGCTGGGGATATGGCCTAGTGGCAAGAGTGCCTGCCTCATATACATGAGGCCCTGGGTTCGATTCCCCAGCACCACATATACAGAAAATGGCCAGAAGTGGCGCTGTGGCTCAAGTGGCAGAGTGCTAGCCTTGAGCAAAAAGAAGCCAGGGACAATGCTCAGGCCCTGAGTCCAAGCCCCAGGACTGGCCAAAAAAAAAAAAACAGTGAATGATAGATGGTCACTGGCCAAGTTAGAGCACGTAGGAGGAGAAGGCATAGGAAGGGAATTGGGCCTGCTTCCATGGAAATGCCCTCGGGACCTTGAACTGCCTGCTTTATCGGCCCGATAAGATAAGAGCTTTCCTGGTCTTCCTCCAAGGGCTAATCTAGAAAAATAATGAAGCTTGCCTGCAACAAAATTAATCACTTGAGGTTACTATAAATATGCACATACATGTCTTTGGGTAGTAGTTTGGATAGTTTTTAAGTATATATTGCTATTTTAAGTATATATTGCTATTGATGAGTACAAGACTGGGCTTAGCTCCCTAATTCACCCCCTGCCTTCACCCTGCACTTAAAAAAAAATCCCACAAGGGAATCTGATAAATTACGATGCTAGTGTCCTATTAATCAGCAATTTGATGTTCTTTCCAAGAAATGACATACCCAGGAGAAGATTTTAACTCCACCCAATCTATTGCTTTATTATGAATTTTCTACTCCAACTGTGAATTGGTAATCTCTCTCTCTCTCTTTCTGTCTCTCTCTTTCTCTGAAGTATCATTTGGACATCAAAAAGCAAAATCATCATTCTGATTATCATCACATTAAAATGTATGAGCTGTCATATTTTAGAAGAAAGTCACATACTGGTGATGCACACCTGTAATCCTGGCTATTCAGGAAGAAGAGACCTGGTTCAAAGCCAGCCTGGGCA
Organism: Perognathus longimembris pacificus; assembly: GCF_023159225.1. NCBI lineage: Eukaryota > Metazoa > Chordata > Mammalia > Rodentia > Heteromyidae > Perognathus > Perognathus longimembris. The sequence goes on along the minus strand of NC_063178.1, from coordinate 23,441,061 downwards.
GAAGAGTCCTTGACAGTCTATTCCCAGTTGACCAGGAAAATATGAGACTGGCTCAAGTAGTAGAATACTAGTCATGAACAAGTCCAATGAGAATATGAGGCCCTGAGTTCAAGCCCTGGAGACAGAAAAAGAAAAGTAAAAACATGTTAGAATTATTTATTTTAGAAAACAATAGATTGGCCTGGACTTGGCTTAATTCAGCGAGTAACTTATTTTGAACACAAATACATAAATATATACATGTACACATCCATGCAGAAATAATAGAATTATCTAATAGATGATAATAGATAACATTAATAGTTAATAATACGATTATAACAGTACTACTATATTATATACTATCATTCTATAATAAATTATTATATTAACAATAGATAATATTGTGGCTTTTTAAATCCTTATCTTTTAGCTCTACATACTGAGATGCTTATGGAAAAATAATATTTGCTTAAAATAATCTATTAAAAAACTGACCACCAGGTGAGGATGACCCATGTCTGTAGTCCTAGCTACTCTGGAGGCTGAGATCTGAGGATAGAGATTTGAAGGCAGTCCCAGCTGGAAAGTCCATGAGGCTCTCTTTTCTCCAGTTAACTACCAGAAAACTGGAAATGGAGCTGTGGCTCAAAGTGGTAGCGCACTAGCTTTGAGCAGAAAAGTTTAGGGATAGCACCCAGGCCCTGAGTCCAAGGCCCTCGACAACAATAACAACAATAATAATATTCCATTGAGAAATTATGTGCAGTATTGCCACCTGTAATCCCACAATCCAGGAGGCTGAGGAAGAAGGATTATGAATTGAGGTCAGCCTGGGTTACCTAGTGAGTTCCAAGCCATCCTTGGTCATGTTACAAGACTCTTGTCTCAAAAAGTAAGTGTTGTCATCATCATCATTACTATCTCTGAAGGAAGATATAGAGATACCCTTTAATGTAAAAGGCCAGGAGTTAGTGAAATCCCTTTGAATAGTTGACTTGCCCTTTCATAAGAAATTATATTAGGAATTTGAAACATGTCTCATCTGGGGTGTAGGTACTAGTGGAGGGAGTGGATGGGGCCAATATAGTCAAAAGACTTTAGGTACTTATGCAAAAATGGAGCAAGGACACTTGATGAGACAGGTTTGAGAAGGGAGAAGGAGGAGAGAAGGGAAAGGGTGGTTATGATCAAAATGCTTGGTAGCCGGGTGCTGGTGACTCACACCTGTAATCCTAGCTACTTAGGAGAGTAAGATCTGAGGCTCAAGGTTCAAAGCCAGCCCAGGCAAGAAGGAGCTATAACATTCTTATCCCCAATAAGCCACCCCACAGCTCAAATGGTAGAATGCCAGCCTTAAGAGAAAAAGCTAGGAGACAGTGCCCAGGTGCCGAGTCCAAATCCCAGTACCAACACAACCAAACAATGCATTGTTTACATAAATAGATATACTAAAATGAACTTCCCCTTATACAACTGATGCTAATACAAAATAGTTGAAGCCATGAAAAATGTAGAGAACATTTTGTTTTGTTTTGTTTTGTTTTTTGCCAGTCCTGGGGCTTGAACTCAGGGCCTGAGCACTATCCCTGGCTTCTTTTTGCTCAAGGCTAGCACTCTGCCACTTGAGCCACAGCACACTTCCACTTTTTTTTTCTATATATGTGGTACTGAGGAATCAAACCCAGGGCTTCATGTGTACAAGGCCAGCACTCTACCACTAGGCCATATCCCCAGCCCAAGATCATTTTTTTTTTTGTGGCCAGTCCTGGGCCTTGAACTCAGGGCCTGAGCACTGTCCCTGGCTTCTTTTTGCTCAAGGCTAGCACTCTGCCACTTGAGCCACAGCGCCACTTCTGGCCATTTTCTGTATATGTGGTGCTGGGGAATCGAACCCAGGGCCTCATGTATATGAGGCAGGCACTCTTGCCACTAGGCCATATCCCCAGCCCCAAGAACATTTTTTTTGTTGTTTGTTTGTTTGTTTGGCCAGTCCTAGGCCGTGAACTCAGGGCCTGAGCACTGTCCATGGCTTCTTTTTTGCTCAAGGCTAGCACTCTGCCACTTGAGCCACAGCGCCACTTCTGGCCATTTTCTGTATATGTGGTGCTGAGGAATCGAACCCAGGGCCTCATGTATACGAGGCAAGCACTCTTGCCACTAGGCCATACTCCCAGCCCCCCAAGAACATTTTTTAATGTATGAGTTGATCATTGTTGAAGTCGAGTCACAAGTAAACAATTACATCATTCTGCATACATATATTTGAATTCATACATTATATGTATGTGTGTATATAATGCACACATTTTAAAGTTTCCATATAAAAACAAATACATGTATGTGCATACTCAGCTAAGCATGTTTGGAGGAAATGTCCTTGTTTGGCAGTGTCTGCAGAAATTGTTTCCAAGAAACCCTGTGGACACGCAAATCTGAGAATACTCAAGTCTCTGACATTTGTACACGTATCCCTGTGGACTTCCCATCACGTCTAGGCTAATTACACCACTTGAAACAGTGTCACCACAGTCTATGTCATGAGTCACCCGTCACTTAATCATAGAGGTAGACTCCAAGTGATGCCCCATTAGACCGGCTCATCATCATGAGTCCATCAATAAGATGGACTTGTACAAGCTAAGACACTAGGGCATGAGCAGGCCAGTGAATCACAGGTTCCTAGAGGACTATACAGACTGTTGGTTGGCCTAAAATAAAACAAAAATGAAAGCTTACAGGTCATTATGTCATGCATGACTGTAGTTGCCATACTGTGTTTTGGCAGGAAATCACGATTAAAAAAATATGTAATGTGTTCAGCACAGAAAAGTTTTTGAATATTTTTGTTCTGTGCTTGGGTGAATCATGGGTACGTTCAAACGTGTGTGTGTGTGTGTGTGTGTAAGAGAGAGGAGAGAGCATATGTGTGTACCTCTCCTGGGGCTTGAACTCGGGGCCCGGGCGCTGTCCCTGAGCTTCTTTTGCTCAAGGCCAGCACTCTACCACTTTGAGCCGCAGCTGCACTTCTCATTGTCTGGTGGTTAATTGGAGATAAGCGTCTCACAGACTTGCCTGCCTGGGCAGGCTTCCACTGTGATCCTCAGATCTCAGCCCCCTGAGGAGACGGGATTACAGGCGTGAGCCACCAGCTCCAAGCAACACTGCTTTTTCCTCTCTTACGTAATTGCTTCACTTGGCTTAGGGGGAAAAAAATGTAATATAAAATCTTTTTTCCATTTTTTTTATTTGTCCATGTGTCCCTCTTAGCTCCAAATGTTCACTATCCTGTACTCACAAATAAACATGCCCAAAGCAGTACTTACTCCAGAAATATCTTTGAAAGGAATAACTGGCAGATCGATTCAGCATACATTTTTTTAATGGAGGTACAAGTCTTACTTTTCTCTGGCAAATGGGGGAGGGGTGGTAATGAGGTTTTCTCGTCTTCTACAAGGTTATCCTATGCCAAGGTGACGTTAAGAGCAATGTCCAATTTGGGGAAACAAAGTTCAGTTTTTAGCCAGGCAGCTGAACCCAAAGTTTGGCTCAATTGGGGACCAGGCAAAATAGATGGTGTTTAGGGAAGGATTTCAGAGTAAAACAAATCTTCCTTTCTGCAGCGTTCTCTTGCCAGCTTGCCTGCTCACAGACTGGCCCTTAGAGAAAAGAAAGAAACATGACAGCCAGCCCTGGGAATGCTTTTATCAGACTCTTCATGTCTGGATTTCTTTCTTCCACAGATGGACGAGTCCGAGGAAGATATAGACCAAATGTTCAGCACTTTGCTGGGGGAGATGGATCTTCTGACCCAGGTAAACTCTCTTCTTCACCTTCAAATTCAAGGGGAACATAGTCCCTAGAATTTGATTAATATGACAAGAATACGGTCTCCAAAACGCTGGAGCTAGCCAGATGCCTATAGCTCATGCCTGTAATCCTAGCTACTCAAGAGGCCAAAATCTGAGGCTTACGGGTTCAAAGCCAAGCCTGGGTAGGAAAGTCTGTGAGACGCTTATCTCCAGTTAACCACCAAAAAGCCACAAATGGAGCTGCGGCTAAAGTGGTAGTGTGCTAGCCTTGAGCAAAAAAAGCCCTGGGACAGTGCCCAGGCCCTGAGTTCAAGCCCCAGGACTGACAAAATACATACATACACACACACACACACACACACACACACACACACACACACACACATACATACGTAAGTATATACATAAATACATAGATAAACAAAGCTGGAGTTTGAAGCTATCACATTCCTAATAGAACTGTGACCGTTATGGGAAAATAATAAAGCTTTTTCCTGATTTCACTATTGTGAGTTCAGTTAATTTAATATGTCATTCACACAAGCATTCTGTAATAGCAGTGCTTGTACTTACCATAGCCATTGGAGAAAATCTACTCTCTCCTGAGTAGCCAGGCAACTACCGCTGGTGAGCCATATCTGTGGTGTTACCTTTATTATGGAGAGCGGCTGAGACAGTGACATCACCTTTAGTCAAGACGTGTACCAACCTTTGAGGAAATGCTGTTTAAAAGACTTGAGTGGGAATGATGGTGACCTCCTGTGTAGACCGGAAGAAATCAGTCCCCTCAAAAGAGCACGGGAGTCATCCGCATAGGCGGCCACTCAGCCAGGCAGGTCAGTAGAGCAGTAGTGCAGCAGTAGAGCGCACTGAACATCGATACAAAAGGAATTCTGCAACTCATGGGTAGAGATGAGAAGGGAGGGAATGGGAGAGAATGAGGGAACAGACAACATTACAAGAAAAGAAATGCATTTATTACGTGACGTACGAAAAAGGTAACCCTACTAAACATTGCCTCTAAGACAACAATAAAATAAAGTAGAAAAAATAAATATATACATGTATATCTTAATGCAGATTAATAAATAAGTATGATTGGAAGGGGAGGAGTAGGTAGCCAAAGTCTCTCTAACTTCCCAAAACAAGCAAAAATTCAAGGGAACCAGAATGCAATAATGTGATTGTCAAAGTCTCTTTTTGTGGGCTAAGATGTGACTCAATGGTGGGGTACTTGACTAGCACATAAAAAGGCCCCAGTTCAAACTCTCGCACCACACACTCACAAAGTCGGAGCATTTTTATTTTGAAGTAACTTCAAGCATGTTTTTAATATTTTAGGTAGTTAAAAACATAACTTTCAGATCATAACAATGCCAAAAAAGTAACCAAAGGCAACAAAAAACAAATTTCTAGGCTGAGGGAATAGCTAACTGGAACAACATTTACCCAGCATGCCCAGGGCTCTGGGTCCAACCCCAGCACTAAACAAAACACACCCTTATTTATTTGTCACCATTGGAAACCACCAGATCATTAAATTATTATTCTGAAATATGTAAATAAAGAGAAAAAATAAAGTGTTGAGTTTAGCTTCTTGATAGTCCTCTTTAAGCAATACTTTGGAATAAACAAATAATTTATTAGGGGAAGTTCTTTCTAGAAAAATTCCAGTTATGCACTGGAAAGGGATGAAGCGGAAGTTATCAGCAGGCGAGTTCTAGGGAAATGCACTTCAAGCATATGGTTGTCAAGGGGTTGACAGCACTGGAGAACTTCAGTCATTTGCCTTCATGACGAATGCCAAAATTGCCATCTTTTATTTTTTTGTAGTAATAATTTCTTAGTCTTTCTCTTTAATCAGTTTTTAAATTAAACTGAAGAAGGTTTGATGCTCTCATTTAATTTTTTTCTTAATAAGCATTCAAGTGGATGCTAGGTCATTTGCATGTTAAATAGTTGTGCCTTTGTATAGTGCATAAAACCTTTTCACAAGCCCCACCAGACATAGAGAGGTCTTGCATGCCTCACTTCATCTGGGCTTTGAATAACTTTTCTACCACTAATGGACTTTTTTTGGAAAATCATTTCCTCTACCCACCCCACCCCAAAATACTAGAAACTTGTTTCATCACAAAGTCAAATTGGTTTCTTTCTTCTTTCTTTCCTTCTCTCTTTTTTCTTTTTTTAGTTCTTCTTTCTTCTTTCTCTCTTTTTTCTTTGTTTGGCAGTACTAGAGTTTGGAGTTTAAACTCAAAACCCTATACTTGCTAGGCAGGTCCTCTACCACTTGAGCCATGCTACAAAGCCCTTTGGTGACTTTAGTTATTTTTGAAGCAGGGTCGCACCTTTTTGCCCAGAGTAGCCTGGACTTTGGTCATCCTACCTGTAACCTCCTGGATAGATTACTGATGTGAACCACCAGGCTTAGTTTATTAATTGAATCGTGAGCCTCCCAATCGTTGCCTTTCAAGTAGCTGAGAATCTAGGTGTGAGAAAACACATCTGTATTTACATATTAACAATTTACTAGAGAACTTCTTCTAATTTCATTCAACAACACAATAAATTATATTCTGAAAAAATAATAATTGGCTCTACTGAAATGTAGATACCTTAAAACACAAACTCATTTCATTTTTTTTGTACTGTCACTATGTTTTTTGTGCTGGTGTTTGTCCTATCCATCAAGGTCTTCTCTAGACAATATTTTGCATGTTTATTCTGTGTCTAAAAATGAATTCTCAAGCTATGGCCACTCATCCTACATTTTATACTTGATTCTTGCCTGATCGGGTTAAAATCTTTTAAATTTCTTGCTTTATTTTTGCTTAAAATTGATTATGCTTCACTGGACACCAGTGGCTCACTCCTGTAATCCTAGCTAATCAGGAGGCTGAGGTCTGAGGATCTCAGTTCAATGCCAGCCCCAGCAGGAAAGTCCAGAAGACTCTTACCTCCAATTAACTACCCAAAAAGCTAGCAATGGAGCTGTGGCTCAAGTGATAGATCACTAGCCTTGAGCACACAAACTCAGAAACAGCACCCAGGCCTTGAGTTCAAGTCCCAGGACCAGCATGCGTGCACACGCGCGCACACACAAACACACACACGCAAATTGATTATGCTTCATTCATTTATTTTCAATGATATATTTATTGGTTTCCTCCAGAAACTTAAGAAGTGAACGGGAACATTTCTTACCCGAGTCAGATGAACATCAAGGGATATACTCAGTCCTAAAAACATTCATGCTTGAGAACAGCCAAAGCCACTTCTCACAACACGTAAGAATGGCCTTGGTATGTAAACTGGAATGTCATATAGCTCTTAAACCACATAAGAAGTCAATTATTCCCATGTAAGACGAACACTATGTGCAAAAACTAATCACTTATTCTGTCCTGATTTCTTTTCTTTCTTTTTTCAGCTCTGGGGATCGAACTCAGATTCTCACACATACTGGGCAAGAGCGCTACCACTGAGCTATATTCCCATCCTTTAATCTCTTTTTTGATGTCTTATTAGATAAACATAAAAGCATAACATTTTACTAAATAATGGCAGATTACACCCTGGACCATTTTTTTCTCCTCCAAATGACTAGATATTTCCTTTTTTGATGCCAATACCTATGTCTTTATAAGATTATATGTAGTATATATGTTCATTATTATAAGAAGTTTTCTTCATTGCTTACTAGAATTAACCATCTCATCATAATTCTCAGTTAAAATGGTCTGTTTCAAGATGTTTCTCAGAAAATAATTTTTAATTGTAATTCTCTGTAGGAAAGATATCACATAAAACATTTTCAGGTAAGAATCTGCAGAGAATGAAGAGAAAATATGATGAATAATGAAGTTTTGGTGCTTGCTATTTAACATGTACTGTAGAAACGTTGCTATGATAACTCTTTGAACTGTTTCAGAGTTTGGGAGTAGACACTCTTCCTCCCCCTGACCCCAAACCACCCAGTGCTGAATTTAACTACAGTGTGGGCTTCAAAGATTTAAATGGTAAGCCTTACAAATTTCTTTTTCTTAAGTAACTTGAAATCATCATGATGACCAAAATCAGTGGTGAAAACAGTTTGAATATAAAATTAGAGGTGCTTGGACATCATGATAAATACTGTTTACATCTTAGAGCTCAGAATGTGTTTTACTGTGTCTAAAATAAATTAAGAAAGTCAATTGGATTAAGACAGAACAGTGGTAGGGGTAACACTGATCAAGATGGATTATACTCATACATGCACATGTTGAATTGAAACTCTTTTGGACAACTATTTACAGATAATAAAAAATAAAATTTTAATTTTAAAAATTAATTACAAATTTTCCTATATTGACAACTCCATCTGCATTTGTGAAAAGTCTCAAAATGTCCTTCTTTTAAAAATAAAAGTGAGGGGATGGGAATATAGCCTAGTAGCAAGAGAGCTTGCCTCGTATACATGAAGCCCTGGGTTCGATTCCTCAGCACCACATATATAGAAAGGCCAGAAGTGATGCTGTGGCTCAAGTGGCAGAGGACTAGCCTTGAGCAAAAAGAAGCCAGGGACAGTGCTCAGGCCCTGAGTTTAAGGCTCAGGACTAGCAAATAAATAAATAAAATAAAAATGAAAGTGACAGTTTCTTACTACTACATAACAGTATAAGATTAATAAGAAAATGATTTTTTTTTTTTTTTTGGCCAGTCCTGGGCCTTCAAGTCAGGGCCTGAGCACTGTCCCTGGCTTCTTTTTGCTCAAAGCTAGCACTCTGCCACTTGAGCCACAGCGCCACTTCTGGCCTTTTTCTATGTATGTGGTGCTAGGGAATCGAACCCAGGGCTTTGTGTATACAAGGCAAGCACTCTTGCCACTAGGCCATATTCCCAGCCCAAGGAAATTATCTTCAAGGATAAAAATTAGTTGTCCATTTCATAATGATAGATGATTTATTGATAACACATAAGTAATTCAAAATACAATTTGTTTAAAATATAATACATCTTTATTTGCATATAATGTTTTATATGTCATTTACTGTTTGACATTTTCAGTTCTCCCCAAGAGTAATACTATTGACATTATTAACAAAGATCTTATTTAATATAGAGATGAACTTCAGTTCACATGCTGTTCAAATTACAAAAGTCTTGAAGTCATCACTTCGAGACTTGGACTGGAAATCTTGAGGAAGATTTATCAAATATTTATAGTACCATCAAGAGTGTAAAAAATGGGGGGCAGGGGGAACTCAATTCTGGAAATCCTAGGTTCCAAGTTTATTTCTGTCCTTCCCTGAGTTTCTTTGTTTCTACCATTTTCAGTCATATTTTAATTAGCCAGTTGATGCCCATAACTGTTTCTCTCTAAGCTAGAACATGTCTCTTTTGATTTTCCCTTCTTATACCCTTTTCTATTTACCACATAAGCTTATTATCCCTGCCAGTCATTTCCACTGAGAGAGTAACATTCATGAAGTTTCAAAAATGAATATACTGAAGTTGGGTATAGTGGCAATCACCTATAATCCCAGTAGTACTCACGAGGCTGAGGCAGAATGATCACAAGTTCAAAGACCAGCCCGGGTTACATGATATATTATCAAAATAATAAGTTAGTGTAAGTTAATTTTGTCTTTCAGAACTTCCATGTACACTCCCTGAAAGTATATAAAACACAGTTAGTTTCCATCCACTTCCTCTATTTATCAAAATATTTATGCCTGGGAGCATTTTCCATGCTTTTCCCAGCATCTACAGGCTCCTACTTTTTTAAAGCCCCGAGTCAGATCTTGCACTAAAATGAAAATGAATCCCTGACTTAGGCATCTGTTCCTGTTCTTTAATCTGACTTTATAACAAGTTAGGAAGTGTCTCCGTGTGGAACATATTTTGTCCTTTTCTTATCTTCCTATTAGAAACTCACTCACATCTCATTCTGTAAACGCAGCAATAATTATTTCAGGAATCCCCATACCTGGGTGTTTGCCATTGAATACACATTTTTTTCAACGGGTTCCATTATATGATAACATATATGTCCAAAGAATGATTTGCAGCTGGGTGCCAGTGACTCACGCCTGTAATACTAAGTACTCAGGAGTCTAAGATTTGAAGATCCTAGTTCGAAGCCAGCTCAAGCAGGAAAGTCCATGAGACTCTTATCTCCAGTTCACCAGCAAGAAAGCCAGAAAGGGTGCTGTGATTCATCTGCTAGAGCACCAGCCTTGAGTGAACAAGCTAAGGGGACCGTGCCTAGGCCACGAGTTCAAGCCCCAGTACTAGCACACACACACACACACACACACACACACACACACACACACACAAGTTTAAATATGATTCTCCACTATTCAAATACTACTATTAAAGTGATCAGCTTGTAGAGTTTCCAGAGGCAAACGGTTTCTATCAGTCGTATGATTTTCCCTCCCAGAGTCCCTGCTTGCACTGGAGGACCAAGATTTAGATGCCCTCATGGCGGATCTGATGGCAGACATAAGCGAGGCTGAGCAGATGACCCTACAGGCACCGAAGGAACCCACGGAGCATCAGCGCCCCTCGGCCTCTGCGGGGGCTGCCAGGACTGTCAGCCGGGGTGAGGGTGCCCCACCCCTCCCAGCGGCCGACCTTCCACCACCTCCGCCACCCCCGAAGCCTCTTTCTCCCGTGAGTGAGAGGGGCAGTCATGGAAGGACCACGGGCTTCTGCTTTCCGTCATCTTTGGCCTTCTTTGCAGGGATCATGACATTCATCTGTAAGCGTGTATGCCCAAAGCTTAGAGCAGCCAAGACCAGGGCGGAGCATGCTCACTGCAAAGCCAGAGGCCCCTCCCACCCCCGCACAGGAAGCCAAGAGGGTGGCTCAGGCTGTGTTCTGGGAGTGCAGGGCAAGGCATGAGGTCTACCAAGCTCATCTGGCTCACAGTTCTGAAGGCTGGACATCCGTGTGGGACCAGCATCTTCTTGGCATCTAGTGTGAGGCACTCCTGCTGCACCCTAAGATCGCCTGGTGGGACGGACAGATGTGCCCCCCGGGGCCACTCCTTTACTACTCCATTCAGACGTGAGTCAGTGCACCCCGTCCTCGTGACACAGGGACCTTTCTAAACGTCCCACCCAGTTCCACCTTCTAGTTTAATCTCACCAAGGAGATTACATTTCAACTGGTATTTTGGTGATGACATTCAAACCACATGAAGGGTGTATAAAGAACATAAAGAGGGGTTGCTGTGCCTTTGCATATACTTTGGGGAAACCACATACTAAAATCAGAATTAAAAATGAGTTAGGGGGGCTGGGAATATGGCCTAGTGGCAAGAGGGCTTGCCTCCTATACATGATGGGTTCGATTCCTCAGCACCACATTACCACATGCATAGAGAAGGCCAGAAGGGGCGCTGTGGCTCAAGTGGCAGAGTGCTAGCCTTGAGCAAAAAGAAGCCAGGGACAGTGCTCAGGCCCTGAGTTCAAGGCCCAGGACTGGCAAAAAAAAAAAAAGACTCAAAAATGAGTTATGGTTTTCAAGGAGAGAGGGAGAAGAAAAGGGAAAGAGAGAGAGAGAGTACTTGGTGCAAACCTATAATCCCAGCAATTGAGAGACAGAGACAGACAGGAGGATCCTGAGTTCAAAGTCATTCTGTGCTACATAAGCAAGAAAAGAAAGAAGAAAGGAAGGAAGGGAGGCAGGGAGGGAGGGAGGGAGGGAGGAAGGGAGGGAGGATGAAAGCGAATAAGGGAGAGTGTGAAGGAAGGAGGGAGAAAAAAAGAAAAGAAACAAGAGAAAGAAGTGACTATGGACTAAAACACTGAAACCATGAGCCAAAATGAACCTTTCCTCCTTAAAAAGAAAAAGAGCATTTTAAGGCCATATCTAGAATTTATGACAGTTTGCTTTGAAATTATACATATATATATACATACATACATATTCTTGATAATATTCAACTTTTGGGGACTTCATTATTATCATGCATGGCCTGTGGAACTGATTTACATATTTCCATGTGTTTGGTCCTGGCCTAGTACATATCTCAAGCAATCAGAATATAACCAGAACAGCTCATTTTGCATATTATACACAGAGACCCTTAATGATCCAATTCTCATCATTTTAACTTGCAATTTTTAAAGGAGTTTGAGCCCGTAAAATATCTCACTGTTTTCTCTTTCTGCCTATGTGTATTCCTCAATGTTTTTTGCTGTTGTTTTAGTAATTTATGAGGTTAAATGGTTGCTGAAGTCCTAACTTTAGGGGAGTTAAGGTCTATTTGAAGTATCTGATAAAAACAGCAAGAAGTCAGGTACCAGTGGCTCACTCCTCTAATCCTGCCTATTCAAGAGGCTTAAAATTTGAGACTTGAGGTTTGAGGCCAGCCTGTGTAGATAAATCCTAGAGGTTCTCATCAGCAAGTAACCTGTTAAAAAGCCAACCTGGAAATGTAGCTCAGATGGTAGGGTGCCAGCCATGAGCAAAATAGCAGAATGAGAGTGCAAGGCCCTGAGTTCAAGCCTCACTCCTAAGTGCATACACACACACACACACACACACACACACACACACACCCCACCCCACAAGGCAGTGAGACTTGGTGGTACATGCCGGTAATTCTGGCGTTCAGGAAGTTGATGCGGGAGGATGAGAAGTTCCAGACCAGCCTGAACTACATAGCAAGACCCTGTCTCAAACTCTCCCAACATCCAAAACCGCTGTAATAAAAACTAAGACTCCTCCAAAAAGACATCCCAATCCAAGATGCTGCCTGTAACTTCAGGAAGTGCTCAGGGCCTTCGAGATGGGCTCCTTCAGGGATTCCCTTCTATTGTCCCCCACGCTGCGTGTCAGCCACGGAAGACCTCTGTAGTTGGAAACAGCAAGGCACTCTAAGGTCATCTTTGACATTGAAATTGCATGCTAATAAATGACGTCTACTTTCTATAGCTCAGGGTTGAGTATTTTGGTTATAGTCACTTAAACTGTGAAGTTTATGAGTATGTGAAACTAAGTACCCTCTGACAGAGTGGCAAAGACATCAGCAAAAAGCAGGAGTTCTTACTGGTACTAATGGACTGTGCTGAATATCTTGCCATTTTACAGGAAGAAGAAGAAGCGCAAGCCAAAGCTGATAAAATTAAGCTGGCATTGGAAAAACTGAAGGAGGCCAAGGTTAAGAAGGTAAACTGTGAATCGCTTTTACATGGGGGAAGTTAAAATAGCTGTACTTGGGTTGGAGGCATGGCTCAAGTGGTAAAGTGCTTGCCAAGTAAATCAGAGGCCCTGAATTCACACCCGAATACCACCCTCAACAACAAAACTTAGGGGCTGAAGGCATGGCTCAACAGTGCCTTACAAACATACAGTCCTGAGTTCAAAGCAGCATGGCCAACAGAGAGGAACACAAGGCCTCTTTGGTCAGAATGAAAATCAAGTTCTCACTGGGTACCAGCAGTTCATGCCTAGCTAGTAATCCTCGCTACTCAGGAGGCTGAGACCTGGAGGATCAAGATACAAAGCCAGACTGGCAGAAACACGTGCAAGATTCCATCTCCAGATAACCAGCAATATAAGGCCAGACTGGAGGTGTGACTCAAGAGGTAGAGCACCAGCCATGAGCAAGAAGGCCAGGCGAGAGCTTGAGACCCTGAGTTCAAGCCCTGAAAGCAGCACGCGCGCGTGCTCACACACACACACACACTATATGTATAATATTTAATGTTACATATTATATATAATAGAACTTCAAGTGGTACATTCCAAATAGTTATCGATATTTTTAATTCTAAGGACAAAGGCAACGCTTATGGTTTTTCTTCTTACAATATTATTGCTCGTGTATGAGGGATTGCCATTTTTGTGTAGCAGTGGAAGTTTCTTGGTTTGTACATGGGTGGTTTTTTTTTCCCCCTTTGGTTGATACACTTTTTTTTTAGGTGGAATCATGGAAGTTGCATTTCTCTTACATAAGAAAAGACCCTTGGCTGGGCTGACACATAAGCCTGACCCCTTCTGTCCAGGCCTATTTTGAATTTTTTTTAAACCAATCTGTACATCCAGAGCTGCTTCTGCTAAGAGATGTGCTTCTCCTGACTCACCAGAAGGTGGCACTACCTTCTGAGCCGGCCTTAATGGGGTCAGAGCGTGGCTTCAGTTGTCTCTTGTTTCCACGGTTACTTGGGTTTTGTTTTTGTTTTTTCACACCCCCTGGGAGAAGCCTGAAACCCTGTTGCTTACTCTGGTTGTTCAAGTCATATCTCAGGGAAATCAAATGTTTTTGTTTATTTTCAGGTTTCTACATTGCCAAGATTTTGAGTAATCTGCTCCTAAACTTACTTTCCCCAAAGCCTGTAATTTTATTGTGCACCTTTTTTTGTTTTGTTTTGTTTTTTTGCCAGTCCTGGGGCTTGAACTCAGGGCCTGAGCACTGTCCCTGGCTTCTTTTTGTTCAAGGCTAGCACTCTACCACTTGAGCCACAGCGCTACTTCCAGCCTTTTCTATATATGTGGTGCTGAGGAATCAAACCCTGGGCCTCATGTATATGAGGCGAGCACTTTACCAGCAGGCCATATTCCCAGCCCTATTGTGCAATTTTTGCAAAACATAGGTTATTTTTCTCCCCCAGGAATACATATTCCTGGCAAGGGCTAAAGATGTAGCTCTGAAGTAGACCACTTGACTAGCATTTACAAGGCCCTAGGTTCAATCCCTAGACCTGCAAAGAGAGAATAAAAGCAGAGAGAATAAATAAAAACAAAATTCATAGTTAGACTATTTCAAACTACTAGATTGTTTATAAAAATAAAGGCCACAGGACTTGGAATGTGGCTCAGTGGCAGAGTGTTGGCCTAGTATGCATGAGACCCTGGGTTTGATTTCTCAGTACCACATAAACAAAAAATAATAACAAAATTATATTTAACAAAATAAGGGCCACATCGCATGTATTTTCAGGATAGAAATGAACAGAGAAATTGCTTTTCACATACACAGGTAAATCAGGGAGCGGATGCAGTATGTCTGCTCCACCTGCCTCACCACCCCCCCCCCCCGCCCCCGAGAACTGGAGGATGTAGCCGCGATTTCTTGCCATCTCTCACAAAGCAAGAGGGCGGTACCATCGTTGGCTTAGATGAATGATGAGGATAAACGCAAAGCACAGTCTGTCTTGACCAGACAAGGAAGTTGCACAAACGAAGCCACTCTAATCCTAGGAAGGGAAAGAAACTTGCCAAAATGAGTTGAACGCTCCAAATGTGGGTGCGTCTTTTTTTTTTTTTTTTTTTTGCGCTGGTCCTATGGCTTACGCACCAGAGCTTTGATACTGCCCCTGAGCTCCTTTTTTTTTTTTTTAAATTTTCTTGCTCAAGGCTAGACTTCTACCACATGAGCCACAGCTCCACTTCCTGCTTTGTGGTAGTTAGTTGGAGATAAGAGTCCCCTGGACCTGCCTGCCTGGTCTGGGTTCAAACTGCGCTCCTCAGATCTCAGCGCCTGAGTTTTTAGGATTACAGACCTTAGTCTCCAGTGCCTCGCTTCCAAATGTATTTTTAAAAACAAAAACCTAGCAGGCCCAGGATAGGAGAAAAATAACTGAGGCGCTTACACTTTAGAAGAGGAACACCCAAGGACTACGACATGTTTTTATAGAAATCAAATACACTTCATTCCCAGACATTCTGTGGAGTACTAACATCATTTGGAATTATGTATAATATACATAGCTTGTGCTGCAAAACTTTTGGAATCAGGAACAGTATCAGATGCATTCAATAATTACTTATTTCTTCCAAAGCTTTGGAATACAGAAGAACAATCCCATTTGTAAATTTCATTTAAGAAGCAAAAAAGAAAGTGTAAATCATTTAGGAGTAGGATGTTTGAGGATTTAATAGCTTTCAAATAAAAGATAAGAAACAAGTGATTTTTATACTATACAATAACTTCAATAATAAATTAGAAAAGCAATGATTTTCTTTCTATCTGTGAATCATTTTGTCCCACAGAACACTGTGTAAATTAAAAACACACACACACACACACGAAACACTTAGCTTGCTAAATCATGAGCCGTAACTGTGACTCAATATGCTCTTATGGGTTGGTATAGTGTTACTCACCAGCTAGCAAATATGACAAAATAGGATATGATATGTGAAGAACAGGGAAATTTCTTTCTGTTAAAAAGCCACCAGCCTTCTCTTGGCTTTTGTGTTTGCTAAATTCTATAATTGTGGATATTTGGATCTAATCTACTTTGCAGTTTTTGCCCCCCCCAAAAAAAATCCTCTTTCTTCATTGTGAAATTATACAGTTGAACACTTTTTCCTCTCAATTAAAAAGAAGAAGAAAACACCAACACGTATTTTATTTTCTCAAAAATAAAGGTAAGTCTCACTGGGAAATGACCAGGAGTAACATTCTGTAAATATACTACAAATACACTGATCCCAAAGAAAACCCAAACCCTTGATGCATTCCTTTATGAATTAATTCTTCTTCATTACCTTCACAATCATGATCCTTTAGAGGAATCAGACAAAAAAAAATGCCTGGAAAATCCAGGGATGCCCTTTGTCCTTATTGAAAATATGTAATTCAGGTTCCAGCAAGACTCCAGATTTGGCAACTTCCAACTCGATTACAAATGCATCCAGGACACGTTTTCATTGAATACAATGTAAAATCATTTGCCTGCCTCCTTCCAGAGCAGCTGGCTTCTCTAGCTACATCTGTTTTCCTTAATCCACCTTTGATTTCTGCTTTTCTTAAACACAATCAGCCTCTCCGTGAGGTTCTTTAGTGACATTGTTCCTGTGTAGTAGATGAGAATGGTAGATGAGCTACCAAGCATAGTGACGTATGACTTTAAATCCAGTAGCACTTTGGAAACTGAGGCAGGAGTTTGAAGCCAGTCTGGGCTATGTAAAGACGTGGTCATCATCCGTAAACTAGCTTGATCTTATCTAATGTTTTCAGACTAAACAAAAGAGGAGATATTATAAAACCATAGAAGGCAGCCCGATCTCGTTCTGTTTTCTGTCTCACCTGTAGCAGGCAGCCTTGATGAGAGATCCATGGCTTGCTGGCTTGCTTTTGATTTTGTGAATTGGTGTCTCGCCTCCACATTCTTATGCATACAAGGGCTTCCTTCTTCCATCCGCAGAAGCGATCGCCATGTTGGAACCCTAAGTAACCAGGCCCATCCAGGTTTTGAAATGCACTTGCTTGTGTGTGGCTTTCTCCTCAGCTCGTGGTCAAGGTGCACATGAATGACAACAGCACGAAGTCACTGATGGTGGATGAGCGGCAGTTGGCCCGCGATATTCTGGAGAATCTGTTTGAAAAAACCCATTGTGACTGCAATGTCGATTGGTGCCTTTATGAAGTATACCCAGAATTACACATCGGTGAGTCCCTTCCCCAGAAACACACTGGACTCAAAAAAGGGTTTGTGGGTGTGGGTGTGCTTTGTGTGGGGCTTTGGTTCAAGGCTCTCAGAATACCCTGGGCGTCGCTGCCCTATAGGATACTGATGCTTACCTCTTCATATTACTTTGTGCTATGGACAGATTGGAGCAGGTGGCTGGACCTTGGGGAATAGACGCGTGATTATCGCCATCTCTCTAATGGCTCCATAAGGGAAAGACAGTGGCAGGAGGATTCTTCTTACTGCATGCTTAGTAAGCCAAGCAGATTGTCGGGAGGCTGGGCATCTGTTCCGAGGTGGCTTCGCAGGTTGCTTCCTGAAAGCCCAGTGGGATTCTGTTCCAGGCCTCTCATCTGCACGTGTCCCCTTCCTCCTCCCTCTCACGGGCCTAACCTGTCTCGTGGAAGAGTCTCAGCCCCCGAGACCAAAGGATAGGGTTAGAAATCGATGGCATTTTCAAGGCATTTGAGAAGTGTTCTTTTCCTCCTCATTCATAATAGAACTCCAGGGACCATTGCCTTCCAGGCAGAAGGCTTCTTTTAGGTTTTTATTCGGTTCAGAGTTTTAGGGAATGATGTTTTCTGGGTTTCACAATTTCAAAATGTTTGGTCAATTATTGCTTTATCATCTTCCCCACAAAGAGAAAGCATATGTTAACTTGGGGTTATTTAAAGTAAAACATACTAACATTAATGAAAAAAACAAAAACAAAAAACTAGGTGCTGTGGGCTGGGAATATGGCCTAGTGGCAAGAGTGCTTGCCTTGCATACATGAAGCCCTGGGTTCGATTCCTCAGCACCAAATAAACAAAAAAGGCTGGAAGTGACACTATGGCTCAAGTGGTAAAGTGCTAGCCTTGAGCAAAAAGAAGGCAGGGACAGTGCTCAGGCCCTGAGTTCAAGCCCCAGGGCTGACAACAACAACTAAAAAAGCTGAGTGTCCATAAAAGTATGACAGAATGACATCATGTAAAAATTAAGAAGTCTAGAAACCATGATGAGAATAGTGTGGCAGTGTTTCGTTCAATAGTAGCTTGCTTTTCAGTTTGAAACGCTGATGTCTTAGGTCAGAAAGAACCTTTCTTTTTTATTTCATCAGAGAGGTTTTTGGAAGACCATGAAAATGTTGTTGAAATCTTAACAGACTGGACAAGAGACACAGAAAATAAAGTGCTATTTCTGGAGAAGGAGGAAAAATATGATGTATTTAAAAACCCCCAGGTAAGAGGACCCCATATTGTGAAAGTATGTAAAGAATGGTGCCTTTCTTAATGTCATTTGCATAATGAGTGAACTATTACATCACAAAATATCATAACTATAGTTCTTTCAAGTAAACACAAATTCAATTTTAAACTATGGATCCTTTGAAAGATTGAGAAAGAAAAAAACTCACTATTTTAAATCCAAGATCCAGACCATATCTCTGTGTTTTTGTCTAGCCTTTCTCGTTTGTCTGAATTTCTCTTGGGCTCCATTAAGCCAGTATAAAACTGATACACTGTTGATTGTTAAATTTTTCTGCTATGAACAGTTTCTTTATTATTCATATTTGGAGTCTTTTAATGCTTGGATAACTCGAGGGTGCATTTGGAAATGCACAGATTTGTTGTGATTTCCTCCTACAAATGATCAACACAAGTAAAAGCATTATGCAAATTTTAATATGCTACTCTCAAGTCCAGTCTTGTACAAGGATGTTACTGAGAAGTCTAAGTTTTTTCCACTGTGGCCTCAGGCAGCCATGTTTCATGGGAATCATTAGAATGTTTTTCAAGCAAAGGCTTGAATGGCAGAGAACACACACACACACACACACACACACACACACACACACACACACACACCAATCCTGCATCACTAGAAGTAGGATATTCCAGGAAGCTTCTTTCTAGAAAAATGCCCCTCCCCCTGCAGCATGTTAGTTTCTTAGGCTTTCTCTGGGCTATGGGGCTGACTAACAACAAAGCAATTAAATACTATTGTTTCAAATAACTACCAAAAATAGAATGTACCAAGTGTTCATCCTTCAGTACTTTGCCTCAATGTCTATACGTAGTGAAGGTTACCACCCAAGATGCTGTAATGAAGTCATCCCCTAATCTATGGCTAGAAGCTGATGTCCTTGTCACATCCTGGTCCACACACAGGTGGGTGGATCTAGAAGAACTTTTCTTCTGTCCTCAGCTTACAACATCCTCCTCTTTGAGCTTCCTCACCTGGCCATTTGCTCATCCAAAGGAAGAAAGGAATGATTCCGGGGACACACAACCCAGCTTCTTTCTGCTTACATCCCATTGGCCAGACTCTACTAACATGGTGTGATCGTGCTAGAAGAGAAGCCAGGGAACATGGTGGCTATTTGAGTAACCATAGGCACAGCTAACGTGAGGGAATTATATTCAGGGTCACTACTGTGCATAACTCCTCCACAAAATACCTTTCATCCTGAGACCATTAAACATGGCACCCAGGAGTTGTGCAATATTTCTATAACCAAGAGGGGAATGAGTATGAATGGGGCTCTGCAGTTTGCATGGTGCTTAACCAGTTGATTCATGCTTCCTACACACTATGATTGCGGCGGCATTGTAACTACCACCCACCTCAAGGTGCGGAATATTAGTGGAGTTCCCCAGCCCCTCCCGGTATTTACTCCTCATTAAGAAGGCAGTTGCTATTCTCATTGCATACAGCTGTTTATTCTTTTTCTTTGCCATTTAGTATTCCACTGCCTGACTACCAAAATGTACTTATTCATTGCACTAATGGACATTTGACTTGTTTCTAGTTCAGAGCTTAAGCAATTAATGCTAGTGGAAATATCTTGGATCTATCTTGTTGAATATACACTTGACATTTCTCCTACCTATTTACCTATGAGTGAGATTGCTGGATCAATTTCTTGGTTATGCTTATGCTTAGTAAACACTGCTGAATAGTTTTCCAGATAAACTAATTTGCTGTTTCTTTAGCATTGTATAAAAATGGTTATTGTTCTACACCCTTGGCAGTCCTTGATGTTGCTTCCTTCTTTGATCTTAAACTTTAACCACTCTATGGGCATTGAGTGGTATTTCGCCTGCCTTTAAGTGACTTTTTTTTTTTCCTTTCAGTATCAGTGTTTCAAAGTTGTTCAAGTGTTATTGTGCCTTTGAATATCCACTTTTGTGAAATGTCTCTTCAAATCCTTTTCCAACTTTTCAGTTCCATTTAAGTACCAGCCAATGTTGATATCTCTCAAAGGGACTGGAACACCCTCCCTTCCCCCACCAAGACCCGGACTCAAACTCTTGATCTGACACTTCCACCCACCGGCCGACCCTCTACCACCTGAGCCATGTCTCCAGCCCACTCTCTCTTAGCTCTTCATCCCTGAGGCCACCATCTTTGCAGTTGTCCAAAACGTTCACAGAAATCTATCTTTTTAAAAACCTGCCCTTATCTAGCGGTTTTCATGTAGCTTTGCTTTGCTCCTAGCCACTTTATCAGAGGGGAAGCAGACACCCTCCTCATGAATTCTACTGGATAACAATATAGTCTTAAAGATGGGATAACTCGCCTGTTATCCTAGGGAAAGACCAAAATTGAGGTGGAAGTGTTTTTTTTTTTTTTACTTTCTTCTTTTTTCTTAATTTTTATTGTCAAGGTGATGTACAGGGGGGTTACAGTTACGTTCATAAGGTAGTGAGTACATTTCTTGTCAAACTTGTTTCCTCCTCCAATAGCTGATTTTTCTTCCCTCAGTGTTGGGCTGAGTGCTTTCATTACTGACCAGTGAGGGGGAAAAAAAACTACCCTTTTTCATCCAGATGTCATGGCCCCTACAAAAAAGATTTTCTGGTGGTTTTTGAAATCACTAAAATTATGGGCCAGGCAGGCACTGGTGGCTCACACCTATAAATAATCCTAGCTTCTTAGGAGGCTACGATCTGAGGATCAAAGCCAGCCCAGGAGGAAGTCTGGGGGATTCTCATTTCCAAATAACCACCAAAGCCAGAAGTATAGTGGTGGCTCAAGTGGAAGAGCAGTAATCTTAAGCAAAAACAAAGCTCATGGACAGTGCTCAGGCCCTGAGTTCAAGTCCCAAGACCGGACCAACAACAACAAAAGTAGCCTAATGTTGAAAGCTTTTGGTGGATTTGTAACATGAATCTTTTTTTTTCTAATACTAAAACCTAGTCCTAATCCAAAAAGAATGAATGCACTAGAGAAGTATATTTCCAGAGGAAATCCTTTCATTGAGTTGCTGTGGATATCCTCTAAGCAGTGTCTCAAGTAGTTAATTCAGACATCTAAAACTCTTGCATTTCACTGAGGTTGGAAGTGCAGCCTGAAGTCTAACTTCCCACCTTGGCCTCATTTGTGAGTTTCTACCCACAATTCAGGCCCTTCTGTGTCTGTGAGCATATATGTGTGACCTTCCCGTCCAGCTGTGCCAAACCATGGTACTGACTCCAAAATATTGTAAGAGCTAGTTAAAAACTAACTCTGCACACGGGGCTGCACAAAAGATGAGTTCTGTGTCATTTATTCAGTAGTCTCCACAAAAAGTTATCAACATCGACTTACACGAGAATCCTCTCATGGAATCTATTCCCATAGGTCTTTGGCTTTCGCAGGCATCTACGAGCATCTGTTCCACGCATAGCTTTGTACTATTCATGGACAATTAACAGATTAAACTACCTTTACTCTCAAGTAATTTACAGTCTAGCTGGAGACAAACAAGCCATGTGCAAAAATAATTGAAGCCTAACTTCCAGGTTTGAAATGGGAGCTCTGTTAGGACAGGGTACAGAATGGGGTGCGATTTTAGGTTTTGTTTTCCTCTTGTTGTTTCTGGTTTTGTTTTTGGTTTTGTTTTTCATGAGACACAGGTCTCACTCTTTAGCCCAGGCTGGCCTAGAACTCACTCTGTAGCCCAGGCAGGCCCTAAACTCGGGATCCTCCTGCTTCAGCCTCTTGAGTGCTAAGATTACAGGCGTGTGCCACTGTAGCCAGCATCAGTATGGAATATGTGTGTGTGTGTACGTGTGTGCGCTTGCACATTAGTCCTGGCACTCGAACTCAGGGCCTGGGCACCAAGCACTGTCCCTAACATTTCTGGCCAGTGCTTTACCACTTGAGCCACAGCTCCACTTCCGCCTTTTTGCTAAGTAAGTGGAGACAAGCATCTCATGCACTTTTTTGTCCAGGCTGTCTCTGAACCACAATCCTCGGAGCTTAGCCTCTTGAGTAGCTAGAATTACAGGCACAAGCCGCCAGACCCAGAAGCATGGTATATTCTTAGGATGAAGTACCAAGGGCTAGAGACAGGGTTCAACTTGCTTAGCAAGTAGGAGGCTGAACCCAATTCTCCCCCTCCCCCATAAAAGACATAAAAGGACACAATGCTATCACCCAGGCAGAAGAGTTTCAGTAGTGATCTCTGCTGGTACTTGTAGTTTGTTAATCACTACATTCGTTGGTAAGTTCCAAGATGACGCAGTCAGGGTTAGTGACTGTGCCAGCTCAGTGGAGCAGTGAAACTAAGACCGGAGCTGTTCCTACCTGCCGAAGCCCTAAGCCTAAGGAAAGCCCTGTCCACCACATACATGCACAGTGCTATGGCTTGTCCACATAGTCCGTTCAGTTGGTTGGGAACTGCGTCTTCTGTGTGGTGGTGTTGGGAGGTGGAATCTAGCAGGGCCTAGCAAGAGGTCGCAAGCCAGCGGAGAGGCCCTGTTCATGGGGAAGACTAGGGGAGTTTTCACTGGATTTGTTCCTCACAAGAGTCTCCAATGTTCATGGTGTGCTCGCAAAGTCGTAGTTATAAGGCCTCTGCTTCCACTCATGACTGGAAAAGGGACTTCACATCCCCAGGTGTCAGCAGCAATTGTCACATGCTGACTGTGTGACAAGGTATGCACTCAGATACACTTGAATTTAGTTTTCCAATTTGTAAAATGCTTCTGCTGTCACACTTGGTGTCTCAGAGCATCCACTCCAACATGAAATTCACTGGACATGACACGAAGTTATGAATGGAAGGAAAGCAGAGCCAGGCTATAATCCTAGCTACTTAGGAGGCTGAGATCTCAAGATCCACGGGTTCAAAGCCAGCTTGGGCAGGAAAGTCTGAGAGACTCTTATCTCCACTAAACTGCCAAAAAAAAAAAAAAAAGCCAGAAGTTGAGCTGTGGCTCAAGTGGTAGAGCACTAGCCTAGCGCAAAAGAAGCGCAGGGACAGCACCCAGGCCCTGAGTTCAAGCCCCAGCACTGTCAACAATAATAACAACAAAAGTAAAGTGGTTTAATTTCAAATGACATTATTCATCATCAATTATCTTTAAAAAAAAAAAAAGAGCTTAAGGAGAGAAATCAGTTTGCAAATTTGTGGGCCAAAAGATGCTTAATTAGGAAGGAATTCCAACAAGTTGACTCGTCTAGATTGTGTGTGAAGTCACAGGTCACCCCAGTCCAAAATGAAGAACAGAGTGGGTGCTAAGGCATTTCCTGCCAGTTCTGCTGTGCTCTGTCCCATTGAAGAGAGACAACACTTTGTGGAAGTCTTCGTTTTAGCTTTACTCCCTGAAAGAAGGAGTCACATTGGACTACAACTAGCTCCAGCTCCAGTGAGGACCATGAGCCTTGGCGGTTCTGCATGGCCATGGCTGAGCCTTCAGTGTACACATGCTATCAGCTCCAGGCCATATAGTATTATGAGGAGAGCAGCTAGGACTCTATCCGGAATTCATCCACAATGATGGTTGAAAGGATACAGAGGCAGATCATGGAGCGAGTGGTCATCAGGATGATCAGACCTTCCAGCTAGCAGAACTGGGGATGGAGCATGACGGATTTCACAGATGCCTCCCTTAGACCGTCAGCCCTGCCATTCTCTGTCTGCCCTGCACGTGGTCATTGCTCGCCATCTTGAGAGACCCCTTTCTCTGCTCATTCACCCACTTCCTGCCAGCCTCGGGTGGTGACTGCATCTGTGAATACACCGCAGGGATTTGTGTTTGCATATCCCTTAGATGTTCATAGATTACCACATAAGTTTGTCTGTGGACATCCAAAGTTCTCATTAGAACTTTGAGTAGATGCTAAGAATGCAATGTCTGGTGTAGACATTATCCAGTGGAAACGAAATATAGTTGAATGTTAACTGGCTTTTTGCCAACATGCATTTTTTTTGTTCGCAGATACTAGGGGATGAACTCAGGGCCTCTCATTTGCTAGGCAGGTGCTCTACCACTTGAACCACGTCACCAACCCATTCGTTGCTAGCATTTATTATTATTGAGGTAGGGCCTCACTTTATGCCCAGGCCAGCCTAGGCTGGGTTCCTCTCACCTGTATTGCCCTATTATGCTGGGGATGACAGGTGCACCCTACAGCACCCCGCCATTGGTTGAAAGGGAGCCTCGTGACCTTTATATTCAAGCTGGCTATAAACCAAGATAGATGCCCTCATCGTCACTTCCCAAGCAGCTGGGATTATAGGCCTGAACTACCATGCCCACTTCAGCGTTTTTTGAAGACGCATCTGAGTAAGGTTTTGTTTTTGTAATAGACTTTATTTTGCTAGCGAGCAAAAATTGTTTAGGGCCTATAAATAAATCCCTGTTTTCCAACATACACAGCCTACCCAAGGTCAGCATGTCTCACCATCCTGGTGTTTGTGAGCCTCAAAAACTCTACCCTGACTCATTTGTGTCGTCCACTGACTTTCTCTCTTTCTTTTTGCCAGTACTGGGGCTTGAACTCAAGGCCTTCTGTTCAGCTTTCTTGCTCAGAGCTGGCATTCTACCACTTACGTCACTCCTACAGACTAGCTTTGGTTAACTGGAGGCGGGGTCTAGTGCGCTTGGCTGCCTAGGATGGCTTTGAACTCCAGTCTTCCCCATCTCAGAGTCCTGAGTAGCTAGGGTTCAGGTGTGAGCCACCAACGCGCAGCTTAGAGGTCACTCTTGATATTGCACGATACACTTTTTAAACATTTGGAATACTTTACATTGTTCCCTCGTTGCCTGCTTGAACGATTTGCATTCCATTCTCTCAACAGATTTACCCTTACTGTATAATCCATTTATATGCCTGAAAGTCTTCATTTCTTATACTGTTCTTCAACAAATCGTATTTATAAGTCAATAAGTAAGAAGTCATTTTTAGTCACCATAAGGCCATAGTGTCAGAAAAAAGTACTCAAATCATACAGTGGCTTACAATAAAAAGACATTTAAACTCTTTGACAGTGGATTAAAATAAAAAGTAAAAATTGTGGAACATCTCATAATGATATAAATCGACGGAACCTCCCTCCCATTAATTCAAGGATCTAGAGATGAAGGTTCTATATCAATTGTATCCTTCATTTTACACCTGTTTAAGCACATTTTTTATAGATGAAAGTATTGAAAAACTTTGTTCACATTAACAAGTAGATAGGAACGGAGGCAGTGACATTCAGCTCTTTGACCTCCTTCCAAATTATTAGCTAAAAGTCACAGAAGGATCAGGGGTGGCTGTTTTCATCCACTGGCTGATGAGATAATTAGGTCCCTTCTATTGTGCTAGGTACAAAGAATTAGAAATCACTTGGCTTCCAGGAGGATTAGTCATAAATCTTCTCCATTTTTAAAAAATAGTATTTCAACTCATCCCTTTGTTTGGGGCCTTTGAGCTTCAACCCCAGGACAGAAAGGTCCTTGTGAGTGTAAGAGTTGCCTTTTCCTTTCTAAAACGTGGAAAGATCATTGAGGTGAGACCTGTCCAATCTCAAGGCAGATCTGCTTTAGGGAGGGGGGAAAAAGTATCCCGAGAGGTTGAAGATGTAGAAACAAGTGCCAGAGTGTTCCTGGAGAGGCTTCGCCCACGTACTCTACGTTCTCGCTTGACAATGGGGGCCCTTCTGTATGAGGATGTACTGCGAGAATTGAAGGTCTTAGTGATTGTGAGCAATAGTGCTCATCACAGTATTGCTAGCTTTGCCCAATTTCCTGCAGAGAACAATGGAAACGAGGGACCGGAATGCGAGGAGGCTGGGAGGATGTTTGCAATTACCCAGGGAGGTGTGTTCTGGGATGGCTGCTCACAATTGGCTTGACCCACCCAGACTATGAGCTGTGATGAAGGGAATTATAGCCAGGAAGATTAAAGAAGTGTAGCTATCGATCTAACCTCAGGCTGCATCATCAGCTCATGGACAGAAAACCCAAGACTCTGGATTCGTGGAGTTTGGACTGCAAGGTGCGGGGAGGGATCATAGCTTCAGATAGCGTGTCCTTGGGTCCTACCATTTACCATTCTGAGGAGTGACTAGGTGGGGGTTCCAGAAGAAGCCCCCTAAAGCAGGAGACCAGCGCAGGGCCATAGCAACTCTGACGGTGATACCGCAAAGCATATAGCCTTGGCTTACTAGCTTTTGGCACTGAAAGACTGCAAACGTTCTCTGTGACTGTCTCCTACCCGCCTTTCCCCTTTCTCCATCGAGTCCCCAGAGCAAGTTTTAGAAACTAGAGTTCTTCTCAAAGCAAGCCATAAAAACCCCGGAAGACCACTCTTGGATCTCCTCCTTTCCCTCATTCAGGCCCTCAAAGGGTGAGTAGCCGGCTCCCAGCCTCGGGGAGAAATGTCTGACCGACACAGAAAGGAATACAGACAGACAGGCCTCGTGGAATCTGGACACTCCTCCCGCCATTGCTATATTATCGTGATAGCATGTTTGGCTTCATCCAAAGTGTGTCCACAGTGACCACTTTTTTCTCAGACTTCGTATAAAAATACAGTTTTCCCTGAATATTTCTAAAGGCTCCCCTAGGACATAAAACTTGGATTAAGTAAAGGAGTGACGCTTTCCTCTCATATGTGTTTGCAATAGGAGTCCATCTTCCCAGGTGACATTGCTCCTTCTGGGGAAAATGAGTTGAGGCAGTAGAACATCATTGCCTCACTGAAAGCAGCTTTTCATGACCAAGTGTGCAAAGATCACTAACATTACCTCCGTAGGGGAGGCAAGATCTTTTTTTTTCCCTTGCTCACCACCAAGTTTATGGCTGAGATCTCTATAATGGATAACAGATTAACAAGAGAAGAACACACAGTTCTTTTACTACAAGTTAATACAAGTTTGTGTACGTGTCAGGGTGGGTAGGGGAGGGAGCGCTGGGACTTGAATTCAAGGCCTGGGCACGCTTCCTGAACCTTTTTTTTGCCTACAGCTGGTGCTCTACCACTTGAGGCACAACTCCACTTACAGCTTATTGATCATTAATTAGAGATGAGAGTTTCGTGGGCTTTCCTGCCTGGGTTGGCTTCAAACTTTGATCCTCAGATCTCAGCCTTCTGAGTTACTAGAATTAGAGATGGGAGTAACTGGCACCCAGTCGGTCGTGGGGCTTGAATTCAGGACTTGGGCACTGTCCCTGAGCTCTTCAACTCAAGGCTAGCACTCTACCACTTTGAGCCACAGTGCCACTTCTGGTTTTCTGGTGGTTAATTGGAGATAAGAGTTTCATGGACTTTCCTGCTTGGGCTGGCTTTGAACTGCTATCCTCAGATCTCAGCTTTGAACTGCTATTCTCAGATCTCAGCCTCCTGAATAGCTAGGATTATAGGCATGAACCACCAGGGCCCAGCATGTAACACAGACTTCAGAAATAAAGACACCTTTCCTTGCAAAAAATAAAATAAAATAAAACAGGGAGAATTGAGTTGTGTTGCTGATTTTTTTGACACAGTCACATATGATTGGAGAATCAAAGAATAAGATCCAATGATATCACCCAGCGAAATTAGCAAAGCCTGCTTGTTCAGATTCTTTGGGTCCTGTGACTTCAGAGACAGAGACGTAGTTTTCTGCTTGAGATTAGAACAGGAAGTTTTCTTTTGAGGATCTTTAGATCTCTGGCCTACTTTACAATAAGGTCAAAGAAGTCTTTTACAGCCTGCTTCATGACCACAAAAGTTGCTTTTAATTTCTCAAATGTTCAAATACGTGCCCTACATCTTATCACTTGAAACAAAAGCCTGTGCATGTATGCAAGAAATAGAGAAAGAGAGAGCGAAATCTAAGGACTGAGTACTAGTTCTGATGGCGGGAAATTATTTGAGTACCAACACTAGCCACTTGTATTACTGTTTAAGCATCCAAGCATCTATTTGTTCTTCTTAGAACACTGTGTGTATGACAGTTACTCAGGAAATATATTGCAGTGCAGATTCCCAGGCCCACCCCAACCTTCAGTTCAGTAGTAAGGGAGCTTGCACACATACCTTTCCTTGAGCATGAAGGCTCACTGGAATCACACGCGGGAAAGCATTGCTGTGGAATGGGTATTTGGGTCACTATGTTCTCCATGTGTGATTGCTACTCTGAGTACCATCCTGTCTTCTCCATGATATTTTATAAAATTCTGTTTTCACCCTAAAAATCTAAAGCACTGTGACAGAGGTCACCCAGTTACATTCTGTGCTTGGAGCTTGCATAATCAGCTGTAGTGGCTGCATAAAAATCAGTGCAGGAATTAGTAAGAAATTAACCCTTGAGTGCTAATGGTTATATGGAAACTGACACCCTTTATTTTTAGCCATCGTATTGGTATTCAGATACATAGATGATTACTAACCACATCAGAGACATCCCCCATTTATGTGTGCTTGTGTGTGTGTGTGTGTGTATGTGTATGTGTTTGTGTATTGTCCTGGGACTTGAACTCTGGGCCTAGGTGCTATCCCCAAGGGGTTTTTTGCTCTAGGCTAGTACTCTACCACTTGAGCCACAGCTCCGTGTGTGGGTTTTTTCCTTGTACTGCATTGGAGGGGGGTGTGGGGGGACAGGTTTGCACAGTTAATTCTCCTGGTGGGTTCACAATGTCTTCTGTAGTGTCTCTTTTATCTTTGTGTGTTTGTCTGTTTGTTTTTTGCCATCTTGGGGCTTGAACTCTGGGCCTGGGCTCTGTCCCCGAGCTCTTCTGCTCAAGGCTAGCACTCTCTCACTATGAGCCACAGCACTGCTTCCAGTTTTCTAGTGCTTAACTGGAGATCAGAGGCTCATGGACTTTCCTGCCCAGGCTGGCTTTGAACCATGATCCTCAGATCTCAGCCTCTTGAGTAGCTAGGATTCCAGGCGTGAACCATCGGTGCCAGCCATGAGATGTTTATTTCACACAAGATTATCTTCTCTCTCCAGCGAGACGCGTTCCTTGCAATGATTCCTAGAATAATGAACACTTACTGAATTGATCTCTTAACTTTTTATGTAGAATTTCTACTTGGATAACAAAGGAAGAGAAGCCAAGGAAACCAGTGAGAAAATGAATGCTAAAAACAAGGAAACCTTACTTGAGGTAAGCCTCATTTTGCAGAATAGAAGAAAAGAGAACATTTGCTGTATCTGGTTTTAAAGTTGTTCCCTGGGACAGTGAAAAATTCTGAGACAGTACTGGAATTTTAACTTGGGGTTTTTTTTAATAAAAATCATTACTGCTGAGCACTGGAGGCTCAAGCTTGTAATCCTATCTACTCAGGAGGCTGAGATATGAAAATCAAGGTTCGAAGCCTTCATGAAATTCTTATCTCCAATAATCAGCACAACGCCCCAGTGGAGCTGTGGCTCAAATGGCAGAGTGAAAAAGCTTAAGGGAGGGCTGGGGATATGGCCTAGTGGCAAGAGTGCCTGCCTCGGATACACGAGGCCCTGGGTTCGATTCCCCAGCACCACATATACAGAAAACGGCCAGAAGCGGCGCTGTGGCTCAAGTGGCAGAGTGCTAGCCTTGAGCGGGAAGAAGCCAGGGACAGTGCTCAGGCCCTGAGTCCAAGGCCCAGGACTGGCAAAAAAAAAAAAAAAAAAAAAAAAAAGAAAAAGCTTAAGGGACAGAGTTCAAGCCCTGAGCTCAATTGAGCCCCAGTGCTGGGACCAAAAACAATGAATAAATAAAATTTCTTAATCTTGACTGAAGTATTGCTGTTTAGATCATTCAACTGTTTCTCTGGGTCAATTATAATAAACTATGGCTTTAGACAATATATTTTGTTTTCATGAAGTTAGATTAGTAATTCTTTTCTGCTCAAGACTGGCACTGTACACTTGAGCCATATCTCCATTTTCAGTGGCTTTTTGTTGGCCAATTAGAGATAGGAGTCTCTAGGATTTGTCTGCCCAGGCCGGCTTCTAATCTTAGTCCTCAGATCTCAGCCTACTTAGTAGGTAGGATTACAGGTGTGAGCTACTGGTACCCATTGGATTAGTAATTCTTTTTTTTTTTTTTTTTTTTGGCCAGTCCTGGGCCTTGGACTCGGGGCCTAAGCACTGTCCCTGGCTTCTTCCTGCTCAAGGCTAGCACTCTGCCACTTGAGCCACAGCGCCGCTTCTGGCCGTTTTCTGTATATATGGTGCTGGGGAATCGAACCTAGGGCCTCGGGTATACCGAGGCAGGCACTCTTGCCACTAGGCTATATCCCCAGCCCAGTAATTCTTGACTAAAAAGAAATGAACCCTCCCAAAACTCATCTGAGAATATTCCATATGCCCCATTACTTAATTGCTCCATGGGAATGAGATACAAGGAATTTCAAAACTATGACTATTCTGAATTGTTCTTCCAGTAGTCACATTTGGTAAAACCATGAGGTTTACAACCTTCACATGAAGCTTAGTTTCTATAACAGATTGAAAGCTGGCACCAGTGACTCACACCTGTAATCCTAGCTACTTATAAGGCTGAGATCTGAGGATCAAGGTTGGAAGCCAAACCAGGCAAAAGGAATCTTGTGGCCACTCTCATTTTCAATTAACCAGTAAAATGCTAGAAGTGAACTTTGGGGCTCAAGTAATAGAGTTCCAGCTTTGAGCAAAAACAGCAAAGGAAGAATGTCCTGGCCCTGAGTTCAAGCCTCAGTACTGGCCCAAGAGACAGAGAGCTGAACCCGCCCTGAATTAGATCACCACAGAAATCCAGGAACCAAGTGACAGCTCAGATGTCTGTCATGAGCACTCCTGGATTATGTTCCCAAAGTGATTGATTTTTTTTTTTGAAACCCTGAGTGAATTTTCACATAGTAACCTGAGCCTCTATTCCCAGCCCAAACTGTAGAAGAAATGAATGTCAGATCACAGGCCATAACAGGCATGCTAAAGTCCCAGACACATTGGTTTACTGTGCCCCCAATAGTGTTGACTCTTTCTCTAGTTAGCACATTTTGGCCTGCTCTTGAAAAGTCAGCACCCCATTCATTACCCCTTGGGCCAGTTCGCTGGTGCTGATGAGCTCTCTTTTCTGGCTCATCCAGGTCCTGCCCAGGCCCCTGGGCATGTTGCTGGTCCCTGTCCGGGTTCTAGCCACCCTGGACCAAATAAAACAGACACCAGAACTTGTCACTGCTCCGTAAGTCTGAGCATGCGCTTTGGGTTCTGGCTCGTGGCTCTTGCCAGAAATGGCACTTACCAGTTGGAGGTTGGCCATGGGTCAGGTAGTCAGGTATCTGGTGTCTGTGAGGACAGAGGAGGCAAGATTCTGAGCATATCTCATGCTGATAGAAACTGATAGATGTGAAATTTATTTGTGAATACATGCCACTTCCCAGTTTTGAAAAAAAATCACATGCACACACACATATGTATGGAGCAACCACTTGTTTTTACTTTATGATATTGTAGCATTACATTTTTCCTTCTTCACTGAAACTATCCCACTCTTACTTTACGTGTAGAAGTTTATATTATAGTTGTTGTATTCACTAATAGTGAAATAGTCATTTTCTTACTTACCTGGAAAGTACTAATCTCTCCATTTTTCTAACTTATAGCAAGACTTTATGAAATACTTACTTTTATAATATGCCAAGACAGCACTCACAACTGACCTCTTGAAGCTGGTTACTATTCTATTTTTTAGAACTAAAGGAGCTGAAGTTAATGGCTCATGACCACCAATGACTGGTCTGACTCAGAGTTAGGACTCCTGATATTCTTTTCTCCTTTTGGGCAATATGTGCATATAATATGTGCCCCCAATCAGAGTTGTAGACAAAACTGACTTTAGGGTAAAGCTAACTTGAAATTCTGTTTAAATGTAAATAAGAAGGTATGTTTAATCTTTCCTGTGTTTTCTGTCTTTGGAATCTTGCTTTCAGGAAAATTTCTGTGGAACATCCATCATCGTACCGGAACTTGAAGCAGCTCTTTATTTGAAAGAAGATGGAAAGAAATCCTGGAAAAGGCGCTATTTTCTTTTACGGGCTTCTGGGATATATTATGTACCCAAAGGAAAGACTAAGGTTAGTATACAATCTTAGTCATCTTTCCATGATTGTAACAAAATAGCTGAGCTAATCAACTTTTTAAAAGTAAAGTCTCACCGTTTGGGAGGTTTTAGTGCAAGGCTGACTAGCCCAGTGTTTTGGGCCTGTGATGAGCACATACATCACTGCAAGAGCACAGCAGAGAAAAGCCTCGCCTCCTAGCCAGATGCCAAAAAGAAAGAGAGGGAAGACCAAATTCCCATAATGCTCCTGGAGACAATGCCTCCAGTGACATAACTTCCTTACACTAGTCTCCATCTCCTAAATGCTCCACCAGCCCCCAATTGGGCCCAAACCTTTAACAAATAGGACATTGGGAGACATCCCAGATACACACTAACACAGTCACAAAAATAAGAACAACAGCAACAAAATAAATAAAAACATAAGGCACTTTAAGACAAAAACACATTCATGAGAATAAAAACTTCAGGTGACAATATAAATACAAACTGTTCTTTGGGACCCCATGGTATTACAGTGTTTAGACAGCTATATATCCTATAGGACAGAAAAAATATAGAGAAACTTACATAGAAAGCAAAGTAAACCTGAATAGATGTGCCATGTTGCCAGATGAAAAGTTAATGATTCGCCTCAATTTTCTTTTTTAAGTTACATGCAATCTCTATAAAATTCTAATAAAATTGAGAGGCAACGGATAAAAAGACAAACAATTCCAGAAGCAATACTTACAAAACCATGTGGTGTAAACCAACTGTACAATTCATCAGGGGGAGGGGAGGCGGGGGAAAAATGAAGGAGGAGGTAACAAGTTGAACAAGAAATGTACTCACTGCCTTACATATGAAACTGTGACCTCTCTGTACTTCACTTTGACAATAAAGGGGGGGAAAAAAAAGAAAAAATTCCAATAAGATTTTTTTTTGTTAAAACTTCAGGTTCATTGTAAAATTAATCAGATGGAGATACTATTCCAAAGTCGACTCCCTACAATTTTGAAGAACATTGAGCTAAAGTCCCCTCTACCCGAAGTCAAAGTATTAGATTTTTTTTAAAAGACTTAAAGAGTGAACAGATAAAAAGAGAGCCATCTAATACAAAGGGTGTTAAAATCAACATTTTACAAAGTGGGGAAATGAAGTGGTATTCAATAGTGTTGAAATAATGATACATCCATGTAGAAAAATCAGTTCCCAGCTCATTCCATGTACCAAATTAAATCTTAGATTGATTAAAATATTCTCAAAAAATTGCATACAATAGTATAAAAATATAATTTATAATTCCGACATGGTTAAACTCAAAATTACAAAGAAGGAAATTGACAGCTTTGACTCTATAAATTTGTCTTAAATTCCTATGGCCAAAGTTACCAAACAAACTACAGACCCAGAAACCACATTCCCAGCTTAGAATGATGATCTATAATATGTAAAGATTCCAACAAGGAAAAGATAAACTTTTTTTAGGAAGAAAAATGGCAAAGCTAATTGAAAAATCACAGAAAAACACTGAAAGCCACTGTGTGTTGTTTTATCTTTCTACTAACCAGACAAATACAAATGAAATACAGAGCTATTATTTCTCATGAGACTGATAAAAATTAATAATATTGACATCCAACTTCGTTAAGGAAAAAGGATGCTCTTGTGTATGAAAGGTTGGATTATAAAATGGTACAGAAAATGGGAAGCTACCTTAGCAAAACCTATGCGAATATGCAAATATATGGGAAAGGGAACGCCTTCTTAAGTGTCAGTGGTATATTTGATATTGTATCACAGAAATATTTGCTGAGATGTAGTATATTTTTATAATAGTAAAATACTGGGGGGAAAAAATCTCTCTAATGGTGAAAAATAAATGACTTTTCCCATTCAGTGGAGAGCGGTGCAGGGTGTCATATATTCATTCATGGTCCTGACATAGACCCCCAAGACACAATATTTTCAAAAAAGAAACAAGTGTCGGGACAGTGTTTTAGTAATATCCCATTCATGCTTTGAAATGTTTTGCCTATTGGGCTAGGGCTGTAGCTCAGTGATACCATAACAAAAGCCCTGAGTTCCAACCTCAGCTGCAACATTTAAAAAAAAAATATGTCTATGTATAAATATATGAAACCAGACCCCTCAGGGGCTGAAATTCAGAAGATCACTATTTGAAGCCAACTCCAGACAGAAAACTCCATCTTCAACCAACCAGCAAAATACTAAGCTGGAGGTATGGCTCAAGTGGTAGAGAACCAGCAGAGTGAGCACAAGATTCTGAGTTCAAGCCCCAGTACTGGCTAAATAAATCAATAAATAAATGCAGGTCCATTTAAATATATGCATATGAATAATCTACCCACAAATATTTGGAAGAATATGACCAAACTACCGTTGTTCCCACCTAAATATATGTGCATAAGTGTCTATTCACAAACATTTGGAAAAAGACTTACAAACTACTCCCCTCTGAAGAAGAGTAAGAAAAAGAGCTAGAGAAGGAAAACATGTGTATTTTATCTTTTAATTATGATGCCTATGCACTATTGTGTAATTTATAAAATTAAAAGTGCAAAAATCTGGGGCTGGGGATATAGCCTAGTGGCAAGAGTGCCTGCCTCGGATACACGAGGCCCTAGGTTCGATTCCCCAGCACCACATATACAGAAAACGGCCAGAAGCGGCGCTGTGGCTCAAGTGGCAGAGTGCTAGCCTTGAGCGGGAAGAAGCCAGGGACAGTGCTCAGGCCCTGAGTCCAAGGCCCAGGACTGGCCAAAAAAAAAAAAAAAAAAAAAAAAAGTGCAAAAATCTAGGAAATTTTTGAGGGAAAAATGTATTTATTTATTTTTTACAAAAGGAATATTTTATGCCTTGAAGTGTAGCCGTTTCTGTCTTTCATTCAATAACAAAGTAAATAATTATAAAATGAGAAAGAGGAAAAAAACTGTAATGAAGCAAATGTGCTATTGATGTGCGAGCAAATCTGTAGATTAGAGCTTGCCTATTATCTGTGGAGGAGAGGTTGCTGTTTCCATGGAAACCCCTCTGGCAGGAACCGGAAAGCAGAAAAGAGCATGGCGTGTGTGCTAATTTTCTGAGCATCAAATTCACCTCCAGTTCTTCTCCCTGAGAGGGATTTGGGTTCTTTTGTTGTTATTTGTGCTCAATCCTAAATTCCATCACTGACGTCGAACAGCAAAAGCCAAAATGAGGTTTCTGTCTTGGTGGCCGTCCTCCCTTGATTGAATGAATAGCCCTAACACAAGCGCATGCAGGTGCTATCAATCTGTCACTGCATTTCAGGGCCGGTGGCATACTGTCACATCTGGTCACACTCCTTGTCATTCATCTTTTACGCAGGCATAGCTTTGAGGAAACCATAAGTGATAGACGTTCCTATACATTATCTAGAAGACTCAACATTTTCTCTATTAAAATGAAGCTCTTTGTTGTGCCATCAAGAAGAGCCTTAGGAAATGATTCACTGTCATGTCAGCTGAGGTTATTGTTTCCTCTCTTTTCCAGACATCCCGAGATTTAGCATGCTTTATTCAGTTTGCAAATGTCAACGTTTACTATGGGATTCAGTGTAAAATGAAATACAAAGCACCCACCGACCACTGCTTTGTTTTAAAGGTATGTTGTAAGAAGTTCCTGCTTTAGATTTGTGGGTTCATATTTTCTTCTGAGAGAAAAAGATGCCCTAGATGATATAGTTAACTGCCAGTGTCTCATAATAGAATTTTTTTTGTTCCATTTGAGATATTTCCCCCAAAATATGCTATCAGAATCAAAATCTTGAAATTTCTCTAGCGGTTCCTAATCACTTCTTCCATATTTGAGGAAATTAATTTATAATTTTATCAATAAGATAGGTACATTTATGGTTCTTGATTCATTTATTGGGTTCACACTTTAGAAATTAAGGATTTACCAAGATTTTCTAGAGGACATATGAAAGATTTTTTCCAATGGGGTGTTTACAATAACAAGCTCTTGATAAATAGTATTTTAACAGTGCCTAACTCCTGTCCCTGCCCTAACAATGCTTAACTCTTGCTCTAGTGTCTCAAGGACAGGTGGAACATGCCAACCATATTTTCAGGAAAGAGGTTGCCTGATTCCCGGGACATATACCAGTTGATAAATGCCAGGCCAGAATTTCTTCAGTGTGGGAATCCAGGGGTGATTTGGGTGTGATTGTGACAATTCATGGGGGTAAGAGTGATAGTCAGAACTACTGAGGTTTCACTCTTCACCTTGTCACCTACTGTGATGTGAGGCACGTTGAGATCCACGTCACAGTACCTCATCTGCAGGTCAATTCCAGCCCTTCTTGTGAGGACCAAGTAAGCTATGCATATAGACCCCTCCACTGTGATAATATCTAAAATATATTAGTACTCTACAAGTGATACATAAACATGTACATATATATACACATATACAGAGAGAAAGCAATGAACTATAACTTCAAACCCTAAATAAATATTTTTATTGTCAGTGATTACCAAACCACAGTATGTATCAGGATCTTTGAAAGAAATACATCTTTTAGAGGAATGCTAAGACACGGATTGCTAGGTCTCTTGAGCCTCTGATTCAGTGAATCTGAGATCAAACCCAGGAGTTTGCTTTTCTAACTAATACTGATGTTTCTGGCCTTAGGACCACACTCTAAAAAGATGGACTAGGCATCTCCCATTTCTAAAGAGACACTCAAAGGCACAGCCACCAGAATCCAAAGGAAGCACTTAGCAGTCAAGAATTATTTTCCTAGGTGGGCACCAGTGGTTCATGCCTATAACCCTAGCTACTCAGGAGGCTGAGATCTAGAGGTCACAACTCAAAGTCAGCCCAGGCAGAAAATTTTATGAGACTCTTATCCCCACCTAACAAGCAAAAAGTCAACAGTAGAGTTGTGGTTCAAGTGGTAGAGTGCCAGCCCAGCATTGAGTGATAAAGCTTAGGGACAGTGCCCAGTTCAAACCCCTGTATCAACACACCACACACACACACACACACACACACACACACACACACACACACACACGAATCCTTTTCCTTCTGTGTTTGATACACATTCCCATTCTGAGCTTCCAATGAAGTTCGTCTGTGTGTGGGTTCTGTCTTACTCCATCTCATGGCTACCTGTGATGAGCAACGGAGGTAAATTACCCTCTAGGGGAAGTCAGGCTCTTCTGGAAATCTGTTAAGAGCATCATAGAAGAAGCCCTGGAGTTCTTCTCTGTCACTCACGTATAGCCCACCCTTTACTCTGATGCACTTCTTCCTGATATTTTTCATAATATAAAATTATATTCATGTTTTGTACTTTTATTGGCTTTCTCCCTTAGGAGATTATCTATGCCCAGAGAACAGGAATCTTGCTATCTTCTTCCAGCACCAGGATCAATATTTGACACATTGTTCTAAGTATACATCTTATCAGATGTGGATGAATGGATGAATTAACATTAATTTATTAATTACCAGAAAAGCACAACTGGCCTCCAGTCCTACAGCTCTTTAAAATCTGGTTCCGTCACTAATATGAACAGTAATAGTATACTTGGCATGTTACAGGCTAGTGTTTTGGTTCCCTTTCTCATATTATTTCATTTAATCTTCAGAGGAGGTATTATTATTCTGAAGTGATAAGTATAGAAACAGACACTCGGGGCTGGGAATATGGCCTAGTGGCAAAGAGTGCTTGCCTCATACACATGAAGCCCTGGGTTCGATTCCTCAGTACCACATATATAGAAAATGGCCAGAAGTGGCGCTGTGGCTCAAGTGGCAGAGTGCTAGCCTTGAGCAAAAAGAAGCCAGGGACAGTGATCAGGCCCTGAGTTCAAGGCCCAGGACTGGCTAAAAAAAAAAGAAAAGAGAGAAAGAAAAGAAAAAGAAACAGACATTCGACCAAGGTTTATAAACTTAGTCAGGGCCTCTCGTGTTAGGGGATTTTACTGGTTTAAACTTAGGGCCTTTCCCCAGATTCTTCTCTTCCTAGGCTTATAGCTGCATAATGCCAGCCTACTGGCTCCCTGGGCGTCTTCCCCCTGCGTGTCCTCACTCTTCTTGGAAGGACATTGGCCCCATTGGGTTTAGAGCCGAGCTAACTCAGTATGTCTTCATCCTGACAATGCCTGTGAAGACTGTAAGGGCATTTGTAGGACTCCAGGGGTTGGAATTGTATCTTTTACAAGGGTCCTGAGA
The DNA here is from genome assembly GCF_023159225.1 of Perognathus longimembris pacificus. Lineage (NCBI taxonomy): Eukaryota > Metazoa > Chordata > Mammalia > Rodentia > Heteromyidae > Perognathus > Perognathus longimembris. The sequence continues at coordinate 23,402,388 of NC_063178.1, read as the reverse complement.
CACAAAATCTTATGATTTTTCCATCATTGTTTCACTCTGCCCTCCCTCTTTTCGGCCTTATTCCTCGCCACAAGTCCAGCCACTGTCAGCCAGAGTCACTTCCTGAAAGTCTAGAAAGTTCTAGAAAGTCCCATGACCTCCAAGACCTAGAAAATGATTCTGTTTCAACCTAAATCTCTTGACTCCAAATCCTCTTGGAGATTCTGCCTCTTCCCACGGTTTGCAGACCTTGGCCACATAGAATTTTTTCATATTCCCTAAGTATCAGACAACTTGCGCTCACATCACAAAGCCTTAGCCTCTACTTTCAAACTTTTGTTACCGTGTCTGCCATGCCATAGAGTTCATCACATATTTGTTCACCTTTGTCTCCCATGGAATTATAGAGTGAACTATTCCTTACACTTCCATTTTTGGGGTTATTGTTGTTGTTGTTTTGAAACAGAATCTCACTATATAAGCCGGGCTTGCTGGAACTTGCTGTGTAGCCCAAGCTTGCCTTGAGCTTGAGGTTCTCCTGCCTCAGCCCCTTGGGTGCTGGGATTATAGCTGAGAGCCACCATGTCTCCTGCTCCTTAGTCCTCTTTGTATAACCAGGAATTAGCCTACTTCTCAGCTTCCAGCAGTATTTGTGGAACAAATGCTCATGTCTTTATTCTAGTGATGGTTCTACCTCTACCTTTGGCCTTGGACAAATTGCTTCATTTCCTTGACCTCGGTTGGTTCCTTGTGTAAGTTTACAGGACCTGCAATATCCCTTTTAGCAATAATGTTCTGCAAGGGCCTGTAGCCTCCCCCTTCATGTGCTAAAAGAGCTTCTCTCTTTTCCCAGTCAGGAACAATCAAATCACTGAGGAAGAATCTGCCCAGTCCCATTCACCCAGTGAATTCTTTTTTTTTTTTTACATTGCTTACATATATTTAATTAATAAAAATTTAGTAAATGTACATATAACATATTAAGTTAATACATATTTAATAAATATTTAATATATTTAAATAATATTTAATATATTCAATAAATATTTATTTATAGAATTCTTGAATACTTCTAAACCATACTTTTTACTCAATATGTATATACATAAAACTAAAATTGAAATACAGTAATATTGCTAAACCATATATAATAAAACATGATGTGCTAATACACTTAAAATAAACACTTCTATGAAAATTAAGAGTACCTTTGAAGTATAACATAATTTTATTGCATTTGTCAAGTTTTATCAAAATTGATGAGTTACCTAATTTAGTTTGAACATATTTTAACCAAACTTAATTAGAAAAGTTGTGGTTTTTTATAAAACTACATTTTAGTTTATTAAGTGGTATTATGCAATGCATATCTTGACATATTGATACCAGTTGAATATCACCCAGTGATTTCTTTTTTTTTTTTTTTTTTTTTTTTTTTTTGCCAGTCCTGGGCCTTGGACTCAGGGCCTGAGCACTGTCCCTGGCTTCTTCTTGCTCAAGGCTAGCACTCTGCCACTTGAGCCACAGCGCCACTTCTGGCCGTTTTCTGTATAAGTGGTGCTGGGGAATCGAACCCAGGGCCTCATGTATACAAGGCAAGCACTCTTGCCACTAGGCCATATCCCCAGCCCCCCAGTGATTTCTTAAACCCCTTGGCAAATAACTTTCCAGTCAAAGGCTCAGTGAGGCAGAAAGCACAAGGTGTGATGGAACCCCAACATGGACACAAGCTCTGGGAGGTCCTAGGAGCTACAAAGAGCCTGCTGCCCACTAGGTAGCTCACCTTAGAGCAACAAAACCTGAGGACCATGAGAGGCATTAGAAGGATCTGGTTTATGTTCAAAGCTGTTTTATTGAAATCCGGGCACGGTAGTGCAAAACTGTAATCCCAGCTACTTGGGAGGTGAAGGAAGATGGTTCTCAAGTTCCACCTAATCTCAAGCTGAAGGATAAGCTGGAAAAAGACCCTGTCTCAAAAATAAAAATTAAAACAAAAGAGCTGGGGACATGGTTGAAGTGGTTGAGCATTTACCTAGCATGGGAGAAGCCCTGGGTTCAATCCCCAGTACCGGAGAGGGGGAGGGGAAGAATGTTCCTCATTTAAAGAAATGGCTATATTGTACTGTATTTGAACTAATAAGATACTTAAATTGTTTATTGTGTTGCTTAAATGGAGGCCTCAAAGCAAACAATTGCATAAAAACATTTTGTTGCAAGTATGATTTAGCTCCCTGAAATTTAACACTTGTTTTTGTTTTGTTTTGTTGCCAGTCCTGGGGCTTAAACTCAGGGCCTGAGCACTGTCCCTGGCTTCTTTTTGCTCGAGGCTAGCACTCTGCCACTTGAGCCACAGCGCCACTTCCAGCTTTTTCTATGTATGTGGTGCTGAGGAATCGAACCCAGGGCTTCAAGTATGCCAGGCAAGCACTTTACCACTAGGCCATATTCCCAGCCCCAGAAAATTAACTCTTAAAATAACATGTCCCCCAAACAAAAACTAGCAAAACAATAACTATATGAAGGTTAAAAAAAAAAAGTCAACGTAATATCTCAAAAAGAACAAGTCACTTGTTTTGTCGGTCAGTACTGGAACTTGAACTCAGGGCCTTGCACATATTAATTAGCTTTTGCCCACTAACTGAGCCACATCTCTATTTTCAGCTTTTTACTGGTTAATTGGAGATAAGAGTTTCTGATTCGTCTGCCCTGGCAGGTTTGAACTAGGTCCCTTAGATCTCAGCCTCGTGCATAGCTGGGATTACAGGCGTGAGCCACCGGTATCCAGGAAGAAGTCACTTTCTATAAACAATTATAAACATTATTTGCTAAAGAGACCAATGCTTGTTTCCCTTACTGAAACCCAGACCAAGAATGCAGTTAAGGAGCTGCTTCTGCTGCTGAAAGACAAGGGCTTTGGTTTGGTTTGTTGTTTTACTGTCGGGAGACAATGCTGCAGGTATTTGTGAATTATCACATTCCATAATGTTTGTCAATCTGACCTTCTGGTTAATAATGTTTGCTATTGGGCTACATTATCTGAGTGGATACGTATTTCCAACATGAAGAGCCACCAAAGGAGCATGATTATTGGAGGAACATTTGCAAAGCTAAAATTTAACATTATTGAGCAAGCATTCAACTGCAAGCAAAGCAAGCATCACCTATTCCAAAGTGTTTGCTACCATCTGCTGGTCATACTGGAAAACTACAGCAGCATTCAGAAGAAAGGACTCTGCTGCCCAACCAGATAGGGACTGGCCCTCTTGACACCTTGCTCTGCAGATTCTGAGGCTGAAGAATATAAATAAGGAATCTGTCTATGTAACAAATGTAAAAGAATCAGGCACCATGGTTCACACTTATAGTTCTAGATACTCAGGGGCTGAGATCTGAGGATCATGGTTCAGTGCCAACCTGGGCAGGAAAGTCTATGAGACTCTTTATCTCCAATAAACTACCAAAATTCGGGAACTGTGGCTCAAGTGGTAGAGCACTAGCCTTGAGCAAAAGAAGAAACAGAGAGAGATGGAGAGAGGGAGGGAGGGAGGGAGGGAGGGAGGGAGGGAGGGAGGGAGGGAGGGAGGGAGGAAAGGAAGGAAGGAAGGAAGGAAGGAAGGAAGGAAGGAAGGAAGGAAGGAAGGAAGGAAGGAAGGAGGAAGGAAGGAAGGAAGGAAGGAGAAGGAAAGAAGGAAAGAAGGAAAGAGAGATTTTATTTTACATTTTTCTCTGGTATCTTTTTTTTTTTCCCAGTCCTGGGGCTTGGACTCAGGGCCTGAGCACTGTCCCTGGCTTCTTTTTGCTCAAGGCTAGCACTCTGCCACTTGAACCACAGCACCACTTCTGGCCATTTTCTATATATGTGGTACTGGGGAATCGAACCCAGGGCTTCATGTATAGGAGGCGAGCACTCTTGCCACTAGGCCATATTCCCAGCCCCTCTCTGGTATCTTTAATGTTAACATTTTGGCTTAATTGCTTAAGATAAATACAGAAATTCCAGGTAGAAGGTCAAGACATATACAATAATCACTAATTTTTCTCATGTGTAAAACTGAAAATGACTGAAGTTTCCTGAAGGTCTGACAGGCTCTGTGTCTCCTGAGCCTTTCTGAGTAAATCCAGTATCAGAGAGGCTGGGTGATGGGGACCTCCAACAGGTGCAGACATTGCCTCTCTGATTTCCGTGGAAGTTCAAAGACACAATGCTCTATTCTCAGCTCACGTCTTTGCAAGTCCATGATTATGCTGAAAGCAGAAGTGGAAGTATCTATGTAGCACCCTAAAACAGGACTGAGTCTCCTTGCTTCTTTCCTGCCCATTAATGCATAGATAAATCTAGGTGGTAACACCCACACATACACGCAGTGATGGTGGCGGTTGGTAACTGAGCTTGCTTGCTTGTCCATCACCTATGAAATGATCCAGAATATTTGTGAGTGATCAGGAAAAGTGGTTATTTGTATTTTTTAACAACCAGTTATACTGGAATACTCATGGTACACCAGGCACGTTAGCACAGGAAACTCTTCAACAACAAATAAAATAGCATTCCTACCCTTATTGGTCCACACAGTGTATCACAGGCAGAAACACAAAAACAAGGGCAGTATGTTTAAGAGAGAAGAGTGGCAAGTGTCTCTTTCTCTTTCCTGTCCGCCATGTTAGGAGACCTGGATCCCATCTGTTCACCCTTCCGCAAGCTATGGCTCCATGCCACCTAGAAACACATTTCTCCTGCTAATACGAAAGGAGGGAGGTCATTGCAAAACTCTTGAGTTCTTGATAGCATAAATAACACTCAGATCAAGTTTTGGCAATCGCAAGACCATAATCAATTTGTGTCATAAGGAACATATTGTTCCCCTGTCTCAGATACAGAAGCCACTCAGATTTCCTTGAGGGATAAAGACATGATAGATGTGATGACTTTTCAAAGTTAATAAGGCCAAGTGCTATGGCTCACGCCTGTAATCCTAGCTCCTTGATAGGCAGAGATCTGAGTATTACAGTTTGAGGCCAAATCAGGCACAATAGCTCACAAGACTCAAGCAACGATTGGGCACAGGGCACATGTTTGTCACTCCAGCATTAAAATCAAGAACAAATAGGAGGATTTCACTTCCACTGGCCCTGAGCATAAAGCAAGATAGATGCTGTCTTGAAAATAGCCAATGAAAAAAAAAACAGGGACTGGAATTGTGGCTCAAATAGTAGAACACCTGCCTAGCAAGTACAAGGCCCTAGTACCACGCACAAAAACAATAAAGTAAAAAGTGTTTATGGTAAACTATATAACAGATTGCTTAAGTCCTTCCAAAGTGTAGCCATTTTTAAAAAGTGCCCATAGCCAGCTGGGTTGGTACATTCCTATAATCTCATCTACTCCTAAAGCAGGAGGATAGCAAGCTCAAGACCAGCCTAGGAACCAAACTGAGACCCTCAATTTCAAAAGAAATTTTTAAAAATGTAACCCTTCATGGGCTGGGGATATAGCCTAGTGGCAAGAGTGCCTGCCTCGGATACACGAGGCCCTAGGTTCGATTCCCCAGCACCACATATACAGAAAACGGCCAGAAGCGGCGCTGTGGCTCACGTGGCAGAGTGCTAGCCTTGAGCGGGAAGAAGCCAGGGACAGTGCTCAGGCCCGGAGTCCAAGGCCCAGGACTGGCCAAAAAAAAAAAAAAAAATGTAACCCTTCTAATTGCCACCAGTAATTTTTGTTGCCACTACCTTGGAAGGTCACGTGTAGAAATTTCATTTCAAGTTATTTTGATAGACGTTTCAAGTCTGGTAGATGAAGCTTATAAATTGTCTTCAAAACTGCTTCTTCCTAGCACCCTCAAATTCAGAAGGAGTCTCATTACATTAAGTATCTCTGCTGTGACGACGCGAGAACTCTCAAGCAATGGGTCATGGGAATACGGATCGCCAAGGTAAGAGCGCCTTCAGACGGCACCCAGACGTCCAGTTTCCTGACCTGGCTCCAGTTTTCAAGTCACAGTGAAACAGGTGACCCACTTGGGGTCCAGCCATACATATTATCTCATTTATCAGCCCATCAGGTTTCTTTACCTAGGAGTGATATGAACATAAACCTACCCACAGACCTAAGAATAGAGGCTTGATTTGTGTCATCAGGAACATATTGTTCCCTTGTGTCAGATACAGAAGCCACTCAGATTTCCTTGAGGGATAAAGACATGATAGATGTGACCTTTCAAATACTAATCCATGGGCTGGGGATATAGCCTAGTGGCAAGAGTGCCTGCCTCGGATACACGAGGCCCTAGGTTCGATTCCCCAGCACCACATATACAGAAAACGGCCAGAAGCGGCGCTGTGGCTCAAGTGGCAGAGTGCTAGCCTTGAGGGGGAAGAAGCCAGGGACAGTGCTCAGGCCCTGAGTCCAAGGCCCACGACTGGCCAAAAAAAAAAAAAAAAAAAAATACTAATCCATGGTAATCCATGGGAAGAGTGTAGGCTTTGTGTGCAACTAAGAAACACAAGATCGGGCTGGGTGTGTAGCTTAGTAGTAGAGTGCTTGCCAACCATGTGAAAAGCCTGGGTTCTAACTCCAGCACACACCACACACACACACACACACACACACACACACACACACACACACACGTAAACACACAAGCTGGTGGCCCATGGCTCATATCTATAATCCTAGCTACTCAAGAGACTGAGATCTGAGGATCATGATTTGAAGTCAGCTTAGGTAAACAAATCCATAAAGATTTTTTTATCTCCAATTAACCAGCAAAAAATAAAAGCCAGAACCAGAGGTGTGGCTCACATGATAGAGCATTGAGCATGAGTGAGTAGAGAACTCAAGGGCCTGAGTTCAAGCCCCAGTACCAACATCCAAAACCAAAGTAAGACAAGATGGATTCTACAGTAGAACGAGAAGACGCGGAATCCCAGTTGCATCATGTCTCATGTGGATACAGAAGTATGCTAAGCTGGACAGTTCACCTTTTCTGAATTTTCTTATTGAAACATACAACAACACTTGCACAAGGAGTGAAAAGCATATTCGTAGAGTATCTTTTTCAGTGTATATTCCAGTGGATTGCAGAATTTAATAAATGGATCCCTGTCTTCCTCCTTTTGCTTCCTCTCTCCAGTATGGAAGGACTCTCTACGACAACTATCAGCGGGCTCTGGAGAGGGCTGGACTCGCCGCCCGCTGGACCAGCCTGGGCACGAACACAGCTCCGCCAGCTCCAGGTACAAACCGAGATGTTCCAACATGCATTTCGAGCTCGGAGCTCAAGTCCAAAGTGTAGCCAATGCATTCCATAAAACAAATGTGCTGGGCAGCAGGAGCTCATGCCTGTAATCCCAGCAACTCAGGAGGCTGAGAGCTGAGAATCATGATTCCAAGCCGGCCACGTCACCGTCTTGGAGACTTGGTCTTCTTTGGGATGTTCTGGCTCTGCGCGTTTTCTTTCTTTTTAAAGTTTTTTTTTGTAATGGAGTTGCCATTTCACAAAGCAGTGTACGAACACAGTGCATCTTGATCAAGGTCACGCCTTCCAACTTTCTCATCCTTCCCTTCCCACCCAGGCCTTGTCGCACTTCTGTTAATTTCATAGGATAAACCATGAATTCTTGCCTGATTCTCCCCCTTCCCTGCTGGACAGTGGCCGTCAGCCTGCTGCCAGGAACAGATTATGGGAGTGAACAACAGGTCCTCTCCAGCATGCTGCATGGCTAAGCTGCAGTGGTTCCTAGCTGAGACATCAGTAATCAATTGGAGATTGCTATGTTTCTGCTTATGATGGGTTTCTCACAATGAAATTCCAGAATCAGTGAATTCCAGAATTCCAGACTTGGGGGTGTTTTTATCATTGTTGGGGACCCCCTCCCATATGCAGGCCCCAGCTCTCATCCTGCGAATTCCTTAAGAGGCAGAGATATAGACACAAGACCTCATGGCAAGCAGTTCTCAATTGTGATTTGCCGGGTCACTGTCCACCATGGATCTCAGCCTTCTGAGTAGCTAGGATTATAGGCATGAGCCTTCCTTATTTTCTAAGTGCTCGGTATGGACATACCTTGTGTGAGGCCTCCCATATGCTAAACATATATGTTCTGCTGCTCCCCTTCTGCTCTCAGCAGAACTTCATAAAGCCACGTGACCACACTTCTCCTAGATTACAGTGATGAACCTATAGTAATGGAAACTGGTGTGAACGTTCAGACTCACTTTCCAGAATGCTGAAAATGACAGCTCTTCTCTCTTCTTGCCCTTCAGGCCCCAGCCAGCCAAATGGTCAGATCCCCCAGGCTTCCATTCCTGGCAGTGCTATCCACCAAGAGACCCAGGGACATGTGGAAACAACAAAGGTAAGATCAGAGAGGGACAGAAACAGTCTCCCCGTGGTAAGCCAATCTTCTGAACCATTCTAGAGAAGGACGGTGGCTCCCAACACCTGCTAAGCTGCTGTCTTGTCATTTCATTTGGGTAATTATATTTTGTCTTCAAGTTACTTACTAAAGCTAAGCCATCAAAAGTTAAAAACCATAGTTCCTACGCTGCTTTGTGAAAGTGTACACCTACTTGTTAGATGCTGGACGTTCTTAGCTACATTTATTTAGATAGAACTGGTTTTCTGAGCTTAATGATCTAGAACTCTCTGAAAGTATCACACCTAAGCTGTGTGCTCTTGGGATTTTTTTTTTCCAGGTCCTGGGCCTTGAATTCTGGGCCTGGATGCTGACTCTGGAATCTTTTTTGCTCAAGGCTATCACTCTACCACTTGGGCCACAGCACCACTTCCAGCTTTTTCTGTGATTGGTTGGAGAGAAGAGCCTCATGGACTTTCCTGCCCTGGCTGGCTTTGAACTGCAATCCTCAGATCTCACCCTCCAGAGTAGCTAGGATTATAGGCGTGAGCCACCGGTGCCCAGCTTTATTGGGAATTTTTTTTCTAAGTAAAGGAGAATATCCAGTTAGTCAGAAGCCCTATATAAAATGCAAAGTGTACCCCAAAATCACATTAGAAAAGGTAACGAATGGCTTACATTACAATATGAGCATCAAATGTTTATGTCCTACATACATGCTGAGGGTGTTGGAGAAAAAAAAAGTACATTTAGAATAATCACTATGCCAGGCACAGGTGGCTCACACCTATAATCCTAGCCGCTCAGGAGGCTGAGATCTGAGGATTGCGATTCAAAGCCATTCCGGGCAGAAAAGTCTGTGAGACTCTTCTCTCCAATTAACCACTAAAAAGCTAAAAATGGAGCTGTGGCTCGGTGGTAGAGCTCTATCCTTGAACAGAAAAGCTCAGATACAGTGCACAGGCCCTGAGTTCAAGCCCAATGACCAGCACAAAAAATAAATAAATGAAATAATTAATTAATAGCCAAAAGTCCTGCCTCAGTTGTTCTTGCTTATAATCCTAGCTACTCAGGAGACTGAGCTCTGAAAACTGGAGTCTGAAGCCAGCCCAGGCACACAAATCCTCAAAACTCTTGTCTCAAACCAACAAAAAGCTGGAAGTAGAACTGTGGCTCAAATGGTAGCGTGCTAGCCTTGAGCCAAAAAGCTAAGGGATAGCACTCAGACCCTGAATTCAAACCCCTGTACCAGCACCAAAAAATAAAATCATAGCCGACAGTTGGGGATACAGATCAGTTGTAGAGAAGTGGGTTCTGTCCCCAGCACCACCAGAGAGATGAATCAATGATACAGATAATAGAAGGTGAGACGATAGATAGATAGATAGATAGATAGATAGATAGATAGATAGATAGATAGAATATTCTCCTTAACTTTTTTAAATAAAAGAGATGTTTGGAGTTTTATTATAAACTATCTAAAATCCACAGCTAATAATTTAGTTGACTATGTCATTTAGTTACTCATTAGTTGAGAATACTTCAAATGACTAAAATCCATGGAATATCTCAAACCAGCTTTAAATAACTATGACAGTAGCTATCAAACTTAGTCTGCATAGCTTCTAGAAACAATTCATCTCAGTATTTACTGAGTGACTTTTTTTTTTTGCCTGCTCTGGGGCTTGAACTCAGCACCTGAGCACTGTCCCTGAGCTCCTTTTGCTCAAGGCTAGCACTCTACTACTTGAGCCACAGTTTTTTCTGTTTATGTGGTACTGAGGAATCAAACCCAGGGCTTCAGGTGTGGTAGGCAAGCACTCTAGCATTAAGCCACATTCCCAGCCTCGTGACCTATAATTTTTTTTATTTATTTATTTACTTATTTTTGGCCAGTCCTGGGGCTTGGACTCAGGGTCTGAGCACTGCCCTGGCCTCCTTTTGCTCAAGGCTAGCCCTCTGCCGCTTGAGCCACAGCGCCACTTCTGGCCATTTTCTGTATATGTGGTGCTGGGGAATTGAACCCAGGGCCTCATGTATACGAGGCAAGCACTCTTGCCACTAGGCCATATCCCCAGCCCCGTGACCTATAATTTTTGAAAACTATTGTAAACCTTATAAAAATTATGCTTCTCTCAAGTTCTTCCCTTCCCAAGCCTGACAATCTTGTCACACAAAGCACGTTCTGCTTTTACGATATATATATAATATATATACCTGTATACATATATAATATATTCATTATGTCTATAAAGTTAATTCCGAAGAGAGTATTATAAAAGACCCAAAGAAATAAAAGAACCCTAGAATCAAAATTATTATTTACCTGTGTATAAACACCAAGCACCACATACTGCCTGCTGAGGACAGATCTTTAGGGAAAAAAATACATCACCAGTTATCGTGCTAAGTAACTAAAAGAAATAAAATTAGAAACTCATCATAAAGCATTTTGTTAGAAAAAGAAAAACTTCTAAATTTAATCTTCAATGGTAAGAGGTTGTTAAGCAAAGAAAGTGGAAACTTGATGGAAATGGAAATTGCAGTCGTAATTATCACTAAAACAAAGGTATTCAAATCTTCTTGAAAGACTTGAGGAAGATGTATTATGTAAATACATAAGGTGGTTATTATCAATTCTTCTGTCAGTTCCTGTGGGACTTCAGCCAGGTTTGATGATCTACTATTTTGTCCCAGTAGACATGCTTGGTGATTTTACCTTACAGAACTCACCCACGTACTTACCTCACTGAATCTCATAGATAAAACAGAAATTACAGCATCCATGTTAGACCTTTCACACCATTTAAGAAGAAGGAAAGTGAGCTAGCCACTCGTAGCTCCCTCTTGTAATCTGAATTCCTCAGGAGGCTGAGATGTGAGGACAGAAGTTCAAAACCAGTCCAGGCAGGAGAGTCTATGAGACATTTTTATTTCAATGAACCACCAAAAGCCAGAAGTTTTGGGGAATCTGTGAATACCAAACCATGAAGTCTAATAAAAAAGAGTTGAGGGGCTGGGAATATGGCCTAGTGGCAAGGGTGCTTGCCTCGTATACATGAAGCCCTGGGTTCAATTCCCTAGCACCACATATACAGAAAACAGCCAGAAGTGGCACTGTAGCTCAAGTGGCAGAGTGCTAGCCTTGAGCAAAAAGAAGCCAGGGACAGTGCTCAGGCCCTGAGTCCAAGGCCCACAACTGGCCAAAAAAAAAAAAGAGTTGGAATGCCATTCTCTGACTCAGAAAGCTCAATTGCTCCTAGCATTACAGAGACCCAAGATTGTACCCTAATTGTGAGTTAATCAGAACCCAAACTTTCCTGGACCTTGGAGTTTGATAAAGGCTATGCAAATTGTAGTTGTTTGCTGCTTGCCTCCCCTTCCTAAGATAGGGCAGTCACCCATTCTAGGATAGTTTCACATGCTGGTGAACGTAACTTCAAAGAGGTGGCTACCTTACTTTCTGCATATACTCCCCAAATCAAAGACCCTGTTAAAGGGACCTTGGGGCATCTGTTACTGGTGAGAGGCACAGGCTCCCTGGTGCCCCCAAAACCAGTTCCACAGTCTGGTTTCCCTTCCTGCCTTGCTCCCAGTTTTGATGGGTTGCAGCAGGAAGTAGAGGAGTGGCTTCCATGGTACAACACCAACCTTGAATGGAAAGGCCAAGTGAGACCATGAGGCACTGAGTTCAAGCCCCAGTACCAGAGGAAAAAGAAGGAGAAGGAAGAAACTGAGATTACAGATCAAGAGTCCTGCTTTTCCCAGCCTGCCATGCTTCTCCTAAAGCCCTTTTTATTATTTTTTATTGTTATTGTAAAGGTGACATACAAAGGAGATACAGTTACATAAGTCAAATAAAGAGTACATTTCTTTTTGGGCAGTATCAACCCTTCCCTTGCTCTTTGCCAGTGTTTCCCTCCCGTCCCCACCCACAAGTTGTATAGTTCATTTTCCACATAGTCCACTAAATCTTTATGGCAGTTGGAACAAAGCTTATCATGGGCACTTCCCCAGCAGGTCACAGGGCAGGGCAGGAACCTTTGTTCTCCCAGTACCGATCCAAGAGCAGGTGGGGCATGTCTCTGCAGGAAAGAGACTCTTGCTGCTCAGTTACTCAACAGCCACCTGTAGTCCTGAAAGAACTCTTTCCATCCATTCCTCCCTTTTGTGTGCTTTGTCTTGATCGGATAGGATATGAAAGTAAGATTTTTGCAAGGAAGTCTCTCTTCCACCCCTCTACTGTGGAGGATGTGGTAGAGGAGCAAAACCATTTTAGAGCTACAACTCCTGTGGAAGGTAGGCTCTGGAGAGAAAAGAGGCATTATTTGAATTCACTGAACAGGGTTGGATCTTGCTGAGATTTGCATGTCCAGAAGTCACAGGTAATGGTAAAGGACTAGTCAATTTAGGCATTCCTCCATCTCAGAGGGAAGATGAGCTCAGCAATAACTAGTTAGTCTCAGCGGCTGGGTGATTGAACCTGCCCAACTGCAGAGCATAATAATGTTCATGTTAGCTCCATGTGGGCTGCTTCATCAAGAAAAATAGATGCTGGTTGTGAGACCAAGGTGACTGTGCTGCTTAAGCTCCAGGTACAACATACTTGTACCTTTCAAGACAATATTGTATTACTTTGGAGGTTACCATTCCATGTGTAATTGCTATACTTGTTTTGTTTTTTCCTAAAACCTTTTTTGTGCCAGTTCTGGGACTTGAACTCAGAGCCTGAGCACTGTCCCTGGCTTCTTTTTGCTCAAGGCTAGCACTCTGCCACTTGAGCCACGGCGCCACTTCTGGCTTTTTCTATATATGTGGTGCTGAGGAATCAACCCCAGGGCAAGCACTCTACCACTAGGCCATATTCCCAGCCCCTGTTTTGTTTTTTTTTCATACTAGGCAAAGTTGTTGTTTTTTTTAAATGTTCCATGCTTTGAGGAGTGGCCTGTTCCACTAGTTTTCTTATCACTAAAGGCAAAAAAAAAAAATCAGTACAGTTTTCACAAGTTAATTATGGTTTATGAATCTGTAATGTTATATGCTGCAAATACTACGTAAATGTGAAGTAGCCCGTATCTCCACAGCAAGGACAGATCTCCAGTGCCCTTTGATTGGTTAGGTATGAGGCCCAGGACATTGCGGTCGTGAATTCAGGCTTCTGTGCTAAGGTCTGTTTCAGGGGCTGTTTTGTCTAGGGATCCATCCATCTGATACAATGAATTAGAGAAGTTTTTACTGGCGTGTTATAGCTTATCCATCAGCGGGAACCCATGCAGCTTTAACCTCTAATGAGGCCAACACAATTCCTCTCCAGGAGGCTGTTTCCCTCTAACATTGGTGTTTGGGGTGTGGGAAGAAATGTTTGCGCCCGCATGGCGACCGTGTTCTGATTATCAGACCAGCTGCATTACAAGGGAAGAAACAGGATGGGCTTTGTGGTTTTTTGTTATTACCACAATTGTGAGGCAGGATGATCGTTAGGTTGTGACTGCTTGTTCCGAAACGACCTTTGAGCGTCCCATCTGGGGGTGTCAGATGTGCCCTGTCCCCCCCGCAGATGCCGGCAGACACTGCACCGATCCAGTCCCATCATCTAGGATTTGTGAAGGAAATAATCCAGTTTTACTCGCCGCGACCTTTGTTCTCAGGGAAGGAAGGAGGAGTCCCCCTAATTCTTACCGCCTCTGTGCTTCCCTAACTGGAGGCCATGTTGAGGGGTTCAGTTCCCAATTCCTGGGTCCAAGATGAGCGAACCCCAAGTCGGAGCACTGGAAACTTCTTTACCAACAAGGCCCATGCCTTTCAGAAGTATGTGCTCCACCTCAGTTTGGTCCCTTGAGGACCAACTATCCATCCAACTATAACGTAATCATCACAGTAGTGATGATAGGGGTAACAATAATCATGATAGTAATAATAATAATAATAATAATAATAATAATAATAATAATAATAATAAATAACGCTGCTGTGCTTCCTTGGAGGACCTGAAGCCGGACCTGAGCAGCCCGGACCCCGGCCCGGGCAGCCACGCCCGGAAGCCGGTGCTGCCGCCGCCGCCCCCGCTGCGCCGCTCTTCCGACCGGGGCGGCCCCCCGTCGCTGCCCCCCAAAACCCGGGCGGCCGCGGCCCCCGCCGCCCCGCGGCCGCCCTCGCCGCCGCCCCCGGAGGACCCGGAGCTGCCGCCGCCGCCGCCGCCCGAGCTCCTCGAGGCGCCCCCGGACTTCGTGCCGCCGCCGCCCGGCCCCGCCCCCGACGCCCCCCGGACGCCCAAGCCGCCGCCGCCCGGCCCCGCCCCCCGGACGCCCAAGCCGCCGCCGCCCGGCCCCGCCCCGGACGCCCCCCGGCCGCCGCCGCCCGGCCCCGCCCCCCGGACGCCCAAGCCGCCTCCGCCCGGCCCCGCCCCCCGGCCCCCCAAGCCGCCGCCCGGCCCCGCCCCGGACGCCCCTTGGCCGCCGCCGCCGCCGCCCGGCCCCGCCCCGGACGCCCCCCGGCCGCCGCCCGGCCCCGCCGTGGCCAAACGCCCGCCCGTGCCCCCCCCCAAATCCGAGATCCTGCGGCCCCCCGGCGCGGCGGGGAGCGCGGAGCAGGACTTCATGTCCGACCTGACCCGAGCCCTGCAGAAGAAGCGGGGACACCTGCTGTAGTGGGGGGGGGGCGGGGGGGGGGGGCGCCCGGCCCGCGTGGACCCTCTCCTGACACCCCTGCTGCGCCCCCGGGCCACCCCCCTTCCTCCCTTCGTGTGTGCAGAACACTCCAGCTAATACATCTTTTTTTTTTTTTTCTTCCTTTCTGAAAACGGCATTTCTAGAACTATCCCATCCGTTGCTGCCTTGCAGGATGTCTGACTTTCTAAAAAAAAAAATTAAAATTAAAAAATAATAGTAACTTTCCAAAGCCGCCTCCGCCTTCATAAGCCTTGGCTGTTCTCCCGTTTCCCATTTCCAGGTGACCTTCAGAACTTTCCGAAAAATCAAAACTAGAAGGGAAAGGAAAGGCATGGGCCGGGCCTGCCTGTGACCCCATTCAGGAGGCCGGAATCGGAGGATCACAGTTCAAAGCCAGCCCAGACCAACCCGGAGAGACTCTTCTCATCTCCAGTTAGACAGCAAAAGCCAGGACTGGAGTTGGGTGGAAGAGCTAAATGACATTCAAGCCCCAGTGCCAGTACACACTCACACACAAACACACTCACGCAAACAATATACATTGGGTCTCTTTGGTTTGGTTTTGGCAAGTGTGTTGTTTCAGTCTTCCCCAGCTTAACATCTGATTGGCTTTGCCCAGTAATTTATTAAAATCATTTAAATTTTAAATATTAAAATCAATTTCTTGAAAAGGACAACCTTGGACAAGCGTGAGTTGTCAAAATCCCTTCATTGCTTGGGAGACCTGCCTTACATATTCTGACACAGTCAAGCAAATACATCATCCTGTGGTTTTCATATTTATTCATACCACTACAATCCTTCCTCAGGTGAGTTGCCTGATCTCTTGATTCGTTCACTTCAGAGTTTCTGTCACTGCCTTCTAGTTTTTCCACTTAGAAATGATGTAGATACATAGATTTTTGTCTTTATTTCTATCTAGTCCGGTGATCATTTATCTTACATAAGCTGGCAAATTTGTTTTCTTATTTTTTTATTTTTTATCCTTGTGAAAGGATTCTTATCTTATTTTTTATTCTTATATATCATATAGCATCTTGTTTAATCTTCTCTGCTTGTCTGGATTTTTCTATTATTTTTTTTTTCCTGAGTGATTCCAGGTAACAGATGGTATTGTCATCATTTTTTGTGCATGTGTGTGTGCCAATCCTGGGGCTTGAACTCGGGGCCCTCACTTTTTTTTTTGGGGGGGGGGGAACTCAAGACTAGCTCTCTATCACTTGAGTCACAACTCTACTTATAACATTTTTGCTGATTAGTTAAAAGACAAGGAGTCTTATAGACTTTCCTGCCCAGGCTGCCTTTGAACCAGGATCCTCAGATCTCTGCCTCCTGAGTAGCTAAGATTACTGGTGTGAGCCTCCAGCATCCAGATGTAAATGATATAGTGTCATTTGTAACCGTGCTTGAACCTGCAGGAAAGATAATGATTGCAGTGACACAGAGGCAGAGATGATTCACCTTGTGATTGATATACACATTTGCCTTCTCATGATAAGTATTTTTGTCAAATCAGTGACTCCCAAGTATTGAACTTCTAGATTTTCCAAAATATAAAGGATTTCTGGGAATACATACCTGTAATCCTAACTACTCAGGAAGCTAAGATCTGAAGATCAAGATCGGAAGCCAGCCCAGGCACGCAAACCCATGAGATTCTTTCATCCAAATAACCATACACAAAAAGTAAACAAGTGGAGCTATGTAGTAGAGTGCCAGTCTTCAGCAAAAAAAAAAAAAAGTGCCCAGACCCTGAGTTCAAACCCCAGTACTGCCGCACAGAAAATAAGATAGATAGATGAACTAATGTCAATGATTAACAAATCTTATTGTCCAAAAGAGAAATGTATTCGTTACTTGAATTATGAAATGATAACCCCTCTGTACAACACCCTAACAATAAAAACAAAATTACATTTTTAAAAAAGAAATCTTATAGTTAATCAACTTAATTAAAGTAATCAACTTAATTAAAGTTATCAACTAGAAACAAAAATAATCATGAAGCCTCTACCAAGGTCCAGTTTATTCGGCTTAAAATATTTTTTTTAATTTTTTATCGTTATTACCAAATGTGGAATTGTCATCAAAATGTGGGAAATCATTAAGCATCAACTCAATAGGTAAGGTTGAGTTCAACCACAAAAGTGTTCTTTCGTTTATGTTTCTTAAGTTAAGATGAGCAGCTGACTCTGAGACCTTTAGCCCAGGAAGGGGCGGGTGAGGGGTAGCCCACTCTCTGGGTGGCAGGATGTCTCTGGAAAGGCCTTCCAAGTACTTGTTGCACAGAAAACAGACCCAGGAAAACAATTCAGGGAGACAAATTCAGATTTTCTTGCTCAGAACACTTAGTTTCTAATTTTTTTTACACAGCAGGATAAAATTTAAATTATCTGGAAAATATTTGTGTCATTTATGTGTTTGGGATTTTTGTTGTTGTTTGGTTTTTGTTTCCAGGGTTTGTTTTTTTTTAACTTTGTTTTTGTACCTGTCCTAGGTACTAAATTCATAACCTCGAGTTTACATTCTAAGCCTAGGTGCTGTCCCTGAGCGTTTTTTGCTCAAGGATAGTGCTCTGCCACTTAAGCCACAGCTCCACTTCCAGGTTTTGGGTGGTTAATTAGAAGTAAGAGTCTCAAGGACTTTCCAGACTGGGCTGGCTTTGAGCCAGAATCCTCAGCTCTCAGCTAGGATTACAGGTGTGAGCCACCAGTGCCCTGCTTACCACTTGGTGGGTTTGTTTTTTTTTATTTTGTTTTGTTTTGTTTGCCAGTCCTGAGGCTCGAACTCAGGGCTTGAGCATTGTCCCTTGGCTTCTTTTTGCTCAAGGTTAGCACTCCACCACTTGAGTCACAAGCGCCACTTCTGGCCTTTTTTGTTGTTGTTCTGTGTATGTGGTGCTGAGGAATCGAACCCAGGGCTTCATGCATGCTCGGCAAGCACTCTACCACTAAACCACATTCCCAGCCCCCTCCCCACCCTTACCATTTGTTTTATTAAAACCTGAACTACAGTTATCACTTAGAATTTTTATTATTTCACAGGAAGTACAACATCCACAAAAATAAGAGAGTGAGTATCTACAGGGCTATGAAGTCTACCAATACATTTCAGACATTTCCAGATTCCTTCACAACCATAAGAGACTTGTAATTTTTTTAAACTATTTACTAAAAGCCGGGGGCTGGTGGCTCCACACCTACAATGGAAGCCAGCCTAGGCAGAAAAGTCTGGGAGACCCTTATCTCTAATTTATCAGCAAAAAGCCAGAAGGGGAGGTGTGGCTTAACTAGCAGAACACCAGCCTTGAGCCAAAAAGCCAGGTGAAAGTGCGAGGCCTTGGGTTCAAACCCCAGTACCATCACTTAAATCATTAGCTAACTAATTAAGATATTTACCAAAATAAAAAGAATTTTAATGATTTGTAATCTTGGCAGACCAAGGACAAAAATTTCAGTCCATGTCATTTCTACATGGTGATTTGGCCCATGGTCATAAACTCAGACATCAAAGAAGCATCTTTCAACAATAATCTCATAGTAGGAGCCTCAGACCTTGAGTTCAAGGCCTGGTTCTGGAATATCCACACACAAATACAATAATATTTCTAGGAGACTCTTTACACTTCAGCTAACATCATCACTAAGCTGTATTTTCCTGCTTACGCCCCATATCTTCTGTTGGTTATAAATCATGCCAAACTTTAATCCGGCAACAACGTACCATCTTGGGTTTATGAATTCTAAAGTAAGAGCGTGAAGCAACATCACCTTGTTTTGATGGAAGGGGGATCACCCCCCACCCCAAATGACTGGTGTTCCAGTGTCTGGAATGCAACCCCTGGCGTGCAGAATCTCACTCAAAGCTTGTCTCTATGCCCCGGTGTCATCTTCTGCTCCTGGGATTTTGTTTGAGGTCTAAATTAAATGTTCAAATAACCGTTGCACATGGAAAGCAGCAGACTCGCCTAGTACAGAATGTCCTCTGCCCGCAGCCAGTGCTGAGAGGCCAGGAGACGGAGATGGGTCTGGTCACCCCCTTCGTATGATAGCCAAGCAACATTACAACTGGTGGTCAGGGCTTTCTTAGGACATCTTCTTCTGGCTTTTTCAAGAAACACCCAAGAGAGGAGGCCTGAGCAGGTGCCAAGAGCGTATTGCTCACAATGACAGCTTACAGAGGAGGCAAGTGAACATAGGATAGGATGATATTTTCACTTCAGAGTGCACACGAGGCATCTCCCCTCAAAACAAAGAAGATCACCATTGGTTTCAGTACCCCAAAAGCCACAGCTAAAACTCTGACTCCATGATCCAGTGGGCTGGAGAGAAAGTGCACGTTCCCCATGGGCCTTAACTTTAGTTGAGACACAGTGCCTAGAAAGTGGACTGAACTTGCTAATATAAATAATACTAAGAGCAGAAACTGGAATGCTGGCATCAAGACCCATGGTAGTTTGTTTACTTAAAATTTTAGTGGAGCTTTCAGTGGCCAGATAGAGGACTCTCAGCCACGGGACAATAGCTACTAACCCTGTGCAAAGTCAAGGCAGTTGAAAATGTGTAGCACTAGCCAGGCACCAGTGGCTTCTGCCTGTAATCCTAGTTACTCAGGAGACTGAAATCTGAGAATTGTGATCCAAGAAGGAAAACCCATGAGACTCTAATGTCCAGTGAACCACTAAAAAAGCTGAAAGTGGAGCTGTGGCTCAAGGGGTAGAGTGCTAGCTTTGATCAAAAACGTTCAGGGAGAGAACCCAGGCCCTGAGTTCAAGCCCCTGGATAAGCAAGAAGAGGGGGAGAGAGGAAGGAGAGAAAGAAGAGAGAGGGAGGAAAAGACAAAGGAAAGGGAGAGAGAGAAGGGAAGGAGAGAGGAAGAAGGAGAGAAGGAAAGGGAGAGGGAGAAAGGGAAAAAGGTAGAGGAGGAGAGGGAGGGAGGGAAAACAAAAATCAAGAAATTAAATAGAGTAACTAGAGTGCATTACTATTTCGTTGATTTTTGTTTGCTTGCTTGACTTTTTTATTTGAGACACGTCTTGTGATACTGGCCTCAAATATCAGGGTCCATTCCTTTCTCCTGCTTGGCCTCCCAAGTTCCAGAGCTACAGGCATGTGCCACAGCTCCCTACATTCTCACAAATTAGTTTTGTTTTGCTTTTTTGAGATAGCACCTTACTCCACAGCTCAGATTGACCTCAAACTCACAAACCTCCTGTCTCTGCCTCTCAAATGCTGGGACTACAGGTATATACCACCATGCTTGGCTTTACTAATTAACAGAAGGATTGCATCATCATAAGCACATGATATTACAGTCCCTCTGAGATATCTCCCTGGGTATCTTCCAGATATAGCCTTTGGTTGAAGTTAATTCTACACCTATCGGTCTCACCTACTAGTGTAAAAGCAGCTAGGTAGATTTTTAGACTTCTCCACAGCAACTTGCATTAAGGGATTTCTCAGTATTTGATTAAAAGAAAACAGGTGTAAAGGCTGTGTATACAGGGGCTTAAGATAATAATCCTCTTCCTCTTCTGTGTGGGAATGTGACCTTCAGTGAACTTTCTAAGTCTGATCCTTGGTAACCTGAGCAGGAGGTATGGGAACAGCATATAGCTTTGGACTATGAGTAACAAGAGCCTTTGGACTGTGAGAAATGACAGCCTCTGATAGCATTCATGTATGCTTTTGCTCTCCTGAGGGTTGACATTACTATAGTGTCTTTGGAAACTGGGCTTCCAGAATTGTTTCCAGAGATGCTGTTTTCTGTGGAGTGTGTCACTTCTAAGCAAGGGCAGTCCCTGCATCTTCCCAGTGTGACTGATTTCCTTGTACCCAAGCTGGACCCCTAGCCATTGCACAAACACCTGCATAGAAACCTAAAGCTTCTCTTGTAAGCTATAGGCTTATCCCAACCTCTCTGTGGTAATGGGGCCCAACAAGGGTCTTAAACTACTCACACAGAGCTGGGGTTACAGCTAGTGGGACAGCGCTTTACCTAGCATGAATGAGATCCTGGATTCCATCCCCAACACCAGGTTAAAAAATAAAGCTCAGATGAATCCAAATGTTGACCTAGACCTAAGATATCTCACCGCAAGCCAGGAACCAATGGTTCACACCTAAAATCCTAGCTACTCAGGAGACTGAGAGCTAAGGATCATAGTTTGAAGCCAGTCCAAGCAGGAAAGTTCATGAGACTCTTACTTCAAGCAAAAGCCTAGAAGTGGCACTGTGGCTTAAAGTGGTAGAGTACTAGCCTTGAGAAAAAGAAGTTCAGGACAGTTCAAGCCCCTGGACTGTCACATGAAAGAAAGAAAGAGAGAGAGAGAGAGAGAGGGAGGGAGGGAGGGAGGGAGGGAGGGAGGGAGGGAGGGAGGTCCTGCCCCCCTCCCCAATAAGCAATACATCATTCAAATATAATTTGGAAGATGGAAAGGAAGGAAAAGCAGACCAATAAAACAACGTATAATAAATACTGCTTAGTCTTCTAGCTTAGACGAATTTATCTAATAATAAGTACTGGGTTGTCTCCTCTCCTTTTGTTTTTCCTTTATGCCATGAAAAGATTCCATCTAAAAATATTCCATTTTCTGGCAGAGATGGAAGATAGATAGGTAGCAATCTGTGGTTTAAAGAAAAGTTTAGAGATGGGCTGTGAAACCTTTTGGTAAATATCAAAGTACTAGGGGAGTTTACAAATGTTAATACTTGCAGCGTATGAAATTCAGAACTTACTGTCAATAGTGAAATGACCTAAAACTTTGGGAGGAAAAGTGAAAAGGAAGAAAAAGATATGGTAAATGGTAAATGCATACTTTTTGCCATTGCACATTTTCACTTTATTTTTTCTTATTTATTTCACCAGCTAAACATCTTAGGGAAGAAGGGTAAGGAGAAATCTGGGCAACATTTTCCTAAGTGCTCTCAAGAAAAGTATCTAGAAGACATTTAGGCTTTTCATCATAGTATATTTAACCTAAAACATTAATATGGGTTTATATAGTATAGTGACTTAGCCATGTACTTCCAAAGGATCTGCCAGTTTCATTGTTATTTTTATTGCCTGAGCTCATACTACATCAAAGCAAAATAAAATAGCGTTAAGAAAGCAAAAAAAAATAAAAATAAAAATATTCCATTTTCTGAAAGGAAAAATCTGAAACTTGTCAAAGCTCATTCAACTGCTGAACTAAACAGTTAAGGCGAGTTCCAAATTAGAAGTAGCAAAAATCATTTCCACCCCATGCCAGCCCTGACCGTTTGTTTGGTAGTGGCTTGATGGTGTGGTATGCTGAGCCGGATTTGAGCCTTTGAAGTTTCGGGAAAGAGAGAGTGTGTGTCATGGTCGTCACGTGGTCTGGACCAAATGCAGGATGGGAAGCAGTGGCACAGCACCAAAGCCATTCTTGTAAAGGTTCTGTGCCCGTTTTGGGGTTTGAACTCAGGGCCTCCATTCTCACTTGGCTTTTCCAGCTTTGGGCTAGTGAGAATCTCTTCAATTTGTCTGCCTGGGCTGGCTCTGAACCATGCTACTCAGATCTCAGCCTCCTGAGCAACTAAGTAGTATAAGGTATGAACTGCTGGCGCCCAAGATTCTTGCTTTTGAGCTGCTGGGGATGGAACCTAGAGTCTCATGTCTCATTGAATGATAGACAAGAATTCTAACTCTGAGCAAAAGCATCATTCCCTGTGATGCACACTGAAACAATTAACTGTGACAGATTTGACCACATATGCAGACTTATGCAATGAGCACCTGGGAATCCTCATTCTGCTTCCGATAGGAAATAGAGTTGGAAGCATATTGCATGTTGTTGAAATGGCTTTGCATGCTTTATCCTGTTTAAATCTCACCCTGTTTATACAAAACTAGCTTACTGGCTTGTTTTGCTTAGCATTATATTATGTGAGATCTACCCACACTAATGCCCATAGATCGAGTTTGTTCATCTTTGCTGTCAAAAGCATTTATGATGGGTCCCAGGTTGACAGAACCACAGCAAGAGCAAATGCTATTTCTAACCTGGAGGAAACAAATGCTAATCATCTACTCGGGCATGGCCAGATTTCAAAGACTGAAATCCAAACACCAAAACACAAATAATAAACAGCAGAATCAACCTCTCAGAAGTTCAAATAATGTATGCATGGGAAGATTTTTTGGGAGAATAAACATTTAAAACTTTGAGCTGCGGGCTGGGGATATGGCCTAGTGGCAAGAGCGCTTGCCTCGCATAATTGAAGCCCTGGGTTCAATTCCCCAGCACCACATATACAGAAAATGGCCAGAAGCGGTGCTGTGACTCAAGTGGCAGAGTGCTAGCCTTGAGCAAAAAGAAGCCAGGGACAGTGCTCAGGCCCTGAGTCCAAGGCTGGGACTGGCAAAAAAAAAAAAACTTTGAGCTGGGAATGTGGCTTAGCGGTAGAGTGCTTGCCTAGCATGCACAAAGCCCTTGGTTCAATTCCTCAGCACCACATAAACAAAAAACTGGAAGTGGTGCTGTGGCTCAAGTGATAGCGTACTAGCCTTGAGCAAAAAGAAGCCAGGGACAGTGCTCAAGCCCCGAGTTCAAGTCCCAGGACTGGCAAAAAAAACCCAAAACTTTAAGTCTGAGAAACTCTTCATTTCAACTAACCAGAAAAATGCCAGAATGGAGGTTTGGCTCAAGATGTAGAGCACTAGCTGTGAGAGAAAAGGCCAAGTAAGAATTCTAGGTCCTGAGTTCAAGCCCTGGAACCAACACATAATCACACACACACACACACACACACACACACAATTAAGCACATTACCAAATAGGTAGAAAATATTAGAAGATGATTCACTGATAAACAGAAGACACCGCAGAAGGAGAAAGCTGGAAAGTTGGTGTGGGTAGTGGTATTACTTTAGTGTGCTTGTAAGCAGAAATAATTTTGTTTAAAATACAATACATTCTAAATGAATAAAAATAAGTGAGAAACATTAAACATCTTCCCTCTGAGAAATCATTTCTTTCTGCTCTCTGGACTGCAGATTCAGACATCCAGTTTCTCAGCACATACCTGGGGTTAACAGCTGAAAGCTGGAGGAAAAGGACATCTTAGAACAATAAATCACTGCATCACCCCGAGCCAAGTGCAATTAGGCTCATCTTTAAGAACTTTGCTTAAAGGGTCCTAAAAGAAAGATCAATTTTCAATATTTAAGACAATGTTGTATATTTATTATTCTGGAGCAGAACAGTAGTTTGGGAGCATTTTGATCAATATGTTCTGTTCTATTTGGGGAGTATCATAATTAATCTGGTTTATTTCACTATGCTAGGTGAAAATGAAGCAGATAATTCATCTGAAGTAGGCCCAGTAGACAAGATGGAGGGTGAAAGAACCGAATAAAAATAGATGCTGCCTTTATTTATCTGCAGCACAGACTATAAGTCTGCATCAGAACCTCTGCAGACTATATGTGTTGCCCGAGAGTAAACAGAAGGGCCATGTGACAAAACATTTTATAAATCTGAATTTCTGACAGTAACATGCATTTTTTCATATTAAAAAAGCATTGTAGGGGCTGGGAATATGGCCTAGTGGCAAGAGTGCTTGCCTCATATACATGAGGCCCTGGGTTCTATTCCTCAGCACCACATATACAGAAAATGGCCAGAAGTGGCGCTGTGGCTCAAGTGGCAGAGTGCTAGCCTTGAGCAAAAAAGAAGCCAGGGACAGTGCTCAGGCCCTGAGTCCAAGGCCCAGGACTGGCCAAAAAAAAAAAAAAGCATTGTAATAAACTAGGTACCAGTGGCTCACACCTATAATTGTAACTACTCAGGAGGCTGAGATCTTAGGATCACAGTTTGAAGCCAACCCAGGCAGAAAAGTCCATAAGACTCTTACCTCCAGTTAATCATCAAAAAGCCAGAAGTGGAGCTGTAGCTCAGTTAGTAGAGTGCCGGCCTTGAAAGAAAAAAACTAAGTTAGAGCTTCAAGCCTTGAATTCAAGCACCACCAATACCAGCACACATAGATTTCCAGGCACTGTGTCTCTATTTGAAGTCAGTCTTTTCTTTTTTTTTTTTTTTTTTCTGTTTTGTTCTTTTGCCAGTCCTGGGGCTTGAATTCAGGGCTTGAGCACTGTCCCTGGCTTCTTTTTGCTCCAGGCTAGCACTCTGCCACTTGAGCCACAGCGCCACTTCTGGCTTTTTGCTATATATGTGGTGCTGAGGAATCGAACCCAGGGCTTCATGTATATGAGGCAAGCACTTTACCACTAGGCCATATTTCCAGCCCCTGAAGTCAGTCTTTTCTAAAACTATTTTCTTTACCTATCTTTATTAAATGTCTATTATGGCCTAAACATTATAACAATATTCTTTATACACATACGTATGTTCACCATTATATCCTTGTAAAATATCACCAGTTTAGTACAGCTAAGAGTCTTCAGACTTGGAGAGTTAAATATCTTTCAGACTGGAAAGTTAAAAAGTAGCAGACAGAATTTAATATTCTGGATTATAAAACTCATGTTCTTTCCACCATTTTCCTAGTCTCTGCATGATTTTTTTTTCTCGTTTTGTATTTCAAGCTACCAGATAGGCCTTGAACTCACAATTCTCCTGCCTTAGTCTTTCTAGTGCTCAGATTATAAGGCTATTTTGTTTGTTTGTATTTGTGCCAGTCCTGGGGCTTGAACTCAGGGCCTGAGTTCTTTCTGCTCAACGCTAGCACTCTACCACTTGAGCCACAGCGCCACTTCTGGCCTTTTTTTTTTTTTTTTTTTCTGTATATGTGATGCTGAGGAATCAAACCCAGAGCTTCATATATACAAGGCAAGCACTCTACCACTAGGCCATATTCCCAGCCCCTATAAGGCTGTTTTTATATAGTAATCTTTGAAGTTAATAAAAGGATTATTTACTTGTCACTCTTTTCCTTCTTTCAGAATCTGTGTCATTCATATTACTAAGAAATGAATAAAGCAAAAAACAAAGGTAACCATTATCTCCCTAAATTACATTCTTTTTTCAAACAGGAGGATATATCACAAGATAAATATTGACAAAACCTACTGAAGACTGGGCATGGTGGTGCAGGTCTGTAATCTCAGCTACCTGGGAGGTACAAACAGGAAGATCATGTCTCAAAGCCAGCTGAGGCAAGAGTTAGCAAAACTCGGTCTTAAAAAAAAAAATCAGATGTGGTGAATCACACCTGTAATCTCAGTTACTGCAAAGTAATACCATTGTTCTCTGACTCTGACCAGAACCAAAGTGCAAATGCCTATCAAAAGCAACTAAAGCCAAACAGGATGAGGGTGTGCCTCAAGTAGTTGAGCCATGACAAAATGCAAGGCCTGGAGTTCAAACCCCAGAACCAAAAAAAAAAAATTACACAGGAAAGGAAGAAGGAGAGAAGACACAGTGAGATATACCTATTGGGGTAGTTATTAAGTCTGATCTGATTAAAAAATATATAAGATACTGCCTTATTTAGTTGTTTTAGACAAAAATTTCAGCTTCATTTAACCAATTATAGAACATTTTGTTTTTAAAAATGTAAGTTGGATTGGGAGGGATGGGGAGAATTATGAAAAGGGTGACATTGATCAAGAGGCATTGTACTTATAAACTGATTTCTTTCATGGTGATCCCTTTGTACAACTACCTAAAGATAACAAAAATATTTTTAATGTAACTCATCTGATAGCTTTCCTAGGCTTAAACATAGTTTCCTGGTCATAATTTAACTTTTTACCCTGCTCGAGGTTCTCTTTAACTATGTTTGGTGCCAGTCCTGGGGCTTGAACTCAGGGCCTAGGCACTGTCCCTGAGCTCTTCTGCTCAAGGCTAGCGCTCTGCCACTTGAGCCACAGCGCCACTTCCAGCGTTTGTTTTTCCTTTGGGAGGAGGGGTGGTTAGCTGGAGCTAAGAGCCTCAGACTTTCCTATCCAGGCTGGCTTCAAACCATGATCTGCAAATCTCAGCCTCGTGAGTAGCCAGGATTCTAGGCCTGGAGCCACCAACACCCACTAGGGTCCTCTTTAATCTGAAGGACTGTTTGCTTCTGAGCACACTGTGTTCGTCCCTGAAGTCCCCAGTGCCTCCAACTCCTTTAATCCTTCGCATTCGTTGCTCCTGACTCATTGTGAATCAAGAATCCGAGGTGACTTGCAATGGCAACAGATGTGACAGTGAGGAATGGCGGAAGGCCCTCCTTTAGCGCTTCCAAACTGCAAAGCCATGGGACAGGCGGGCATTCTGCACCTGTGAAGCATTATCAGAGATGCTTCACCCGGCACCCAGTGCCCCAGGGGTGGAAAGGAAATGCTGGACACCCAGAAGGCAGAGCATTAACTTGAAGGCTGGCGAAGGTGCACAGTGCACCGAACGCTCCTGGGGAGTGATAAGATGTTACCTCTTCAGTCTCAGAAGGGACCGGGACAGCCAGGTGGCAAAGAGTTCATGCTCTGACACTCTCTTCAATACCCAGAATTGCTAAATGACAAAACAGCAATACATTGCTGATACTAGTAATTGTTCAGTTTCTCTTCAGTTCATGTTTCTTTTTATCTTTCGCTTCTTTAATAACTTTGCCAGCATTTAATGTAGAATATGAGTTTAAGTAACACAAAAAAGAATATTTTTCCTTTATTTATCATTCACTCTAAAATGTTCATTTGTAGAAATCCATTCAATGGCATGATTTTTTTATTTTGTAATTTTTTAGCATTATCTATAAGTAGTTGTACAAAGGAGCTGACATTTAACACAGCAGTTCATAAATACAATATTTCTTTTTTTTTTTTTTTTTTGGCCAGTCCTGGGCCTTGGACTCAGGGCCTGAGCACTGTCCCTGGCTTCTTCCCACTCAAGGCTAGCACTCTGCCACTTGAGCCACAGCGCCGCTTCTGGCCGTTTTCTGTATATGTGGTGCTGGGGAATCGAACCTAGGGCCTCGTGTATCCGAGGCAGGCACTCTTGCCACTAGGCTATATCCCCAGCCCATAAATACAATATTTCTTGATCTATGTCACCCCTTTTAACATTCTCACTCATCCTTTCCCTACCAATCTCTTCCCTCACTCTGGAGAGAAATGGGGATTAAGAGGCTGGTGTCTGTAATCCTAGCTACTCAGGAGGCTGAGATCTGAGGATTGCCATTCAAAGCCAGCCTGGCACGAAAGTCCGTGAGACTCTGATCTCCAGTTAACCACCAAAATGCCAGAAATGGAGCTCTGACTCAAGTGGTAGAGTGCTAGTCTTGAGCAGAAAAACAACCAAAAAAAAAAACCCACAAAGATGATTAACGGCAGTGCCCATGCCCTGGGTTCAAGCGCCAGGATTGGCATACACACAAAATGAGGCTGTTCAGATGATACACTTGGATTATGATCATCGTTCATCTATAGACCAAAAAAAATAATCATTTTAAGTACCTTGGGAGTGTGCAGAGGATAACTATAATAGCTTTATGATTCTGAGGTTATTGTTTAAATAAAGTTGGCTCTTCCATGTTACAAAAAATAATAAATGGAGACAGGAATTCATACATACAAGCATAATTTGCTTTTATAAACTTAATCTGCAACTGCAGTTTATTTAGTTATCTTATTATTTTAGCACTTACTTAACTTAGTCCATGAATTAATTTATTCATGAACGGTGTGCCATGCCCAGGTGGGAAGGGTAAGGAAATTAAGACAATCCAGGCACCAGTGGCTCACGCCTGTCATCCTAGCTTCTCAGGAGGCTGAGATCTGAGGATGGAAGTTCAAAGTCAGCCCAGACAGGAACCTTCGGGAGACTCTTCTTTACCAACTTAGCACCAAAATGCCAGAAGTGAAGCTATGGCACAGATAGTAGAGCACTAACCTTAAGTGAAAAAGCTGGGGAACAGCAAGGTCATCTAGACCCTAAATTCGAGCTCTAGTACCAGCACATTATACACACACACACACACACACACACACACACACACACAGAGCTATTTCATATCTATAAGAATAATGTTGCCTTATAATTAGCATAATCCTTACCTACTGTTACAATGATAATTGATCTGTTTCTTTTTCTTACAACACTAGCTGAACTCCAACTTCCTGTGCTGAAAACAGCCACTCCTGTGCAGTAATTGTAGAATATTGCATAAAGAGCTGACATCTCTTGCCAACACAGCTTGCAACACAGTAGCTTTACCTGTAAACCTCAGGTGAACTCTACCTGAGATTACACCCCAAGCCAGAGGACTGAGATTTAAGAGAATCACCAGTGCCTCTCTGACCTATGGATCACTAAATACTGAGTCCACTTGAGGCAGGTATTATCCATCAAAATCCTGCTTATAGATGAAGCAAGTGAAGGTAATATCTGTAGCCACCTAACCTGCAATCACTACAGTAAACTTCTCCTTAAAAATATTGATTAAAATTCATCTTTTCTTGCCTGATGTGTAAATACAGAGGCTGATTTTTAGTAAAGTAAAATAATGGAAAGTCAAAGAAAGATCTGACAGAATCAGAATTTCCTGATTGACTTTGTAATAACTTGCTCCTCGAATCTGGAAAGTCATATGTGTCCATATTGTAAGGTGAATTGATCTTTAGGGTCCATTTTCAATGTTAAATCTCATGATTCTAGGTCTGAGATTATTTTAACAAATAGATCAAGAATGTCAGGGAGGGGGCTGGGAATATGGCCTAATGGCAAAGTACTCACCTAGTGTACATGAAGCCCTGGGTTCGATTGCTCAGCACCACATATATAGAAAAAGCCAGAAGTGGCTCTGTGGCTCAAGTGGTAGAATGCTAGCCTTGAGCAAAAAGAAGCCAGGGACAATGCTCAGGCCCTGAGTTCAAGCCCCGGGAGTGGCAAAAAAACAAAACAAGCCAAAAAAAAAAAAAAAAAAAAAAGAATGTCAGGGAATTAAATCTTCAATACAATCATAATATTTTCTCCAGTATCTATTTTAACCTTTTTTTTTTGTCAATTGTAGGGCTTGAACTCAGGGCTTGGACACTGTCCCTGAGCTCTTTTATTCAAGGCTAGTGCTCTACCACTTGGAGCCTCAGTGCCACTTCCAGTTTTCTGGTGGCTAATTGAAGTTAAGAGTCTTACAGACGCCTGGGCTGGCTTTGAACCACAAAATCCTCAGCTCTCAGCTGCCTGAGTAGCTAGGATTACAGGCGTGAACCACCAGCATCCAGCAATCTATTCTTTTAATAAATGTTTCCTTCTTAAAAAGAAAGACATCCAATACTATTCATCTGCAGGTTCCACACTGGCAGATTCAACCAACCGCAGATCCAAAATATACAGGGAAAAATAAATCACCTGTTCTAAACATCTGTGGGCTTTTGCCTGCCATTCTCCCCCACACAATACAGTATAGCAATTGTTTACATTGCATTAGACATGATGAGCCATCTAGAGATGATTTCAAATACACTAAAGCAGCTGAAGGCACAGCTCAAGTGGTAGAACACTGGCCTAGCAAGTACACAGTCCTGACTTCAAACCTCAGTGCCACAAAAACAAAATAAAACTAGGCTTTCATCTCAACAAATGTAAGGATCATTAGGTGTTTCCCATCTAAAAGGTTTAGGCCAGCGGAAGCTGGTGGCTCACACCTGTAATCCTAGCTGCGATCTGAGGATCATGGGCCAAGCCAGCCTGAGCAGGAAAAGCTGAAAGACTCTTATGTCCAATTAATCCCCCAAAAATCTAGAAGTAGATCTGTGGCTCAAGTGGGAGAGCACTAACCTTGAGCAAAAAAGTTCAAAGAGATCTTAGGCTCAGTTCAAGTGCCAGGAGCAGTATGATGTGTGCTCTCTCTCTCTCTCTCTCTCTCTCTCTCTCTCTCTCTCTCTCTCTCTCTCTCTCTCTCTCTCTTCCTCTCTCTCTCTCTCATTCTCTCTCTCACACACATACACATACACACATTTGGGTATTATAAATAAATTTATGCTTCTAAATGCTACAATACATAGGAAACTGGCAATCCCCCTCCTCATTCCATTATCCCATTAATATTTAATATGGAAATAAAGAAACAATGCATATTCTAACGGTCACTTTGCAAACAGCTTGTCAGTTTCTTTAAAAGTCGAACATAAGGAGCTGGGAATATGGCCTAGTAGTAGAATGCTTGCCTCATATACATGAAGCCCTGGGTTCAATTCCCCAGTACCACATACATAGAAAACGGCCAGAAGTGGCGCTGTGACTCAAGTGGCAGAGTGCTAGCCTTGAGCAAAAAGAAGCCAGGGACAGTGCTCAGGCCCTGAGTTCAAGGCCCAGGACTGGCAAAAAAAAAAAAAAGTTGAACATAAATTTGTTAAAGGATCCAACAATTTAATTAGTATCTACCCAAGAGAAATGAAAAATTTGGCCACACAAATTTTTGTTTAGTAATATTCATAGTGGCATTGATTCATAATAGCATGAATAAACAGAAACAGGCTGATGTCTATCAATTGGTAATTAGACAAGAAAAATATGGTATATCCCATACAAGACTATTTGTCCAGTAATGAAAAACAAAAATTGGAAGTAAGTTACAATATGGCTAAGCCCAAAAAATATATGCCAAGAGAAGAAGCTAGATCAAAAGATCCCATCTTGTATGTGTACATATCTGGAAAGTGAAAACCTTTAAGGACAGAAAATGAGTTAGCAGTTGTCTGGTGCTGGAAGTGGAAGCAGGGATTGAGTGCAGATGGATGCAAGGGTCTTTCTAGAAGGATAGAATTATTCTAAAACTGGAGAGTCGGGGCTCTCGATTCAGACCCGCTGCGTTGGTGACAATCGTGAGCCCAGGCTCCAGCTTGCAAAAAAGACTCTCATGTGATTACAAAAAAAAAAGAATTATTCTAAAACTGAACCATAACAAGGACACAAATCTACTACTTATTTTTTACTAATGAATTGTACAGATAAGTGAGTGGGATTTTGTGATATGTAAAGGATATATGCCTATAAACCTGTGCTTAGAAAAAGCCAAATGGGGGCTGGGGATATAGCCTAGTGGCAAGAGTGCCTGCCTCGGATACACGAGGCCCTAGGTTCGATTCCCCAGCACCACATATACAGAAAACGGCCAGAAGGGGCGCTGTGGCTCAAGTGGCAGAGTGCTAGCCAGGGACAGTGCTCAGGCCCTGAGTCCAAGACCCAGGACTGGCAAAAAAAAAAAAAAAAAGAAAGAAAGAAAAAGCCAAATGGCACAGTTATTACCTGGGAAATGTTGAGCTCCTGCAATTGGCTCTCAGTAATCTCACTGAGCTGCCGAAACGTCATGGTAAAATCAGCTTCTGTCTTTTCCATGAGCTAAAGAAAGTAATCACATGTAGTGATCTCAGTTCTTTTAAAACACACTATTGGAATACTGATAACATATAAACATTTGCTGAAAACATTTAAACACAGTGTATAAACATATGCTAGCAGAATGTTAATTGGGACAAAGAAGATAAATGTGAACTCACCTGTAGGAGAAATGCAATTAATTCATCATCACCATCTCCTTCTCCAAGGAATCCCAATTTGGCTTTGAATAATTTTCTAAATCTGAAAGGAGAAATGCCACCATACTATTACAATCCTTACTATTTTATGAATAGTCCTCAAACCAACCAAGGTACTTTAGTATCCAGATTCCAAAATGACAAACCTTGTATAATAAAGAGTAGGGTACCCATCAAGAATCTAAGCAGCCCTGGGGGATGAAAAGGAAAGACAGGTAAGCTATCATTTAAATTAACATTCTTGGGCCAGGTGCCAGTGGCTAACTCCTATAATCCTAGCTACTCAGGAGGCTGAAATCTGAGGACAAAGGTTCAGAGCCAGCCCAGGCAAGAAAAGTCCATAAGACTCTCATTTCCAATTAACCACCAGAAAACTGGAAGTAGTGGCTCAAAGTGGTACAGCATTAGCCTCCCATGCCAAAGCTCAGGGATAGCACCCAGGTATTGAGTTCAAACCCTACAACTGACAAAGGAGGAGAAGGAAGAGGAAGAGGAGGAGGAGGAGTTGTTTCTGCATAAGGAAGGACATAGTTAACAACTAATAAGACAGCCTATAGAACAGCAGAAGATCTTTGCCAGCTATATGCCAGTTGCCAATGGCCTAACATCCAAGTCTTTACTGTTTCTCCCTTGAAAATTCCAAACCCCTCCCTCCCAGCATTCATATATTAGGACATAGAACTTATCTCCGAAGGTACTGTACAACATATTTATTTTGGTGGTACTGGAGTTTGAACTCAGGGCTTCACACTTGCTAGGCAGGCACTCTACTCCTTGAGCTATATATACTTCCAGACCTTTTTGATCTGTATATTTTTTATTTTTTATTAATTTTTTGACAAGGTGTTGTGCAAAGGGGGTACAGTTACATAATAAGGCAGTGAATACATATCTTGTGTGATCTGTATATTTTTTAAATAGAATCTCTTTTTTTATTTTTTGGCCTGGAGTGGTCTGGACTGTAATCCTTTTATTGACACTTGCTATGATAGCTGGAATGACAGGCATGTGCTATAATGCCTACTTCTTCTGTTAAGATAGAGTCTCACAGACATTTTTTTTTTCTCCCAGGCTAGACTGGAACCATGAGTCTCCCAACTGCAACCTCTCACTTAGCTGGAATAACAGGTACATGTCACCACAACTGCTATTGTCTAAGATAGGTCTCCTGAACTTATTGCCCAGGATGAACTCAAACCATGATCCTTCTGTTCTCCACCTTCTGAAAAGCTAGGCTCACAGGCATAAGCTACCTTGATTGACCACAGTGATTGTCATGCAATACATGTTGACATTGATTTCATTAGTAGATTTAGGATTTACTCACAGCTGCTTTTGCACAGGATCAAGCAATAGGTTGAGAGCTTGTAACAACTTGTTTAAATTTAACATTCCAATGTTGACCTGATTTCCTGTTTTATATCTCCTTTCATCATCAGATGTGTGTGGCACAAAATCGGTTTTAAAAAAAATATTATAACTTTGTAGGAGGATAATTATAGAAAATACCCTATGTTTTTAAGCTTATATTTAAACTAAATAAGTTTATATTCCCTAGGTAAGCATTTTCTGGCATGAAATAGTTAACTAAAAGGTAATAGAAACGATAATAGTCATACACACTAAAAGCCTTTAAAATACAACCATTTGGCTGGCTACCACAACATCAAGGTCCTGAGTTCAGACCCCAGTACTGGCATCAACCAATCAATCACTGAACAAAATATGAACATTTGCTGAATAGATGAATACATTTACATTTTTTATTATCCTTAATAGCTGTAACGGAGTTACCATTTAACAAAGCAGTTTATGAATACAGTGCCTCTTGATCAATGTCACCCCTTTAACATTCTCACTCACCCCTCTCACCCCAACCCTCCCCCACTTTTCTTAATTTTTAGGTTATGTATTTAACTTTTTGCCATTTAGCAAAGCAGTTTATGTTTGTTTTTTTTAGTTTTTGGCCAGTCGTGGACCTTGGACTTAGGGCCTGAGCACTGTCCCTGGCTTCTTTTTGCTCAAGGCTAGCACTCTGCCACTTGAGCCTCAGCGCCACGTCTGGCCGTTTTCTATATATGTGGTGCTGGGGAATTGAACCCAGGGCTTCATGTATAGGAGGCAAGCACTCTTGCCACTAGGCCATATTCCCAGCCCCGCAAAGCAATTTATGTATACGATGCCTCTTGATCTGTGTCAGCCCTTCAACATCTTCACCCCCTTCCACCCACCTCTTCCCTTATGTTCCTCAGTCTTGTGTCATATACGATGCATTCTTGCCTGCATTCCACTTCTTTCCCTGATTCATTTTTCCACCCCTTTCCTCTTTGCCCACTCCCTTTGCAAGTGCCCATTTCTTAGTATTTATTTTATTGGGCTTTGACTTAGTCTTTCTAAAGAAATATATAGTTTGTGCTCTCCATAGAGTCTACAATACTTCAGTTAACTGATTTATGAATTTTTAACCAGGGGCTGGGAATATGGCCTAGTGGTAGAGTGCTTGCCTCGTATACATGAAGCCCTGGGTTCAACTCCTCAGCACCACATATATAGAAAAAGCCAAAAGTGGTGCTTTGGCTCAAGTGACAGAGTGCTAGCCTTGAGCATAAAGAAGCCAGGGACAGTGCTCAGGCCCTGAGTCCAGGACTGGCAAAATAAATAAATAAAATTTTAACCTACAAGAATTTCCACTTTGTCAAATGTCTTTTTTCTTTCTTCCTTCCTTCCTCCTTCCTTTCTGCATTTTTTTTTCTTACAGTCCTGAGGATTACACCTAAGGCCTTGTCCATGCTAGGCAAGTGCTCTACCACTGAGCTACATGCCCAGCACATGTATGTATTTTAAATTCCTAACTCCAGTAGCATGCCTTCCACAAAGCTCTAGTCATGGGTAGTCATGTGCAACCTTTACTGAATTTTATGTTAGTAGTTTAAGAAGAAAGTTTCCTCCCAAGACACAGAGACGTTAAAAGCCAAATGCCAAAACCCACAGCCATGGCTGCATAAGGACACATCCTGGCTCTGTTCATCTCTTTTTTCCGAGTGTGTAATTGCCGGAGAATAGGCCGGAAGGGTTCATCTTTGTATGACTTCACATGGCCAGAAGGCAGATGTCTATGCATGAACCCTGCCCACTGTTTCTCTTCTCTCCCACAGTACTATCCACAAAAACTCAATCTAAAATTAACCTGTGGAAAGAAACACACATCTATGTAAATCACACATACCTGGACTATAGGTCTCCATAAAACCAAATGGACCATAGTCAATTGTAATAGACAACACACTGAAGTTATCAGTATTGCACACACCTAAAACAACAAAAAAGTCCAAAAACATAGCGATAATGTATTTTTCTTTAATTCTATAACCTATCCAGAATAAAACGTAAAAGGTTTCAGATATATCATTTGTGTTAGAGAAAAAAATAAATTAGGGCTGGGAATATGGCCTAGTGGTAGAGTGCTCGCCTCGTATACATGAGGCCCTGGGTTCGATTCCTCAGCACCACATATATAGAAAAAGCCAGAAATGGTGCTGGGGCTCAAGTGGTAGAGTGCTAGCCTTGAGCAAAAGAAGCCAGGGACAGTGCTCAGGCCCTGAGTCCCAAGGCCCAGGACTGGCAAAAAACAAAACAAACAAAAATTAAATTAATTTTTCAGTAGAAAGTTTAACTGGTAACATTAAATAGCTTAACATATGTTAATATTATTATTTTAAAAATCGCATTTGGGCGAGGGGGCAAGGATCTTTTTTTCTCGGGGAGGAGATTGCTGGAGATGCTTATCTATTAAAGAATAGGGTCAATTGGGGCTAGGAATATGGCCTAGTGGTAAAGGGCTCACCCCGTATACATGAAGCCCTGGGTTCGATTCCTCAGCAAAAAGAAAGAAAGAACGGGAAAAAAAAAAAAGAAAAACTGATACAAAACTGGAGCATGAACTATCACTTCTTTGTGTTTTGAATTATTCTCCACAAGCATGTAGTGCTTTATAATTAAATTTTAATAGCTTTTAAAAGCTCCAAACGTAATATACACTCATATATAATAATAAAGCTCTAAACATAATAATAAAAAAGCTCTAAATGTAATATATATTCATACATATAATAATGCTAAAAAAAAAAAAAAAAACACCTCACAATGCTGGGTGCTGATGGCAAAAAGTTCCTGAGACCCCCATCTCGATCCATAACTAGAGGCAGTAGTACAAGCCTCTCACCCCAGTTATTTGAAAGGCTAACTTTGGGTTAGCCTTGTGGTTTTAGGACAACCTGGGCATAAAAGTTCATGAGACCCTCTGTAAACAAACAAATAAACAAAGCTGGATACGGTGGTATACACGTGTCATCATAGCTATGACAAAGCCAGCCAGCCCTATTTTAGAGATGGCAAGACCTCATCTCTTAATAACCAGAGAAGAGGGGGCTGGGGATATGGCCTAGTGGCAAGAGTGCTTGCCTCAAATACATGAAGCCCTGGGTTCAATTCCCCAGCACCTCATATACAGAAAACAGCCAGAAGTGGCGCTGTGGCTCAAGTGGTAGAGTGCTAGCCTTGAGTAAAAAGAAGCCAGGGACAGTGCTCATGCCCTGAGTTCAAGCCCCAGGACTGCCAAAACAAACAAACAAACAACAAAAAAAAACCAGAGGAGAGAATAAAGTAATAAATAAATAAATAAATGGCCCAAGTGTTAGAAAGCATGAAGCCCTGAGTTTAAATCCTACCACCACAAAAACAAAACAAAAAACCTTCAGAGGTGACATTGCCCTAGTTTGTGATTATGACTCCGTTCAAATACGATTTTTTCTTTCCCACCCCATTTCTTTATTTACTTTATCCACATACGTGAGTTGTCCGAGGGGGTTCCATGGTGACTTTTCCCCACAAGCCAAGAGTGTATCCTGATCAACCTCCATTGCTCTCCCTCACCCCACCCCCCCTCAAAATCACCCCAGCACCCATTTTCAGTCACTCTCCTTTGTCATCTCCCCCACTTCCTGCTATCATTAACCCCCCTAGATACGCTGTCCCCACTTGCCTACCAACAAAATCCATCGAAAACATGAAAAACGTTTTTCTCTGTGGCTTGCTAAAAATAAATTGTATATTTAAAATATTCAGAAGCCCACTGGCAGCAATTATTTTTGGTGGGGGGGGGGGGGCAGAGCAATTGTCAACAGGTAACGCACCATGAGCAAAACCAACAGACATCCACAAGCCCTGAGCTGTGCCATCTCCGATACCACAGCAGAAAAGACATCCTGCAATAAAATTCCACATTTTCAGGATTTTAGTAGTTTACAGTATAACCTTGTGCATCCTCCAACACGTACAGTCTAATATTTGAGGAAAATATGGAGCCAACTCAAGTTTGGGCAAAAGGTGATTAAAAGAAAGAAAATAAGTACAATGTAAGAAAAATGGAAGTAAACTTAACAAGATATAACACAG
Organism: Perognathus longimembris pacificus; assembly: GCF_023159225.1. Taxonomy (NCBI): domain Eukaryota; kingdom Metazoa; phylum Chordata; class Mammalia; order Rodentia; family Heteromyidae; genus Perognathus; species Perognathus longimembris. Next base: position 23,364,427 of record NC_063178.1, on the reverse strand, counting down.
AAACAACTACAGTATAGTAGGATCTGCATTCTTCATATTCAATAAGAAAAGTAAAGGGAATAAAATTCACAAGGGAGTTAAAGCAATGTGACTGGTAAACTTTACAATATGAGCCAAAATAAAAGACCAATTCCTTTTTCTATAACTATTAAAAGAATGAAAATCACTTATAAAGATAAAAAAAATACTCCCCACAACTGAAGAAACATTTTCCTATTGTTTATTGTGTTTTTGGTGGGGTTTTTTGCCAGTCCTGGGACTTGAACTCAGGGCCTGAGCACCGTCCCTGGCTTCTTTTTTCTCAAGGCTAGCACTCTACCTCTTGAGCCACAGCGCCAAGTCTGGCTTTTTCTGTTTATGTGGTGCTATGGAATTGAACCCAGGGCTTCGTGCATGCTAGGCAAACACTCAACCACCCAGCCACATTCTCAGCCCATGTGTTGTGTTTTGTTTGTTTTGTAACAGTACTTGAGCGTGAACTCCAGCCTGGGGCACTTACTTGGCTTTTTCACGCAGTCTGGTGCTATACAATGTGAACCACAGCTCTACTTCCAGCCTTCACTGAACCATAATCCTCAGATCTCGGCCTCTTGAATAGCTACAATTGTAGGCATGAGCCACTAATGCCCAATTCTGCATATTTTAAAAATAGTACTATAAAATGCCATATACCTAATGTGAGGAAATCGTACTTGTGGTAAGTTATAAATGTCACTCAAAAAAGAACTTACAGTTGAGATGTCAGAACACCTGTTCTCTTTTTTTCTTGGCATCTTGCAAACACAACTGTAATGTCTATGATGTGATTCATCTCGTCTCCCTCTAACAAAATGTTCAAAATGCCCTACACCTCCCTTCCCAGGATGGCTTCTGTAAATTATAATCTCTAATGTAGGAAAGCCAATGAAAGATGTTAATGAACTATCATCACCTTTTCTCTTTAAAAACTTGCCACATATCTATTAGATCCTCTTATATCAACTGAGGGGAAATATTCCCGTATGATGAAGTCTGATAGTGCCCTGGAAATTAAAAGAAGATGGTGTCAGAGTCCTAAGGAAATAAAGTCAACCCCAAGCGCTGTAGTCTACCCTTGATATTTATAAGGTCATCACATCAGCCTTCAACTTAAAACCTTTTACTCCAAAGAAACCAATGAGATATAGTTTCCTGAATAACAATAAAAATGTAAGTGTGTCTCAAAGATTATATTAAATTTTACCTTACTATGTTATAAATTCAGATCAGTTCAAGAAACATCTATTGAGGCCCTCATGTATTTGAGCCATAGGAAAGTTCCAGGAAAAAAGAACAATAAGATCCAAACCTCCAAGAGTCTCTTGGGGAGGGTGGAGGAGGAGAATATGTACAGAAATCATAACAATACTGTACAGAAATACAATGGCACCAATGTGTAAAAGCTACAGCCAGAATAGGGAATGATTATTTTTATTTATATACGGAAAGTCATTTAAGGCTTCATAAATGAGGTGATTTTTTTTAATTGACAAATGTCTGCAGTTAAAATATGTAAACGTGGAAGTGGTGCTGTGGCTCAAAGTGATAGAGTGCTAACCTTAAGCACAATAGCTCAAAGACAGTGCCCAGGCCCTGAGTTCAAGCCCTACAACTGACAAAAAAAATTTTTTTTTTAAGAAATATACTCATGCCCAGGTCCTGGTGGCTCACAACTATCATCCTAACTACCCAGGAGGCTGAGATCTGAGGATCATGGCTCAAAGCTAGCTTGGACAGAAAAATTCATGAGACTTTTATCTCCAATAAAGTACTCAGAAAAAGCCAGAAGTGTGGTTGTGGCTCAAGTGGTAGAACACTAGCCTTGAGCATAAGGTGATTAGGGGCAGCACCCAAACCCCAGGACCAGCTCCCCCCCCCAAAAGGGCACATTCATTATACATTATATATATATAACACATATTATATGTGCTTGCGTGCCTGTGTGTATGTGTGTGTGTGTGTGTGTTTACCAGTCCTACAATTTGAACTCAAGGCCTAGTGCCGGTCCCTGAACCTTTTCACTCAAGGACAGCCCTCTACCACTTGACCCCCATCTCCATTTCCAGCTTCTTGGTGGTTAATTGAAGATAATAATCTCATATGAGCTTTCCTGCCCAGCTAGCTTCAAACTTTGGTCCTCAGATCTCAGCCTCCTGAGTAACTAGGATTACAAATGTGAGCTACCAGCGCCCTGCCTATTCCCTATTTGAATCCTTATTCTAGCTAATGAACAAGTCACTAGAGCCAACTGCATTAAATGAGATGGAAGCTGAAATGCCTACCTTGAGGGTAGGAATTTATTGCTTTTGATCTCTTGAAGCAACCGTTCCTCCATCGTCCTCACAGAAATTTCTAACGATCCAATTCTAAACCATGATTTTGCAACACGCAACACCACTGCACCTTTAAAAAGAAACTGTATTTTAGCATAAGATGATTTTAACCTATATAGTCAAGATTAAAGTTTTGTTTTCCTTAAGATAAAATTATTTTAGTAGAGAACATAATCATTGAATTTACTTAGAAAACAACTAATATTCGTCCCATAAAGGGTCAAGAGGTTGTGGGGATGTTTTTGTTTGTGTTTTTTTCCTACTGCCTTAAGTGCACAGTGGCTCTTGGGAAAATATCAGAGTAATAGTAAAATATTTTTTTGTGCATGCTATGAGTGAAAATGATATCAATAGCCTAATGGGATTATTTGAAATCTTTAAGACTATGACTCAGAATTCAAATAGACTATCTATAGAAATCGTAGCCATAAAAGTAACATGTTGTACAAACCTTACAACAGTCTGTGATTGGAATTTCATATTACCATCAACAAAGAAACTTAAATTGTTATTATAAGCCTTTGTGAAACAGTATTATTTTATGCAATGATATTAACAGGAGAAAAAGATGTTGTAAAAAGAAATAACCATTAGTTTCATTAAACATGAATATTTTCATTCTCAGGGTACTATTTTTTATGAAAATCTTATTTTTAAAAAAATGTGTTGCTATAGTATGAAAGTTTGCAACCTACCCAAATTCAAATGTTGAAATCTAATCACCCAAAAGATGGTGTAAGAGTGTGGAACAATATGCAGAAGCTAGATCTAAAATACTCCCAGACATGATAAATGATGTAAGGCTCTAAGCATTCACACACGGAGAGACCAAAGGAGGATACTCTTAGGGGAAGAACACAAAGATGCAATGCTTATATGTCTCTAATCACATAAAATAATATCTAAATGAACTCCAAGAAGTGGAAACAAGAGATTTTTTTTTCTTTGTTGTTGTTTTTGTTTTCTTTTCTTTTTGTATTGTTTGTTCTTTTATCTCTCTTGGGGACAGTAAGAAGGGCACAAAAATGGAGGGGCAAAAAGTAAACAAGTGCATCAATGGGAGTCACTAGACTCACTACTGAGAGAAACTTTTCTCTGTCTCCCCCCCCCACCCCCCCACCCCGGCCTCTTTAGTTGTCCTTCTACAGCACATTTCTCATTCTCTTTCTTCTAAGCTATTTTACTTCTAAACTGCTTAGCATGAAGGAAGTTAACTGAACATATTAAATGAGAACAGGAAGGAAGAGCGATCAGGCTCTGAGGTGAGGTCTTAGGGGACTTCCTGTGGAGAAATGCCCTTCCTGTACTGCCTTTGTGATATGGTGTCAGCTGCTCAGACACGTTTGCCCACTTCCTAGATGTTTACTCTGAAATGTGTGGAATTGTGATGTAAAGATGTGGAACAGGCTATCCGATTATAATAGTCTACTGTTAAAGATTATATCTTGGAGACATGTCCTTGGGTCATTTTTTTTTTTTTTTTTTTTTTTTTGCCAGTCCTGGGCCTTGGACTCAGGGCCTGAGCACTGTCCCTGGCTTCTTCCCGCTCAAGGCTAGCACTCTGCCACTTGAGCCACAGCGCCGCTTCTGGCCATTTTCCATATATGTGGTGCTGGGGAATCGAACCTAGGGCCTCGTGTATCCCAGGCAGGCACTCTTGCCGCTAGGCTATATCCCCAGCCCTCCTTGGGTCATTTTTAAGAAAATTACAAAGACACCCAGATGCATTGCTCAAGAAATTTTAGTTCAATTTTTGTGTAAGCATTCTAAACACTGTTACCTTGTTCTTTCGTAACATTTCCATTGTAGAACTGATCTCGCCATACTTCATCATCACTTACAACCAGGCTGAAAGGGAAAGAGAAGACAACATTTTAACTGCTCTCAAGCCATTCAGAATACTTGACATGCCAAGAAACCATAAGAAATCTTGCTATTACAGAAATGCAGGGGAAAAGAGTGAACAAATGTAGCCGTGGTACTCACTAGACACTGTGTTAAAAATAACCTACACACCTAGTGCGTGGAGATGGGAGGGAGAAACTGGGAGAGAGCAAGGGAAGGGGTGACATTTTCCCAAAGGAAACGGAATCTTTGCCTGACTTATGTAATGACAATAAAAAATACAAGATTTAAGAAAAGAAATCATGCTACTAGGGATTTATCTGCTCAACTACTGAGACAGTTCTAGAGCTAACGTGATGCAGTCCTGAACGTTAACTTCAATGACAGAATCGCCTCACAGCTCTGCTAGTGGGAATTCCGAGATGGTGCATTGCCTCACTGCACAGAAATTCTCTCACTGAAGAACCGAGCACCTGCCCTGCCAGCACCATGCCTGGGAGAAACACACTCGAACAGATTTTCCTCTGTAGTTAAGTCAACATCGAGTCTTACTTAGATGACTAAAGATATTGCCAAACCCTACCGTGAATATGGAGTTCTTCCTGAGCCTTTTAACTGGAGTTCCCACTTTTCACCCTGCCTTTAAACAAACAAATAAATGTATACACACAGAGAGACATATATGTGTGTACATACATACATATATGAAGGTTCATGTTACTAGCAGAGGAGTGATTATACGAGAAAATATGTGCTACCTGTTCATGTAAATTCCAATAAGGTGGGCTCTTCCATCCCCAAGCTGATCTGCCCATATCCCAAACTAAAGGAGACAAAAAGGAAAATTAGCTATATCTATCATCTTTACAGCTTGGGCAGTCATTTTTAAAGCTAATGTTGTCTGGCCAAAAAAAATCGAGAATATGAAATTACATTTTTAGCATGGTAGTCATCAATAACTAGAATAGTAGTGATGGAAAACAAATTCACTATATTTTCACTTAAAACATTTTATTAAATAAAATTCACTTAATAAAATACAAACTAGGGTGACTAACATTGGAAAGACTGAGGTTTAAGGACAACACAGGCAGAATATTTCATGAAACACCTTCTCAATTAAGAGCTGAATGTAATATCATGTGCCTATTATCCTAGCTACAATAGGAAGCTTAGCATAGGTAGATTACATCTGGGCATGTGCCGAAACAGTAAGCAAAACCCTATCTCAAAAAGAGCCAGCACAAATCAGGACTAGGTATGGCTCAGCAGGAAAAGCACCTGGTCAGCTCTAGAGCTCAAATTCTAGTTCTGCCAAATATATGTGTGTGCGTACATATGTGAATATAAATTGAGCAATTCGTTCCTTTTCCATCATATTGCAAAATTAAAAGTTGTTAATGCTTAATTGATATATATATATATATACATATATATATATGTACTAGAGCCAAATGCTGTAACTCACGTTTATAATCCTAACTACTCAGGAGGCTGAGACTCGGAGAATAGTGGCTCAAAGCCAGCCTGGGCAGAAAAGTCCTCAAAACTTTATCTCCAATTAACTAGCAAAATGCCGAAATGGAAATGGCTTAAATGGTAGAGCGCAGCCGTGAGCAAGCAAACCAAATAAATGTAAGGTCCTGAGCTTAGGCTATAGAACCAGAAAAAAAATACACACATACACATATACATGCACGTATGTATGTGTATATATACATGTGTGTATTTATGTTTATATATGGAGTAGGATATATGATATATGAAGAAAGGAGAAAGAATGATGAATTCAGTGCTAGGAGTGAGATCAGGAAATTCACAAGCTAGTTTCTCATCAATGAAAAGGACATCACTGATTGCACATAATTTCAGGCTGGGCGGACACAAGAATATATGAAATTGATTTTTTAAAGTTTTAATTTAATCTAGTGCACTACACTACAAAAATTGCACAAAAAAAGTTAACCATAGTTAACAAAAATCTGTAGGGCTTCAAGCTTGTATTTGTGCTTTAACAGTACATGTGAGTATAGGTTTAAATTACTTTCACATAGGTTTACCCTGAATATGAGACAACTTATAAAGCATAGAATCCCTCTCTGTATTTGAGCACTAGAAATGACTATAAGGATCATTTACTACAGTAGTTCCTAAATTGAGAAACACAGTTCAATGAAACGTTGATAACAAAACCCTACCATCGAGTAGTTTTAGAAAACGATATTAAAGAAAATTAAGCAGATTTCTTTGCTGAGACACTTTCCACAAAACCTACAATGATCTCGGTCAACTCTCTCTTCCTTCTCAGTCATAATTGTATGTACAACTCTGCACCAAAGTCTATGGGATTTTGTGAGGGGCGGGGGTTGTTGTTGTTTTGTGGGGTTTTTTGCCAGTTCTGGGGCTGAACTCAGCGCCTGAGCACTGTCCCTGGCTTCTTTTTGCTCAAGGCTAGCACTGTACCACTTGAGCCACAGCACCACTTCTAGCCTTTTCTGTTTATGTGGTGCTGAGGAATCGAACCCAGGGCTTCTTGTATAGGAGGCAAGCACTCTTGCCACTAGGCCACATTCCCAGCCTGTGTATGGGATTTTGAAGAAGAAAAGAACTAACTAGTCCAACAAACCAGAGCCTGATGGAATAAGAATTAGTTTAACAGCTGACACATAAGCATTTTTCACATATTTCCTAAGTTAATCCTTACACCTATTGATGGACCTGAATCTAATTCTCTATTAAGCCAGAATTACTACAACTCCAGACGAAAGCCGAGTACTTAACTGTTTCTGGCTTAGACAGAAAGGACAGGAACTTAACAATTGAGCCTATGTTTCCATGGCTTATCTTTCTAATGATCCTGTACTCTGAATTGTTCAACATCTTGCTTCATTTCTAATTGCTTCCTGAATGTATGCATTACACTTTCTCACAATGAATCCTGGTTTATTGCATTTGTAGTTCTATAACCCTGCTTTACAATTACCCTGGCAAAATTATAATATGCTTATCCTTTTATATTGACACATCATGCTACTTGGCTTTTCCTTAAATCTCTTAGCTAGGGGGCTGGGGATATAGCCTAGTGGCAAGAGTGCCTGCCTCGGATACACGAGGCCCTAGGTTCGATTCCCCAGCACCACATATACAGAAAAAAACGGCCAGAAGCGGCGCTGTGGCTCAAGTGGCAGAGTGCTAGCCTTTAGCCAGAAGAAGCCAGGGACAGTGCTCAGGCCCTGAGTCCAAGGCCCAGGACTGGCCAAAAAAAAAAAAAAAAAAAAAAAAAAAAAAAAAAATCTCTTAGCTAATGTTGTACTTCATGAGTTGTTTAGCAATAATTGACAGAAAAGCTATATCTGTGCTGCTCCAGTTTTCTCAGGCCCGTTTTAAAAGTTTAAGTGTGTAGGGTCTGCCATTTGTTTTTGCAGTACTGGGGATCAAACCCAGGGTTTCACACGTGCTAAGTATTTATCATGGACGTATTTCCCAGTCCATACTGAAAAAGCCCAAACTAGCTTTATCACAGCAAGAAATTGCATAAGCAGTTTAGGATGACATTCTTCTAGACACATCTTGTTGATGTGCCAATATGCTAAAAATAGAAAAATAATTGCAAAATAATTTAATAAGGCAACATTTCCACCAAATGTGTTTCTACTTATATCCAGGAAGCAATGATGTTTCCTCTCTCTCCTGATGACTGCCATATCAATGAGCCAGTGGAACGGATCCAAACACTATCTTTCCGCCACTTACAAGCTGAATAAAATCGTCTGTTTCTGAGACAGATAAACTGAGGTCCAAAATATCTTCTAAAACTTCCTAGTACAGGGGAGAAAGATTTACAAACTTAAGAATCTTTTCCTCTTACAAACCTAAGACTATAAAGACCAATGGAAGAAAATGACAAGAATAAATCTCTCCCCAAAATATTTTATGAATACTTTTTTATACTTCCTATTACTGGTTTGGAATAAAATGAGCTCTAGTAGATAGTAAAAACATTTTCATGAATTTCCTGTGATGCACAGTAAAACAATATTTACCTAGTACATGCTTTCTAAAAAGAACTAAAAAGGGCTGGGGATATAGCCTAGTGGCAAGAGTGCCTGCCTCGGATACACGAGGCCCTAGGTTCGATTCCCCAGCACCACATATACAGAAAATGGTCAGAAGCGGCGCTGTGGCTCAAGTGGCAGAGTGCTAGCCTTGAGCGGGAAGAAGCCAGGGACAGTGCTCAGGCCCTGAGTCCAAGGCCCAGGACTGGCCAAAAAAAAAAAAAAAAAAAAAAAAAAGAACTAAAAAGAAGTAAATACCCAGCTTATAATTTAAAATTCAATTATTACATGAGAGAACAATTTAGAATTTGTTATTAGTGACTGTTTCTAAACGTTGTCTACGGTGAGAATTGAACTTTTTTTTTCCATGAAAGTGGTTTCCTATAAGATGAAGATGAAAGTGACAACACACTTCAAGAATAAGAATCAAAAAGTGATTCATAAGAATAATAGTTTCAGGGGCTGGGAATATGGCTTAGTGGTAAAGTGCTCGCCTCGTATACATGAAGCCCTGGGTTTGACTCCTCAGCACCACATATAATAGATAAAAGCCAGAAGTGGCACTGTGGCTCAAGTGGCAGAGTGCTAGCCTTGAGCAAAAATAAGCCAGGGACAGTGCTCAGGCCCTGAGTCCAAGCCCCAGGACTGGCAACAAAAACAAAAAAAGAATAATAGTTTCTAATACATTTCCAGTATCTTTTAAGTACAATGATCGTCATGTATCAAGACATGAACAATATTAACACTAAGAAAGTGCTTGATTTAGTAAAACTATTTGTGGTATAAAAAAATAAAGTCTAACCTTTGAAACTGCTACCAGACGTACTTTTGATTTGAAAAGGAGTAGGGAAGGCAACTGAAAAAAATACAGTTTTTCACTTTACGAACGTAATTTTCATTAACAGGATCAACTGGCAACACATATGATTAACAGAAAAGAAAACATAACCCTTCTTAATGTTCTCATCTGTTTCGTATACAATATTCCCATTCCTTTGAAGAGCTATGGCTCTTCAAACTACCATCAGATCTCATAATTCAGAAGACAATTTTACTTTATCAATTTCAACTCTCTCCAGTACTCACACAATATAGTATACATTAAGCAACACGAATGTGATGGTGCAAAACTCAAAATTTCCCCAAAATTCTACACTCTCGCAGCATCTACATTATGCCTCCAGTGAAAATCCTTTATCTGAAATGGAGCTGCACCAAATATACTGAACAGTTATCTTTTGGCAATGTAAAGGCTTTGTCAAATAGAAATGAATTTATGTGTAGACTTGGGCCCCATCTCCAATATATATCACTGTGTTTATGTAAATATTCTAAAATCTTCATAAATCCAAAATACTTTTCTTGGCCAGCACCAGGGCTTGAACTCAACTATTCACCTTGCTACACTGATGGTGCTCTACCATTTAAGCCATAGCTCCAGCGTGATGAGTTTTCACTGATTAATTGGGGATGGAGTCTCAAAGACTTTTCTGCCCACGTTTGGTTTTGAAATAAGATTGTCCAGTAGCTAAGATTATAGGCCTCAGCCACTACTAGCACCTGACCCCAAACACTTCTGATTCAAACATTTCAGATAAGGGACACTTGACCTGTAAATGGATCTATCAAAAAAGATAGGACACAATTTTTTTTTTTACACAACAGGATACATATCCTGTCTATAATAGGATATGTAACATTTTTATAAATGGGAAAATGAGTAAAATGAGACGAGCTGCATTTCAGTGTTAGAATTACAATTCAAGTCCACTCAGTGGATCCAGAATATTCTAGGCCCTGTGACATGTGGGTGCTATACCTCAGGAAGCTTACAGGGAATGAAGGGAACCGTTGGGCACTAGCAGCTGGTGCTTGTAATCTGAGCTGCCCAGGGGGAAACTGAGATCTGAGGATCAAGGAGGAGAGGCAGGAGGAGGAAGAGGGAAAAGGAGAGGGAGAGAAAGATGTCAGGACTTTTGAGGTTAGCCTGGCCCAGCAGAACTCACAGAACTGCCTAGCGGCACACTGCCAACTGTGGCTTCATTCCGCTCTATCTGTACATCTGTTTGTGTTTGTAATAGTGTGTGTGATGACCTACTAATTATAAGATTGTCACAGTGTAATGAGTTTATTGCTACAGTGTACTTTGGCAAACTCCTCTTGGGTATTTCTTAACACATAGATCTAATCTGTACCAAAATAGGCACATTAACAACCTTTACTTTTAAAATACTTAATGTTACTTTACGGTCTTCTATATAAACCTTGGAAAAGCAATATAAAATTGGCTGATTTGGGTTTCTTTTTATTCATATTCAGTAGAACTCCTTTCCCACTCCCCCGCTGGGCCGCGGCCGCCACCCGGAACCAAGCGCGCGGGGGCCGGAGCGGGGCGGCGCCACCCGGACGCGCACCCCAGCACTTCCGGGGCGGGGCTTCCGGCTCCGGGCTCCGGGAGGAGGGCCGTGGGGCTAGAGGCGGAGCTGCCGCCCTGCCGCGACTTTCAGACTCGAACCATGGCCGCGCGCTGGTGGCGGTGGCGACACGACCGCTGCTGGCGGCCGGCGGCGCGGAACCCCGGGCCCGGCTGTCGGGACCGTGCGGGGTGGCCCGGGCCGCGCGCCGCTCCGGACGTCCGCGCGCAGGTGAGGCCGGGAGGGCCGAGCCCCGCTCCGCCGCAGAGGTCACCGCGCCAATGACAGCGGCGCGGCGGAATGAATGGGAGCGGCGCGCACGTGCGCCGGAGACGGGGGGTCGCCCCGGGAGCGGGGGGCGGGCGAGTCTCGCGTGCGCCCGAAGCAGGTGCCGAGCGGCGGCGGCCCGGGAGCTGAGGGGGCGGCGGGCGGGGATCGGGAGAGGAGCTGCGGGGGGACCTGGGGCCCGAGGGAGGCGGCGGGGTGGTCGGGGGGGGGGGGGAGCGACGCCTGGGGACCCTCCGCCGCCGTGTGCCTTTCCGGCTCGAGCCGGCTTCCGGCGGCAGACTCTGGTAGACTTCGGGGGGTCCTCTGAGGTCACTCGGCCCGAGCGGCTCCGGATTGCCTTGGCCTTGGGTCGTTGCGGGGAGGGTCAGGCGGGGACAGCCGGGCTGATGCGCGCTGTGGTACACGGGGCCTCTGTCACAGAACTGGTGCTTCGGAAAGCGCGCGTCTGGATGCAGCTGGAAGGGCACGAGAAGGAGATCGGCCAGAAGGTGGTAGGAGAGAAACCTTGGGGCCGATTTTAAATGTCACCTCTGACTTCTCGAAGTAAAAGTTGAGTCATGGCTTCCATATCAGGCTTCTGGACCACAAGGAGGGGCTGCATACAGTACTATGCAGTACATAGATAGTACTGATGATGGCAGTACTATTTCTAATTTCTGTGCATGTGAGATCCCCCCCTCCCCCCGGCCGCTTACCACCAGGGTGTCCGAATCAGACCAGTGTGTTGTGGCTACTTCCAAGTCTCAGGACCTAAGTTGTCTTTGGGGACAAAGAGAAATAATAATTAAGCCAGGTTTGAATCTCCAACATAGCTGTGCTCCTTCCAGATATTTGTATTTTGTCCTGAGATGTCCCTGAAGTATTAACAAATCTGTGAGGGAGTAAAATATCAACGTGCATTTGTGTGTAATAATAAATCACTTGTCAGTATGTCTGATTCCTATCAAACATTTTCTCTTACTTTAAAAAATGAGTTCCTAAACTAGGAGTGTAACTCAAGTGGTAAAGCATTTGCCACATCAGCAAGTACAGGAGGGATTAAAAAGTTCCTGAGTGGCTAGATTAACTTTCAGGGAGAGTAAGTAATGGGGAGAAGAAACTGGAAATGGAAAATTATTTTCTCTATGGCTAGCAATGAGTTATAGACCTAGAGCTATTCCTTTTAATACACTACTGCTCTTGGGAGAGCCTCTGCTGTCACTTTGGAAAACATTGCCCTGGAGTACTATTAAAGAGAACACAGCTTGATGGAATAGATATTGTTTTAAATGAGTCTTACATGGTAGAGTACTTCCCTAGCATGGGCAAGGTCCCAGGTTGACGCCCAACCCTTCAAAATAAAGATAAACCGAATGTTGTTTGCTAGGCTTTGAGCCAAGCACTTTCCATATACTGTATCCCATATTAATTTCCGCATGATCATGCCATGGTTCTTTATCACTAGGAAGTTGTCATTAGGATGACAGTTGCTTAGATGGGTCCAAGCAATGTTGAGATTTGAACCAAGCTGTGTTATCCTCCAAAGGTCATATGCTGTTAACCGTACTATGTACTGGTACTACATTAATTTAAACATTTCCTCCCAGTTTAGAGAAATGTCACTAGGTCTCAGAGTGAATACATCTTCCCTGAACATATCCTTATTTATATATATATGTTGCAATAAAATAGTGAGTTTGTAAATTTATTACCCGTGAAAACTGAAAGAAGCACCATGGCAGATGGCCTATAATCCCATCTTTGGGTCGTTGAAGCAGGACTGCGCAACATCATAGTAACATATTCCTATTTCAAAAAGAAAAAAAGAAAAAGCAGGTTCTCATGTAATGGTAAAATAAAAAATGAGGGTTATTTCTTTCCTTGGAACACAATTTCCTGGATGTTATAAATGTTCTAATTGGCTTAATGGATAAATAATGCTTCAGTGGATAGAATGAATGCCAAGTATTCTCGGACACTGTAAAAGTCAACATTTACTGTCATTTTAATAACTAAAGCATTATATGTTCATTAACAAAAAAGATTTTTAAATATAATGAAAATGAACAAAACAAAAAGCGTCCACACTATTATTTAATCTAAAGTAACCACTTTTTGAGCCTGACAGCAGGCTCACATCTGTAATCTTAGCATCTAAGGAGGCTGAGATACCAGGGTTGGGATTCAAAGCCAGCCCAGGCAGGAAAGTCCATGAGACTCTTATCTACAATTAACTACCAAAAAACCCGGAAGTGGAGGTGTGGCTCCACTTGAGCACCAAGTAGGTTGGTGCCCAGGCCCTGAGTTCAATCCCTAGGTGTAACAATAACTTACTTAAGAGTAAAATCTTTTTTTACTCACCTAGATAAAACTTTTTTTCATTTCTCCTTTTTTGATTGCATTGGCTTGGTAGGCAAAGCACTGTGACTTTTGTGTATGTGTCGTACAGGGGATTGAACTCAGCTTTGTGTTTGTAAAGGAAATGTTCTACTATTTGAGCCACACCTCCAGGCCCTTTTGGTTTTATTTTCAAAATAGTTTATGCCTAAGCAGGCTGGGGCTGCATCCTCTTCTTACTGCTTCCCCAGTAGCTGAGGTCAACAGGCGCATGCCATTGCACGTAGCCATCGAGTGAAATGGAGCTAGTCGAACCTCCATCCCTCATCTCCACCTTCCAAGTAGGTAGGTTTAAAGGAAAGATTTCTCAGTGACTTCCCAGCTGGCCTTGAATTTAGCCTTCCAAGTTTGGGGATTATAGAATGGAAATAAACCACTCTTCTCAGTTGTAGTAGAAAGGAATTTTTTTTTTTTTGGCCAGTCCTGGGCCTTGGACTCGGCCTGAGCACCATCCCTGACTTCTTCCCGCTCAAGGCTAGCACTCTGCCACCCGAGCCACAGCACCCCTTCTGGCCGTTTTCCATGTATGTGGTGCTGGGGAATCGAACCCAGAGCTTCATGTGTAGGAGGCAAGCACTCTTGCCACTAGGCCATATTCCCAGTCCCAGAAAGGAATTGTTTTAAAATTATTTTTCAGGTCTAGATAAGGAATGTGGAAATTGGCTTTTGGTAGGGAGATAGATTATAGATGATTTTTTCCTGTTTTTTTTCCTTAGGTTTTCTGTAATGACAAATATATTGCTTTCGAAACAAAGGAAACATTTTACGTTGACCTTTTTTGGATGTTTGCAATCCACCTATAAATGGGTGATTAAAAGATTGTGGTTATTCTGAATAATAGGGGGTATTGTCCTGTGTTACAAGTTTTTTAAAAATATCCTTATAAGATTCTTGATACTTTTATTTTCTAGATACCCTATTTTAGTCTTGTGAAGAATTTAACATCTGCCTTTCCAAATGTGCATAGTATATCAAGGTACGTTTATACAGTAAGTCTGACCTGTGGGGGTTTTACATGCAGTTTTGATTCAGTGTTGTCAAAAAAACTTCCTGCAGGCACTAATGCAGCTCAGTGGTTGCAAAGTATTGGAATTTGAACTCAGGACCTCACTCTTAGTTGGCTTTTTTGCTCAAGGCCAGCACTCTACCACTTGAGCCACAAGTCTACTACTGGTGTTTTGGTGGTTAATCAAGAGATAAAAGTTTCCTAGATTTGTCTGCCTGGGCTGACTTAGAACTGCATTCCTCAGATCTCAGCCTCTGAAATAGCGAGGATTAGAAGCATGAGCCACCAGTGCCCAGCTAGGCCAACAATTTATTAAGATGCTTCAGTGTCACAGTATCTGCTCCATGTCATCTCTACCTTTTCAAAAAATTGGAATATAAAACATTTGAACTCAACCAAAAACAGGAAATACAATTTAGTCTTTCTTTGATATTGTCAGTTCTCAAGGCCCATTTTTTTTGTTAATAACGTGTTTTTCAAAATTATAACAACCTTTTAAGATTCGTGTTTAATTTGTTTCTACTACATATACATATAAATGAAATTCTCACTTCAAAATGATACCTTGTGTATTTTCACTTATCCTAGGTTTTATCACAGGACACCAGCAGTGTTCTGCTGTAGTAAAACGCAGAGTGGTGAGAAATACACTGATCCTTTTAAACTTGGCTGGAAAGATTTGAAAGGTCTATATGAGGACATTAGAAAGGTAAGGCTTTTTTTTTACTCTGATATGAGGTGATGTTTTAGTTTATGAAGTCTAGTGACATTTTAGAATTGTGAAAACACAGTGCAGCTTTTCAGATATGTACAGTGCTGTTGCAAACTTGATTTACATGTCAGGTTTCCATGGTAAGCAACCACCATTGGAGAATGCAGTAAAGGATTCTAGGGAACATGAAGGAAGCAGTAAAAGTTCTTATCTAGAAAGACTATACTATAGGGTTGGGAAACTGAAAAAAATGGTCCACTGAGTTACCTAACTTCCCTTCTTACCCAGTACCACCCAGTGACTCCTGCAACTATCCTTCCTATCTAATGCTGAATGGCTTTCCTTGCTAAATTCTTTTCTCACAAAAACTTTTAAGTGGCCCGCAGTTGCATGTGGATTCCTGCCCAACGCATGCTTTTGGATTGTGGCAGGTCTGTCTCCCTGGGCCTATCATGGTACCCCATGCCAGAGCCTTACACAGAGGCTTAGCCTGTGTGACCATAGGCTGCTGACACTGAAGTAGATTGCACAGTGGAAAAATTAAATACAAATAAATTAAGCAAGATGTTGGTCACTCACCCCCACAGCCCTGGCTATTAAGGAGGTAGACATTGGGGAGATCTTGATTTAGGCCAGCCCAAGCTAAAATTTGTCAGACCCCGTCTCAACAGGTAGCTGGTCATGGTGGTACATACCTGTCTTCTTAGATGTATGGGAGACAGATCAGGAAGATCACAGTGCCAAGCGGGCCTGCGCAAAAAAAGGAGTGGTGCACACTTGTCATCCCAGCTTCTCCAGGAAATAAAAGCAGGAGGATTGTGATCTAAGCCAGCTCCTGCAAAAAGTGACAGCCTATTCCAAAAATAGCCATAGCCAAAAGAGCTGGACGTATGGCCCAAGTGATAGAGCATGTGTCAAGCAAGCTCAGTACTACCAAAGAAAATTACACATTTATTAAATCCTACAAAAATGTCCATATGCCCTTTATCAGTTTCCTTCCCAACTCCGAATTTCTACTTCATTCCCAAGTTTTCAACCTACTGGCTCTCAGCCTCACAGAGGCACTACTTCCTTTTTGTTTCCCACATACTAGGCCAGCAGCCTGTCACTTAGCTCTTTGTAGCCTACCACTTCCTGTTTAGTGGACCTAGTAAAGGTCTTGCAGGAAGAGCACCCTAGGCTCCCGCTCTATCCATACCTGGATGGACTTGCCTCGCCTCCCTTTCTCCAGCCTCCAGGACACCAGTGTCCTCTTCCTTCTTGGGGGTCTGTGCCCTCTGTCCTTTGGTTTTATCTTACTTTTGAAACCATCTTTTAACTGCTTAGGCAGGCCTCACACTGCAGATCCTACTGTTCGGGGACAACAGGTAAGTACCACCATATGTGACTTTGACCTTCTGGCTTACTCTTGTCTTTCATATTTACCACCTCAGCTTTCCCGGAAATTGCTTCTGTCCAGGTCACTAATCACATCTTTTTACTAAATACAGGAGACATTTCCTGTTCTCATCTGCCTTGATTTTCTTTTTAGTACCATTGGCCATACCCCTTCCTTGAAATTGTTCCCTTGGTTTCCATGTTCCTTGTTCACCAGATCCTTAGGCTGTTCCTCAGGTTGCTTCTTGGTTTCCTCGGTTTCCTCACTCCCCTCTGTTTGGAGTTCTGTTCTCCCATCTCTCTGTGTCCTCTACATATTTCTTTTTCTTCTTTTTTAAGACAGTCTATTATATAGCCCAGGCTTACTTGATCTTTTGATTTGCTTTCCTTTGTGGGATTATAACTGTGGGCCACCATACCTAGCTGTTTATATATTTATTCATATCTGTATTTAGGACTCATAAGTAGTATCTCTACTTCAGATTTGATTTTATTTCCTAAATATATGAAGTAAGTAACTCTAAGGAGTGTCCATGGCACTCTTAAACTCTAGCCCTGGGCACTGCCCCTGAGCTCCTCAGTTCAAGGCTAGTGTTCTACCACTTGGACCACAGCACCACTTCCAGTTTTATTGGAGATAAGAGTCTCACAGACTTTCCTGCCTGGGCTGTCTTTGAACTGAAATCCTTAGATCTCAGCCTCCTGAGGAGCTGGCATTGCAGGTGTGAGCCACCAGTTCCCAGCTCCATTGCACTCTTAACATGCATGAAACTCCTTTTCCATCACAAACGAAAACTGCCCTCACCCCATAGCCCTAGGCGTTGAAGGTATCACCTAGGAAGTGTCTTCAAGTTGTCCCTTTCCTTTTCCCCTCATGTCCTTCAGTTCTATGTAGTCTTCAGTACTACCTCTAGTCAGGCCACTTCTTGCTGTAATTACTGCTTTCTCAGTCTGAGAGTTCCTTTGTACTCTTAGGGCCACTGCCTTTACCTCCTTTAATTTAACTGCACTTCTTGTTTACTTCTCCATCTAGACCAGGGGTGGAGAGCCTTCTTTCTGCCAAGGACCGTTTGCTTATTTATTTACTTTTTTTTTTTTTTTTTTTGCCAGTCCTGGGGCGTGGACTCAGGGCCTGAGCACTGTCCCTGGCTTCTTTTTGCTCAGAGCTAGCACTCTACCACTTGAGCCACAGCGCCCCTTCTGGCCTTTTCTATATATGTAGTGCTGAGGAATGGAACCCAGGGCTTCATGTATACGAGGCAAGCACTCTTGCCACTAGGCCATATTCTCAGCTCCCTCGTTTGCTTATTGATGACATCATTTAAAGGCCCAATTTTGAGTCACACCTGTGGTTGTCTTGGCAGGGCCAGGCCAAAGGATTTCACCAGCCCTGAACTATCCCCCACCCCTGATAGACCTAGGGCTTCCTGTGGCAAGGGTCTTCTTATGTTTGTGACCTCTGCTGTTTTTTTTTTTTGTTTGTTTGTTTTTGTTTTTTTACAGCGTATTAATGATGGACCTGCAGTATTTACTAGCTCTCAAGACTGGTTCACATACCCCCACAAGACGCCCTCTCTGCTTCTTACAAATCAAAACCCTACTAATCTTCCTTTGGCTCCTCTGAAGCCACATTTATTTTTCTCACTAGGAAGCCAAGAATATCAAGTGTGTGAATGAAAATATTTGATCATTATACATGTGAACATTTAGTCCAAAGGTTAGTGTTGTAAAGTTGAACTGTGCTGTTCAGTGCTGCCGGGCACACATTGTGCATCACCTGCCCTCCTGTGACCTTTTGAATTGGACAGAAGTTTTCTTGTTCAAGTTACCCCTGTTTTATCCATTTGGACGCCTTGTATTTTTTAGATACTTATCTCCTGAACTCATTGGTAAGCTCCTTTGCAGTCAGGCAATCCATGCTATATGTTTCCTCTACGAACATTTGAAATATCTTCTGCTAAATAAAGAGGTGGCCTGGTATACTGACCCCACACTTTTCTCCCCAGTGCCCTCTTGTCTGTCTTCCTGTCCTTGATATACAGCATTGCCATCCTACTTCATAGATTCCCATAGCTTACTCCTTTCCTGCAGTCTTCTCCCCAGCCCTGGCATCTTTCTATGTCCAGCTGTCACTAGCTCAGAATTGTTGGGCCCCCCTGTGCTTTTTCCCATCTGTGTTACGATTGCTTGGTGTCTGATGCTGTCCGTGGAGCAGGTGGTAGCACTAGCTCTATCCTTGAGGCCACATGCATGCCTGTGTGTATGCACGTGTGTGCACTGCTGGTACTAGATCTTGAACTCAGAGTCTTGTACTCTGTTGACATTTTTCACTCACTGCTGGTGCTCTGCCACTTGAGCCATGCCTCCACTTCCCGCTTTTTACCAGTTAATTGGAGATAAGAATCTCTCTGATCTCTGCCTCCTATGTAGCTAGGATTTAAGTGAGAGCCACTGGCATCTGGCTCTTGAGATCATTTAGGGGGCTGAGCCAATCAGTGTTTGCCCTGTAGGGCAGTCAGGTTTATGTAGTGTTGGGAACCTTGTCCAGCTGAGTGTGAAATTTCTCAATTGAAATGAATAAATAGGTGAGATTCAAAGGTTTGTGGTTCAGAGCCAGCCCAGGCAGAAATGCCTGTGAGATTCTATCTCTAATTAACCAGCAAAAAGCCTGGCTGGAGGTGAGGCTCAAGGAATAGAGCACCATCCTAGCAAGCAAGCCAAGGAAGTACATATCGCCGAGTACAAAGCCTAGTACTGGCCAAAAAAAAAAAAAAAAAAAAAAAGGAAGAGAAAATGTCAATTTTCTATGCAATTGTCATGTGACAAAACAAAACTTTATTTTAGGAAGTCTTCGTATCTACCACAGAACTTAAGGAAATGTCTGAGTACTACTTTGATGGAAAAGGCAAAGGCTTCCGACCAATTATCGTGGTGCTAATGGCCCGAGCATGTAATATTCATCATAATAACTCACGGTGAGTTACTTATTTTTGTACCTCTTATTTTTCATTTGAGAAGCCTTCCTTCCCAAACTGAACTGTTACATTTCCATTTAGTAAGTAACCTCTAGGCTGGGCATGGTGTCTCACCAACAAAGCTACTCAGGAGGTAAATTGGGAAGATAGAGGTTTGAGGCCAGTCTGAGCAAAGAATAGGCCATAAGACCCCATCTCAAACAGTAAAAACAGCAAAAGGAAGCCAGAGACAGTGCTCAGGCCCTGAGTTCAACCCCAGGACTGGCAACAAAAACAAAACAAATAAACAAACAGTAAAAACTGAGCATGGTGGTATGCACCTGTCCTCATCAGCTACATGGGAAATGTAAATGGGTTACGATCTAAGCCAGCCTGAGTATAAATTCAAAAATAAGCAGAATAAAAAGAGCTACATTATAGGCTCAAGTGGTTGAGCTTCTACCTACCAAATGCAAGGTCCTGAGTTCAACTCTATAATACGATACAAAACTGAAGAAGATCTATCAAAAATTCACTTTGCAATGGGTAGGATCTGATATTAAGTCACTAATGTCCCTCTAGATTCTAATCTGACATCTTCCTTTGGCAGACTTTTTCATCCCTTGTAGCTCAGCTATAACTACCAGTAAACATCTTAGGAAAAAAAGGTTAAATCCAGACATTTTCCCAATGTAAAGCATAAAACATACCTGGGTAAATGAATGTACATTTGGGACAGTTAGTCCAAAGATGGATTATTCTAAAAGTGAGCTTTGCCAACTTGGGCAGCTGCCCCCTGGATCACCTGCCTTCCTCTAGCCGTCTGAATTGGACAGCAGAGAAACCTTTTATTCCTTCTTTTTTTTTTTTTTTTTTTTTTTGGCCAGTCCTGAGCCTTGAACTCAGGGCCTGAGCACTGTCCCTGGCTTCTTTTTGCTCAAGGCTAGCACTCTGCCACTTGAGCCACAGTGCCACTTCTGGCCACTTCTGGCCATTTTCTGTATATGTGGTGCTGGGGAATCGAACAGGGCCTCATGTATACAAGGCAAGCACTCTTGCCACTAGGCCATATCCCCAACCCTTATTCCTTCTTTTTGATGCTAGGAATGATACTTGAACTTTGGGTTTTTGCTCAACACTAGTGTTCTACCACTTGAGCCACACCTCCTCTTCTGGCTTTTTGCTGATTAATTGGAAACAAGAGTCTCTAGGAATTTCCTGCCTGGGCGGGTTTCAAACTACATTCCTTAGATCTCAGCCTCCTGAATAAGAAAAAAAAAAAAAAAAGAAATATTTGGAGAAGACACTTTGATAATCTTGAAATTTTATCTTTTAAATATAAATAAAAAGGTTAAATATTAAAACAACTACATTGTTTTTTACATTAAAGAAAATTTTTTGCCAGGTACCAGTGGCTCATGTCTGTAATCCTAGCAAATCAGGAGGCTGAGATCTGAGGATCAAAGTTCAAAGCCAGTCTGGGCAGGAAAGGTTGTGAGACTCTTCAATTAAACACTCCCCCCGCGCCCCCCCCCCCAAAAAAAAATAGCAGAAGTGGAGCTGTGGCTCAAGTGGTAGAGTGCTAGCCTTGAGCATAAAGGACAGCACCCAGGACTGCCACAAAAAAAGAAAGGAGATGTTAAAAATTTCTGCATTGCCTGTATAATCATTCCTTTTTCTCATTCTTTTTCCCTTCCATTCTTCCATCATTCAGTACTTTTGTGTTCTATTTTATCTGTCAATGTTTTCAAACTCAGCCACATTGCCAAAATATCTTTATAATTATACTCTGTAATCAGCTATATGGATACCTCTCCCCCGTGTTTTCTCTTTCCTCCATTCCTTAAGGAATGCCTGAGATTTGTCAGTACTAAATTAATGATGATGCTCTGTGAATAAGTACTGGATACTGCCTCTTACAAATGCCATCTCTGCTCAGAGCCTTTCATTCCCCTGCAGCTGTGCGTTTTGGGTCTAGCATAATCACACCTTGCTCCGAGTTGGCTTTCACTTCAACTGAGATTTTCAGAGAGCTCTCGGGCTATTTCAAACAAGCACTGAGATCTCTGGCAATGGCCTTTTCGCCATCAGCCAGACCAAGCAACACAAGTGCTTCTTCAAAAACACATTTGAAGTCCATCTTCATTGGACCTGTAGCAGTTTCTCTGCTTTGGCACGGCTGACCTTTTGACAGATCACTCTTTTTGTGGGGGACCAGGGTGCTATGCCTTGCATTTCAGGACACTTAGCACCATCCTTGGCCTCTCTGTTCACAATAGACTTTCCCAAATGTCCTATGAAGAGCAAACGTCACTGATAGAAAGCAAGTTTGTATTATTTTGTGTGTGTGTGCTGGTCCTGGGGCTTGAACTCCAGCCTGGGTACTGCCCTGAGCTTTTGTGCACAAGTCTAGTGCTCTACCACTTGAGCCACAGCTCCACTCTGGCTTTTTACTGGTTAACTAGAGATAAGAGTCTCATGGACTTTTCTGCCCAGACTGGCTTCTAACCAAGATCCTCAGACCTCAGCCTCCTGAGTAGCTGGGATTACAGGCTTGAGCCATCAACATGTGTCTTGAAAGTATATACTTTTAACTTCAGACTAATACTTAGTATAGTTTATTACCTTCAGAGGAAATATGAAAAGGAACATGTTCTTCATTGCCTAAAATCCTGCCAGCCTTTATCCCCATAGTTGAAAGTTTCATTTTATTTTTTACTTTGCCTTGTTGAAGTTGCATAAACTCTTGGTTGCAGATAACATAGAAGAATATCATACAGAAAACTGTTGCTCATTTAACAGTAAGTTCAGTATTGTTTCTCAACTGCAGTATTGCATCTGAGCTGCAGGTTCATTTTCCCAGGTTGGAAAAGAGGAGAGTTTATGAACGCAATAGGACAAAGGCAGTGTTTGGCTATGGAATCTGAGTCAGGATTTTGGCTTCTTTGGGGTGTGCTAGCACCCCATTACTCTAAAACCCCAGCATTACTCTAAAAGTCTTGACTTCTGGAGAATACTTAGTTCTCTGTCTCTTTGTCTGTCTGTCTGTCTGTCTGTCTCTCTCTCTCTCTCTCTCTCTCTCTCTCTCTCTCTGTCAACACTGGTGCTTGAATTCAGGCCCTCATGTTCTTGTTGGCTTTTTCACCCAAGGCTTGTGCTCTACCACTTGAGCCACAGCTCCTTTCTCACTTTTTACAGGTTAATTGGAGAT
Source organism: Perognathus longimembris pacificus (assembly GCF_023159225.1). Classification (NCBI taxonomy): domain Eukaryota; kingdom Metazoa; phylum Chordata; class Mammalia; order Rodentia; family Heteromyidae; genus Perognathus; species Perognathus longimembris. Next base: position 23,341,838 of record NC_063178.1, on the reverse strand, counting down.
AATAGTTTCATGAATTTTCCTGCCCTAGCTTCTAACTGGGATCCTCATCTCAGCTTCCTCAGTAGCTGGGATTACATGTGTGACCCACCAAGTGCCCAGCTGGAGTATATACTCCTTTCTTCCTTTCTTTGCTTGTTGTGCTGGTATTGGGGCTTGAACTCAGGAACTAGGTGCTGCTCCTTAACATTGTCCCTGGAGGTTGGTGCTTTACCTCTGAGTCACACTTCCACTTCTGGCTTTTTGGTGGTTAATTGGTGATATTGAGTCTCACAGACTTTCTGCTGGGCTTATCTTTGAACCATGATCCTGGTATTTCAGCCTTCTGAGTAGCTAGGATCATAAGTGTGAGCCACTGGCACTTAGCTGATAATTCTTAAGCCTACTTTTGGATCAGGCCTTCAGTAGACTAAGTATCTAGCTCTTCTACCCATGACATTTAAAAGAAGAGGCAGGAAGTTTCTAAAGAGCTTGCTTGCTGAGAAAAGATTACAGCAATATGGAAAAAAAGAATAAAGATTCTTTAGCAGTATCACATACCACCTCTTTTTAGTGATTGCCACCAGAGAATCCTCTGTCCCAAGTGACACTGGACCTGTTCCTTTACGTCACATGTTCACTGATCCTCTGTTCCTTGACAAAGTTAAACTGTTCCTATAAGGCTTATCAGACACCATCTTCTTGCTTCTGAGGTGTATGTTAAGTGGACTAATAGTAATCTTAGCCAATAGAAAAGATAGTCTTAAAAATTATTTTTCCTTCATGAAGTTTTTGTTAGCCAATTAAATGTTTTCTGCTTAATGTCTTTGCTGGGAATTCTTAACCTGGGTCCTTGGGGAGTTACAGGGTTCTTTGAAGTCAAGGAAATTTATATGCAAATTTTTGGTGTAATTTGGATTTTTCTAGGAAAAGGTATCCTTGGGAACTGAATGGTCCTGAAGCTGAAAAGCTTTATGTGTTTCTCTGTATCCTGATAACCACTACACTCCAAAGAATGGTTCATATTTGAAATGTTCAGTAAACAGAGAGTTGTATCTTCTAAGAGGAATATCAATGAAGCACTCTGCCCCAACTGCCATTCCAAATGCTTTTTGGTGTCTGGTGCCATTTAGTTCCTAACCCCATTTAAAGAATGCCTCTGCTGCAAAGAATCCCTACCACAGCACGGGCTGTGTATCTTGTTGAGGTAGCCCATGTCCAGGCACTGCTCAAGGACTTTCTGAAGGGCACACTTTGGTGTCATTCTGTTGATGGGTCTGCGTGGCAGCCCTGTTTTTGTTTCACCTTCTCCTCAGGTCTTGATCCCAAGGCACTCCTGAGTAAATATCCTGTCTTCTGCTTCACTCTGCTTCTTAGAGAACCCAACATTCAGTTTTAGAGTTCAGCAAAACCCAAACTGTAGGCCAGGACTTCATTTCATCATAGAATCCAGATTTTTAAAAAAGTGTATTATAAGAATTGTTGAAATCAGCCCGGGCAACATACCAAGTTGCCATCATAAAAAAAATGTGGGTGATTTTTTTCTATAATATTTCATAAATTTTATAAAATCTCTTCACTCACCGAATTCAGCAGAGCTATCGCTACATTTTCCCCCAAAGTTATCCTTCTCAGCAGCCTCATTGAATGGACCTACTGGCTGACACAATAAAAACTTTGATAAGTCCAACATGATTCTCTCTACCAAAGATCTGGGTAACAGGAATGCCCAAATGTTGCGCGCAGCTCTATTGGTTTTGATTGTGCAAGCCATCGAGTTACATTGGGTCTCACTGGTCCAGTTTTTAAAGCTGGGGTTAGTGACTAAACGGCCATTTTATAAGAAGCTCTTTCCACATTTGAAAATTAAAAAAAATCCTCAGGCTCTCAGGAAGTAACTGTAATGGTTCTGTGAAACCAAAGGAGTTTATTAAAGCCTACTTTGGGAAGACTAACATGGCCATTACAACACCAGCTCACTTTAATGGTTCTAAGGCCAGGACACTAACAACTCGAGATCTCTGTACGGTTTCTATGTATTCCAAACCATTGAGCCAGCTATAGCTGCTGTTGCTTAAGAAGGTTGGTGCCAAAAGAACTGTTTTTATCTTTAACCTAGGAGATGGCACTTTTGATGTGTCCATACTCACTATTAAAGTGGATCTTTGAAGTAAAGTCTACAGTAAGGGATACACTCACTAAGGTGGAGGAGATTTTGATGAGAAGATGGTCATCCATTGCTTTGGTGAGTTCAAGTTCAAGCGTAAGATCAATTCTGAGAGCCAGTGGGCTTAAAGGTTTGTGAAGGTTGTCCAGGTACCAAGCTGAGGCTGATCTGTCTACAAAGGAATCAACTTCTGTACTTTGACTCATTGTGACCTCTCTGACAAACAGAATGCTGCATTTCTCTGTAGTCCTCTGCATTCTGGGGAGAAAGCTGTCTGCATAAGTTACAGATCAAAGATCTCGCCATGGGTAGAGAGTGGATAGTTGGGGGTTCAATATGTTCAAATTCAGAAGCCTCTGAAGTGCTTCAGTAGCAAGAAAATTTTGGTTGTATAAGCCCCACATCATTTATGATATATCCTTGCAGACATCCATTTTATCTGGAGGGTAATTGAAAATGTTCAGGAGTTGCAGCTTTCTTTTTTCATGCCTTTTGATAGTAAAACTGCCAATGAATCTGGGTTTTACAATCAGGCTTTAAAGAAAATTGCCATATTTACAAAAAAAGAGAGAGAGAGAGAGACTACACTCTGAGCCTGAGATGCTGGTTTAGGTTTATGAAGAAGAGTAGGGAGTAAGCAAGGACAGTGGTTGACTTCACATTCTGCATCCTGTGCTGCCATTTAACAAATGGATGGCATCTTTTGTGTGTCCTGAAACTTGGGCTCCTCCTTCAGCCATTCAAGTTGCAGGATTATGCTTGTATACTTCCATAGTCAGCTTAAAGGCATCTTTGATATCAGTACCCTTAGCATCTCTTCACACTGTAGGTATAATTATCATTAGTTTAAGATTTTACATAATGTGTTAGTATACATGGAGAAAAAAAATTAAGTGAAATGTAAGCCAAGTGTGGTTGTACAGGCCTATAGTCTCAGCTATTCAACACGTTGAGGCAGGAGATTTTTTTTAGCTCCAGGAGTTCAAGGCCAACCTGGGCAACAAATTGAGACCTTCCACTTAATTACTTAATTTAATGGATTAATAAAAAGCCACATGTAAACTACATGAAGGGTCTGTGTTGTATTTCATCTTATTTTATAACTTATTTATTTTTGCCAGTCCTGGTGCTTGAACTCAGGGCTTGGGCACTGTTCGTGAGCTGCTTTTGTTCAAGGCTAGCGCTCTACCACTTGAGCCACAGCGCCACTTGTTTGTGTAGAACTGAGGAATCGAACCTGGGGCTTCATGCAAGCACTCTGTCACTAACCCACATTCCCAGCCTATTTCATCTGTTTTTATGTTTGAAATTATTGTAAACATTTTTTAATCTAATGGGAGAAAGTGCCTTAAGTCATTTCTGAATCACAGCATAAAGAAGATGTAGCCAGCTATCCAGACAGCCTCTTCCTTGCCTGTCGCCTCTCCCGGGAGACAGTGCTTCCTTGCCTGTCGCCTCTCCCGGGAGACAGTGCTTCCTTGCCTGCCGCCTCTCAGAAGAACAGGGAAGGTGTGGCAGCTTTTTCACAGCAGGAAGTAGGAATGGTGCCCAGCTTCTTGGAGTCATGACTCAGTCTGGTACTTTACACATTTCTTCGTAAATAGTGTAAACTCTTTCTGTAATCTGTAAATTTGGTCATCTATGCCACTGTGATACTGTGTGAAAGGTAATAAAGTATAAATTAACACGTGTTAAAACCTAGTTGGGTTTTTTGTTGTTTTTGATTTTTGCCAGTCCTGGGGCTCTGACTCCGAGCCTGAGCACTGTCCCTGCCTTCTTTTTGCTCAAGGCTGCCAACTTGAGCCACAGCGCTACTTCTGCCAACTTGAGCCACAGCGCTACTTCTGCCAACTTGAGCCACAGCGCTACTTCTGACAGTTTCTATATATGTGGTGCTGGGGAATCGAACCTAGGGCTTTATGCATACGAGGCAAGCACTCTTGCCACTAGGCCATATTCCCAGCTCTGAGATGTGTGTTTTATTAGGCACTTCTGGCTGGGTGCTAGTGGTTCATGCCTATAATCCTAGCTACTCAGGAGGCTGAGATCTGAGAATCGCAGTTTGAAGCCAGCCTGGGCAGAAAAGTCCCCATGAGACTCTTATCTCCAATTAACCACTCACAAACCAACTGGAAGTAGCACTGTTGCTCAAGTGGTAGAATGGTAGCCTTGAGCACAAAGAGGCTTAGGGACTGTACCCAGGCCCTGAGTTCAAGCCCCACAATTGACCCCCTCCCCCCCCAAAAAATAAAACCCAGTTCAGAAAATACTATAAATATAGCCTTTATATTTAAAACTAACTTGTTGTGAAGGTTGCTATCTTTTCCTGATAATTCAGCTTAGAGAGAATGGTGCCTAGTAAATTTACCTGAAAAAATATGTAAGTTTCTCAACATAAGTTCTGAGATCTCATGGAGGGTTTCAGAGAAACTTCTGTAAGTCATCTGAACTTCTGTTTTCTCCTTTCCTGAAGTGGTTTGTTATTGTTTAGTTGCTGGGATTGAACCAAAGGCCTGACACATGGTCATAAGCACATGGCTAACTAACATCACTGAAGCAGTTGTGTATGGTGGTTTGTCCCTAAATTCCTTGGCTTTAGCTTTACTTCTTTTTCCATGGGAGAGTCTTGTAGATCTGTTAACAATTGTTATGTTGAGCCGGCCACTAGTGGCGGGGCTCATGCTTGTAATCCCAGCTATTCAGAAGGCCGAAATCTGAGAATCACAATTTAAAGCCAGTCGGGGCAGAGAAGTCCTTAAGACTATCTCCATTGAATTAGCAAAACGGCTGGACAGAGGTGCAAACAACTGAACAGGGGTGTGACACAGGTGGGAGAGCACAAGCTGAGCTCTGAGTTGGAGCCCCATGTCACCATGCACAAACACACACACACACACACACACACACACACACACACACCTGTTATATTGGGCTTCTGGGCCTGGGATGTGTGTGTGGCTCAGGTACTAAAGCACTTACCTACCATGTGTCAAGTCCTGGATTCAATCTCTACTACTACAAACAGAAACAAAAGCTGTTGCTGTTATTATAAAATATTAACAAGTAATGAGCAGCCCTTTACAGTCGATTCCTGGGAAAGCAGTTAGAATATTCTGAAGTTTATTGAAGACCTTAGGTAAGAAGAGCTAACAAAGCATAATGTTTTAATTTTTCCTTAAATTCTTTTTGAAGTAGGATCACAGGCTATTAACATGCTGGTGTCTGTAGTTAAATGCACATATCTAGTAGATAGTTTTCTTCATTTTTTATGACTCTGGGTCTGGGTAGTTAGAATGTGCAGATGTTCAGATTTGTTTTGGTGGGTTTTTCTGTCGTTTTGCTGTAGGGGTTTTCTTGGTGTAGGACCTAGGGCTTGAACACATGGTCTAGGCTCTGTCTCTGAGCTTCTTGAGCTCAGGGCTAGTGTTCTACCACTTGAGCTACTTCAGTCTTTTTGGTAGTTTAGTTAAGAGTCTCACAGACAGTCCTGCCCAGGCTGGCTTCAAACCATGATCCTGAGACTCAGCCTCCTGAGTAGGATTACAGATGGGAGCAACCAGTGCCTGGCAGGATTTGATTTTTTTGAAGAAAAAAATCATTTCACTGCACTTTCCCTTCTCAAGAATACAACCTGAAGTTATTAAAAGTAAGCCTTGAAGTAATTGACTAGGTCGGTTTTAATTTTAGGCTGTTTCTCTAGTCAGGTTTTATTGAAATTCAGTGTTGTTGTGTTTTTTTTAATTCCCATAGATGGTCACAGTGATGACTCTGATTTTAAAAGGAACTGGAAGCCAGGTGCCAGGGCTCACCCCTACAATTATAGCTACTGAGGAGGCTGAGATCTGAGGATTTCAGTTAAAAACCAACCTGGGCAGGAAAGGCTTATCTCCAATTAGTCACATCCCCAGCCCAATAAAGCCGCAAATCAACTACAGCCCAACTGGTAAAGCCCAGCCTTGAGCACAAAAGCTCAGGGACAGCACCCAAACCTTGAGTTCAAACCCAAGGACCAGCACCCAAAAAAAAGAAGAAAAGAAAACGGGGAGTAGAGTGCAGTGCAGAAGGTTATAGCCCCACCCACTGGAGAGATTAAGGGAAAAGCGTTGGGTAGGCCCACGTGTTTGAGTCCGGCCTGGAGAGCATAACAAGAGCCTGTCTCAGTATAAAGGAGTGAGAGCATTTCCTTTTAACTGTAAAATTCACAACAGTGTATTGAAAGTGCTTGTTCTATAATTTGTATTCGATTTGGAAATAAAAGTTAAGATTTCTAATATAAGATCAAATCTGAGTTGGAAGAAAATTTACACTGTCTTGGTTATTGATGTCATACTCAACATTCATTTTAAGATACATTAAAAGATTTGAACATAGTGACAGTACTTTACTTTTGTTTTGGGGGTTAATGTACATTTGTAATATGAGAGGGTTTCGTTGTGGTATTTCTATATATGTACCTAGCGTACTTTCAAAAAATTCACCTTCTTCCATTCTCCTTGCTTTCTGTCCTCCTCGCTTTCTCGTGTTTGGCGGGTTTTATTTTGCTGTAATCATAGATGTTTATGCATGTAACATCTTTCCATCCTCTTCACTCCTTGATAAAACACTTTGTATCTGTCTTTCACATACAACCCAGAAATTTAACTGTAGCCTAACTATAAACTTGGACCACAGACCAACATGGTCCAAACATTAGGAGATGGTATTCATAGGGCATGAAGTTTTTTTAATCTGGTGGCCAGACTCCTGCAATGTATACTGTTTTGTTTTGTTTTGTAACTAAGCTTCTATTTGCTAATGTCGGGTGGAAGCGAGTCTTGCCAGGGTCTTATACAATTTTACAATGTTCTCCAAAGGATAGAAATGGCTCTGAAAGGAAGCCAATTTGTTTTTTGTTTTTGCCAGTCGTAGGGCTTGAACTCAGGGCCTGAGCACTGTCCCTGGCTTCTTTTTGCTCAAGGCTAGCACTCTGCCACTTGAGCCACAGCGCCACTTCTGCCTTATTCTATATATGTGGTGCTGGAGACTCGAACCCAGGGCTTCATGTATACAAGGCGAGCACTCTACCACTAGGCCATATTCCCAGCCCCAAGCCAATGTTTTTAATACAGTTTCTCTTAGAGAAATAAAATTCTTTGTCCTAGATCCGATGTCCAGTTTTCACAAGATGATTGCTGAGAAGGTTCTAGGCGGCATCTCTGTTAAAAAGCATTGCTTTCTGTTAATTAGAGATGTGCAAGCCAACCAGCGCTCCGTAGCCTTAGTTGCAGAAATGATCCACACTGCTAGTCTGGTTCACGACGACGTTATTGACAATGCAAGATCTCGAAGAGGAAAGCACACGGTTAATAACATCTGGGGAGAAAAGAAGGTATGGTGTTCCTGTTAGTTTTGACAAATCTTTGCCAAATCATGTGCTTTGGGGATCACAGTTACTTTTCAGACTTGTATCATTGAAAACAACATTCTTACTCAACTGTGGTCTTCTAAATTTCAGAGAAGAATTTATGTCACTTTGGTATTTAAGTATTTGATAGACAGCATGAGGTACTATAGAAATATTTACCTTTCTGATGATTCATCATTTCATAGAGAATGCCTTTTTCTTACAAGGAAAGGGATTTTAATGTGGATCCAAAAAAGTATATTTTATGAGGAATCATACATTTACTTTTGGTTCATAATTAAAATTGTATAATTATGTTATATAACTATAAGAGTATTAGACAAAATTAAAAGATAAAAAGGAAAATCTTCAAGGATTACTTGAATACTCTTCTATGAAAATGTTATCTTTAGAAGTAGAGACAATAGGAAGTAAGCATATTTCCATATTTTTAATTCGCATTCCATGAGCGTGTAAAATAGGAACTTTTTTTAAGGCTGTATAAATTGTAAATTCAGTAACAAGGTTCAGATTGAATGAATGGAAACAGGGATGTGTGTGCAGGCCTCGTGAGAGCAGGCATTGTTCCACACCGTTTGCCTCCATTGCCAGTCTTGCACAGTGGAAGACCAAGCCAAAGCTTATGCAAACATAGCTCACCTTCCCTCCTTTCACTCGGGTATTTTATCTAGCTCTTTCCCATTTGATTGTCCTTACTTTCACATGCTGGTTTTGCTTTAATAAGAAGGACTGGTGTGAATTAGAATCTTTCAACATCATGTATGTAAGCCTTTTATTTCAATTTCTAAGTTGAAAGGCTTTATGTCCTAAGGACAGAATTTTATATACATACTCTGACATGCACGCACATATATGAGTGATGGTAACAGGAGGATAGAATTTTATTTGGGAGAGGGCACAGATGACTTAATGTATGACTGTTCAGGCAGGGCCAGGAGAGTAAGACGTAGAAAATAAATTATGATCTTGTCCTTGACAGATGCCTTCTGTGTCTGCCTCTGCTGTTAGGAGCAGAGTTCTGAGTGCAGTTTTAACGGGTGCTTGCCACAGTTCCCTGGACCTTTCAGCTTGGAGAAAGATGTGCCTAGCACAAGTCCCCCTGCCAATCTCCTCCCTTTTCTGCCCCTGATGCACAACTACGATGTTACCACTCCAAATGTCCATTCGGTGCCTCCTTCACCGTGAGCGCGGCCTCCCAGCTCTTCTCCCTCCTTACCGCTTATTGCTTCAGTTCCATATGCTTAAAGTGGGTCCAGTAGAAAAGGGAGATAAAGGCTCAAAGGATGTCAGGCCCTGAGCTGCTAATGGTATAGAGAGTAGGTAGGTGGACACAAGTGTGTGAATATATGTCATAGTCTATGAAATGATTGTGTGTAGTTATAGGAGATAGTTTATATGATGTATCCATGCTAAAAAGATGATCCATTGAGACAGGAAACATCGTTGTTGTAGATGCCAGAGACAGACAATACCTAGTACAGTTATGTTGAAATTTGTGATTTAAAATAACTAAAATTCATGAGTGCTATAGGAAGTTATAACTAAAATTTAATGCACTTCTTTTCTTTTCTTTTTTTTTTTTTTTGCCAGTCCTGGGGCTTGAACTCAGGGCCTGGGCACTGTCCTTGAACTTCTTTTGCTCAAAGCTAGCACTCTACCACTTGAGCCACAGGGGGTCTAAGAATGAAAGACGGGTGTGCGATAGTGCTAAGAACATTGACCCTCTGAGTGTGTCCTCACTGGAAGGTAACAGTGTGATACCTTCCAGCCGGGACCCAGCACACGGCCTCAGGGGTCAGGGGTCAGGGGTAGTGCTTGCTCAGAAGTGAGCCATCGGATCACACTGCCAGATCAGGGAAAGCTTCTGCAATGGTCAGTGATTGTGCAAATGAGTCTACTAAGTAAAGAGGGAGAAAGACTTTATTCTTCTTGTGACCATGGTGGGATGGAATCCAGTCCAAGGACTTTTTGAGCAGAAGGAACAGTAATCGGGAGGGTACATTGAGATGGTCTAATGCAACTGGACGTGTGCGTGGGAGGGCTGAAGGTAGAGAGTAAGCTGCAGCCCTTCCACGTACATACACTGGGATACAACAAGATCCTCTCTTGTGAGTTAGCAGTCCAGGTCAAACAATGGCCCAGGTCTAGATTGTTACATAATCGGGCTGAGAAAAGGAAGGGTTGGGGATTTACCTCCAAGATGACCCTCCCATTCTGTTCTTACTCTCTGACAAGTCTGCTTCATTGTTGGCTCCATTGCTCTGGGGGTTTGTTGTTGTTTTATCTGCAAAGTTTATTCCTTCTTTTAGGCTGTTCTTGCTGGAGATTTGATTCTTTCTGCAGCATCTGTAGCTTTGGCAAGGATTGGAAACACAGCTGTGTTAAGTATTTTTACTGGAGTTATGGAAGATTTGGTCCGTGGTAGGTTAATTCTGATTTCTTTTTTAATTCAATCTTGGTATTTAAATCAGGAGTAAAGCTGTATCTCAAGTGACCCCTTTTCTTCTTTACAGGTGAATTTCTTCAGCTAGGGTCAAAAGAAAATGAGAATGAAAGATTTGCTCACTACCTTGAAAAGACCTTCAAGAAGACTGCAAGTCTAATAGCCAACAGTTGTAAAGCAGTATGTACGTTCTGTCTTTTTTCAGGTTAAAAAAAAAAAAAAGCCGGGCTGGGGATATAGCCTAGTGGCAAGAGTGCCTGCCTCGGATACACGAGGCCCTAGGTTCGATTCCCCAGCACCACATATACAGAAAAAACGGCCAGAAGCGGCGCTGTGGCTCACGTGGCAGAATGCTAGCCTTGAGCGGGAAGAAGCCAGGGACAGTGCTCAGGCCCTGAGTCCAAGGCCCAGGACTGGCCAAAAAAAAAAAAAAAAAAAAAAGCCCACAGCTCTTTCTTGGTAGCTAAGTCTCCTAGGAAATACTTCATGGGAGAACCTTAAAGTACTACTCAAAATCCAAAAAGGTTAATAAGGAAAGAATGACATTTCTCAACAACAGAGAATTGCTGAAGTTTTTACTTTTAATCTCTTTAGTATACAAACACTAGCTTTTCTTTCATCTTTTCTCACAAGAATTCAATCAAAATGAGTTTTATAATGTATTCCATAGCTGAATTTCCGAACTATAACATTCTGAACAACAGATAGCATTTTATTGCAATTGTTTTTAACACTTGCTACTCCTGCCATTTCACCTTGTAAAAAGTTATGGAGTGCTGTGTTCCCAAATATTTACCCTAGGGCTGGGAATGTGGCCTAGTGGCAAGAGTGCTTGCCTGATATACATGAAGCCCTGCGTTCGATTCCCCAGCACCACGTATACAGTAAATGGCCAGAAGTGGTGCTGTGTCTCAAGTGGCAGAGTGCTAGCCTAGAGCAGGAAAAAAGAAAAAAAAAAAAAAGGCAAATATTTACCCTAGAGAAAAATGTCTTAAATTATACACACTTTTTCATAAACAATAGATCTTACTAATATTATTACATAACCTATACAGAAGCCATAATTCTTTAGGATATAAACTGAATATGAACCATAAATATTTTTCCTCATTTACCCTGGCCTTTTCTCTGTTCATATTCATTCATTCCTTCTCTCACATGTGTATGTGTATACATATTTAAATCAAAATTTTTTACCTGTAGACTAAAACGAGTAGAGTTCATTGAATATGAAACAGTCCACCCATAGAATTGTTCATCTGAGCATCTTTCAGCCTAATATATTCAGAGAAGAAACTTGGGAGAGTACTAGTTCTATGTTATTGAAACAATAAGGAGGGGCTGGGAATGTGGTTTAGTGGTAGAGTGCTTGCCTAGCATGCTCTACGCCCTGGGTTCGATTCCTCAGCACCACATAAACTTGGTGCTGTGGCTCAAGTGGTAGAGTGCTAGCCTTGAGCAAAAAGAAGCCGTGAGTCCAAGCCCCAGGACTGGCAAAAAATAAAATAAAATAATAATAATAATAATAAGGAAAGAAGACCTCTAAGGGTCAAATGAAAGAGAGCTTTTAGTCTTTTGCTGATACTATCTCTGTTTTGACAAGTGACAAGAAATATATATAATTGCAAGACAAAAGGAATAAGGACACTTTGTGAAATGATCTAATTGGAACCTAAGGGGATATGAGTTATATAAAACATGCTGGTGACAATGTCAACCATTTTTATCTTTTTACTGAAAGGAATATTACGTTTTACTGGCAAAAAAGTACAAATGTCTGGGCGCTGTCCTTGAGCTTTTTTGTTCAAGGCTAACGCTCTACCACTTGAGCCACAGCTCCACTTCCAGCTTTTTGGTGGCTTCCTCCCTGAACTGACTTCGAAATGCAATCTTCAGAACTTAGCCTCCTGAGTAGCTAGGGTTCCAAACATGAATTGTACAAAGGGATTTCAGTCCCAGAAGCCAGGTTATGAGTACAATGCTTCCTGAGCAATATCACCCCCTTTCCTTCTTCTCTCCTATTTGTCCCCTAAGGTATTACTGTTTTTTAGTGACATAAAAATATGATAGATGTTAAATGCTAAATAAAAGAATGGTCTATTTATGATAGGTACCTTTAAAACTGTTACATTCATTGTTAATATTATTATTATACCTGTGTTGGTCAAAATCTCCTATATAATACATCCTCATTAAGACGCACTAGTGTGTTAATTGAAATTTCCTAAGCCCGAAGCTGCAGTTTGTAAGTGCTGGCAAGTGGTGGGGCTGTTGGAGTGTGAAACGCAAAGTGGACATCCTCTACCCAGAAACACCACTGCTTGAGGCATGAACAGCTAACCATTCTTCTAGCAATGGCATCCCACTAAGGGTCCAAGGAGATGTCATTGAGAAGAGGCTCAATTTGGGTCAGTACCCTCTGCTTAAGCAGCTTGAGGGGGCTGGGGATATGGCCTAGTGATAGAGTGCTTGCCTCGTATACATGAAGCCCTGGGTTTGATTCCCCAGCACCACATATATAGAAAAAGCCAGAAGTGGTGCTTTGGCTCAAGTGACAGAGTGCTAGCCTTGAGCAAAAAGAAGCCAGGGACAGTGCTCAGACCCTGAGTCCAAGCCCCAGGAAGAGGAAGAAGAAGAAGCTTGAGATCTCATATGTATTTTTTAAAAATAAAGCACAAGATAGGCAATTAAACAGTGAATGTATGCTTACGTGAATCAACCCTTACTAAAAATGAAGTGTAAGCTAGGGGCTAATGGCTCACGTCCACAATCCTAACTTACTCAGGAGGCTGAAACCTGAGGTTCGCTGTTTGAAGCCAGCCCAGACAGGAAAGTCCATGAGATTCTTACCTCCAGTGAACCACCAGGAAACCAGAAGTGTCGCTGTGGCTCACTTAGGCCCCGAGTTCAAGCCCTATGACGACCAAAACAAAAAAAGTATTAGGAAGGCTGGAGATGTAGCACAGTGGAGTCTTGGGTTCAGTCTCACAGAGGGGCTAAAAGAGAGTGAGAAAGGAAAGGAGGGAGAAAGAAAGAAAAAGACAAGTACTTTCACTGCTGTCCATTGGTGTGTGCATTGGCACGTCCCAGACCACCAGCTTTTCATGTGATTTATTCCTAACCCCTAGAGCAGACCCCAGTGTGAGTTCTCTGCATCCGAGTTTCTAGATTTAAGTGCCCATGGGAGGAAATATTCCAGAAGTGTCACGTATTCAGAATTGCCATGTTTATTTACCCTTAGTATTTAAAGTTCAAAAACGGAGCTCCAAAGGAATGCAAAACAAATTAGACATGCCAGAAAGTAGAGATAAGTGTAAAGTCAGAATTATCACAGGAATATTAATGGGATTCCAAAGTGTTTTGAGGGGCTGTGGATATGGCCTAGTGGCAAGAGTGCCTGCCTCATATACACGAGGCCCTGGGTTCGATTCCCCGGCACCACATATACAGAAAATGGCCAGAAGTGGCGCTGTGGCTCAAGTGGCAGAGTGCTAGCCTTGAGCAAGAAGAAGCCAGGGACAGTGCTCAGGCCCTGAGTCCAAGCCCCAGGACTGGCAAAAAAAAAAAAAGTGTTTTGAGAATTTGAAGGAATAGTACTAGATTGTACTTGATTCTACTAGGATTTTTTTTAGAAGAAATAATATTAACATCTTAGCGATGGCTGTCCATAGAAGGGTTCTTTGGTGACTGATAAGGAAATAGAATTAAACTGACTTGCCTGAGGCGGCGGCTATGTGCATTGTATGGGCTGTTCCGCAGAACACCTGAGGGAAGTGAGACTTGTAAGGTCTGACGGCCTGCCGGATTTTCTTTAGGCCACGGCTAACCTGGAAGCTGAGGCCGGAACTGGGAAAGGAGCCCCTTTCTCTCTTGCTCGCTTCTCCCTCTCCCGCTCTCCCTTCTTTCTCTTTCTGATCAGCAGCGTAAGAAGTTACTGAGGCTGTCCTAAACTCACGATCCGGAATCTCACTAGGGCATTTTGTAATCCTATGAGCAGAATACTGTGTTGTGGTGGTGTTCTTCTCTATTGATCGAGGTGAGTTTATCTTTCTCAAGATTAGATTCAGATTACGAGTTTGGCGCAGGAATCTAAGACAAGTGCTGCACACCAGGAGCTGCAGCTTCTGAGGGGGCTCTTTCCCCATGGCCTCCCCAACCGAAAATCCCTTTCACTTTTTAAGTTTGCTAATCAAATTTATGAGGTAGCATGTCACAGTGATGCTTCAGTTTTCATCTCGTTTATCAATGAAGTGCAACATTTTATGTGGTTAAGGATTATTTTTATTTGTCGGTTTTTGTCTGTATGTCTTTTGGCCATTTTTCTAGGGTGAATTTGGCCTCAGTTCTCAGTTCTTGAGCACGTGTTTGTTTTGTTTTTTCCTGCACGGGGGATTGAGCCCAGAGCCTTGTCCAGTGTGCTAGGCAAGCGCTCTGTCACCTGACTTGTCCCTGCAGCCGTTTGGTTAGTCACTGAGGCATGTTTGGTAGTCTGTGGTGGCATGTGTGCAGGTAGATGTCACAGCTTTGTGCTGACTTGGACACCTTTCTTGACCTTTTTGAGTTTTCACTCTGGTGTCCATTACAAGAAGAGTACAAGTGATTAAGAGAACAGTGTCTAGAAACAGCCATTTGGAGTCCGATGGACTCTGGCTCCTCTTAGCCATGTAATACCTGGGACCCTCAGCTCCTCTAACCTCGTGACTCACTTCAAAAACCTAAGTGCCAGGTACATGGTGAGCCACATAGTAAATATTTATGTGCTATTGGGAGATTTCTGTAAAATAATGCAAAGTGTTCATTGAATGTGTGTCATGAGTGTCAATTTTAGGATGCTGCTTCGTTATCAGTTATTACAGTCTGGGAAAGGTCAGAGGGACCATCCTATTCTGAGCTTAGTGTATCCCCGGCTGCCAAACCTTGCCTGGCTCATATTCTCTGAACTAACTTGATGGGTGTCTTGGCTTCCTTCAGTTTGTACATGGTCTCTCTGTGCTCTCTGTGTAGCCCACAGGTTCGGTCATTGTCATTGAAAGCAGTTGTAAGTTGATTTTTTTATTCACCCGATGGCTGCTTGACTCTGTGTATATGCTATTTTACTAAGCACTTATAAGCATTATAGCGAGACCCTAGTCCACAAAAATCATTCTCAAGGGAGCTGGCTTAGTGGTAGAGTGCTCACCTCGTAGACATGAAGCCCTGGGTTCGATTCCTCCACGCCACATATATAGAAAAAGCCGGAAGTGGCACTGGGACTCAAGTGGCAGAGTGACAGAGGTGCCTGGACCCTGAGGAGACCTTTTTTCTGTAGTAGATTGTTTTACAGCAGGGCCTCATTATGTTGCCCAGGCTGGTCCTGGACTCAAGGTCCACCGAAGTGCCTGGAAGATCCAGCCTCCAGGTGTTGGAAGTTCTGCTTTGTGCCACCATGCCTGAGCTTGATGGGATTTTTTTTTCCCCTGGTACCAGGATTTGAACTGAGGGCCTGGCACTTGTTTGACTAGCTTGGCTGGCAGACTATCATCTGCACCATGCTTCCAGCCTGGCATTGTTTTCTGGTTATTTTGGACAGGGAATCTTGCTTTTGCTAGTTTTTGAATCTCAGTCTTCCAGATCTCAACCTCCTGCGTAGCTAGAATTACAGGTGCCGGTGGCTCACGCCTGTAATCCTAGCCACCAGTAACTGTTAGTTTTCAACTATGTCTAATTTTGGTTTGGTTAAGTTTTCTCAGTACCAGAGTTTAAACACAGGGCCCCAAGCTTGCTTCCCAGCCCAGCTTATTGCTAGTTAATTTGGAGATAGACTCTCATGATCTTTACTGCTCGGACTGGCCTCAAACTCCCGGCCTCCAGATCTCAGCCTCCCAGTGTTGGGATTCAGGGCTGCACCACCAGTGACCATTCTCCGTCCTAGCCAGATACCATGCAAAACTAGTGATAGTTCAAGGACAGCCTGACATTCATCTTCCCACCCCCTGTGGGGTGAGTGCTTTTAATCCTACATTCTATACCTGAGGAGACCAACAGAAAGCTTGACATGCCAAAGCCATCGGCAGCCGTAAGGGACATAACCCTTACCCTAGCAGGCCGAAGGAAGGGCCTGCCCCACCGTACTGTGCTGATGCCGGAGCAAAATACGGCCCCCAAATGCGCGCCACAGAGATAGGGGTTCAAGGTCAGCAATCGAGTTATTTATCATCAGCGACCAGCACAGACGCAGACTGAGCAGGCCGGGTAGCTTTGTGGTGGAGTCCATACCGCCGTTGGTGTCCGCTGGAGCGGAACGCTCTCCCGGCCCGCTTTTGTTCCTGTCGGGTCTGGTATTCTGGAAGCGTGTCTGCACTGCTTAGCAGAGCGGTGGGAAATCGCCTCAAGGGGCGGAGGCCAGCTAGTTTTTTTGGAATTTAAAGAAAAGAAAAGATTTTTGAAGGCCTATTTCTTCACCCACTGAAGAAGGGGGCAAAAGATGGTTTGCATACGGTTCAGTTACTTGTGAGAGCAAAACGGAAGCAGGAGCAGGAAGACTCTTGTCATGAAAGCGCATTTACCCAAAGCCTGAGGCTTGCGGCTGGGGTGGACATAGCAAGAAACAGCCGCATTCAGCAGTGAGCCAACTCACTGATCCTCAGCGGCTGCTGAGCGGTGCGGCCGTTCGTGGCGGCATGCGGATGTGATTAGGAATCTGTCTCCCACCGGAGGGACAGTGGGAGCGTGGTATTAAAGCCGCAGGGGAGCGCACTGCAAGGCAGCACTGGGGCGAGGGTCTGCGTGCCGGAGCGCACTGCAAGGCAGCACTGGGGCGAGGGTCTGCGTGCCGGAGCGCACTGCAAGGCAGCACTGGGGCGAGGGTCTGCCTGCCAGAAGATCTGCTCAGCGTCTTTCCCGCTGTCCCGTCTCCCATGGCTCCATTTTGCCTAAGACTGCTTATCCAGCTTGAAAGAGGGGGGCCAGAGGGCTTGGAACTGAAGAGAAGGGGGGAGGTGGAAGTGGTGATCACTAGTAGAAGTGCTTCCCTAGCACGTGCAAGACCCTACATTCACTTCCCAGGACAGCAAGGAAGAAGCGTGTCTGCGTCTGTGTGGTCTGGTTCCTATTGGTGTCTACTGGTTGTCCTTGCTCAAGGTTTACTCCTCTTATGGAAATGTGTCCGGGCATGGCTGCCTTCATTCTGGCCACCAGAGCCTTAGCTCTGAATCCTGCGTGTTTGTTTCAGGTTTCTATCCTAAGTTGCCCTGACCCAGTGGTGCATGAGATCGCCTATCAATACGGAAAGAACGTGGGGATCGCTTTTCAGGTTGGTATGCTTCCGGTTCAGAAGGGCCGTCGTGGTGTAGCCCTGGTGGTGTTCTTACCGCCCTGTCTCCCTTTGCTAGCTCATAGACGATGTGCTGGACTTTACCGCCTGTGCTGACCAGATGGGCAAACCAACTGCTGCTGATCTGAAGCTCGGCTTAGCCACCGGCCCGGTGCTGTTTGCCTGTCAGCAGGTAGGACCCGCACTCTCCATTGGTGGCAGAAAGCTGGGGGCCCTGCGCAGCCGGTAGGAAGGCTGGCCTAGGGAACAGCGGGGGGCCCTTTCGGTAAGGGGTTGCACATCCAGATTTGAGATCTTGAGGCTTCTCATTTCACCTTTTTAAGGCTAAATGTGTAAAACAGAAATTACAGTTTTCTTCCCAGGGTTCTTTTGTTTCTTCTTTTTCCTTTTGGTGCTGGGACTGGCCTGGCTGGTTTGCTTGTTCGCAGCTGCTGTCCTCCTCAAGCCGGGCCTCCGCTGGCCCCAGCGTGGTGTGGAATAACTCCTTGTAAGCGCTGACGCGCCCTGCGCGGTGAACGTAGCACTGGTATCGCGGCGTACTGTAGCATTAGCGAGGCCACCAGTCTCTACAGCTTGGTTTTTAGGGCTGCTTTCCTCTTAAAAGGCACAGGAAGCATCAAGATCCTCTAGGCCTAAGCAATTAGGAGAAGTTCCGAAGTTCTGCAAATTTACGGGGACAGCTGGCTCCCCTGGAAGGCCTTCGAGCTTCAGCCATTCGCTCGAGAGGGCCAGGGTGTCAGTGGAATACTCCAGACGAGAGGCATGCCCTCATGCTCTCCTCGGTTTCCACCGGGAGCTTAGGGAGCCTTAGGAGACGGGGCAGCAAGGGACCGCACACCTCGCACGCCTGCTGCGCACACCTCGCCCTCGGCTGTGCCAGATGGCACTTGAAATAAGTGGGGCACTCGTTGATGCCTGGATATACTAAGAAAGATTTTCCTCTCAGTTGCATTTCATTGTTTGTTAATGTAGGGAGATCGTTTGCCTCAAATTTTTTTTTTTTTTGGCCAGTCCTGGGCCTTGGACTCAGGGCCTGAGCACTGTCCCTGGCTTCTTCCCGCTCAAGGCTAGCACTCTGCCACTTGAGCCACAGCGCCGCTTCTGGCCGTTTTCTGTATATGTGGTGCTGGGGAATCGAACCTAGGGCCTCGTGTATCCGAGGCAGGCACTCTTGCCACTAGGCCATATCCCCAACCCCGTGCCTCAAATTTTTAAACTAGCTTTTTAATCTAAAAATTTTAGCAAGTTTTAGTAGCCTTTTAGAGATTTTTTTTGCCTGTTCTTTCTTAAAATTTACCAAGGTAAGCCATGTCTTAGGGAACGCGGTGGTCCCTTGTGGTTTACAAAGCAACGGCCTCGCGTCCAGTTCGTTTCTGATTGAAAACAGTGGAGCTCATCCCGCGCGTTGTTTAGCTGAGCCGCTGCTGGGCGCGGTCCTCGAGGGAGAGCTGCTTGGGGGGTCGGGAATCGGGGGGGGGGGGGGCGGGAATGAGGCTGGAGGGCCGCTGAGCACTTGTCCTCAGCACGGCCATGCTCGGGCCTCGAAAATGAGAAGAGGTGCCCGCCTGGTACCCCAGCTCCGCGCCTCTGCTCCTAGCTGCTCGGGAGGCCGAGAGCGGAGGATCCGCTCAAAGCCATCCTGGGCTGATAAACCCAGACAGTTTATTTCCAGTAAACAGCAAAAAAGAGCTGGGGGAGCAACTCAATTGGTAGAGCACCAGTTGTGAGCAAAAGGCTCTGAATCTAAGCCCCATCCATGGTTGGCCCAGACACAAATCGCTAACTATATAAATAATTTTAAAACTACTACAAGTAGCTACTTCTTTGTAGTAGTTATTACAGTCTGTGGACTGCAAACAAAATAGTATACTATGAAAGGGTCCTTTTTCCCAGAGACAGAAATCACCAGTCTAAAACTCAGGCAGACTATTCATATGTGTGCCAAGTTCAGACAACATTTATAAAACCCTCTTTCATACATTAAGGCACGAGTGAGGAATATTTTCTGTTGTACCGGGAACCCATACACACACACACACACACACACACACACACACACACACACAGAGACAAAGTACTCATGAGCCACGTAAATATAAAGGTATGCTGAGGCTAGAAAAAGTTAACACTGGCTACCATTTGTGGTACAGTTACAAACCATAATCTCAGATGTAGGTTAGTAACAGGAGTGAGGAACAGTGCTATGGAAGACTTAGAATGCTGAAATCCAGCTAGCTCAATAAGGATTTATTTAGCTAGGCCCCGACATTACCAAGGCTACTAAAGAACAAAGCTTCCCTGCAAAAGTTTACAGTCTAATCAGTTTTATTGGTACAGCTTTAAAAATTATAAATACTTGTTGTGAACTCCATGAATAGTAATAGCCAAATCCTACTTTAGGCTGGCCTCTTCTGATTGCTTTCTGTAAACATATCTCAAAAGAAATGAATGTACCATCCTCTATCCAAACCAGTGAACATTGATTGTAATGGGACAGAGCGAGTGGGTGCTTGGAACGGGCCCCCTTAAACAGATGTAGCTTATACATCGGTTAGTAACCTATAATAGATGGGAAAGTGCTAGTTTGCTTCTTTGTTTAAGATGGAGCGGGGGAAAAGGAGCGAATGAAGGGTTACATGGCCCCTAAGCATGGTTTTTTGTGTGCCTGGCTGGGAAATCCCAGTCTCGCTCTCCTCTCACCAGACAGTGCTGTCTCCCGCGCCCGAGGCACGTGGGAGGAGCGGGGATTACAGGGAACCCTTGCTGAGCGCTGGCGGCTCACGCCAATCTGCAGCCAGCACTCAGGAGGCTGAGATCCGACAATCATGGTTCCAAGTCGGTCCAGCCAGGAAAGTCCATGAGAGAGAGACTCTTACCTCCACTAAACTACGCAGAAAAGGCCCAAAGTGGTGCTGCGGTTCAAGTGGCAGAGTGCTAGCTTTGAGCATAAAGCAGCTCAGAGACAGGCCCTGAGTTCAAGCCCCGTGACTCACTCGCACATGCTTGCACACACACACACACACACACACACACGCAGCCTCAGAAAAGAGAACACATGATGAAGAGGAAGTGACTCTGGCTAGGACTCGTTTCATAGACAGGCTGGGTTTTCTGTCTTGTGTGGCACAGGGAGGATCATCAAATATGTATAAATTACTTCCAATAACACAAGTTGAGACTTCACTGTGGATGATCCTCTCAAAGTGATTCTTTAGCAAGCGGTCATCAAAAGACTTATAAGGCTTAATACTAACTTTGTAGCTAGGTGCTAGTGTCTCACACTCTTAATCCTAGCAACTCGGAAGACTAAGATTTGAGGATCAAGATTTGAAGCCAGCACAGGCAGACAAAGTTATGAGATTGTCATCTCCAGCTAACCAGCAAAAAGCCAGAAGTGGAGGTGTGGCTCAAGTGACAGAATGCTACCCTTGAGCCAAAAGCTAAAGTAAGATTATGAGGCCCTGAGTTCAAGGCTCAGTACTGGCATCAAAAAACAATAATTATGGGTAAAAGTAACCTGAGTATTCAGTATCTTCATTGAATAAAAATGCATGTGTCACTTGTAAAGGAATGTTTCTTACATCACTTCTAGCCTCATAACTCTTCTATGTAGTAGTTATTACAATCTCTATTCTACAAATAAGAAACAGCTTCAAAGCTGGCCAAAACGAAGCATCCAGTAAATGGCCCAGAAGGCAGCTGGCCACCGTCCGCGCGTCCTCTGAGCGCGCGCTGGCAGGTCTGCGTCCTCCGCTTTGCGCTGCAAGGGCTGTGTGGGAAGGGAGCTCCCGGGTGTCTGCAACCCTTTCCAAAATGGTGGATTGTCATCGTAGGTTAGCCTTGGAACATAACTACTTGAGAACAATCTGACTAGACTAGGACACCCATCTTGGAATTGTCCTTTTCTTGTTCACTTGGCACGTTGGTTATCTTGGAACTCTCTGGTCAGCGTGTGACAAGGGGACATGGCAGAAACTCCCTCTCCTTGCAACTCCGTTTTTTGTGTGCTGGGGTTTGAACTCAAGGCCTTGGGCTACCACTTGAGCTAACCTCCAAATCAAGGAGTTTCTTGAAAACTGTGGGTAAGGGGGACTTACGGAGTTTCAGGAGACCGCAGCGCAGTGGCACAGCGCTGGCTTGTATGGAACTGTGATCCACAGCACTGGTTGGTGGCTCTGACTGTCTCTAAACAGCTACCCAAGAGTCTGAGATGTGAGGACCAGGGTTAGAAACCAGCCCAGGCAGACAAACCCCAGTCTACTAGCTCCAATTCACCAGCAAAAGGCCAGGAATGGAGGCGTGGCTCGGGTACACAACCAGCCTTGCGTGAAAAATCTAAGCAATAGCATGAATGTGAGTCCTTGAACTCAAGCCCAGTACCAGCACCAAAATAAAGGCACAGTAGAATGAATTAACAGTTTCAAGATTTGTGGGGAGAAGCAGCAATAAGAATATCATGTGTATTTGTGTGTACACATTTTCTTTAAGAACAAAACCCTCATCTTAAATCTTTCACAACTCAATTGACTGAATTGCTATGGAGGTTCCAGCTTGAGGCCAATTGAGGCAGAAACGTTTGGTAGACTCCATCTTCAAAATGGAGGGGAGGGAGGGAATTTATTGACTGAAATCTTCAAAAAGATCTTCAAAGATAAAATGGAAATATTTCATTCCTCAAGATCCTTAACTTCCCGTCCTTCTGCTTCTCCAATCCATTAAGTCACTAGAGCTAAATGTCAGGATGTAGCCATATTTCCAGATCCCATCACCAGCCCTGCACCAGCTGCCCGGGCTTCTGTCACTGTGGTGACTCGTTGGTGCCTCGGTTGGCGAGGTTTATGTGAATCAATGCTCGCATGTGCTCATCACCTCTGGAGTTCTGTACACGAGTGGATCTCACAGAGAACCGGATTCCTTCACAAGCTCTTCCCCGCGCAGCAGAGCCGAGGGAAACGAGACGCTTGCTTCTCACTAAACCCACGGCGGACACGCATTCCTCCACGTGTGGCAACAATGTGATATTTGCACATTAAGACTAAACTTTTCTCAAAAAGATTCCATCACCACCAATGCCATTCTTTTTATTTCTCCATGCTTTTTACAATTAAAAAAAATCTGAAAAGCCGCCCAATAGCACGTTACGATACTTGGTATTAGAGAAAAAGCATACACACTAATAAGGTAATTTTACTAATGGTGCAAGACAGGGTCACATCAGTTTCAGGGAATGATAGTCTGTTTTTTTTACCCCAGTTGTGGGGCTTGAACCCGGGCCTGGGCGCTGCTCCTGAGTCTCTTTGTGCTCAAGGCTAGCGCTCTACCACTTGAGCCACAGCGCCACTTCTGGTTTTTGAACGGATTGGAGATGAGAGTCTCACGGACTTTCCTGCCTGGGCTGGGTTTGAACTAAGATCCTCAGATCTCAGCCTCCTGAGTAGCTAGGATTACAGGTATAAGCCACCGCCCCCAGCTGTAATACAATCTTATAGCCAATTGCAGAATTTTGTATTTAAAAGCTAAAAGAAATGCCTACCTTTGGCTTTTTAGCACCAAAAGTTAATTGAAACTTTCTTAGCTTGCTTAGGCTTATTTTTCTAATTAATATATTATCAAAGTCTTGTAGGGAGGGCTTACAGTTTCATAGGTAAAGCAATGAGTACATTTCTTATCAAACTCCTCCATTTTTCTCTCACCTCCCTCCCACTCCCTCCCCCCCAAGCTTACTAACAGCACTTCAAACAACCTGCTGGTTTTCACTTCCTGTTCAGCTGTTTACTGGCTCTTTAAATTCTCTAAGCACGCTGCTCAGAGAACCTGGATCTAACGCCTAGCATTGCTCAGAAAAGAACGTTCTTCCCCATGCACCATCGTTTGATGGAGGCTTCTCTGTGTGTCCTGTTCTTCCACTGATACCATGGTGACGTTTACAGGACAACTGGTTCACCCTTCAGGCTCACTGCCAGAGGAGAGCTGCCACCTGCCAGGAGCACTGGCGAGCTCAAGCCAAGCACGGCTTAACCTTCTGCAGTGAGGCTTCACACCATGGGACCGACAAGGCCAAGACTCCCGGGACGAGGACAGGACCTCCCCCTTCCCCGCCGGAGCACCGCGGCCATACCGAGACTAGGGCTAAGCTCTAGGAAATCATTTATTGTCCCGACTGCCTGATTTTGCTAATGGAATGGGGTCCGTTCTATGTAGCTGCTGAGAAATGAATACAGATTTTCTATCTTTATTGCCTTTTGCACAGTTTTTTAAATTTCTTGTTGCTGTCAGCTTAATTCTAGTTTCCTAACTTATTACAATACAACTCCACCTCTTTTAACTCCTCTAATTCAGTGGTTCTCAACTTTGACTGCACAGTAACGCCATGGGGAGTTGGGTGCAGTGGTTCATTCCTGTAATCCAAGCTGCTACTTGGGTCAGTGGAGGTTGGGTCAGAAAGATCTCAGTCTGAGGCAAAAAGGTAGTGAGGACCCCATTTTAATCCATAAACGGAGGGCGGCGGCCCACGCCACGGTCCCAACAGCACGGGAGGCTGGAGGTGGAAGCGAACTGAGGCCAACCTGGACAAAAGTGAGCCTTGAGAGACCAAACTGGACTCACGGTGTGTGGCTCGGGTGGTGCAGTACTTAGCTAGTGAGCACCAGGCCCTGAGTTCAAATCCTAGTACCCCCCCCCCCCCAATAAAAAAGCCAAATACAAACAGTAAGAAAAACTACCTGGGAGCTTTGGGAAAGAAGCCCACGCTAAGTCCTGGGGCAGTGAGGAGAAAATCTTTGGGCGCAGGATCTGGGCAACTGTACTTGAACCTCCGCGGACCCCAGATGCAGCCACCACGAAGCTTGAGTTAGCAATGCTCTGCACATAATGCTCTGCCTGACCAAATGTCAGTAGCTTTCAGGGCTAGGATTTGAAGGAGTGCACCGAATTCCGATCCTTATCCAGCAGCCGTGGTCCTCAGAATGTTAGCGTGGGCCAGCGGTGTCCGCGCCATCTTAGAAATACTTGCACAGGCCCAGTGATCCTCAGCACGGGAAGCTTCCCAACCGGCAGTGAAATCGGCGAGATGTGACAGGTGTGCTGTTCTTCACTCAGGGCTGGACTAAAGGCAGATCATATGAGCAAGGACCGCCACAACCCCCAGACAGACGAGGGAGGCCTTCTAGCTCGGCTTAATAGTTGAGGAACTTGGAAGAAATTACTATTTAAAAGAATGCTATGGTTTAGTGCTCCCTGTACCACCCAGACATTTAACTGTGTTTATTTCCTATAATCTCCTAACATTGGGACACTTGATTTCTCCAAGAGCACTAAGTCCTTTCTTTATATTTAGTTCCCAGAAATGAACGCAATGATAATGAGACGGTTCAGTTTGCCAGGAGATGTGGACAGAGCTCGGCAATACGTCTTACAGGTAAGATTATTTGTAAAAGAGGCAGCAGTGGGTACAACGTGGTATAGTTCTCTAAGCTAACAAATACATTAACCAAGAATTGAGTTTTAGATACAATGCTGTTTTCTCAATTATTTGGCAGACACTGCAAGTGTGAGTAGTGGCACACTCCTGGCGTGTCACCTGTGCAGGAAGCACGAGTGATCGGCACAGTTGATGGCTTGTCTCAGGCAAAACTGCCAGACCCTACCTGAAAAAGAACCAAAAAGGCTGGGAGTGTGGCTGAGTGGTAGATCACCCGCCTAGCAAGCAGTAGAATACCAGAAGAAATCAAACTAAGAAAGCTCCTTTTTCTTTTTGAATTTCGTGTTTTCATTTCCATTTCTTTGTATAATACTTTGGAGATGTTCACTTAATCCTCATAGTTGAGACCTTGTTTGCTAAGGACCAAAGCTATGGTCTCCACTCACCCAGGCGGGCCTCCAACCTAGTCCAAGCTCTCATCCTTGAGGCATATACATATATAGTCTACTCACAAGTGCTCATTCCTCATTTGCCATACATAACTGCTGTTAAAGAACTCTAGCATTAAAAACTTGAAACCAAGCTTGGTGCCAGTGGCTCGCACCTGTAATCCTAACTAGCCAAGAAGCTGGGCTCTGGTGATCATGTTTAGAAGCCAACCCAGCAGGAAAGCCCACGAGACTCTTATCTCCTGCTAACCGCAAAAAAGCCATAAATGGAGCTGTGGTTCAACTGGTAGAATGCCAGTGTTGAGCGAAAAAGCTCAAGGCCAGCCAGCCCTGCATTCAAGCCCTAGATCTGGCACCAAGAGATGGATGGATGGACAGATGTAGGTAGATGGGATTTGAAGCAAATAATTTTTCTATCCAAGGAAGTTCCACGGAACCCTGTTCAGGGGCTAGAAGCTTGTGTCTGATGTGCTTCTGTATATCTTAACCACTCTATGGAAGCTAAATCTTTTGCATGTTTTCAGCATCGGTGACTTTCCAAATTCATTCATCTTAAGGCCACAGAGTCAGCATTCCTGAGGTTCTGGGTGTAGAAATAATAGTATAATTATCCCTCACTGTCCTTTGAGGGGTTGATTCCTGGGGCCCCATCTTGGATACCCAAATCCTTAAGTATTCAAAACTCTATATAAGCTAGGTATGATGTCTCTTGCCAGTAAGCCTAACAATACTTGGGAGGCTGAGATTAGGAGGACTGAAGTTCAAGACCAGTCTGGGCAAAAAGTCCTCAGAATCCACCTCAGCCAATAAAATGATAGGTGTGGTAGCTCATGCTTATCCCAGCTACCTGGGAAGCAGCAACAGGACCGAAGACCCGGGCAGCCTGCGTAAGAAGCAAGACATTCTTGGGCATCTGTGACTCACACCTGTAATCTCAGCCAGAGGGTCAGTGTTTGAAGCCAGACTGGTTAGACAAATCCTACACTCTTATCTCCAGTTAACTGGCAAAAGCTAGAAGTAGAGGCATGGTGTTGGCAAAATGCCAGCCCTGAGTGAAAAAAGCTAAGCAAGAGCACAGGAGTTTGAGCCCCCAGTACTGGCACAGGCGCACGTGCGCGCACACAGCAAAACACAATCTGACCTGCGGCTCAGTTGGTAGACAGCCCGCCTAGCAAGGCTGAGGCATTGATTTCAAACCCTAGTACCATCAAAAACAAAGCCTCCTTGAATAAAATGGCTTGAGATATTGCATATAGCATGTGTATATCCTCTATCCTTAATCACCCCTAGATTATTACACCTAATAAAACATAAACGTTACGCTGAAAACTAGTGACTCATGCCTGCAATCCTGGCTACTAAGGAGGCTGAGATAGGAGGATCACAGTTCAAAGCCAGGCCAGGAAGGTTTGTGCGACTCTCATCTCCAATAAACTACTCAGAAGGGCTGGAACTTGAACTTGTGACTCGAGTGGTAGAGCACTAGCCTTGAGCAGAAGAAGTTCAGGGACAGTGCCCAAGCCCCAGAACTAGGGGGGGGGGGGGGTCCCCCTACATAGTCGATAGTATATAGCATGAAAGAATCAAGAACATTGTTTGGCTCATCTGATCTCAAAAGTGTATTTTAATTTGTATAGCAGATTTCTAAGATGGT
Organism: Perognathus longimembris pacificus; assembly: GCF_023159225.1. Taxonomy (NCBI): domain Eukaryota; kingdom Metazoa; phylum Chordata; class Mammalia; order Rodentia; family Heteromyidae; genus Perognathus; species Perognathus longimembris. Next base: position 23,315,013 of record NC_063178.1, on the reverse strand, counting down.
TGCTTCTGTTTTTTATTGTGTCCCATAGAGTGATGGTGTGCAACAAACAACCTACCTCGCGCAGCAGTACTGCCATGAAGCAGTAAGCGAGATCAGTAAGCTCCGAGCGTCCCCGGAAAGAGACGCCCTCATTCAGCTCTCAGAAATTGTGCTCACAAGAGATAAGTGACAATTATTTCTCTTCTTTCTGGCAGCTATTTTACCAGACTGTGCCTAAAGAATTTTGTGGAATACACTGCTTCACGTGCACATAACCAAAAATCATTTCCAAAAATAATACATTGGTGGGCAATTTTTTTTATTGGCAGTTTTTCAGAAAACTTTGTAAATGTAATTAAATCACCTGAATCTGTCATTGTAGTTCTACAAATTCTAATCGAGGTATCTTGATGGTTATATGTGGTATTGTTTACACTGTTAATATCCACATGTAAAGCCATTACACAAATAAATAATGTTAAAATTCAAATGGTGTCTTATTTTACCACAGGAGGTGAAGGAAAAAAAAAACTGAAGTCTGCACTTAAGTCCTCATTAGTTATATTTTAACAGTATCCAAAATTTCATATAGGAGAATGGTTTATTATAAAAATCTGTACATAAGATTTAGACAACAGGTTATATACAAATTAAAAGAACATTCCACTTGAAAAAGGCAAAGTAAAAGGTAGCTAGCTGATCACTATGATACTTTAAAATTAACAAAGGAAAAATTCATATGAAAGTCACATTGATTTGGTAGCAATAAAGGTCTTTAATTTTCAGAAGTAAATGTTTTGCACTAGTCTCACCATTCACTATGCTGATATAAGTCTGTAACATCAGTACATAACTGTAATTTGAAATCCAAATGAATCCTCAATACACAGAAACCCACACTTGAGTGCTCTATTTTAATATCCTAAGCAATACAGAATTATACACAGAAGAAAAAACATCCCTCTAATCCTCCGTTAAATTAAGAGGAGACACACAAAGTGCATGTGTTGCATTTCAGTTATGTCAAAAGATAATACAAATCTGTTGGTTAATTATATCTCTGTTCACTGATTAATACCTACCTTTCCCAATTATTTTACTCAAAATCTCATTGTTGCTAGTGCCAATAGGTTACATAGTGCCTATTCACAAATTGCATCCCACTTTTACAACATGTAAAAAGATAATTTTCTCTCATTGAACCAGTGTACAATAGTCCACTGTAAAACTGAAGGACTAATATGGCAATCCTCGAGAATTTTACCTATAGGATGATGTGCACACTTTGACACATTTTCTTAGCTTCAAAAATTACTTTTAAAAAGGAATTCATTCAGTAGATTTGACTTGTAAATCAGATTTTAAATCTGCAAAAATCTGTCTCCGTGTTGAGACAGATTAATAAGATAAGGCTAAAATTTCTTTTCCATGTTATGACATTGAGAAAATAGAACTATTTTCTAGATTTCTTCAATATATCAAGGGCGTGTGTGTGTGCGCGTGTGCGTGTGTGTGTGTTAAAGCAAACCACTAAGGGAAGGACAAAAACCTTTGGTTCACTTACATATTTAGGAATGGAAAAAAAAATTTAGAATTCAAGTTTCACTCATTAAAAAAATTAAGATACAAATTACAACATGGCAGATACTTGTTTCCCACGGAGACCTCAGAGGCTCGTGTAAGTATGAGTACTCGAGGCATTACACAAATTGGAAGCATCTTGGAATTTTTAGTATACTTCAATACATAAATTTTTATGCATGCTTTTAAGCAAACAGTATTTTAAAAAAGAGAGAATCTAAACAAAAGGTATGACCAGCACCAGTATTTAAGTTTTCTGATTTTAGTATTAGTCTGACATAGCATTAGTAACCATGCTGCACTGAAACATGTAATGGTACAATAGGAATCATGATTGTTAAATAGTATACCCCACATCCCCAGAATATTTAGGCTGGTCATAAAGTTATCAATGTGTAAGTCATTACATAAGCATAATCAGTTACAGACAGGGTTTGTATGAATTGCTATTTAGCAATAACCAAACTGCCTCAAAGATTTATGCTTATAGGTACACATTCAAATATACCAACAAAACAGCATATCCTGAAAATATGGGCACATTTTTAAACATTAAGACAATTCTGTTAACCATAGAGTCCCACAGTATGACTGAGTAATAAGAACCTATTTTAAAAGCAAAAAGAATTAATCAGTATAGTGCATGATTGATTCAACATAGTTCCCAGGGAAGAGACCAGTCACTCGATTGCAGACGCCTTCATACCAGCCGTCGTCATTCTTCTTTATAACATAAATGATCGCACCCTCCATGAATGACAGCTCGTCATCCTTGTCTTTTGTGTAATCATATATTGCAACAACTATGGAGGAAACAATGGAAATTTCACATGAATGCCATATCCAGCATTTACTTGGGTTTTAAAATTTAATGACAAATTTATAGTATAACAGACCCATCTTTTTATGAAGAGCCTTAATTATTACACCAGCAAAAGACCAGTGGCAGATCAAATAGACAATTTGATTACACTACAGTCAACATAATTTACCAATCTTTTAAAACTGCTCTTAGAATGTAAGTATTTCTATTCATTCACGCAATTTTATTGTCCACAGAATCAATGACTGTCAAAATTAATTATTGGGCAAAGATCATAGTTGCCTAAGATCAGAGGCATTAGCCACTGGACCCTGGCATTTAAAAAAAAAAAATCATCTCATGTTCTTGGTTCCACTTACTAGTAAAAGCAGTGAGCCAGATCAGCTTCCTCCTTGATCTCACTTCTCTCAAAACACCTATCATAATTCATATAATTTCTTACTCCCGGTAACAAGCTGCTATCTCCCCAGGATCTAATCCGGATAAAAGGTCAAACTCTTTCTTCTATATGTACTATAAGGTTCACTGGGATCCTAAAGTCTATTGCTTTAATACACATCCGATTAGGCTAAAACTGAGTTAACATACCCTAAAAACTGCTGCTGGAAAAGTCATGTCTTACATTGTTGATTCACAAATTCAAATGAAATTCAATTAACTAGCAGGTTATTTTATCTTGTCATTACAAAAATGACTATAACCCTACTGAATAATGATCATGGTGACTTACAACTAGCAGTCAGAAAACAACTGCCCACGGACAAATCTAAACCTTTCTTTTTTCACTTCTGTAAATACAGTTTTGTTGCAATAGAGCTGTATCTGTTCCTTTATTACTGTCTATGCTTGCTTTTGCGTTACAAAAAAAGGGGTATGTGCCAGCTGCGAGTGGCTCACACTAAAACCCTAGAGAGACCGGAGGATCACAGTTTCAAGCCAGCTGGGGCAGAAAAATTCCTGTGAGACTCGAAACTCAACAGTGGCGCTGTGTCTCAAGTGGTAGAGTGCTAGCCTTGAGCCAAAGAGGCTAGGGCAGCACACAGGCACTGAGTTCAAGCCCCACAACCAACCAACGCCCCCTCCCCGCCACACACACAAAGATATGTAAGTATAGCCAGTAAAACTAAATACTTACTACCTGGCCTTGTAATATATTAAGTATGCTGACCCCTGACTTAGTACTTATTTCAGCTTGTGAAGGTATTTTTGTATCCTGCTCAAGTACATTAACCACTACCATTCCACATTTGCCAATTTATACAATAGTACATTTTTCGTTAGAAAGCTGTATTTGCCCAAGTAAAAAAAATAGGGATAAAAACAGAATTCAATGCCACTCAAATCTATTATCCTCACAGTAACAACAAATTTCTGTTAGGAGATACATGAGACTCTAAAAATAAGCAGAATATTCGAGTTGTCCTAAGTAAAATTACTTTTTAAAATTAACTTTGGGGAAAGAATGTTGCTGGTCTCCATATAAGTCAGTTAACCCAATAAAGCAAATAGAAGGCAATCTATTTCAAAGGCAAAGAAAACTGTCAAATGACAAGCATTTTCAAGATCTGTACAGAAATATAGATGGGAAAATGAGAAAAAATTCTCTAGAAACCAGATTAGTTATCATTTTAAATAGATAGTATCAGATATTTACAGATAAACTTGGGATTTTAGAATTAATTTCATGAAATAAAATCCTATTTATCTCTTATAATCATCTATCTGGTCATCTGTGGCTCAAGTCTACTGTAATCTTAGCCACTCAGGAGGCTGCGAACCTAAGGAGCATAGCCAGCCCAGGCAGAAAAGTTGTGGGGGGAGGGACTCCAGTGAGCCAGCAAAAAGTCAAGTGGAGGCATTCCTCAAATTGTAGAGCACCAGCTATCAGGAAAGAAAGCCAAATGAGTGTAAATTCCTGAGTTCAAGCCCCAGTAAAGACTTAAAAGACTTTTTTTTTTTTGGCCAGTCCTGGGCCTTGGACTCAGGGCCTGAGCACTGTCCCTGGCTTCTTCCCGCTCAAGGCTAGCACTCTACCACCTGAGCCACAGCGCCCCTTCTGGCCCTTTTCAATATATGCGGTGCTGGGGAATTGAACCGAGAGCTTCATGTGTAGGAGGCAAGCACTCTTGCCACTAGGCCATATTCCCAGCCCCCCTTAAAAGACTTTTTTTTAACTGAAAATCTTTAAGTATTTTTCTCATGATAGTACCAGTATATGTGAAAATATTTAAATATAATTGAGTTGGAAAAAACTTTATTTACTAAGCACATATGACTTCAGTAAGTCATTTAGCCACTTTTTGTCTTGTTTCATCTAATCAAGTAGACAATCTGAAGCTGTAATGCAGTTTGAAAAGTGTACCTATCACAATGTTAATTTAAATTATAAAGAATATCCCCCTTTTATATTAAGGAAGTTTGAAGTAAGTCACCTGGGTTGGCAGGGCAGCTTACACTGAGAAATGCTGGACAAGATGGTTCTGTGGGTACAAAGCTACATCAGTTCCATGGTAAGGGCACCCTCACCTTTCTCAATGTAGTTCTTGGGGGCCCACGCGGGATCCCCATCGGCATATGGATCATTGTACTGAACGACGGCCGCTTCCTCATCTTCGTAGTCCACTGGCGGTGGCGGCGGGGGCGGAGGCGAATCATCAAACATGGGAATGTCGTCAGGCGGCGGTGGCGGCGGAGGAGTAGGGCTATCAGCAACTGCAAAGATCCAGACCGTGTGAATCCGAAAGCAGCTGGTTAATGTGTAAACTAGAAGTCAAGGAAGTTCTAACCCATGTACAGCATGCACTATAATTAAACATGCAATGATTAGAAAAGCTTGGTGTGTTAAAGTGTATGCTATTCCTAAGAATAATACAATAATAAAAGCATCAAGAAGCACTACAAAAATAATTAATACAAGAGGTTAGTTAGGACACAATGTCTCTTCTCATAGGACTACAGAAGGAAGTTTCCTTATTCCAAGGCTTAAGTCAAAACAAAGGTCAAAAGTCAAAACAGGCTGGGGCATGGCTCAAGTGGTAGAGCACTTGCCTACACAAGTTAAGGCCCTGAGTTCAAACTGCAGTAGCACCAAAAGAGAAGAAAGGGGGGGGGGGAACCTCTCAAATGTCACTATTTAGGCTTAAGTCATTTATTTTGGCTCCCAAAAAGTAGTATTAAATATTACAAGATGGGGGCTGGGAATATGGCCTAGTGGCAAGAGTGCTTGCTTGCCTCATATACATGAGGCCCTGGGTTCGATTCCTCAGCACCACATATACAGAAAATGGCCAGAAGTGGTGCTGTGGCTCAAGTGGCAGAGTGCTAGCCTTGAGCAAAAAAGAAGCCAGGGACAGTGCTCAGGCCCTGACTTCACGGCCTAGGACTGGCCAAAAAATAAACAAATAAATATTGCAAGATTACACTGGTGGGTTGACAACTTTTTTTTTTGTGCCTCTGATTGTGTATTTTTATTTTTGTTGGAACTAGGATTTGAACTCAGGACCTCGCACTTGCCTGTCCTCTGGGTTGGCCTTTTGTCTTGGCTGACACTCTACCATTCAAGCTATCCCTTCAGTCCAGCTTTTTACTGGTTATTTTGGAGATGGAATCTCTACAACTTTTCTGCCCAGGCTGACTTAACCTCCACACTTTGGATTTCAGGCTCCTGAGTAGCTAGGGTTACAGATGTGAACCACTAGCATTTGATTTTGGCTATTTAATATAAGCTTTAGTGCCTGAAAAATTAAGTTTCAAACAGACATGCTTATTTATTATTGTTTACTTCAGTGGAGAGAAAAGATGATAAGCTTCTTTGTGTAAGTTCTTTATTTTTGTAGGAAAAAGATAATTCGCAACCACAAGAAACTTTGAAAACTCAGTATCAAAATTTGAAGAAAGAATTAAAGCTAGGTTTTTTAGGAGTACTTTTTAGGGGCATTATTATAATAAAAGCAGGAGATGACAGAAAGACTAGACCCTAAAGATCCAATTTTCTAATACAACCATGATTAAGATTTAAACAGAAAGTGTTGAAGGAAGATGTAATAATAATAAAAGAAACAAAACAAAACTTATACCAAATGAAACAATAAAAATGACTCATACCTCAAGTTCTAAAAGCTGTGTGGTGTGTGTTTGTCTGTGTGCTTTAAATAATCAGAGGTGTTAATAATGTCAGGCTGGGACTATATTCACTGAACTATGATATCAGGTGACAAGTGCTCCAAACACTAAAGAATTCAAAGTCGGAACATATAGTGCTTAAATTTCTAGTCCACAAATTTCTTTAGAAGTCCAAAAGTCAAACTGAAATGTTTTCATCTGAAATGATAAACGTTTTTAAATTTACTCCACCCAGAGCTGGAATATATAGAGCTGAAAATAATACAAAAAGCTCTATATTTAAATATTTAAAACATTTGCAAGTAGTAGCCTTATTTTCACACTCCTTTAATTTTATAATTGTAGTTTTATCCCTTGAGGGATGAAAAAACTATTAAAAGGCAAATTCTGAGTGGTATAACACTCTAATACCTGTCAAACAAGTGTATAATTTATTTTTCCTTTGCATATACCCATTTATACGTATATGCTCATTGCCCTTCAACAAAGCTAACACAGAAGAGAGAAAAATGGGATTCACCATCTTAACATTAGATAGTTACAGGTCATATTCTTAATTTGGCATAATGTAAAACTACACATCTGCCTAAATCCCTAAAGTGCCACTGTTCTTGATTTATACAACTTTATGTTTTTGTTCAATTGTCTTTATGTCTATCTACGATAAATCTACATTGGCATATCTTGAAATTATAATTCCCTGTACAACACTAACACCATGCCTACTTAGTTCAAAAAAGCTTTGTGGGGCTGGGGATATGGCCTAGTGGCAAGAGTGCTTGCCTCCTATACATGAGGCCCTGGGTTCAATTCCCCAGCACCACATATACAGAAAACAGCCAGAAGTGGCGCTATGGCTCAAGTGGCAGAGTACTAGCCTTGAGCAAAAAGAAGCCAGGGACAGTGCTCAGGCCCTGAGTCCAAGCCCCAGGACTGGCCAAAAAAAGAAAAAGCTTTGTGATGGATGTTAATCATAAAAAGCTATAAGCACACTACTAAATTGAGAGCTCATATCTTAAAACACGTATTATTATTAGGCAAAAAGATACATGCATGGTGTCACTCACATTCAGTGCAAACAAACTATTTAGAAAAGAAAATATTTCTGCTTTAAAAAACATCTGAAGTGCTGGTACAGAATAATTGTCTTGTTTGCAAGAAAAAATATCAAATAAGCTTAGTAAATCAACTGGCACAAGAGGCTGGTTTAAGTTCACATCTTTGTAGAAAAGAAACTAAAATAGGAACACAGAGATGTGGTTCAAGTGGTAGAGGACCAGCATTGAGCAAAAAACACAAGAGAATAAGAGACCCTGAGGTTCAAACCCCAGGATCAATACCAAGAAGAAACAGAAATGGTTTGCCCGGGTGTTAAAGGCTCATGCCTTTCAACAATCCTAACTACTCAGGAGACTGAAATCTGAGGACAGCAGTTCCCAACAGACAAATCGAAGAGACTCTCACCTCCCTATTTATCACCAAAAACTGCAAGTGTGGCTCAAGTGGTTGGTAGAGCATGAACAAACATTCAGAGAGTTCAAATCCTACTACCAGTGAGCATGCATGTGCTATACACGCACATACACACACTCCACAAAAAAAAAACTAAGAAATAAAATAGTTGTGCCGAGTCATGTAGTAGTAATGTACATAAGTACATGATTTCTATTTTCTAAAAGTTACCAAAAAAGTTAATGATCATTGGGTTCACAAAATTAATGTTCACTATGGTAACATAAATTATTTTCTAATAATTCTAAGTGATATGGCAGTAACCCCCCCCAAAAAAAAGCTGAACTGCCTTGGTTTTTAAGCTGCTTCAGGCTTGGTAAAAACTGCTGCAGCATTTAGGACCAGCAATTGAGCCAGCATGGTGGTACATGGGGAATACCAGTCTATTATCCCAGCACTTATAAAGCAGAAGCCAAGAGGATCTCAAGGGCAGCCTCAGCGCTATAGCAAGACGCCATCTTAAAAACAAAACAACAAGGGGGGAGGGGGGAGGGATCAGTGGTAATACTTGCCTAGAATGCACTTAAAAACCCTGCTTGACCTCTGGTCACACACATGCACGCAATTTACCCTATTCACCTATTTTTTAAGACTTAAAATTCACTTATTTTTAAATGTCTGAACCCAAAAGTTTTTTCAAATAGATTCGTAAGGATGGTTTATATTCAGAAATTTTCAAAACTGAAGTTATGTTTTGTAATAAGCCCACTGGGTCATATTTCACTGGAAGAAAAGGACTATCTTAAACTGTTTTCTTCCCAAAGCCAGTAAGTATTTCACTGGTGAGAGGGAGGGAATGGGAAGACTAACCCAACATAGTTGGCAAAAGCTGAACTGAAATTTGTCACAATATATCTTTCTAAAAAATGGATTGGTTCATGTGGCTGCCCATTTGTTCAAATCATCCTGTCATTTATTTTCATAGTGATGGCTCTGAATGAGGTAAATTATGCCATCTCCATAGCAAAATGAATAGATTTTGTGTTTATTATTATTACTATTATTATCTTCAAATAGTTATATAAGGGATGTCATTTAAATTTCAATAGCTTTTCTAGAATAATATGATTCAGTAGTAATGGCATTTTTCATTTTGCCACACAATAGTCACTGTGATCATGAAGTTGGGATTATGTATCTTCTGGGACCTTGAAATTAATTAGGGAGCAGAATAAACTAGTCTGTCCAGATTAAATCCATATATTAAAAACAATTAACAAAAATAATCATCAAACCTTATCTTCATTCAAACAAGATCTTTAAAAGTCACTGACAGAGTTACATATTCAGTGATATCCTCAGGGGCTTTCAAAATAGCCCTATATTCCTTATCAGTCAGCCAGCCTTAAATGGAGAGAGAGTGAATGCATTTGCTTTTCTGGAAGGATGAACCTTTATGCAGGATCAAAGTCATTCAAATATAAAGATCAGATGCTACAAGTCTTCTCTAAAATACTATGTAAAGAGGGAATAAAAACCTGTCCTAATTTAATTTCCTAATGAACTTAATCTCACGGTTAAAATAAAGTTATAAAGTCTACTAATCTGAGTCTTTGTGTCTGAATACTCTTTAGGCAATAAGCAAAGATCATGTAAATACTTAGGAAAGTTGCAGTTTTGAAATTTCTATGGGTCAGTAAATCATGCACACAAGAGAGAAAACTGAAGGCCTTGCTCTTCAGTTTCAATGACATACAGAGCTGATCGGATTTTCAAGGTAAGATTAGCTTCTCAATAAAAGTGAGGAAAATGATGACTCATCAGCCATGCATGCTATAAGGAGACAGCCTCTATTCTTTGATAGCTCAGTGTTTGCAAACTTACTGTTTTCCTGCACCCTGGCCACGAAGCCTGTGAGAGGTATCTGTGGAGTCAATTGAGGCATAGGGGGAGGGGGTGGAGCAATAGAAACTGGTAGCAACAACACAGTATGGGGGAAGTAAAACAGATAAAGGAAAAGAAAAGGAAACAAACAAAAAGCAGAAGTCAGTTACAAAGACCACAAACATAAGTATGCAAAGAACAGTTTGCAAATGAAACGAAACGAAACAAAACAAAACAAAACAAAAACCTGCAGAAACTTCATCAAGTTCATGTCCCACACACAAGCAAACCTAAAGCCAAATAGTACTTAGCCAACTGGGGGTTAAATACATATAAGAATAAATGTACTTCAAATAATTCTAATATTATTTGGGGAACATTTTAATTCACCAAAACATTTTAGTCCAATGGTTTTCAAATTCAACAGAAAAATTCCTAACGTAGCTAATAATAAAATACAGGTTTTGAGAATGTCGTGGTTTTACTGTAAACTGGCCTATCTTAAGGTAATATTGTAAATCAGAACCCAAATAAATGCAATTATATGATAGCTATTGGTTACATGAATAAATCAATATGTTAATCTCAGGTTTCTTTTATACAGTTGTCGTTATAACGCTGAATTTACACACTCCAGGAAAAGCCCTTGCTTATAAAAACAAGGTTATTATTTTTAAGTTGGCAATTTTATTTTTAAAGATATCACTCTTCAATTTACTAAGGAGTGAAGGGTTTCCATATTCCATGTTGAGCATTCTGAGTTTTAAGGGATAAGACACTCAAAAGTGACCCTTTTATCACTGATCTGAAAAGGGAAATTTGACCTCCAATAAGTTAAAATATGCAAGTATCTGTGTTATTTATCTTAATTCCTAATAAGTCATTGGCTAGATTGAAGTATATTCAAACTTCTTTCAGGAAAGGACATAATTCATTGGAAATTCATGTCAAATGCTCATGTGAACAACAAATATATTAATTATTGGAATATAAACTAGAAGTAAACAATCCTGTGTTTTCTTTAATTTTTAACAAGACAACAATTTGCCAAAGAAAATTCAATAGAATTCGATGATAAAATTCAGTCATCTGGTAGTCACCAGTAAGTGATACTAAATTGTCAGAGAAGAAAACAACTTATTGGTTCTCAAAGTTCATTTCATCAAAAGGTTGCTCCTATTTATACAATTAGTTCAAAATTTTGTTGATAAGCATTAGAAATTTTCAATAGATTCCAGGTTCAAAGAAGCAACAACTTAACAAAAGCAATATTGTGCATTAATATTTGTTTGGCTAAAAGTAATACTCAATTTACTAATAAGTAACTGGCCCTTTTTCCTACTGAGTAGTAGGTAGGAGATTGCTAAAGAAAAGATTAGCGGTTTTGATTTACAACAAAACTCCTACAAACCTAATTTCAAAAATAAATAACCTTTTAGTGACTAGCCATGCTGGTTAGTAAGAAAAAGAAAAACCTATGCTCATCATTACTGGCATCACATTTAGACAGAAGGGAAACTATGCACATCAAAACACTAAAAACATTTACATACTACTAAAACTACACCAAAAGCCAACTTTTAAGAATAATTACATAAAACATAATACATTAAGTTTGAGACCATATTTGCTTTCCAACATTGCAAAGAATGTCGATATTCACTAAATTGCCTTTGAAACTTAGCCCCTCAAGTACTGTTAAAATAAAACTACACAAACATGTATTAGGGGAAATAAAAACCTTATTTGCAGTGTAAAGTACAAGTCTGTGGTATAAAGAAAAATTATGAACATAAAGATGGGATTTAAAAATGCAAAGTATCGGGCTGGGAATATGGCCTAGTGGCAAGAGTTCTTCGTATACATGAAGCCCTGGGTTTGATTCCTCAGCACCGGATATATAGAAAAAGCCGGAAGTGGCGCTGTGGCTCAAGTGGTAGAGTGCTAGCCTTGAGCAAAAAGAAGCCAGGGACAGTGGCTCAGGCCTTGAGTTCAAGGCCCAGGACTAGCAAAAAATAAAAAATAAAAAGCAAAGTAAAGTATTAAAAGAAACCAAAGCTAATAAAACTAATGAGGTGAATTATTCATTTGTGGAACATGCAGACATTAACTACCCTTTAAATACCAAAAGGAGCCCAAAGAAAATGAGAGTAAAATGAAAATATTAGTCTGGAAGGTTGAAGTAATCTAAGATTATTTGTGAATTTCTAGACATACACTAAAGTGACTTTCAATCATGCTGTAACACAATCTTAATTTAAGTGAAAAGTGAATGAGTTCCTGCTATTTCTGTTTTAAAATGAATGTTCAGGATATGCAATTTTTTTAAAAGGAATTTACACTAACCTATGCTATGCAAACAGAATGTTTGATGTTTAAGTAAAATATATGGCAGGCAGCTCCAGAAAATAGCCATCAAAGCTTCATGGGGAATGCTGCCCTGGTGCCCAGAAACCACAGTCAAGCAATACTGGGCAGGAGACTAATTTTCAAATTTTTGTTTGCATTAAACATCTTAATATGAAAAGTGAACTTAAGGACTACTGTAAACTTCCTAACATTATACACTAAAACTATGTTTAATCTTACTAATAAACCTTTAAACAGTAACTACAATTAGTACTGAGATGAAAAAGAAATCAAAGCAAATCCTTCCCACTGTTAGAGTTATTCAAAGACAGAATAATTAAGCAGGTATCCCAAGTGTTTTTTAATTGGTTTTGAACTCATTTTAATATAAGTTTTAACTACCTTCAAAGTGATAGCCAGCAATTTAATTTCATTATTTTAACAGAAAACTTTTGCATGTATCTTTGTCGTCACTCAACTGTTTTGGAAAGCGTGCCAATAAAAACAAATGTGTTGTAGTGTTTTTCTTCTCTACTTTTACTTATACTGTAGTAATTAAAATGGCAGCGGTAAGCACTGATTTTGATATATGACAGGCATACTCAAGTCTGAAATCTGGAAAAAGCAATCAGCAATCAATAGTATTTATGGTTCACGGACTAACTGTAAACCAAAAACAAACATGCAGTAAATATGGTTTCAATTGTTGTCTATCACTGGCAAGAATAACAATTTCAAAAACCGTCCTTCAAAAGGAGCCCGTGGACGCCTGCGGAGCCCAAGCTTACTTGAGTTCTGAGAGTAAAGTGGCCCTCCATTAACATGAGGCTGAGCGGAAAACTGAGCGGTCACAGAGGGAGTTCGTCTATATCCACCAGAAGAGGTCGAGGAAGTGGTAGAGTTGTGTCGAGAAATCTGCCTGGTCATTGTGCCATACTGGGAGCCAGGAGCTGAGCCCGGGGCTGCTGAAAAGCATTAGTCAAAGGCAACCAACAAAGAGACTTGAGCATGGGATCACCTCAGGGGCGGAACAAAGAGGGGGGATTCTCAGTAAGAAATATTACTTTACAAAGCCCACAAATACAAAACAAAGAGAAAGATCAAAAACTCTACTTCTGAAGTCAGTAACAAGGCAAAATAGGTACTGTGTGGGAAACTACAAAAGTAAGTACATAATATTCTTTTAAACCTTTCCAATAAACATAATCCCACATGGTATTTTGCTAACACTACCTATAAATTTCTGCACATGTAACAGTGGCTCTGTACCAATGGGATCCACATCTGTTTATTCAATCAAGCTCAGATGGAAAACACTTGAGGAGGAAGGGGACCTGCATCCACACTAAACATGGGCATTTTTTTCTTGTCATTCCTTAAGTATTCATAGTATTTACATTGCATTAAATGTGATAACTAATCTAGATGATTTAAAGCATATTAAGAGAGGGTGTGTTATATGAAAGTATCACCCGTTTTATATAAGCAGCTGGAGGATTTTGGTATCTGAGGAGTTGTGTAACCAACTCCCTATGGAAATGAACGACAACTGTGCACAGCTTTTATATGTAAACTTGTCTCTTATATGTACATTTGTCTCTCCAACAAAATTAGCACAGAAGGATAGTTTGAGATGCAAAGTGTCAAGTCTTCAGATGTAAATGTATTCATATCTGGTTTACAAATTCTCAGAATTTTCATTTACAAAATAAAACTGGGGGTTGGAGGCACAGCTCAGATGGTGGTGCACCAGGCAATGAGTGAGTGCCAGATACTGAGTTCGAATCCTGGTCCTGGACCAAAAAAAATCTGTCTGGCTAAATCCAAATTACATGATAAAAATATTACCTGTACTTAAATTTTTGACTTAGCAGATAATGGTATCAGTACATATTACAGTAGAATCATTGCAAAGTGTTATTTCTATTTTTAAAACATACATAATGTCAGAATTAGAATCTACGTTTATTATTCTCCCTGATAAAAATGAGGGAAAGAAAAACCTTTTATTTTTGTACTGGCACTGGGACTTGAACTTGGGATCTTGAGCTCTTGGTTAGTTGGCTTTTTTGCTCAAGCCACAGCTCCACTTTCAGCTTTTTTGAAGGTGGGGTGGGGGGAGTTAACTGGAGGTAAGTCTCATGGACCCTTCTCCCAGGCTGGCTCTGAACCAAGATCCTCAGATCTGAGCCTCATGAGTAGCTAGGATTACAACTGTGAAACACCAGCACCTGGCTTGGGGGTGGGAGTGTGTGTTTGGTCCTGGGGCCTGAACTCAGGGTCTGGGTGCTATCCCTGTGCTTTTCTGATCGAAGCTAACCTTCTACCACGTGAGCCACAGATCTACTTCAGACAATTTTTGTGATTAATTGGAGGTTAGAGTCTCACAGACTTTCTTGCCCTTCCAAACAGTGATTCTCAGATCCCAGGCTCCTAAGTAGCTAGAATTACGGGTGTGAGACACCACCACTTTTTAAATGAACAAATATCAAGCTCCATTAATACAATATTAACCAGTCTCTGAAGCTTCTTAGGTGTCCCTTCTCTATATTGAACACTTTGTTTTCTATATAGCTTTTAGCCACAGATGAATATACCAAATTTAATATTGAAACATTTAGATTGTGTTGAGATTTATATTATTAATACTACCATGTAGGAATACTTTTACTTATTTAGGAATGAACATTCATAGGTATATATGGTTCCTCAATTTCCATTAAGCAACCATTCTTAAATTTTAGCACTAACCAGAACATCCTCCTTGAGAGCTTATTGTAGAGATAGTACAGACTGCTAGGGCAATCAAGGACTTTTTGAATGAATAGGCCTAGAATGGGATCTGAAAGCTTATAGTTGTAACTACTTCCCAGATGTTGAGTATTAGGGAACATGACTACTGCTCTACGAGTTTTCAAACTTTTAAGCTTTAGAGTCAATTCTAAAATTAGAGAACCTCAAAAAAAAAAAAGAAAAGCTTTTATGTGGATTACAGTTATAAGTGATCACCATATTAGATATTTAAATACATATCTTTGAAACACATGAATAATAAAGTACACACACATTCCATTAGCTGTCAAAGCGGTGACTTTATCCTACTTCATGTAGCCTCTGGAAAATTCCTCAACATACTTCTAATACAGAATAAAAAAGACAAATCATGAATAGAGTTCTTCGCCTCAAACTCACTATGAAAGGATCTTGGAACCCCACATGTTCCTTTAACTATATTCTGAGAACTAGTGCTCCAGGGCAAATATCTATCATAAAATTTATTAAGCAAGTTCAACCTGAGTTCATTTGCAAAGCGAGTATATCAACTGGTGACACTGCCAGTGATATGCTTTCCTGTTATCACACATCCTCACCAATATTAGT
Organism: Perognathus longimembris pacificus; assembly: GCF_023159225.1. Lineage (NCBI taxonomy): Eukaryota > Metazoa > Chordata > Mammalia > Rodentia > Heteromyidae > Perognathus > Perognathus longimembris. Next base: position 23,299,442 of record NC_063178.1, on the reverse strand, counting down.
ATGTGTGCACTTTTACCATTTTTACCTACTCACAAACAGAATCCTATGGTGGCTTTAATTTTCCTAATTAGGCTAAACACATTTGATTTCCACATAAATCTTCTTATGTTAACAATTTCTATTATCAAAGTTCTGGATTGTTTAACTACCTCCTTCCCCACTTTTTGGCTCTCATTATTTAAAAGACCTCACTATCCATTTCTACCTGGATTACTTTTACTGTAACAGTAAAAGTACACAGTAACAGTTAGAGCAAATGGTTTTTATATTGACTATATGTGAAGTCCTTTACATGCTCATTTTACTTTTCAACTTGGAAACACAGATTAAATACATTTTATTCAGAAAACTGTTGCATAAAAACGATAACCTACAGTAAAGCATTGGAGGGCCCCACAATCCCACATCATTTTGCTGTCTTTTTTTCTCCTCTGGATGCCTCTTTTACCACAGTCTTCTGACTGCTGTGCATGCCAGGGAGCTCTAATCAAGTTCCACTGTGGGGGGGGGGGGGGTATTCCATTACTAACTTAGATTTTTTTTTTTTTGAGCAATCACTACTACACTTCTTTTAGAAAACTCTGAACAAAAAAATAAAAATCATCTTACGTTGACTGTAAACCACACATAGAAGCATTTCACATTACAGAAGAGGTTATTCTCTATAGTGTTACTGTATAAGTTCTTTCACTAGAAGAAATTAGTGCAAATTAGATTTACTACTTTAACCTTTGCATTACACTCTGCAGCCTTGCATTCTCTTAGCTACGGAGGAACTCAGTAAGGACTACGCGAAGGAAGGCCCATGGCTCCGAGGGTTATGCAGTCTCACCTATCACAGTGCTCACTGGGAGAAGTGGCGCCAGAGGTGGTGCTGGTGGAGCTCCAGAAGGAGGAGGGACAGAAATGGTTTCTAATAAAATAGTTTATAATTCAGGTCAGAGTGCAAGAAAAGAGAACGAGACATTCGGAAACAGCAGGAAAATACAACGTATTGGAAAGAAGAAAGAAAAGAAAAAGAAACACCCGTATGTCACACATGTCCACATGAATAAGAATTCCGCTAGATCAAACTGAATTGATAACTGTACGGACTAGCAAATGTGCCTGTCTTTTTATAAGTCACTTTTTCCCTTCAACAGTAGGCTGGAAAAGCTAACAACTTTTCCCTAACATTACAATACTTAATTTTTAAATGTGCATTAATAACTCCCTTCTAAGCAAGCCTAGACTATATATATACACACATAGCAAAACCCTATGGATCCTCACATCCCCCGCAAAAAAGTGTTCCATTTTCTTTGCTAAAAATCAAGGGGCTAATTTAATGTTTGCCAAGAATGTCTTCCTTTTCTAAAAAAATAAAAGAACTTTTAATCTCAGCTTACATTCATTGCACATAAATGTAATTAAGTCACAGAAAAGTAAGCATCAGAGTTGAAATTCTGGCCTAAATTAAGACAACAGCAAGACTCTCTTAAGACATAGTTTGCCTTTTAGGCACTGGTCCTTTGGATGAAATGTATATAGTTGACTTGCTCTTGAAGAATGTGATTCTTGACTACTGACAAAAACAAGCTTCTCTAAAGCAAACTTGACTACATTTTTAAACAGTTACTTAATATGCACTGTATATGTATATATATAAATGTATATATGTGTATATATATAAATGGAGACAGAGCTAGTAAAATTCTAATAATTTCATGAAACACAGAAATTTGTTATTAGCCTTTATTCTCACGATAATTACAAATTAATACTTCTATCTAATAATTAAAGTATTTATATTACCATATATTAAACACAGAATAACAAATAATATACCTGGTCCGATAGTGGGTGGAGAGGGTGTAGGCACAGCAATGGGAATGCCAATACTACTGCTTCCACTGTTTTCTCGGCTTCCACTTCCTCCACTACTTCCACTACATGACAAGAAAAAATAACTGAAAATAACAACCATGCATATTTAGGAAGAAAATCAGAATCATTAATTACAGCTACTCATTAGGTGGAGAGTGGGAGGATAACTAATTTGAGGACAGCCTGGGCAAAGTTAGCAAAACCCCCATCTCAACAAATAAGCCAGGAATGATATCATGCCTGTGATTCCAGCTAGGTGGAAGGCATAGAGAGAAATGTCAACAACCAAGGCCAGTCCTGAGCAGGAATGCAAGACTCTACCAGAAAAATAAAGGAGAAAGGGCTGGGGGCTTGGCTTTTACGTGGCAGAGTGCCTGCCCTAACCGTTCAAGGCCATGAATTTAAGCCTCAGTTCCACAAAAAAAGAAAAGTTGCAATAAACTGGAAGCCTTTTTAAACACTCCTTTTCGGACGTGTGCATATATTTATGTATGTGTGTATAAACAAAAAAAATCTAATTTTCTGTGACAAACCTTCACCCTAATAATGCTTGATTTTCAACTTGTTTCATTTTTCTTCTCAAAATCTGAAACCAATATAATACTCAAACCATCTTGTTTTTTTTTTTTTTTTTTTTTGGCCAGTCCTGGGCCTTGGACTCAGGGCCTGAGCACTGTCCCTGGCTTCCTTTTGCTCAAGGGTAGCACTCTGCCACTTGAGCCACAGCGCCACTTCTGGCCGTTTTCTGTATATGTGGTGCTGGGGAATCGAACCCAGGGCCTCATGTATACGAAGCAAGCTCTCTTGCCACTAGGCCATATCCCCAGCCCCCTCAAACCATCTTTACTAAGAAATATTAAAATCTGGAAGTGGTGCTATGGCTCAAAGTGGTAGAACACTAGCCATGAGCTGAAGAGCTCAGGGACAACACCCAAGCTCCACAACCGACAGAAAACAAAACAAAACAAAAAAGGCAAAAAAGGAAGAAAGATGTTAAAATCTTACAGTACAGTGTGTGACCAAACTCACTAAAAAGAACAGTGAATAGCCGTGCTGTAATCCTAGCACATGGGAGGCTACGGTGGGAAAGCTTGAGTTCAATGCTTGTTTGGGATATAGGGCAAGACTATAGACTATCTCAGAAACAAACAAACAAGAAAAAAAAAGACACAAGGAACAAGCAAGAAAGAACCACTTTATGGGAGACACTCATGGCTCACAACTGTAATCTTCACTATTCAGGAGGCTGAGATCTGAGGACCAGCTCAAAGCTAGCTCAGATAGAGAAGTCCATGAGACTCTTGTCTCCACTAAACAACCAAAAGCCAGAAGCAGAGCTGTAGCTCAAGTGAAATAGTGCTGGCCTTGAGCATAAAAGCTCAGGGACAGTGCCAGGCCCTGAGTCCAAGCCCCAGGAATGGCCAAAAACAAAACAAAACAAAAGCCTGATCCTGAGGACCAAGACTCAAAGTCAACTTGGCAGAGAAGTCCCCAAGACACCATTTCCAATTAACTAGCAAAAAGAAGAGATGGAGGAATGGCACAAATGGTAGAGTGCCAGCTCTGTGCAAGCAAGTTAAGCAAGAGCACAAGTTCTTTACTATCCAGGTTGCTCCCAAATAGCTGTATTCCACATCTCAGCTTCCTGAGTAGCTAAGGCTGCAAGCCCCACACAGAATATTTTAAGTGATACAGACAATAATACTCTCTAGTGTAACAACTCTCCTAAAATTCATCCTCAAAAATAAGATAAATGATCTGTCCCCCAAGTTTTTAAAATTTAAACCATATTCCATAACTTCTATGGTATTCAACCTTTCATCCAAATATATCTAAAAATGGTTGTCAAACCAGGTGATAGTGGCTCACACCTGTAATCCTCGCTAGACAGGAAGCTGAGATCTGAGGATCTCCGGTCAAAGCCAGACAGGAAGTAGAAAACTTGGAAGTGGAACTGTGGACCAAGTGGTAGAGTGCTAGCCTTGAGAAAAAAAGCTCAGGGATGGCATACAGGCCCCAGGATGGACAAAATAAAAAAAATTCTCTTACGCTTTTCAGGGGAAAGATTGAGGACAGTAGTACAGTTCAGTCCTCTGAACTCAGAGCTTCTTGCACGCTAAGTACATATTCTACCAGCGACCACAACCCCCGACCCTACTTTGCACTATTTATTTATTTATTTATTTATTTATTTATTTATTTATTTATTTATTTATTTATTTATTTATTTATTTATTTATTTATTTATTTATTTATTTATTTATTTATTTATTTATTTATTTATTTATTTATTTATTTGGCCAGTCCTGGGCCTTGGACTCAGGGCCTGAGCACTGTCCCTGGCTTCTTCCAGCTCAAGGCTAGCACTCTGCCACTTGAGCCACAGCACCGCTTCTGGCCGTTTTCTGTATATGTGGTGCTGGGGAATCGAACCTAGGGCCTCGTGTGTCCGAGGCAGGCACTCTTGCCACTAGGCTATATCCCCAGCCCTACTTTGCACTCTTTAAAGACAATTTTTTAAAACATTCCTTAGTTTTAATCCAAATATACTTCTGTTGTCAAAGAGGAAATAACTAATGCCCTGTTCAGGGTATTTTAAAACTCTAAAAAGCAGCAATTACAATGTAAATTCATAGAAACACATAGTACTATCACCTTCAATATTTACATGCAGTATTAAAGTAGAACTTTACTTTCACCCAGCCCTTTTTTAGGAGTTGGTTACTCAATAACATGTAATCTTAAGTGAAACTTGATGGTTTACCTGTGTGTCCTTGGTCTCTGATTTAATGAAGCCGTCCTTCCTGGACTATGCTGACTTCCAAGCCTTGCAGGGCTAGTCATGTAGTCATTAGGAACTGTTGGGGGTTTAACAGGCTCCAGGGTTTTATAAGGAGTATTCCGCCTAAAAAACAATAGAGAAAGGAATATTGAGTAAGGAAAGTAAAGCATAGAAACACCCCAAATTTGTAATTATCTTTTGTGAGTAATTATAACATATTTTAAATTTTAATATACTAATTTTTTATTCTAAACTGAGGTATACAAATATTACTTCAACATAAAAACTAAAATTTATTATGTTTTCTTACAAAAGAGTAATTTAAAGTTCTAACCTTATTACTAATTTTTAAAGGGTTATAATTTTTTAAGTGTCAAAATAGGGAAGCAAGAAGAGGTGCAAATACTAAACCAAACGACAGAGAACAGCCCACTTATTCAAAGCTGGTAATATTTAAAAATTAGACAAAAAAGCACTATATTCATTTATAGAAATTATAAAAGAATATTCCAAGTACAGACTTCTATAAAGACTTATTAAAGCAGGAAGATTCATTTTGAATCCTGTGCAGAGAGTAAAAATTTAAATGAATTGGAAAAAAGGTAGCATCATGGACAGAAGGTTCTAAGACAAAGACCCATACATTTATCTAAGTGACAAAAACATCCTTTTCTTTTTTCTTTTTTGGCCAGTCCTGGGGCTTGGACTCAGGGCCTGAGCACTGTCCCTGGCTTCTTTTTGCTCAAGGCTAACACTCTGCCACTTGAGCCACAGCACCACTTCTGGCTGTTTTCTATATATGTGGTGCTGGGGAATCGAACCCAGAGCTTCATGTATACAAGGCAAGCGCTCTTGCCACGAGGCCATATTCCCAGCCCAGAAACATCCTTTTCTTTAGCATAGAAATTCTTTTGTAAAATACAGTTGAATTCTCACCCCAACGTTCCCCGGCCTGACATGGGAGGACTTGGTGGTTTCTGAGTAGGAGGATTTGTTCTCGACAGTGTGCCAGTTCTTGCAGGCTGATTATTTCCATGCTAAAATGTGGAAACAGAGCTTTTATTTTTATATCAAATTGTTCTCTTGGTGTTTTAACACTATGTATTATTTTTTTTAATAACAGTATGTGAAGTAAGGATTCCCAGGCAGTCTAATAAAGACTTTGGTACTACATTTTAAAAAGTTAAGGAACCATTTGCATTCAAGTATTTCCTAGCATTTTGTGCCATTCATAAGAGCTTTTGGCAAAATGCAGGTGAGCCTTTGTCTATTAATTTATCACTAAACGTGTTCACTCAGATTAAATTTATCTGCACTCAACTATATGGCTTCTCAAATTTTTCGAATGTGTGAAAAAACAAACTACAGATCTCACTGTCGATCTACTAAAACACCCATCTGAAAATTTTATTCTAACAATTCAGTAACAAAGTCACATTATGATGTCTGGGAAACCTCCTAATTGTAAGTCAATGAAAGCAAGGCAACTATCAAAATATGAGCAAAGCAAAAATGTTAGCAAAATTAATGTTCCTCTATCAATGCAAATGTCAATATATCCTTGATATATTAACACAGCCAAGCTAAATGTTGCTGATTTGAACTGAGTTGGAATACATTCAGTCTATATAAATCCTAAAGGAAAAAGCAGACAGACATAAGGAAAGTTTTCAAATTTTAGTGGCTCTGCAGCCTCTATCAATATAGAGGAAGTACTGTGGATCAAATGATAAGTAATGTCTCTTACCTTGGCTTTTAGCCACTTTATGTTGGCAAAAAAAGAGGGGGAAAAGTAGAAATTAATTCTAGGTAAGTTATATCTGACAGGACAGGTTTACATTTATAGTTATTCATTCTAATTAAGTTTTATCCAGTCACATTCCAAGTATTTTATATTCAAAAGTACTACAAGATTATTCATATGTTCTATGTTTCAAAAGAAATATATTCATAAGAAAACCACCACTTAATTATACCAATATCATGCAAGCTCAATAATTTCTTAAGTCAATATTTTATCCTACACAACTATCCCAAATGAATTAGAGACCTAAAAGGGGGGGGGGGGGGAACAACTTTGAGATAAAATTCAAGAACACACTAGATCTAAAGCCATTTAAATGAATCACTATTCAAGATCTAAGACTTTATTAGATAATGAATGCCCAAATATGAAAATTCATTACTTAAATGGCAGTATAACATACAAAATTCAAAATCATAAGTTATTTTCTAATCCAGGAAAGAATGTAGCATCTTAATATTTAAGAATGAAATCATAGATAGGTTGGCTACGAAGCTCACTAATAGAGTACTTAACTAACATACAACACCCTGGGTGTTGTTTAGGTTTTTTTTTTTTTTTTTTTGTGGTTGTGGGGCTTGAACTCAGGACCTGGGCACTGTCCCTGAGCTTTTTCGCTCAAGGCTTGGAGCCACAGGGCCACTTCCAGATTTCTGGTGGTTAATTGGAGATAAAGAGTCCACAGAGGAACTGGGAATATGGCCTAGTGGTAGAGTGCTTGCCTAGCACACATGAAGCCCTGCGTTCCATTCCTCAGCACCACATAAACAGAAAAAAAGCGGAAGTGGCGCTGTGGCTCAAGTGGTAGAGTGCTAGCCTTGAGCAAAAGGAAGCCAGGAACAGTGCTCAGGTCCTGAGGTTAAGCCCCAGGACTGGCAAAAAATAAAAATAAAATAAGGAAAAAAGAGCACAGACTTTTCTGCTGTGGATGGCTTTGAACCATGATCATCAAGTCTTAGTCTCCTGAGTAGCTAGGACTACAGGTTGCTAGAATTACAGGTGTGAGCCACCAGTGCCCAGCGTTGGTCCTGAGTTTAAATAACAAGCACTGAAAAAGTCATCATGCACATTAATAGCTTGCAGCCAGATTCTAACTGACAAACAGACTGGAAAATCTTATCTTTTCTATTCAAATTCTGAGCAGACCAACAACACTAAGATACATGCTGCTTTAGTTGAAAGTTTCATTCTGAACCAGATTAATAAAAATTCAAAATTAAAAGAAATGAGGGAGGAGGTAACAAACTGTACAAGAAATGTACCCACTGCCTTATGTATGAAACTGTAACCCCTCTGTACATCACTTCGACAATAATTATTCAGAAAAAAATTAAAAGAAAAATTGCCTGAAAGACTTCTTCTGTGGAAGATGCCAATCTATATACATGAAACAACATGTATATCTAGATATACCCATTGCAATAAAGAAAAAAATCCTTAGCCTAGTGCTGGTGACATGCCTGTAAATCCTAGCTGCTCAGGAGGTTAAGATCTGAGGAGTAATGTTCAAAACCAGCACAGGTAGAAAAATCCAAGAGAAGCCAGGTGCTGGTGGCTCATGCCTGTAATCTTAGCTACTCAAAATGTGCAGATCTGAGGACTGCAGTTAGAAACAAGCCAGGCAGAAAAGATTGAAACTCTATCTCCAACTAATCACTCAAAAGTAGTAGCCTTGAGCAGAGCTAAGCAAGAGTCCAAGACTCCGAGTTCAAGTTCCAGTGGCAGCACCAAAAAAAAAAAAAAACAAAAAAAAGGGAGGGAGAGAGGGAGGGAGGGAAAGGAAGGGAAAGGGGAGATGGAGGGGAGGGGGAAGGGGGGTGAAAGGGAGGGGGGACAATTCTTCAGTTTCTATTTAGAGTCATAAGATCCTATGGAATTCTGAAGTGTCAAGTTATTTCTATAACATATGCCATTTCAAGTTATCTACCATTTTTCACATGACAACATAAAGACAACAGTAACAGAAATTTCCCTGTGAAGGAATGTGCTCTCTCTTTGATATACTCTCACTTATAGCTGTATCTGAAATTTTGGATTCTTTAATGTTTGCTTAAAAATTGGTATTTCTCCCTTTCATCTAGAAAACATCTGGAGCCCTACCTAACCACTACATTTCACACCTGGATTTATATAATACATTTGAGTAACATCAGGATCCTTGATAACTAGATGTACTAATATATCTTAATCTATTTATTAGTCTATGTATATGTACATTCTGGCTATAGTATATGCACACAAATGTCTATCTTATAATGTAATACATATCCATTATAATAAATTATCCTAAAGTATATATAAAGCAAATATTCTAAACACATTCATATCTTTTCTCATTTCTTCTTTCTTTCTGTGCTACTCCTGAAGCTTCAACACAGGGTCTGGGCATTGTACTGAGCTTTCTGTAACCAAGGCTTGCACTCTACCACTTGAGCCACAGCTCCTGCCACTTGTGGCTTTTTGGCCATTAAGCAGAGACTCAAGAGTCTCACAGACATTCCTTCTCGAGCTGGCTCTGAACCACGATCCTCAGATGTCAGCCTCCTGAGTCACTAGAATTACAGGCTTGAGCCACTGGCACAGCTGCTGCTGCTGCTGCTTTTTCAGTAGAATTAGGATTTAAATTCAGAACCTTATATCACATAAGCCTTGAGTCTGTTTTCCAGACAGGGTCTCACATTTTTGCCCAGGACTGACCTCCTACTCCTACTCCACCTGCTGCATAGCTAGGATTACATGAACTTGCAGCTATACTTAGCCTTCCCTTCCATCTCTTTCAAGTCTAGAGGAAACCAAAAAATTAGCATTCATGTGGAAAACCAGACCCAAATTAAAGAATGAATGAAGAATGTAACTGGGAATTAAAATTCTAGTTGAACTCTGCTACTATTCAAGTGTAACCTTCAGTATTTTGTAGTTTAGCTTTCTCTAATTATTAAGTGGAATGTGTGCAGACTGTTAAAAATGGAAGTGTTGGAAAAAAGTAATCTTTATATCTTATAACCCAGAAACCAATAATAATGTAAGCTACATGCCAACCTAAATATCCCTAAAACACACTCAAAATAAGATAGTTTATTATTTCCTTAAGATCTCACTGCCATTTCTTAACATTTATCCTTACAGATGAATACTTTTACCATTTGCCTAGAAATCTTTGAATAAAAACAGCAAAACTTTTTTATTCCTCTCTATTTTATATGCCTTAATAGATCATCATACTAAATGTCAGCAAGGCAATTTTTTTTCTTTGAAATGACTGCAGCTCACTTCAAAAATCAAAAACTTAAAAAAAAAACCTATGTAAATATTTTAAAGCTTTACTGTCTATGCTATTAAACAAAAATTAAAAGGTCATCATGCTAAGGTAGATTCAGTGTCCTGAGGTCCTAACTAAGTAAACTAAAACCATATAATCAATTAGAAACCCAACTAATCTCTAGAGACTACAAATCAGAATGTACTCCAAATCAAATTTCTTTGATATACTTCCTTCAATTTCCTCTCACGCCACCCCCAATGTGGTCTGAAGCCACCCAATTCATGAATCACTGTCCTTTAAATATTTCACATCTAAATTTACTTTAATTAAGTGTAACAGCAACTAGATCACATAGTCTTTTTGAAGCTTAAAACAAGCAAACAGAAGCCTTTATGTATTGTTTTGGTAAGAAAGTCAGTATAAACAAAAGGTTTTTATGGGCAAACATGTAAACATATATATACATACACACACTTATACAGTGGAATCTATATGTATTTATCTTTCTTTAATCCAAAAGTAGGTAATAATACAAAAAAAAAGCCTTTCCCATACTTTCACATTCAAATTCATAGACCTATTAGTCTAAAATATCTTCAAATATAATTAATTTTAAATTCTTAGATTAAATTAAGCTCTTATACAGCCCTACGCACACCGGATAAATACAAGCAAAAAGTAATCTACCATTTGTTAACTCCTATAAATTCACATGTAACTCCACAAGTCCCGGAAAAGAACATACTAAAGTCAGTGACGCTGGCTATTCTCCTCTCAACCAGAACATGAAGCAAAGTTAGAATGCAACAAATCTAAAATGAGCATTAATCAGAGCCATCAGAAAAGAAGGCAATTTTAGCTAACTTCTTAAAATTTATTATAAAATATCTTAAAGACTAGAAACATAACTCAAGGCGACTACTAATGTATTTCTGAGAAACAGTTTATCCTACACAGAATTTAGGTCACTATCAATATTTGCAAATTGACACAAACCTCAAGATCAGCTAATTATACTCCAGTATGGCTTTTCTTTTCTGCAGGGGTAGGTCCTTTCATTTTTTCTAAGGTGCTGAATAACACTGTCATATATACAGGGACACAACTATATACACATATTTAGAGATGCAAAGACAAAAGTGTAACTTATTTCCTAAACCAATTTTGGAAAGCCAGTATGTTTAAAGCATTTATTCGGTAGTAAAGGCAAAATAAGGCATTCAAAACAAATTTCTAACAGTAATCTGTAAGTGAAATGGTTTATTTAATGAATAGCTATTTCAAGTTTTAGTACATGTTTAATATAGCCTTCTCATCAGCTAAAATTCTGCTCCAGGCTTAATAAAATACATATTAAATGTTTTATGTAAATTAGTTACTAAAAGAAATCCATCAAGAAAATACTTCTAATATGCTTCCTATCTATAATATTTGAGAATACAAATTAGTTCTTAGTTCAAGTAAACGTAACAACAACAAAAAAAAGCTTACCTTGACACCATGACCCACATCATCTAGAACTGTGTAATCGATAGGCTTCCGAATATATCGTACAGGGCGCTCCATATTTGCAGGTGCTATTATTTTGTGAGTTCTTGAAGTATTCTTATTTGTTGTCAAAATTCCAATCTCTCTTCGAGCCACTTTCTCTTTATGAATATCCACAGTCTATATTTTAAATGTGAACAAAGCAAGAAAATATTCAAACTACATATGTGGTGTCCATATATACTGAATATATATTGGGTATATAGGTTGTATTTTGGGACTGTACCATGTGGAAATTTTCCAGTGGATATTTTATCTTTCCCTTCAAAATTAATTTCCTCAAGGCTCAAATCAGGAAATACTTAAAGGTAATTTTAAAAACTAATTTATTGGATTTTGATTCTAAGGTAACTGCCAGGAAAGCAATTTGTTTCCTAAAAACCTGGGAGTATGTAAGAGAGGAGTCCCATTGTATAAGCTTACATTCCATTCAGTGGACATGAAACATACACACACACACACACACACACACACACACACACACACACACACCCTTAGTATTTACAACACAAAGAGGTTAAGTACTGCTATGACACATGTGTAGATTATTTGAAATTGCTATTCCAAGCAAGACAAACTAGGCTGAAAAGAATTCTGTTAAAGCCTTTACAGAGAAGATAAATTTTAAAGGGTAAGCAGGAATATAATATGGAGATTATGAAAGACACAAACTATACTGCAGGATTCAAGGATGATAATGGGCTTAATTTTCTATGAAAGCCCTCTTCTCCCGATTGTCTTGAGTTCATAGGTTGTGTGAACATGCATTAAATTTTATTTTTTAAACCTCACACTACAAACACATAAAGGGAAAAATGAATTGACCTCTCAGTGGAATACAATAGCTCAAAAGCTATGTATGTACGTTCATATAAGACTACTGTCGACATATGTCTAATGTCGACATTACATTTAAAGCCCTAGGCGAATTTTCTTGGGCGTAGGCCACGTGGCTACTGTATACATTCTTGGTACATTGTGTATTGTATATATGTCTACCTGACCTAGGGAAGGGAAAGAAAAACAGGGTGTAAGATATCACAAGAAATGTACACACTGCCCTACTATGTAACTGTACCCTTTTTGTACAACACCTTGTCAAAAAATTTTGTTTAATTAATAAATAAATTACAAATAAATAAATAAATAAAGGCCAAAGCTCCTCCCCCCAAAAAAATGATAGGAGCAAAAGTTATAACCTGTGAATAAGTAGCCTACATACCTGCTGCTTGGTACAGCCTACTCAATAATGTCCTGTATGTGTTTTTAAAATATTTTTAAGATTTGTTCCACTTATATTGAAATGTGCAATACATAATCGTTAGCTATTGTCACTGTGTTGTGCACTAGATCTCAAAGATGATTTTTTTTGGCCAGTCCTGGGCCTTGGACTCAGGGCCTGAGCACTGTCCCTGGCTTCTTTTTGCTCAAGGCTGGCACTCTGCCACTTGAGCCACACAGCGCCACTTATGGACTTTTTCTATATATGTGGTGCTGGGGAATTGAACCCAGGGCTTCATGTATACGAGGCAAGCACTCTTGCCACTAGGCCATATCCCCAGCCCTCAAAGAAGAATTTTTAAGCTTATTCTCTGTGTGTGTGTCTATTTTTTTAAAGAGAGACTAGTAAATTAGCTCTGTAGTAGTACCTGTAGAAGAACCTGAGTTCTACCTCAGGACCAAGCTAATAATAACAGCAATAATTATTATTTGAAACATTATTACTCAGCCATCCATATTTAAAAACTGGATAACAGTCAAGTGTCAGTGACCCACACTTTAATCCTAGCTACTCAGGAGGCTTAGATTTGGAGGATCATAATTCAAAGTCTGTCAGATTTCTTCTCCAAAATCATCTGCAAAAACCAGGCTAAAATTTGGCGCAGGTGGTGGAGTGCCAGCTAAAAAAGCCAGATGAGTGAGTTTTCAAGGCCCTGAGTTAAAAACCCCAGTACCAGCCACAAGGGGGGGGGGGAAGGGGGGAAAGGGAAGGAGAGAGGGGAAAGAGAGAGGAAGAGGGAAAGAGGGGGAAGAGAGGAGGAGGGAGAAAGGGAAAAAGGGAGAGGGAGGAGGAGAACAGGGAGGGAGAGTGGGAAGGGGAAAGAGGAGGAACAGAGAAATGGAGAGGAGGAAGAGAGGGAAAGGGGAGAATGGAGGAGGGGAGGGGGATGGCTGATAGAACTGCTGGTTGATAGAAACCATTAACAGAGACTAGAAGAGCTCAGAATAGCAGGGCTCATGACAGAGAACTTGTCTAGCATGCATAAGGCCCTTGGTTCAATCTCTAGCATTGCAATGCAAGAAAAAAGAAAAAGAAAAAACTGGATAGTAAAGTCACAGTACCACTTAACAGCTTAAACTTTCTCATAATAGGAAGAAGTCATCATGAGAAACAAAATTTAACTTGAATTACAAACATCACACCTGCATTTTCAAAAGATCCTCCTGACAGAGGTATTGAAGATAAAAAGGTGGAGGCAATTATGGTAGAGTAGGTGAGAAAGCAAACAAGCAATACTAAAGGTCCCAAAGGTTTGTTGCCTATTATGAAAGATGTGGTTCCCTAAACCTGCAGGCCTTTCCCTGTAATGCACTGGACGACGTGCAGGCAAACTGTCTCTCTTTGTAATACTCAATGAAACTGAGACGTGCAATTGCTGACACTGTGGCTACTGTAATTGCCATGAGAGATGATATCCTTTGGTTGCTGGCCATAAGCTTCACATCTTCTAATAAAATCCATGAAATTGTGCTAGGGTTATTAGCTTATTAGTTTACAAAAGTAAAGTCTCCAACTACTCCACAATTTATGAGTTTTGGCAATGAAAACGGAATGCTGGCGAGACCAAACTTTGTAATAATGGAAGGAAAAGCTGATTAATAGGAATTCAGAAAAATCCATGAGAATTGTTAAATTGTCCTCCCTTTTACTTACTGCTTATTAATAATAAGGCTAAATTAACAGAGACTTTCAAGCTGAGTACCAAGAAGTAGGTAGATTCAGACAGCAGCCGGAATGACTCCCTGGTATTGCCAACTCTCTGCCAGATGGGAGATGTTCTTCATCAAGCTGACAGTCTCATAGGCCTGCCCCATAAACAACCTGAATTAAAATTTGTCTGGTAGAAGGAGAGAAAAGCACATGAGGTCCTGTTTCATTTCAGATGATAGTTACAGGGACATCTATCTATACTGAATGTGAAAAGGAGAAGATTCTGCAGCTACTTTGGGTAGCATCAGACAAATCTTTGGCTAGTTTGCGTCTAAGATGATGACAGGTGTTAAAGAATGACAAAACTCATTATCTTAGTGCCCAACTTCTCCTGCAGTCTATCTAACCAACGTTCAGTCCTTGTGAACTGGCAAGTCAAGGCCTCAGCAATTTTGGTAGTGTGTCCTATCTAATAGGATAAAGCACTAGCCCTCTAGGAAGATTTTCTCTTAGACAAACCCCACTAAGCACTGATTAGCCAAATTACTTTATAATGGATGAGATTAAAATGCTGATGAAGGTGATTCACTGGAAAAGATATACTGTTTTAAAAATCTAGAAAATTCTTAGCCTCAGTTCTAATGCTCCTAACTGTATCAAGAACCTTCTGTGCACTGGTGGCTCAAAGCTACAATCCTAACTACTCGAGAGGCTGAGATCTGACCATCGTGATTTGAAGCCAGCTTGGGCAGGAAAGTCCAGACTCTTATCTCCAATTAACCACCAAACAGTAGAGCTGTTGCTCAAGTGGTAGAGTGCCAGCCTTATATAAAAAGGCTGAGAATGTGGCTTAGTGGTAGAGTGCTTGCTAGCATGCATGAAGCCTTGGGTTCAATTACTCAGTACCACATAAACAGAAAAGGGGAAGTGGCACTGTGGCTCAAGTGGTAGAGTTCTAGCCTAGACCATCAAGGACAGAGTCTAGATCCTGAGTTCTAGGCCTAGGACTGGCAAAAAAAAAAAAAAATAGAAAAAGAAAGAGCCCAGAAACAGTACCTTGTCCCTGAGTTCAAGCCCCAGGACAAACAACAACAACAAAAAATAGGCTGGGGCACCAGTGGCTCATTCCTATAATCCTAGTTACTCAGGAGGCTGACATCTGAGGATCACCGTTCCAAGCTAGCATGGGCAAGAAATTGAGGCTCTTGCCTCAATTAACCACCAGAAAACTGGAAGTGGCACTGTTGTTCAAATAGCTGAGCACTAACCTTGAGCTGAAGAGCTCAAGGACAGCGCCCAGGCCCAGAGTTCAAACCCCACAACCACCACCAACAACAAAAAGGATAAAGATTTTAAGAGATATTACCTTGTCAATGGGACAATAGTCCACATTAAGGTGAACTCCCAAAATTAATAATGCCACTATGCAAGTGAAACCCAAGTCAGACTACAAGAGCAAAACTTAATGTCCCTGCCAAAAAGCAATGTGGCTATAGCTGTTGACTTAAGATATTCACAATCAAAAATGGATAATAGTAATGATGAGGTTATCACACAATACATTATTCTTTTAATGGACCAAAAATCATCAGTTTTATTTGATCAGTATGCAGCTACCACACCATTCAAAAATAAGAGTAAATGGCCTTTATTCAATGTTGCAGAGGTCTTCCTTCCTAACATCCTCCATATCTCAACATCAAATGCTTTAAAGAAAAAGGACAATTGGGGATGATGTGGGCCTTATTTTTGTTTAAAGTTTCCAAGAAAAGATGAAGACCAAGTATACCTATGTTATATAATTTTAGCAAACTCTTTGGGCACTGATAGAACAAGAAATAGTACTTTGGAGAGATAAGTTACCTGCCTTGAGCAGGGTTCACATCAGGGAAAAGAAGCTAATTCCACCTTTCCAGTGGGGCTCTTGGAACCCACTCAATGTATAAATGTTGTGGTTTCCATCAGTGAGTATATATCCTAATGGTTGACATTTTACTTACTCATATTGTGAACACACCTAAGCTCCCAAGGGATTTTGCCCACTTTTTTAAAAGCCCATACATACATAATAGCATGAGTGGATTTATCCCACATTCTTATGAGCCCTTTGAGCAGCAATCTCTGCAGGGATGGAGAAGCCTTCTCGAGTCACTAGCTGGGTCAATATAAATGACTATAGTAAAGGTCATGGTCTGATAAAATCAAGTGAGATAAAGTCTGCACTGCTTAGACTGTTACCAATGCCACCATTCCATCATCATACCAGACATAATGATACATCTATATTCAAAGAGTAGACACAAAATAAAAGCTTGTGCTCCTGATAAAAAAATAAGTTACCATCTCATTCTAGACTGATAAACCCTGCAAAAACAGTCCTTCTGCAAGCTAGTGGCTGAATGGCTACATCAAACCTTTGATGTTCCCCTTCTAGTAGTCAGTGGTGCTGCACTGCTGATGACACTTTTTTTTTTGGCCAGTCCTGGGCCTTGGACTCAGGGCCTGAGCACTGTCCCTGGCTTCTTCCCGCTCAAGGCTAGCACTCTGCCACTTGAGCCACAGCGCCGCTTCTGGCCGTTTTGTGTATATGTGGTGCTGGGGAATCGAACCTAGGGCCTCGTGTATCCGAGGCAGGCACTCTTGCCACTAGGCTATATCCCCAGCCCCTGATGACACTTTTTCAAAGTACCCACAAACATATCTAAATGCTGAAACAATCTCCTCAAAATACTCAACAACATAAAGCAAAATCTAGGGGCTGGGAATATGGCCTAGTGGTAAAGTGCTCGTCTCATATACATGAAGCCCTGGGTTCGATTCCTCAGCAACATATAAATAGAAAAAGCCAGAAGTGGTGCTGCAGCTCAAGTGGTAGAGTGCTAGCCTTGAGCAAAAATAAACCAGGGACAGTGCTCAGGCCCAGAGTTCAAACACCAGAACTGGCAAAACAAACAAAAAAAAGGAAAACCTAGCTCCAAAAAGATGGGCAAAGGATGGTTATGGGCATAGCTCTGTGGTAAGTATGTGTGCTTTCGCATGCACAATGCTCTGTGATGCTAGTGATTCCCAGCATTGCATTAAATACACATTCCTCCAATAGTCACTAGACACTATGTTGGAAATGAACTTGGAGGAAGGAGGTCAGGAGGGAAAAAAATGGAAGAAAATGAAATAGAGAGTGGCACTGTTCCAAAAGAAATGTACTCATTACCTGACTTATGTAACTGTAACCACTCTGTACACATCACCTTTACAATAAATAACAAACATTCTCCCAAAGAAGATTTGGAAAGATAATGACCACTTGATCAAGTACACTGCTCCACAAGTCCTCCCATTAAAAGACCTAAGAGAATATCTGTTAAGTTTAATAAAAATGTCCTTTTCACAGGGTGGCAATGGCTCACACCTATAATCCTAACTATTCAGGAGGCTGAAATCTGAGGATCACAGTTCAAAGCCAGTCTGGGCAGGAAAAGTCCTTGAGACTCTTATCTCCCGTGAACCACCAAAGAGCTAGAAATGGCTCAAGTGGTAGAGTGCTAGACTTGAGGAATTAAAAAAAAAAAAAAAAGCACAGAGCTGGGATGTAGCTCAGTGGCAAAGCGTTTGCCTAGCAAGTGCAACATCCTGGGTTCAATCCCCAGTACCAAAAAAGAAAAGACACCACCCCCACCCCCCGCCAAAGTCATGCAGAGTCTCCTAAAGCCTTGTCTTCAATTCCAGAACATGTATGTGTGCACAGACACGTGCGCACGCGCGCGCGCGCACACACACACACACAAATGCCCTTTTTGCTCTTATACCTGATCATTCCAGAAAAAAGTTGTCTGGGTACAAGCCAGGAATAGCAAGCAAAAGGTAAAGTTAACTATTGGAATGGAATACGTCAACTTTGTGCCAATATAAGAAAATAAACAACTAAACAATCCTAGCCCTTGTGGAAGAAAGAGAAACAACTTCAGGAGGTAAGGAAAAAGTAAGGATGTTAGTGATTTCTCTCTTTGAAAATCACTTCTGGATATTCTTTAGGGAGGAACACAAAGGCTCAATGTCTATGTGCTTCTGATCATATAAAAAAGTACTTGTCTAACTAAATGAACTCCAGGAAATAGAAAAAAAGAGTTTTTCTTTGTTGTTGGTTTTGTTTTCTTTTTATCTTGTTTGTTCTTTCATCTGTGTCTTTGGGAGAGTAAGAAAGGCACAAAAATAGAGGGTGAAAAAAGGGTGAACAAATGCAACAGTGGTACTCACTAAACACTATGTTGAAAACGAACTATACAACTTGTGGTTGGAGCCAGGAGGGAAAAACTGGCAAAGAGCAAGGGAAGGAGTGACATTGTCCAAAGAGCAAATGTAACTGTAACCCCTCTGTACATTACTTTTATAATAACTATAAAAAGTTAAAAGAAAAAAGAAAATCACTCCTAGAGCCTTTCTCACAAAGGAAAATTCCCTGGTATGGACCCAAGAAACTGCAAACTTTAAATTTCAATGACTGCACTTCATGGCCTGCCCACACCTTGCCAGACAGCTCTAATCACAATTCTTCTTAACCTCATAGAGAATTCTCTTGGGAGCAGTGGAGCATGATCTTGTATTTCCCACACAAAACACATATGATGTCTTTTCTACTCACATTCCTATAGCTAAATGAATACCACCAGGCTAGGGGCACAGACAAGGACATACTGGACCAGTTGCTTCAGGTTATCTCTTCAAAAAAAAGTAAGTATAAGATTCAATTATACATACTGAACTGGAAAGCCTAAGGCCAATGACCCCATCCAAGGAGGCCCATACAGTACAAACTGTCAGCCTGAGCGCTCATGGGGAGGAATTACCTAGGCAAAAGTTGTAAATAACACATTCTTTATAGCACATATTACTATAAGGAATATGCAGCCTTGGAATACTTCTAATATAAAAATCAAGTATTAACTTGCTTCCTTCAAAAAAATGTAGTCACTGGGGCTGGGAATATGGCCTAGTGTTAAAGTGCTTGCCTCACGTACATGAAAGCCCTGGGTTCAATTCCGCAGCACCACCTATATAGAAAATGACCAGAAGTGGCGCTGTGGCTCAAGTGGTAGAGTGCTAGCCTTGAGCAAAAAGAAGCCAGTGACAGTGCTCAGGCCCTGAGTTCAAGCCCCAGGACTTGCAAAACAACAACAACAAAAAAAATGTAGTGACTTTACGAATTGGGAGAAAGGAAACTTTTGGTTTTCAGTAAAGGTGAACTCATCCTTAAAAAAACAAACAAAAAATGTAGTGACTTATATAATTAGAGGGCACTCATCCAAAACCTTAAAGTTAAGGAAGCACCACTAGTAGACTATATAATGTCACAGACAACTATGAAGCAAGGCTGGTAGGGGAAAGTGCTCACACAGAAAATTAACAAGTTAATCATATGCATTCTGGGGCAATTATTGCTACAATGGAAGTCATCCAATTTGGTGTGCAATTTGCTCCAGACTTTTTAACTGAAGGAATCAATGACATCACCGTGGCCCTACAAGCATCAACAGACAGAACTGTTTTGGTTGACAGAACAGCCCTAATACTTCCTTCTTGCAAAACAAGGCCAAACCTGAGAAATATACCCTACAGTACCTAGATTAAAGCCTTAGGTCAATTTGAAAGTCAGGGCACAAAGAAAGCCAGATGGCTAATACTGACTCTAAAAGTTCTCCACATTTGTTCAGCTATCTGGGTCTCAAATCCTGGGGAGCACAATTGAGGTCAATGCTGCAGTTTGGCCTCATCCTGCTATCCTGTGGATAGTAACCTCAATTAAAGGTCATATCAGACAATATCTGGTTCAAGCCTCTGTTGTAAGGATTAATCAGTGACCAATGAAGTAGCATAACTAAATGAACTATTACTAGCCAAGAAGTTACACAGACAGGAAGAGTAAATCTTGCTAGAAGACAATTATACTTAGATCACTCATTTTGGTACATCTTGTAAGTAGAGATATTGAATCTCATTCCATACTATTTTGTTACAGTATGTTTATTTAAGAAACAGTCTTGAAGTATAGAAATAAGGTATCCTAAGAACCAAAGATCAGGTTTGTTTATTGTCAAGTATAATAAAAATGTCATCATCCTCCAGGTTAAAGATCAGGTAGGCTTACCACTCACTATTAAATTCTATGTTCCCTATCCTAGAGCACTCTCCTATAATAGACAGGATTGCAGTACAAGAGATGGATGGCCCTCAGTCCCCTTCACATTCCTCTGCAGAGCTGAGAGCTTGGCAAATAACCACATTCTGCTGTGCTCATAAGTAAAGTCCTGTGTTTCTAATCCATGAGTCCTATTATCTTTCACCTGTAATCTTTAAAACTGTGGCAGGCTACTTATTAGACTGCATAAAAGACAAAAATCTCAAATACTTAGTCCTTAAAACAACTGTTTTTATAATGAAACAAGTTACATCTCTGACCACCTTCCCTCATTAATTCTGATGATCATCTAATAGAGTCACTGATGTTAATATAAAAACTATTTTGGGGACTGGGCATATGGCCTGGTCGTAGAGTGCTTGCTTCGCATTCATGAAGCCCTGGGTTCGATTCCTCAGCACCACAGAAGTCGTGCTGTGGTTCAAGTGTAGAGTGCTCACCTTGCGCAAAAAGAAGCCAGGGACAGTGCCCAGGCCGAGAACAAGCCCCACAACCAAAAAAAAACAAACTACAGCAAAGGGCCAGTAACAAAGAAACACAAAGCACAAACCAAGGTTTTGCATATCAAGTGTAATAGATGAAACAAAATCTACATATAATACAGCTAGAAAGCTCTTTTGGCTTACTCAGGATATGATCAAGAGCTGTTGGAAGAGAACAGCAAAAGCAAACATGATAATAGAAATATATCCTTCCCACAAAATTAGAACACACCCTGAAGAAAAGTCTGCAAAAATTCCTCTGTGCATTTATGTATCTTACTTCTAGTAAGAGAAAAATAAGGGAACAGTACAAAAAAGTTTAAAAGAGAAATCTAAAAAACAAAAAGAAAAAAGTTATATGCCCTTCAAAACTAGGTGTAACACTCCCACACCTACCAAACACATTCGATGCCCCACTTCTACACAATGCAGTATTGATGCCAAGTTTTCCAAAACTGAGCTATAACTTCAAGGCATCTCCACTAAAATCCCAACAGAGCTTTTTATGGTATCAAAAAGTATATGAAAGAAATTATAAGAGATAATTGGAAAAAAATAAGAAGTAGGATAACTTGCCTACTAAGATTCATTATAAAGCCTTAGTAGGGGCTGAGAATGTGGCTTAGTGGTAGAGTGCTTGCCTAAGCATGCATGAAGCCTGGGTTTGACTTCTCAGCACCACATAAACAGAAAGGTTAGAAATGGCGCTGTGGCTCAAGTGGTAGAATGTAGGCCTTGAGCAGAAAGAAGCTCAGGGACAGCACCCAGGAAGCCCAGCATCAGCAGGCAATGTGTGTGTCTATATATATGTATCTATAGAGAGAGAGGACCAACATGGCTCAAAGTAGTGGGTCATTTGCCCTGGGTTCAATTCCTACCACTAGAAAAAAAAATAGAATGAATAAATTATTATGAAAGAACTATCTATATGTATATGAATTAATCAGAAATTACACAGTTGAGTCCTTTTTTGTTTTTTGGATTATTTTTTTTGGGGGGGGGGGTGCTGGTCCTAAACTCAGGGCCTGGGCACTGTCCCTGAGCTTTTTTTGCTCATGGCTAGTGCTCTACTACTTGAGCCACAGCGCTGCTTCCAGCTTTTTTGTAGAGGTAACTGGAGGAAGAGTCTCATGGGCTATCCCGCGCAGGCTGGCTTCGAATCCTTAGATCACATGGCTCGTCTTAGATCACTCAGCTCGTCTTGAATGTTTTAAAAACAAGCCAACCTAGATTATATAGAGCATGAACCCATTTTAAAACAGCAAACACAAGAAAAATTAAACAACAAATGGTTGATATATATGTGTGTATATATATATGTATACATACATGTGATTTAAAAAATTATGGACAAGAAAATGATAAAAATTTCCTTCAGGGTTTAGAGAAAAGCAAGTAGGCAGAAGGTGCAAAACTGGCTACTTTTTACTTCTTAGTTTTAGTGGTGAATTCATAGAATCTTGGGATTTTAGTGCTTTTGAAGACTTTTGCCTGTGATCCTAGCTTCCAAAGAGACTTGAGATCTGAGTATTGAGATCTGGTTTGTAGCCAGACCAGGCAAGAAAGCTGTGAGACGGATTTCCAATTAACCACCAAAGAGCTGGAAGTAGAACTGTGGCTCAAGTGTGGTAGGAGTGCTAGCCTTGAACAAAAAAAGCTCAGGGATAATGCCCAGTCCCATAGTTCAAGCCCCAGAAATGGCAGGTTGAAAGAATGAATGAATTAATGAACAAACGAATGAAAGAAAAAGAAAGGAAGAAATATGTTGCTCTGTGTTCTCTTTTCTTGCCCTTGTTGTTTTAGGAAGAAAAAAAAAACATATGCCTTTTTTAAGGATCTTCCAGAAAAATCTGTCATATCAAAGACAGGCAGGAAAGAACAGCACAGCAACACTATTTGGTATTTCACATATCTTCCATGATATGAGATTAGGAGGCATGCTACCCTTAGAACTGCCATTTAAGGGATGCAGCATGGATTTCAAGCAAAAACCTTTATATAGAAATAAATCACAATAAATGCTTGCTGAAATGTAACTACATAATGAAAATCAAAATACATTTGTACCCTGAATTTTAAAAAATAGAAAAAGTTAAAGAACCCCAAGACAAGCTACACTTTGAGAAAGCCTTCAGCCAAGAAAAAGACAATCTCTCTCTGTTGCTGCTTATTTGGCTCAGTCTTCAGAAATGGCTCTACGCCCAAAATTCTGTGTTACAGGGCTTTGTTCAATAAGCTGAAAACAAGGTCCCAATCAGCTTCAAAGTTAACTTGATTCTAAATGACATATATATATACACACATACATATATATATATATTACACTATAATAGATTTATTTTAAAAGATAAACTCCAGGGGCTGGGGATATGGCCTAGTGGCAAGAGTGCCTGCTTCATATACATGAGGCCCTGGGTTCGATTCCCCAGCACCACATATACAGAAAATGGCCAGAAGTGGCGCTGTGACTCAAGTGGCAGAATGCTAGCCTTGAGCAAAAAGAAGCCAGGGACAGTGCTCAGGCCTTGAGTCCAAGCCCCAGGACTGGCCAAAAAAAAGATAAACTCCAAAATTGGACTCTGGTTGAAAACATGTAATAAAAAATTGAATCCAACTTATTCTGAAATACTGTCTCCTGGTAAGAAATGGTTCTGTTACTAATATTTTGCTTCATGCCTCAAATTTCAGAACCAGCCAACACCATTTTCTAACTCTGATCTATTTGAGAATGTAACCCATGGGTTTGGGAGAGATAAGTGACAGGTGTGACACTGATCAAGATGAACCATACTCATACACTGAAATGTTCAGTCGAACCCCCTGGTACAACTAATGATTATTAAAAATAATTAAAACTTTAAAAGAATGTTAAGACAAAGTACAGAACACATTCATAATTAATTATAGTTACCAGGTGCCAGTGTCTCACACCTGCAATTCTAGCTTCTGAGGAAGCTGAGATCTGAATATCAATGTTTGAAGCTAGGCAGGAAAGTCTATGACACCTCTACCTCTACTTATCTACCAAAAAGCTAGATGCGGGCCTGTGGCTCAAGTGATAGAGCACTATCCTTGAGCAAAAATCTCAGGAATAGTGCCCAAGCCCTGAGTTCAAGACTCAAAACCAGCACACACACACACACACACACACACACACACACAAACAAATTTTCTCTGGAAGTATCAGGCAGTTTAGTTCAATGACTATGTGGAGGCTGATGCAAGATCACATATTCAGGGCTGGGGATATGGCCTAGTGGCAAGAGTGCTTGCCTCATATACATGAAACCCTGGGTTCAATTCCTCAGCACCACATATACAGAAAATGACCAGAAGTGGTGCTGTGGCTCAAGTGGCAGAGTGCTAGCCTTGAGGTAAAAAGAAGCCAGGGACAGTGCTCAGGCGAGTCCAAGCCCCAGGACTGCCCTCCCCCCAAAGATCACATATTCAAGGACCCCTTGGGGTATATATAACCAGACACTGACATAAAAACATAAAAGAATAAATAAATAAATAGTTCTAAAACTGGAGGTGTAGTTTGGTACACTTAGTTACTTAATTAATATACAGATACCACCAAAAATAAGACTCTACCATTAGTATATGATCTTGCAGTAAATTGCTTAATCTACCTGTGATTTCAGTTTTATTATCATAGTATACAACTGAAGATCTGAATTCTCTCACACAATTATTGTCAGGATTAAGTAAGTTAGTATATGTAAAGGATTTCATCATTTCTGGCATGTAGAAAGAAGTCAGCAAATATTAGTTTTACTATTAATTGCTCTGTTCCCCCATCCATATCAAGTGTTCAACTTTAAATTTACTTGACCTCAAACTAGTAAAAAATTAACACTAAGTATTTAAATAAATATTTGAAATTTTAACAATTAGAAATTATTAGCTGAGTGCTGTTGGCTCACATCGATAATACAAGCTACTCAGGAGGCTGTGATCTGAGAATCCTCATTCAAAGCTAGCCTAGGCAGACAAATCTGTGAACCTCATTTCCAATTAACTAGTAAAAAGCTGAAACTGGCAATGTGGCCCAAATGGTAGAGCTAGGCAGAGTAAAAAAGTCACACAAGAACACAAAGCCCAGAATTCAAGATAATAAAAAACTAGAAATTATTATGATGTTCACCTATACTTTATATATAGACACAGATATAGATATGGATATAGATATACATATATAGATTTATCAGACTGCAAATTTGCAGTCTCAAAAACTAAGGTTGAAATCTATCACTTAAAGAATTTGGATTATGCTCAATGGGAGCCTACTCTGAGACTACTCATTTCTTTTTGCATCATAATGAGTATTTCAGATCTACAATTCTTTGAAGTAATGGCCACAACTGGGTATATTTATACTGAGGGTATATTTAAAAGCACAGGTTGGCATTTGGAAATGCCACCAAAATGACTGATACAGAATTCATTTATTTCAATACATTCTTTTCTGGAGGATAAGGGAACGAATCAGTGGACAAGAAATTCCAATAAAATTTGTATATTAGAAAGCAAATGGAGGTAAGGTAGCAATTTATTTATTTATTTATCTAGCCAGTCATGGGGCTTGAACTCAGAGCCTGGGCATTGTCCTTGAATTTCTTCTGCTCAAGGCTAGTGCTCTACCACTTGAGTCACAACAGCACTTCTGGCTTTTTCTGTGTATGTGGTACCGAGGAATCGAACCCAGGGCTTCATGCCAGCTAGTCAAGCACTTCCCCACTAGGCCACATTCCTGACTGTACGGTAGCTTTTTAACAAACCTAAAATTTTTGCTTTATCACTTACAATTAAGCACATTAACTTTTACTTTGCTTTTGGGGAACCAAGTGCTTTTAGGAGGACATTTTAGAAATTTTAGAATACAGAAACACTCAACAGACCATAAAACAATTTAAACAAAACTGATGATAGTATAGAGGGAATTATGTTGGTGGGAAGGATGGCGCAAATGACAGATCCAAAGGGGGAGAGGGAGACAAGCAAAAATGAGAACATTTCGACCTACATAATGAGCACGTGAAAATTTTTGGTTTTGACCATGAAACCTGCTGAAATTTGTTTAAAAAGGAAAAGGGGCAATAAAGTAGAGTGACAGTGAGTTTGATGAAGTACACTGTTTCCATGTATGGAAATGTCACAATAAGCACCCCCCTCCAATTGTACAACTAGTATATGCTAATAAAATAATATTAACATTGTCACTTGTGTTCATTTAGTTGTTTTGACCATGCTTAATCCTTTATATATAACAAACCCAAAAATAAGGAAGACTCACTCTATCATTGTTTTCATCAAATTGGCTCATAAAGTCTATACCAGATTATAGCTGAGTAATAAGAATTATTTCTAAATGTTCTGCAATTGTATAGATGTGGGATATCATATTACCACTAAGAGGTATAGTTCTTAATTTATCAATTCACTGAACATAAATTGTGTATACCGTATCCATACTGGAAGAATCATTTTTTCATCACCTATATGAGGAACATTTAAAAATAAAGAACTTAAATGAAGAATTAAATAAAGAATCCATTCACCAAGAACTGAAATTTTAGAAAAGAAAGCAGAGGTCAAGAAACTCCTTAAGAAGAAGTTTAAAAATTATTACAAACAATAGATGCACTAGACATAAAGTTGAGGAAGATACCCAAAGATAAAGGTAGGATGGAAAAGAATATTAAAACCCAAACAATCTGGGATCTAAAAAGAGGAAGAGTGTGGCAGAAGAAATCATCAAAACAGATATTCCAGAAACTAGAACAGCACAATAATGCTTTGTAAACATCAATGACAAAGTATGTCGCTATGAAATTTCAAACCACCACAACTAAAAAAATATCCTAAAAGTTTCCATAGAGAAGACAAATTACATACAAAAAAACTCTAGAATCAGTCAAACATGATGGTACACACCTGTAATAGAAGCATTCAAGACAGTAGGGCAAGATGGTTAAAGAATCCAAAGCCAACCTGGGCTACCTAGCAAGACCCCTGTCTCAAAATGAAAAAGAAAAACTTTTAAAAAGCTCTTGTTGTTCCGTTTTGGGATTTTGTGTTTTTGTTTTTGCAGTATTGGGGTTTTTAACTTGGGCTTCATGCTTGCTAGGCTAATGCTTTACCACTTGAGCCACGTCTCCAGCCCTGTGTTTTGGCTGGCTATTTTCTTTACTTTTCTTTCTTTTTCTAACAGTACCGGGGCTTGAATTCTTTTTTTTTTTTTTTTTTTTTTTTTTTTTTTGCCAGTCCTGGGCCTTGGACTCAGGGCCTGAGCACTGTCCCTGGCTTCTTTTTGCTCAAGGCTAGCACTCTGACCCTTGAGCCACAGCGCCACTTCTGGCCATTTTCTATATATGTGGTGCTGGGGAATCGAACCCAGGGCTTCATGTACACGAGACAAGTGCTTTTGCCACTAGGCCATATTCCCAGCCCCAAATTTTCGATCAGCTTTTTTGTTCATGGCTGATGTTCTATCACTTGAGCTAAGCCTCCAGCTCCAGTTCTCTATTTTGTCTGGTTGACTAGAGATTGAGAATCTCTCCTATTTCTCCACCCAGGCTAGCTTCACACCATGATCCTTGGACCTCAACCTGCTGAGTATCTAGGATTATAGTCATGAGCCTGGTTTGGTAGCTATCTTCAAGACAGGGTCTCTTCAACTTTTCTGTCCAAGCTGACCTCAAAAGATAGACTTTTGGTCTCAGCCTTCCAAATGGTTAGGAATATAGGTGTGAGCCATGAATGACAAGTTTAAAGCACCATCATAGAAAATAAAAACAAAATCTCATAGTCAAATACTTAATAGGAGAAAATAAGACATTAGGAGAAAGAAACAGAATAGATAACAGAAGCAGATAAAATAAGGGTGGTTCATTTAAACTCAAATTGTATCTATATTAAATATAAATAAAATACTCCATTAAAATATCACAATGTAGGGCTGGGAATATGGCCTAGTGGCAAGAGTGCTTGCCTCCTACACATGAAGCTCTCGGTTTGATTCCCCAGCACCACATATATGGAAAACGGCCAGAAGGGGCGCTGTGGCTCAGGTGGCAGAGTGCTAGCCTTGAGCGGGAAGAAGCCAGGGATGGTGCTCAGCCCCTGAGTCCAAGGCCCAGGACTGGCAAAAACAAAACAAAACAAAACAAAAATATATATATCACAATGTATTTGTGTATGTGCTAATCCAGGGCTTGAACTCAGGGCCCTGGTACTATCCCAGAGCACTTTTGATCAAGGCTAGCACTGTACCACTTGAGTCACAGGTCCACTTTTTTTTTTTGTTTTGGCCAGAACTAGGCCGTGAACTCAGGGCCTGAGCACTGTCCCTGGCTTCTTTTTTGCTCAAGGCTAGCACTCTACCACTTGAGCCACAGTGCCCCTTCTGGCCATTTTCTGTATATGTGGTGCTGAGGAATCGAACCCAGGGCCTCATGTATACGAGGCAAGCACTCTTACCACTAGGCCATATTCCTAGCCCCACAGGTCCACTTTTGATTTTTTTTGTGGTTAATTGGGGACCAGAGTCTCACGGACTTTTCCGGCCCAGGCTTCAAACCCTGATCCTCAGATCTCATCATCCTCAGTACCTACGATCACATACATTAACCACAGGTTAATATTTTAATCCACTTAAAATACCCTGAAGAGAGACCTTTTTTAAAAAATGTAACAAGGGCTGGGAATGTGTGGTTGAGTGCTTGCCTAGCATGCATGAAGCCCTGGGTTCAATTCCTCAGCCCCACATAAACAGAAAAGGCTGGAAGCGGCACTGTGGCTCAAGTGATAGAGTGCTAGCCTTGAGCAAAAAGAAGCCAGGGACAGTGCTCAGGCCCTGAGTCCAAGCCCCAGGACAAGCAAAAACAAAAAACAAAAGCTGCAAGTAAAAGAATGGAAAAGATATACTCTGTATGTTAATATGTAGCATATTAATATAATATCAAGATAAACTATAATCAAAGTATTCTGAGAGGTAAAGGGCCTTTTAATTCAAAATAATTTGTTTTCTCAAAAATATTTAAATGAACTAAATAATCAGCGGAGTCTTTGTAATTTATACATGATCCTCAAATAATAAATGTCTCAACAATGAAAAATGTTGAAACTCGGAAAGGAAAAAAGGAGAGTTAAGAGGGCTGGGGATATGGCCTAGAGGCAAGAGTGCTTGCCTCCTATACATGAGGCCCTGGGTTCAATTCCCCAGCACCACATATACAGAAAACGGCCAGAAGTGGCGCTGTGGCTCAAGTGGCAGAGTGCTAGCCTTGAGCAAAAAGAAGCCAGGGACAGTGCTCAGGCCCTGAGTCCAAGCCCCAGGACTGGCCAAAAAAAACAAACAAACAAAAAGGAGAGTTAGAAAAAGGGTGGAAAAGGAGAGTTAGAGAAAGGGTGAGAATGATTTAGAATACATTGTAAAATCTGTGGAAATTTAGCAAAGGAAATTCCCTCCTATAACTAACATTACCTAATAAAAAGAAAAAAGAACTAACATGTTTCTAAAGCACTTGGGAAGCTACTTCTATGCCAAGCTAGTTTGGGTGGGAGTTTGAACAGAATGAACACATGCAACTGCATTGAAAACTGCAGGTGGCGAAAAAGGAGACCAGTGAAAGGGGAAGCAAGCTAAAAATAGACTTAGAACAGTAATTCTGACAGCCTCCATGGGCTTTTCAAATTATCTTAGAGCTAGAGGAAAAAGTAAAATGTTGTACAATTTGTTTTTATTTTAAAAATAAGTTCTGCATAATTAAATATTTATGTCCTAAGGGTTTTCAAGTGTCACTGGTAATTCAAAAGCCAAAGAATTTTCAATCAGAGATGGCATTAATGGCAAATTATACCAAAAATAAACCATTCTTGATTAGTTGGATTAAAAATTCTTATTACATATTGTTATTCGCAGGGAAATGGTCAGAACTCGAACAAATAATGTTGAGTGAGACAGGCCTAGAACACAGAAAACAAAGGGGCATGATCTCCCTGATATATGACTGTTAACAAAGGGAGACAGAGAGACAGTAGAGACCAAGTCTGTGAACACTGTATATGTTCTTGATACATTGTATATTGCATATGTGTCTACCTGACCTAGACAAGGGATGGAAAAACAGGTTGTAAGATATCACAAGAAATGTACACAGTGCCCTACTATGTAACTGCACCCTCTTTGCACAACACCTTGTAAAAAAATTTATGTTCAATTAATAAAAAAAAAAATTCTTATTACAGGGCTGGAAATATGGCCTAGTGGCAAGAGTGCTTGCCTCGTATACATGAAGCCCTGGGTTCGATTCCCTAGCACCACATATACAGAAAATGGCCAGAAGTGGCGCTGTGGCTCAAGTGGCAAAGTGCTAGCCTTGAGCAAAAGAAGCCAGGGACAGTGCTCAGGCCCTGAGTTCAAGCCCCAGGACTGGCAAAAAAAAAAAAAAAAATCTTATTACAGAGCTGGGAATGTGGCTTAGTGGTACAGTGCTTGCCTAGGACGCATGAAGCCCTGGGTTCGATTTCTCAGTACCACATAAACAAAAAAGGCTGGAAGTGGCGCTGTGGCTCACGTGGTACAGTGCTGGCTGGCCTTGTGCAAAAGAAGCTCAGGGACTGTGCCTAGACCCTAAGTTCAAGCCCCAAGACTGGCCAAACAAAAAACAAAAAAAGTACAAAGAGGGCTGGGAATATGGCGTAGTGGTAGAGTACTTGCCTCTTATGTATGAAGACCTGGGTTTGATTCCTCAGCACCACATATATAGAAAAAGCCGGAAGTGGCACTGTGGCTCAAGTGGTAGAGTGCTAGCCTTAAGCAAAAAGAAGCCAGGGACAGTGCTCAGGCCCTGAGTTCATAGACCCAGAACTGGCCCAAAAAAGCTGAAGCAGGGAGAAGGCAGCTACTCAGCTACTCAGGAGGCTGAGATCTGAGGATTGTTTTGAAAGCCAGCCCGACTCTTAACTCCAATAAACCACTCAGAAAAAGCTGAAAATGACACTGGCTCAAGTAGTAAAGCGGTAGACCACTAGCTTTGAACACAAAGAGGCTCAAGGACAGCACCCAGGCCCAGAATTCAAGCCCCAGGACTGGCAAAAAAAAAACCAGTAAGTAAATTGGGATGTTTGAAACAGAGATTATGAAGCAAAAATGGTTAAGGAATGAAGCTAGAAAAGCAAAGGGAAACAAGATCATGCTTGCTTCAAAATACCATAG
Source organism: Perognathus longimembris pacificus (assembly GCF_023159225.1). NCBI lineage: Eukaryota > Metazoa > Chordata > Mammalia > Rodentia > Heteromyidae > Perognathus > Perognathus longimembris. The sequence continues at coordinate 23,268,351 of NC_063178.1, read as the reverse complement.
TTGCAATCTAGTCTTTCCCCTGAAGGCAAAGTTTGCGTACTGACATGACATCATCTGATAGAAGTAAATGTGAGTTTCCAGTAAAAGTAACAGGCACCGAGTTTAGATTTTTGGTTTTTGTTTGCTTTTCTATTAGTTTTGCTATTGTTGTTTTTACATAGTACAAGTAAATTTGCTATATTTCATATTTGAATAGCTCATACCTGCTATTTTCACAAGAACTGTCAGGCACAGTGGCTCACACACATAATCCCAGCTACATGGGAGGTAGGGAGGTCAGGAGGATGGTGATTAGATTTCACCATAGTCAAAGAGTTGGCAAGAACTTATCTTAACTAATAGCTGGCCCTGGTAGTTGATCCCAGCTTTTCAGCAGAGTAGATAAGAGGATCTTGGTCTAGTCCCTGCCCTCACAAAAATGCAAGACTCTATAGACTATGTGAAAATAGTTAAACCAAAAAGGAATTCAAGACAGAGGTCAACTAATACAGCACCCACCTAGCAAGCATGAGGCCTCTGTTCAAACCTCAATACTATCATGAGAAAAGAAAAGGAAAAAAACACAAGGCAGAGTGGGAATGTATAGAAATCCAAATTCACTTCATCTGATGCTTTCATTCTCTACATTGACAATTTTGAAGGACTGGCAAACTACTTATGATTCTGAACCAAATAGCTTGTAATTCAATTTTACTTTTGAAAGGAAGAATCTTCTAAAAACAAAATTAATATCTATGCCCTATTTGCAAAGGATTACAGATTTTCCAAAGCAACACATTAATAATTTGAAGACTTGAGAATCTATTCCTCGCCAAACAAGAGAAACCACTAAACAGGTCACTCTTCAACTTAATAAAGCTAATAATTATTAAAAATTACCTCAAAAGACGGGAATAAATATATAAACATCACAACAAATAAAAAAGGCAAAAGGAGAAGGCTTCAAAATGTTACTAGAATTATAGATAAAATTGAGAGCTCTACAAAATTGAGATCTCTACAAAAAACCATCCACCAAGTGGAAGGGGAAAAAAAATGTCAAATCACAATGGATTGAGGCACACGTATGTTTGAAGAAAGAAGTGCCAGGAGATAATGTATTCAACAACTTACATTATAAACTGGAGAAAAAAGGTAGTATCTAAAATGACACAGTTAAGAAAGCTTATCTTGAGGAAAAAAATCCATGTGCTTAAATTTTGATAGAAGCAAACACAAGGTTGAATAGAAGACAGTGGGAACACAAGAGGGGTTAATTTTACAAAAGAAAGGGTAGTTGACAAAATGACTAATAATGGCAACACTTTGTTACTATGTTTATTTATAGGCTTACTTATTTACTTCCCTCAACTAAATGTTGTTGTTGTTGTTGTTGTTGTTTTTGGGGGGGGGTTGTTTTGTTTTGTCTGTCCTGGGACTTGGGGATTGTCACTGAGCTCTTTTTGCTCAAGGCTAGTATTCCTCTACTTTGAGCCACTTCTAGTTCCACTTCCAGTGTTCTGGTGGTCAGCTGGAGATTAGGGTCTCACAATTTGTCCTGCCCAGGACAAGCTGTTTTGAACAACGATCCCCAGATCTCAACCTCCTGAGTAGATAGGATTACAGGCATAAACCACCAGCACCCGGCAACTAAAAGTTTTATATATACAATTTCTCACTGAATCTCTAAGGTTAACATTACTGTGCTACTTTTGTACATGGAAAAACTAAATTCAAAGAAATTACGTAATCTAAACAAATCATGAGAACAGAACTTAGATTCAAAAATAGGTCTTTATGATCCCAACACACAGCATCTCATACTGCCTTAAGTGTCAGTTATTACTTATTGAAAATATATTGATAAATAAACATGATCTTTACCTTAAAAAAAAAATAAAACAGGGAAGGGCTGGGAATATGGCCTAGTGGCAAGAGTGCTTGCCTCCTACACATGAAGCCCTGGGTTCAATATGCCAGCACCACATATAGAGAAAATGTCCAGAAGTGGCACTGTGGCTCAAATGGCAGAGTGCTAGCCTTGAGCAAAAAGAAGCCAGGGACAGTGCTCAGGCCCTGAGTCCAAGGCCCAGAAAGAACTGGGAAAAAAAAAAAAAAGGAAACACATACATCTAAAATCACTGATAGAAATAGAGACAAATTGGCTAGAAAAGAGAACCAGTCCTGAGATGACCAAGACTTCCCATGGTGCTGGTGTTAAGCAGAAAACTGAAGATAAAATGAGTTCCAGGTAAGACAAATACACAGCAGAAACGCAGAAAGACACAAAAATATGTGAGTTTAGAATACATTATGATGCTGACTACAGCATAAAGTGGATGAAAGTTGAAAACACCAGATCAAAGAGCCCTTCAAGCCAGGCTGAGTAATCTGAACTGTAAACTATAGGAAGTGAAAGAACTATTTCCAGACTTTGAAAGAGGATTAAGCTACTGTGAAGACTCAGCAATAGATCAGGAGGTTTGAGCTATCGTTTGAAGTCTTATAAACAGCCAAAAGAATATGGGATCTAGAATGAGACTCACAAACTGGCTATTTATAATCAGGCTGTAAGGAGGATAGTTTCAAAGTTTCTTTTTTCATAAAAGGTAGTTTTTATTCTATGTGTGAAGAAAACAATCTCTTTATAGTATTAGCTAGAGTACAACAAATAAATGGTTTAGTCCAAACTTAGAAGCAACAGAGAGATTAGCAGTTTATTTCCTCAATGTCATAAACAGATTTAAAACAATGTGTTTGGAGGATTCATTTCTCCAAAAAGCATATTTAACAGAAGTTTAATACAGATAATTTGCTGTTTTCCTGGAAAGTAAAACACAGAGTCTCCAATTTCTAAAACATGCTATTTTTCCTTTAATCCAGACTCAATGGAGGGGAGGAGGGAGTTGAGAAGGAAGAAAAAATGAAGTATATAGTAGTCACATTTCTGAACTGCTCAGAGTGCTTGTCTAGCATGCATGAGGCCATGGGTTTGATTTCTCAGTACCACATAACCAGAAAAGGCTGGAAGTGACACTGTGGCTCAAGTGGTAGAGTGACAGCTTTGAGCAAAAGAAGCTCAGGAACAGTGCCTTGGTCCTGAGGTTCAAGCCCCAGGAATGGCAAAAAATACAAAGATGATGGCAGACACAAATGCTTTTGAGCATACTCAGTTCAAGCCAAGTTTAAGTTTACTAAAGACTGAGTCAAAGGACTCAAGTGATCTTGACTGGTTACTTGAGTCCTATCAAACCACACTTCAAGTGTATTAGTGTTTTCCTAAAGATGCCTTCCCTTGCTTAGTGCCTACCAATACAAAAAAAAGGGGGGGAGGGGAATTTAGAGTCATTTAGCATTTCAGAGCTATTTTTCAAAACTAATCTCCATGTATATGCCTCATTCCAAACATGAGAGTCTACATCCTACTCATACTGACCCTTAAGGGCCACTCATGTCTTGGTCTAAACACAATTACTTTCGACTGGTAATGATTTGTACTCCAATGTCAAATCACAAATGCACAGGCTTTCTCTAAAACACAACTGAAATGTGGTCCTTTCAATGCCATTTAAACTGTATGCCCATAGCACTTTTTTCTTGATCACAGTTATTAACAATGTTAGGAAAAAGGAAAAAGGACAGGCAAGGACTGTCTATTGAGGCACAGAAGCAAGGCACACCAGGAAGGGGCAGCAACCTTCCCATGAGACTAGAGGTTGGTTGTGCAAGGAGGTGGGGTTGGAGTTAGGCTTTTCTGGGGTCTGAGCAAGGAGACAGAGGTTATCGAGAAGGCTATTCGAGCTGGGGAGGCAGGAACTTTTGGTGAGGCCCACAATGGAAGGTGTAAGGACAGGCTTAGGTCAGGATTCCCCTGCCTGCACATCAAGCACATCCACGCATACCTGAAATTTTGCCTGATACCCGTATGTACCTGCAATAACAGGGTGCAGGTCAATACTTCATATGCCACCTTTAGATGTATAAGAAAATTGCGCCAAGAGGGGAGAGGTAATTCCTTCAAACTACTTCTCTGTTTTGTATTTAACAGCATACATACCAACCCCTCACAAACAAAATTTTCTAAAGCATATCTCATGAATTCTTCATCTACGCCAGCTATCATGCTAAGTTTAAAAATTAATTACTACAGGGGCTGGGAATATGGCCTAGTGGTAGAGTGCTCGCCTTGTATAGATGAGCCCTGGGTTCAGTTCCTCCGCACCACTATTATACAGGAAAAGCCAAAGTGGTGCTGTGGCTCAAGTGGCAGAGTGACAGTCTTTAGCAAAAAGAAGCCAGGGGCAGTAGCTCAGGCCCTTGAGTTCAAGTCCCAGGACTGGCAAAAAAAAAAAAAATTAGTGATACAATCTGTTTTTCAAAAGTACAAGAAAAAATAATGTGGCATGAAATGTGTTACATATGATATATAGTATATGTTAAGTACTAAAGATATGTAACTTAAACATATGTAAAACCAGCTCATTCAATCTTCACTCCAACCTCCCAACCCCTTACCTCAAGAGTATCTTCTTCTATGGCAGAAGTTAAAAAGGTAAAATCAACATTAGAATTCTGGACACAATGTCTAATCTATCAATGAAATACTCTGATGAGATATAGAAATTAAAACCCAATGAAGATATCTTACCATAAGCTTTTAGGTTATTTCCTGTTGGCAAGTAAGAATTTTTCCCCCTAAATGTTCTTCTAAGAGCACATTTTCCAATTCTTTGGATATTGAAGGAATCTAGCATTGGAGATGACGACTCCAAGTGGCAGCTCAGCCAGTGACAGTGGCGAAAGATTTCTGTCTTGGCTTCAAAAATCTCCAATCGGAATATAGCCTAGTAGTAGAGTGCTTGCCTCATATACATGAAGCCCTGGGTTCGATTCCTCAGCACCACATATATAGAAAAGGCCAGAAGGGCACTGTGGCTCAAGGGGTAGACTGCTAGCCTTCAGCAAAAAGAAGCCAGGGACAGTGCTCAGGCCCTGAATTCAAGCCCCAGGACTGGCAAAATAAAAAAAAAAAAACAACTGTAACCGGATACTCAAACTCAGTAATTCCAGTGACACACCACCAGTGGTTTATTGCTTCCATAGAGGAGATTTAACCAAGTGCTGAGACTTACTCATGAAGACCTAAGTCATACTTAAAATAGCTGGAATGGATTCCATTTCCTGGAATTTGACTCATACATCAACTGAACAAGTAACATCTTTCAGAGCAAGAAACACAAGGACAGAAAGTAAAAAATACCCGTCTAAGACAGACTAGCAAACTGTGACAAGTATACTAGAGCCTCAGATACATGAGAAAATTAATGACAGATGAAACTACACAAAGTATCTTGAAATTCTCAACCATATCTCATGAATTCTTCGTCTCTACGAGCTATCACGCTAAGTTTAAAAATCAATGATTACAGGGGCTGGGAATATGGCCTAGTGGCAAGAGTGCTTGCCTCGTATACATGAAGCCCTGGGTTCGATTCCTCAGCACCACATATATAGAAAACAGCCAGAAGTGGAGCTGTGGCTCAAGTGGTAGAGTGCTAGCCTTGAACATAAAAGAAGCCAGGGACAGTGCTCCGGCCCTGAGTCCAAGCCCGAGGACTGGCAAAAAAAATAAATAAATAAATAACATGAAAAAGAGATTGGAGGAAAAATAATGCTATTCTCACCAAAAAAATGCATCAACAGCTTTTTTCATTAAAATGTTACATGTAAGATATGGCACATGTCCATACCCTTAGCTGCTCAGAGAAAACAAAGATATGGGGATCTAAGGCAAACTAGGCAAAAAGATAGGAGAGATGGGAGACTTCAAAAAACTGGATAGGGTGGTATGTGCCGATAATCACATCTAGTAGGCAGGATTAGGATAATCCCGGGCTGGCTCCAGACAAAAACACCAGACCCTATCTGAAAAGAACTAAAGGAAAAAATAGGCTGTGGGAGTGCCTCAAGTGGTTTAGAATGTCTACCTAACAAATATAAAAGTCTAAGTTCAAATCAACTAAAAGTAAAGTATTTGTATTAATTTTCAATAACTTTATTTTCATGCTAAATGAGCTAGTAAATGTTTAATTGCTGTGCTAATTTCGGGTATTTGAAGGCCCAACTACATACTTTAGCATATAAAAAGATCCAAAACAGGGCTGGGGATATGGCCTAGTGGCAAGAGTGCCTGCCTCATATACATGAGGCCCTGGGTTCGATTCCCCAGAACCACATATATAGAAAATGGCCAGAAGTGGCGCTGTGGCTCAAGTGGCAGAGTGCTAGCCTTGAGCAAAAAGAAGCCAGGGACAGTGCTCAAGCCCTGAGTCCAAGCCCCAGGACTGGCCAAAAAAAAAAAAGATCCAAAACAGGGCTGGGAAGATGGCTTAGTGGTAGAGTGCTTGCCTAGCATGCATGAAGCCCTGAGTTCCATTCCTCAATAGTACTACATAAACAGAAAAAGCCAGAAGTGGCGCTGTGGCTCAAGTGGTAGAGTGCTTGCCCTGAACATAAAGAAGCCAGGGACAGTGCTCAGGCACTGAGTCCAAGCCCCAGGACTGGCAAAAAAAAAAAGATCCAAAACACAAACATTAGGTCTTCAATTCTAGAAATCTATACTATCACTCCAGTAACCTGTACTAAAACTAAGCTTGCCTATGTAAAATTAAATCATTCCCTATGAGGTGTCCTTTATTTAAGGGGAAGGGAGGGAATACTCTACCACTTGAGCCATGTCTCCAGCTCCTTTTTGTAACCATTATTTTTAAGGTAGGGCAATTCCTTTATGACTGGGGCTGGTCTCATATTTATGCTACCCTGTGTCCCTGGGAATTACAAATAGTATCACTGCACCTAGCTATTGTGCTTCCTCTTCCCCATAGATCCACACTGAGAAGGGACTTTTCCCACCATAATTGAAGAATTATCCCTAAACTAATAGAATAGCCTGTGATTTTTTTTCTTTTCTGAAATTGAAAACCAAGAAGTCTTGTCCCAAATTATGAAATTATGTTCTAACTGGCACAAAACTTAGGCTACAGGGGCTGGGAATATGGCCTACTGGTAAAGTGCTCAACCTCTAAAACAAAACAACAAACCTTAGGCTACATTAAAGAATTTTAACTAAACTCGTACCTTCCAGCATGCAAACTAAGACCAAAATGAATCTCTAACAAAGTTCTGAAATGTTCTTTCATTCCTTGTAACTTTACTCAAGTAATAGCTAAAGAACAACAATTTGGAACCGCAAAGAAAGCTTTTTTACTTCCCCACTAAGAATATATGCCTCCAAGAAAACCCTTTTCTTCCCCCCCCCCCCTTTTTTTTTGGCCAGTCCTGGGCTTAAACTCAGGGCCTGAACACTGTCCCTGGCTTCTTTCTGCACTCTACCACTTACACTATAGTACCACTTCTGGCTTTTTCTGCTAATGTGGTACTGAGGAATTGAACCCAGGGTTTCACGCATGCTAGGGAAGCACTCTATCATTCCCAACCCAAGAAAACCCTTTTCTAAGTAAACTTAAGTTCTGTTTAACAGTTATAAAATTTTCCAGGAAACTTACAAATAAAATGTCATATTATCACTTTACATTTTTGCATGACTCCTCAGCAAGTCAACTACTAGCTCCATTACTTTATAAAACTTATTTTTAAAGCCATATATACGAATTACAATATCTTCTGCTGAATGAGAACTGAATTTGGCAACCTTATTGCTTGTTTGTTTACCCTTTAGACAGGGTCTCACCTATATAGCCCACCCAGGCTAGCCTCAAACTCTATATTCTCTTGCCTCAGCCTCCCCAGTGTGGGGATCACACAAATGTATCACTACACCCAAACTTAATTTGGCAAACTGTTAACAGACTTACTAAAATATACAAAGAGCATATACTGTTCAAGAGGGGAAATAATTTTAAATATTTCACTATTACAGAGAAACATATTTGAAGTCCTTGTTTTACACAATTCTGAGATGCATGAATTTCAACAGTCCCAATGACACAGCTCAAGTTTCAGTTACAAGAACTGTAATTACGTCAAGTACAAACACTGTTGCTAGCTCTTCAATCTACAAATCACCACATACCTAACAAATGAGCAACATGACGAGTAACCAATTATGTCACTGTTTCAAAGTTTATCTGGTGAGATTATACCTCCATTATTCAGCTGCAAAGTATACACTTCGCATGCCTCCTTCTCCCTCAGTAAGCTACTGTGTTATTTTACAAAAGCAGATACTAGAAGAGAACAAACTACAATGATGAAACTGCTTCAAAGACATAAGAATTGTAATGCAGCTGGGTCATCTGTGGTTCATGCCTGTATCCTAGCTATTTAGGAGACTGACATCTACAGATCGTGATTCAAAGCCACCAGGAGCAGAGCAGGGAAGTCCATCAGACTCTACATCTCCAATAACTACCAAAAAGCTGGAAGTGGAGCTATGGCACAAGAGTGGAGTGCTAGCTTTGAGTAAAGCAGCTCAGGGACAGTGCCCAGGCCCTGAGTTCAAATCCCAGGACTGGCACAAAAACAAAAGCAAAAAATAAAAAAGGTGATAATGCTACAAGTGAAATTTGAACTGAATTTGAAAGGGCTTCTAGAAGACATAGTTGGATAAAGGAGTGTTCAACAATGCTGTCACTTGACATATATGCAGCCAGAGGAACACTAAGTAAACTTATTAACATAAAGGAACAAAGTAGCTGAGATTATATTACATATAAAGTGATGTTCTCATACTAAAGAAACTCATGTGGCTCACTCCTGTAATCCTAGCCACTAAGGAGGCTAAGAACCACAGTTCACAGCCAGCCCCAGAAAGAAAGTCCATGACACTTTATCTCCAACTAACCACTAGGAAACTGGAAGTGGTACTGTGGTTCAAAGTGGTAGAGTGCCAGACTTGAGCAAAAGAACTCAAGGACAGTGCCCAGGCTTTGAGTTCAAGCCCCACAATGGACAAAAAAAGGGGCTGGGGATATGGCCTAGTGGCTAGAGTGCCTGCCTCGTATTCATGAGGCCCTGGGTTCAATTCCTCAGCACCACATGTATAGAAAAGGCCAGAAGTGGCGCTGTGGCTCAAGGTAGCAGAGTGCTAGCCTTGTGCAAAAAGAAGCCAGAGACGGTGCTCAGGCCCTGAGTTAAAGCCCCAGGTCTGGCCAAAAAAAAAAAGAAAAAAGAAAAGAAAAAAAAGAAGGAAGGAAGGAATTCTGAGGTTATTTCACAATACAAAACCCAAAGAATAAGTTGTTAAATTGCTGACCCACTTAGAAAGTGACATGGCAATTTGCCAGGCAGAGGAAATACGTCTGTTTTATACATAACTTACTCTAACAATGAGAAAGTGGCCGGTATGATCTCTTTTAATTATTTCTAATAAACATGGAAAGTAACAAATATCTTTACACAAAATATGTGAGTGTTTATAATAGGAATCATACAAAAACTAAGGTTCTATTATAGTTTTCCTAAGGGTTTTATGAGGGGGGGTTTCTCCTGAAGAGGGGAGGAGAAATTTCTTTTAATTCAGTAAATATTTACTGCAAACCATTCCACTGTCAGGCATTGTGCAAGACCTCCAGATTCAGGTTGGATTGTGTAATAGTACATGTCGGGGTCTCTGGCCCCCTGCGCTCCCCCGACCCGTGGGAGAGACCAAGAAGGCACACCCCAACCGGATGAGCCAAGAAAGGAGAAGGGTCGACAGACCGCCCACACCCAGCCCTCCCTCACCAGAGGACAATCAGACGGCCTGGGAGTCAAGTCAAAGCAAGATCTCGTTTATTGGGGAAGTACAAGCCACTAACATAAGGCACAGGAGCCAATCAGGTCTAAGATTGGCAGGAAGGGGAGGGATGAGCTGTCCATCAAGGGCAGGAGAGCCAGGGTGTCACAGCCCATAGAACCGCCTCCGGGTTATAACCAAAGACACTTGTAGCAGCTGCGCATTGTTATTAGGCGCTGCCATCTTAGCCACATGTGGCCCCAAGACTGAGAAACAGGCGGGGCCAGCTAGTTGACTTCCAGGTGTGCCCCACATCTCCCCCTTTTTGTTTTACTGGGGGGTGGTAGGGGGGAGATTGACACTCAAGAGGGAGTCCTGTTACTGCACGGGGCAGCTGTCCTCGATGGAGCTCCTCAGCGCCCAGCAGCAGGTCACGTCTTCGGCGTTCTCAGGGCCGCCATTTCCCTGCATACACTCCCACCGGGGCCCCACAGCCGGTTGAGGAGCAGCTGCGCATTGTCCCGCAGCGCCATTCCCCGCCACACGCTCCCTCGCCTGCTGCCAGCCGTGGGAGGCCGCGTCCCACACCAGGCTGCTCTTGTTCCAGGGGCGGATGCCCTTGAGGTGCGCAAAATCCCTTGTGCTTGCTCCCGGGCACGGCCGGCCCCCTTTCCTCTTGCCCTTCTTGCTGCTGCTTCTCCTCTTGGCGGCCTCCTCCTGGATCTCATTCCTCTGGCCGGCTCCGGTGGGCTCTGCCCCACTCCTCAAGGCAGCCGGACTCAGCTTTCCACTCTGCTCCTCCAGTCCGTCAGGTTCCACTCCACTCCACTTCACACCCCTCCTCTCTCCTTCCTTAAACAGTCTTTGGTTCATTTTCCTGTCGTCTAAAGCTTAGTGTAAGATTGCCCCATCTTTTCGGGGATACCCTTACCTCGGGTCATCTAAAGCTTAGTGTGAGACTGCCCCATCTTTTCGGGGATACCCTTACCTCTGGGTGTCTAAAGCTTAAACCTACGCTTCCTCGAGCCCCACATTGGGCGCCAATTGTCAGGGTCTCTAGCCCCCCCCCCCCCCGCCTCCCCGAGGGAGAGACCAGGGAGGCATGCCCTGACCGGATGAGCCAAGAAAGGAAACTGTCGGCAGACCACCTGCACCCAGCCCTCCCTCACCGGAGGACAATCAGACGGCCTGGGAGTCAAGTCAAAGCAAGATCTCGTTTATTGGGGAAGTACAAGCCACTAACATAAGGCACAGGAGCCAATCAGGTCTAAGATTGGCAGGAAGGGGAGGGATGAGCTGTCCATCAAGGGCGGAAGAGCCAGGGTGTCACAGCCCACAGAACCGCCTTTGGGTTATAACCAAAGACACTTGTAGCAGCTGCGCGTTATTGTTAGGCGCTGCCATCTTAGCCACTCGTGGCCCCAAGACTGAGAAACAGGCGGGGCCAGCTAGTTGACTTCCAGGTGTCCTCCACAGTACATTCTCTACTACATGGAATATTATTTTAGCAAAGTCCCAGCCTACATAAATTTTGTTCTAAAATTCAGGGAAAAATACATCCCAAAACATCAACAGTGAAATGGTTCCACAAAAAAAATTGAACATAGAACTACTATATGAACCTGTAATTCCCTTCAAACTACACACCCAAAAGAAAAGGTCTCCAAGGCATGTTTACAAAACACAGGTTCACAATAGCACTATCCACTATAGCCAAAAGTTAGTTATTTCTAACACACACACACACAAAAAAAAACATAAGATGTGGCATATACATAAACTAGAATTTTATTCATCTATACTAAAGATGAAAATTCTGATACATGAATTAACTTTGAGGACATTATGGTAAGTAAAATAAGCCAAATATAAAAAGACAATGCCATGTGATTCTACTTATGCAAAATACCTAGGCAAGTCAAATTCAGAGAAATTGAGAATAGAATTGTGCTTGTCAATGATTAGTGAAAGGATTTTTTTGATGAATAGAAATTTGTGTTTAACAGATACAAAGCTTTAGTTCAGGCAGATGAAAAAAATTCCAGAGATGGATAGTGGTGGTGGTTGATAAGCAGTGTAAATGTACTTAATGTCACTGAACTATACATTTAAAAATGGTTAGAATAGTTAATTTATGTTACATATATTTTAAACAACAATGAAAGGAAAAAAACAAAGTGAAACTTTTTCAGACATACAAAAGCACACAAAATTCATTATCATGATTCCAACACAACATTTCAAGTTAAAGAATATGAAAGGAGGGACTAGGAAGCTGGGAATATGGCCGAGTGGCAAGAGAGCCTGCCTCGTATACTTGAAGCCCTGGGTTCAATTCCCCAGTACCACATATATGGAAAACGGCCAGAAGTGGCGTTGTGGCTCAAGTGGCAGAGTGCTAGCCTTGAGCAGGAAGAAGCCAGGGACAGTGCTCAGGCCCTGAGTCCAAGGCCCAGGACTGGCAAAAAAAAAAAAAGAAAGGAGGGACTAGGAATGTGGCCTAGTGGTAGAGTGCTTGCCTAGCATACATGAAGCCCTGAGTTTGATTCCTCAGTACCACAAATACAGAAAAAGCTGGAAGGGGCGCTGTGGCTCAAGTGGAAGAGGGCTAGCCTTGAGTAGAGAAGCCAGGGACAGTGCTCAGGCCCTGAGTCCAAACCAGGACTAGCAAAAAAAAAAAAAAGAATATGAGAGGAATAAAGACCATCAGAACTATGGGTAATAAAATAATTCCTCATGCCTGGCGTGGGTGGCTGTAATCTACCTATTCAGGAGGCTGCAATATGAGGGGGACTAGGTTTGAAGCCAGCCTGGACATTAAACTCCATAAGAATCTTACCTCCAGTTATCTAGCAAAAGAAAAAAAAACAGAAGTGGGGATGTGGCTCAAGTGGTAGGCTTCAGCACAAAAGCTCAGGGACAGTGGCCAGGCCCTGAGTTTAAAGTTCAAGTTTTAGGACCAGTGGGCACACACATGCACGCGCACGCACACGCATATATTTTTAGCATAGATATTATATATATATATAATATCTCATATATATTTCACTTTATATTAACAGACTAGAAAGAGTATCAATTTCAACAGATATACATAGAAATAGTATATAGATTTCAGAAGATACACAGAAAGTATTTAATAAAACCTATAATCCATTCCTGATAATATCCTTAGAGAAACCAACCACTCTGGAAAAGAATCTAGCAGGTTTTTTTTTTATAAAGTCAAACAGATACCTTATACCATGTGAAGTATTCAATGCACACAGAGGTATTTATCAAAAAGAAACAAAAATATTTGACCATACAAACATCTATGCGCAAATGTTCATGAATTTTTTATTTAATAATAGCTAACACATTTCCAACAAATGTTACAAAATATGTAACAACAGAAAATACTCAGCTATACATACATATGATTATATAAGATGAGGCTAAGCAAAATGAACTCCAAGAGATGGAAACAGGAGGATTTTATCATTGTCATTAGGTTTAATGTACTAGATGAATTTCCTGTGGTGTACCCCCTGTGGCTACTGTATATGACTTTGGTACACTGGATAATGTATATATGCTTATCTGAACTAGAGAAAGGAAAGAAAAATGAGGGAGGGTTTAACAAATATGACGAGAAATGTACTCACTACCTTACTGTGTAACCGTACCCCCTCTGTACATCACCTTGTCAATAAATTTTTTTTAAAAAGTAACAAAACAAAAAAGAAAATACTCAGCTATAAAAAGTGAACTCTTGCCAGGCACCAGTGGCTCACACCTATAATCCTAGCTACTCAGGAGGCTGAGATCTGAGGATCGTAGTTCAAAGCCAGGCAGGAAAGTCTATGAGACTCTTATTTCCAATTAATCACAGAAAAAGCTGGAAGAGGTGCTATGGCTCAAGTGGTAAAGCACTAACTAGCCTCGAGCTAAAGTGCTCAGGGACAGTGCCCAGGCCTAGAGTTCAAGCCCCAGGATGGGGGGGGGGGGGGAATGTGGGCTCTTTTTACATGCAACAACATGGATGAATCTCAGAATGATTGAGTGCAAACCAAAAAAAGAAAATAAAAAGATATATATTATATGACTCCATGTATATATAATTCTACAAAATTAAACTCCTACATACAGAAAGCCTAAGGGCAGGGAATAGGAAGGAGGAGCTACAAAAGAATACATGGTCATTAACTTGAATGTTGATGATCTCATAGACACAAGTGCTGTCAAAATCTACAAGAAAACTGTAAGCTTTAATTAGGCCCCATTTATTTTACCTCAAAAGAAGCTATTAGGCCAGGCATGGTGACACATATCTGTAATTTTAGCTACTTGGGAGGCTGAGGGCAGGAGAATCTTGAGTTGTGCCCAACAAGGCAACTTAACAAGACGCTATCTCAAAACTTCTTTTAAAAGCTGGAGAAGAGGGGCGCTGTGGCTCAAGTGGCAGAGTGCTAGCCTTGAGCAAAAGGAAGCCAGGGACAGTGCTCAGGCCCTGATTCCAAGGCCCAGGACTGGCAAAAATAAATAAATAAATAAAAAATAAAAGCTGGAGAAGAGGGTTGGGAATATGGCCTAGTGGCAAGAGTGCTTGCCTTGCATACATGAAGCCCTGGGTTCGATTCCTCAGCAACACATATATAGAAAAAGCCAGAAGTGGCGCTGTGGCTCAAGTGGTAGAGTGCTAGCCTTGAGCAAAAAGAAGCCAGGGACAGTGCTCAGCCCCTGAGTTCAAACCCCAAAAGTGGCAAAAAACTAAATATACACATATATATATACACACACACACACACACACACATACATACATATATATGTATATATATAAAGAGAGAGAAAGAGAGAGACAGACAGACAGACAGAGCACGCTCTAGAGATATAATATAATGGCAGAGCATTTTGTTAGCACGCATGAGGCCTTGGGTTCAACCCCCCATGGCACACATGCGCGCGCACACACACACGTATACATGCACACGCACACACACATATAAAGAATAGTGGCAACAGCTATACAACCTAAATATACTTAATGTGACTGATCTGCACACTTAAAATGGTAAAACTGTTTATTTTACTACAATTTTTAAAAAGGATTTAAGAAGCAACAACAAAAAAAAAAGTAGGACTGAGTATGTGGTTTAGTGGTAGAGTAACGCCTAGCATGCATGAAGCCCTGGGTTCAATTCCTCAGTAACACGGAAACAGAAAAAAACAGGAACTAGCACTGTGGCTCAAGTGGTAAAGTGCTAGCTTTGAGCAAAATAAGTTCAGGGACAGTGCCCAGACCCTGAGTTCAAGCTCCAGGACTGACCCCCAACCCCAAAAAAAGGTAGAGCCAGGTATAATAGTCCGTAACTGTAATTCCAGTACTTGGAAGGCTAAGATGGAAAGATCACACAAAAGATGGAAAGACTAGGCTAGATAGTGAGACCTTGTCTCAAAAATAAAAATGTTTGTTAAACTAAGGTAAATATAATAACTATAAATCAGTCAGAAAAAAATGAGTATGGAATTCCTAATTCCGAGCTATGTACAGTCATCAATGAATTAATTTTTGCCAGTGGTAAAATATGGTATATCAGTGTTCCCCTAAGATTGCAAGATCTGAAAATCTGAGGCTTGATGCTCAAGTGGTAGAGCATCTGCCTAGCAAGTACAAAGCCCAGAATTAACTCCTAAATAACCGCCCCCAACAAAAAGAAGAAAAAGTCTAATGAATTTAGCTAGGCGCTAGTGGTTCACATGTATCGTCCTAGGTACTTAGGAGACTGAGATTTGAGGATCATGGTTCAAAGACAGCCCAGGCAGACAAATTCAAAAGCCTCTTATCTACAATTAGCCAGCAAAACGCTGATGTAAAGGTATGGTTCAAGAGGTAGAGTGTCATCCATGAGCAGAAAAGGCCAAGCAAAAAAATAAAGCAGGGGCTGGGAATATGGCCTAGTGGCAAGAGTGCTTGCCTTGTATACATGAAGCCCTGGGTTCGATTCCCCAGCACCACATATATAGAAAATGGCCAGAAGTAGCGCTGTGGCTCAAGTTGGCAGAGTGCTATCCTTGAGCAGAAAGGAGCCAGGGACAGTGCTCAGGCCCTGAGTTCAAGGCCCAGGACTGGCAAAAAAAAAAAAAAGAAGAAGAAGAAAATAAAGCAAAAGAACCTCTTAGTGCCTAGTGATGTCATAATGTCCTCTTATTAATACATTACTCGTTTTTCTGTGAAGCTGATGAAAATATATCTACTTAATTCCAATTGTAAGGATAGCATATACAACTTTCTATGTTACATAGTATTTGATGATAGCACACAATTATGCTACTGAATTATGCATTCACCTTATACATTATGCATTAATATTATACATTTTATCACTATTAAAGAGTATACTCTACTTACTAAAAAGAAAGTCTGTAAATCAAGGATACCATCAAATCAGCACCAACCTCATACAGCTTGGTTTAATTGAATCAAGAGGGCAAAGTTGATCACTCAACTTGCCTGAGATTTTCCAGAATGCACCAGTCACTATGCAATTTTGAGACTACTTCTTAGACATATGCTGCCATTTAAGTACATGTAAATTTAAAGATTTTTACAAGTTGTACCTGTGAGATATGATTGATAGAAGACTCCATTCTCCGAAGCTGAGAGGCCTGGATATCCAGCAACTGTAAAACATTGTTGGCCAATGCATTTATTTGATAAGCAACGCTAGCTAGAGATTGGGTTGTATATGCTTTGGTCTCTTCTAAAGCTTTTCTCTTGTCTGTAGCCTGAAAAACAAATAAACAATATTTATTTCAGTTAACATTCATAGAATACATTCTACAGAAAAGCAAAATTACTGATTTTTACTTCTAAAAAAGCTCAATTCAATTAAAAATATAGTGTACAAATCTGAGAATAGCCTCATTAAGTTTACAGACAGAGGGGTTGGGGGGGTGTTGGGTTTTTTTGGTTTTTGGGGGTTTTTTGGTCAGTACTCTGGGCTTAAACTCAGGGCCTGGGCACTGTCCCTGAGCTTCTTTCTTTTGCTCAAGGCTAGCACTCTACCACTTGAGCCTCAGCGCCACTTCCAGCTTTTTCGTTTCTGTGTTACTGAGGAATTGAACCCAGGGCATCATGTATGCTAGACAAGTACTCTATCACTAAGCCACATTTCCAGCCCAAAACAAAAATTTTAAACCCCACAAAATATAGGCATAATACAGATATCCTTTAAGAGACTTCAGGAAGTACCCTTCTAAGTTTCTTGATAAAACTAATTAAGTTTAATCTTGAATAAGATTTGGTTATTTTCAGCAATTATCTTATTCTAGAAACCCATTAGCCTGTTTTTATAATTTCAGGTATGTTTCACGCACACACACACCTCCAAAAATGGAAAAAGCAAGAAGTTACTTGGGGGCTGGGGATATAGCCTAGTGGCAAGAGTGCCTGCCTCGGATACACGAGGCCCTAGGTTCGATTCCCCAGCACCACATATACAGAAAACGGCCAGAAGTGGCGCTGTGGCTCAAGTGGCAGAGTGCTAGCCTTGAGCGGGAAGAAGCCAGGGACAGTGCTCAGGCCCTGAGTCCAAGGCCCAGGACTGGCCAAAAAAAAAAAAAAAAAAAAAAAAAAAAGAAGTTACTTGGGAGACTTAAGACTGGATAACTGAGAGGTTGAACTCAGCAAGGGGTAGAGAGTAAGTTCTAGGCCAGCAGAACTGGATAGAGAGGCAATGTCCCCCCAAAAAGTGGGAGAAAAATGCCACTTTGAACTAAAATCTATTTATTTCTCCTTATGTTTCCCAAATTCCTTTATTTCAAAATTATTTAGCTAAGTATTATCAATAATGTATTAGCAGAAATGGTTCTACTTCTAGACCTTAACGTAAGAAACTTTCCATTCATATTTTGGCACAATAAACCAAGTTTGACCAAAGACAATACTGTATATGTTTTATTTTTTTAACTTAAAATAATTAAGACTAAAAAATCTTAAAAGTTGGGCTGGGAATATGGCCTAGTGGCAAGAGTGCCTGCCTCCTATACATGAAACCCCGGGTTCGATTCCCCAGCACCACATATATAGGAAACGGCCAGAAGTGGCGCTGTGGCTCAAGTGTCAGAGGGCTAGCCTTGAGCAAAAAGAAGCCAGGGACAGTGCTCAGGCCCTGAGTCCAAGGCCCAGGACTGGCCAAAAAAAAAAAAATCTTAAAAGTTCAGTTTCTCCTTGTTCAAAATCCACACAAGGACTATGACTACCTTATTAGAGAGTACAGTTGTAGACAGTTAATTTCCTCCAAGGATTCTGAATTTAAAAGTTAAATCTGATTTAAAAATTACTGTTGTCACAGTATTTGTCCCACAATAAATTTAGTATCCAAGAGTTATTTTTTCCTTAGCATACTCCAAGGGTAATGCAAAATGATTAAAACAGGAAGCATTTCTCCAAGAAATTGAAACAGATTTTAATTATACAAGTCTTCTATGCAAATTCTCAATATTCTTAACTAATTGCTCTAGAACTGGACATGTGATAGGAAACCCATTTGCCATCACTGTCTTATGCCTTTAAGATGGAATCAAACATATTCAGCTGTAAAAGAAAACTCAACTATTTAAAATAGCTTAACTTAAAATAAACAATGTAGTCAATGTACTTAAAATAAACCAAACAGGAAATACCTTAGATAATTGAACTTTATGAACATCTCAAACATTAAACTCTCTCCTTTCTCCTCATCTACCTAAGAAAATATAGCTTTTACTATCAAGATCTTCTAGGTGCAGCAATATATAGGTCTCTAAATCTTTTTCGCACTCCTAAAGGTAACAAAACTCACAGGCAAAGTAATCTCTTTTTTACTTCCTGAAGTAAAATTATTCTCTCTTCCATCGCTATACCTTTATTTCAACTTATTATGATCATTTATTACTGCCTTTCCTCTTCTTCACTGACTTCAACCGTCACTTATTACCATACTATGGGGAAAAAAATCTTTCTCGTTATTACATATAAATACTTAATAGCCCAAAAAAGAAAGAAAACACCTTGTCATGATTATGATCTAAAAGGTAAGACAAGCTGAGAGTGGTTTCACATCTGGGCCAACCTGGACCAACTGTTGCACAAAAACAAAAAAACAAAATTACTATATGCTCTTCAGTGTTTCCTGTTCCTGATATTGAACGTATTAACTGTAAAACAGAAACAGAGAAAACCATAAGAGATGATACAGCATTAAAAAGGGAGCAAGTAATTCACTGCGTGAACACCTATAATCCCAGGATGGAGACACAAGTGAGGTGAGTAAGAATGAGGCCAGTCTCCACTACAAAAGGAATTTCAGGCCAATCTGGAACTAAAACTGGTCAGTCTACATGTCAAGACCCTATCTTTAAAAATGTTAGCTGGAAAAAAAAAAAAGGATCAAGGACAGCACCCAGAGCCTGAGGTCAAGTCCCAGGAGGAGCACAAACCTCCAAAAATGGTAATATTGCATGTAGTGACACAACCACCTTTCATCCAGTCCCAGAGATCGAGGGTTTGTGGGGAAAGAATAACCTAGAAGGCTTTCCAGGCTTGTGTGACAATAACCTTTAACTGTTCTTTCCTTGAAGCTCTGAGAAATGTCATTCCCGTGGGATCTTTTGGAAGGCTGTTCAAATTTAAACAATACATCTGGGGAAATGAACAAATGTGGGAAGAACATAAAATAAAAAAATAATAAGCAAAAAAAATGTTAGCTCAAGGCGGGCACCAGGGCTGGGAATGCGGCTTAGTGATAGAGTGCTTGCCTAGCATGAAGCCCTAGGTTCAATTCCTCAGTACCAGATAAACAGCAAAGGCCAGAAGTGTCACTGTGGCCCAGTGGTAAAGTACTAGCCTTGGGCAAAAAGCTCAGGGAACAGTGCCTAGGCCCTGAGTTCAAACCCCCAGACTGGCAAAAAAAAGGGGGGGGCTGGGAATATGGCCTAGCGGTAGCATGCTTGCCTCACATACATGAAGCTCTGGGTTTGATTCCTCAGCACCCACCCCATACATAGAAAAAGCCAGAAGTGGCGCTGTGGCTTAAGTGGTAGAGTGCTAATCTTGCCCAAAAATGAAGCCAGAGACAGTGCTCAGGCCCTGAGTCCAAGCCGCAGGACTTGCAAAGAAAAAACAAGCACCAGTGGCTCATGACTGTAATTCTAGCTACTCAGGAAACTGAGACATGAGGATTAATTATGGTTCAAAGCCAGCCTACGGAGGAAAGTCTGTGACTTATCTCTAATTAACCACCAGGAAGCCTTAAGTGGAGCTGTGATTCAAATGGTAGAGTGCTAGCTTTGAGCAAAAAAATTTCAAGGACAGCACCCAGGCCATGAGTGCAAGCCCTAGAACCTGCAGACACACGTACAAAAAAACTTTTCACATACTTTGACTAATTTTTATGGAAAGAGCAGTTAAAATCTACATATTTAAGAGGAATCTCAAATATAGTACACTACATTCATTCATTCATTCATTCATTTATTTTCGTGCTGGTCCTGAGGCTTGAACTCAGGGCCTAAGCACTGTCCCTGGCTTCTTTTTTACTCGAGGCTAGCACTCAACCACTTGAGCCACAGCTCCACTTCTGGCTTTTTCTGTGTATGTGGTGCTCAAGAAACAAACCCAGGGCTTCATGCCTACTAGGCAAGCACCCTACTGCAAAGCCATATTCCCAGCCCTCACTCTGGCTTTCTGATGATTAACTGGCAAAAGAAATCTCATGGACTTTCTTGCCCAAGCTGGCTTTTAACTACAATCCCCAGATCTCAACTTCCTTAATAAACAGGATTACAGTTGTGAGCCACCAGCACCCAGTTCACTTTTATTAACTATAGTCTCTACCCAGTTAATCAGATCTTTTTCCTCCAAATTGCTATTATTACTACTTCTGACCTAACATCTTCCTATTTCTACCCAACCTTGGTAACCACTTTTTTTTTTAATTGATGTTTTTATTTCATTTGCGCTATGGCATTAAAAGCTGGGTAGCTGCCAAACACCAAGGGTTCTTGACTGTAATCCTAACTACTCAGGAAGCTGAGATCTGAGGATCATGGTTTAAAGTCAGCCTGGGCAGGAACATCTATGAGATTCCTATCAGCAATTAATCATCAAAAAGACAGAAATGAAGTTGTGGCTCCAGTGGTAGAATAGCTAGTCTTGAGCAAAGATGCTGAGGGACAGCATTCAGGCCCTGAGTTCAAGGCCCTGGACACACACACACACACACACACACACACACACACACACACACACCTTTGTTGTTAACCTATGAGGCTATTGGGAGTTGGTAGAATTATTAAAAGGACTAGCTGAGCACCAGTGACTCATGTCTATAATCCTAGCTACTAAGGAGGCCAAAATCTGAAGATCAAGATTGAGAAGTAGCTCAGTATTGTATTTCTCTTAGGGTTTTTGGGGTTTGGTTTGTTTTTTGTGTTTTGGTTTTTTTGTGTGGTCTTAGAGGTCAAACCCAGGGCCTTACACACACAGGCAAGTCCTCGTTTAACCACTGAGTTACATCTGTAGCCCTCTGACTTTTTTTTTTTTTTTTTTGGCCAGTCCTGGGCCTTGGACTCAGGGCCTGAGCACTGTCCCTGGCTTCTTCCCGCTCAAGGCTAGCACTCTGCCACTTGAGCCACAGCGCCGCTTCTGGCCTTTTCTGTATATGTGGTGCTGGGGAATCGAACCTAGGGCATCGTGTATCCGAGGCAGGCACTCTTGCCACTAGGCTATATCCCCAGCCCCCCTCTGACTTTTTTGTAACAGCCATACTAACAGGTGTTAAGATAATACCTCACAATGGTTTTGATTTTCATTTCCTCCTTGATTAGTAATTACATTGGGTATCTTTTCATATGCCTGTTGGTCCATTTTTACATTTTCATAGGAAAGTATTCAAAATTTTTACACATTTTAAAAATCAGATGGAGCTGGGCACTGGTGGCTCACACTTGTAATCCTACTCAGGAGGCTGGAAACTAAAGATCATAGTACAGACAGCCCAGGCAGGAAAGTGAGGCTCTCCCAACAGAAAACCGGAAGTGACACTGTGGCTCAAAGAGGTAGCTAGCCTTGAGTGTAAAATTCATGGATAGCACCCAGGCCATGAGGCTGAAGCCCCATGACCCACAAAAAAATAAAAATAAATAAAAATAAAAAATAAATTTAAAAAATAGGGCTGGGAATGTGGCTTAGTGGTAGAGTGCTTGTCTGTCATGCATGAAGCTCTGGGTTCGATTCCTCAGTGCCACATAAACAGAAAAAGCCAGAAGTGGCGCTGTGGCTCAAGTGGGAGAGTGCTAGCCTTGAGCAAAAGGAAGCCAGGGACAGTGCGCCTGGAGTCTCAAATTCCAGGACTAGCAAAAAAATAAACCAGCCTCTTTTCTACTATGACTTTCTATAGGTTTTGACACTAACTCCCCTATCAGGGATTTTTTTTGTCTTTTCTTTTATGGAACTGGGGATTAAACCCAGGATGTTGCTCTTGCTAGGCAAGTGCTTTGCCACTGAGATACACCCCTGCCCTAACTCTCCTATCAGATAGATTTATTTTTTGCTTTTATAAGGATAGCCTGTGAAGAACAAGCACGGCTGGGAATACGGCCTAGTGGTAGAGTGCTTGCCTTGTATACATGAAGCCCTGGGTTTGATTCCTCAGCACCATGAAAAGGCCAGAATTGGCATTGTGGCTCAAGTGACAGAGTGCTAGCCTTGAGCAAAAGGAAACCAGATAGTGCTCATGCCCTGAGTTCAAGCCCCAAGACTGTCAAAAAAAAAAAAAAAAAAAAAGAGCAAGCAGGGCTGGGAATATGGCCTAGTGGCAAGAGTGCTTGTCTCCTACACATGAAGCTCTCTGTTCGATTCCCCAGCACCACATACATGGAAAACGGCCAGAAGGGGCGCTGTGGCTCAGGTGGCAGAGTGCTAGCCTTGAGCGGGAAGAAGCCAGGGACAGTGCTCAGGCCCTGAGACCAAGGCCCAGGACTGGCCAAAAAAAAGCAAGCAAACAACAACAACAAAAAAGCTCTAGGTGGACATTCGCAGGAGCTGCGCTGGTACAAGAGCTCGCACCTGTGATCTCAGTTACTCAGGCAGTAGAGAACAAAAGGATAGTGGCTTGAGACCAGCTCACACAAAAAGCTAGTTAAAATCGACTTCAATAAACTAGATATGGTGACACATTCCTGTAATCCCAGCTAGGAAGATCTTGAGCTAAGGCTAGCCCTAGGCAAAGATCCAATCTAAATACAACTAAATCTAAAAATAATCAAAGTAAGGACTAGGAGCATGGATCAAGTGGTAGATTGCCTGTAATTCTTTTCTACTGCATTTATTCAATGGTTTTTGTTGGTTATACCAAGTATCTTGACAAAATAACAGCTATGTCAGGATACAGCAAAGCATAATTGCATCTTGCCAGTTACATTTAAATCATAGTTTATATTTTTAAATGTAGGCAACACTGGACTGCTTGCTTTTCTACAGTTTAGTGATAGTTCAACAACATATGTGTGCGTATGTATATACTGTGTATGTGTGTACACATGTATTTATGTGTGCGCATATATATACATAAGCATGTATGTGTAGTACTGGGAATTAAACTCAGGGCTTCATCCCGGTTGGGCATGTGTTCTACCACTTGAGCCATGTTCTCCTGTCTAGTTCATCTCTTCTACTACCATCCTTTGCATGACACTACTGGACAGTCTTATTGTCATACTGATTTTACTACTTGCATATCTTACCTCTCAACCTACTCACACCCTTAACTCACTAAATTGAAGACTGAACTAAACACATTCTTTTTCTGTAATGTTTTGTTTTAGAAACAGGGTCTCACTAGCATATGCTGGTCTCCAATTCAAGATCTATCTTCCCACCACTTGCCATGTACTGGGTTTATAGTCATATGCCAATAACCCCAGTACTAAACTTATTCTTCATGAGCTTTCCCTGAGATAGCACATCCAACATCCTTATTCCTTAAAATCCTTTCTAAAAGTTCCTTTCAGAGAGGGAGAGTTTCAATTCATACAGTAAATCATATATGTTTTGGTATTATTTGTAAATGTATAAAAATGTCAATATTCGATAATATAGAACATCAAAATGAGTATTAGAAGGAGAAACCTGTATCTCCTGCCACAATAGAACATTGTCAGAGACCTTGGAATCCCTTTCCTGTCTTTCTCTCCTTTCTCCCCTCCTCTTCCCACGTCTGCCTACACAGCCAGCTAACAGTCAAGCCTCATTCCTACTCTCCAACCCACTGCTCTGCCAATCAATCCCATTGTGGAGGAGTACAAGCTGGAAAGTGTCAGGAACCAACTGTGTACTAACCGCTGAAAAAGAGGTCTATAGACTCACTTCTGTGACTGCAAATTACTTGCTGTAGGCGTATTAACTTTATGGTAGAAGACAATCCATTCAGGTCAAATAAGACATTTTTGAGCACTTGCATGCACGTTCCCGGCTCCCCTAGCTCTTCCCCACTCCCCCACTGGCCCTAAGGGTCTATGTAGCCCAGGATAGCCTCAAACTGGGATCCCCCTAACTCAGCCTCCTAAGCTCTGGCATTGTAGTTATGCACCAGCACACCCAGTCAGCTTTTTCTTTGGAGAACCCATATCTCTTTCAAAGGATTCCTGTTTCTTGCCTTCCTTTTTCCAATCTCACTATAGCTATCTCAACTCAAGAAATACTCTTTATAGCCAGGCACCAGTTGTTCACACCTGTAATCCTAGCTAACTCAGGCTAAGATCTGCAGATCACAGTTTGAAGCCAGCCCAGACCAAAAAAAAAAAAATCTGTGAGACTCTTATCTCCAATTAAACCCTGAGCTCAAGCCTCAGGACTGGCACCAAAACAAAACAAAAAAACCCTCTTAACATCTTGACAAATTTAAGTTTATCTGGTCAGTGAATCCAATCTGTCTCCTCTTCAATCTAGCCTGCACTAAGGCAAGATAAGTCTTCCCAAGTAACCTCATCTTCTGTACAAAAACTGGAATCATATGAAACAAACTTGACAACAGTCTGGGAGCGGAGGATAAATACAGAACAGAGAAAAGAAAGAAGATTTAGGTTTTGCTTTTGTTACAACCGTATTATTTCAATCTTTTGTAGGATCATATTAATTACCTTTATACTTTTTTAATGTTGCTTGACATTTTCTCTTTCTCAAAATTCTCACTGCCCAAACTAAAAACTATTCAAAAAGGCCAAAGCACTGGTGGCTTGTGCCCATAATCCTAGCTACTCAGAAGGCTGAGATCTGAAGATCGTGGTTTGAAGCCCACCCAGAAAGAAAGACCATAAGGCTCTGGTCTCTAACCACAAAAAAATCCAAAAGTGCAGCTGTGGTTCAAGTGGTAGATTATTAGTGTTGAGCAAAAAGGCTCAGAGACAGTGCCCAGGACCTGAGTTCAAGCCCCAGGATGGGCACACACACACACACACACACACATACATACACACATTTCAAAACACATTTATTTTATAGAGACTATTTCCTTATTTATATATAAATACTTGGGGGCTGGGAATATGGCCTAGTGGCAAAGTGCTCGACTCGTATACATGAAGCCCTGGGTTCGATTCCTCAGCACCGCATATATAGAAAAAAGCTGGAAGTGGCGCTGTGGCTCAAGAGATAGAGTGCTAGCCTTGATCAAAAGAAGCCAAGGGGCTGGGAATATGGCCTAGTGGTAAGAGTGCTTGCTTCCTACACATGAAGCTCTCAGTTCAATTCCCCAGCACCACATATATGGAAAACGGTCAGAAGGGGCGCTGTGGCTCAGGTGGCAGAGTGCTAGCCTTGAGCGGGAAGAAGCCAGGAACGGTGCTCAGGCCCTGAGACCAAGGCCCAGGACTGGCCAAAAAAAAAAAAAGAAGAAGAAGCCAAGGACAGTGCTCAGGCCCCAAGTCCACACCCCAGGACTGGCAAAAAAAAAAAAAAAAAATTTTTTAATTAAATGAATAAATACTTGGAACTCAGGGCCTGAGCACTATTCCTGGCTTCTTTTTGCTCAAGGCTAGCACTCTACCTCGAGCGACGGTGCCAGTTCTGGATTTTTCTGTTTATGTGGTGCTGAGGAATGGAACCCAGGGCTTCATGCATGCTAGGCAAGCACTCTAACGCTAAGCCACATTCCTAGCCCCAATTCTAAAAATTCTAACTTTTCCTCCTCAATCATTGACTTTCCTCAAATCTATAATACAATACTCCTTACGATCTGTTCTCCATTCTCAATAAAAGTAATATTTTTCTTAAAAAGGTGTCACTGCACTGCATAAAACTTGCAATGCCCTCCCATCACCCTCACCAGAAAAGACAAAAATTCTTAACACAGCAGACTGGGCCTTGCTTACTAAGGTTCCTCCCTACATCCTGAAAGATCATGCTCTATTCATTGTTCTCGCTACACCACCTTATATAGTGTTCAAAGAGGCACTTTGCTTTCTCTCACCTTTGGACCTGTGTACATGCTAATCCTCTTATTACCAAGTGTTAATTCATATTCATTTTTCAGATATGCACTCCAATATTACTTCTTTGCCACACCAAGCTCACTAGAGGCACCTAAGATATAGCCTCATATCAACAAGTGCTTTCCTTGGGTATAATTATACTTTATGATCTACTTGATCAGTAGAGGACACAAAAGAAAATCCCCTGAGGAAAAAGATTATATGTAATTGCCAACCTGCTCTGACACACATAAGGATGTAAAAACCTGCTGAGCCAGGCATACTATGCTACACAATCATAATGCCAACTACTTGAGAGGCTGAAGTGCAGGATCATTTGGAACCTGAACTTTGAGGGCAAGTTGGGCAACTTAGTGAGATCCCTGTCTCAAAAAAAGGGGCAGGGTAAAGGAAGGAGAGAGAGGAAGAGAAATAATGAAAGGAAGGAGGGGAAGGGAAAGGGAAAGGGAAAGAAAGGAGAAATAAGAAAAGCAAAAACAAAAAGGATGGCAAGGGGCTGGGGATATGGCCTAGTGGCTAGAGTGCTTGCCTCGTATACATGAGGCCCTGGGTTCGATTCCCCAGCACCACATATACAGAAAACGGCCAGAAGTGGCGCTGTGGCTCAAGTGGCAGAGTGCTAGCCTTGAGCAAGAAGAAGCCAGGGACAGTGCTCAGGCCCTGAATCCAAGCCCCAGGACTGGCCAAAAAAAAAAAAAAAAAAAGAAAAAGAAACTAAGATAACCTGAGAACAGGATTAGAGATAAATGATTACTGCATATTTTGCTATGGGGGGGGAGGTCAGGTGTTGACTTCAGGTCTGGCACTTGCTAAGCAAACATTCCACCACTTGAGGTAGTTCCTGGTGTTTCTGTTTGTTTGTTGTGGGGTGTTTTGTTTTTTTTAACAACACTGATCTCAGACCCTAGAGCTTGCTAAGGAAGCATTCTACTACATGAGCCTTCTGACTCCTTGTTCCATTTTTTGAGACCGGTTCTCACTATGTAGCCCAGGCTCAAGATTATCTTGTCTCAGTCTTACAAATGCTGAGATTGTAGGTTTGTAGCACTCACTATGCCTCTTTATTACATCATTTTAAAGTTAGTATTTAAAGTCAGTATTTCTTACAGCTTCATATCATTTGAACTGCTTAAGAATCAAACTTATACAAACATTACTAAATTTTTGGTAGGGCTAAAATCTATACAAAGTAGCACAGCAGTTTCATCAGAGGTGAAATTTACACAACAGTAAGACCCCGAATTTAGGTATCTATACAAAATAATTAGCATAGCATAGAATACATACTATGCTAAGAGAATTCTTGCATAAACAACTTTACATCTGCTGAGTATTGGGGGCCCACATCTGTAATCCTAGTTACTCAGGTGGCTGAGATCTAAGGAATGCCATTTGAAGCCAGCCTAGGCATATGTATCTTGATACTCTTATGTCCTCTTAAACCAGCAAAAAGCTAGATGTAGAAAAATGTGGTACCTGTACACAATGGAATACTACAGAGCGATTAGAAATGATAAAATATTGGTATTCACAGGGAAATGGTCAGAGCTTGAACAAATAATGTTGAGCGAGACAAGCCTAGAACCAGGGTCTCCTTGACTGTTGGGGAGGCGGGGGGAGACAGTAGAGACCAGGTCTGCAAAATAACAAACTTCTTTTCAAATGGTATTTCCACGTTTGGGTCAGCAACTTTACATTATGTAAAACCAAACACTACTAAACAAACATAAAATGGTCTAGGATAGACCTATCAGTGGATCACAATAGCTCAACAGCTATGTACACATGATTATATAAGATGAAGATAAGCAAAAATAACTCCAAGAGAAGGACACAGAAGGATTCTATTGTTGTCAGTACGTTTAATGTTCTAAGTGAATTTCCTGTGGCATACCCTACGTGGTTACTGTATATGATTTTGGTACACTGGATATTGTATATATGCTTACCTGAACTAGGGAAGGGAAAGAAAAATGAGGGTGTAACAAGAAATGTGCTCACTACCTTATTATGTAACTGTACCCCCTTTGCACATCACCTTGTCAATAAAATTTAATTAAAAAATAAATAGAAAAAAATATATTTGCCTTACATATGAAACTGCAACCCACCTGTACTTCACTTTGACAATAAAAAAAAAAAGCTAGATGTAGAAGTGTGGCTCAAGTGGTAGTATACCAGCCTTGAGGGAAAAAAAAAAAAAAAGCAAGAGTGCAAATCCCTGAGTTCAAACTCCAGTATTAATACCAAAAATACAGGAGAGATGGGGCTGGGGATATAGCCTAGTGGCAAGAGTACCTGCCTCGGATACACGAGGCCCTAGGTTCGATTCCCCAGCACCACATATACAGAAAACGGCCAGAAGCGGCGCTGTGGCTCAAGTGGCAGAGTGCTAGCCTTGAGCGGGAAGAAGCCAGGGACAGTGCTCAGGCCCTGAGTCCAAGGCCCAGGACTGGCCAAAAAAAAAAAAAAAAAATACAGAAGAGCTTCAGTATTTCCAATGATAACTCCATCATACTCACAATAAATGTAACCTCCTCCCAAGACCCACAGGGCATTACATAAACTGGCCTCTGGTAATCTCCCCACTCTCTCTTCTGGTCTCTCAATAACTGCCCCTGGGTCACAATACCCTTAGAAAGATCTTTCTTGTATCACAACTATTCCATATATATTCACACTGAAGATGTCTTTTCAATGCCTCAAATTTTAGCTAATTACCTCCAAGGACTTCCTAACCTTCATAACAAAGTTCTCCTTCCCAACCCCCATATTCTAGCCCCATCTCATTGTACTTAATTATTTAAGCACAACTTCATTTATCTGAAATACTAAATTTTTTGGTGTATATTATCTATCCCCTCTTTTCCATAAGGAAAACTTCCTAAGAATATGGACTTGGTCATGCTCAGTATTTGTATCTCTATATACCTAAAATAGTAACTAACACGTAGGTATTCAGAGGATTTTTACCAAATGAGTAGTTAATGTATGAACTACAAGGAAAAATCTAACAAATGAGTAATATTCAGATCAAAAGGAATGAGTTTTCGAGTCAGAAAACATTTGCTGAGCAGAATGAGAGGTTGTTTGTAGTTTGTTGTCAGTCCTGGGGCTTGAACTCAGGGCTTGAGCACTGTCCCTGGCTTCTTTTTGCTCAAGGCTAGCACTCTGCCACTTGGGCCACAGCGCCACCTCTGGCCGTTTTCTATATATGTGGTGCTGGGGAATCGAACACAGGGCTTCATGTATAGGAGGGAAACATTATACCACTAGGCCATGTTCCCAGCCCTTTTTTTTGTTTTGTTTTTAACTAAAAAGCCAATAAAACTTGTAACATGAGTCCAATGAGATGAATGCAGCAAGCGTAAAGCAACAAAAGCTGTTATATAAAGATTCTTAGACCACACTGAGGGAATCCTGTATTTTAGTCAGTTTGTACTATTACAGCAAAATACTAAAATGAGTAATTTATAAACAACAGAAAGTTATTTTACACAGTTCTAAAGTCTGAGAAACAAGATTAAAGTAGTGACCACATTGAGTCTGATAAAGGGCTCTGGCTATGTCCTCATATTGCAGACAGCTGAAGGGCAAGTGAGCCAACTTTATTCTCTCAAAACTTTTTTCTTTGTCCAGTCCACTGGGGCTTGAACTCAGGACCTAGGCACTGTCCCTGAGCTTTTTTGCTTAAGGCTCACACTCTACCACTTGAACCACAGCTTCACCTTCACCATTTTCTGAGTTAATTGAAGATAAATGTCTCATGGACTCCGTAGGCAAACTTATAATTCCAGCCACACAGGAAGATCCAAATTTGAGTCAGCCTAAGCATAGCTAGATCCCATGGGGGTGGGGTGGGGACGGGGTAGAGGGAGAGGAGGGGAAGAATGTGAAATGATGCTAAGACGACAAGATGAGAAAGAAATAATGTCCAAAAAGCTTTCCATCATGAAAGATACTGAGCAAAATTCAGTGAAGCAGTAGAAATGAATGATAACTTAAATAAAACAGCAAATGCAAACTGGTAGATGGAGAAAGATTTTGGCAACTGTTTTAATTAAAGTTGGTTAAGCCATAAAGGAAAAGTTAGGTTAGTTACTAGATGGGTGAATGAAGGAGTTTTCTTATATGGGAGTGACATGAAACATTTCCATTTCAACTTCACAAGTTCAGTAACAGAGAAGGAATGAGAAGATGTAAGAAGTAAGCCAGGTGCTAGTGGTTCATGCCATAATGCTAGCTACTCAGGAGCTGAGATCTGAGGATTGAGGTCCAAAGCCAGACTGGGCAGACAAATCATGAGACGCTTTATTAATCAGTAGAAGCTGGAAGAGGAGATGTGATTCAGTGGAGATGTAGCTCAAGTGGTAGAATGCCAGCCTTGAGTGAAAAAGCCAAGTAAAAGCCCTAAATTCAAGCCCCTTTACCACCACTACTCAGAAAAAAAAAAGACCAACTTATTATTAAATCAAAATCCAATAAATGAAAAAAAAATCCAATAAATGGTATTATTCTGGTGTCTTATCTTCTCCATCATGTGCTGAAAAAAATTCCTAACTTTCTATCACTAATTTCTATCTTTGTACCTTACTTAAATAGCAAGATCTCAATGACTACAGTTTGGACGCTCAACTGTTAGTACTGTCAAAGCATAACTTCAAAACATTACAATCAACATAAAAAACATTAGAAAAAACATTTCAAGTATCTTATAATAACATTTAGTTGTAATTTGCCTGCCATTTTTCATTCCCTTTTTTCTTTCTTTCTGCCAGCATCAGGGCTTACACTCAGCGCCTTACACTAAACTTGTTTACTCATCTACAACCTGAGACATTCGTGAACACTGTTCAGATGATAGGTCAGGTCCTGCTCCGCCCTACATGCTTGGCAAAAGCATTAAGCACACTGTGACGTGGTATGGGTCACCTGAACAAGTACCTGAGGATCTCTCATAAAAAACCCAGGCCTGGGCTGGGGATATGGCCTAGTGGCAAGAGCGCTTGACTCGTATACATGAAGCCCTCAGTTCGATTCCCCAGCACCACATATACAGAAAATGGCCAGAAGTGGCGCTGCGGCTCAAGTGGCAGAGTGCTAGCCTTGAGAAAAAAAAAAAAGAAGCCAGGGACAGTGCTCAGGCCCTGAGTCCAAGGCCCAGGACTGGCAAAAAACAACAACAACAAAAAACCCAGGCCTACTTCAGTTAAATGTTCAATTTACATCTCAACTTTTCTAGCTACTGCTTTACTAAATCTTTCAAAGTGCAACTCTAAATTTATTTTTGTGTGTGTGCCAGTCCTGGGGCTTGAACTCAGGGCCTGAGCACTGTCCCTGGCTTCTTTTTGCTTAAGGCTAGCACTCTACCACTTGAGCCATATTACCACTTCTGGCTTTTTCTGTTTATGTAGTACTACTGAGGAATGGAACCCAGGGCTTCACACATGCTAGGCAAGCACTCTACCACTAAGCTATATTCCTAGCCCCAACTCTAAAACTTCTAACTTTTCCTTCTCAATCATTTTGAATTTCCTCATATCTGGTTTGTACATAAATCAGATTTATTCAAAATATCAAGACATTTATTTGGTTAGCCTCTATTTACTCTACAAATTGTCTTATACCAACTGCAACATCGGGCTGGGAATGTGGCTTAGTGCTTGCCTAGTATAAATGGGAAAAGACGGAAGTGGTGCTGTGGCTCAAGTGGTAGAGTGCCAGCCGTGTGCAAAGGAACCTCAGGGACAGTGCCCAGGCCCTGAATTCAAGCCCCAGGACTAGCAAAAATAATTTTTTTTTAAAAAACCTGCAACACCAAATCAAAACAAGCAAAGAGAGGCACAGAAAGGAAGAGAATCCAGAGCTGAATGAAAAAATTAGGCTGTTCCTATAGTCAACATTTCAAATGCTGAAACTACTATCTTTCTTGGAAACTTTACAAGCAAGTCTCCAAATTTTAAACATACCTGTTTTATAATTCAGAAAAATTGTTCAACTGTACAAGAGTTGTTAGGCTCCCACACTTGTCCAACAAGAGTCTATTCATTTCTGAACTAGTCTGAGTTCTAGATTCATTCATGTGGAAACAATGATATGAAAAGTGCATAGCCCGTAGTTTGTCAGAGTTCGACAGAAATTCTGTCCTCCCGTTAATAACTGTTATACAAAACAAAATTTAGCTTGTCTGAGTTCTAATTTCCTCACCTATAAGAGAGCATCACTTATCATGGAATATTCATATGGATTAAGTACAAAGCAACTATAAAATATTATGACAGAGTAGATATTCACTCACTAAACACAATCAATTGCAGTCTGCCCTCCTTTTCTGCAGGTTCAGCAGTTGTGAATTCAACCAACCATTCATCCAAAGTATTATTTTTAAAAACCTTAATCTGTATTGGATATGTACACACTTTATCGCCACTACTCACTGGACAGTACTACATACCATTTACATAGCATTTACATTGTACTCTGTTCAACTAAACTAGGAATCATTTAAAATATATGGGATGTACGTAGGTTATATGTTAAATACTATGCCATTTCTTATAAGGAATTTGAACACCCAGGGATTTTTTTTTTTTAGTATCCTCTGGGGTCCTACATCCTGGTCACTAAGGAATGAGAATACAATACACCCTCTACTCTATCCATCCTCTTCACATACATTTTCTGTTTGTTTGGTGCTAAAGTCTGAGCATGCTAAACATACACTCTAGACCCACTACCACGGAGCTGTACTCCCAGCCCTTTACACATCCTTTTTTAACCCCAATGTTGCAAGAAGCAACCTATTCATGACTTATTAAAAAAAAAATAATACACTAAGAGCCAGGTACTGTTGGCTCACACCTGTAGTCTCAGCTACTCAGGAGGCTGAGCTCTGAGGATCAAGGTTTGAGGCCAGGCCAAGCAGACAAATTCATGAGACTCCAGTTAACCAGCAAAAAGCTGAAAGTGTATACACACAGCTGAAGTAGAACAACACCAGTCCTGAAACTCAAAAAGTGCAAGGCCTTGAGTTCATGTCCAAGTACCAATACACACACAAAATTTAAGTTTCAGAATTTGAAAATCTAGGTCTGACTCTATGCATTATTTCATACAACTACTGAACTTTAGGATAGATGTTTAATGTCTTCAAACAGATTATTCATCTGTTACCGAAAGACAAAGTAAAAAGGAAAGAAAGGTGAGAGAGGAGAAAGAAAAGGACAGGAAAAAGGAGTGGGAGAAAAGCACAGACAAGAATTGAGTGATATAACAAGAAATGTACTCACTGCCTTACATATGAATCTGTAACCCCTCTGTACCACACTTTGACAATAAAGAAAAAAGTTTAATTAAAAAAATTAAGTGATATAGTCCATTATGTAGCATAAATGGTCTATCAACAAAAAGATCAGGCTTTCCCCAACCTGCTCCTACTCATAATTTACCTCCTATCCACAACTGAATGTGTAAAGGAAGCAAATGTCATGGGAACTGTGTGAAACAAACTAATGTGCTCACTATAAGACCACTATGAGACTAATGATTAGAACATACCTGTTACCTCATTAAAGCTCTTGTTGTTAGAATTCCCAGCAGAAAAATTAAATCAAATTGAAAAGTTAAGTTATATAGAACACTTCCCTGTCATTACCCAACCTAATAATCTGTACCCTGAGAAACTTTTCTTAAGTAATTTCTACTCCTCTTCACTTAGCTTTCTTTTCTTCCTATTCCTCAAAATAGTCCCCATAACAGAAACCAAGAACAGAGTAAAGGCAGATACCTAAGTGTGCTCAAGGTAAGCAGTGATTGTCCTTGCTATAACTTGTAAGAAAAAATTTGATCTTGTTCTAACCAATAGAAGATGGGAATGCCAAATATTTGTTTATATAAAAACATTATTTTTAATATCACTTCCATATCTTTTACATTTTGTCCTCTTTATAAGTCAGTGTAATCTTTTGAGTATTTCTGATATTAATAATACAGTTCAAGTCAATAAGGCACCAAAAGCATTTAATAAGCAGCTCCAATGATTCAACTTCACTACAGCCAAAACATTTTAGTGGAACAAGACTGCACTTTCAAAACATATGAGAAAATACTGAATTGTCGCGATAAAAATCACCCAATAAAGAAAGTGCTCACATTTCAATCCCAATTACATCTCACCTACACATGAGGTGTATTTAGAAAGGAAGGAAAATTGAGGCCATTCCTGGCAAAAAAAAAAAGTTTTTGAGACTCCATCCCAACGAACAAGCTGGGTGTGGCGCTATGTGCCTGTCATCCCATCTACATGGGCAGCATACACAGTGGCCCAAGTTGGGCCAGGGGAGAATAATGGTAACTCTATGTAAAAAACAACCAAGTAAAAAGGGCTGGGGACATGGCTCAAGTGGCAGTCTAGCCTGCCTATCAAGCCAAGGATTTTAAAAACCCAGCCGCCCCCCCAAAAAGAGGGAAAAAATGAAAGCAGTAACAATTCACGGAGAGTGTAAAAATTCTCAAGCTGGAAGCTGAACTCACGCCCATAATACCAGCTATTTAGGAGACAGAGACCTGGAGAATCCTGGTTCAAACTCAACCTGAGCAAAAAAGTCTGGGAGATTCCATCTGCAATTAACCAGTAAAAATGCCAGAGTAGAGGCCTGGCTTAGGTGGCAAAGTATCAGCTGTAAACAAAAAACTGGAAAGAGCCCAAGGTCCTGAGTTCAAAACTTAGTCAGAATATGTATGTACACGCACGCACAAGCACACACAGTTTCTCAGCTGGGTATGTAGTATATCTATCTCTGTAATCCCACACTTTGCTTCAAGAGGCTGAGATAAGAGGATCTGGAGAGTGAAGCTGGCCTGAGACACGTACAAAAAAAAAGAAGGAAAAAAAAAACTCAAAACATAAGTATCTACATCCTTTCCCTAAGAAGAAATACATTTATGAAGAGTATTATTTATAGCCCAATCAGTCACAGAAAGGCTATAATAAGATCTCAACAGACACCCAAATGGCTATTTCTAGTACTATTTGTTCCTCATTCATAACACCAAAATCAGCAGCAACACCAACCACATGAACATATACATCATTTTTTGAGCTTGTCTGAGCTTGACCCCTCTAAACTCCTTAGCAAGACAACTAATGGCCTACTTCACAGAGTTTAAGAGCTACAAAGGTATTGTGATAATCATTGCTATCTATGTGTGAATCTTACTTCCCCACCCACATTTCAACCCAGTAAGAGGGGAATACCTCATGAGTCAGGTTTAGGACCAAAAAAACAAACAAAACCCCCACAACCTTAGGGCCACTGAGTCTGGTTCTGAGCACTAGGCTCCAATATTTGTTAATATAAGAAACTATGTGATTATTAGCATGATCTTTCCTATCAGGAATATTACTAATGAAGTTTTTAAGTGCTTCTACGTTACGTGACATTAGCAGGAGAAAAGGTAAGGGGGCTCAGAGGTGAGGAAATAGCACTGCAGAACATGACTACCTGAAAAAAGAAATAGACAACCAACAGGTTAAAACACGTTAGGGTTACCAACAGTTGGCAACAAGTACCAGTTACCACACAATGTACTTGTCAGATTTCCCAATATGCAAAACAGAAAGAAGCCACCCTCCATAGAGTACTTATCTGCTGACTTACATACAGAGAAGAAATGAGTATTCAAAAGCAAGGCAATTTCATTTCCTTTGGTTTCCTTTTCAACATCATCTATCTGTGTGCGTGCCTGTGTGTGTGCCAGTCATGAGGCTTGAATTCAGGGCCTGGGAATTGTCACTGATATTTTCTGCTCAAGATTAACATTCTACCTCTTGAGTCACCGTTCCACTTCTGGTTTTTTGGTGGTTAAATGGAGTCTCACAGACTTTCCTGGGCCAGCTGGCTTCTAATAGTGATCCTTAGATCTCAGCCTCCTGCCACCAGGGCCCCAGCTATTTTCATGATCTTTTTTAAAACTTTTAGAATATCAAGGGCCATCTCAGGTCAAAATCTTTACATTATGTTGAACGGAAGTTGCACATGTTTAATATTAGTAAGTTACAAGATCCCTTTTCTGTTTTCACACTTTATCCCTATTTCTACAAGGTTTTAAAAGACGTTTTTAAAGGCTAAATCACACTTGGAAAAACACCATGTCTAGAAACATGGCAAGCATTCAACAAGTTTACTTATCAGTAAAATTCCTTAAATTGAAAGCTTGAAAAAAAAAGTTGCAAAGATAAACTCCTAGTAGTGCTACTGAAGGTACAATGTTACTAACATAGACTCTGAGAAACACTCAACATATTCTGAAGACAGCATCACCCACTAATAAAACAAAGAAGAATTTGCCAACACAGAAACTACTGATTAAACTTATGATTAAAAAAAATCATGATTAATCACGTGGTATACATATTTGTTCTAAACTGTAGTAACTCCAACCTTTCAAAACAACTTTAGGTCTTGCCTTACCAACAACAAGCTAACTTTTCACCTTTAATATTGATACAAAAGGCTGCTTCTGCTGAAAGCTGTTAAGTTCACACAATTAGAGATCCACAGGCTAAAATGATCATGCGCAACAATTCGTTCCAAATCACCAAACTAAAAAAGAAACCAATGAGAACCTGTTACAATGAAGGTTCCAAGAGTTGTCTAATCCATTGACAATAACAGGTATTTCTATTGTAAGTTAACTCCTGAAGCCAGGAGTTGAAGAACTTTGGGGAGGAAGAAGAGAATATTTAAGACATTTTTCCCCCCCAAGTAGTATTCACTAACCTCTGTTTAATAATAACGAGAATACAACATATACGAGAGGCAGAAGTGAAAATGCTGAGAAGGGACGGGAAACATTTCTTTTTTAAATGGGCAAGCACGCAGATTGACAAACCCTCAATTAAAGGCATTTTTAAGATGAACTTGGCTCACACGCCCGCTTCCTTCTCCCCTCGGGGAGGTCTGCGCGATGTGACTCACGACAAAAATTCTTAAAAATAAATAAATAAATAAAGGACACACCCTCTCGGCTGCACTGACATAACCGCCCCCACCCCACCCTCGGCCCAGACACACTCACACACACTCACACACTCACACACACTGCCTTTTCCGCTCCCTTCTTCGGCTGCGCCCCGCACCTCGTCCCGGCCCTTTCCTCTAGAGCCCTGTCCGGGCGCAGAGACGGCGGAGTGGCAGTTAGGGGGTCCCCCTCCGCCCCCCGACGGGACCCCCCCCCCCGCGAGCGGGAGGCTGCTGGGGCGAGGAGGGGAGCCGCGCAGCCTGCGGGGAGCGAGCCCGCGGGGGAGCCGGCGGCGGGGTGGGGTGGGGGGGACGCCCGGTTGCGGGCTGAGGGCTGAGGGCTCCCTCGCCCATTTTCTCTGGGCTCCGGGCGGCTGGAACCGCAGCCACTTCCTGTATGGCAGCCCGACTCCCTCCGCCCGGCCGCGGGCTGGCTCCCCGCCGGGGCCGGGGGCCAGGGGGCCGGGGGGCCCGGCCGGGGCGGCGGCGGCGGCGGGGGTCCGGGGCAGCTCCCCCACCCCGCCCGGTGGGCCGGTCCCTCCGGCCGCGGGTCCCCGCTCGGCCCGCCCGCCGGCCGGCCCGCGCGCCTCACCTGTATGTAGTTGTTCTCACAGTAGTCCGCCACCCGCGTCAGGTTCTGGTAACTCTCTATCAGCGCCCTCTTGCCGGACGGGATCTCCTCCTCTAGCAACATCTGCAGCTCTGCCATTTTCCACCGCTCCGCATCGCTTCCTCTCGCGTTCCGGAGACACAAGAGGCGGCACGGTCCGCCGAGGCTCGCGCCGCCCCGCAGCCCGGATACCCGCCGCGCGCCCGCCCTCCCGCCGGGTATTGTGGGACGGCGCCGCCTCCCCTTCCTCCTCACGCGCCCCGCCCTCCTCCACCCTCTGCGCGCAGCCGCCAGAACCTCATTCTCTCGCGAGTCTTCGTTGTTTTTTTTTTTTTTCTGCCCTTCCTTCTCCCCTCCCCCCCCACCTCCCACGGGACTCCACGCACGGGTTTGTGGGGGGGGTTATTTCCTTGTAGCATGGGCTTCTGGGAATTGTAGTTTCGCACAATGTGGCTTCCTCCTCAAAGCGCATGCGCCCGGAGGATTGGCAAGTCAAGTCCCACCCACCGCGGTGGTTTAGGTTCGAAGTTTCCTGATGGCGCCAGGAGGTGGCGCTAGGGAGTGATTCCAGAGGACGGCCGTCGGTGCGGTGCCCGGGGAAGAGCGAGGAACTTGGCACAGCTTGATCCATCAGGGAAATGTCAGTGGATCAGTCAGGGCCGTCCACCCATGAAAACCTTCCCCCGTGTCCTCTGAGCGAGCACGTGGGGCTCGGGCTCCGATCGGCCCCCAGCGATCCGTGGGAGGTTCAGGAAATCCCCGAGCCCTGCGCTGGACACTGGAGGCACGAGTTACACCAGGACGCCTTGCACTCTTAAAAAAAAAAAAATCACAATTTTAACATAAACACACATATTCCCACTGCCTTTCTGTCCCCTTTCATCTCGGACTCTGCGTCCGTCTTCCTTCAGTTCTTCGGGCGTGCACACTTGCTGCTTCTCCCTCGGTTGGGCACAGTCCTTTTTTTGTTTTCCAGCATCCCTGGCTTCGGGAGAGTCTCAAGAGATCCTTTATGTCGAGCCTTCCTCGGGAACATCACGTTCTTCCGGAAGAATGAGCTATTGAAAAGTATCTAAGGGGACGGGAGGTGCGGCTCCAGAGGTACACTGCCTGCCTCACAAGTCAGGGACTCGGTTCAAACTCCATTCCAAATCAGAAAAAAAAAAAAAAAAAAGAGTGTCCAAGATCTGAAAGAGAAACTGACTTAGGGGCTGGGAATATGGCCTGGTGGGAAGAGTGCTTGCCTCTTGTACCTCAGCACCACATATATAGAAAAGACCAGCAGTGGCTCAAGTGGCAGAGTGCTAGCCTTGAGCAAAAAAGAAACCAGGGACAGTGCTCAGGCCCTGAGTTCCTAAACCCAGGACTGGAAAAATAAAAATAAAAATGACATCTGGGACTGGGAATATGGCCTAGTGGCAAGAGTGCTCACCTCCTATACATGAAGCCCTGGGTTCAGTTCCCCAGCACCACATATACAGAAAACGGCCAGAAGTGGCGCTGTGGCTCAAGTGGTAGAGTGCTAGCCTTGAGCAAAAAGAAGCAAGGGACAGTGCTCAGGCCCTGAGTCCAAGGCCCAGGACTGGTAAAAAAACAAAAACAAAAACAAAAAACCAAACACTTCCCTGAACTCCCATGACAAGGTCTTTGTGTCTGCCACTGCTATAATTAGGATTACAGTGAATAAGACAATATTGCAACTTCCTTTTTTAAAAATTTGTTTTGTTTTCTTTTTTTTTTTTTGGCCAGTCCTGGGGCTTGGACTCAGGGCTTGAGCACTGTCCCTGGCTTCTTTTTGCTCAAGGCTAGCACTCTGCCACCTGAGCCACAGCGCCACTTCTGGCCGTTTTCCATATATGTGGTGCTGGGGAATTGAACCGAGAGCTTCATGTGTAGGAGGCAAGCACTCTTGCCACTAGGCCATATTCCCAGCCCCAGGGAAGTCTTGTACTCAAAGGTGGCACTGCTAGGCCATGAAAGACATATGTCTGCACTGTGAATATTACCTCCACATACTAAGCATTAAATAATGCCTAAACATTAATACTCAGTTCTCCAAAGTTTCTGTTCCCCACAGTTAGGTTTTGGTTATGGCAGTGAGCAACTTCCAAGCATCACATTTCTTAGTCTGCGAAGGTTGCCATAACAGAACACTTTTCCCCAGTTCTAGAGGCTGACGGCTCCACGACAGTTGTTGCCAGGTTTGGTTTCTCCTGAGGTTTCGCTCTTTGACTTGGCCGATGCTTGTCTTCATCCTGTGTCTTTATATCCTGGTAGCTTCTCAAGGCTAACACCCTACCATCTTTGAGCCACAGCTCCACTTCCAGCTTTTGAGTGGCTAGGTGGAGATAAGAGGCTCCCACGGACTTTTTCTACGTGGGCTGACTTCGAATCTCCAGAGTAGCTAGGATTATAGGCATGAGCCCCTGGTACCTAGTTTCCTTTTTAATTTTTTTTTTTTTGCCAGTCCTGGGGCTTGAACTCAGGGCCTGGGCTCTGTCCCAGCCTTTCTATGTCAAGGCTATTCCTCTACCACTTGAGCCACAGCACCATTTTTGGCTTTTTCTGTTTATGTGGTCCTGAGGAATCGAACCCAGGGCTTCATGCATGCTAGGCACGCACTCTACCTACCACTAAGCCACGCTCCCAGCCGTACTAGCTTCCTTTGTTTTCCTGTCTTTTTTCTTTTCCTTTTTGTTCCTCTTAGGTTCCTAAGCTTGCTTGATTTGTTTCTTCAGGTGGTGCTCTACCACTTGAGCCATGCTTTCAGCCTGGTTTTTTCCTGGTTATTTTGGAGATAAAGTCTCATTACTTTCCTTCTCAGGCTGCCTTTGAATTACCATCTTCCGGATCTCAGCTTCTGAGAAGCTATGAAATACAGGGATGAACTACTAACATCTAGTTACATTATTACTTTATTAACTACGTAGTACAATCACATCTCATATAGTGGGGGTTAAACCTATACATTTGACTGCCTGTGCAGGTCACAGAGTCCGCTGCAGCTGCCCTTGGTGGTCTGGTTGTGGTCGGCACTCGGGCTGGGTCGGGCTGCAGCAGTCATGGTTAATTTCCTTCAGCTTGTACGTGACCATTGGGTTCATATATTGGTCCCTTCAGGATTTTTACTTGGATGTTATCTAGACAAAAAGAGTGACGAAAAGCTAACTGCCTTCCGGGACAAGAGTATGTTATCTAGACGGGAACTGAGACCTAATGAAGAAGTCACTTGAAAGTAGACTGGCTTATCTCAGAATGTTCACTTTCTTTGTTTTTTTTTTGTTTTTTTTTTTTGTTTTTTTGGCCAGTCCTGGGGCTTGGACTCAGGGCCTGAGCACTGTCCCTGGCTTCTTTTTGCTCAAGGCCAGCACTCTGCCACTTGAGCCACAGCACCACTTCTGGCCATTTTCTGTATATGTGGTTCTGGGGAATCGAACCCAAGGCCTCATGTATATGAGGCAGGCACTCTTGCCACTAGGCCATATCCCCAGCCCCAATGTTCACTTTCTTTCTTTCTTTTTTTTTTTTTTTTTTACCAGTCCTGGACCTTGGACTCAGGGCCTGAGCACTGCCCCTGGCTTCTTCTTGCTCAAGGCTAGCACTCTACCACTTGAGCCACAGCGCCACTTTTGGCCATTTTCTATATATGTGGTGCTGGGGAATCCAACCCAGGGCTTCATGTATGGGAGGCAAGCACTCTTGCCACTAGCCCATATTCCCAGCCTGAATGTTGACATTTCTAAAATGGGAGAAATAAAAACATTTATTTAATTCAGAAAAAAAATCCTATACATTTGATTTCGAAGGAGCATTAATCATCTGCCTAGCGTGTGACAAAATCCCTGAGGAAAACAACTTGAAGGAGGAAATATTTCTTTTGGCTCTGTTTCAGAGATTTCAGTCCCCCGTCACTTGGTCCCATTGCTGTGGGCATGAGATAAATCAGAACATCTTGTCAGGGAGTGTACATTGGAACAAAGCTTATCTTCTGATGCCAGGAAGCAGAGAAAGAGAAAAACTCGTCAGGCAACAAGACATGCCTTCCAAATGCAGGTTCCCTGTAACCTACCTCTTTCCACGGCCCCGCTTAGCCAGAACTGAGTAGGTTAATCCATTGAAGAAGTTAGCACCCTCATAGTCCTCTCCCCTCTCCTAATACCAACAACTGAAGACCAAACTTACAACACATGAACACTGTAGGGGGACATTTCATATCTAAAATATAACAGGGAGTTAAGTGACATTCTGAAATTCGACCACTGTGTGTGTGTGTGTGTGTGTGTGTGTGTGTGTGTGTGTGTTGGTCCTGGGGCTTGAATTCAGACCCTGGTCTCTGTCCTTGAGCTTTTCTGCCCAAATCTAATGCTCTACCACTTGACCCACAGCTCTATTTACTGTTTTTGTGGTGCTTAATTGGAGATAAGAGTCTCAGAGACTTCCCTGGCCATGCTGGCTCTGAACTGCCATCCTCAGATCTCAGCCTCTAAGCCACCAACTCCTGGCAAAGCTTTGCACTCCTCTTTGGGTTCTTCCATTCACAGCTGGATCTCTACCACTAAGCCATAATTCCATTTCTTAACTTTTTGTTAGTTAATAGGAGATGAGAGTCTCACAGAGTTGTTTGGTCTGGCTAGCTTTCAACCATGATTCTCAGATCTCAGCCTCCCAAGAAGCTAGGTATTAGAGGTGTGAGTGACCGACTCCAGCCTTCAATTTATTTCTTTTCCTTCTTTCTTATTGAAATAACATTACCAAGCTGGGCTCTGGTGGCTCACACCTGTAATCCTTGCTAC
Organism: Perognathus longimembris pacificus; assembly: GCF_023159225.1. NCBI lineage: Eukaryota > Metazoa > Chordata > Mammalia > Rodentia > Heteromyidae > Perognathus > Perognathus longimembris. The sequence goes on along the minus strand of NC_063178.1, from coordinate 23,225,698 downwards.
TCAGGAAGCTGAGATGTGAGGATCACAGATCACGGCTTGAAGCCAGCCCAGGCAGGAAAATCCATGAGACTCTTTTTTTCTTTCTTTTGCCAGTCCTGGGCCTTGGACTCAGGGCCTGAGCACTGTCCCTGGCTTCTTTTTTGCTCAAGGCTAGCACTCTACCACTTGAGTCACAGCGCCACTTCTGGCCATTTTTTTTTTTTTGGCCAGTCCTGGGGCTTGGACTCTGGGCCTGAGCACTGTCCCTGGCTTCTTTTTGCTCAAGGCTAGCACTCTGCCACTTGAGCCACAGCGCCACTTCTGGCCATTTTCTGTATATGTGGTTCTGGGGAATTGAACCCAGGGCCTCATGTATATGAGACAGGCACTCTTGCCACTAGGCCATATCCCCAGCCCCGACTTCTGGCCATTTTCTATCTATGTGGTGCTGGGGAATCGAACCCAGGGCTTCATGTACGAGGCAAGCACTCTTGCCACTAGGCCATATCCCCAGCCCCTCCATGAGACTCTTGTCTCCAACTAGCCACCAGAGAGCCAGAAGTAGAGCTGTGGCTCAAGTGGCAGAGCACCATTGTGGGGCAAAAAAAAAAAAAAAAAGATACAGGACAGCATCAGTAGTGAAGTTCAAGCCACAGTACTGTCACCAAAATAAACAAATAAATATTGTTGGAGGGGAGGCAGGGAAGGGGATCTCGGTTCAAAGGCAGCCTGCACAAAGAAGTCTGTAAGACTGTTGTCTCCAATTAACTAGCAAAAAAGCCAAAAGTGGAAGTGTCGCTCGAGTGGTAGAATGCTTGCTATGAGTTAAAAAAAAAAAAAGTTCTAAAAAGGGGAGCTGGAGGCTCACACCTGTAATGCTAGCTACTCAGGAGGCTGAGATCTGAGGATCAGGGTTCAAAGCCAGACTGCACAGGAAAGCCTGTGAGACTCTTATCTCCAATTAACAACCAGAAAACCAGAAGTTGTGTGGCTCAAGAGGTAGAGTGCTAGCTTTGAGCAAAAAGAAGCTAGGGACACTACTCAGGCACTGAGTTCAAGCCCCAGGACTGGGGGGTGGGGGGGGAAAGAACTTGAGCCAGGCACCAGTGGCTCCTGGCTGTGATCCTAGCTACTCAGGAGGCAGAGATCTGAGGATCATGGTTCAAAGCTAGCCTGAGCAGGAAATTACTTGAGATTCTTATCTCCAATTAATCAGCAGAAAACTGCAAGTGGCACTATGGCTCAAGTGGTAGAGCACTAGCCTTGAGCTGAAGAGTTCAGGGACATAGGTCAAGGACAGAGCTCAGGTACAGAGTTCAAGCCCCATGACTGAAAAAGAATCTGAGATTTGATTATTTTCCTTTTTTTGTGGGTTAAAATTTATTTATTTATTAAATTTTTTGACAAGGTGTTGTGCAAAAGGGAGACAGTTACATAATAGGGCAGTGTGTACATTTCCTGTGATATCTTACATTGATTCTTTTCAATAATTTTTAAATTACTGAGTATGAAATCCATGTTCCTCAAAAAGAAAATCTGGGGCTGGGAATGTGGCTTAGTGGTAGTGTGCTTGCCAAGCATGCATGAAGCCTTGGGTTCGATTCCTCAGCACCACATAAACAGAAAACGCCGGAGTGGTGCTGTAGCTCAAGTGGTAGAGTGCTAGCCTTGAGCAAAAAGAAGCCAGGGACAGTGCTCAAGCCCTGAGTTCAAGGCCCAGCACTGGCAAAAACAGAGAGAGAGAGAGAGAGAGAGAGAGAGAGAGAGAGAGAGAGAGAGAGAGAGAGAGAGAGAGAGAGAGAGAGAAACAGCAGTGGCCGAAAGGTAACTGCATTATTCTGACATTAGTGAAGAAGTTCTCAATGTGAGAGAAGACAATCAAAGGAACAACGATCATAGCTGCCAATTTCAACCTGGGGAGATTTTACAATAAATATGTACATTATCTTGGCACTATCCAAGACCATTGTGTACTGGTATTACCTACATGCCTGGCTGTAGGATCTAGGTAGGTGGCCACGCTGAAAGCCAATGCTTGGGTGGCAGTCACTCAGAGGAAAAGATACCCTTTTAAGCTTAGCACAGGTTGAGGGTGGACAGCAGTGTAATGACTGTTGTTCAGTGTGTGTGAGGCCCTGGCTTTAATTTACACACACACACACACACACACACACACACACACACACACACACACAAAAACAACAACAACAAAAAGTTTTAAAATAAAATTAGCCCAGCTAGGTGCTGGGGACACACATCTGTAATCGTAGTTACTCTGGAGGCTGACATCTGCAGATTAAGGTTCAAAGCCAAATCAGAATGATTATCATCTCCAATTAGCCAGCAAAAAGCCAAAAGTGGAAGCTTAAGTGACAGCTTTCAGCAGAAAAAAAAAAAAAGCGAGAGATGGTAAGCTCCTGATATCTCGCATCAGTACAAGAACAAACAACAAATAAAATAAAGCCAGTGCCTGGGGCTCAGGTCAGTAATCCTAGCTACTCAGGAGGCTGAGATCTAAGGATCTTGATTCAAAGCTAGCATGGGCAATTTCTCTTATCTCCAATTAACCACTAAAAAAAAACCCCAACCCCCCCCAAAACAAAAAAAACAGAAATGGAACTGTGGCTCAAGTAGAAGAGTGATAGCTTTGAGCAAAAAAACTCAGGGACAGCACTTAGGCTATGAGTTCAACCCCTAGGACCAGTACATACACACACAATAAACAAATCAAGTAATGAAGAAAGAAAGAAAACGCACAAAAGGTGGTCTTTCAGAGACCTTTTCTATTTGTTCAGTACTAGAAAAGTGTTTCAAACTGAGTGGCATTGGTCACACCTTTAATCCCTGCTACTGGGGAGGCTGAGACCTGAGGATCTGGGTTTGCCTACAGCCCTGGAAAGAAGGACAGCGAGATGGTTATCACACTAAATTACCAAAAAAAGCTAGAAATGGAGCTGTGGCTCAAGTGGTAGAGCACTAGCCTTGAGCAAAAGAAGCCCAGAGACAACGCTCAGGCCCTGAGTTCAAGCCCAGGACTGACTTTTTGTCCTCTCCTCCCCGATAAAGAAAAAGAAAAGTGTCTCATCATGAAAAGCTGAGGAACCATACTAACACTTGAGTGTGAAGCCGGCTCTAGGTGTGGTTGCTTTTGTACAACTTCTATTTTCCACTGATGACTGTCTTCTCTTCCTTGGGGAGAGTAGGTGTGAAAGAATGCAGTCTGAGTGGTAAGTTAATAAATAAATAAACACAAAAGTGCTTTATACACTTTCAGGAAGCAGCTCTTGTCCTCCTCCTTGATAGTTCAAAATAAATTATGCCTGTGTTTCCAAGGCATACAAAAAAAACAAACATGTAATGTGCTTTTTTCCTACCACACAGGATGTGACTTAATCTTATTTTTCTACCTTTATTTTGAGATATTGATTTTCTCTGGAGAGAAAGTAAACTATTATGTCAAGAATGAAAAGAGAATGTCCGTTTTCCCATTTTCTTTTCTGTAGCAAGTCGTGAAACTCAGATGTTTCTTGTGAGAAAAGGATTTCCAAAATTTGAAAACATTTTTGTGTGTGTCAGAAGCAGAATTTAGATGTGTGGAGATTGAGGTTGTCTGTGAGCCACTGTGTAGAGAAGACCGAAATCATGAAGAGGAATCTAGGCAGTGCTTTCTTCCAACTTCTCAGTGGATAACAGAAATTAAAACTCCCTTAGGAAACATGGTGAATAAAAACAAACACCAGAGGGGGGAAAAAAAAACACCTGTATAATTGGAGGTAAGAGTCCCATGGACTTTCCTGGCCCAGGCTGACTGGTCTACGTGGGCTGGGTTCGAACCACAATCCTTAGATCCTTGCTTTCTGAATAGCTAGGATTACAGGCGTGAGGCATACGTTATAAACACCAGGCTGAGAACTAGGTTTTTGGGGTGTTTTTGTTCAGGGCTATTCCATTTTCCCTGCTATTGAACGCGCTGGTCTATTGCAGGAAGGAAAGTCTTTAGTCTCTAAGGAGAAACAGTACAGCCTTTTAGTTCTAATTTTGGCTGAAAACAGTTCACTGAATTTGTCTTCCCCGAAATAAGTACAAAGACTTGAATTCTCCACAAAAATATGACTTGAATGACAACGTTTTTGTTTTCAGTACTGAGGACTGAGCTTGGGGTCTCAGCATTTGTTAGGGGGGCACGGATTCACGCGGGCCACACCTCCAGTGCTTTCCACAAGGGATTGTTTTCCACAGTGTCGCTACTTCTGCCTGGGCTGGGCTGGGTTCTGATTGTCCTCCTTGGGCTTCTCGTTGTCCTGTGGGTGACAGGGCACCTCTGGGCCCAGTCATCTATTGGGATGGAGTTGCACAAACTTCTTTTCCCTCAGTTTGAGGCCAACTGCCCCCCTCTCAACTGCCCCCCTCTCAACCGCCCCCCTCAACCCATCTCGGCCTCCCAAGCAGCTAGGATTCTATGCTTGACTTTTTTCTTTTTGCTTCTTTTTTTCAGATAGAATGAATTTCACTATGTGGCCCAAACTGGCCTTAAACTCTTTTGCCTGCTCCCCCCCCCCCGCCCCCATTTTTTTGTATGTGTGCTAGTACTGGGGCTTGAACTCAGGGCTTGGGCTTTTTCATTCAAGGCTGAAATCTTGCCACTTGAGGCCTGTCTCTCCTTTTGACTTTTTAGTGGTTAATTGGAGATAAGGTCTCACTGCTTCCTGGGCTGGTTTCGAACTGCAGTCTTCAGATCTCAGCTACCTGAGTAGATAAATCCCCAGCCCTATATGTAACTTTCTTGAAAAGATTTGTAATCTCTAGATACTCTCAAGGAGTACCTAAGAGGATCATTAAAAAAAGTTAATGGGGGGCTGGGGATATAGCCTAGTGGCAAGAGTGCCTGCCTCGGATACACGAGGCCCTAGGTTCGATTCCCCAGCACCACATATACAGAAAACGGCCAGAAGGGGCGCTGTGGCTCAAGTGGCAGAGTGCTAGCCTTGAGCAAAAAAGAGGCCAGGGACAGTGCTCAGGCCCTGAGTCCAAGGCCCAGGACTGGCAAAAAAAAAAAAAAAAAAAAAAGTTAATGGGGGGCTGGGGATATGGCCTAGTGGCAAGAGTGCTTGCCTCATATACATGAGGCCCTGGGTTCGATTCCTCAGCACCACATATACAGAAAACGGCCAGAAGTGTCGCTGTGGCTCAAGTGGTAGAGTGCTAGCCTTGAGCAAAAAGAAGCCAGGGACAGTGCTCAGGCCCTGATTTCAAGCGCCAGGACTGGCAAAAAACAAACAAAACAAAGATAGCACTCTACTGCTTGAATCACAGGACCATTTCCAGCTTTTTCTAAGTAGTTTGTTACAGATGAGAGTCTCAAGGACTTCCCTGCTGGCGTTGGCTTTAAACTGCAATTATTAGAGCTCAGCCTCTTGAGTCGCTAGGATTATAGGCATGAGCCACCAGCATCCTGCTCACTTTTCATATCTTTTTATGGTGAGAACCTCAAACTTTTTTTCTTTTTGCCAGTCCTGGGGCTTGAACTCAGGGCCTGAGCACTGTCCCTCGCTTCTTTTTGCTCAAGGCTAGCACTCTACCACTTGAGACACACCACCACTTCTTGCTTTTTCTATCTGTGTGGTGCTGAGGAATTGAACCCAGGGCTTCATGTATGTGAGGCAAGCACTCTACCACTAGGCATTTTCCCAGCCCCAATCTCAAACTTTTTAACCTACTTTTTTTTTTGTCGGTCATGGGGTCTGAACTCTGGGCTTGGCACACTTCAGCTCAAGGTCAGCATTCTACCACTTGAGTCACAGCACCACTTCTGGTTTTCTGGTGGTTGATTGTAGGCAAGAATCTGATGTACTTTCCCGGGCTGGCTTGGAGTCGAGATCCTCAGATTTCAGCCTCCTGAGTAGGTAGGATTAGAGGCATGAGCCAACAGCGCCTGGCATAGTCTACATTTTTGACATATATAGTACATGATCACTATCTGTAAACATTCTACTGTGTAATCACATCTGAACTTCTTGCCCTTAAGTAACTCTAACTTAGTAATCACTTACCAAACTTTTCCCAGTCTCTCTACTGCAAGTTCTGGTAAGTACCTTGCACCTCTCAAATTCCGAGTTTAACTTTTTATATTCCACACCTGCAGAGAGCCTTTCTGTGCCGAGCCTATTTCGTCGAATCTAATGATCTCTAAGTTCTGTTATCACATATGACAGGATTTCACTTCTTAAAGTCGAATAGTATTTCAGTGCATACATACACACATTTTCTTTCTTTCTTTCTTTTTTTTTTTTTTTTTTGGCCAGTCCTGGGGCTTGGACTCAGGGCCTGAGCACTGTCCCTGGCTTCTTTTTGCTCAAGGCTAGCATTCTGCCACTTGAGCCACAGCGCCACTTCTGGCCGTTTTTTGTATATGTGGTGCTGGGGAATCGAACCCAGGGCCTCATGTATACGAGGCAAGCACTCTTGCCACTAGGCCATATCCCCAGCCCCCATACACACATTTTCTGTATTCATCCATTAGTAGACACAGATCGTTTACACTTCTTAGCAAAAAAAGCTGCCTTTCATTAACCTGAATAACTTTTCTTTGTTTACAAGTTATCCTTATTCTCCACAACAGAAAATCCATACAACCATCTAATGGAATTCAATGCAATCACTAGAAAATGCAGACACTAAATTACCTAAAGGTTAACATAACCTGTGAGGTGGCCTTAAACATCAGCCTTATTAAAATGAAGTCTTAGGTTAGAAATAAAACCCCCAAGTCCTTTTTTTTTATATATAAGTATGCACGCTTGAGACGTACCTAAGAACAAGAAGAAAATAAAAAGAGGGAGCAATGCATAGACTACATTAGGAAAGTTCTGTCTCCCGCTGGAGGGTTGACTGACTCCTGGCTCTGCTACTGGTTAAATTGTGGGACCTGGGGCAAGTCAAGCTTTTATCTGTCTCGGTTTCCTCACTGGAGACACCCTCGGGCGACCTCGGATCATCAGACAGTCAGAAGGGCAGTCTCTGCATTCCCGGCACACAGTGTCTAACGCGACCCGGCGAGAAGAAGACATTCCCATCACTCTCTCCCCCCCACCCCCCGCCCCGCCCCGCCCAAATAGGAGTTCCGGCAAGACCGGAAGAGGTGGGAGGAACACCAGTGGGCGGAAGGCAGAGTGCGGAAGTGCTGCGGGGAGGACTACATTTCCCACAAGCCCGCGGGGCCGGGCGAGGGGCGGGCGTCGGGGACCTTACCGGACGGGCCCTGCCCGGCAAGTACCAAGGTAAATGCCGGCCTCGCGGCTCCGAGGCCCGGAGTCACCTACGGTCCACATCTAGATTTGTGTTAGTCACCCCCTTGACCCGTCCTGAGCCGATAAAGACGTTTATAACCGGGCGACCCTTGAGGTTTCGGGGCCGCGGGACGCCGGTCCGCCCCCCCCCGCCCCCCGCGGTACCCCTGTCCGCTTCCCCCATACGCCTGGGGGTGCTGTGTACATGCCCGGGGGCGCGCGGCCGGTGCTGGTGGGCCAAGGCCCTGGGCACCCCTTTCTGGGACCGACTAGCCAAGCGGATTTCGCTCCCAGAGCCTAACGTCCTCGTCCGCAGGGCGGGAAGGCTGTGTCCCGGCTTCCAGGGACCGGAGGAAGGGATGAGTCCCCTCGGCCGCCTTTCCTCGGGGTCGCGGGCCGGCTCGGGCGTACCGATCTCGGGTTAGCGGAAGCCGTCCAAGGTGTGCGGGCCAAGCACTGCTAAGCACGTCCCCCAGCCTGCCTCCCCCGGGGCGGTGGGGTGACGTTGCCGGGGGAGGGGGGGTGGTCAGGGAACGGCCCTCGGTCTCGGAACTCACACGGTGGGGATCGCCCACCCTCCCCGGCGGCCCCGCCCGTCGCCTCCCCCCAGCCGCCACCTCTCGGAGCGCTCCCTCCGGGCCGTTCGTTTCGGTCCCCCTTTCTCAGGAGCGGTCGGGCCGCTTCGGGTCCGGACGCCGCACCCCACCGCACCCCGAAACGCGCCCCTGGGTGTCCGCGGTCCAGCCTCGCCGCGGTTTGCAGCCCCCGAGCGAAACCGAGCAGCGAGCGGGTCGTCGGGCAGGCGGCCCCGGGTCCCGGGGTCTCCGGGACGCACGGCCGGGGGGGGGGGACTCGTCCTCCCTCCCCGCGGCGGCCGCGCGTCACGACGGGGTCTGCGGCGACCGCGGCGACCGCGGGCGGCTCCTCGGGGGAGAGTGCGGAGCGGGCGCCCGGGACCCTCGGGCTAGGCGGGATGGGGGGTGTGGCCGCTAGGGATGCTCTTCCGGGCGGCGAGCGGGGCCGGGCTCGCTCGGGGGCCGGCTCGTGGGCCGCGGTCACGCCCTCGGGGGGGAGGGGGAAGGAGCCGGGCCACCGGGCCGAGCGGCTAGGATAGGGCAGGGCGGCCGAGGGCTGCCCCGCGGCGCCGCGGTGCCTCCACCCCTCCTCGGGGCTTGTTGATCCGCGGTTGCGCTCCATGTTCCAGTTCCATGCAGGCTTCTGGGGAAGCTGGTGCTGCTGCTGCTGCTGCCTGATCCCCGCCGCCAGACCTGGGGACCGGGGCCGGCGCCGGCCGCTGACCATGGCGGACACACGATCGGTGCACGAAACCAGGTTCGAGGCGGCGGTGAAGGTGATCCAGAGCTTGCCGAAAAATGGTGCGTGTCCGGGCCCCCGCCCGAGCGGCTTTCCGCGGAGGCCCCGGGGTCGGAACCTCCCCCGTGCCCCCCCCCGCCCGCCTCCCTTCGGTCTTGGGGGTTCCAGTCCAGCCAGCGTCTCCTCTTTCCCCTCGGAGGAGGAGAGTGACGGGAGGCGAAGTTTCCGATGGAGAGAGCAGGTGCCCGACCTCTCCCCCGCCCGGGTCCCAGCCCGGAGATCAGACCCAAAGCACTTGCATGAGCGTAAACAAGTGTTCTCCCGGATTCGTGGCATTCGAGTCGATTTTAAAATAATGTTATAGGGCTGGGAGTATGGCCTAGTGGCAAGAGTGCTTGCCTCGTATACATGAAGCCCTGGGTTCGATTCCCCAGCACCACATATATAGAAAATGGCCAGAAGTGCCGCTGTGGCTCAAGTGGCAGAGTGCTAGCCTTGAGCAAAAGGAAGCCAGGGACAGTGCTCAGGCCCTGAGTCCAAGACCCAGGACTGACAAAAAATAATAATAATAATAATAATGGGATAGACTTGCCAGGTGCCTACAATTCAAACCTCTGAACACTTCTGATAGGAAAGGGAAGAACCCTTAGCCCTTTGTACAACGATTGATGTTCATCTCCCTGGCTATATAGTTATTACTTTGGTGCAGGTAATCAATCCCATCGTGCTAGTGTTTACACTTTGCACACTTTTCATTCTGGGTGTTTTTTTTACACCTTGGGAGAAAAGTCAGAGTTGTTGTGTTGGATTTAATGTGCTTTTTCTGTATTTTCCAAGATTTTTCTTTTTTAAATCTTCATCGTTGGTTTGCAGTAATTTGATGGTGATGTGTCTACTTCGTATTTGTCTTTTTCTCCGTTTGCAGAGCTTTTTGCCTGTGTTGTTTTTGTCTGACTAGTTCTTAGAAGTTTTCAGCCATTAGTTTTTTTCTACTTATTTATCTGTCTTTCTTTTCTAAGTGGAGAAGCATGAAAAGGAAGACAGTTTTCAAGTCAGGTGCTTTTGAATTATATGACTTTTTTTTTTTTGCCTGTCCTGGGGCTTGAACTCAGAGCCTGGGCACTGTCCCTGACCTTTTGCTCAAGGGTAGCCCTATACCACTTGACAGCACCACTTCCAGCCTTTTCTGTTTATGTGGTACTGAGGAATCGAACTCAGGGTTTCATGCATGGTAGGGAAAAAAAAAGTTTATAGAAAGATATGGTTCTAAGAGTTTTATGTAAATAATACATTCACTTTTCTAAACCATGCATTTTGGGGGAGGGGTGTGTGGAGGGTGTATTTTCAGATACTGAGGCTTAGGTTTTTCATTCAAGGCTGCCACTCTACCATTTGAGTCACACCTCCATTTCTGGCTTTTTGCTATAGCCAAAAGATAAGTTTCGTGGACTTCACTGTCTCTCCTGGCTTCAAAAGGAGATCCTCAGAGCTCAGCTTCCTATATAGTTAGGGTTACAAATTGCACCCATTGTAGTATTTTAAAAACTGATAAAACGGGGCTGGGAATATGGCCTAGTGGCAAGAGTGCTTGCCTCCTACACATGAAGCTCTCAGTTCAATTCCCCAGCACCACATATATGGAAAACGGTCAGAAGGGGCGCTGTGGCTCAAGTGGCAGAGTGCTAGCCTTGAGCAAAAAGAAGCCAGGGACAGTGCTCAGGCCCTGAGTCCAAGGCCCAGGACAGGCCAAAAAAAAAAAAAAAAACTGATAAAACTAGCTAGATTTTATTTCTTTAGCCTACTTAAAAATTATCTTCTTAAGAAACCTGTGAAAATTAGTTTTCAGTGTGTTTGTGTATTCTGGGGCTTGAATTCTTTTTTTTTTTTTGCCAGTCCTGGGGCTTGGACTCAGGGACTAGGCACTGTCCCTGAGCTTCTTTTTGCTCAGGGCTATCCACTCTACCTATTGAGCCACAGCACCACTTCTTGCTTTTTCTGTTTATGTGATGCTGAGGAATCAAACCCAGTGCTTCATGCATGCCAGGCAAGCATTCTACTGCTAAACCACATTCCCTGTCCCAATTTTTTTTAAGTTAATTAGTTTTAAGAATCTCGTGGACTTTCCTGCCTAGGCTGGCTTCAGACTGTGATCCTCAGATCTCAGCCTTCTATAGGAGCTCAGTTGACTGGTGTGAACAACAAGCTCCGGGCAAAATTTGCATTCCTTTTACTTGAAAAGGTATTGCAAATTTGTAATCCCAGAATTTGGGAAACTGAAGCAGGCAGGTGACAAGTTCTATGTCACACACACACACACACACACACACACACACACACACAGACAAAGGAATTGCAGATAACTTGTCAGATGGCACTTGTGAGGGGGAGAGTGTTAGATTGCCTAAGACCCTAGCTTTGATCCCTAGCACTGCAAAAATGGAGGTTAGAAATTGTAGCTCAGTGGCAAAGTAGGTGTTTAGCATACAGGTGCTGGGTCCCAAAGAGGCACTTTTGGACAGCATTTAGGGTTCTGTTATCCTACCCAAACCAAGCTGATATAGCTGAACCCCAGGTAATAATTAATCCAATCACATTGGTGATTGATAAAACCTTAGCCTTTAGAAATGTAAAGACAGCTGGGCACTGGTGGCTCAGGCCTGTAATCCTAGCTACTCAGGAGGATGGGATATGAGGATCATGGTTCAAAGCCAACCCCAGGCAAAAAAGTCTGTGATACTCTGAGCTCCAATTAATCACCAGAGAAATGATAGTGATAGTGGAAAGAAACTGGACATGGTAGAGCGCTAGTCTGAAGAGCTCAGGGACAGCACCCAGGCCCTGAATTCAAGCCCCATGACCGACCAAAAAGAAAAAAGAAAAAGAAAGGAATATGAAGTCTTACATAATTTTCAAATCCATATATTCAAATTATCATATGCAAGCACCTTAAGGCCAGATCATACTTTATCTTGCTTTATTCTCAGTCACACAGATGCATCCAATACATGTTTTTGTTTTTATGTGTTATAATGTATATATCATTCATCTGAGCCAATGAACTCAAGTTGGCCTATTGAAGTTATTATAGGAGGTTTTTGAATTGTTACATTTGATTTGTACTATATATTGATTACCATTCTTCTGTATTTTTCCGCTCTGCTTTATAAAGAGCAATTTGATCATAGAAACCCTGTTTGCTAATAGATACTCTTAATTTTATATATATTGTGTAAATAATTATTACTGTGATTTCAGAATTAATTATGCACTCTTCACCAAACCTGAAACACCAGCTCTGAACTTGTCTATGTTGTAATTTCCGTGGCTTTTATAAACTACTAGCTTTTGATTACTACATGTTACCCATTTTTTTAGTATACAAGGTTTAGTATACAGATTTTTGGGTTTTGGTGTTTTGTTCTCAAATTTCTGAGGCTCAGACTCAAGCTTGGTATTGAACATTTTTGCTTGTTGGCCACCTTTCTACCACCTGAGCCATGCCTCCAACCCCCAGGGTTGTTTGTTGTTTTTTTTAAAGGCAAGATCTTCCAATATTTCTCAGACTGCCCATAAACTTCAGCGCTAACTGTATCAGCCTCCCATGTGCTGGGGTTACAGGGGTGTACAACCACGTCTGCCTTCTACCAAGTTTTTAAAATGTCTTTACATTTCTAATTTATTTTATTTTTTATTTATTAATTAAAAAATTTTTGACAAGGTGTTGTGCAAAAGGGGTACAGTTACATAATAGGGCAGTGTGTACATTTCTTGTGATATCTTACACCCTGTTTTTCTTTCCCTTCCCTGGATCAGGTAGACATATATACATTATATAGTATACCAAAAACATATACAGTAGCCACGTGGCCTACACCAAAGGAAATTCACCTAGGACTTTAAATGTAATGTCAACAATAGAGTTTGCTTATCCTTGTCTTATATGAACATACATACATAGCTTTTGAGCTATTGTGATCCACTGAGAGGTCACATTTCTAATTTTTTAAAATAATACTGTGGTTTAAACCTAGAATCTTGTGATTACAAGCCAGGCATTCTACCACTGAGCTATACCTCATACCCTATGTCTTTAATACTTTTGTGTGTGTGTGTGTTGTGTGTTGTGTGCCAGTTCTAGGGCTTGAACTCAGGGCCTGGGCACTGTTGCTGAGCTTCTTTTACTCAAGGCCAGCACTCTACCACTTGAGCCACAGTGCCACTTCCAGCTTTTTCTATTTATATGGTGTTAAGGAATTGAACCAGGCTTCATGTATGCTAGGCAAGCACTCTACCACTAAAACACATTCCCGGTCCTCTAATTCTTTACAGTACGTTTTGTTTTAAAAAACATACTTGATATTAAAAATTAAAACACAGGTAAGTGAAAAGAAAAAATAAAATAGGCTCTATAGCTACTATCCAAAGAATATCTCTTTTTAGCTTTCTTCTTTCTTTTTGATGGTGCTGGGGGCTAAATCCAAGTCCTTTTTGCTTTCTGGGTAGATTCTTGACTACTTGATTCATGCCTCCAGCCCTTCCTGACTTAGTTACTTTTTTTTTTAAACTGTTAAGAAAATTTTTGTGGTTTTATTGTATCATGAGGCATTTGAAACATCTGAACAAATCAATATCTGGGCGGTGAGGCAGCTGCTTTCTCCTTCACTTCTTTGGGTTACTAGAGCATCTTGTCAGTAGATTAAAAAAAAAAAGACAACCTGTTGCATTACTTAAGTCTTTCCAAGGCATGCGCTGGTACAACACAAACTTCTCCTGTAAGATGCAACTAATCTAACATCCAAACATCATGCACAACACCTTGGTGGGGGCAGAGCACTGCACCTACTCCCACCTCAGCCTTGCTCATTTGTGTATGATATTTGGAGCATCTGGAGGAGTGTGATAGTATCGGAAAAAGGAGGGAGGAGGAAACAGCGTGAATAAGTAAGCGGTCAGGAGGAGGTCAGCCAAAGTTGTGCAGGGCAAGCCTGAACATGTCATTGGTGCAAACCCAAGCATCATCGATGTTCTTTAATAGAAACATCTGGTGGAACCCCATGATGGGGTCTTCATCAGCCTTGAGCTGGCCCACAATCATGCTGATGATACAGCTGTCTGGTGGGGGCTGATGGTCCTGAGCAGTGACAGTGTGCTGGATTTTCTGGAAGGGAAGGCTAGGCAACTTCTCCACAATGGCAGCTTTTCCCTGGAACTGCTGTCCTTCCCACGTAAGGCATGATGCATCAATATAAACTGCTCCTAGTTGGGTTCTGTCATTATCAAATAACTGGTAGTAATGTTAAATGAAGCTGGATCCAATCTGCTCCCAAATTGGCTTGTCTCCCATCCTGGAGCGTCACCCAGCCTCGCTGAGACCCGAGGGGCTGGCACGATGGCGGCAGCGGCGGCGGCAACCTGACTTAGTTACTTTTTGGTATAGGGTTTTGCAAATCTGCCTGGGCCTGCCTGCCTGGACCATAACCCTCCTATTTACTCTTTGTGCACAGCTGGGATAGCCAGCCATTTGTTGATGAGGGTCATGCCTTGCTGTCTCATCTCCCTCTTCTCTATCCTCTCAGCCTCTGGCTTCTGAGTAACTGAGATCACCTAGGATCACCTCTTTTAATATTGATGTAAATGCTATAATCCTTTGTTGTATATATTGATAGTTGTTTTGGAAAAATAGACTATTTTGTATATCTTCTTTTTTAAACTGCTTTTTTTTTAAACCTCATTTTGTAATAGAATATGAAAGTTCTTAGTGCCATTATTAAAGTTTTTCTACAATGCAACTTTTAGGACCATAGTTACAAATTACTGTTATGTGCATATCATAATTTTTAGCAATTTATGAATGTTAAACATTCCTTTTTCCACCTTTATTAGTACTAAACCACCTTATCATGCTTGTTTATACAATTTAAAAATTTTAGAGATAGTCAGTTATAGACATTTGTTATATTATTTTTCTACCAAAATACACACTAGTTAGCTTTACTCAAAGTTCCCTATCCAATGATAAATGAAAATTTGGCCGAGGAAACTTCAGGTTTTTTTTTACTGTTATACTTTTATTTATTTATTTATTTATTTTGCCAGTCCTGGGCTTTGAACTCAGGGCGTGAGCACTGTCCCTGGCTTCTGTTTGCTCAAGGCTAGCACTCAGCCACTTGAGCCACAGTGCCACTTCTGGCTGTTTTCTATATATGTGGTGCTGAGGAATTGAACCCAGGGCTTCATGTATACGAGGTAAGCACTCTTGCCACTAGGCCATATTCCCAGCCACTGTTATACTTTTATTAACTAGAGTATACATGTAAATTTTTATTTATGCTAATCAAGTTTGATTTGTCATCTGCTTTGAATAATGTTATTCTACATTTTAACATATATTAGTATAACTTACTGATTTATTTTCATTATTGAAGTTTCGGATTTCAGAGTTTTTTTTTTAATCAAAGGAGTAGAGAAATTAACTTTGGTTCCTAAGTAAGGTAAAAATAAATGATCTGAACTACTAATTAAATGTAAAATATCTATTAGTACAGTATGGCTAAGCTAATATATAATGTAAGGTTATCCGTTAATGTTTTCAACAGGATCATTCCAGCCAACAAATGAAATGATGCTCAAGTTTTATAGCTTCTATAAACAAGCGACTGAAGGACCCTGTAAACTTTCAAGGCCTGGGTTCTGGGATCCTATTGGAAGATACAAATGGTAATTTTACTTAGAGAACTAAAGAGATTCCATTTTAATGACATGATTATGATATAGCTATTACTAGTAGTATTACATATTATTCTATGCATACAGAGTTCTAGGTACTACATAGAAATTTTATCCTTCAAGTGCTCTTAATACAATTTCATACAAATAAGGAAAGACTTGAAAAAGACAGTAAAACCAACAGGGGTTTGTATAGGTATATCAGTGATGGAAAGCATGTTCAGTTTTTTCTTCTCTCTTTTTCTCTCTCTCTCTCTTTTTTTTTTTTTTTTGGCCAGTCCTGGGGCTTGGACTCAGGGCCTGAGCACTGTCCCAGGCTTCTTTTTGCTCAAGGCTAGCACTCTACCACTTGAGCCACAGCGCCACTTCTGGCCATTTTCTGTATATGTGGTGCTGGGGAATTGAACCCAGGGCCTCATGGCAAGCACTCTTGCCACTAGGCTATATCCCCAGCCCCTCTTTTTCTCTCTTTTGTGCTGGTCCTGGGGCTTGAACTCAGGGTTTGGGCACTATCTCAGCTTTTTGGCTCAAGCCTAATGCTCTGCCACTTGAGCCACACATCCACTTCCTGCTTTTTGGTGGTTATTTGGAGATGAATCTCAAAGACCTTGAGCCACAATCCTCAGATCTCAGCCTCCTGAGTAGCTAGGATGACAGGTGTGAGCCACTGGATGCCTGGCTACTCCAGTTATTTTTGACATAGAGTCTCCCTTCATTCATTCATTCATTCATACATTTATTCTCCCTATTTGCCCAGTTATATTCCTGGACTTCAGTCCTTCTGCTTTTAGCATTTTCCCTTAGCTGGGAAGACAGACCTATGTCACCATACTCAGGAACTGGTTGTAAAGGGGACTTTTGAACTTTTGTCTGAGCTATGAACTGCAATTCTCCTCATCTCAGTCTCAAATAGCTAGGACTCTAGGTGTAAGCTACTCGATGGTTAAATACCTAATTGTTTTAAAATGCTATTTAATTTACCAGTCTAGTAACTCGTTTTTGTTTTTGTTTTTGTTGGTCATGGGGCTTGAACTCTGGGCCTGGGCCCTGTCCCTGAGGTCTTCAGTTCAAGGCTAGCACTCTGCCACTTGAGCCACAACACCACTTCTGGCCGTTTTCTATGTATGTGGTGCTGGGGAATCAAACCCAGGGCTTCATGTGTACGGGGCGAGCACTTTTGCCACTAGACCATATTCCCAGCCCAAAGGCACGTAATTTTCAATTGAAGAGAATATAATTGATAGTTGATGATAATTGATAGTCATAACGTAAAATAGGTTTTACTTTAAGTCATGATACATTTCCAACACATTTTAAAAAATAAATGTGTCATGGCTGGTAATATGGCCTAGTGGTAAGAGTGCTTGCCTCCTATACATGAAGCCCTGGGTTCGATTCCCCAGCACCACATACATAGAAAATGGCCAGAAATGGCACTGTGGCTCAAGTGGCAGAGTGCTAGCCTTGAGCAAAAAGAAGCCAGGGACAGTGCTTAGGCCCTGAGTCCAAGGCCCAGGACTGGCAAAAAAATAAATAAATAAAAATAAATAAATAAATAAATGTGTCACCTTAAAAGAAATAGAAGATCTGGGACAGGGACAGTGCTCAGGCCCTGAGTTCAAGGCCCAGGACTGGCAAAAAAAAAAAAAAAAAAAAGACAAAGACAATGAAAATTACGGACCTTTATGTCTTTTAAAAAAATATTTTATTTCTAGGGATGCTTGGAATTCATTGGGTGATATGACCAAAGAAGAGGCAATGATTGCCTATGTTGAAGAAATGAAAAAGGTAGGGAAAATAATTCTTATTGGAGAATAGAAGTATGTAAAGCCGATCTAGTTTATCTTTATTTTTGTGGCATTTTGGGGCTTGAGCCCAGGGCCTGATACTGCAGTGTTTCTCACTAAGCTTTATCTGTAGCTGCTCTTAATTGTTCATTTATTTAGCCAATACTGGGGTTTAAACTCAGAGCTTGGAATCTGTCTCTTAGCTTTTTCACTCAAGGCTGGTGCTCTACCACTTGGGCCACAGTTCTACTTTTGACTTTTTGATAATTAACTAGAGATAAGAGTCTCACAGCCTTTCTTGCCTGACTTTGAACCATGATTCTCAGATCTCAGCCTTCTAAGTAGCTAGGATTACAGGCATGAGCCACTGGTACTTGATTTATAATTTATCAGACAATGCAGGTAGTTTGTATTAAGAAACAAGAATAGCACAATATGTTACTATAAGTCATAGATTAAGAAATTTTATTAGTTTTTTTCTACTTTATTGAAGTTCATCTTAAGGTGAGTATTTTTTCTTAAAGTTGTTTCACATTGTAGTCATAATGTTATTACAGACATGATCTACTGGTGCCTGCCTTAGTCATAGCTTTTTGGACTATCTTATCTACTTGCTGCTTACTGGCTGCCTTTCCTTGTGGTCTTTCCTCCTTCTCTTTTAGTACAGACCTTTATCTTCCCTACTGAATGACTTTTAAGCCCAGCTGGCATTGTGTGACACTGGACAATCTGGAGTGTGTGGTCCAGAGTAGTAGTCCCAGCTTTTCTACCATTCACTCCAGCTGGGCTTGGCCTGGTTCCTCGTCTCTTCTCCTCCCTTCCTCCCATTCTCCCCTCTCCCCTGTTTCCTTGCTCTCTACCCCCACTGCTGTTTTCTAATCTCATTATACACAGTTCAAAGTTGTGCCCTTTGTTACATTTTCACAATCTTTATTTAGTGGACTTTAATACAGAGGGCAGAGATGAATTCTTTTGGCTGTTGACTAATCAGGAACACAGAAACAAAGGACTCTTTCAAAGGGAGAGAGAGGAGAATCTGAAGCCTTTTGCATTTGGTAACCATTCCAGTTACATTCAGTTTAATAGAGGGTGGGTGCTGGTGGCTCACGCCTATAATCATAGCTAAGCGACTGAGGACGCTGCGATCTGAAGATCCCACGATTCAAAGCCAGGCCAGGCAGAAAAGTCTGTGAGACTCTTTATCTTCAATTAACCAGCAGAAAGCCAGAAGTGGAGCTGTAGCTCAAGTAGCAGCCAGCTCTGAGTGGAAATTGTAAGGGACAGTACCCAAGGGCTGAGTTCAAATCCTACACACATACACAAACAGAAAGTTTAGTCTATACTTCTATATTACAAAATGGAATTCCCAGGCTGGGAATGTGGCTTAGTGGTACAGTGCTGGCCTAGCATGCATGAAGCCCTGGGTTTGATTCCTCAATACCACACAAACAGAAAAAGCCAGAAGTGGCACTGTGGCTCAAGTGGTTGAGCAAAAGAAAGTCAGGGACATTGCTCAGGCCCTGAGTTCAAGCCCCAGGACTGCAAAAAAAATTGAATTCTCATATTAAAGTATACCCATTTTTCATATCCAGTTCTATTACATAATGACATCATTACAGTTTACTGGTATAATCACAGTTTCAAATGAGGTGATGAAATAATGCGTATTTGACTTTAAAGTTAAACTATAATGCTGAGTTTCAGATATCTTAAAATACTCCTGTTACCTATGGATTTCTGTAACTATTTCCTTCTCTCCTTACTTCCTGCGCTCTCTCTCTCTCTCTCTCGCTCTCTCTCTCTCTCTCTCTCTCTTAGTACTAGAGTTTTGAACTCTGGGCCTTAGGCCTTATATCTGGGCTATCCTTACATACTTTTGACACGTTATTTGGGAGATGGATTTTAGTGTACTTTTTTTGCCCTGACTGGCCTCGAACTGCAATCCTTCATGTCTTATAAGATCTTATGAAATGGGTACTTTTATCTTCAGTTTACCAGTAAAAAACCAGAATTGAAAGCATGGTTCAAGTGGTGGAACACCACCGTTGAGTGAAAAAGCCAAGTAAGAGTTAAGGCCCTGGGCTCAAACCCCAGTACTGGCAAAAAAAAAAAAAAAAACAAAAAAAAAAAAAACAAAGTAAAACACAAAAAAACACAAGCAGAATAAACCTGGAAAAATTACTTTGGTTTAAATGTTGCTTTTTTACCTTTCCTTTAAAAAATTTTATTACCTTTAAGTGGTTGTACAAAGCTCTCACAATGTTTATTTCCTTTTGATTACAGATTATTGAAACTATGCCCATGACTGAGAAAGTTGAAGAGCTGCTGCAAGTAATAGGTCCATTTTATGAAATTGTAGAAGATAATAAATGTGGCAAGAGTTCTGATTTAACCTCAGGTTGGACTTTTTTTACCTTCTTTTTTTATTTTTTTGAGAGAGGATATTACTCTAGTTCAGGCTGGCCTTCCTAGCTTATGCTAGCCTCAAATTCACAATCTTCCTGCCATTAGCCTCCAGAGTACTGGGATTATAGGTGTGCGCCATTGTGCCTGACTTTTTGTTAACCTTTTAAATTTAGAAACTAACCTATTATGCATGCACTGATGCTTAAATGTCTAATTTTTTCTTTTACTTTTTACATGCTAGTCCGATTGGATAAAATCTCTAAATACTTAGAAGGTAGGAATAATTAAATCTATATAACATTTTCAATATTCCAGAGCATATAAATTTGTCACTCAGGAATTCCCATTCCAAGAAAACACATTCTCTGAAGTTCTAAATACTATAAACTCTTAAAGTTTAAATCCTTAAATGATAAGTTATGAAAACATCCTATGTGGTTCATTTAGTATATACAAAATTATAGCGAATTATAGTTGTGTTTTGCTGAATTATTTTCTGTGTTGCTTTATGTTATATTACAATACCATGGATTAAATGATGTTCTAGTTTATTTTAAATGTGGGTATATTTATGGTATGGTTTAACTATAATATAGCAAACTAATCTAAGACATTAAATGACTTACTGTTTTTTTATGTGTGATTTTTGTGTGTGTGTGTGTGTATATTTGAATGTTGGTACTGGGACTTGAACTCAGGGCCTGGATACACTTCTTGAGCTTTTTCACCCAAGGCCTGGGCTCTACTGCTTAAGTCACAGCTTTGCTTCTGGCTTTTTGCTGGTAAATTGGAGGTAAATCTCACTGACTTTTTTTTTGCCTGTGCAAGATTTGAACTGTGATCCTCAAATCTCAGCATCCTGAATAGCTAGGATTCCAGGCATGAGCCACCAGTGCCCGGCTGTTGTGTGTGTGTGATATAAAAAATTTTCTTTTCAGGCTGGGGATATAGCCTAGTGGCAAGAGTGCCTGCCTCGGATACACGAGGCCCTAGGTTCGATTCCCCAGCACCACATATACAGAAAACGGCCAGAAGCGGCGCTGTGGCTCAAGTGGCAGAGTGCTAGCCTTGAGCGGGAAGAAGCCAGGGACAGTGCTCAGGCCCTGAGTCCAAGGCCCAGGACTGGCCAAAAAAAAAAAAAAAAAATTTCTTTTCATGTTTTCTTTTGAAGGATGTTTTTATTTATTATTTCCCTTCCTTCCTCCCTCCGTCCCTCCCTCCCTCCCTTCCTTTCTTCCTTTCTCTTGAGCCACAGTGCCACTTCTGGTTTCTTTGTTGGTAATTGGAGATAAGAGTCTCACTGTCCTGCCTGGGCTGGCTTTGAACCGAGGTCTTTAGATCTCAGCCTCCTGAATAGCTAGGATTATACCTAGCTACTCAGAGTTTTTCACTTTTGTTCTTTTACTAAAGATAAAGAGTCTCATGGTCTTTTCCTCCCTGTGCTTGACTCCTCAGATATCAGCTTCCTTAGTGGCTCGGATTAGAAGCATGAGCCACCAGCACAGCATTGCTTTTAATTATGATTTTTTTCTAGGCTGTCAGGGAAAGTGAGGGAGATGGAAAAACAAAAAAAGAACTATGATTCTTTTGTGCCTAGCACGCACATGACTTCAGATTTGAGCCCAACACTGAAGTAAAGATTTAGTTTATAATATGAACCGAGATGTATTTCAGTGGGGCAGTCAGTATCTGCCTAGCATGCATAAGGCACTAGGTTTGATCCCCAGTACCCTATAAATAAACCGTTACAAAAACTGTTTGCCAGTCCTGGGGCTTGAACTCAGTGCCTGGGCACTGTCCCTGAGCTTCATTTGTTCAAGGCTAACTAGCACTCTGCCACTTGAGCCACAGCACCACTTCTGTTTATGTGGGTACTGAGGAATCAAACTGAGGCCTTCATGTATGCTAGGCAGGCAATCTACCATTAAGCCACATTCCCAGCGCACAAAAACTATTCTGAAAGGCCAAGTTGCTACTGCTTCATGGCTGTAATCATAGCTACTCAGGAGGCTGAAATCAGAGGATCAAGGTTTGCAGCCAGTCAGGGTTGAAAAAGTCTGAGAGACTATCTTCAGTTAACCACAGCATAGGTGTGGCTCAAGTGGTAGAGCACTTGCTTTGATCAAAAAAGCTAAGGGAAAGTGTGAGGGCCCAGCACCTCCCCCCCTCCCCCCACAAAAAGTTTTAAAATGGAGTCCAACTAGAACGCTGATGAGATTGTTAGAATGGTCAAAAACAGCATTATGGTTTTTAGCAACCTAGTGTCTCATCATTTACAAAGAAAATGATTTATCTCTTAACTTTACCATTTCAGATGATGCTGACTTAAAAACAATTATTCCATGCCTTGTTCAAATACTATTTAAGATAGTTTTATCATTTTTGTTTTAAACTGGTAATTGAAAGAGTATGTCTATTGATTGATGCATGTATAGCGTCCAAGAAAAGAATACTATGATATATAAAATCCTAGATTAACTCCAAATTGTTTTATTCATTAAAAATTAAAACATTATCTATTACTACATTAGTGATGTAAGTGATCAATTTGTTTTAGATCTTGGTAATGTTCTAACTTCTACTCCAAATGTCAAGACTGTTAATGGCAAAGCAGAAAGCAGTGACAGTGGAGCTGAGTCTGAGGAAGATGAGCCCCAAGAAGAAGTAAAGGGAGCAAAACAAAGTGATAATGGTAAGTTTTGGATGTCAGGTTAATAATTTTATGCAAATAAGAGGTTATTCAAACCAGGTGCTGCTGACTCATGCCTCTCATCTTGGCTGAGATCTGACAATCTGAAGCTAGACTGGGCAGGAAAATCCATGAGACTCTTACTCAGAAAAACCTGGAAGCGGTTCTGTAGCTCAAGTGGTAGAGCGCTGGCCTTGACTAAAAAAATGAAGCTCCAGGGACAGTGCCCAGGCTCTGAGTTCAGTTCCCAGCACTGGCAAAAAAAAAACTGTTGAGACATTGCCATGATTAGATACTGTATGAGATTAGTGCACCTCGTGGGATGTGGCCTGTTGGTCAAATGGCTCTGCTATATCCAGGCTTACACATAAATAAAACAGTGTTAATTGAAGGCTGACTGGAATAGACCAAGTATAGTACATGCCAAGACATGCAATTTATTTATTTTTATTTTTTTAATTAAATTTGATTGACAAGGTGATATACAGAGGGGGTACAGTTACATAATAAGGTAGTGAGTACATTTCTTGTCATATTTGTTACACCCTCCCTCATTTTTCTTTCCCTTCCCTAGTTCAGATAAGCATATATACAATATCCAATGTGCCAAAATCATATACAGTGACCACAGGGGGTACACCACAGGAAATTCACCTACTACAAGACATGCAATTTAAAAGGTAGTGTTTCTGATATGGATATGCACATGTTACCAAGAACCAGAAACAATTTAAACTCTCAGGATCTTGTCAAGATTAAAGTGGACCCCAGAGAATAGAATACAGGTTTGCATAGTAAGTTAAGTGGTGCGTGCGTGTGCATGGCGTGCACATGAGTACGAGCCAGGGACAGTACTGGGGCTTGAACTGAGGGCCTCAGGTTCTTGCTTGGTACTATACCACTTAACCCATACCTCTACTTCTGGCTTTTTGCTGGTTAATTAGAGCTAGAAGTCTTACAGTCTTTCCTGCCTGGGCTGGCTTTGAACTGTGATTCTCAGATTTCAGTTTCCTGGGTAGCTAATATTACAGGTTTGAGCCACCTTTCCCCAGCTTGCTTTTGTTTTTTGCAGCCCTGAGAATCAAACTCAGGACCTCATACATGCTAGGCAAGTACTCTGTCCCTAATATTTAGGCTTATGTTGATGGAGAGGGCACACTGGAATTATGGGGGTAGTACATTCAGAAAACTTTGTTAGGAGTTTCTGTGACTTATGGGAAGGTAATTTTAGAAATTAAAAATAAACACTAAGAGTTAAAACACACTGTGCAATTTAGCTTTGTCTTCACTTTCCAGCCTTTGAGCGTTTTTTTTTTTTTTCCTTTTGCTAGTACCAGGCTTAAGTTCTAGGCCCCAAACTTGATTGCTTGGCTGGTGCCGTCCATTGAGTCATGCCTCCAGCTCTGCTTTTTGTTGATTATTTTGGAGATAGATTCTTGTAGACTTTTCTGCCTAGGACGGCTTTAAATGCAGCCCTCAGGATCTCATCTACCTGAGTAGGCAGCATAATAGGCATGAGCCATTGATCTTTGGCCTGAGATTTTGGTGTTTTTTTTTTTTTTTTTCCATTCCTGGGGCTTGAACTCAGGGCCTGAGCACTGTCCCTGGCTTCCTTTTTGCTCAAGGCTAGCATTCTACCACTTGAGCCACAGTGCCACTTCCAGCTTTTTTCTATATATGTGGTGCTGAGGAGTTGAACCCAGGGCTTCATGTATAGGAGGCAAGCACTCTTGCCACTAGGCCATATTTCCAGCCCCTATCTCCCTGATCCTTGAGAGGGAAATGACTAATGGCTATTAGTATATTTTATGCAAGAGTTGACTTATTGTGAACTTTTCTGAATCTCTCTTATCATAAAAGATAAGAAAATGAAGAAATCTGCAGATAAGAATGTGGAACTTATTGTCACTAATGGCTGTGACAAAGACAGCTTTGTTCAGGATATGCAGCATAAAGTTCATCCTGATTTTTCCCTGAAAGGCAGAAATGATGAAGAAGGAAAAGCCATAGAGCAGCACTTGGAGCCAACTGGAAACACTGCTGTCTGTGTTCATGAAGGTATTATCTTCAAATACTTCTTTGTCTAGTCATTTTCCTATGACTCCACTATTCTCTTAATAATTTTGAGATATTCAGCAAAACTTACTGAGTAATATCTTAAGAGTTTATTAATAGTATGAATGTTTAGCTCTGAAGATCTAAAATAAAACTGGACATGATAATGTATACAGGACTCTAGGCATTCACTTACAAACAGTTCTACAAAAGGAGGATGCTCTTAGGGGAGAAAGCCAAAGGTAGAACTCCTGTGAACATTTGAAATATTTTATCAAAATGAATTCCAGAAAAATGGAAACCATGACTTTTTGTTATTGTTGTTTGTTTTTGCTTTCTTTAAAGAGGTGGTGCAGAAAGGGAGGGAAGACGGGTGAACAAATGCACTCATGGTATTCAGTAGATAATGTGGAAAATGAACTACTATGCAATTTGTGGGCAGGGACGGGAGGGGGAAACTGGGGGGAAGCAAAAGAAGAGGTGACATTGTACAAGTCCTTAACAGACTTAGGAAATGGTAACCCCTCTGTTCGTTACCTTAATAACAACAATACAATTACATGTACACACACACACACACACACACACATGCACACACATAATAAATTTGAAAAGAATGTGTAGCTTTGAGAGGCAGAGAATTACTATCAGGATTTTTTTTCCTTAAGACATAGTGTTCCTATGCATCACAGGCTGGCTGTGAATTTGTGATCCTCTGGCTTCACCCTCTCAAGTGCTGGGATTCTAGGCATATTCCATCATGCCTCTGGGTCCAGAGCTCTTGTTAGGACATATTCTTACTATGTTCTTACATGATACTTTAAAAATCTTTGACATTTTTATTCCTGATCTATTTTTGTTATTCTTGTTGCTGTTTGACAGTACTGGAGATTGACCTCATGACCTGCAGTTTACAGGTCAAGTGCTCTGTCACCTCAACCACGCCTCCAGTTCTCCTGATAGGATTTTCCTCCATCTCTCACTTCCTCCCTTTTTCCATGGTCCCTGAGCTTTTTTGCTCAAGGCTAGTGCTCTACCACTTGAGCCACCGTGCCACTTCCAGTTTTCTGGTGGTTAATTGTAGACAAGTCTTGCAGACTTTCCTGCCTGGCCTGGCTTCGAACCATAATCCTCAGATCTCAGCCTTCTGAGTAGGTGTGAGCCACTGGCACTTGGCTAGTCTTTTATCTTCTAGAGGTCTAGAGTGAGTCAATGGTATGTCTGTACACAATCATTACTGTTGCTGTAATTCTACCCAGAAACCAATGTGTAACAAATTTGAGTATTTACATTTCAAATTAGACTTCCTGTGTGGTAGTTGTTTTTGTCTTATATGATTATTAATTTTTCTAAGGTTTTATCCAGACAATGGCTTCATAGAATTCAATAGGAAATACTTTGCAATGTTTTCAAATAAGAATTACTGACTAGGGCTGGGAATATGGCCTAGTGGTAAAGTGCTCGCCTCATATACATGAAGCTCTGGGTTCGATTCCTCAGTATCACATATATAGAAAAAGCCGGAAGTGGCACCATGACTCAAGTGGTAGAGTGCTAGCCTTGAGCAAAAAGAAGCCAAGGACAGTGCTCAGGCCCTGAGTTCAAGGCCCAGGACTAGCAAAAAATAAAAATAAAAAAATAAATAATATAACTTAGAAGTGGTTGTATGCCTGGAATTCCAGCACTTAGAAGGCTGAGGCAGGAGGATTGTGAGTTTGAGGCTATATGGGATAGATAGATAGATAGATAGATAGATAGATAGATAGATAGATAGATAGAGTAGATAGAGTGTGATGTAAAAAATCAAATTTGTCTCCCAGTATGGACATAATATAGAGCGGATTAATTTTGAAAATGAAATATAAAAGTGAATTTTTCTTCTATTAGAATATAATTATCCTACCTGGACATTTGTTCATATTTAGATATAAATGATGATCATGTTGAAGATATTTCAGGAATTCAGCATTTGACAAGTGATTCAGACAGTGAAGTTTACTGTGATTCTATGGAACAGTTTGGACAAGAAGAGGTAAAAATGACATTTTTTGATTGGTAAGGTTTCAGAGTGGTATATCAGAATGTGCTTCAGAACTTCTGTTAATAGCAGATGTACATTCTGTCTATCACCTTGAAAAACATAACCTTAAAATGTTCGAATATTTATATTTTGTGGTTTAAAATGTATATCATTCTAAAGTATCCAAAGAACACTTAATAACAGTTAATTTTCTATTATAACTTGTAATACATGCATGTTTATGAGTGTTCCGGGAATTGTGGGGCAAGCATCCTTGACGAACACTGACCGATGAGGGAAAGGGAATGGTTTGCAAGCAAGCAAGTCTGTTTGTCATATCGACTACAGTCCACTGCATTCAAGTTTTCAGTAGAAGCCAGGTGTCAGTAGCTCACGCCAGAACCTAGTTACTGAGGAGGCTGAGATCTGAGAATCCTGGTTTGAAGCCAGCCGGGGCAGGGAAGTCCATGATCTCCAATTAAGTACCAGTAGAGCAAAAGTGGAGGTGTGGTTCAAGTGAGATAACATGATCCTTGAGTGAAAAATCTAAGGGACGTCGAGGCCCTGAGTTCTAGTCTCAGTATAGACACAAAAAAGAATTAGTGGAAATATCTTCAAAATTTAGTTAACACTCTGGAATGAAAGAAAAAGTTTAAAAATTTATTATTTAAAAGTTTATTATTTTTCTTTCTACTACAACTATTTCTGATAATTGTGAAAGTGTTTTTGAAAATTATATCTGATTTTGGCGTTTTTATGTCTATCCACCTTTTCCTCTACCCCTGTTGAATTAAAGAAGTTCAAGGTATCCTATCATTTATCTTTTGCCTTCTTGAAATGATATTTTTAATTTTCTGTTTCCCTCTTTTCATAAATGTATTTGAATCTTTTAGTTTTCTCAAAAATTTAAAGCGCATAAAGAACTTTAAAACTAAGGTCATACAAAGGAGTGGCACAGATAGGCAAAATAATGATAAACCAGGGATCAATGGCTCATATCCATAATCCTTGACACTCAGGAAGCCGAGGTCTAGAGGATCAAGGTTCAAAGACAATCTGGGCAGAAAAGTCCAAGAGACTTTATCTCCAAGAAACCAGCAAAATGCTGGACTAGAGATGTGACTCTAGTAGAACACCAGCTTTGATAAAGAAAGTTGAGTGAAAACAAGAGGCCCTGGGTTCAAGCCCCAGAACCTATATACATGTGTGTACGTGTGTGTGGTTGCACACACATACACATTATAAAGACAGCTGGGTACCAGTGGCCCATGCCTGTAGTCATAGCTACTCAGGAGGCTAAGATCATGGTTCAAAGACAGCCTGAGCAGGAAAGTCTGTAAGATTCTTATCTGCATTTAACCACAGAAATGGCACTGTAGCTCAAGTAGGAGAGTGCTAGCCTTGAGCAAAAGGAGCCCATGGACAATGCCCAGGCCTGGAGTTTAAGGCCTAGGACCAGAAAAAATTAAAAAAAAAAAAGAGAGACAGAGGCCAAACTGAAATTAGTGAAAACTGAAAACAATAAACGATAAAAACACTAGATGCCATTTTTTCTTCTTTTTTTTTTTTTGGTTTGTATACTTAGAGATAACACCATTCCTTGCCACATTTTTTTTTGTATCTAGGAAGTCAAATATGAATTGAACACATTTTCTTTTAGGAAAATATTTATTTTATCAGGAAAACTTGGTGCTATATAATTTATGTTCACTTGAGCCAGGCACAGGCTCATGACTGTAATCCTAGCTACTTAGGAGGCTGAGATCTGAGGATCATGGTTCGAAGCCAGCACGGGCAGAAAATTCTGAAATTCTTATGTCCAGTAAACTACACAGGAAAAGCCTGAAGTAGCACTGTGGCTCAAGTGGTAGAGCGCTAGCCTTGAGCACAAAGAAGCTCAGGGACAGCACCCAGGCCCTGAGTTCAGTCTCCAGGACTGGCAAGCAACCAAACAAACAAAAAAAACCCCAAAACAAAACAAAGTATGTTCACATTTAATGAAACCTCATTTTAAATTTGTAGTCTTTTGACAGCTTTACATCAAATAATGGACCCTTTCAATATTACTCGGCTGGTCATCCCAAACAGCACTTGGAAAATTATGGTTTTCCTGAAGATATTCAAGGACTTTCTGGAACTGGCAGTCTTGGGAACGCGCAGATGGCAGCGGTTGAAGGGAAGGGTGAAGTAAAGCATGGCGGGGAAGATGGCAGAAGTAACAGTGGAACACCACACCGCGAGAAGCGAGGGGGAGAAAGCGAGGAGTTCTCTGCCAGAAGAGGAAGAGGTGCGCTTCCCCTCACCCACCGCGCCCTTGGTTTAGAAACTAAAAGAGAAAAGGGAGAAGTTCTAGATCAGAGCAGCACCGTTATATTTGATGTGCAATTGTTATCTGAAGGTCAGTTATCCTTGCATAATGTCTGCTTACTTTTCTTTAGGCCAGTTCTCTCCTCGGACATGGTAGTTCATTCCTGAAAATATTAGGAAAAACGATTCTATTTTTAAACTTTATTTATTAGCAACATTGATTCTCCTTTTTTGCATTTGATCCAATATATAAACTTGTAATGTTTATTCCGTATTATTTTCCTTACCATTTTAATAGCCAGGCTATGGTTTTCCTTTTTCACTCTTCTAGAGACCTTTTTTTTTTTTTTAAGTAAGCGTCTCACTATGTTGCTAAGGCTGACCTCAAATTCATGGGCTCAAGTGATCGTTCTGTTTCAGTCTCCCAAGTGCTGAGATTATAAGTATATGTCACCATGCCCAGCCACATTTAACTGTAATCACAGGAATTTAATATCCTTGTGTTTTGCTCACTGCTCTTATCTCTTAGAACTTTTAGGGTTCTGAATATAGTGTATGATCAGTAACTTCGTCAGCACACTATAAATCAGTAAGTGAAAAGCTTTAGAGACTTCTGGGGAGAGTAAAATGTATGCATGGGCATTACATATCTCTCTACTCAATAAAAAAAAACTTACCATGTCAGATCCTGAAACTAGGTAAAGAATTTGGCTTTAGACTATGACATTTTCCAGTAATCAAAAAGGAATGGAGAGGGGCTGGGGATATAGCCTAGTGGCAAGAGTGCCTGCCTCGGATATACGAGGCCCTAGGTTCGATTCCCCAGCACCACATATACAGAAAACGGCCAGAAGCGGCGCTGTGGCTCAAGTGGCAGAGTGCTAGCCTTGAGCGGGAAGAAGCCAGGGACAGTGCTCAGGCCCTGAGTCCAAGGCCCAGGACTGGCCAAAAAAACAAAACAAAACAAAACAAAAAAAAAGGAATGGAGAATTAGTAGAAAGCTACAGAGTCTTTTTGAGGATACATAGGAAATGCATTCCCTTCTTGTATACGAAGTAATTCAATGAAGAGGAAGTTGAATTGATGAAATTTTTTAAAACTCAGTATAATGGGCAGCAGACTGGCTGCAATAGTGCCTTGAGTTAGAGAACGCATAGTGTTCAGATAGAATCTTTTTGTGTATGCGCGGGTGGTTTGAACTCATGATCTCACACTAGCAGGCAAGCACTCTACAACTTGAGCCACTCTCCCAGATCTTTTTGGCTTTGGTTATTTTCTTGGAGAGGATCTGACCTTTTTTTCCCCAGGCCTAGCTAGACTGCAGGCCTTCTACCTGTCGTGTCACTGTGGTTACAGTAGGCACACACCGCCACACCTTCCTCCTTGAGAAGGGGCGTTGCTAACTTTTTAGCCAGACTGGCCTGCAGTCCTCCTGATCTCTGCCTCTTAAGTCACTGAGACTGTAGATGTGTATGACTGAGCCTTGCTAGAACCCTTTCACACAGCAAGGCATGGTGACATTTTCAAGAGTAATTAGGATTTCTTTTTTCTTTTTTTTTTTTGCCAGTCCTGGGGCTTGAACTCAGGGCCTGGGCACTGTCCCTGAACCTCTCTGTGCTCTACTACTTGAGTCACAGCGCCACTTCCAGCTTTTTGTTTATGTAGTACTGAGGAATCGAACCCAAGGTTTCAAGCATGCTAGGCAAGCACTCTACCACTAAGCCACATTCCCAGCCCCATAGATTAAGATTTTATACCTGAAATTCTAGCAATTGAGAGGAATTTGAATCTTGTTAACTTTTTAGGAAAAAAATTTTTGTAGCCTCTCCTGTGAACATGTGTGTTATTTGCAAATTATATCCATGTAGTAATATACTAGTATATTACACATAGGCTTTTTGTAAGTAATTTAAATATATATTGATAGTTTATATATTCCTTTTTTTTTCACCAGTCTTGCGGCTTGAACTCAGGGCCTGGGTGCTGTCCTTGAGTACCAGTTGCTGAAAGACAGCTTTCTACCACTAGTGCTACAGCTCCATTTCCAGCTTTTTCTATCTTTTTTTAAAATTTAATTTATTTATTAATTGAACACAAATTTTTTGACAAGTTGTTGTGCAAAAAGGGTATAGTTACATAGTAGGGCAGTGTGGTTTTTCTATCTTTTTTTTTTTTTGCTAGTCCTGGGGCTTGAACTCAGGGTCTGAGCACTGTCCCTGTCTTCTTTTTGCTCAAGGCTAGCGTTCTACCACGTAAGCCACAGTGCCACTTCCAGCCTTTTTCTATATATGTGGTGCTGAGGAATCGAACCCAGGGCTTCCTGTATACGAGGCGAATACTTTACCACTAGACCATATTCCCAGCCCCATTTTTAGCTTTTTGGCGCTTAATTGGAGATAAGAGTCTCATGAGCTTTCCTGCCCTGACTGGCTTTGAACCATGATCCTCAGATATCAGCCTCCTGAGTAGCTAGGATTACAGGTTTGAGCCAGTAGGCCCTGGCTGTATGTTTCTTTAATCCTAAAAGTTATATCATGGTTTCTTCTATTTTGTAGTAAGGTCTTAAAGAAATGACAGGAACATGTATATAGTGTCTGCTTCTACAAGTCTCATTTAAGGCTAACTTGTGTGACTGCTTTCAAACAGGACCCAGAACCCCACACCTGAGTGAAGGATCCAAGGGCCGGCAGATGGGAAGCGGAGGTGACGGGGAACGCTGGGGCTCTGACCGAGGATCAAGAGGCAGCCTCAACGAGCAGATCGCTCTGGTGCTCATGAGGTTGCAGGAGGACATGCAGAATGTCCTCCAGAGACTTCACAAACTGGAAACCCTAACTGCCTCGCAGGTAAGGCTTCGGGGTGCGTCTCTTCGCTTGCTGGTCCTTGTAAAGCCGTATATATGTGGTGCTGCTCAGAATCACAGAAATCACGAATGTGGGGAGACTTTTATGAATAGTAAAAAGGACCGACTTTTGGGAATACTGTCTTAAAAGCTAAATACCGCTTAAAGTAACAGGAAATTTTCAGAGCACAAAGTGGTAGAACTACATTGTGGGAAAGGATCGGATACTTAGTATTCGAAAAATAATTGCTGCTAAACACTGCAGTTTGATGAACTAATAAACCTTTACTAATGTGTAAGGTCATTAAAAAGTCCTGTTTTTTTTTTTTGGTTTTGGCCAGTCCTGGGCCTTGGGCCTTGGACTCAGGGCCTGAGCGCTGTCCCTGGCTTCTTCCCGCTCAAGGCTAGCACTCTGCCACTTGAGCCACAGCGCCACTTCTGGCCATTTTCTGTATATGTGGTGCTGGGGAATTGAACCCAGGGCCTCATTTATACAAGGCAAGCACTCTTGCCACTAGGCTGTATCCCCAGCCCAAAAAGTCCTGTTTTTGAGCCCAACATGGTGGTACACATCTGTAATCCCAGTTACTTGGAAGGCTAAAGAAGGATTGCAAGTGCAAGTCCTGCCTGAGCTACATAATAAGTTGAAGGCCAGTCTGTACCTCAAGATCCTGTTTCAAAATAAACATTACCATAGGGATGAGGATATGGCTTCCTGGTAGATTGTCTGACAAGCATGTGCAAAGCCCTGCGTTATCCTCAGCACTGACAAACCAGCAAAGAAACCAAAGAGAAGCTAGTGGTTCTTTATTTTAATGTGGTATTATTGATCTTAAGGCCAGCATGAGCTTTTATAAAGCCAGACTTGGACTCAGAAGAAAGGGTTTAGACTCAAATTGAGGTTTTATTTTGATATCTATCTACATATGTATATACATATATATATGTGTGTATATATATTTATCTTTGAATTATAAAATAGAAAGGTTTATGTTCAGCTTACAGTTTTAAGGATTTTGTTTTTTGGGCAGTATGGGTTTTAGGACAATCAATAAACTATTTTAGCCCTTTATTTTATGAAAAGGTAGGAAATTTAAAAAAATTACTGTGAACCACTGGTGGGCTCATGCCTATAATCCTAGCTATTCAGAAGGCTGAGAACTGAGGACTGCAGTTCAAAGCCAGCCCAGGCAGAAAAGTCCATGATACTCTTATCTCCAATTAACCACCAGAAACCCAGAAGTGGCACTGTGGCTCAAAGTGGTAGAGCACTAGCCTTTAGCAAAAAGAGCTCAAAGACGGTCCCCAGGCCCTGAGTTAAAGCTCCACGACCCACCAAAAATAAATAAATAAATAAATACATAAATAACGATGTGTTGTTGCTTTATCAAGGCTAAGTTCCTTTGATCTATATTCACAGGCAAAATCAGCAGCATCACAGACTAGTAGCCAGCCCTCCTCACAGGTAAGAAATGACTTGTACAACTTGTCAGGGTTTTATATAAATTACAATAGATTTAGATTATATGATCTACTTAAATCATTTCAAATAAAGTCTACCAGTTAGAGCATTAAAGTTATAAAAGTCTTTTGGGATATGCTTATCTAAGTTTGAAGTGTACTTTATGAGGTGCTGAATTATGCTGTGGAATGAAAAATACCCTCTTTTCTTTATCAGGAAAGATTTGTCAATAGTTTTAGTTATAAAATTCTGGCATGTTTTTAAATTTGTGCATGCAGTAGTAAGTAGATTAATGACAGCTTTTTTCCCCCCTCAGCGACCATCTTGGTGGCCCTTTGAGATGTCTCCTGGTGCATTCACTTTTGCTATTATATGGCCTTTCATTGCCCAGTGGTTGGTGCATTTATATTATCAAAGAAGGAGAAGGTAATACTATGGTTTTATAATTTGAAATAGTATATAAACTCTTACAACTTATAGTAGACAGTATTTAAGCAGCAATTAAAGTAATAGATTATTTCATAGACTGAAAGATTCATATGGATGTTGAGATTACAAAACTTGGGAAATGTCATCTGGATTTCTGAGTACTTGTTAGACTTGAAAATTGTTCACATGGGATCGTTGGACCTAGTTTTACAACTTTAATTTATACAACAAGGTGAAGACTTTATGCTTCAGTTTTGTGACTTTTGAGGAAATAACACTCTTAAAATCTGATGTTGAGGCTGGGAATATGGCTTAGTAGTAATGTGCTTGCCTTGAATACATGAAGCCCTGGGTTCAGTACCACATAAGCAGAAAAAGCGAGACGTGGCGCTGTGGCTCAAGTGGCAGAGTGCTAGCCTAAAGCAGAAAGACACCAGGGACAGTGCTCAGGCCCTGTGTTCAAGCCCCAGGAATGGCAAAAAAAAAAAAATCATGTTTATTTTTGGCCCTTTGATGTTAACAACCTTTGAAATACAGATATTGATGGTAGAAAAAATTTCAGTCTGATGTTTGAGTATGTCTAGATTTAGGGATTACTATGAGGCCAGGAGAGTAGTTTGGTTTGACAGGAGGTAACACAAATAGGTCTGGGAATAATAGACTAAAATCTCTCAAAGAGCCTTGAGTTCATCTATTCAGAAATAAACCCGAGGCCAGGAAAATCCTCAAATCTGAAAAGTACTGTCAGCTGAAAGCTGTATAAACTGAATTACTGTCCATTGGTTGGGTGGACAGGACCAGTACTTCGCAAGTGGCCGCACTGGTTAAGTGTTTAGTGTTTCATCACCATGTCACAGGAAGTCACAACACGTGGGGAAAAGCAATGGGACAGCGATGAGAATGTGTAGTAAACACATATTCTCTAACTAGTTACAAGTTTCTTATTATTCCTGCCTCAGTCTCCCAAATTTTTGGATTACAGTATGCTATTTTATTATGTAAAATGGGTAAGCAGTGTTCCACTGCTTCAGTTACAATATGTGACAGACCGAAATTCCCATACCTTGAGTGAGCTATTTCAGTCTTCCTTGTTCATTCTTTCTTTCTCTTTTTCTTTTTTGGCAGTCATGGGGCTTGAACTCAGGGCCTAGTTGCTGTCCCTGAGCTCTTTTGCTCAAGGTTAGTGCTCTACTACTTTAAGCCACTTTGAGCAACAGCCCCCTTCCAGTTTTTGAATGGAGATGAGTCGCAAGGGGACTTTTCTGCTCCAGCTGCCTTTGAACCACAATCGTCAGATCTCAGCCTCCTGAGTAGCTAGGATTACAGGTGTGAGCCTCCAGCCTCCGGCTCCTTGTTCACTATTATTGATTTGTGTTTGAATGAACCAATTAAGTTTCTGCTACGTCCACGTAGACTCCATATGTCCACTTGAAAATAACTTTAATAGAACCAAGTGCTAGTGGCTCACACCTGTAATCTTTTTTTTGTAATTTATTTATTAATTAAACAAAAATGTTTTGACAAGGTGTTGTGCAAAAAGGGTACAGTTACATAGTAGGGCAGTGAGTACATATCTTGTGATATCTTACACTCTGTTTTTCTTTCCCTACCCTAGGTCAGGTAGACATATATACAATACACAATGTACCAAGAACATATACAGTAGCCACGTGGCCTACGCCCAAGAAAATTTGCCTAGGGCTTTAAATGTAATGTCGACATTAGACATTATGTCGACAGTAGTCATATGAACGTACATACATAGCTTTTGAGCTATTGTATTCCACTGAGAGGTCAATTTTTGACCTTTATATGTTGAGTAATTGTTTGGTTTTAGTTACATACTGTTGGGTCACTGCCCCAATCCTGTGGGAAATACCATTTGACAAGCAGTTTTTGGTTTCACAGACCTGGTCTCTACTGTCTCTCCGTCACCCCATCTTAACAGTCATATATCAGGGAGATCATGCCACTTTGTTTTCTGTGTTCTAGGCTTGTCTCACTCAACATTATTTGTTCAAGTTCTGACCATTTCCCTGCGAATAACAGTATTTCACCATTCCTAATCGCTATGTAGTATTCCATTGTGTATAGGTACCATACTTTTTGGATCCATTCATCTGTGGAGAGGCATCTGGGTTGATTCTATATTGTGGCTATTGTGAATTGTGCAGCGATAAACATGGAAGTGCAAATGTCTGATATCTTGGGACCTGCTGTTCAGGATAGATGCCTAGGAGTGGTATGGCTGGGTCATAGGGTAGGTCTATATTGAGCTTTTTGAGAAACCTCCATACTGTTCTCCAAAGTGGTTGTACTAATTTGCACTCCCACCAACAATGGAGAAGGGTTCCTCTTTCCCCGCACCCCCTCCAGAATTTGTTGTTGCCTGAGTTCAGAGTATAGGTCATTCTAACTGGAGTGAGCACACCTGTCATCTTAGCTACTCAGGAGGCTGAGATGTGAGGATCATGGTTCAAAGCCAACCTGGGCAGATACGTCTATGGGACTTATTTCCTACTAACCACCAAAAAGCTGGAAGCAGTAGAGCACTAACCTTGACCAAAAATCCAAGAGTCAGGGCTTGAGTTGAATCCACAGTTCACACATCTACACATACACATTGCTTATTGCTGGTGTAAGTATTGTAAAAGGTTATTTCACCTAAGCATCTCTTTCAGTTCTTCAGATGATCCTGTGAATACCTCTGTTCACATATTCTATATTCTGTTTTTAATTTTCTTTTGTATGTGTGTGTAGGTGTGTTTGACTTATAAAATGGAGACTAGAGGGTGGATATTGGGGGGTAAAGAAGTCACAGAGAACAACAGAAAAGATAGCAGACATTAATTCAGCCTTTGCCTCTCACCCAGAAAGCGCCTCCATATTGGCTGCACATGAAGGTTCATTTCCCTCCCTATGGGTCTGACTTCTACCTGCCTCTCCCTCCATTTCCCCAGCCTAAAGAATATTCCTCCTGATATCCTTCCCACTCCCAACCGGTTTTTATTTATGACCTCTTGATTAAAGGTTCAGTGTCTCTAATGAAACTATAGTAAATTTATGAATTGGAACAGAGCAGGAAAGAAAAGTGATTAGAAGCAACTTTGCCTTCAAATCAGTAGTTTTCAGAGTTGCCTTTTGTCCCATCACTTGGGAGTTCAAGGCCAGCCATGGGTGCATAGTAAAATCCTGCCTTACAAAGAAAACCCTTGTCCTTTGGGTTGCCAGTGATGCTTTTAGTATTCAGAATGTTGTTTGTGCTAAGTATTAAACCTTAGATTCCCCTTTAGGCCTTATTTTTTCTTCTGTACCCTACCCCCAAACATCTTAAGAGCTTGAAGCTTGAAAAAAGTTCTGAGGTTTTGAAGGTGATGATTTATGTTTATTCTAGTCTATTAGAAGACTGTGGATTCTGAAACCAAATTGTTACCCTATTGTAAATCTGCTGATGACTTTGTAGCAACTACAACTGCAGAGCAGATTGCCTTTAGAACTAACCACATGTGCCTTGACTTTGCCAACCATTTCAGGTCTCTTTCTCCAGGGCCTATTTTCTTCCTGCTGCAAGGTGCAAAATGATTGAATTATTTATAATGTCATTCACACTAAAGGTGGTGTACGTAAGAGGATTACTGCCGAACACTGCCGAACACAAGGAATAATCTGATTGTTTAAAACAACCCTCCTGCCGCCAAAGGGAGGTGCATAGGAGTATTTCTAGAGACAAATGAGTTTGTCATCAGTTTCAGGCGTTTCAGCATCTAGAGTGCTAGGGAGAGTATGGAGATTTTATAGCATTGAACCTTGAGAGATTGTTGTGTTCTTTGTTAACAAGGATATCGTTTTTTCTTTCTTTCTTTTTTTTTTGGCCATCCTGGGCCTTGGACTCAGGGCCTGAGCACTGTCCCTGGCTTCCTTTTGCTCAAGGCTAGCACTCTGCCACTTGAGCCACAGCGCCACTTCTGGCCGTTTTCTGTATATGTGGTGCTGGGGAATTGAACCCAGGGCCTCATGTA
The DNA here is from genome assembly GCF_023159225.1 of Perognathus longimembris pacificus. Lineage (NCBI taxonomy): Eukaryota > Metazoa > Chordata > Mammalia > Rodentia > Heteromyidae > Perognathus > Perognathus longimembris. The sequence goes on along the minus strand of NC_063178.1, from coordinate 23,188,377 downwards.
TACGAGGCAAGCTCTCTTGCCTCTAGGCCATAGCCCCAGCCCCAGTTATTGTTTTTTCTAATAGGTCATTAATTCTGCTGTCATTGAAATCATTACTACATCTATCTGTCTATCAATCATTTAACTGGATGTCAGTCTATCAAGATAGACAGCCTTGAGCAAAAGAAGTTCAGGGACATTACCCAAGCCTTTGGCAGCAAAAAACAAAACACAAGGATAAAACTGAGTGGTGATGGAATAGCATGTGGTAGAGTGTGTCCTTAGTATGCAAGATGTCCTGGACTCAGTCCCAGAATCATAAATTCTAAAAATGAATAAATAAAACTGCTAAAGTTAGCACAGGCTATTTTCTCTATTGGGCTAAGTCATATTATCATTTGTAATTTTATCTTAAATTGGAACATTACCCTATTACCATCCAGCACATTCTTTGGTAGAGATGTGCTTCTTATTCATGTTACATTTATACTCAAAGGAAATTGATTTCTATTTTCTTTTTTAAAGAAAACTGAACTGAAGAAATAATTTTACCCAAGAAGACTGCCGGGCCTGGATGACTTAAGAATGAAATGGATGTGGAATTCACAAGAAAATCTTAGTTTGTGATGATTACATTTCTTTTTTTTTTGGTGTTGTCCAGTAGTTTGGTTTGTGTACATATATACATATATATTTTTGGCACTACACAATGATAACATTTTAAGGACTCATATTGCTGATACTTGAATAATCAGTCTCAACTAGGTTATAAGTAGCATACAAAGATTTACCCTACTCTCTTGAACTTGAAAGACATTAAATTATTAATTATGGTAGTTTACCTGATTATGTTGCATAGAGAAATATAAGCTGCTTTCCAAAGGTACAATTGTGATTATGAGATCAGATACATAAGTAAATATTTTTCATTTTTGGAACTAAATATGAGAGAGAATGAAAATGAAGTGTGAATTTCAAATAAGGTGAAATTGATTGATATTAGTGACTGGCCATGCTGAGAAGTAGGAAACTACCAGAAGAAGAATCTCCTTTACGCTCCTTTCTGGGCTGTGTGTAATCTTCTTGGACACTCATAACTCAGAGCTGGTGTTCAGACATCATGATTATAAATCAGAGTCCTTTGTACTAGACTTAATTTTTGCAAATAATTCATCAACATACATAACCTGCTGATGGAAATGATGAAGAATGAAAAAAATTTTTTTTAAATCCTAGTGTAGGTTTCAAAGTATATTGGGCCTGCAGATGATTACTAAGATTTTAAGTTAAACACATGCATTTCTTTCTTTGTAATCATTTTTCTTTAAGTGAGGATATCTGGTTTCTGCTTCTTAGGGTGCTTTAAAATATCCAACAAAAACTTATTTATACTGTTTTTAACCAAGGTTATAAAGGAAACATGAAAATCACTTTCTGCAACTGTTGAACCACATAGACTGGACTCCTAACCTCTTAGTGCCTCAGTTTTTCCTTCGGGGTATAATATGTGTATGTACCTGTTTCACAGGAATGTCAGAAAGATTTGCAAGTGAACAGACCGTATGCTTCCATATATGTAAGGCATGTCTCACTAGTGGAAATTGAAGTCTCTTTATCCCACCCTTCACCTTTAGACCAAAAGGAAGATCCTTGAAGGCTGTAATTGGAAAATCATCTTTCCTCTGTATTTTCCCAAACTCCATACTCAGCCATTCTTTGTATTTTACTGATTTCTTTGATTTAAAGTTTTCCTAGCAAATGGTTTGAGCATTCTTAGTACGGATGATGGTGCGGTTAGCATTGTGTTCAGAGGGTTAAAAGAGAAAGAATCCATTTCTCATATACAGGGTAGAGCTTTGAAGAAAAAATATGAAAATACAATTTGCTTTGCCTAAACTTGATGATTTAAAGAAAAACAAATTTAAATCCCACCTTGATTAAAATAGGTCTGTCCAAAAGGATCTACTAATCTTTGCTGAAAAAGTAACAACTATCCTCTACTTAACTAGAAAAAAATGAAGCAAGAAACTGAATTAGGTGTAAAGACAAAGTTTAGATCTGTGGATCAGGGCTTTTTTTTTTTTTTAATTAGATATCAACTTGGTATCAGATAATGGTGGGTTTTTCTTAGTCTGTAAATGAGTAAAATGTAAATTAAGACTGAAAACAGTTGTGATTCATTACAAGCAGTCAAGGTTAACTAACTCCTAGGGATAAATTGCATCTTATTCCAAAGTTTTATTTTATAGTTTGAAAAGCACTTTGCACACAGTTCTTGTATATAAAAGGTGTAATTAGGGTATAGTATTAATGTTTTATTTAACAAGAACCTCATTTTGAATCTTAAATTGACAGCTATGGTATTTTTTAAACTATCAACTACTTTTCTGTTTCTTTATTGTAAAACTAAATTAAAAATAAAAGGTTAATGAGAAATGAGATGGTTTTTGTTACTTGTCACTGTTACTGCATTAACTGTGTTCTAAGGATTAAATCAGAATAGTAGGAATTCATATAATCATGACTAAATATAGCCATGCTGTTAATTTGATAAAAACCAGAAACTGGCATGAGACTATTAATGATTCAATCAAAATTTTAGTTTTCTTATACCAAGTAAATAATTTCCTATCGCCCTTCAATAAACTCTGTTTTTTTTTTTTTTTTTTTGGCCAGTCCTGGGCCTTGGACTCAGGGCCTGAGCACTGTCCCTGGCTTCTTCCCACTCAAGGCTAGCACTCCGCCACTTGAGCCACAGTGCCGCTTCTGGCCGTTTTCTGTATATGTGGTGCTGGGGAATCGAACCTAGGGCCTCGTGTATCCGAGGCAGGCACTCTTGCCACTAGGCTATATCCCCAGCCCCGTTTTTTGTTTTTTTTTAAATGTATGATGCATAGCCAGATGTGGTGGCTCAATTTCATTCTAGCTACTTGAGAGATAGAAATGACATTTCAAGGCCAGCCCCAGGCCCATTCCCCCACCTACCCCCCACCCTAGTTCCTCAAAACAACAACAGCAAAGCTTTCTTGATACTCTATCTCTAACAATGGTTGGACTCAGAGGTGTAAGCTTGTCATCCCCAGCAACATGGGAAAGCACAAATAGGAGACTTGCGTAGAGCATGATCCTATCTTGAACATAACTCCACACTCACCCATAATACACACACCCAGAGGCTGCAAGACAGCTTGAATTCCCTGCTAGGGATTTTAGTTGAAAATGTTTGAAAGCCACTAATCTAGGTCAGTTTTTTATTTGGTAGGTGAGGGAAACTAATTCCAGAACTTAATTGATTCATAAAATCTGTATACAGTGGCCTAGTCAGGTGTACAAAGTCATCATACTTTGCATTTCCTGAAGAACTGAATCTTATGTAACTTTCCTCCTGTTGACTGTAATTACTCTTTAGTCCAGTAATAAAAAGCTTTTCAATCACTTCTACTTTCATTAATGTTCTTTCTTCTCTTGCTCAAAATAAACCGATAGTGCCAGAGTCCTGTGGTCACCCATCAGACTCCTTTTTGGACAATGTCACCTCTTCTTTGTTCTTTCCCAGTTTTTTCCTCTGTCTCCACTCCAAGCAATGTAGTTCATTTTCAATGTAGTTTCTACTAAGTACCACTGCTAAATTTGTTCACCCTGTGTTCCTCCATTTCTTTCACTGACTTGTGAACACTACAACTTCTTTTAAAAGCATGGTGGCAAAAAGCTGAATGCCCACACACTAGTGTTTCCCATCCTATGGTAATTCTGTAGTATAGAAAACATATTTATCTCAACGTAAGAAAAAATTCTTCCTTGTTAATAAAATTGACCATACAGAAAACTACATTGTTTACTGCATGACAAACCACTGAAGTTGAGTATACTTTCTAATAAACATGCAAGGAAGAAAATAATTTGGGGATGCTTTTGAAACAAAACCATTAAAAAATGAAATGTGCTTACAATATAAATAATTACCGTGAAACATTAGAAGAAACCACCTTTTCATTTCTGTGTATATCCTTTTGCCTCATTAGCATGTTTCCTATCCCTGCCCTGATGGCTCTTCTCTTTTTTTTTTCTGTAATTTATTATTTATTGTAATTTAGTTCTTAATTAAACAAAAATGTTTTGACAAGGTGTTGTGCAAAAAGGGTACAGTTACATAGTAGGGCAGTGAGTAAATTTCTTGTGATATCTTACGTCCTGTTTTTCTTTCCCTTCCCTAGGTCAGGTAGACATATATACAATACACAATGTACCAAGAACATATACAGTAGCCTACGCCCAAGAAAATTCGCCTAGGGCTTTAAACGTAATGTCGACATTAGACAATATGTTGACAGTAGTCTTATATGAACGTACATACATAGCTTTTGAGCTATTGTATTCCACTGAGAGGTCAATTTTTGACCTTTATATATTGAGTAATTGTTTGGTTTTAGTTACATACTGTTGGGTCGCTGCCCCAATCCTGTGGGGAATACCATTTGACAAGCAGTTTTTGGTTTCACAGACCTGGTCTCTACTGTCTCTCCGTCTCCCTTTGTTAACAGTCATATATCAGGGAGATCATGCCCCTTTGTTTTCTGTGTTCTAGGCTTGTCTCACTCAACATTATTTGTTCAAGTTCTGACCATTTCCCTGCGAATAACAGTATTTCACCATTCCTAATCGCTATGTAGTATTCCATTGTGTATAAGTACCATATTTTTTGGATCCATTCGTCTGTGGAGGGGCATCTGGGTAGTTTCCATACTGTGGCTATTGTGAATTGTGCAGCGATAAACATGGAAGTACAAATGCCTTTTTGATATCTTGGATTTTGCTGTTTAGGATAGATGCCTAGGAGTGGTATGGCTGGGTCATAGGGTAGGTCTATATTGAGCTTTTTTTTTTTTTTTTTTTGGCCAGTCCTGGGCCTTGGACTCAGGGCCTGAGCACTGTCCCTGGCTTCTTCCCGCTCAAGGCTAGCACTCTGCCACTTGAGCCACAGCGCCCCTTTTGGCCGTTTTACATATATGTGGTGCTGGGGAATCGAACCAAGAGCTTCATGTGTAGGAGGCAAGCACTCTTGCCACTAGGCCATATTCCCAGCCCTATATTGAGCTTTTTGAGAAACCTCCATACTGTTCTCCAAAGTGGTTGTACTAATTTGCACTCCCACCAACAGTGGAGAAGGGTTCCTCTTTCCCCACAGCCCCTCCAGCATTTGTTGTTGCCTGAGTTCAGAGTATAGGCCATTCTAACTGGGGTGAGGTGGTATCTCAGGGTTGTTTTTATTTGCATTTCCTTTACTAGCAGGGATGTTGAGCATTTCCTCATATGTTTCTTTGCCATTTTTATATCTTCTCTTGTGAAGTCTCTCTTTAGCTCTTTTGCCCATTTCCTAATAGGTTTATTAGGCTTGGAGGGGCTTAAGTTTTTTGAGTTCTCTGTAGATGACCGATATCAGGCCTTTGTCTGTTACTGTGCTGGTAAATATCCTTTCCCATATCGTTGGCTGTCTTTCTGTTTTGGTGGCTATGTCCTTAGCTGTGCAGAAACTTTTTAATTTGTAGTAGTCCCATTTGTCTTCAATAAACTCTTTTTTTTTTTTGCCAGTCCTGGGGCTTGGACTCAGGGCCTGAGCACTGTCCCTGGCTTCTTTTTGCTCAAGGCTAGCACTCTGCCACTTGAGCCACAGCGCCACTTCTGGCCATTTTCTGTATATGTGGTGCTGGGGAATTGAACCCAGGGCCTCATGTATACGAGACAAGCATTCTTGCCACTAGGCCATATCCCCAGCCCTTCAATATACTCTTAAACAGACACCTTGAATATATACCATTGGTCTTTTAACAGTGAAAGAATTCTGTTTTTAGTACACGTAACTGTACAGATAGTGGTAAAAATGTTAACTTCTTTGATTTTGTTTTTGTTTTTGTTGCCAGTTCTGGGGCGTGGACTCAGGGCCTGAGCACTGTCCCTGCCTTCTTTTTGCACTCTACCTCAGCACCACTTCCGGCTTTTTTCTATATATGTGGTGCTGAGGAATCGAACCCAGGGCTTCTTGTATACAAGGCGAGCACTTTACTACTAGATCATATTCCCAGCCCCTCCTCTTGGATTTTTTTTTCTTCCTCTTGCATTTTTTAAAGATACAAGTGCTCAGCCTGTAATCCTTGCTACTCTGGAGGCTGAGATCTGAGGATCACATTTTGGAGCCAGCACAGGCAGGACAGTCCCTGAACGGTTCAATTAACCACCAAAAAGCTGGAAGTGGAACCATGTCTTAAGTGGTAGAGCACCAGCCTACAGTGAAAAAGCTCAGAAACAGTGCCTAGGCTCTGAGTTCAAGCCCCAGGATTGGCATATGCACACACAAAAATAAGGTTAAACAAAATGTAAGTACTCCAAGCCGGCCTTGGTGGCTTACACCTTGCTCCCCACTATTTGGAGGTAGAGATAGGAGGATCTTCATTTGAGATCACAGTTAAGATTTTATCTCAAAAACTAAATTAAGAAAAATATCTGGACATCTGTTGTTCATATCTATAATTGTAACTACTTGGAGGGATCAACGTTTAAAGCCAGCACAGGCAAAAAAAAAGTCTGGACATAAAAAGTCCAACATAACCAACAAAAGGCAGAGTTGGAGATGTGACTTAGGTAGTATAGCATCAGCCAAGCAAACAAGCTGAACATGAGGCCCTGAGTTCAAACTACTGTCAACACACACACACACACACACAGTTGTTTTTAAAAGACTGGGGACAAAGTTCAAGTGCTAGAATACTTGCCTAGCAAGCTCAAGGCACTGGAGTTGAATTTCAGTATTGCTTTAAAAAAAAAAGAACATCAGTGTCTGCTGCTTGTAAAAATTGGATGGCTTGACCAAATGTTTTTGGTCAAGAAATCCAGAGGTAGGAAACCTAGAGTTGGTATGGTGCTTTTACAGTCTTGTTCAGGAGTTAGGGTTCTTCTGTCTTCTGCCATACTTAAGTTTTTCTGTTATGCCTGCAAGATGGTTGCTACACATCTAGATCCATTGTTCTATTTTCATACATGGAAACTACACAGACTATACCCATCTTCCTTCAGCCTGTTCCTTAGCCCTCTATGCTTCTGTTGGTGCCTACATCCAAGCCTGTTTTATTTTCCTGTCCTTTCAAGTATACATCAGCAACAACAACGGATTTCACTATGGTACTTCATGATGTGCAAATAACCTTCACTATTGCTTTCCCTTCTCCTATCAGCAATCAGCTGTCATCGATGTTGCAGCATCTTTTTCAATGTCCAGTTATATTAATAATATAACACTTTTCCAGTTGAGCTACAGCTCCACTCCCAGCTTTTTGGAGTTTAATTGGAGATAAGAGTCTTGTGGACCTTCCTGCCTAGTCTGGTTTCTAATTGCTGTCCTCAGATTTCAGCATCCAGAGCAACTAGGTGTGAGTCACCAGCAGCTGGCAGTGGTAATACTTTACAGGTTCCTGTGTAAAATATCCATATAGCCTACAAGTTACTTTTTTTTTTTTTTTTTTGCTGGTTTTGAGTTTTAACTTAGGGCCTGGACAATGTCCCTGAGCCTTTTTGCTCAAGGCTAGCACTCTACCACTTGAGCCACAGCGCCACTTCCGGCTTTTTCTGAGTAGTCTACTGGAGATAGGAGTCTCACGGTTGTTTGTTTTTTTTTGGTCTGGGCTGACATTGAACCACGGGCTCCTCAGCTCTCAGCCTGTTGAATGGCTAGGATTACAGGTCTGAGTCACCGGCACCTGGCTCTTTTTCTCTTTTTTGGTATGGGGATTAAACTGAAGGCTACATATGCCAAATGCATGCTCTACCACAGAGCTACACCTTCATCTCCCCCTCTAGCTTTTTTTTTTGGCCAGTCCTGGGTCTTGGACTCAGGGCCTGAGCACCGTCCCTGGCTTCTTCTCGCTCAAGGCTAGCACTCTGCCACCTGAGCCACAGCGCCCCTTCTGGCCGTTTCCCCCCATATATGTGGTGCTGGGGAATCAAACCGAGAGCTTCATGTGTAGGAGGCAAGCACTCTTGCCACTAGGCCATATTCACAGCCCTCCCCCTCTATCTTTTAAGAGACTTTTCTCCAGATCTCCAAGTATTCTTTTTTTTGGCCAGTCCTGGGGCTTGGACTCTGGGCCTGAGCACTGTCCCTGGCTTCTTTTTGCTCAAGGCTAGCACTCTGCCACTTGAGCCACAGCACCGCTTCTGGCCATTTTCTGTATATGTGGTGCTGGGGAATTGAACCCAGGGCCTCATGTATATGAGGCAGGCACTCTTACCAGTAGGCCATATCCCCAGCCACAAGATCTCCAAGTATTCTTGATCTTCTGATGTTTATGAATGAACTGAAATGCTGATCAGTGGCTGAGTGGGGTTTAGAAATGGTAAGCTTCATTCATGGGCTTCTGGATGAGCTATTTAAAGTTCGAATCTTTGATGTATCTTTGTGGGTTGTTTTTTTTTTTCTTTCCTTCTTCTTTGCTTCTCCCTACTATGACTGGATCTTGGACTCGAGGCCTTGTGCTATCACTTGGCTTTTTTACTCAGGGCCAGTGCTCTACTCACATGAGCCACACCTCCACTTCTGGCAGTTTGCTGGTTAGAGATTAAGCGTATCTTGGACTTGTCTGTTTTGGGGAGAGGATCTTGTTATGTAGCCAAGCCTGACCTTGAACTTGAGATGCTCTTGCTTTTTACCTCCCAAGCACTGGGCATAGGCTGTATCATCATGGCTGGATGCTTTTTCTGCTCCTGGGGCTTGAACTCAGGGCCTATGCACTGTCCCTGAGCCTTTTTGTGTCCAAGGCTAGTACCCTACTACTTGAGCCACAGCACTTCTGGCTTTTTCTGAGTAGTTTATTGGAGATAAGAGTCGCACAGTCGGGGGCTGGGAATATGGCCTAGTGGCAAGAGTGCTTGCCTCATATACATGAAGCCAAGGGTTTGATTCCCCAGCACCACATAAATAAAAAGTGGCCAGAAGTGGCGCTGTAGCTCAAGTGGTAGAGTGCTAGCCTTGAGCAAAAAGAAGCCAGGGACAGTGCTCAGGCCCTGAGTCCAAGCCCCAGGACTGGCCAAAAAAAAAAAAAAAAAGAGTCTCACAGTGACTTTTCTGCTGGGGCTAGCTTTGAACCGCAATCCTCAGATCTCAGCTTTCTGAATTACTAGGATTACAGGCATGAGCCACTGGTGCTTAGCTTTGAAGGATATTTTAAAAGATCTCTTGGGGTTAAAATCCTTAGACACTACTCTCCCAAAACTCTTGCTTAAACTCCTGGTCAGATTCTTGCTCTCAACATCTTGGGAGAGGTTGTAGATCTGGGTTCTGAGCATGTTTGTGACTGGCTGAAAATAATATAGTACTTTTTGGCAAATGGATGATTATGGGGCTTCAGTGTCCTTCAGGATCTTTCAGAGCATTAATGTCCAGGTTACCCTTTTCCCACATCCAGCATTAAAGCAAACATTTCAAGAAGTAGTAGACCTCTAAGGGTTCAAAAAAATTATTTATTAAGCATCCTTTATGTTTGCTAAGTTCTTCATCATCTTTAATTCTAACATAAGTAGGCTGAGTGACATAAGCACTTTTTTCAAACATTTTCTGTATACATATTTTTAACATTTAGTAGGAGCAGAAAGAAAATTATTCTCTATTAAAACTGTATAGTAGCTGTTGGGAGGGGATTTACCTTTTTCCTTAACCCTCTCAAGTGCTGACTTGGGATGCCGCCTTGTAACAAAAACATTAACCATGGGAAAGCATATTAATTGTGCCATGCATATCTTCCAGAGGAAAATACAATGAAAGTAAAGCAGTAGCTTAAAACTCTTCGTGTAAGCGCGGTGAGCAGCAGAAGCGCATGCCTGTAACCCTAGCTATTTAGGAAGCTAAGGGATAAGGATCATGTTTCCAAGCCAGCCTTGACAGAAAAATCAGAGAGGCCTCATCTCCAACTAGCCTGGAAAAGGTGGGAGGTGCGGCTCAAGTGGTAGAACACAGGCTGCAAGTGAAAAAGCTGAGTGAAGAGCACAAGGCCCTGAGTTTTAAGCCCTAGTACTGACACACGCGCACACACACACACGCACGCACGCACGCACCCCCCCAACCTCAACCAAAAAAACCAAAACCAAAACTCTGATTCACATAGTGTCTTTAACAAAGGACAACACATGTGGAGAAGGAGGGTAGGACAAGGGGAAGTAATTCCAAGGGTGAGGAACTTTGGGAAGGTAAATAGAGACAGGAAGGTTTAGGCATATTCTTCTGGTCCTGACGCTTGGCTACAACTCTAGTGTTGTCTTTAGTAATAGAGAATTCATATCCTACCTGCAGAAAGACAGGATAATATTTTTCGTGATTGGTGCTTCTTCATTGACTTTAGCTAAAAGATATTTACATCAAAGAGCCATATTTGGGGAGACAAATTCTAAAAAAAAAAAAAGTGCAGATTTCTGAGTAGTCAATGTTCTCTTATTCTGTTTCTCTTTTTCTCCTTAACAAGAATCTGAAACCACAATGTTGTAAAATTTAGACAGCAAATCGCTTATTCTCTCTATACACCATTACAATATGCCACACCTGGTAGCAGAATTTCAGGTGACTGTAGCTGCACATGCCGGGTAAGTAATGGCAAACTGTAAGGTTGTACTAAAGGGCTTTGCACTTTGCATTGGAACAGGCTCATTGTACATTTCTCCTATTTTTCCAGTAAGGTTTTAAGTCTTATCAGACTGAAATCCTGGGTAGCCACCGGCTTGTTCTTTAATCTGCTCTGCCCATTCCAAAATAATCATCAGTAGTAATCCCCACTACACAGTGCTCCGAATTAACTTGTCCAAGGCCTGTAGGGGAAGAATGGTTTTAGCCATCTGTCTTTCATTCCACAGACATTTTTTCTTCCTACTATTTGACACAGCATAAAAGGACAATTGTTAATTCTATGCTCTCAAATAGGAAAAAAGTTGAAGTTATAATACTAGTTTGAACATTTTTATTAGAAAGAGTAACTATTAGAAACACTAAATCTAGTAGTTATTATAAAAATAAATTCCACAAAACCATTAACCCATGGCTTCAATGACATAGCCCTGATTATAATGGTCACTGTAATGACTATTTAAACTATCTCTATAATAATTTTAAACCTGCATTATCCTCATCAACTATATTTTAATAAGGTTGAGTGGTAACGGAAAGTAAAGACACTAAAACCAATGTGCAAATGAACAATAGTACTTAATAGACTATTAACAGAAAACTTACCTACAGTACTTGGAAATTTAAATTTTGCTCTTTTAGGAGTATGCTGAAAGCCTCAATGATTTAAGATATGACCTGTTAGCTAAATCTTTTTTTTTTTTTTTGTGGCCAGTCCTGGGCCTTGAACTCAGGGCCTGAGTACTGTCCCTGGCTTCCTTTTGCTCAAGGCTAGCACTCTGCCACTTGAGCCACAGCGCCACTTCTGGCCATTTTCTGTATATGTGGTGCTGGGGAATCGAACCCAGGGCTTCATGTATACGAGGCAAGCGCTCTTGCCACTAGGCCATATTCCCAGCCCATGTTAGCTAAATCTTGACATGTGCTTTTTCTTTTTTTTTTTTTTTTTGCCAGTCCTGGGGCTTGAACTCAGGGCCTAGGGCACTGTCCCGGAGCCTCTCTGAGTTCAAGGCCAGTACTCTACCACTTGAGCCACAGCTCCACTTCTGGCTTTGCTGTGTGTATTGTGTATATAGTGCTGATAGATAATCTGCTTATTCTAATTATATTTACCGAAAAAAGTAAATTGTTATTTTAAGGATAAATCTGTCTCTGGTAAGTTACAAATGACCATAAGATTAAGAAGTACCACATTTTCTATAAAAATTGAACAAGGTATTAAGACTGCTTACAGTGTATCACACCTAACCTTTCCCATACTATTTTAAACAAATATGTAATAGATACAAACACCAAAAGCAGTTAAGGCAGCAAAACTTTATCATTAGTTAAATAAACTAAAATTGTAGACTTTTTGTTTATTCCTCATTACTTAAAGGAGTTACATTACTGAGTGAAGGAATTTTCCAGAGACATATTAGGTTACACATGTGGCCTTAAATGACTACCCTTGCAGCCACAGTTTAACAGGAAGTTGTGTGCAAATGAATTACATTAAATTGTACATTTTTTTGGTGGGGGAGAGTTGTTATTAACACCAAAAAGAATGGTAGACTGAAATCAATAAGATCAACTTGAGGCTCTATTTAGTGGTAGTGTCACTCTAGTTCCATTGGTGCTTTACATTTGATAAAGTGCAATAAAATAAATAAGCTTTGAAGATTTATATATACAGTTCTAGATTAACTTACTGATTATATTCCTTACAGCACTTAAGATCTGTGAAAGCTATTGCATACATTAAAAGCTCAGCTGACTTGGGCACAAAATTATGAAGCTTCTACAACACAAGCTTAGACAAAGGAAATACTTATATGCTATAGACTAAATCCAGATACGGTGAGGTGCTGAGCGTTATTTCTGGCTTCAAAATAGGATGTGTCCGTTTCATCATCTGGTTGAGGGATGAAAGGCATAGTCTGATGTTGGAGATTTTCCCAGTCCACTTCACTGAAGAGAGGATGATGTTTCAGTTCTTAGGGGAAAAAAAAGACACAACAGTGTGTTCTTAACACCATTCCTTAAGTAGATACTGCTTTTAGGAATTCATAGCATGACACACACACACACACACACACACACACACACACACACTCCTACTTTGTGATGTGCTCATTTCAGAGATGTTTGTTTAATGTCTGTCTCCCTGTTAGGCTACACAGAGTGTATTGTGTCACCTGACATGTGATAGGAGTCTGGCTTATATTTATTAAGAGAGTGAATGATTAGCCATAGCAGAAACGATCTCTCTCACTGTCTTCAATCTTCTCACCAATTCCTGACTCAGAGAAGAGAGCCTGTCCTGCTTCGTGCTCCCTGATCCACTTTCGGATTTTTGGCACAATTGCCCTCGACACCTTTAACAAGAAGAAAGCCCTTTAGTCTTATTTTCTTCCCTATGCCCCATCCTCTATTCTATATGTACTTTGATAGTGCCTTATTTCTTCTTTATTGTCCTTGTTTATTATTTCATTTATTGTCTCTTCATGGCTCTAGGACTTCCTTGGTTTTGCTGACTTGAATCTTTACAACATGGACCAACAAGCTAGAATGTTTACACCTTACTATTGCTCTGCTTACAAGATGGCAAACTTTGCTCACTTTAAATATATTTTTGCTATTTGTCATCCTCATTCCTATTTCCTTCTATTAAAAGTATGTTCACTTATTGGACTAGATGGTGGTATTTAGTTGCTAGAAATAACCTCCCTTTCTCACTAACTTCTCCCTCCCTGCTGCCCTTCTGCAGTACTTGAGATGAAGCTACCTCTCCAGACCCTGCCTTCCACTTCTGAAGGCTATAGTGAAGACAGGAGCAAACCAGCAAGTGACAAGGCAGGAAATAAGCAAGGAAACAACAACAAAAAGCACTCTGACTTAGGGAGCATATGAGAAGACAAGCAACACATTATGTGTCTGTCCTGGAGGTGATGGGTTAGGAGACCTGTATGTCTGTAGTTGCTATTGTATAGTAAGACTGGTAGAAAAAAGGATAAAATGACAAACATAATTCACTTATGGGGAATATATCTTTTTTTATTTTTATTTTTTGGTCAGTCGTGGAGCTTGAGCTCAGGGCCTGGGCATTGTCCCTGAGTTTTCGTGCTCAAGGCGAGCACTCTACCATTGAAGCCACAGCTTCACTTGTAGCTTTTTTGGTAGTTATTGGAGGTACGAGTTTCCACAGACTTTTCTGCCTGGGCTGGCTTCAAACTGAGATCCTCAAATCTCAGCCTCCTGAGTAGCTAGAATCCCAGGTATGAGCCACCAGTGCCTGGCTAAAACAGTTTTTGTATTGCTGAGAACCTAGCTCAGTGGTAGAGAGTGTGCTTAGCATTTGCAAAACCCCGTGTTAATCCTAGTACCTAAAAAATAATGTCTTTTTTGGTATTAAGGTATGGTAATATATAGACAAGTAATTGTTATGCCCTAAAATGCATTTCCATGTAAAGTACGATATATTTAGAAAAGTGAGGTACATGTTGAAATAGGTTAATGACATAAACAACTTGGTATTTCCTGTTATGAATTTCAATAGTTCATTGGAGCACTTAAACCTATTGAGTGACTTTCAGGTGTTTCGCAATGTTGTCTGGGGTTACCCTAGGAATAGACCAGACTCAAATCTTTCTCCTTATGGAATTTGCATTTTGATGGAAAGAAAAACAGTGAAGAAATAGCATAAGGTCATGTTGTGGTAAGTACAATGAGGAATATAATAAAGCAGAGCAATGATAAAAGTGATGACTATAGTTTTGTTTTTTAACAGAAATGGATGCGAAATGAGGGGGCAGACATTTAAAAACTCGTATTTTCCATTCTCTATAGATAATTATGACTTAAATTAAGCTAATTGAAACTCATAAGCATAGATTTGAAGTACAAATAGGGTTTGGACATTTTGAGTCCTTGAAAAATTATTTCAGAATAGATATGAGTATCTGAATTCAACCTATCACGATTGATGTTCTAGAACCTGACCACTATTCATGGGGAGGATTCAGGTTTTTTTTTTTTTTTTAGGTTAACTTAATGCCAGACATTGCCTATGGAAATACATTTAACCAGTCTCAAGCTGAGTAAAGAATTCATCATTAAAGTAGACACTGGCGGCTCATGACACTCAGGAGGCTGAGATCTGAGGATCACAGTTCAAAGCCAACCTGGGCAGGAAAGTCCATGAGATGCTTATTCTCCAGAAAACTGGAAGTGGCACTGTGGCTCAAGTGGTAGAGCGCTAGCCTTGAGCTGAAGAGCTCCAAGACAGTGCCTAGGCCCAGAGTTCAAGCCCTGTGATCAACAAACAAAACAAAACAAAACAATTTTTTTTTTTTTTTTGCCAGTTCAGGGGTTGAACTCAGGGCCTGAGCACTGTCCCTGGCTTCTTTTTTTTTGCTCAAGGCTAGAACTCTGCCACTTGAGCCATAGCACCACTTCTGGCCTTTTCTATATATGTGATACTGAGGAATCGAACCCAGGGCTTCATGTATACGAGGCGGGCACTCTTGCCACTAGGCCATATTCCCAGCCCAAAACAAAACAAAATTTATTAACAATATTTGCTAGAGTTTTTAAATTAGGGTTTAATATATTCCATATTGAGACTACAGATTGTTTCATAATGTACTCAAACTAAAAGGACAATAAAGTTATCAGGGGATGTGGAAATCACCTTGCAGAGGATGGCTGAGGAAACCTGGTGGTCCTAGTACATCTGTGAATGAGTAATGGTACTGGAAATTAAACAATAAGCTACATATGTAATGATATTGGAAATTACGTGACACCACAATGGTATCGCAAATTAAGCAATAAGTCATATGTGGTAACTCATATTGTGATCCCAGCTATTTTGGAAGATAGAGACAGGAACGTGGTTTGAGGCTAACCCAGGCAAAAGTTAGTGAGACCCTCATTTTAACAAACAAACTGGGCAGGTATGATGGAAGCACCTGTAATCCCAGCTATATCGAGAGGCATAGGGTTGTGGTTTAATGCCAGCCCTGGCAAAAAGTGTAAGACCCTATCTGAAAAATAAATACACAGCAAAAAGGCTGGGGATGTAGGTTAAGTGACAGAACAGTTGCTTAGTAGGCTCAGGGCTCTGAGTTCAAATCCCAGTACCACAAAAAGAATTAAGCAATAAGAAATTATCAAACAGAGGTATTCATCCTACAGATTTCCTGCTTTTGTTGATGGTTGACTTTTAACAAGTATGATGAAACACCGAAGACAGTGACAGTATCAGATTGTTTCAGGTACCACAAGAGTCAAAAACTTCAGTGTGAATATCTTGACTTCACTGCATTTTAAGGTGGAATAAAGACAAATACAGTTCATGTGTACCCAGGAGGCAGAAAGAAATGGAATTATCTTTTTATCCATTAGTGATCAGATTATCTTCAGTAACATACTGGAACTTGGTATTATTAATAACCACCACTAGGAACAACCAAGGATAAAATAGTGGACTAACAAAAAACACTCACCTTTCATTCCAGCTCTCTTGGTGTCATCCATGGTTAGAAGAATTTCCACTGCATTTTGAGCACTGTCAGATAACTTTTCTTCATCTTCTGGCCAAGGAATATCTATTAATACAAATATAACTCAACTACACAGTGATAAATCAATGTGTCTTTATGAAGTCCTGGGGATCAAACCTAAGGCCTTTGATCATCCTAGGCAAGTACTCTACCACTGAGCCACGGACACGAGCCTTAACTGTTTGTTATGGTAGTACTGGGGTTTGAACTCAAGGCCTTCTACTTACCTGGCTGGTGCTCTTATTACTTAAGCCACAACCTAGCCCAATTTGCTTTAGTTATTTTTTGGATGTGGTCTCCTGTTTTTGCTTACACTGGGCTCAGACCATGATCCTTCCTATGCCTCCCACGTAGCTGGAATTACAGGCACATGCTATCATACTGGCTTGTTACGTGAGATGGGGTCATTCTTACTGTCTGCAAGGGATGGCCTTGAACAATGATCTTTCTGATTATCTCCCAGTCTCTGGAATTACAGATCTCTCTGTCTCTCTCTCACTGTCCCTGAACTTTTGTGTTAAAGGCTAGTGCTCTACCACCTGATCTCTACCACCACAGCTATACTTCTGGCTTTTTGGTGCTTAATTGGAGATAGGAATCTCATGGACTTTTCTGCCATGATGGTTTTGAACTCCAGTCTTAAGATCTCAGTCTCCTGAGTGCTAGGATAGATTACAAGCATGAGCCACTGGCTCTGGGCTTGAATCTATTTTAATATTAGAAAAAGAATCACCTCTTTTTAGAATGTTCTGGAATACTTGTTGTGCTGTTTCATCATTGAACGGAGGAATTCCTGTTAGAAATTCAAATAAGCACACTCCAAGTGCCCACCAATCGACTGCAGGACCTGGAATTCAAGAGGCAAACTTTAAGCTGAATTTGCAAGCATTTTCTACAAATATACAACAAGGCAACTTTAGTACATAGATATTTCTGTATGTTCAAGACCTTCAATGCCTAAGACTTTCTTCTGTCCTCATAAAAGTTTAAAAAATCCCAAGTTATCTTCATTTAGGCAATGGGAAAATTACTTTCTTGTATTTTCCAAGAAATTACTCAAGTTATTATTGCAGTTTCTCTTTTTGGGGCTTGAACTCGGGGCCTCTTGCCCTTGTTCGGCTTTTTTGCTAAATGTTAGCACTCTACCACTGTGTCTGGCTTTTTGCTGGTAATTTGGAGATGAGAGTCTCGTGGATTTGTTTCCCTGGACTGGCTTTAAACCAAGATCCTTACATCTCAGTCTCCTGAGTAGCTAGGGCTACAGATACTGAGACAACAGTACTGGCTACCACGGCTGTTTAAAAGAACATTAAATCCATCTTTTTCAATGATAATTTCTGATATTCTGTATATCTTATAGTGGCTTTGAACTTAAGAACATACAGGGGTAAATTATCAAAAATATTCATTTGAACTATGGCTTTAAGAGGTACTTTTTTTTTTTTGCCAGTCTTGGGGCTTGAACTCAGGGCCTGAGCATTGTCCCTGGGTTTTTTTTTTTTTGCTCAAGGCTAGCACTCTATCCCTCAAGCCACAGAGCCACTGTGGGCTTTTTCTATATATGTGGTGCTAAGAAGTTGAACCCAGGGCTTCATGTATATAAGGCAAGCACTCTTGCCACTAGGCCATATTCCCAGCCCTGAGGTACTAATTTTTAAATAACATATTTACTGGAAGGAACATGTATGTACTTGTTTTTTTTGAGACAGGGTCTCACTACATTGCCTAGGCTAACCTCAGACTGTTATTCTCCTGTGCACCTCCAGAGTGGCTGAGGACTGCAAATTTGTGCCACTGTACTCAGCTATACAAAAATCTCTTCCTTTATTTTTTTTTGAGACAGCCTCCACAGCCTGGGCTTGAACTCACAAGTCTCTTGTTTATGCCTTCCACATGCTGGCATTATAATTAGGTGTGTATTATCATGTCCAGCTGTCACTGTCATTTTAAACACTGCCTTGCTGGCTTATATTTTTGTTTAGTTATGTTTAGAAATAAGTATTTCCTAAGCCAAGGTTAATTTCACCTTGGAAGATGCTTAACTTCAATAAAATTCTAGACTAAGAATGCGAGTATACTGCTAGATTTGCCTATAAATTATATTTTAAAGACAGATTCACAACATTCATTATTGTGATTAAGCAACAGCCACCATCCAATATAAAAAGAAGTAGGAAAGCATTGTGGAGACTGCCAATAGGAAAAAACAATTGCATGCATTTTGAGTGCCTTTTAACCAGCAAGCCACGGAGCCATAAGGAAGGACCACAAGGTGCTAATAATCCTCTGGAGGCTTCAGTTACTATAGTAACCACGGAAAGCACATAGACCACCGCAGTTAGTAGCCTTTCAAGCAGCACAGGAAAGGATTATTCCAATGGACTAATATAAGCATATAACAGGAAAGTAGGAGGAAATCAGGAAAAAATATATTTATATTTTACATAGATTAGAAATTAGAACATTTTTCCAGCTTAGCCAAAATGTACCAATGTTAAAAACATACCTGATTTTCTCCACAGATATGTTCACACATCCCCATATATATATAAGTCAAAGTCTAATAAGATCACATATTATAATAAGTCTTAGCAATTATGACATATTAGCCAGAGACAATTTCATTTTATATTGCTGGCTTTCTGATTTATAACCTATTCCTGTAATAGGAATTGTAGGGTTGATACTGTTATTTCTAGGCTTTAATGAAATTGAAATTTAAAGATTTAGAAAATTAAAGCCCTTCTGCAGCTGCTAATTTTACATTTTAAAAACCAAGACTATTTCTGCTGTTGTCATCAAAAGGGTTATATCTTCATTCTATAATATCGTTAAGTTATAAAAAGAAACATAACATATGCCTATTTTGTCTATTTTCTGAGAACCATGACTCTATGTGTCTTCCTGTTCATCATGTAGAGAAGACATTTGGACTCACAAATGAGATCAAAGAGAAAACATTATGCAATGTGATCTAGTTATACTTTGACTACTGACTTTAAAGTGCTTTGTTTGCCACTATGACTTTAGAGAGAAGCCTCCTTACCTGAAGCGAAAAATCCTGCATGTAAGAAAACAGTAGTTAGGAACACTGTATTAAAACATGAGATCAAGCCTTACACGAAGAGGGCCCTGGGTTTGATCTCCAACACCACGATCTAACTAATGAGAATTTCTAATAGTGTAATGATTAGTAACAAAAGTTATGGAGTGCTTCCAAGGAATTTTGCTCTGCTAGGTAAAAGGCAGAAAACGCACTATTTTAAAGAAATTTTCTCAAGATTTTAATAGTGGAGATAAATTTAACAATTAATTTTTTTTTTTTTTGCCAGTCCTGGTGCTTGGACTCAGGACCTGAACACTGACCCTGGCTTCTTTTTGCTCAAGGCTAGCACTCTACCACTTGAGCTTTTACAGCACCATTTCTGGCCTTTTCTATATATGTGGTGCTGAGGAATTGAACCTAGGGCTTCATGTATATGAGGCAAAGCACTCTTGCCACTAGGCCCTATTCCCAGCCCTTAACAATTAATTTCAACAAACCAAAATTACATAAATTTCTTCTTGTGGTGGTAGGGATTCAAATGCAGTCCTCTCACTTGCTAAACATGAGCTCTACCATTGAGCTACATCCTTAGCTCCAGAATAACATTGCTTTACACAGTTTATAATAAGGTGATGTAAAAGTCAATATCTCCCAGTAGTTGAAGGGTTGATGTATCAAAGATAAAACACTTGAAGTAATGAATAGAAAAAATCTGACTGAAAGTTAAGAGACTGGTTTTCCCCAGCCATATAAAAACACATTTACAAAACAAGACTTCAGAACTAGATGTATATTAAATAACAGAATGAGAATATGAGGCAAATAGAGGTTCCTTGACAGACAAAGTAATGTGAGATCTTAGAACCTCAAATGTAAGCAGCAGCTAAGTGGGAGCCAACGTAGCATTTTCATTTCTTTATCTGTACCAGTCCTGGGGCTTGAACTTAGGGCCTGGGCGTTGTTTTTGAGATTTGTTTTTTCCTCAAGGATAGCACTCTTCCACTGAGCCACAGCTCCACTTCTAGTTTTTTTTCTCGTTAATTGGAGATAAAAGTCTCATGAGCTTTCCAGCCCAGGCTTCAAACTGTGACTCACAGATCTCTGCCTCCCGAGTAGCTAAGGAGTACAGATGTGAACCACTGGAACCCGGAGACAAGTGTTACACTCTGTAGTACATGCTAGCCTGGGATTTGCTATATAGCTCAGACTGCCCTCGAACTCATGATCCCCCTGCCTCAGTCTGCCTGGTGCTGGAGTTACAAGCATGTAGCACCATGCTTGCCTACAAGTCTAGTTTTTACATGTAACATTTAAGTAGTAAGTATAATACGGAGTACCCAGTTTGGCCCTATGTCTGTTGCCTAGAGCGAGTCAGGACAGAGATAGAGATTTGGGAATGTTTCTATAGACAACTGAAATAATCAATGTGGTGAGATTAATATAAATTACGTATAAGTTATAGGGTATAGGGCGGAATCTTGAAGGCCATCTATTCAGTCATTTGTATCCATTGGTTTCTACATGTACAGATTCAACTGACTATGGGTAGAAAATATTTGAGAGAAAAAAACTCCCAGTATTGAACTTGTACAGAATATTTGCCTTAAATTATATGACAAAACACATAGGTAGCATTTACATTGCAATAGACTTTTTTTTGTCAGTTGTGGGGCTTGAACTAAAGGCCTGGATGCTGTCCCTAAGAGTGTTTTTATTCAAGGCTTAGTGTTCTACCACTTTGAGCCACAGCACCAATTCCTATAGTAGATGTTTTAAGGAATACATTTTTTCATATGAACTATATACATAGGTTATATGCAAATGGTGAGCCATTTTGAATTAGGGTCTTAAGCATCTTTGGATTCTGGTATCTACTGGAGAGTCACAGAACCAATCCTTCAAAGAGATGGCTACACTAGAAAGAAGTAAGGAAGGAACTACAGAATAACAATCAGATAAGAGGGATGACACTCAGAAGAGACTGTTAGATTTGGCAATAAGGACCCTGGACATAATTATAGTTGGGCATGGTGGCACATACCTATAATCCCAGCACCTGAGGGGCTTAGGCAGAATGATGAAGAGATCAAGGCCAGTCTGGGATATGTATGGAGCTACAGGTCAACTAGGGCTACATCTGGAAACCTTTTCCACAACAAAAAAAAGAGCCCACAAAAAAGTAAAAGAAGCGGGTGGACTGGAGATATAGCTCACAGGTACAGCCCCTGCCGAGGGGCTATGCAAAATGCTCAACTTGTTCCCCATACTGCAAAAAAGGATGTTAAATAATGCATGTACATTAGGTTGAATTGTATCTTCCAAAAAGATGTTTCCCCAGTATCTCGGAATGTGACTTCACTGGAAATAGTTATTCATTGCACATTATACTTAACAAGGCTAGGATGAGGTTAAACTTGACTGGCATGGGCCAACAATGCAATATTAATGTGGGTGACTTCTTGATGTTTTTCCAAGAATCCACTGACATTAAGATAGGGAGCAATACTAACATATGAAGAGGTAAAACTGGAACAACGCATCTGCAAGTCAAGGAACACCAAAAATGGACAGCAAATCGTCAGAAGCTAGAAAAGCAAGGAAGGATTATCTTGTAAGCTTCCAGATGGAGTGTAGTCTCAATATGATTTTGGATTTTGAGTTCCACAATTGTGAGGCAATACAAAATATAGGGGTAGTGTTGGGACCTCAAGGATCCCTTTTCCCCTACCTCCAGGGGAAAATGCCTGAACCCCAAAACTATGAAACAGACTCAGCCCTACCCCTCCCACCAGCAGAAGGAATAAGGCGTATCTCTGTGGACTTTGTTGAATTAAGGAGAAATGCCGAAATCCCCTTCCCCACCAGCCCCCCTCACGTGTCTGACGCAGGAAGAGAATCTCGGGGAGACAGCTTGATGGTTGAACGGGTCTCACAGGATTTAATTGGGAGGGGGGTTTATATAGCGGTAATGGCGGAAAGGAGGGGGACTGGCCATTGGCTAAGCCAGGCTGCCCATCAGGTGATGTCATGAAACTTCCTCTGTGGGCGGGGATCACAATCCCCCAAGGGCTAACACGTGCTTGCCCCAGGGGCTGGGGCTTCTCTTCCTGTTAAAGGCTAAAGCCAGCTGTGGCCTCTTAAAGGCACAGGTGTCCCCAACAGGGTAGGCACGGTACTGACATGGGGTCGAGGACATGTCTGTGTTTTTACACAGGATGAAAATGATACCCGCTGGCTACCTGGGCATTGTGTTCGGATTGTGGGGCTTATCTAGATCACTCGGATTGAACCAAAGAAGGTAAAACCATTGAGGGCAAAAGACAAATGGCTACATGTCCTTTAGTGTTTCGCTTTTTAAAACATTATTATTAATTTACTTTTATTATTATAGAAGTGAATTACAGAAGGATTACAATTAGATGAGTCAGATAATGATTACATTTCCTTTTGTTCGGTGTCTTCTGTTCCTTCATTCTCTACCAGAGTGTTTAGTCTTTTATATTTACAGAGTAAGAGTCATTCCTTTAATAAATATCATATATATGACAAATAATATTTCATAAATTCATTTCCTTTGGCATTAGGTTATTTAAGTATTAAAGAAATTTTAGCCAGGTGCTGGTGATTCATGTCTATAATCCTAGCAAGTAAGGAGGCTGAGATTTGAGGATCCTGATTCAAAGCCAACCCAGGCAGGAAAGTAAACGACATGAGACTCTTTTTTTTTTTTTTTTGCCAGTCCTGGGGCTTGAACTCAGGGCCTGAGCACTGTCCCTGGGTTCTTTTTGCTCAAGGCTACCTACCACTCTACCTCTTGAGCCACAGCACCACTTCTGGCCATTTTCTGTATATGTGGTGCTGGGGAATCGAACCCAGGGCTTCATGTATAGGAGGCGAGCACTATTGCCACTAGGCCACATTCCCAGCCCACGACATGAGACTCTTATGTCCAATTATCCACCAGAAAACTGGAAGCAGAGCCATGGCTCAAGTGGTAGTGCACTATCCTTGAGCACAAAAGCACAGATTCCCCACCCCCCCAATTTTTTTAAAAACCATTTTACTTTATTTATTTTAGGGTTTTTTTTTTTTTGCAAGTCCTGGGACTTGGACTCAGGGCCTGAGCACCATCCCTGGCTTCATTTTGCTGAAGGCTAGCACTCTACCACTTGAGCTACAGCACCACTTCAAGCCTTTTCTGTTTATGTAGTGCCGAGGAATCAAACCTAGGGCTTCGTGAATGCTAGGCAAGCACTCTACCACTAAGCCACATTCCTAGACCAACAATTTTACTTTAAAAGATGATGTAGTAACATATAAGCAAAAACCTAAAAGCATGCTTACCATGAGCTGTGCCCAATAAGAGCTCAGGTGCCAGGTAGTCTGGGGTTCCTAGAATCCTCCCATCATCCACTGGGGCTGCGCCTCTTCTCACACTCTTTGGAGTACGATAGGAAGTTCCTGACTTGGCCTTATTTGGGGTCTGCTAATTCAAAAAAAATTTAAGAGACAATTAATATCAATATTTTTACCATGGATAGACATATTGAAATGACAACCAAAAGCTAGAGCATAGGCTGCTAGGCATAACTTCCTCATCAGGGATTTGAAAATAAACTCGTACTAGTTACAATGATGAAAAAGCTCTTCTATGTAAAGTTGTAATATAATTATTGCCCAGCAGCAACCTGGGTTGATGGCAGGGTAAAGACAGGCTCTGAGGAAAAGGAACTCCTAAGTACTTTTCCAAGTTCTGAATAGGAAACCCAAGCCTCACAACTTAAAATTCGAGTTTATGCTTTTAGTAATGTCTCTCCAATGGAAGAAAAAAAAGTATATTTTTGGTCTGTGAAAGTAAAGTTCAGGCTGAGTGTGACCATGCATGTCTGTAATCTCAGCTACTCAGGAGGTAGAGATTGGAGGACAATGGTTTGAGACCAGCCTGAACAATTCTTAGCAGACCCTATCACCAACAAACTACTGGTATGCTGACGCAGACCTCTAGTCTCAGCTACATAGGAGGTGAAGCGAGGATAATCGAGGTCTATGGGCATCCTGGGCAAAAATATATAAGACCCTGTCGGGAACACAAACTAAAGCTAAAAGGGCTGGGATGTAGCTCAAGTGGTAGAGCACTTGCTTATTAACAAGTGTGAAAACCTGAATGCAAACCCTAGTAATAACACAAAAGGGGAAAGCCTTAAAAACAAAATACACATATTTTAGTATGTAGTATTTGAAAGAGCAATTTCAACTTCTTCCTCTAAAGAAAAAGAATATTTAAATATTTCCTTGGAAGACAGTAAGGTAGAGTACTTTCAGTTCCTATCTTAGAAGCGCTACAATCAAGTGAAAATATGTGATGATTGTATTTTCTTAGGAAAAAACATGCAGAGACATACAAATGGAAGAAAGCATTATTAAGAATAATTAAAGGCTGGGCTGGGGATATGGCCTAGTGGCAAGAGTGCCTCATATACATGAGGCCCTGGGTTTGATTCCCCAGCACCACATATACAGAAAATGGCCAGAAGTGGTGCTGTGGCTCAAGTGGCAGAGTGCTAGCCTTGAGCAAAAAGAAGCCAGGGACAGTGCTCAGGCCCTGAGTCCAAGCCCCAGGACTGGCAAAAAAAAAAAAAAAAAAAAAAGAAAGAATAATTAAAGGGACTGGGAATATGGCCTAGTGGCAAGAGTGCTTGCCTCCTACACATGAAGCTCTCGGTTCGATTCCCCAGCACCACATATATGAAAACGGCCAGAAGGGGCGCTGTGGCTCAGGTGGCAGAGTGCTAGCCTTGAGTGGGAAGAAGCCAGGGACAGTGCTCAGGCCCTGAGTACAAGGCCCAGGACTGGCAAAAAAAAAAAGAATAATTAAAAAATCCCTATAAAAACAACAAATGTGAGGACCATATGAATATTTGAAAGTAAAATGATATTAAATAAAATATATCTAATTTGATACTAATAAAAAAGCAAAAGCAAAAGCATTGAGCATTCAAAAAAAAAGAATAATTATTGTCAGGCACTGGTGGTTCAAGCCATAATCCTAGCTACTCAGGAGGCTGAGATCTGAGGATAGCGGTGCAAAGCCAGCTGAGGCAGGAAAGTCCACGAGACAGACTCTCATCTCCAATCAACCACCAGAAAACCAAAAGTGGCATTGTGGCTCAAAGCCGTAGAGTGCCAGCCTTGAGCTGAAGAGCTCAGGGACCATGCAGAGACCCTGAGTTCAAGCCCTAGGACCAGCACAAAAACAAACAAAATAAAAAATTTAAAAATTAATAAGAAATCATCATTACTACTAGATTTGCCTTTCTACATTGAAACTTCCAACA
Source organism: Perognathus longimembris pacificus (assembly GCF_023159225.1). Taxonomy (NCBI): domain Eukaryota; kingdom Metazoa; phylum Chordata; class Mammalia; order Rodentia; family Heteromyidae; genus Perognathus; species Perognathus longimembris. The sequence continues at coordinate 23,162,814 of NC_063178.1, read as the reverse complement.
ATCCACAGACTCTCGGCAAGGAAACAAAACTCTAATTTGCTTAGAAGCAAATGACTATCTTTATAGTTTCTTTTCCTAATGTTCAAAGAATAACATGGAATGTCATTTCCAAAGAAGGACATAATATACCTGATATGGCATGCAGGACCTTCGTTTTTGAACAGGGGTTACGGCCATGGGATAGGAGCCACTATAAACACCGGAAACTTCCATTGCATCAAAAGAAGGAATGCTCATCTTGGATGGTTCTGAGTTATTCGATGCATTAATGTGACTGTTAAAACTTCGAAAAGCGACAGCATTTCTCTTAGAGAGAGGTAATGTTTTCAACACCTCTGAAGAAGGAGCTAACATTCCTTGGTTACTGTCTTGGACAGCAGGGTTCCCATCATCTTCTGGAAAGGTCTTTTCTTGACAGTTTGGTGATACAATAAGATCTTCCATATTCGATTCTTCAAAAGAGGACTCTTTGATGCTTTTATCAGGATCTGAGGACTGCCTTTCCAATGAACTTTCCATCACAGAAATCCCAGGAAAAGAAGAATCTGAGTCCATGCAAATACTTTTAGGAGCTCTCTCGTCATCAGAACATAGAGAAGTAGAACTTAGGTCATCCTTCTGATTTGCCTTTTCACAATCTTCATCTAGTTCACACATAAGGTTCTTTGCTATCATTGGAATACATAATTTTTCTGGTGTTTGTTGTCTACTATTAAAACAATTAGCAATGTTTTCCTTATTAGCACAGTCATTTTGCTGATTTCCGTATAGCGAAAGCTTAAGATTCTGGACTTCAGTTGTTAAGCTTGTACTTTGATCTGTATAGCAATCTATCATTTCATTATTATGCTTATACCCTACACAATTTTTTTTATTCTGCACGATTTCCTGGCAAGGACTAGAGTCAATCAGTTGAAAATTTCTTTTTAAATTTCTTTTCCCAAGGAGCTCTTCAGACACACCACCTGAGTCCACAGCTCTCCGATGTGAGTGGTAGAAACCAAACGGTTTTTTGTCAGCAGCCGTGTTTACATTATTAATGTCCAGTTCTCTTGCTTCCCAAGAAGCTTCCCCAGAGAAGCACTTTTCAGCAAGTTTTACATAAGAGCTTCCAGTGGCTGGATTGACACTGCTGTCACGAATGGGAGAAAGGGCTAATTCAAGTTCCTTTTTATGGAAACTTTTGGTCTCGATGGCATCTGTAAATTTCATACACAGCTTTTCAACTGTATTCCAACTCATTGTAGAGCCCAATGCCTTGTCACTTTCCTAAGAGAGAGAAAATGCTTTCTTTAGTTATATAAAGCTGATACTCTTAACCATCTAACCTGTAACCACCTACTTTACACTGGCAATGAAACCAAAATTAGGAGGAATTAAAAACCACTGCTAAGTAAACTGATGATGCATTGGTAACAAAATACTTTTCTTAAAAACTGCTTGAATGCCAACTCTTTGTGGACAGTCATTAGAACTTTGTAAATAATATTGCAATTTGGTGCATGGTGACCAGGATTTTTATGAAAACATTCAATTAGTGTGAATCTTCAGTACTCTCTAATAGTGCCTATTTTCAATGTATAAAAATGAAATAATAACTGCCATTAACTTATTTAGTAAGGAAGAAGAGCACTTAGTCACAGTCTGAAAGAAAATTCCTGAATTACAGTTAAACATTTTCCAAGCATAAAATGATGAATGTGAAGATTAGTACAAGGATATCAGATGGTCTCTATGGTTCACTATTACTCCTCTGCTACAACAATCTGATCATTTGTTCCTCAAAATGAAGATTGGGAGGAAAAAGGTAAAGCGATATATAGTTTGAAATAATATATGCTATGCTTATTAGAATATGAGGGATGAAACACTAGGAATAGAAAACCTGTTTATCTTACAGCATTTGTACATATCATAGCTTATAAACAAAGAAGAAAAAGGATATAGAAGCCCTACTTTATCTAAAGTTAATTTGCCCTCACAGACTAATATCCAACAATAATGAAGAAACCAGAGTACTGAGAATAATCCAAGTTATTTAATGAAGTGGAAGGTTTATTCTAACAACACTGTTTTATCAGCATCCAATGAAGGAGAGCATACAATTTTACATTTTAGTTTTTATCATCTTTTAGTATCTATTACCTTTGATAACTTTAATAATAATAAATGGCAAAAAGTAGGGCTGGGAATGTGGCTTAGTGGTAGAGTGCTTGCGTAGCATGCACAAAACCCTGGGTTCAATTCCTCAGTACCACATAAATGGAAAAAGCCATAAATGGTACGGTGGCTCAAGTGGTAGAGCGCTAGCCTTGAGCACAGAGAGGCTCACGGACAGAACCCAGGCCCTGAGGTTCAAGCCCTAGGACTGGCAAAAAGAATGGGAAAAGGCAAAAAGTAATGTACAAGTTAAGTAAAATACTTTTAAGTAAATCCATTCATTTGGCAAGTAGATTATTTTGAAGGACCCACCCATACTACTCTTTGGTCTAAAAGCTCGTTCTGATGAGTTGTCATTTCATTAAGTGAAGAATTAGTGGGAAACACAAGAGAAGGGGGTAGTAGTTGTAAAATATAAGTTAAAAAAACAAAATGTTTCAACAAAGTAAAGTCTATATCATGGTAGATGCCTATATGCCAAAAACATTTACTATAATTACTTAATCACAACTGAATGAGAAATTAAATACTTCAAAAGAATTCAACAGGATATCCAGGAAAATAAATATTTTTTGATAAATATCTCAACTGTCATTCATGAAACCATTTCCTTATAGAATTTGCATGAAAAGGCATGATATGTCTATCATTAACTTGACAAATGGGTAAAATAATTGCCTTCTGACCTGGCTGTCATTTTCCCACTTGGGACTGCTGTGGCATTCTGATTCCACACTGGACACAAAGGTGTGGGACTGGCTACTGGCACTAGATGTCCCCAGCCTTTTCCTAGACTGGAGCAGATTAGAAGTTAAACATTTCACAGGCACTCCTGGGTTGGAGGTAACTGTTTCAAGACCTGTAGGAAAGCAAATATTGAATCACATTGAAGTTTTCTTGACTCCTTACAGAACCTAAAACTTCACAGGTAATTACATGATATATTGTATATCGGAATGATTGCTTTATAAACATGATCTGACTATACGGACAGTTGCAGGTGTTTCTAGATTTATTTTCATTATGTTTAGATTCGTAAATTGTTACAAATGTAGTAAATACTGCTCTGAATATTTTAACAAAAGAAAATCTAACATTTGAAAGTAAATATTAGAACAAGGGAATTAATTTACAATTAGAAGGAAATCAACTTTGAGTCATTATTTATGATCCAATTTGGAGTTATTCTTGATAAAGAAACATTACTGATGTACCATGTCCACAATATACTGTAAGGTTAAAAGGAGACTAAATTTACTCAATTCAACTGGTAATCTAAAACTATAGCTTTACTGGGAAGTTAGATTTATGCTCTCAAAGTACTATAAACTGTAGAATTTCCTTTCTTTTTGGGGCAGTGTTGGAGATTGAACCTGGGGTCTTATACAAGGTAGGCAAATACTCTACCACTATACTACATGCCCATCTCTGTATAAAGGATCTTCTTACTATGACTGGATAAGGAAAACCTGCCACAATCACTGTCAGAAATGGCAATTAATGCCACAGGATGGTTCAAACAGTTACATTTTAAAATTATTAAAATGAAAATTGAAATTTAGAATTTGGAGAGCAGTTTTGTTCTTTTGCCAGTCCTGGGGCTTGGACTCAGGGCCTGAGCACTGTCCCTGGCTTCTTTTTACCACCTTTTTCTGTTTATGTGGTGCTGAGGAATCGAACCCAGGGCTTGATGCATGCTAGGCAAACACTCTGCCACTAAGCCACATTCCTAGTCCCAGTGTTTTGTTCTTTCAAGTACACAATACAATAAACTTTTTCCTTTATACTCACATGAGTTTAGTTCTTTGCCAGAATAAGAAGTAATCTCTTTTTGATCTATACACATAGGACAAATTAATCCTTGGGAAAGTTGTGATATTTCAGCTTGATGGGCTGAAAGGATGTCTGCAGTCTCCTGACTGTTTTCGGCACTTGGTGTGAACTATTAAAAGTAAAAAGTTGAAACATGAGATTTACCTTGAGAAAAGTCATCTAATATAATATAGATTGTTACCCCATCTAAGTAGACAAGTCTCATACGTGGTATTGTAATCTAGATCTTTTTAAAAATAAAAAGATAAAAATGCTTTAAATAAAAGATTAAAATACTTTTTTAAATAAAACGAGAAATAAAATAAATTTTTAAATAAAAATCTATCTTACTTAAATTCAGATCATTTTTAAAGGAGATTTTAAATTTTAAGTGATAATCATTAAATGGTATCTTATATGAGTTTTTCTTATGAAATACTTACAAATCCCAAAGAACTGATGAGAGACAATACTTGTCCTGGTGTTCTTGAGTAATCTTGTTTAGGTTTAGCCATTGATGGTGTTGTAAGGATATCCATCATATTGATATCTATGCACAAAAGCCAAAGTAGTGAATTTCATTAAAACCTTTTATTGTCAACAGAGAGCTGTGGCTCAAGTGGCAGAGCACTAGCCTTTAGCACAAAAGCTCACGGACAGTGTCCAGGCACACGCACACGCGCGTGCACACATGCACACACACACACACACACACCTCCCCCAAACCTATGGTCGTTACTGACCAAGTCAATGATCACGTTTTGAATCTGCCCCTCTTTCTACACTATTAACCTTACCTACAAAAGTAGTAGCTTTTGTGTAGTGTAAATATGTACAGAGAAGCCCTGGGTTTGATTCCTCAGTACTGCATGAACGGAAAAAGCCAGAAGTGGCACTGTGGCTCAAGTGGTAGAGTGGTAGCCTTGAGCAAAAGCAGCTTAGGGATAGTGACCAGGCCCTCAGTTTAGCCCCACAACCAATAGCAGCAAAAAAGTATTGGCAGGTTTTTGTTTTTTCCTGTGCTGGGGGTTGAACTCGGCCTGGGTGCTGTCCCTGGGCCTTTTTGTGCTGAAGACCAGCACTCTACCACTTGAGCCACAGTACCACTTCCAGCTTTTTTGAGTAGTTTTCTATTTTTGGGGCTGGAGACAGAACCCACCCAGGGCCTCATGCTAAGCCCACATGCTACCTTGGAGCTACAGCCATAACTTCCTCCCACTGTTTTTTCATGTTTAACAGAGAATGCCACCTCTTCTCCCCATCATTACATATTTCTAGCATCTTTTGGGATAAATAACAATCACAGTTTAAAAGTTACTTGCCTACAGTTTTCCTTACCTCTATTCAAAGTAACTTTGGAAAGGCCAAAATCTGTCAGCTTAATATGACCCTCATTGGAAATGAGCATATTGTCTGGCTTCAAATCTCTGTATATACAAAAGGCAAGTAGGAGATAAGTAAAGCAAGAGCAAGTTTTTATGTGACAATCGTGTATATGTGGAAGTGGCCAGAGAGAGAAATACCTCTTATAAGTGAGACAAATGAACCATAACATTTACAATAAAGGTATTGTTATCTATGAAAAGTGCCAAAAGAAAACATTATTTGTATAGTAGGATGTACAAAAAAGTTAAATGATTTAATAGTACATTGTTTCATATCATTATTATTATTTTGCCAGTCCTGGGGCTAGTGGTAGAGTGTTTGCCTTGTATACATGAAGCCTTGGGTTTGATTCCTCAGCACCACAGCTATACAGAAAAAGCCAAAGGGGGCGCTGTAGCTCAAGTGGTAGAGTGCTAGCCTTAAGCAAAAAGAGGCCAGGGACAGTGCTCAGGCCCTGAGTTCAAGACCCAAGACTGGCAAAAAACAAACAAACAAAAAAAACCCCAAAACAACAACAACAAAAATCCTCAACTCACTTAAGCTACTACCAAATTTTCAATAATCTGGAAATGGGCAAGTGGGGATTGGAAATCATTGAGAGTCAAATAATTAAGACGTAAATTGACTAAGTACGTTAAGTTGGAGAAAAGCCGGCTTTACCTGTGGATGATCCCATGTCTATGCAGGTAATCTAGAGCTAGTGCTACTTCAGAAATATATTTTACAGCCATCTCCTCATCAAAATAACCATATATATGTAGGAGCGACTTGACATCTCCGCCAATAAGATATTCCATCACCTATCAAAAACAAGTTTAATATTGCAAAATGAAACTATCAGTACCTTAAAATGTAGTTATGGAACATTAGTTACATATTTTTACTTATAAGAAATAATTTTCTTTTTCCTTCTTACGATTGAATCAATGGAACTCTATGATGACATCAAAAAGGAAGTTACCATTAAAGAGAAAAAATAGGTAAAATGATATTTACAGTATGATCACATTTTACTATTCATTTTCACTTTGTTCTGTTAAAAATAAAACAAATCCCTTTTCTTGAATTAGTGATAACGCAGGGGCAGGGAGGGGATGGAGGAGAGGTGCTTATCTTTGCCTATAGACACCTATTTACTTTCCTTACTGTTCTCTCATTAAATCTACATCATATTTAGCATCAGCCTAGGAATTCTGGAAGGCTTACAGAAGGATTGGCAATGAACTAAATCTTCAGGTACCAGAAGAGTTTATAGATTAAGAATCATTTTTGGGGGCTGGGAATATGGCCTAGTGGTAAAGTGCTCGCCTCATATACATGAAGCCCTGGGTTCGATTCCTCAGCACCACATATATAGAAAAAGCCAGAAGTGGCGCTGTGGCTCAAGGGGTAGAGTGCTAGCCTTGAGCAAAAAGAAGCCAGGGACAGTGCTCAGGCCCTGAGTCCACACCCCAGGACTGGCAACAAAAACAAAACAAAACAAAAAAGAATTATTTTTTGTTTGAATAATTACTTATGAGAATAATGAAGAAGCTGCAAGGTCACCTTTCATGAGTCTCTGGAACACAAAGCTACTTTGCATATTTCAGATTTGTAACCCTCCCTCCCTAGTCTAGTAAGGAGGTTACTTAAAAACAGATCTCGTTCTATGTGTGTGTACACACACACACACACACACACACACACACATCATATTGGTATTTTTTCTTTGCAGAAGTCTAATAATACAATAGGTAAACTGGCCAAGGTCATAAGCTAATGAGTGTCAGAGCTGGAATCCAAATATAAGTACACTGAACCTAACTGTGATCCTTAACCACTGCCTTCAGTGATTACTAAAGAAAGGTTACGATTTACTCACCAAATAGACATTGCTTGCTGACTGCAGTGAGTAATACAAGTGGACAATGAAAGGACTTTTGCTTAGTGCCAGTGCATCTCGTTCAGCTTGTACCTGATGAGTCATATTTTTGTTGATCATGTCTGCTTTTTTAACAACCTGTAATAGATAATATGACCACAGATACACTTATTTTATGTTTTATTATAAAATGTTCTTAGTGCCCAAGGTTGCCATCATTAAAACACCAAGAATGAGAAAACATATAGTTATCATTTTGACCTCACCGTGCCAGGAGGAAAATGCTATAAAAATAGCTAAGATGGTAAAACAAACAAAAACTAAGAAAATATTATCCTCAAGACACTATTAAGTATCAGTATACTTGATATGTTATCACATCTGTTTTAAAAAAGACAAGGAATTAAACAAATGCTCCCTGTCTGATCTACCCTCCACGCCAACCCTTGATCCTGGGTCAGAAGAAGAGGAATAAAGCTGGGTGTCGTGACTCATACTTGTAACCCAACTTAGCTACTCAGGAGACAGAAGTTGGTTAGGATCATAGATTCAGGTCAACCCTGAGGAAAAAGTCAGCAAGGCCTCATTTCAGCCAATCAGCTGAGACTTGTGGTGCAAGTTTGTCATTATGAGTAGTGTGGGAGGTCTAAAGAGGAGACTCACAGTCCAGACATGCCCGGGCAAAAAGTGAGACCTTACCCGAGAGAGAGCAAAAAGAGCACACGCTCTGGCTCAACTGAAAAGCACCTTCCAAGCAAGTGTGAAATCCTGAGGTAAAGACCATTACTACAAAAAAAATACATCTTACGTATATTATAAATTTTATTAAAAATGACAGTATTCAAATATTATATATATTTGTAATTACATATCATTAATGTTTATTAACATTACCTACACTATATCCATTACATCCATACATATACATTTTAACTTGTAATTCTTAGGTGAATAGAAATAGAATCAAAATACTGGAAGTTTTCAGAGAGAGAGACAGAGACAGAGAGACAAGAGACATGTGTGTGTGTGTGTGTGTGTGTGTGTGTACACTCAGGCTCTTGTGCTCTGGCTTGGTATTTTTGCTCACGGCTGGCATTCTACCATTTGAGTTATACTTACACTTCTAGCTTTTTTTTTTTCTTTTAAAACTGGTTAATTGGAGACAAGAGTCTCGTGGATTTGTCCGCCCAGGATGGCTGCAAACCTTGAAGCCACTGGGGTAGCTAGGATTACAGATGTGAGCCACCAACTCCAGCTTGTTTGCCTCTTCCTTAAGCAAGAATGAGCAGAACTACTGAAATAGTCTCAAATGCTGTCTTACATGTTTCAAGTTTCAAGAAAACTGGTCTAAAAATAAAACTATAATCTACATTAGTGTTGAAGCACTAAAATGAGCATTCAGTGACATTGGGATCCATTCTCAATACTATTACATGAAGAAAAGACATTCACTATAATAATAAAACCATTAATAACAAGATGAATTCTAGTTTTTGTCCTTTCATTTGAAAGCTGAGGGGTAGAGCACTTGCTTAGCATGAACTTGGCCCTAAATGGGATCCTGAGCACTGAAAATAAGCAAAAAGAGAAGGGAATTGATAAAAGCAAGCCAGCAATGTGATGTATTACTTGTTTCTGTGAGGGTATGTTTGTCTTTTCATCACTGTACCTAACGTCTTTAAATAATGAGTGAACAAATTAAATGCTGTTTTCTTTTGGGGTTTTTTTGGCCAGTCCTGGGGCTTGGACTCAGGGCCTGAGCACTGTCCCTGGCTTCTTTTTGCTCAAGGCTAGCACTCTGCCACTTGAGCCACAGTGCCACCTCTGGCCATTTTCTGTATATGTGGTGCTGGGGAATTGAACCCAGGGCCTCATGTATACAAGGCAAGCACTCTTGCCACTAGGCCATATCCCCAGCCCCTAAATGCTGTTTTCAATTCAAGGGTTGATGAAGCAAAAATATTGTGAACAAGATTTTTGTTATTTCCTCTTCAGGAAGTAACAATGTCAATGGGTTGAATTGTGAAAGATCAGAGATTTGAAGGGGAAGCTGAGATAAAGCTTTATACACAGTAAAATGGATAAGAAGCAGAGAAAGGTAGAAGAAAAAGAGGAAAAAACCAACAAACATAATCTCAGAGGCAAAAAAAATACACAGCTTTAGGAGACTAGTCATCTGGTGTTACTACAACAAAGGGCGTGCGTGCACAAGACACAGTAGTGATCGCAGTCCACATTTTGCAAGTATGATTCCTTTTTCAGGGCTCCTGGACTTTAGCTCATGTCATAGCCTATGAAATGAATACAAAATAAACATAACAATTCCAGAGTTAGCCAACAGGAGTTCACATAAGTGATCCCAGCTACCCAAGAGGCTGAGATCTGAGGACTGGTTTGAAGCCAGCCCTGGCAGAAAAAGTCCTTATCTCCAGAAGTGAAGCTGGTAGAGTGCTAGCTTTGAGCAAAGAAGGCTCAGGGACAGAAGAGGACAGTCCCTGAGTCCAAGCCTGAGTCCAGCCCAGCACACCACCCTCCTCCCCTCCACACAAAGATAACAGTTCTAATAGACTAGATATGGAAACAAGTCCTGATGAAACTCAAGGGGAAAAAAGGAGGCAAAGACCATCTATTGTGTGATTTCACTTACATGTGAAATGGCCCTAAAAGACTAATGTGGAGAGGTCGAAAATACAGATCAGTGCTTCCCTGTGGCTGACATAGTAAGGAAGGAAATCTCTGTAGATTGGAAGGAAATATCCCTTTTGGGCAGTGAAAATATTCTTAAAATTGGATAGTGGTGATAGTTACAATACTATTCAATTTACTAAAAGCAATTGAATTGTAAGTAAATAATAAATAAAACTGAAAACTAGATTGTGGTGACAGTTACACAACTATTTTACTAAAAGCTTTTGAATGGTAAATAAATAAATAAGGTGAAAGTCTGCGCTTGGGTAGTGACTTAGGAATAGAAAGACAGGAATAAAAATGTCTGTAAGAGACAATTGGTAGGACTAGTTATGAACTACAATACATGGAATGAGAAACATAAAATGACTCCAGATTCCTACCCTGAAGGATAAGAGAAGATGGTGTTTCTGTTAAATGGAGGGGGAATACAAGAGATTCAGAGTTTAGGCACCTAGTATAGAGGACTGTTTAAGATGAGGCAAGTATTTGGAGGTATATGTCATTCGCTTGGCAATGCCCTGCAGACTTCTTTTCCTTTATCACGGACACACATTGCTGAAAAGTGAGTCATTTAAAATCTTGGGAGTGGATGAAAACCAAGTGGGCAAAACTGCTTCAAGTAAGTGTGGAAAGTACTTAGAATGACTTAAACTAGGGCTGGAAATGTGGCTTAGTGATAGAGTGCCTGCCTAGCATGCATGAAGCTCTGAGTTTGATTCCTCAGTACCACATAAACAGAGCCGGAGCTGTGCTCATGTGGTAGAGTGCTAACCTTGAGCCAAAGAAGCTCGCTCAGTGGCAGTGCCCCAGGTCCCAAGTTCAAGCCCCAGGGCCGGCCAAAAAAAAAATATGGCTGTATGGCCAAATTCTTGATTTATGACATATTTCAGCTTACTATAAATACATGAGCAATTTAAGTTTCACGGGAAAAGTTTGGATAGGGAAAAAAAAATAGAGTGACTTCTTTTTATTGAGGCATAATCTCACTATGTAGCAAAGGCTGGCCTTGATCTTGACCCTGCCATCCTCTGGAATGTTCGGATAACAGGCGTGCACCAAGCAGAATTGTTTTTTTTTTTTTTGTTAGTCCTGGGGCTTGGACTCAGGGCCTGAGCACTGTCCCTGGCTTCTCTTTGCTCAAGGCTAGCACTCTACCACTTGAGTCACAGCGCCACTTCTGGCCATTTTCTATCTATGTGGTGCTGGGGAATCGAACCCAGGGCTTCAAGTATACAAGGCAATCGCTCTTGCCACTAGGCCATATCCCCAGCCCGCAGAATTGTTTAATGAGGCTTTTATTTTGGTTGTACTGCAGTTCAGATATTAAACTATGATCAGATTGGGTACAAACAAAACGCAAGTTTCACACTTAAGCCTGGCAAAGTCGGCGCTTAGTAAGAAGGACACTGAAGATATATACATACGGTGAACAGCTAGGACTAAATGAAAGAGATTTCATAACCGGGGCCGGGCATGGTGGGGGCTCATGCCCTGAAATCCCAGCACTCGCGAGGCTGACGCGGGAGGGAGGCCCGGGACCCCAAACGTAAACAAAGAAACCCTGCGGGAGGGAGAGAGTGGCCGGGGCGGGAGGGGGGGCTCGGGTTGCAGAAAGCTGCAGAGCCTTGGAGGTAACTGCTGGGCTGGGGGGGGCGGAGAGTGCCTTCAGGCCCCCGCATCCGCCCGAGCCGGCGCGCGGCGAGGAGAGGAGGGCTGAGGGGTCCACGCCCGGTATTTGTTGACGTCCACCCTTCCTACCTTCACCGCGTACAGCTTGCCGCCTTTCTGCCCCAGATACACTTTCCCGAAAGCGCCACGGCTAATGGGTTTCACTATGGTGAATTCCTCAATGGAGGGAGGTCTGGGTACCGGGATCCTACTGGCGGCGTGCTCCCACGCCGCCGCGCCCCCTCCGCTCTCCTCGTCCCCCGCCTTAGGCTCCATCGACGGACCGACGGACGGACGGACGGCTACTCGCCACACGGAAGCGGCACGGCGGCGGCCGAGGGGAACCTCACCCCGGGGCAGCTCCCGCCAACTGGGTTCAAAGCGAGGCCCCGCCCCCAGCGCGCGCCGTCAGCCTGTACGTCACCGCGCCACGCACCACGCGAAGCCCCGCCCAACCCGCCTCCCTTAAATAGCTGCTAGCGGAGCGGAGCCGAGCCCGCGGGAGGGTGCCCTCGGGCCTCCGGGAACACCTGGGGCTCGCCCACGGCTCTCCACTGACATCTGCCGTGATGCGGGAGGAACGGCAAACGGTTCTGGGCCCGGGAGCAAAGGGACCACTGGGACTCAGGGTCTGAATCACCCCGAGACTTGTAAAGATCACCTCCCAGCCTCCCGAGGAGTCTGATGGGAACTGGTCCCCGTCTAGACCTGCGATTTGTTCTTCCCTTCACGACCTCCTCCCACCCCCGCCAGCGATGTAAACCTGTTGGGACCGCTCGGTAAAGCAATGGCCGAGGGTGGGGTTTGGAGGCCGCTGTCGTCACAGAATGTGGAGAAGCTGGATGAGCAGGAAGCAGGTGGCTGGCCCTGTACTCGTTAACTTTTCAAAGCATGTGATTTGCCTGAGTCAGAGTAGGATCAGTGAGGGTTTCCGGTTCGTCATGAGAACGAGGAGTGATACCTTGTAGTAAAAAGCAAGCAGCAGCAGCATTAGCCCCCGGCTTACTTAGGAGGAACAGGACAGATGTGTTAGGGAAGGTCTGGAAAGGTTCGACAGGCCGGAGGCCGTTCCCCTTTAAAAGGCTTTAAAAAAACAAACAAACAAAACCCGAAAAGCTTCATCCCGGGTGTCTTGGGGACTCCGCAGAGACGCGCGAGGGCGCCCCGAGTCGCAGAACGGACGACGGGGTGCGGGCGTTCCCGTGCCCCGGAAGTACTGTTGCGTTGGAGCCCTCGACTTCCGGGGCGCTGTCGTCGTAGCAGCTGTGGGAAGGGGAGGCCATCTTCCATTGCTGGGAGGAGCGAGGGGGGCCAGCGGGAGGGCAGCACGGAAGGCTCCCGCCGGAGGGCTCAGCGCCTCCCTGCCCGGCCGCGGACCCCGGGGCAGTGTCGGCGAGGCGGGCGAGGTGGCTGAGGCTCCGGAGGAGATGTTTTCCCTGTCGAGCACGGTGCAGCCCCAGGTGAGCCCGGCCTTCCGCCCCGCTCCGCTCGCCGTCCCTCCCGCCCGCGGCTCTTGTCTACGCTGCCGGGTGGGGTCGGTGTATTCCCGAAGGGAACCGAGGCCGGGGGTGGGGCGGGGGGCGGGCGACGAACCCAGTGCGGGTCCCGGGCTCCGGCCGGGCGGGGGAACACCGCGCCGGGGACCGACCCCAAGCGTTGGGGGCCGGGGCGTGCGGTCTGGGTGATGGGGCCCCGTGCTTCACCGGGGTTCGTGGCCTGTGATTGCTGCTGCTTTGTTCAGGGTCGGACATTCTGGGCGGGGGGCGGCGGTGGTTTAAAAAGAAATAAATCTCCCACTTCTCCCTACCTTTTAAATGGAACTTAACCGAACATGCTTATAATTTGAATAGTAATCACCGTGATTTATTTATTTTTCTTGGTTTGGGGCCAGAAATGACCCAAATTATACATAGATGTAAGTATATGTATATACTTTACATTTATTTATTTCTGGTCGTTAACTTCTTGTAGCTAAAATTTTAATCCAGCCTCCTTGAGAGCCATCTTATTTCTTTTCTTTTTGTCATAATACAGTACTCAGAAATAAAAGAGGAAATGGTTATTTGTTGGGGATAAAAGCAAATGTACTTTGAATACTATTGATACCAGGTAAAGATATTTCACGTATACAAGGACTACTACCAAAATTCGGAGTGAGGAACAAACATAAGTCTGCAGTAGCAGAGAGCATAGTGTTTAAAGGGAGCAATGTCAGAGATGAGATTGAGGTGAAACTCTTAAGACAACTAAGAGTTTGGGTTCTAAGTGTGTTCAGAACCCATTCAAGATCATAAACTGGATGCTCTAGGTCTGAATGCCTGTAATCCTAGCTACTCCTGAGGCTGAGATCTGAGGATTGCAGTTTAAAGCCAGTCCTGGCAGGAAAGACCATGTGACTCTTATCTCCAATTAAGCACCCAAAACGTCCCAAGTGGAGCTGTGGCTTGAGTGATAGAGAGCTAACCTTGAACAAAAAAATCTCCAACAGTGCCCAGGCTTCAAGTTTAAGCCCCAGAGCCAGCAAAAACAACGTGGAGAATAGAAGAAGGTAAAAGTGGGATTATTGTGTATCAAGGATGCTATTGCCCCAGTCCAGGAGAGGGATTACTTCACTAATATGGTGGTAATGACTATGGAAAGACAGAGCTGTTTCTGGCTTGATCAGCTGTATACAGGAAGATGCTGTTTATCAAAATGAGTGTCTAGGGACTGGGAATGGCCTAGTGGTAGTGTTTGCCTTGTATACCTGAAGCCCAGGGTCTATTCCTTAGCGCCACATATATAGAAAAACCCAGAAGTGGTGCTGTGGCTGAAGGGGTAGAGTGCTAGCCTTGAGCAAAAAGAAGCCAGCGACAGTGCTCAGGCCCTGAGTCCAAGCCCCAGGACTGGCAAAAAAACCAAAACAGAACAAAATGAGTGTCTAGAGGCGTCCTAGTTATTGTTTGAAAAGAAAAAATCAGATACAGAACTGTTGAATATAGTATTAAACTGTTTGCAACTAAAGTTAGTTCAAGAAGGCCTGACTTTTTGAGAAGTGACTGTCATGATGGAAGACATCACATGATAAAAGAGCCAAGAGGGAGAGACCCCACTTCTTTCTTTGCAGCATTAATGTATTCATAAAGGCAAGATCTTTATGACCTACAGTTTTTCCCCCCCCTTTTGGCTTGTATTGTGATTGTGTTATTGAGGGTTGAACTCAAGCTTGAGCTTGTTAGGGAGGTGCTATACCACTTGAGCCATGCCCCAGTCCTTTTCGGTCCCAAGTTCCAGGCTCCTTTTACTTATTATTCTTTTGTAGCACTCCACCAGGCCCAGATTTTGCTGATTTGTTGCCTTTGCTGGCCTGGACCTAAAATCTTTCCTATCTCTGCCTCCTGAGTAGGACTCAGACTTCTCTTGGATTTGAGTCAAGATCTCACTGTGTAGGAGATAGTCCTTGAATTCCTGCTGCCTTAGTGCTGCTGTTATAGGCTAGTGCCACCAAGACCAGCCTAAACTGGCTTAAAGATCACAGCTCTTAAGGTCTTAGTTTTGGGCTAAGGGTGCAATTCAATTAAGTTTCTGTGTTCCAACTCTAGTACCTCAAAAAAAGTATATAAGTGTAAAGATCTTTTAATACTGTTACAATGGTACCTAAATATTAGTATGAATTTTAGGAGAAACACACCTTCATGCTGTATCACTTTAATAGTAACCAGTTTATTTTTTGCCAGTCCTGGGTCTTGAACTCAGGTGATTACATGTAATTTACTCTGTGGTTTTCTTGTACCTTTTCTGTTGTTTTGGTTTCTTTGTGTTTCGTGCTAGTATTGGAGCTTGAACTCAGGGCCATGGTGCTGTCCCTGAGCTGTTTTGTTTTTTTGTTTTTGTTTTTGCTCAAAGCTGGCACTCTACCACTTGAGCCACAGCTCCACTTCTGGCTTTTTGATGGTTAATTGGAGATGAGAGTCTCACAGACTTTCTGTCCCTGCTGACTTCCAGCCTCTATCCTCAGATCTTAAGCTTCCTGAGTAGTTAGGATTACAATGTCCAGCTTTTTTTTTTTTTTTTTTTGGCCAGTCTTTACTCGGGGTCTGGGGACTGTCCCTGAGCTGCTTTTGCTCCAGGCTACCACTCTATCACTTGAACCACAGCACCACTTCTGGCTTTTTCTGTTCATGTGGTACTGAGGATTTGAATCCTGAACTTCATGCATGCAAGGCAAGCACATTCTCAGCCAAGTAACCAATTTTTATGTTTGTTACTAGAATTAAAGGAGATAAGCCAGTGTCTGGTGACTCACACCTGAAATTCTAACTATGCAGGATGCTGGGATCTGAGGTTCACAGTTCAAAGCCAGCTCAGGCAGGAAAGTCTGTGAGACTTTTATCTCCAATAACAACCAGAAAACTGGAAGTGGCGCTATGACTCAGGTGGTAGAGCCACTAGCCTTGAACCAAAGAGCTCAGGGACAGAGCCCAGGCCCAGAGTTCAGGTCTCATGACATAACAGCAACAAAAAAGAGTAAATGAGGGGCTGGGAATGTGGCTTAGCGGTAGAATGCTTGCCTAGCATGCATGAAGCCCTGGGTTCAATTCCTCAGTACCATGTAAACAAAGCCAGAAATGATGCCGTGGCTCATGTGGTAGAGTGCTAGCATTGAGCAAAAGAAGCTCAGGGACAATGCCCAGGCCCTGAGTTCATGCCCCAGGACTGGCAGAGAGAGAGAGAGAGTTAAATGAGGTAGGTAAAACTAATTACAAGCCTTGGTTTGTGGTAAGAACTCATTTAGCACTCACTTTGTACACTTTGCTTCACTGGGACACAGTATTGACTAATAATAAATAAAAACCCTTTGCCACATGAAGTGTACCTTCTAGTTGAAGACTATAATTAAAAAGCTAACTCTGTGATCATGTATAAAATCATGTGTATAAACATGGGTATGTGTACATCAGCATTTGAACTTAGGCCTTGCTCTCAATCAGCTTTCTTGCTCACAGCTGCTGCTCTACCACTGGGGCCATACCTCTAGCCCTGCATTTTATTAGTTAATTGGAGATAGAATCTCAAAGGCTTTTCTCCCCGGGCTGTCTTTGAACTGAGATCCTTCTCGACTCATCCTCCTGAGTAGCTATGATTATAGTTCTGAGCTACCTGCTTCCAGTCTATAAAATCCCTTGAAATTTTCTGAGTTATAATTCACAAGCCCCTGTTGATCACATCTGTGTTTAGCATTCCCTTTGTACACTTTGCTTAATTGGGACACAGTATTGACTAATAAAAACCCTTTGCCCCATGGAGCTTACCTTCTAGTTGACTATATCATTAAAAAGCTAACTTCTGTGATTGTATTATCTCTGTTATATGTTGGTAACTTTTTAGACTCCCTAAATGCCAGTGTAGGGATTTCAATAATCATTTGGGGGGAAAAATGATTACAGAGTGTATTTTTATTCTCACACCTCTGGGGAAGGAAAAGCAGGACTCGAAGAGTTCCCTTAGCAACTCCTGAAGGACGTATTCAGTATGCTTCTGGTTGGTGAGTGAATGCATATATTCATACAGCAACGGATGTCATGCCCTGCCTCCGTGAAAGACTAGGGACCCTTTCAGACCTGTTCACCTTCAAGTTGCTGTTCATTTCTGTCCTGTTATAGACAGGTAAACAAAGTTGTCCTGACTTTTATGAGCCTTTCTAATGAATTATCCAACATGAAAGGGTTGTGGGAACTCCTTATTTATCACTGGTTGGTCAGGTATGTGAATGGTCTGGGACTTGTGTGTGTCATCTAAAGTGGGGCGTATTCTGTAGGATGTGCTATCCAGACAGGTCATAAGGTGTTAGAGAACTGCAAAGAAAACACCGTGTAAGAGGTAATCAGTATACAGGTAAATAATAATTAAAGTGTTAGTGAAAAGTATTAGAAGAAAAAATAGCAGAGAACATAAATATTTTTAGAAGAAAATTACAGAAATATTAGGGCAACCAGGGGAAGGTCTCATGAAAAGATGATTTGAACAAAGAACTGAAGGGACAGTGAGAGCAAGTTATGTTACTAACTGGACGAAAGGGAACATGTAGTACAAAGTCTTTGAGGTAAGGGTGTGTCAGTTGTGATCCAGGAACATCTAAAGACCAGTGGTACTAGAGCTTAGAGAATGAATGGGTACATAGGAGGAGGAGGCCAAGTTGTAAAGTTCTACAGATGGATTTGAGCAGAATGATGTGAACTTACTTTCTCCCCTCTTCTCCCATACTGGGGCTTGAACTCTGGGCTTGGACCTGGTCCCTTCTGGCTTTTTGGTCGTTAATTAGAGATGAGCAACTCACAGGCTTTCCTGTCAGGGCTTGCTTTGAACCATGATATATAGGTCTTAGCCTCTTGAGTAGCTAGGCTTACAGGCATAAACTACCAGTACTGTGCTTGCAATGCACTGCAGCTGAATAAGGACTGAAAATGATGCAGAACAAGATGTTGGCGAGTTGAAAAGTTTAAGATCTGGTTGTATACTTTTCAGTATATGTGAAGTACTTCATTTTTTGCTCAGTGTCATTTATTTTGCTACTCTTACTAAGGACTTCTCTATCTTTTCCCTATTTGTGCAGATAAAAATTATCTTAAGCCTCTGCAAACATTATTTTCTTAAATTCCTAAGCCAGGAACTGAAATGATTAAAGGTTCACACCTATAATACTAGCTACTTATGAAGCTGATATCTGAGGACCAAAGTTCAAAGCCATCCCCGGGCAGCAAAGTCTGAGAGACTATCTCCAAAAAAAAAATACTAAAAAAAAAATGAAGTGGAACTGTGGTTTAAGTGGTAGAACACTAGCCTTGAGCAAAAGAAGCTCAAGGATATAGAGACTTACAAAAATGAAAAATTCCTAGAAGGTAGTTGGAATAAGCAATATATGTATTTTTCATGCTTTAATTCATATATCCAGCACAGTTTCCTGAAAGAGTAGATTAGTTTTCTACTACCAGCATTAAATGGTTATTTAGAATTATTTAAAAAAATTTTTTTGCCGGTCCTGGGCCTTGGGCTCAGGGCCTGAGCACTGCTCCTGGCTTCTTTTTGCTCAAGGCTAGCACTCTGCCACTTTTGCATTAGTGCCACTTCCAGCTTTTCCTATTCTGTGGTGCTGAGGAATCTAACCCAGGACTTAATGCATGCTAGGCAAGCAATCTACCACTAAGCCACATTCCTAGCCCTTAGAATTTTTTTTTTTTTTTTTTTTTTTTTGGCCAGTCCTGGGCCTTGGACTCAGGGCCTAAGCACTGTCCCTGGCTTCTTCCCGCTCAAGGCTCAAGGCACTCTGCCACTTGAGCCACAGCGCCGCTTCTGGCCGTTTTCTTTATATGTGGTGCTGGGGAATCGAACCTAGGGCCTCGTGTATCCGAGGCAGGCACTCTTGCCACTAGGCTATATCCCCAGCCCGCCCTTAGAATTTTTTAAAATTCCAATTCCAGGACTTGAACTCAGGGCCTGGGAGCTATCCTTTGCCCCCTGCCCCCCCCCCCCCAAGGCTTGGCATAGTTACACTTCCATTTTTTTTTCCCCTCCAGTCCTGGGGCTTAGTCAGGGCCTGAGCACTGTCCCTGGCTTCTTTTTGCTCAAAGCTAGCACTCTACCACTTGAGCAATAGTGCCACTTCTGGCTTTTTAAAAAAATATATGTGGTGCTGAGGAATAGAACCTGGGCTTCATGTATACGAGGCAAGTACTCTACCACTAGGCCATATTCCCAGCCCCAACTTCCAGTTTTTTAATAATTAATTGGAGATAAAAGTCTCACAGACCATCTTGCCCAGGTTGGCTTCGAACCATCCTCAAATCTTAGCCTCCTGAGAAGCTAGGATTACTGAGCTGAGCTACCAGTGCCTGGCAAGTAGTTGGAATTTTTAACTCTGTGTGTGTGTGTGTGTGTGTGTGTGTGTGTGTGTGTGTGTGTGTGTTTTGATGGGGATCAAATCCAGGGCTTTATGCTTGTTAGGCAAGTACTCTACTACTACTAAGCTATGCTTTCAGTCCAATATATAGTTTTGATAAATATTATATGTTTATGTGTTTATTTAACAATTGTTTCTGTTTTTATTATTTAAAACTACTTAATTTTAACTTTCCCCCTAGGTTACAGTTCCTCTCAGTCATCTTATCAATGCCTTCCATTCACCAAAAAAACCCTCTTTCTCTGCCAATACGTCAGTTTCTCAAAACCAGCATCGAGATATAGTTCCTGAACGTGAGGCTCCCACCAGTGAGGTAATTAATATTTTCTTATCCAAGGGGTATGAAAAGGCCCTTTTTGTTTTGTATTGTATTTTAAAGACAGACCTTAGCTATAAAGCTAAGCTAACCACAAACCTCAGGTGATCTTTCAGTTTTGGAATTAGGGGTACATACCACCATGTGTAGCTGAAAATGCCTTTAGTCTTTCTTTTTTTTTGGGGGGGGGGGGTGGTGGTGCTGGTCCTAGGGCTTGAACTCAGGACCTGGGCTCTGTTCCTGAGCTTCTTTTGCTCAAGGCTAGAACTCTTAATGCTTGAAGCACAGCATTACTTGTAGATTTTTCTGATTAGTTTTTTGCAGATGAGAGCCTCAAGGACTTTCCTGCCTTGCTGGCTTCACATTGCTTCAAACCTTGATCCTCAGAATTCATTCAGCCTTGTGAGTAGCTAGGATTATAGGTGTGAGCTACCAGCACCTGGCAATTTAATCATTTTTGATGAACTATCTTTATTTAGGTATTGGGATTAACATGCTTCCTGCCTTTACTTTAGTAATTCAAGATAGGTAATTCTGACTTTAATGTATATATTGAAAAATTTTTAGTCGTTGAATTTGTTTTGAATTGTTCATATTGCGCTGTATTTGGTGTTCACCTCCTTGTTTACTTCCTTTTGCTAACCAGTATAGGGTATAGGTAATTGAAGGTAAGATCTATAAATTAGGGAACTATGATTTTGGTATTCATAAAATTATAAAGTCAATGTTGCCAGGATATAAGAAATTATAAACCTAGTCTTTTACAAGGCTTATTAATGAGGTGGTTACTTATAAGCTCAGAATACATTTTTCATGGAAAAGGTATTACAATCTAGTTTTTCAGGTTTCCCTAAGCTATAAATAGCCTATATTCATGTTTCTGATATAAAGAACCATGACAAAAAGTAGCAGAGGAAAACCAGAAAAGGCATTTGCTTGATCAGGGAGGAAGCATCCATTCTAAGGTTTTAGCATATTTTTTTTCTGAGACATATTTCCTTATGTAGCCTAAGCTGGCCTTGAGCTTACGTTGGTGTCTAATTCGCAATATACTTCTGAATGTTACAGTGACATGCATGCACTACCACCATTGATAAAAATAAATTTTTTAAGGGGCTGGGGATATGGCCTAGTGGCAAGAGTGCTTGTCTCCTATACATGAGGCCCTGGGTTCAATTCCCCAGCACCACATATGCAGAAAATGGCCAGAAGTGGCGCTGTGGCTCAAGTGGCAGAGTACTAGCCTTGAGCAAAAGGAAGCCAGGGACAGTGCTCAGGCCCTGAGTCCAAGCCCCAGGACTGGCCAAAATAAATAAATAAATAAATTTGTCTTTGCTCTTTTATTTGCCCACCTATTACTGTTTCTGTGTAGTGTTTCTACTATGCTGACTGAGAGTACAGTCAAAGAGAACATTGCCAATGAAAGTACTATGAAGCTGGGTTTATAAATTATAGTAAGAGATTAACAACTAATAATAAAATAGAACAATTAGACAGTATAGTGTAATTTAAGTTACGAGTGTGATCTCTGGCAAAGTGACCTGGTGTGCTGTACTTCACCCAAGTATAGTATTTTCTTAACATCCTTGCCATTTTAAACGTTTGTCAGAATAGCATTAGATGAGAATACGTAAGTGAAGAGAGGGAAAAAATATAAAACAATTGATTTGAATTTTAAAAAAAATTTAATGCTGGTAATGGGGCTTGAGTTCAAGGCCTGTGCTTTCCCTTCACATTTTTGCTGGTGTTCTGCTACTTGAGCTACGCCCCCAACTTTCAGCTGTTTGCTGGTTAATTGGATATAAAAGTCTGTGCTAACTTTTTTGCCCAGGCTGGATTTTCAGCCTCCTGATGACAGCTACCATTGCAGGCAAGAGCCACCAGCCCCTAGCACTTCATTTGGTTTCTGTGAATCAATTTTTTTTTATAAGTTCACTGATGATCTTTTGATTTGAGTGAAAATTTTCCCTTACTCATACCGAAATGTCTTCTCTATTTAAAGATATCATTGGAGGTAAAGGGTTATTGTTTTTTTTAATTAGCTTATATTAGTAATATAGACGGGGATTTGGTGGTTGAATTTCTGCATGCTTATATTATATCCCAATCAGTCTTACCCCTTCTGTGGGATATAGGGTTTTCTTAAAACTTTGTCAAATCACACATAGCTAACCCCAGTCAAACTAGGAACATAAAATATTTTCATCAATGTGTATTTTAAATAGTAAAATGTTAATGTACTTGTTAAGAGTAAAATGTCTGTATTGTGTGCTGGGTAATCCCAGCTGCACAGGAAGCCGAGATAGGATAATCATTGTTCAAGGTCAGCTTGGGCAAAGGATTCTGTCTCAAAAAAATCAGCTGAGAATAGTGATATTCCTGTAATCACAGCTATGTGGGAGGCTGGGTAGGAAGATTGCCAGCAAAGGCTGGCAGACAAAAGCCAGTGGCTCTATTGTGAGAACAAAGTAAAGCAAAAAGAACTGAGAATATGGTGTAATTGGTAGTGTACTTGCCTAGCAAGTAGTCCCTCAATATTGCAGGGGAAATTAAAATCCATATTGTTTCTGATAGCAAATAATCTTTAAATTAAATACCTCAATAATGTTAATGTTTATTTGGTTGACTTAATCTTTTTCAGCCTGCACTTAATTTAAGGGACCTTGGAATATCTGAATTAAGAATTGGCCATATTGACCAACTGATAGAAAATCTACTTCCTGGATTTTATAAAGGCAAAAATGTATCTTCCCATTGGCATACATCTCATGTCTCTGCACAGTCCTTCTTTGAAAATAAACATGGTATGGTAATGCTTTTATGGTTCCAATTAAAATGAACCATTTTACTATCACTAATAATAGTTATAATAAATACTTTTTATTAGCATGTATTATGGGACAGCTTTCCTGAGTTTTCTTTATTATTTTTATTGAGACCTTTGGATTTTATTTTATTTTTTAAAAAATTTTTATTGTCAAACTGATGTACAGAGAGGTTACAGTTTCATACGTTAGGCATTGGATACATTTCTTGTACTGTTTGTTACCTCCTTCCTCATTCCCTCCTTCCCCCTGAGAACTTTGGATTTTTTTTTAAGGAGCTCAATAGGATAAAATGTTATAGTAGTGACTCGAGAGCAGTTTCCTTTCTTTTTTAAAATAAGTTTGTATTGCTGTTGGGCACTGGTAGCTCACACCTGTAATCCTAGCAACTCAGGAGGCTGAATTCTGAAGCTTGAAGCTAGCCCAGACAGGAAAGTCCATGAGTCTCTTACCTCCAATTACCAACCAAAAAGCTGAAAGTAGAGATGTGGCTTAAGTGGTAGAATATTAGCCCTGAGCAAAAGAGCTCAGGGACAGTGCCCAGTACTTAATTCAAGTTCTAGGATCAGCATTGAAAAAAAAAAAAGTTTATATTGAAATGATTTACAGAAAAGTTTCATAGATACAAAGAATTTCTATATATCCTTCACTTTACTTCCTCTAATATTGACATCATATATAACAAGCGCAGTACATTTGTCTGAATAAGAAATTGACACTGGTACGGTATTTTAAATATAGACTGAATTTCAACCTAGTTTTACTAGATCACTAATTTTTTTTACTAGTGTTCTTTTTCTGACTTAGACTTTAAGGTAGCATAGTACATCATATTTAGGAGAGTAGAATTTTTTTGGTGTTATTTTAACTATAGGTGACATAGGTCATTAGATTCTAAGTAACATTCTAATTTCTGAGGCTATATTTATGAAGAAATGGTTATGGAATGTCTACAAAGTTTCTTAACTGAGACTACTACTAGTCTACTATTATACCATTTGTTATAACAAATGGGCCTGTACTGTAGGCTGTTGAAAGGGATGAAGTTTCATGAAGATTCTTTTTGTTTTGGTGCCGGGGATTGAACCTAGGTTTTGTGCATTATAGGCAAACATTGTATTACTGATCTATATTCCCATCCCATGAGTTAAACAGGAATGTTAGGATCTTATTAAAATGATGAAATATCTGTTTCATGTTGATGGAAGAATGTTAGAGCACCTGGGCTTGAACTCAATCTGTTTCTTTCCTTTCTGCAGTACTTGTCACATAGTAAATGTTCAGTAGGATAAAAATTTTATTATAACTCTTGCATATTTATGTTTAATTTAAGGTTCTTCCTGCTACTGCTACGTTTGCTTTGCTTAAGCAGTCATATATTTATATGCTTGACTAAGTTTAGTCATTGCAATCCAACTAGAACACATAGATAGATGATATACAGTTTCTTTTGTTGCTGCTCAGATATAAAGTAAGATGGAATGCATTAATCAGGAATTAGGGAGAATTACTGAAATGTCCATGGCATATGGCTCTGGAAAGGAAGGCTCTTTGTACTTAATGTTATGAAAGCTTTAAATAGAGAAGAAATAATTTTACCATAAACATATATATTACCTCTGTTTATTTGAATTTACTTTCATGTATAGCCTTATTTGTATGTCAGATAAGAAAAGCAATATAACTACAGTGATAATAAAATTTAAGAGCTGTGATATGTAAAGTAGTTAGATGAACGTTTTATAAAAGCATAGTCAATAGATGGGCAAATAAAAGGTGAAACATATTGTGATTTTTTTTTAATATTTGTTAAAATTGTTTCATATGTTTTTATTTTTTTTGTTCCCTGACCAGGAATCGAACCTGTTCATATGATTTTTGTGTATTTACTTTGACAATTAGGAAATTTACTTTTTGTAATTTCCCTCTAGGTTACATAGATATGTTTAGCGCTTTACGTTCCTCTTGCTTATACAGACAACATTCAAGAACTATTCATAACATTTGTTCAGATCTTCAGTACTGGCCAGGTATGAAGCAACTATATGTTTATATTGATAAAATATATTTATTTAATAAGATTTGTTTTTCTTAGTGTTAATGGTTTTAAACATCTGTCGCTATGCATAGTAGGCCTTGTTTAGTATAAGTAGTTCTGAGTAAATTGTTTGTTTTGGGGGGGGTGATGGGGGATAGGATTTTTTTGAGCCCAGACTGCTTTCAAACTCAACAGTCCTCCTGCCTTAGCCTCCAAGTGCTAAAATTCCAGGTGTGCGCCACTATCCCCCACTTTCTACATCATTTTTTGTTGTTGTTGATCATATATATACATATGTGTGTGTGTGTATATATAATTTTATTGTTTTTTGTTGGTCATGAGACTTGAACTCAGGGCTTAGGTGCTTGTCCCTGAGCTCTTTTGCTCAAGGTTAGTGCTCTACCACTTTAGAGCCCCAGCTCCACTTTGGATTTTCTGATGGTTAATTGGACCTAAGAGTCTCATGGACTTTCCTGCCCAGGCTGGTTTTGAACTGCATTCCTCAGAGCCCAGCCTTCTAAGTAGCTAGGAATATAGGCATGAGCCACCAGTGACTGGCTACATTTTTTTTAGAAATAGAAATTAATATAGATAAAACTGCATTAAAAATAACAGGAAATAATTTTACTTAATTGAATGAAAAGTTTAACGGGGGAAAAAACAATAAAGTAAAATAAACTTACCTAATTAAAATAGCAAAAAATAAGTGTGATTTTTTTTCCATAAATGCACACAATCTACCCTATCAACTTTGTCACTTCTGCAACTCTTTCTACCTTTCCTGCCTTCGTGTGTGTGTGTGTGTGTGTGTGTGTGTGTGTGTGTGTGTGTGTGTTGTTTTCTGTTTTGGTTGGTCTTGGGTGCTGTCCTTGAGCTCTTCAGCTTAAGGTTAGCATTCTACCACTTTGAACCACAGTGCCACTTCCAGTTTTCTGGTGGTTAATTGGAGCTTAGAGTCTCACAGACTTTCCTGCCCAGGCTGGCTTTGAATTGCAATCCTCCAATCTCAGCCTCCTGAGTAGCTAGGATTATAGGCATGAGCAACCAGCACCCAGACTTTCCTGTCTTCTTATCACAATTTCTTTTTTTTTTTTTTTGCCAGTCCTGGAGCTTGAACTCAGGGCCTGAGTACTGTTCCTGGCTTCTCTTTTGCTTAAGGCTAGCACTCTGCCACTTGAGCCACAGCACCACTTCTGGCCGTTTTCTATATATGTGGTGCTGGGGAATCGAACTCAGGGCTTCATATATACGAGTCAAGCACTCTTGCCACTAGGCCATATTCCCAGCCCTCCTGTCTTCTTAAAAGCCTCCCTTCCTTCCTTCTATGTGCCTGTACCAAGACTTTAAACTCATGTCTTCGTGCTCTCACTTGGTTTTACTTCAAAATTTCCCATAGCTTGATATCTAGAAAGTGAGATTACAAGTTCCTACAAAATAGATATATAAATTAAAAAGATGTTATCTAGTGTTTACAGGGGTATAGAGAAACGTACACTCACTTATTATATGAAAATATATATATCAAATAGCCTTCTTTGAAAGCAGTTTCAAGACTTACAGTCCTGTTTTGGGGGATTTATTCTACATGTGCTGAAGGAAATATGTAAAGGGGCTGGGAATGTGGCTTAGTGGTAGAGTGCTTACTTACCATGCATGAACCCTGGGTTCAATTCCTCAGTACCACATAAACAGAAAAGCCAGAAGTGGTGCTATGGCTCAAGTGGTACAGTGCTAACCTTGAGCAAAAGCAGCTCAGGAACAGTGCCCAGGTCCTGAGTTCAAGCCCAAAGACTGGCAAAAAAAAAAAAAAAAGAATATTCACTGCAGTATTATTCTTGGCAATAAATAGGGGGCCTAGAAGCATAGCTTAGTGCACATGAACTTGGACTGAACCCTCAGCACTAAAGTACTCTCAACAGTAAACAGATAATGTTCACAGTTATAAGATGACTGAATACATTGTTAGGCTCTGAAGAATTAGGACATATAAATATTATTAAGGTGCATTCACAATACTATTTCAAAATATATTCATGAGGTATCAGGACAGAGAAGAGCAAAAATGTGCATACTGTAAGAATAGACACAGAATCATTAACATTGATTACATTTGTGAAGTGGCATTGAGGTTTAAGGAATTAGGAGACAGGGTCTTCTATTAATACTTTTGTTTTAAGCATTTTGTAATTACCTAGAAAATACAAAATCAATTTGTAGATTTTGATTGGGTCTGTCTATTTTAGTGACCTGGCCTTTTTTTTTTTTTTGAAAGTGTCAAAATTTATCAGTGTCTTTTCAAAATTATATATAAGGCTGAGCACCAACAGCTCATGCCTATAATCTTAGCTACTGAGGAGGCTGAGATCTGAGGATGGCAGTTTGGAGACATCCTGGGCTGGAAAGTCAGTGAGACTGTCTCCAGTTGACCACTAAAGAAGAATCAAGGGAAGCTGTGGCTAGAGTGGTAGAGCTCAGAGACAGTGCCCAGGCTCTAAATTTAAGCCTCAGGACTGGCATATACATACACAAAAGTTAAGATCTCTTGATTCCTCTACTTTCCCTCCCATTAAGATGAGAGAAAAATGAGCAAAGATCTTAAAAAAAAATAATAGCATATACTGTATTAGAAATAGAGAAGGGAAAAGGAATATCAAAATCGAGAGACAAAGGATAAAAAGACAAACGACTCCAAAAGCCATACTTACAAAACCATTTGGTGTAAACCAACTGAACAACTCATGGTGGGGGAGAGGAAAAGGGGGAGCGGGGAGGGGGGAAATGAGGGAGGAGGTAACAGATTGTACAAGAAATATACCCATTGTCTTACTTAGGAAGTTGTAACCCCTCTGTACATCACTTTGACAATAAATAAGTTGTTATTCAGAAAAAAAAGTAATACCAAAAAATATATAAAGCACATTGAAATGTCAGACAAAAGAAGAGTATTGAAAATTTAGATATTGGGCCCAGTGTGGTGTTACAGATTTCAGTAGTCCTGATTTCTGGGAAGTGGATACTCATTCAAGGCCAGCCTAGGCAGAAAGTTAGCAAGTCCCTTTGGGAAGAAACAAGCTGGCCATGGTGGCACAGGCCTGTGATTCCATCTTGCCAGGAGGTACAGGAAGAAGCATCAAAATCTAAGACCACTACTAAGCAAAAGTAGTCTCTGGAAAAAAGCTAAAGTGAAAACGGGCTGGAGGCATTGCTCAAGTTTCAGAGCACCTGTCTATCAAGCATGAAGCCCTGAGTTCAAACCCAGGTACTGCCAAAATAGGACCTAGATACTAATTAGGATTTACAGTTAATGTCAGATTTACCCATCCCGTACGCAGTTTTCTTTTGGAACAATTTACAAAGTAAATGCTACTGTTTTGTTCAGTTTTCATACAGTCTCGAGGTTTTAAGACTTTGAAATCAAGGACACGACGTCTACAGTCTACCTCTGAGAGATTAGCAGAATCACAGAATACGGCACCATCATTTGTGAAGGTAACTAGATTTCTTTTTGCTGTCCAGAAGTAATTTACAAATTATTAAAATAATGACTTTCTAGTGTTAGGTTTCTGTGGGCTAATGGATTTTTCCCCCCATTCCTCCCACTTATGATAAGGAATTAATAAATTGTGTGGTCATGAACATATAACTCTTGGGCACCTGCCTTGTCTCTACATGCTTAGTTGTCATACGCTACTCTTTCTCATGTTAATAATTACTTATGTGCTCTGTACTGATGAATAGCCTTCACTAAAGCTAGCATTGGTGTTCAATCTACATTTGTGTTTTTCCTTATCTCTAATGTCTCCTAATTACTAAAATTCTATGGTTCCATCCTCAATCTCCCTCCTTCCTTTGTTCTCTTCCTCATTCTTTCCTTAGTGCTAGACTTTAAACTCAAGATTTATACATAATAAGCAAGGAAGCTACCACTGATCCAATACCCCCAAGCTTAAATATTTAACTGTCTTCATCTCTGTTCTGAGCATACATACACTCTAATCATTTCTTGCCTATGTAACTATATTCTCATTTATTTTCTGTGCTTCTAGTGTTGGCTACCTTCAGTCTTGCCTCCACACCTACAGTGTTTCTAAATTAGCAGTCTAATTGCATTAGTCTCCTTTATTGACCAACTCATCCTGGTATAACACTGTTTACTTGTTTGATCTCTACTAACCATTTTTGTATTCTCATCTTTCAATATGCCATGCTCTATTCCCCTCTTCTAGACATTTAAGTCTTAGCAGTTCTGTTTCTTCCATCTATCAGATTATACTCTGTATATGGTTCGTTTCCCCATTTCCCACCCACTGCTTTTTTTTCACATCGTCACCGTGTAGCATAGGGTACCATCGAAATCCTCCTGCTTTCTGAGTGCTGTGATTATTACGAGTGTGTACCACCACACTTGGCTTTGTGGTCTTGATGTCCTGTTCTCTTTAATGTCTTTTGTGTCTTCCATATATACCATTTATTTTACTACAATACTAGTGCTAATATTTATGTCTTCAGTAGACAGAAAATTTTCAGATCAATCACTTTATCTTTATATCCTCAGAGCTCTCACAAGGCCTAGTACCTGGGTATAGAGTAAACATTTTGAAGTTTTTCCTGAAGTAGACATAAAGTTGTATGACCATCAAGGAATTAAAACCCTAAGATTATGTGACTTACTACCTGTTTTCAGTGTAGTATTTTTATAGAGATTAATGCTTCACATTACTAGTTAATTAATACAGGTGTAGGTTCTACTATTAATATCCTAGTTCCTGGCAAAGTAATTCATTATTGACTATTTCTTCATTAGCAATACAAATTCTTGACTTTCAATGAATTTTTTATAGATAGTCATAATATTACTAGAGAGTAGGATTGTTGGTGCAGTCAACCAATACTGTTATGTTTTATGTACTTAGGGGTTTCTTTTGCGGGACAGAGGATCAGATGTTGAGAGTTTAGACAAACTCATGAAAACTAAAAATATACCTGAAGCTCACCAAGATGCATTTAAAACTGGTTTTGCAGAGGGTTTTCTGAAAGCTCAAGCATTAACACAAAAAACCAATGGTAAGTTAATTGAGAAAAATAAATGATGGGACAGTCCTCTATGTAAAAATGTAAATTGTCTAACTGTATTTATTACTTAAGACAACTGAAGCTGGATGTCTATAATCCTAGGTACTTGGGAGGCAGAGTTCAGGAGGATTAGTTTTAGGCCAGCTTAAAGAAACCCACAGACTTTGTCTGGGGAAACAAGAAGAAAAAAGGGGTAGAGTATGACTCAAGTTGTAGAGAGCCTGCCAAGTAAGTGTGAGGCTCTGAGTTCTAACCACAGTACTACCCTAAAAACAACAACAACAACAACAATTTAAAGCTGTATGGAAGTGGAAATACTGTTGGCAGTTTTATTTTCTTAAGAGAAAAGCCAATCAAGGACAGAAGCATGTGGCATACGTGGCTTCATGAAGTGTTAGTGTGCTGAAGAAAACCATATCAATTATACAAAAGAATGCCAGACTCAAAAACTGCATGTGATAAAGTAAGGTTATCTGTAACCCAGGATTTCATTTAATTGGGCTAATATATGTTATGGGTGACATTTGATTGAAAACTTTTCCTGTTTCTTCCAGATTCCCTAAGGCGAACTCGTTTGATTCTCTTTGTTCTGCTGTTATTTGGCATTTACGGACTCTTAAAAAACCCATTTTTATCTGGTAAAGTTTGCTTATCTGGCTTGCTGGGGTTTTTTCCCCCTTTTAGCATGTGAATTTTGTTTCTTGTTACTCAGACCTAGTATTTTTTAAAAGTCACTTGAGGTGGAGTTTAAACGGGGGTGGAGATGGTGGGGCTATGGTCACTTGAAAGGAAGGTGACAACATGACATACACCTTTCACATACAGTACTAGGCCAGAAGTCAGGGCCATGCTGGTAACCAGAATAAACTGGAAACCCGGCTTCCTCAGCTTACCCATAGATGTCTGAAAGGGACAACTATTGCACTCCTGGGCCTCTTTGTCTGGTTGAACATTGTAGAAAGGGTCATTTTTGCATATCCCCTTAACCATCTTGCATGGAGAACTATCCTTCAAGGTCTCTGTCCAGCATGGAGTCACTCTGGTCCAGTTCTTTGAATGTAGATTGTACTGGAGAAAGTCTTTAGTTACCAGAGTCTGGTCTGAGATGTTCGTCTTTGTGTGCTAGAACTGTTGTAACTGCTAGGCACTGTCCTCATTCTCAAAACAGGAGATCTTGGTCCATTCCCCAAATGTTAGTTTCAGTGCCCACTGGACCACCTTTAGCATCTAGCCCCATTAAAAGTCCCCTCGCCCCCATGTAATAAGTGAAAACATGGACTGCCAGCAGCTCCAGCTCATTCTCTCCTGCTTATTGGATGCACTCCATTTATTTCTAGACAGTCTCAGACCACTTCACATTCTCCTCCTCACCTTCACCCAAGGAATTTAATCCATGCATTTTGTCTGAACCTCCTTCCAGTACAGTTTCATGGAGAAATAGGAAGGTCATGAAGGCTGAGTGGTTCTTGTCTGTTGCCCCATTGACATCTGTATGTGTGAAATGCAATAAAGCCAGCTTTAAATGGCTCCTTCTTAATGTTACCCTTTAAAAAGTCCTTGTACTTTCCGTCATGTACTTACCCCTTCAGGAGCTCAGAGAAATCAACTGTTCTGTATGTTTATTATTTTTCTGGGCCATGTTCTTTTTCTCTGAATTGTATCTATCCTCTGAGGTTCCCACCTACACTCACATTGTTGCTGAATGGATCTTGCTGCCCCCGCTCTACGCCCACAGCTGGTCAGTGGCTCCTTTGGTGCTGCTGCAGCTATGCCTTGTCTTGTTAATTTTTTTCTTTTCATGGCTAGTCTAAGTAGTAGAGAAAGAGACTATTGTTTATAGACTGACAGTGTAGTGTAGGTGCCCATGGTCCCTGGTGAGGACCTCATGATATATTGCATCACAGGGGGAGTGCGTGCAAGAGGGAGAGGTCACATGGTGAGACAAAGTTAAGGGCAGCTGGAGAGGTGCTGGACTGGTTCTTGTTAGAACAGTCCTCTTGTGAGAACTAGTTCAGGATCTGCAGCCCTTCAGAAGCACCACTCCATTGCCTGCCCTTGCTAGCACGTCCACACTGCAGACCAGCCTCCCAGCACGGAAACAATGCATTAAGGCAGCTCCTACATACTCAAACCCTAGTGAAGCTTTTCATTTCTAGTAGTGGCTACAGTTTCCCAGGTTTTTAGAAAAATTATACCTGTTTAATAATCGAATTTTTAAACTATACAGAAGAATTTTATAATAGCAAAAAAAAGGAAAATAGTCTTTTCCAAAGATAAAGTTGAAATGACTCCAATATTTTTCTCAGTTTGCAGGTCTAAAGATATATTGTCTTGGGGCTGGGGATATGGCCTAGTGGCAAGAGTGCTTGCCTCGTATACATGAGGCCCTGGGTTCAATTCCCCAGCACCACATATACAGAAAACGGCCAGAAGCGGAGCTGTGGCTCAAGTGGCAGAGTGCTAGCCTTGAGCAAAAAGAAGCCAGGGACAGTGCTCAGGCCCTGAGTCGAAGCCCCAGGACTGGCCAAAAAAAAAAAAAAAAAAGATATATTGTCTTTAAAAAATAGTAAGCTAAATTTTAGTGTCTATTCTAGAATTACCTTAGTGGCCTCTTACATGTTGTTGATATGTTAAACCTTTTGTACAAAAAATAAAAGTTAATTATCTTTTAAATTATATGTAGATAGTTGTACAAAGGGGTTTCAATTCAACCTGTCAATTTTTGTGTATAAATTAGTGTGCTTCTTCCATCATTCTCCCTTCCCCTCTATCCCAATTCCACCCAACACCTTGGTTCCTAGGTATGTTTTCACATATGTTTATGCACTATTATGTCCATATTCACTCTCCATTCTTCTCTCCATTTGTCTGGCCCCTCTCTTCCAAAGCAGCATCACCCTCAGACAAGACTTTTTTTTTTGCCAGTCCTTGAACTCAGGGCCTGAGCACTGTCCCTGGCTTCTTTTTGCTCTAGGCTAGCACTTTACCTCTTGAGCCACAGCACCACTTCTGGCTTTTTCTATATATGTAGTACTCAGGAATTGAACCCATGGTTTCATGTATGTGAGGCAAGAACTTTACCACTAGGCCATATTCCCAGCCAAAGACTTTTTTTTTTAACTTTATTTTTTGCTTTTAATTTTAATTTCTCTTTTCTTTCTTACATATATAAATAAGGTTCCAGTTGGAGTTTTATTAATCTACAAAATATTATTATCTATTTTCTTTAGTTCGCTTCCGGACAACCACAGGGCTTGATTCTGGAGTAGATCCTGTCCAGATGAAAAATGTCACCTTTGAGCATGTTAAAGGAGTAAGTTTTCTTTGTCTTCTTTGTACATTATCTAATGGATAATCTAGTAATAAAGTCAACATTTGAGTGTAAGGTTCTAAATTAGGTATTCTATCTTCTTAGAAATACTGGAAATTTCAGGGTTTTAGAGTAAATGGTAACAGTAGATCAAATCTTACTTCGTGGTAGAGGTTAGTATTAGTTTGTGATGGAGCAGCATCATTTTATAGCAAAATGACTCAGGTCTTAGAAGTCAAGTAGACTTGGAACATTGCACAAGTGGTACAGTGCCTGCTTACCAAGTGCAAAGTCCTGAGCTCGAACTCCTGTACTACAAAGAAAAAAAAGTCAAATAGGATAAGGTTTCAAATTCATTTTTTACGTTATTGGCTATGTGACCTTGAACTTCCTGTAGATTCTCACAAATAATAAATACATGTACTTGACACATAGTAATCAGTAAATAACATATCTTTATTGATTCCTCATATTGATCTTATAACTCTACTATTTAAAACATATACACAGGGGCTGGGAATATGGCCAACTGGCAAGAGTGCTTGACTCATATACATGAAGACCTGGGTTCAGTTCCCCAGCACCACATATATAGAATAAATAAAATAAAATAAAACAAATACACAGGCCTGGCACCAGTGGCTCACGCCTATAATCCTAGCTACTCAGGAGGCTGAGATCTGAGGATCGTGGCTCAAAGCCAAGCCAGCCCAACAGGAAAGTCTCTCCAATTAACCACCAGAAAACTAGAAGAGGCCCCTTAGCTCAAAGTGGTAAAGCTCTAGCCTTGAACAAACAAGCTCAGTGACAGTTTCCAGGCTCTGAATTCAAGCCCATGACTAATTGACACAAATAAATAAGTGAAACATATAGACAATATATATTTCTTCCATGGTTATGATAAATGCTAGTTTAATGAATATAGCTAATGGATGAATATAATACTTAATAGTGTCTATAACTACCCTGTTTAAGATGCTGTGATAGAAACAAATTCCTGCTCTCTTGGAGTTTAAATTATTTTTTTGTTTGTTTCATTTTGTTTTTGCCAGTCCTGGCCCTTCAAGTCAGGGCCTGGGCTTTATCCCTGAGCCTCTCCAAGGCTAGAGTTCTACCACTTGAGTCACAGCACCACTTAGGGCTTTTTCTGTTTATGTGGTACTGTGGAATTGAACCCAGGGCTTCATGTATACTTCATGTAAGCACTCTACCACTAAGCCACATTCCCAACCTGGAGTTTAAATTCTCAAAGCAGGGGGCTGGGGATATGGCCTAGTGGCAAGAGAGCTTGCCTCGTATACATGAGGCCCTGGGTTCGATTCCCCAGCACCACATATACAGAAAACAGCCAGAAGTGGCGCTGTGGCTCAAGTGGCAGAGTGCTAGCCTTGAGGAAGCCAGGGATAGTGCTCAGGCCCCGAGTCCAAGGCCCAGGACTGGCAAAAAGTTAATAAATAAATAAATAAATTCTCAAAGCAGGAATTAAATGATGTTGTACATAATAAAATAAGAGTATTAATGGGTGACTAGATCTGAGCCCCACCAGCAGGAAGTAGCCAAAGACTACTTCAGCTTTTAGCTTTCTTTTTTTTTTTTTTGCCAGTCTTGGGGCTTGAACTCAGGGCCTGCATGTTGTCCTTGAGCTTCTTTATGCTCAAGGCTAGTGCTCTACCACTTGAGCCACTGCACCACTTCATGGCTTCAACTTTCTGTTCCCCAAAAGACTTCAGAATTTTAAGCACTGAAGTGGGGAATGGTAGGTAGCAATTAAGAAATGGCAAAAGAAACCCAATAAGGTCTTTTGATAGAAAACTTTATAATTACACTTTCCAGCCAGTTTACTGACACACCAAAGTCATGGAATATTACAGGACATATATTTTTGTGTACTCTACCAACTTAAGGATTAAGGATAAACATCATCCCAACCTAAGGGGGATTAGTGAGTAGTTCCGATCCCACCCGGGCCAGTAAACGTGCTCGAGATCAAATCAAGTTTAGTACACTTTTCCCATCCTTGGAACACTTACTTGCCCGTGGAGGACTGATCTGGGGAGGTATTTACTGCTCTAGGCCTCTTACACTTCAATAAAAACTTGAATAAGAATAATGGTCATTCTGTCCCCAGAGATGACCCTCCCTCCCCACTTTGAGTTTTTATTAAAAGTTTACTTCCGAGGCTGGGAATATGGCCTAGTGGCAAGAGCGCTTGCCTTGTATACATGAAGCCCTGGGTTTGATTCCCCAGCACTACATATATAGAAAATGGCCAGAAGTGGCGCTGTGGCTCAAGTGGCAGAGTGCTAGCCTTGAGCAAAAAGAAGCCAGGGACAGTGCTCAGGCCCTGAGTCCAAGGCCCAGGACTAGCAATAAATAAATAAATAAATAAAAGTTTACTTCCTAATGAACTTTCCTATCACTTCCACTGAAAGAAGGAGTGCATTAATGGATGATAAAAGTACTTGTGGGGAAAATCAGAATAAGTCAAAGTTCTTCCAGAGGGTTATAATGGCTTTTATTTGCAAACTTTAGTTGTACAAGGCATATAAAATGTATCCTGATAAGACTTGCTCCAAAAAGGATTGTAATTTTAAGTTAGGGTTTGTTTTTTTTTAAGAGTATAATGGAATCATATTAGTTAAAAATAAAAATGCCAGGTAGTGGTGCTCACACCTGTAATCCTAGCTACTCAGAAGGCTGAGATCTTTTTTTTTATTTTTTATTTTTTTGCCAGTCCTCGGCCTTGAACTTAGGGCCTGAGCACTGTCCCTGGCTTTTTTTTTTTGTCTCAAGACTAGCACTCTGCCACTTGACTCACAGCACCACTTCTGGCCTTTTCTATATATGTGGTGCTGAGGAATCGAACCCAGGGCTTCCTGTATACGAGGCGAGCTCTCTTGCCACTAGGCCGTATTCCCAGCCCCAAGTCTGAGATCTTATGATCATGATTGGAGGCCAGACTGGGAAGAAAATTCCAGGAAAGTCTGTGAGACTGTTTTATGTTTAATTAACCAGAGAAAGCTGCAAGTGGAACTGTCGCTCAAATGGTAGAGTGCACTAGCCTTTATTAAACAAAAAAGTTCAGACAGTTCCTAAGCCCTGTGTTTAGGCCCAGGACCTACACACATATGCAAGTGGGCATGAGCGCCCACGGGCATGTGCACACATACACAGATAAGTAATAATACTAATAGTTTTACCTACTCTGTTGTGTAGTATGAATGATATATATTAACAGATTATTTAAAAAGTTCAAGTAAGGGATAATGTTGGGTTTGACCAACATTGCTGCACTGGACTTGGTGAAACAGATTCTGAATCCATGTTTTAGGGGTAGAGACAACAGGAATTCCTGAGTAAAATTTAGAATACGAAAAAGAAGAATGAATGATGAGCTGATCTTTGTTAGTAGTGGTGACACACCTTGCAACCCTGGCACTGCAGAAGCTGAGGCAGAGGATTGAGAGGCCCAGGCCCGCATAGCACACAGAGGTAGAACCTACCTCAAGAAAAAACAAAATCAATGCAACTTAGAAGAATGGAGTTGTCACTTTCTGAGGGTTCAAATAAGTCATTTGAGGTGTCAAACCTATTGGGAGTAAGGATTGAAAATGCAGTTGTGATGCTGTCAGAAGATATTACAAGTACTGAGTGTGTACCTGCATATATCATTTTGGGACACTGAGAAAGGTCTAGGCTAGAATTCAAAATACCAGGGTTTTGGTTTGAAGGCGTGGCTCAAGTATAGTGATTATGTGCAGTTTGAATTGTTGGTGTGGATTGCCCTCCACTTTTTTTTTTTTTCTTTTGGCCAGTCCTGGGCCTTGAACTCAGGGCCTGAGCACTGTCCCTGGCTTCTTCCCGCTCAAGGCTAGCACTCCGCCACTTGAGCCACAGCGCCGCTTCTGGCCGTTTTCTGTATATGTGGTGCTGGGGAATCGAACCTAGGGCCTCGTGTATCTGAGGCAGGCACTCTTGCCACTAGGCTATATCCCCAGCCCCTACCCTCCACTTTTTGTCTCATGTCAGGGTGCCTGTTTGGGGAGGAAATGGTAGTTTACTCTCCCGTAACCCAGCCACTTTACAGGTAGAGATATGGAGGATCACAAAGAGTCCAGCTTGGATAAAAACTTAGCAAGACTCCACCTCAACTAGTAATCTGGTTGTGATGGTACAGTCCTGTTATCCTAGGTATGAGAGGTGTAAAAAGCAGGATTGCCTTCAAGGTTGGCAGGACAAAAACTCAAAAGACTTTCTCCCCAAAATAACTAAAGAAAGACTGAAAACATACCTAGCAAGCATTCAAACTCCCAATTCCACCACCACACACAAAACAAGTACCCACTTTGAACTGAACCTGCATTTAAGCTATGGCCTGTTAAGTCATTCTTCTCTTTTTCCTGCAATGTATAAAGTTCCTTATGAATAGATACATTTGGGGATAATGGGATCTCTGAGTACAAAAGTAAAAACATGCTAATAAATATAAATATCCATAAACATAATTACTTAGATGGTTAAGCATAGAACATGAATCAACCTATATACTACTAAAAAGAAGGAAAGGGGAGAATGGCAAAAGAAGATGAATAACTGTAACAGCAGAAATATTCATGAGAGCAGCACTGAGAAACTCAACAAAAGTTAAGGATCACTAGGGAGATAGAAGAAAAGAGAGGCTCTATAGGCAAGTGCGAACCAGCAGATAGTAGGGGAGGTTGTGCCCAGGAGGATAAACAAGATTGAGTGTTGTCGAGATCGAATACTAGACGGTTTACAACTATTAAGGTGGAATCAGGAAATCTGTTGGAGACACTTAGAAGAAAGGGTTCAAGGAATGTGATAGATGGGATGAAATTGATTGGAATATAGTGTTAACCTGTATGGAGATATAACAATGAATCCATAAGTGATAGAAGTCAATAAAACAAAAAAAACTAACGATAAGCGATGACTAAACGTTAGGAAAGGAGACATCACATTTAAAGTAGACACAAAGCTCTTTTTTTGTTGCCAGTCCTGGGCCTTGGACTCAGAGCCTGAGCACTGTCCCTGGCTTCTTTTTGCTCAAGGCTAGCACTCTGCCACTTGAGCCACCGTGCCACTTCTAGCTTTTTGTGGTGCTGAGGAATTGAACCCAGGGTTTTATGTATACGAGGCAAGCACTCTACCACTAGGCCATATTCTCAGCCCAGTTTTGTACGTTCTTAAAAGAAATTGAAGGAATCATCTCTTGCCTCAAATTTCAGAATATGTAGGCATATCTTTATATATATCTGCCTCAAGAATATTAATGAAGATTGTTTATAACTTTATTAGCTGGATTCCCTTAACCCTATATTCTTTTTTTTTTTTTTTTTTTTTTTTGGGTGGTAGTATGGGTATCATGGCTTGAACTAAGGACCTCATATTTTCACTTGACTTTCTTGTTCCCTGCTGGTGTTCTGCCACTTGAACTGTGCCTCCAGTCTGGTAATTTGCTAGTTAATTAAAGGTGGAGTTTCAAAGACTTTTCTGCCTGCGTTGACTTTGAACCTCTATTGTTTAGGTTTCAGCCTCCTTAGTAGATAGAATTATAGGTGTGAGCCACTGAATTCCTGGCTTTTTAAAAATTATCACACATTGGTTATATGGGGAGAGATTTCATTGTTCTTGTAGTCCTACTATTCTTAATGTATATCAGTTGTACAAGGGGAGTTTTACTGTGACATTTCTACCCATATACATAGTGTGTCTGCTCAGCCTAACCGGTCACTCTCCCCAACCCACTCCCCCTTCTTTTTTTTTTTTCCAGTCCTGGGGCTTGAACTGGGCCTGAGCACTGCCCCTGGCTTCTTTTTGCTCAAGGCTAGCACTCTGCCACTTGAGCCACAGCGCCACTTCTGGCCTTTTTGGATATGTGGTGCTGGGGGATCAAACCCACGGCTTCATGTATATGAAGGGAGCACTTTACTCCTAGGCCATACCCCCCCCCCCTTCTCCTTGTTAAAACAGTTTCAACAAGTTTCATTGTTCTATTTTCTTCCATGCAAATAAACTACCTGACCATATTCATCTTTACTTATGCTCTATTTGCCCTTTCTCCCTAGTCTCTCTACCTCCCTTTCCTCCAAACTGGGCTTTTTACTTTCTCCATTATTCAATCTTTCTTTTCTTCTTCTTTTATTCCTTTTTTTTTTTTTTTTGATGTGTGTTATTTGCACCCAAAGGGTGCCACTATGGTATTTCCAACATGGATATATTAAGTTTTGCTTAGGTTTGGTAGGATCAGGAGACCGTATAATTGGAAGTAAGGGTTAGGAGAAAACCTTGTATGTTGAAAAAGAGAATGTTTTTATGTACTTCTTGGTAATAAAGTTAAGGCCCAGTTAATTCCCTATCCAAATTAAAAATTATGAGTTACAAAGAGGAAATCTTGATTAGCCAAATCTAATCAACATTATTTAAAAGTCATTTAGTAAATTCTGTCACTTCAGGTGGAGGAAGCTAAACAAGAATTACAGGAGGTTGTTGAGTTCTTGAAAAATCCCCAAAAATTTACTGCACTTGGCGGTAAACTCCCAAAAGGTAAGATATTTTCCCTTTTATCATGATTTGATGTCA
The DNA here is from genome assembly GCF_023159225.1 of Perognathus longimembris pacificus. Lineage (NCBI taxonomy): Eukaryota > Metazoa > Chordata > Mammalia > Rodentia > Heteromyidae > Perognathus > Perognathus longimembris. Next base: position 23,123,135 of record NC_063178.1, on the reverse strand, counting down.
TTGTATTAATTTTATTTCATTACATTTTAGAGTAAGATTAACATTTCATTCTTTTATTTTTGTGCCGGTCCTGGGGCTTGAACTCAAGGCTTGGGCACTGTCCCTGAGCCACTTGAGCCATAGCTCTACTATTTCTGTTTCTTTGTTTTTGTTTTGTTAGTTTGTTAGCTGTTACACTTTCTTCCCTAGGTTGGCTTTGAGCCATGATTCTCATATCTCAGCCTCCTGAGTAGGTAGATTACAGTGAGTTATCAGCACCCATCTAAGATTTCTTTTCTTTTTTTGTGCTGGTGTTCCCTGAGCTTTTTTTGCTCAAGGGTAGTGCTCTTTACCATTCGAGCTACAGCTCCAATTCTAGTTTTCAGTTGTTAATTGGGTACAAGAATCTCACAGGGCTGGGAATATGGCCTAGTGGGAAAGTGCTTGCCTCGTATACATGAAGCCCTGGGTTCGATTCCTCAGCACCACATATATAGAAAAAAGCCGGAAGTGGCGCTGTGGCTCAAGTGGTAGAGTGCTAGCCTTGAGCAGAAAGAAGCCAGGGGCAGTGCTCAGGCCCTGAGTGCAAGCCCCAGGACTGGCAAAAAAAAAAAAAAAAGAATCTCATATACTTTTTCTGCTTAGGCTGGTTGTGGACCGTGACCCTCAAGATCTAAGCCTCATGAGTAGCTAAGATTACAGGCATGAGCCACCAGCACCCAGCTGTTTCTTTTTTTTTCTTTTTTTTTTTTATCCTCAAATATTTGTTTATTTTTACAAATTCTCCCTCTCTGAAAGTTCAGTAACACACTTTTTCTAGGAACCTAAATTTCACAATGTGTCTTTGGAGACCTTGTAATTAAAGTTATCCAAAGTTGGGGTTGGGGATATGGCCTAGTGGCAAGAGTGCTTGCCTTGTATACATGAGGCCCTGGGTTCGATTCCCCAGCACCACATATATAGAAAATGGCCAGAAGTGGCGCTGTGGCTCAGGTGGCAGAGTGCTAGCCTTGAGCAAAAAGAAGCCAGGAACAGTGCTCAGGCCCTGAGTCCAAGCCCCAGGACTGGCAAAAAAAAAAAAAAAGTTATCCAAAGTTCCTGATCTGGAATATTTTTCAGATGACAGTAGAGTCTTTCTTAATGGTGAATGATTACTTTTCTTCAGTTCAGCCAACAACTGTGTAAGCTTCTTTCCACTCAGGGAATTTATTGTATCTTTGGGAAAGTAAAAGAAAGAAATGATGAAGAGTTTGTGTCTCCCACCGTTTCCTTCCCTTCTCCCATATCTTGTGTCTAAGCTGGAACTCATCAGAGGAAAGCTGGCGCCTGAAATCCTAGATCCTCCAGAGGCTGAGATTTGAGAACTGAGGTGTGAATCCAGCCTGGGCAAGAAAGCCCAAGAGACTGGGACTTCCAGTTAACCACCTAAAAGCCAGAAGTGGAGCCATAGCTCAAATGATAGAATAACAGCCTTGAGGGAAAAAGCTAAGGGATGATGCTCCCACCCCAGAGGGGGGAGAGGAGGGGGAGGAAGGGGAAAGGAGGAGGAGGAGAATGAGGACTATTTGATGCCACTTCCTATAAGCCTGCCAGCCAGCCAACAACTAATTCCCAGCACTCCTAGTGGACCGTTATCCCGTGTATCTTAGCAACACATGCAACAGACACACAAACACACACAGACACAGATGACACACAGCCTTGACAAATGCTACAATGACAGTGAACTGAGTCATGTTGTCAGAAAACACCCCTTCCTTCCATGGCAGAATGCAGAACATACCCGTGGACGATTGGCCTGTGCTGGAAAATGCACAGCAAACGGGAGCTGGGGTGAACCACACAGGGCTGAGAAGTGGTGCTCACACTGTCTCAGTGCTAGGCTACAATCCCCATGGTTGTCAAATGTGTGTGACAGCCACAGGCCCTGAGCCATGACAATCCAAAGTCCCTATCCGCAGAGCAACCTGTGAGTGGTGTTTTCCTGTTCACGAGCCAAGAGGTCTTCCTGGCCCCCAGAGCCAAAATGTGTTATATATGTGGATGTGTGTGTGTGTGTGTGTGTGTGTGTGTGTGTGTGTGTGTGTGTGAATATCACAATGAAACTCCTTTGCACAATTAATTTATGCTAATAAAATATTTCTGAGGTATAAATTGGCTTGAAGAGCTTCTTTCTCAAGTACAGATACTACTGGGAGGAAAAGGAAGGCTAAAGAGCCCAAGTTCCTGGCACCGACAGGCTCAGGCAGGAGGCACTTGGGTGTGTGCCGCGTTTGGGTAAATCTACCTGACTGCATGGCATGGGTTCTCTGACCCTGTGCTGTCCCACGTGGTACCCACACCACCCACCAAGCAATGGAGGCACTCAACCTGGGAGGCACCAATTCCTATGAGCGCATTTCTGAGACTCAAAATATTTGTAAATGTTGAAATTGTTCTATCTGGATTATATCCAGGGTTAGGTAAGGTAATATTAAATGATTTATATACTTCTTTAACATGGCTACCAGGAAACAAGGTAACAATGGCTCACCTTGTATTTCTCCTGGATAGAGATGAGATTTCAATGCGACAAAGCTGCTGTGAGTGAGTGTGTGTGTGTGTGTGTGTGTGTGTGTGCTGATGTCCAGCTGTTTCTTAATTCCTATTTTCAAAAATAGTTCTATAACCAGTTTTATTTTTTTAATTAGCTTACATTAGTTATACAGAGGGGAATTTATCTTATCTCATTTTATTTTTGCCAGTCCTGGGGCTTGAACTCAGGGCTTAGCCACTGTCCCTGAGTTTCTTTTATTCAAGGCTAGCACTATACCACTTGAGCAACAGCGCTACTCACTTCTGGCTTTTTTCTTTTTCTTTTCTTTCTTTTCTTTTTTGTTTTGTTTTGTTTTTGTTGCCAGTCCTGGGGCTTGAACTCAGGGCCTGAGCATTGCCCCTGGCTTCTTTTGGCTCAGCACCACAGTGGCACCACAGTGCCACTTCTGGCTTTTTCTATCTATGTGGTGCTGGGGGATCAAACCCAGGGCTTCATGTATACAAGGTGAGCACTTTACCACTAGGCCATATTCCCAGCCTCCTGGCTTTTTTCTGTTTATGTGGTACTGAGGAATTGAACCCAGGGCTTTATGTATGCTAGGTAAGCACTCTACCACTAAGCCACGTTCCCAGCCCCAGAAGGGAATTTCATGGTTACATTTTCTCACATGTTCTACAACCACTTTTTAAAATCAGTGCTTTGTATCTAGTATCATTTCTGCAAGAAGCAGTTTTTTGTTTTTTTGGTTTTTTGTTTTGCCAGTCCTGGGGCTTGGACTCAGGGCCTGAGCACTGTCCCTGGCTTCTTTTTGCTCAAGGCTAGCACTCTGCCACTTGAGTCACATCGCCACTTCTGGCCGTTTTCTATATATGTGGTGCTGGGGAATTGAACCCAGGGCCTCATGTATATGAGGCAAGCACTCTTGCCACTAGGCCATATCCCCAGCCCAAAAAGCAGTTTTTTGCCAATTTGTTGTTTAAAATAATGGCATCTTATGACATTTCAATACATGCAGACTAGGCTGGGGATATGGCTTAGCGGTCGAGTGCTTGCTTTGTATGCAGTTGGATTCCTCAGCACCACATAAAAAGCCAGAAGTGGCTTTGTGGCTCACATGGTAGAGTGCTAGCCTTGAGCAAAAAGAAACCAGGGACAGTGCTCAGGCCCAGAGTTCAAGCCCCAGGACTGGCAAAAAACAAACAATATATGCAGACTGTGTTTTATTTTAGTCTGCTTTTTCAAAATTGCACAGTTATCTTCCTAGCACACTTTCTTTTCTTGATTACGTCTTTAGAATGCATTTCTGGAAATGGAATTGCCAAGTTGAAAAGAATCAGTGTGTTTCTTTATGTCTTGTTGTTTTTTTGACTCAAGATTTCGCATGTTCCAATCCATGGTCTCTTGGCTTCCTTGCTGGAGATTGAAAGGGAGAGTGTCGAGGTACCTTCAGTCATGATGAAGGTATCCTGCTCACCTCATGGTGAAAGGGAACCAAGGCCAGTACACAGGACCAGGGAAGAACATGGCTCCTGTGGTGCACCTCTTCCAGTGAGGTCTTACCTAGTGGCACCAGCAGCTGAGAAGAAACCTGTGATCCTTTGGAGGCCATTTCAAGTAGTCCAAAGGCACTCTTGGTTTTTGTTATTGTTGCTATAGTTTTAATTTTTTTGTCTTTTATAGAAAAACATGGAGTTAATGTTCATGTATTATATTGGGTTGTCTTTTTTTGCCAGTCCTGAGGCTTAAATTCAGGGCCTAAGCACTGTCCCTGGCTTCTTTTTGCTCAAGACTAGCACTCTAGGGGCTGGGGATATGGCCTAGTGGCAAGAGTGCTTGCCTCCTACACATGAAGTTCTCGGTTCGATTCCCCAGCACCAGAAGGGGCGCTGTGGCTCAGGTGGCAGAGTGCTAGCCTTGAGCGGGAAGAAGCCAGGGACAGTGCTCAGGCCCTGAGTCCAAGGCCCAGGACTGGCCAAAAAAAAACAAAAAACAAAAAAAAACAAAGACTAGCACTCTACCACTTGAGCCACAGCACCACTTCTGGCCTTTTCTATCCATGTGGTGCTAAGGAATTGAACCCAGGGCTTCATGCATGCTAGGCAATCACTCTACCACTAAGTCACTTTCCTAGCCCCTGAGTTGTCTTTTAATGTGAATTTTATCAATTATAAATGAATTTACATTCCTTTACCTAAAGGAATGCCTTACTCTTTGCTATTGATATGTAAGAAATGTTTAATTGGAAGCTAGGCGCTGGTAGCTCACACCTGTAATCGTGGGGACTCTGATGAGTGAGATCTGAGGATCGAGGTTCTGAGCCCATCTGGCCATGAAAGTCTGTGTGAGACTTACCTTCAGTTAATCAAAGAAAAAGCCAAAAGTGGCACTGTGGTTCAAGTGGTAGAGCACTGGCCTTGATCAAAAAGGAGTTCAAGGACAGTCCCAGGACTACCATCAATAAATAAATGAATGAATGAATGAATGAATGAATGGCAGATGAAAATTAGATGTAGACAAGACCCTAAAATGAGTGCTAGTATAGACAGTGTTGTGTTTGAAAATATTGATCATTGCTATCCCTTGAACCTCAACATTATATAAATTAATAATTATTTAATAGGCTCGTGTCAAGGAATCAGTTTTTAAGTTTCAGTCATTCCTGTTTACTTTTTCTTTTAGGAATTCTTTTAGTTGGACCACCTGGAACAGGAAAGACACTTCTTGCTCGAGCTGTTGCAGGAGAAGCTGATGTTCCTTTTTATTATGCTTCTGGATCAGAATTTGATGAGATGTTTGTGGGTGTAGGAGCCAGCCGTATCAGAAATCTTTTTAGTATGTTTTTATATGCATTTCTACAATGTTAGATTTTGCTAATTTTAGAGAAGAATCTTTCATATTCTTTCCTTACTAATTGCATTTGGTAGCTAAAATAAACATTGTAGAGTTCTAGTTTTAATTAGCATAACATATAACTTAAAAATAAGCTGTATTCTGTGTAAATAGAGTGAATCATCTCTCTTTTTCTTAGTCAGGCTTGAATTCAGGGTCTGGGTGCTGTCCCTGAGCCTCTCTTGTTCAAGGCTAATGCTCTGCCACTTTGAACCACAGCTCTACTTCTGGTTTTTGAGTGGTTAATTGGTGATAAGTCTCACAGGAACTTTTCTGCCTGGGCTGGCTTCAAACCGCAATCCTCAGAACTCAGCCTCCTGAGTAGCAAGGATTACAGGCCTGAGCCACCCACGCTTGGCAAGTGATACAGTGGTCTAGTGATCAGCACGTGAGCTAGTAGAAGTGGTAGATGGGTTTGGGGCTGTGGAAAAGTTTGGTTTTCCATTTTATCCATCAGTTCTGTAGTATGTAAGAAAGAGTTATTAACCTCAAATCTAGTTTTAAGTATTTCTATATGTTAGAAGGAATGGGTAGCCAGTTGTTTCTGCTTTATAACATCATCTGGTATAGACCCACCTACGATGCTGGTATATTCTATCCTAGTATTATATGCACTAGTATATAAACCCATGACTTTTTTTGCATTTTCTCCCTGTGAATATTTTTGTCCTTTGATAGTCTTATAAGTTTTAATACTTAGATGATTTTGTTTTAAAAATGTTGATTTCTTTGAATTTATTTGAATTTCTTCTATTTCCTTAGGGGAAGCAAAAGCAAATGCTCCTTGTGTTATATTTATTGATGAACTAGACTCTGTTGGTGGGAAGAGGATTGAGTCTCCAATGCATCCATATTCAAGGCAGACTATAAACCAGCTTCTCGCTGAAATGGATGGGTAATTGAGTCTTTTGTCTGTGAATATGATATATTTAAAAAATTAGGATTTATTCTATTGTAGAAACTTTTTAAACAGATACCTTCCAGCATTTGATACAAGACTTTATCTTATGAAAATTGTTGCTATAAAATAATGGGTAACATCTCATAACTATGAATGTTTTATGCATAGGCGACAGAGTTGTCTCTTATGCAAGAAGTCAAGCCAAGTTTTCTCTCATTATCATTTCTATCATTTGTTATTTGATATATCAGCTCCTCTTTAAGTTTGTGTTATATATATATATATGTATTTTTTTCATTTATTGCATTATGTTTACAATAAAAGAAGCAATAAGGGCTGGGAATATGGCCTAGTGGTAAAGTGCTTTCCTCATATACTTGAAGCCCTGGGTTCAGTTCCTCAGCATCATATATATAGAAAAGGCCAGAAGTGGCACTGTGGCTCAAGTGGCAGAGTGCTAGCCTTGAACAAAAAGAAGCCAGGGACAGTGCTCAGGCCCTGAGTTCAAGCCCCAGGACTGGGGCTTGAAAAAAAAAAAAGGGAGGGAGAGAGAGAGAGAATGCCAGCAAGTGAGCAAGCAAGCTCGGGACAGCTCTCAGGCCCTGCACACTCAAGTCATAGTACCAGCAAATGGCACATGTGCACCTTCACACATACCAGATGAGTTGAGCAGATAGGAAGGTATCTGATCATATATAATTGGTTATATTCACCCACTTTCTTGGCTGTTTTCTTGGTTAGTGTTAAAGTTTTATATGGATGATTGATATGTATGTACTATGTATTAAATATAAAAAATATTTTCCCCCTCTAGTTTTAAACCCAATGAAGGAGTAATCATTATAGGAGCTACAAACTTCCCAGAGGCATTAGACAAGTGAGTATTAAAAGAAAACTATAGGGTTGGGTGTGGCTGGAGAGATAGAGGGTCTTAGTGTGTACAAGGCCATGATACAATTGTGTGTGCTTTAAAAAAAAAAAAAGACAAAGGCTGGTTGCTGGTGGCTCATGCCTATAATAATCCTAGCTGCTCAGAAGGCCGAGATATGAGAATTGAAGTTCAAGAGCAGCCCATGCAGGAAAGTCCATGAGACTTTTATCTCCAATTAACCACTGGAAATGTAGCTCTGGTTCAAAGTGATAAGAGTGTTAGCCTTGAGTAGAAAAGCTCAGGGATAGCACCCAGTCCTCGAGTTCAAGCCTCATGACTGACCAGGAAAAAAAGACAAAATTGTGAAGTACTCATCCATACTATAACGTTGTGCTTAGAGAATAAACCTACCCCAAATTGTGCATTTGTACAGTTCCATTTCTATGACATACTTAAGTATATCCAACTAGCAGTTGTGTGACGAGTGGTGGGTTTGGCCAGTGTATGTGGGATTTTTTTGTAGGGGAGACAACATTCTAAAGTTAGATGTGTGGTCTGGAAATATGGCCTAGTGGCAAGAGTGCTTGCCTCATATACATGAAGCCCTGGGTTCCATTCCCCAGCACCACGTAAACAGAAAATGGCCAGAAGTGGCGCTGTGGCTCAAGTGGCAGAGTGAGCAAAAAGAAGCCAGGGACAGTGCTCAGGCCCTGAGTCCAAGCCCCAGGACTGGCAAAATATTAAAATAAAAAAAAAAGTTAGATGTGATGCTTGTACAAGTCAGAATATATTACAAACTACTGATATTCGCTTTGAACTATGTTAATTCTCAGTAAAACTGGATCCTTTTTTTTTTTTATATATCACGAAAGTTCTAGGCGGAAACCGTTTTAAGAATATGATTCGGGGCTGGGGATATAGCCTAGTGGCAAGAGTGCCTGCCTCGGATACACGAGGCCCTAGGTTCGATTCCCCAGCACCACATATACAGAAAATGGCCAGAAGCGGCGCTGTGGCTCAAGTGGCAGAGTGCTAGACTTGAGCTGGAAGAAGCCAGGGACAGTGCTCAGGCCCTGAGTCCAAGGCCCAGGACTGGCCAAAAAAAAAAAAAAAAGAATATGATTCGCTGCAGCACAGTTAGCCTTCCATGAAAATTACTATTGAGAGGTTACTTTATTTTTATTATAGAAATTTTTAATTTTTTTTATTGGTAGTCCACAGTTTAATACTACATAGCAGTCTAGGTGGGTATGTAGTTCTAATTGTATGTGTACAATTATTTGTTCCTTCACTAACTTGCTTGCGTATATTTCTAAAGTTGTATGCTATCGTAGATGTGTGCACATATATCTAAATGAGCTTTCCTTGTACCTTTTGTTAATCTGTGTATCCTGTTTCTTTGCGGTGGCTTTTCAGACAGGGTATCAGTAGGGAGCCTTGTTATGTAGCTCCTCCTGGCCCTGAGTCTCCTTTTTCACCACTCAAATGATGAGATCATTGGCATGCAATATTAGTACTATAATTAATCATGTTCATTTATGTTCAAAATACCTTTTTTTTTTGCCAGTCCTTGCCAGACTTGAACTCAGGGCCTAAGCACTGTTCCTGGCTTATTTTTACTCTGAGCTACAGTGCCACTTCTGTTTTTTTCTAAATACATGGTACTGAAGAATCAAACCCAGCTCTTCATGTATATGAGCCAAGCACTCTACCATTAGGCCATATTCCCAGCCCCAGAATACTTACTTATCTACAGTTGACATTGTCTCCCCATAATAGGTTTTGTGAGCTAATTAATGTTTTCTTTGTTTACATTTCTCTTAGTGCCCTAATACGTCCAGGTCGTTTTGACATGCAAGTTACAGTTCCAAGGCCAGATGTAAAAGGACGAACTGAAATTTTGAAATGGTATCTGAATAAAATCAAGTTTGATAAGTGTAAGTCTTTTTTTTTTTTGTCCAGTCCTGGGGCTTGGACTCAGGGCCTGAGCACTGTCCCTGGCTTCTTTTTGCTCAAGGCTAGCACTCTGCCACTTGAGCCACAGCGCCACTTCTGGCTGTTTTCTGTATATGTGGTGCTGGGGAATTGAACCCAGGGCCTCATGTATACGAGGCAAGCACTCTTGCCACTAGGCCATATCCCCAGCCCCAAGTGTAAGTCTTTTAACTCGATAATACAAACCTTATTATCTCTACAAAAAGATATTAGATCTACTGACACTGTTGGTGGCCCTTGCTTCATTTAGACCAGTTCATTTTCCTTCCTATTCTCATTTTTATGTACTTTTAGAGTCTGTAATTAATGTGTAACCAGGGAATTCTATCATTTTACATCCTAACCACAAAGTCAAGTTACTTTTGGGGTTTTCCACAGTGTATTTATAGTGTATGGGTCCATATTTTTTTAATACAAGTGTAAATAAAATAATAGTCCCTTTTGAGAGGAAAGCAAAATATGACACTTATAGAAAAGATTTCTTAAACTTTAGTATTTTCAGGTATAACTCAAATCAGTTCCTAAAACTATTTTCCTATAAAAGCAGAACAGTTGCTATTTCCAAGATATTTCAAGATGAAATTCAGGAATTAGGATGTGACTTTTTTTAGTTTGTAGTCAGGGTCGTAATATAAGTTGTAGTTCATATTTTAACTAATTCCATGTTAAATACTTTTTTTGGTTTTGAGAAAGTTAGTTAAATTTAGAACTTATGTGATTTTTTTTTCCACAGTTGTAATTTTAATGGTATATATTCAGTAAATTATATTGTAGCTCCAAGTACTTCTAGTTATAGTTGAGAATAGTGTGTCCTTGTCCCTTTTTTCCTTTAAAATGTGAATTCTTTGCTTTAATACCTCGTTCTGTTCTGGAACTTAGTACCCTCCTTTTTTTTTTTTTAACCACTCAAATGACGAGATCATTGGCACGTAATATACCCAACTTCTCTTCTCTTGGCTGCTTTAGACTTTTAATACTGTGTTTCTTGTTTATATAGCTGTTGACCCAGAAATCATAGCTCGAGGTACTGTTGGGTTTTCTGGAGCAGAATTGGAGAATCTGGTGAACCAAGCTGCATTAAAGGCAGCTGTTGATGGCAAAGAAATGGTTACCATGAAGGAATTAGAGTTTTCCAAAGATAAAATTCTTATGGGTATGTTTTTCTTGTCTTTTACATTATGTTAGAGAATAAATCCTCTATTTTGCTGCTCACATTTATTCAAATAGCTAAGGGTTTTTTGTGTATTGAATATAATTTTACTCAAAACTTGAGTGTCTGGGCTGGGAATATGGCTTAGTGGCAAAAGTACTTGCCTTGTATACATGAGGCCCTGGGTTCGATTCCCCAGCACCACATATATAGAAAATGGCCAGAAGTGGCACTGTGGCTCAAGTGGCAGGGTGCTATCCTTTAGCAAAAAGGAGCCAGGGACAGTGCTCAGGCCCTGAGTCCAAGGCCCATGACTGGCCAAAAAAAACCCTTGAGTGTCTTGAATATTTAAGATTCATAAGACAATGCCACCAATTTGTAATGAGTTAGTAATTGCCGATAAACTAAGATTTTTCATTATAAGACTCCTTTTGTCACTGTTACTCTGCTCATTTTTTTCTTGTTGCACATTTATTTTTTTCTAAGCTTAGACTTCTTTTTTATCTTGCATGAAAAGGTTGTAAAAAGTATGTATGAGCCAGGTATAGGTGGCTCATATCTGTAATTCTAGCTACTTAGGAGACTGAGATCAGAGGATCAAGGTAAGCCAACCCATCTTCAAAGTAATCAGCAAAATGCTGTACTGGATGTGTGGTTCCAGTAGAGGGTTCTATCACTTGATCGAACACATGCTAGCTATGAGCAAACTAGCTGAGCAAGAGCCCAAAGCCCTGAGTTCAAGCCTTGGTACCTATACATTTTTTTTTTTTAATCCCAGTAGAATAGTTGGGTGATATAATGCTTGCCTAGCATGAGCAAGATCTTGAGTTTCATCCATGGTTTTATGAGAAAAGAAAAGAAAGGTGATAGGAACATCAAAATATACACTTGAAAACACCATTAAAATTTAGCCTCTTAAAAAGGCTTCAGTGGTTTATGGGCTGGGTATGTAGTTCACTGTTATAGAGTGTTTGCCTACAGTGTTTGAGACCCAGAATTGGATCCCCAGCACTGAAAAAAAAAATGTTTATATGATTATACTGGTGAATGTGATAGAGTGTTTATGTTTTTCCTCTTGTCCAATATTCCTGAAAAGGTTGGTTAATTCTAATTAGATTATAAAATCTTAGATTGGTTTAGAAACAGATTAATTGTAACTCCCATTAATATGGCAATTTTTTATAGTAATAATTATGTAACTTTCTAGAAATAAAATAATTATGCTTTCCCTTTTGATAGATTAACAATTGTTTTTACAGTTTTTAAACTGCTACAATTTTTATTATAGACTGAATTTTGCTTATTTTTAAACTGTTAGTCTATGCATTAGTAATATAAAATTATTACTGTAAGAATGACTTGAACCAGAGAGGGGCTCAGAATATGGCCTAGTGGCAAGAGTGCTTGCCTCCTATACATGAAGCCCTGGGTTTGATTCCTCAGTATCACATATATAGAAAAGGCCAGAAGTGGCTCTGTGGTTCAAGTGGCAGAGTGCTAGCCTTGAGCAAAAAGAAGCCAGGGACAGTGCTCAGGCCCTGAGTCCAAGCACCAGGACTGGCAAGAAAAAAAAAAGGAACCGTAGAGCCAGACACCTGTAATCCTAGTCTGTGATCTGAGGATTGTGGTTCAAAGCCAGCCAGGGAAGGAAAGTCCCCATGAGACCCTTATCTACAATTAAACACTCAAAAACCAGAAGCAGATCTGTGGCTAAAAATGGTAGAGTGTTATCCTTGAGTAAAAGAGCTCAGGGACAGTGCCCAGGCCCTGAGTTCAAGCCCCACAACTGACAAAAAAAGAAGAGCCTTGGTTATTGTTTACCTTTTGCATTTTATATCCATCCCAAATTAGGTATTGCATGTGCAAAAGAGAATGGATTCATTGACGTATCCTTCCCTCCTTCCCTTTCTCCCTTCTCTTTTTTGAGTCAGGGTCTCACTACATAGTCCATCCTGGCTTGGAACTTGTAATCCTCCTTTCTCGACTTCTTAGGGTACTGAATTATATGCATGTTCCTCTACTTCAAGCATTTAAATATACCCTTCTAATATGTTTGCCTAAATGTTTATTTTAGGACCTGAACGAAGAAGCGTGGAAATTGATAATAAGAACAAAACTATTACAGCGTATCATGAATCTGGTCATGCTATTATTGCATACTACACAAAGGATGCAATGCCTATCAACAAAGCTACAATCATGCCACGAGGGCCAACACTTGGACATGTGAGTTTCTTGTAGATCTCAGTGCTGTGAATCAACCCTATCTTAGCTTGTGCTCAGCAAGTGCTCTACGATCATAGTCTCGGAGTCTTGTGTTACGATTGAGCTGTGTTCATAGTCTCAGAGTCTTGTCGTGTTTGATTTACTTTTTTTTTTTAATGCCAGTCCTGGGTCTTGAACTCAGGGCCTGAACACTGCCCCTGGCTCTGTCCCTGAGCTTTTTGCTCAAGGAGCATGTGCTACCACTTGAACCATACCACCACTTCCAGCTTTTTCAAGTAGTTTATTTTTTTTATTTTTTTATTTTTTCCGGCCAGTCCTGGGTCTTGGACTCAGGGCCTGAGCAGTGTCCCTGGCTTCCTTTTGCTCAAGGCTAGCACTCTGCCACTTGAGCCACAGCGCCACCTCTGGCCGTTTTCTGTATATGTGGTGCTGGGGAATCGAACCCAGGGCCTCATGTATATGAGGCAAGCACTCTTGCCACTAGGCCATATTCCCAGCCCCTTTCAAGTAGTTTATTAGCGATAAGAGCCTCATGGAGTTTTCTGCCTGGGCTGGCTTCCAACCATGATTCTCAGATCTTGGCCTCCTGAATAGCTAGGAGTACAGGCGTGAGCACTGGCCCCTGGCTTTTTAAATATTTTTAATGCAACAGGATGTACAACAATCCCATTATTCACCTACTTATAGCATGTCCTTTTTCTGTATAAAGAAAATGTAAAGTTTTAAAAAATTGTTCTTTTTATCATTAGTCACTTGATGGCAGATTTCACCACCATCATATTAAGTACTGTTTATGGTAAAGATAAATGATAGTTCTAATTTTTAATGAAATTTGTACAACTTTGCTTGAATGCTTTTTTTGCTTTTTTATTATCCTATTGTCTAGGTGTCATTGTTGCCTGAGAATGACAGATGGAATGAAACTAGAGCCCAACTGCTTGCACAAATGGATGTTAGTATGGGAGGAAGAGTAGCGGAGGAACTTATATTTGGAACTGACCATATTACAACAGGTTGAGTTTTAGATAATGCTTTTTTGTCTTAATCTTCTGTGTGTTGATCTAGCAGTATTTTCAAATACTAAATTGTCTTGTTATTTTAAATTTTAGGTGCTTCTAGTGATTTTGATAATGCAACAAAAATAGCTAAGCGGATGGTTACAAAATTTGGAATGAGTGAAAAGGTAATAGTTACATTTTATAAATTGAGCCTTTTTGGAGATCTAGTTGTCTGTATGTGCATGTGTGTTTGTGTACTTTTTTTTTTAAGGCTGGCTATATTAGTTACGTGGGGAGATATTTCCTAGTTACATCTGTACATAGTGTATATTGTATTCCAATCAGTTCCACTCCATCTGTTGTACTGGCTTGCTTCCACCCTAGCCCTCTTGCCCTTGGTAATTTATGATGTATACCTTTCTCCTGTGTCATTTCCAATGCATTTGAAACTGCTCATTGTAAACAATCCAGTAATACACTCTTTTGAGTAGCAAAAGTAAAACACTTATAGCTGCTCAGAATGAGCTACTGACACCAGCCATAACATCATGAGTTAACAACTGATAAAACTAATTGAATTATTGAACTTTCTTGTGTGGCATAAAAGAACCTACTTTTTAAGCTTCTTCAGCTTTATTTCACATTCCCACCCTACACTACGCTCCTAGAGGTCCTTTGATTCTTTGTGAATTGTAGTTGTCTAGATTTGGAATCATTGGTGGAATTTTCTGAGAAGGCACTCCGAACCAAACTTGAAATAATTTAAATTTGTTCTCTTTTTACACTTAAATATTTTGATTTTAGTTTGTATAGTTTCAGAAAGAATGGTTAGATTTCTTTGCCTTAGTGATTTCCCCTCTCCTTTCCCTTCCCTTCCCCTTCCCTACAGTACCTGGGCTCCAACTCGGTAGCTTTGTGCTCTGGTTTGAGCCATGTCTCCCAGCCCAGCTTTTTGCTTGTTCACTGGAAATGAGTCTTGTAGATATTACCTGAGTTGAAACTTTATTTAATTCTCTGATCTCAGCCTCCTGAGTAGCGAGGGTTACAGATACGAGCCACAGGGCTTTCCGTTTAAAAGGAATCTTTGAATTTAGTCTATAGTTTCAGAAGAATTATCCTTAGAAATGTTTTTATATTGTGTTTCTTCTTTTCCTCTCTCATGGTATTTCATTTCTTATGTATATGATAGTACTTTTCTTTGTTAAAATTCTTGTCACTTCAGAGATTTATTTAGCTACTTTCTTTCCTTTGGTTTTAGCTTGGAGTGATGACCTACAGTGATACAGCTAAACTGAGTCCTGAAACTCAGTCTGCCATTGAGCAAGAAATAAGAATCCTTCTGAGGGTAATATTTTTCTGAGCATATTTATTTTTAGACATATTATTTAAACAGGTGCTTAAAAATTGATCATTAGGTCTGGGATATACATCAGTGGTAGAGAGTACCTAGTATGTTCAAGGCCTTGAGTTTAATCCCTAGCACTGCAAACAAAAGCAAGAAAAAAAGAAATAGATACATGGGACTGGAGCTTAGTGGGAAGGTTGCTTATGTGATCCACTGGATGTTAAAGTTACCCATCTCAAGTGTGAGAAAGAACAAGCTGAGTCTTTAGGGAATGAAGAAAGGTGTTAGGGTATTGGCTAGATGCTGAAGGCTAGGGGTTTGGGACAGCATAGTAGTCAAATGATTGGATCTTCAATGCATTCTACAAGACCGTAAGGGGGCTAGGATATAGCTCAGTGGCAAAGTACTTGCCTCTTAACTGCAGTGCCCTGGCATAGGTTCAATCCTCATTATAAAAAAAAAAGACCAAAAAAAAAAGTATTTGAATAGACTAATAATGATCTTGAAGTGGTAATGGGAACACGGAAGTATCTAGGGCAAGAGGGAACAAATAACACTTCAGACAGCTTAGGGAAGGCAGTATGGGCAGGCGAGAGTCCAGTTTCGATTCCCTTGAAGTGCCTTAGAGTAGTTTCCGCAAAGAGAATAAATATTTAGGAAAGCCAAAGAATCTTAAACATTGTCTAAATCCTTTTCTTAGTCATACTTTAATAAAAACATTCACATTCTTATGCACAAATTGTCTCTAGACCCAAGCTTATAAATGTTTTTGTTTGTTTGTTTTTGCCAGTCCTGGGCCTTGGACTCAGGGCCAGAGAACTGTCCCCGGCTTCCTTTTGCTCAAGGCTAGCACTCTGCCACTTGAGCCACAAGTGCCACTTCTGGCCATTTTCTATATATGTGGTGCTGGGGAATGGAACCCAGGGCTTTTTAATAAGTATAAATCAGTAGATTTTACAAAGTTCCCAAGTTTTTACTTATTGCCTATGGTTTGTGCTTCCCCTACCTCTCTGCTTCTTACATGTCTGTTTTTCTATTTTAGGAGTCATATGAAAGAGCAAAGCATATCTTGAAAACTCATGCAAAAGAGCACAAGAATCTAGCAGAAGCTTTATTGACCTATGAGACTTTGGATGCCAAAGAGATTCAAATTGTTCTTGAGGGGAAGAAATTGGAACTGAGATGATAACTCTTTTGATATGGATACATTGCTGGTTTTATTGGAAGAATATAAGTAGCATTGTAGTAACCTCCTTTTGCATCGCTTCCCACACCCCATTTTTGACTTGGTATAATTCAAGGATGTGAAACACTTTGTCAGTCTTTTGTCACATTTATCTAATTTTGGTTATTCTTATGATGGTATCTATTGCAAATTAGCAACTATAGCAAATATATTTTAAAAAAATAAAGAACTATCAGGATTGGAAACAGATGGTTTGAGAAATGACAGTTACATTGGAAGTAAGTAATGCTTTTATAGTTCGTTACTCTGAGCTATGAATAAAATATTGTGCCTTTAGCTTCTGGTATTTTCAATTTTCAAGCTAAACTAAGAGAAGAGCTATCTTTAGTTTAGATAGTAGCATTTCTTTTTGATAATACGTTGGTGGCTGGTGAATCATATTTCTCCATACATCATTGGAAACATCATTAAGATACACCTAATTCAGCACCAGATGGACTATATACGAATAGTTTCATTATTGTTTTGTTTTGTTTTGTTTTTGTTGCCAGTCCTGGGGCGTGGACTCAGGGCCTGGGCTCTGTCCCTGGCTTCTTCTTGCTCAAGGCTAGCACTCTGCCACTTGAGCCACAGCGCCACTTCCAGCTTTTTTCTATGTATATATGTGGTGCTGAGGAATCGAACCCAGGGCTTTCATGTATACGAGGCAAGCACTTTACCACTAGGCCATATTCCCAGCCCTAGTTTTATTATTTTTAATTAGTATTAGTTTTATGAGAGGTCATTGGGAAATTTCCTAACATGCATACGATATTCTAATACATGTCCTCATCCCTTCTATCACTCCTTTACCCCCCTGCCTGTTTGTTTGTCTTAAGCTCTAGAGGAATTTGGTAAACATACAACAGAATTTAATTTTTTATAACCTTGTATAACTGTGTCTTGTTAAGGAAACAGGTCACAAACTTTATCCTCTAAAGCTGTAAAATTATGCTTAATCTCTTCTGCTTATTCTGGTCCTTCAAGTATTTTAGGGTGGAAGTCAAAAGTGGTTTAGTTTTTTAAATTTAATTTTATTATCAAGGTGATAGTTACATATGTAAGATAATGAGTACATTTCTTGTCAAACCTTGTTACCCCCTTCCTTGTTTTTCTCCCACTTTCCCTCTTCCCCTTCCCCCCCCAAAGGTGGTTTACTTCTCATTCAAGTTTTATGACTATGTTACAGAATTTAGAGATGAGTAGGGCTTTGTTTTGTTTTTGCCAGTCCTGGGGCTTGAACACAAAGCCTAGGCACCGTCCCTGAGCCTCTCTGTGCTCAAGGCTAGCACTCTACCACTTGAGCCACAGCGCCACTTCCGGCTTTTTCTGTTTATGTGGTACTGAGGAATTGACTCCAGGCCTTCATGCATGCTAAGCAAGCACTCTACCACTAGGCCACATTCCCAGCCCAATACATGAGTTTTTATTTGAAAACATGAACCTATTTTAGAGAACATTGTAGTATAGTCTAGCTGACTATTGCATTTATGTATAATTTTCTAATAATTGAAACTCATCATTTTATCATTATTGAAGATGAAATATTGATAGCCACATGGGGAATGAGAGAGATGGCTGATTGAGGATTGGGGCCCGCCCAGGCATGTACACATGACTCCTTATCAACCAATAGTTGGGCCACCACCGTGACCTATATGAGCTGTTTGGCTTGAGAACATTGCTAGAGCCCTGCCTTGGTCTAAAAGACCCATCTCCTGTAGTGTGACATCCAGCAGGAAATTAGTGATAGCAATGATCAGGACCATTACCTCAAGACTAGTCTCCACAATATTTTAGGACTTTCTGTTCCTCCCGGGAGTCGGGTCTGGACTGGAGAGGGCATCAATAAGCCCTTTGGCCTTCAAGGAGTGTCACAGAGCTCCTTGGGTGAATGCTACCATCAGAGGGAGCTGGAGGGGCTGGAGACAGAGCCAGTGCTTCATTTACTGCTGTGACAAGTGCAGAGGCCGCCACACTGGGAGGATGGAGACAAATGAGAGGAATCAAGGGCAGGGGGAGAGAAGAAAAGGAGGGATCGTGTGGAGAAGGAAGGGGGGAGGGGAGAGGAAAAGGCAGAGGAGAGGAAAGAAGGAAGGATGGAGGTACCAGGAGTCCAGGGAGGGGAGTGCCTGGTAGGATTCTGGTCGGATGCCCCTGCAGCTGGAGCCTTAGCTCTGCTGAAGAGCAGTGAGAGGAGATGGATTGTTGGGCCAATAAAAAGACCTGGATGTCACACCAGCATCCAAAATATGTAAGTAATGCATTAGAGATGTAAGGAATACAGCATGACTGGCCCCAGGGCATTCAGAGCTGGGAAGCCTGCAGAAAGGCTCTTGCAGGAGAGCTGCCATAAGGCCGCTGGGGTAGCTAGTGGGGGCCTTGGCCCGCTGCTCACCCCATGCACACTTCGGAAGAGAGGGATCTCCAGATCTCCATCCTGCCTCCCTCCCATGCCTCTCCCTTTGCTTTCCTGGAAAGAGGCCCAAACACCCACCTCCTTTCCTCTTATTCCCACCCTGCCATCTCTGTCAGGGAGGAGGTTTCCCTGGAATCCAGCATGTTGTCTCAGCTGGACTGTGAGCTCCAGGAACCTTCTGGAACTCCCCCCCGGGGGCAGGGTCCCTCATTCCTTGCTGCCACCCTCGGGTTCCTGGTCTAATGCTCAGGAGGTTCTTTGGTCCTGGCTCGGGAGGCCTTGGGTACCGCAGGGCTGTGGCAACGCAGACAGCTCTTCTACACAGAAATGTAGAGGGAAAGGACATTTCTTTTTAAATCTCAGGCCCACAAGAACCTTGCTTGCAGACACAATTCTAGGCTTTGCTGTCCCTGCCTCTTGGTCACTAGCAGATTACCTAAAAACAGTTTCCCAAACAAATATAGTCACATCTTCTATTTGCTCCTTTAAAAAAAATTAAGATGAGCCCTCTTCCACTTGGAGTTAGGAGAGAAGGCTGAATCTGGCACCTCCCGACTGGCAAATAGGAAGGGGTGAGGAGAGCATCTAGCCCTCCTCTCCACCATCCTAGCTTATCAGAGTGAATTACAGCTCTCCCATTTGGAAAGAAAAAAAAAAAAAAAAAAAGAACCCAGGTGTTCGTATCTAACACCTGTAGCCCTGACTACTCAGAGGGCTGAGATCTGAGGACCAGTGTTCAAAGCCAGCCAGAAAGGAAAGTCTGTGAGAAAACTGGAAGTGGAGTTGTGCCTTAGAGTATTAGCCTTGGGGAAAAGAGCTCAGGGACAGCACCCATGCCCTGAGTTTAGGCCCCATGACCACCACCTCTAAGTCACAGCACCACTTCTGGTTTTCTGGTAGTTAATTGGAGATAAGAGTCTCATGAACTTTCCTGCTTGTAGGGTTAGGGTTGCAGGTATGAGCCACTGGTACCTGACGTATATGCAAGTTAAAGTCTAAGTTACAAGTTAAGAAGTAATTCTTTTTTTTTTTTTTTTTTTTTTTTTTTGGCTAGTCCTGGGCCTTGGACTCAGGGCCTGAGCACTGTCCCTGGCTTCTTCCCGCTCAAGGCTAGCACTCCGCCACTTGAGCCACAGCACCGCTTCTGGCCGTTTTCTGTATATGTGGTGCTGGGGAACCGAACCTAGGGCCTCGTGTATCTGAGGCAGGCACTCTTGCCACTAGGCTATATCCCCAGCCCCAAGAAGTAATTCAAATAAGAAGAGGAGTGGTTGACAAAGTATCAGGCTCATCGGGTATCATTGCAGCTTTCTGGTAGGGCTTAGAAGATGGCTCAGGATGCCATTAGAAATGTTTGCATTAAAGGGTTAATAGGTCAAATTATAGATTTGATCATTTTTGGTCACTACAGTACCCATTTCCCTCCATATAATTTATGAAACCAGCCTGTGGTAGTCCATAAGTATATATAATTATTAACATAAGCAAAATAAGCTAGGAAGACTTGTATTTACAAAGCTGGTTTAGAGATTTAAAGAAAAAACCACTAGACATTTTTCAAGTACTTTCATCCACAATCTGGGAGAAATTAAAATGGCATTGAAGAATAAACGGAGCCAAAACACCTAAAGATGATTACTGATAATCAAAAAGAACTGAAGGGGGCTGGGAATATGGCCTAGTGCTAGAGCGCTTGCCTCGTATACAAGAAGCCCTGGGCTCGATTCCTCAGTACCACATAGAAAAAGCCGGAAGTGGCGCTGTGGCTCAAGTGGTAGAGTGCTAGCCTTGAGCAAAAAGAAGCCAGGGCGCCCTGGCTCAGGCTTGAGTTCAAGCCCCAGGACTGGCAAACAAACCAACAAAGAAGTACTTACTTGGATAAGTGGCACATAACATCCTTACCCAAGCACCAACTGTTGGGCCTCCCCTTCTCTTTCACACACCCCTCCCACTGGCCAAGGAATTATTTTTACCACATTGGTAGTATCACTCCATCCCACCAAAGCATACCTTTACACTGAGTAGAAAAGCTGAGGACAGTGTGTCCGTATACTCCCCCTAGTGGTACCAATAAAGATTACGACCAAGGAAAGTGAATTTACCAAGTGTCTGATCCTGACAGCATTACTGTTAGTAGTTCGACCCTTTGTGTTAATGAGGCGATACACTGGAATATGGTTGAACTCATATATATATATATATATATATATATGTATATGTATATATGTTGGTTGTAAGACTTGAATTCAGGGCCTGGGCCCTGTCCCTGAGCCTCTTTGCGCTCAAGGCTAGGCCTCTGCCACTTGAGCCACAGCGCCACTCCCGGTTCTTGAGTGCTTTATTGGAGTCTCATGGGGATTTTTCTGCCTTCTGAATAGCTAGGATTACAGGTGCGAGCCACCGGAGCCTGGCTTCACTGATGTTTTTAAGGAAATTCTGACAAGTGACTTTGTAATAAGTTAAGTGTCATCATTAAAATCCTTCAAAAATGCTTGGGGAAATACTTAGGTTTATAGTGTGAGAAAATCAAACAGAAATCCATGCGTAATCTAAAAACTTGGAAGCAAGTTAAGTGTTAGTGCCGCACACCTACAATCCTAAGTACTCAGGAAGCTGAGATCTGGTTGGAAGGCAGCCCAGGTTGAAAAGTTGGAGAGACTCATCTCCAATTACTGGACAAAAAGCCCAAAGTAGGGGTGTGGCTAAAGTGGTAGAGCTAGCCGTGGGGGGGGGGGGGGAGGGCATTGCAGAGTGCAAGGCTCCAAGCTCATGCTCAGTACTCATGCAAAACCAAATCAAACCAAACCAAAACAACTTGAAAGCAATAGTAATCGTCCTAAGTGAACATTTTAAGTGAAAATGTATTTGCTAACATTATTGTCCATAATTATACTGTTTAGTTTTCATCTCTTGCACTTTTTATTTTTTGTCAGTGGTGGGGCTTGAACTCAGGGCCTGGGCACTGTCCCTGAGCTTTTTTGTTGAAGGCTGCACTCTACCACTTTAAGCCACAGCGCCACTTCCAGTTTTCTGGAGATAGAGTCTCATGGGGACTTTTCTGCCCAGGCTGGCTTTGAACCACAATCCTCAGATCTCAGCCTTTTGAGTAGCTAGGATTATAGGCGTGAGCCACAGCACCCAGCTTGTGTATTTGAAAAGTATGCTTTAGAGACATTTAATGAGCATATTTATTTCCTATGATTCAATATTTTTACTTCCTCATTTAGTTCATGTGATAATGAGTTGCTCATTCTTAATTCTTCAAGATGGGGATGTTTATATTTTCCAGTTCTGTTTTATTTTAGTCTTTTTTTTTTTTTTTTTTGCCAGTCTTGGGTTTGAACTCAGGCCACAGTCCCTGGCTTCCTTTTGCTCAGCACTCTACCACTTGAGCCACAGCACCACTTCCAATTGTTTCTGTTTATGTGGTGCTGAGGAATCGAATCCAGGGCTTTGTGCATGGTAGGCAAGCACTCTACTGCTAAGCCACATTCCCAGCCCTAATATAATCTTTAAATTTTTCATTTTGTAGAGTTCAGGTCCCAGCTTCTTAAGGTTGAATTCTACATCACCTCTGATTGAAGCAGTATGAATCAGTATGAAGCACTAGAAATATCATGGAGATGCTAGTTGGTAAAACAAATGGAAAGTATATGCTTTAGAAATAATCATATTAATTATTATGCATTTCTGCCCTTATTTCTGAATCAGTGATTCAGACAGAAATTTTAGACATGTGAAGACAGATATACTGGGGTTATAATATCTCTGATGAAAAAGAACCTGTAGATTTTTTAAAAAGTCACTTGGGCCGAGTGCTGGTGGCTCCTACCTATAATTCTAGCTACTCAGGAAGCTGAGATATGACGATGGTGGTTTGAAGTCAGCTTGAGCAGCAAAGTCCATGAAGCTGGAAACAGAGCTGTGACTCAAGTAGGAGAGCACTGGCCTTGGGCAAAAGAAGTTCAGGGACAGTGCCCAGGCCCTGAGTTCAAGCCCAAGGATGGGCACACATGCACCCTCCCACACCACTATTTGGGACCTCACACCATCTTAGCTACTCAGAAAGCTGAGATCTGAGGATCTCAGTTCAAAGCCAGCCGGGGCAGGAAATCCTGTAAGACTCTAATCTCCAACTGATCACCAAAAAAGCCAAAAATGGAGCTGTGGCTCAAAATGGTAGAACAGTAGCCCTGAACACAAAAGTCAAGGGACAATACCCAGGGCTTATGTTCAAGCCCCAGGACTAGCATCCAAAAAAAAAGGCTGAGTTCTGAGAATCAAGGTTCAAAGCCAGTAAGGCTCTTATCCACAATTAACCACCAAAGAGCTAGGAGATTGTGGCTCCAGTGGTGGAGTGCTCGCCTTGAGAGAGAGAGTGTATGTAGAAAAGCGTGGGGACAACACCCAGTTTAAGGAGGAAGTATATCTGTGGAACACATGGTACCCACAGTTCTTGATTTTTAGTTTTAATCTCTGTGTTTTCAAATAGTGTGTACAAAGCAACTGCTTGCATGTGGGCTTCCTGTCTGTCTGTCTTCCTTCTTTCCTTCTTGCTGGTCCTGGGTCTTGAACTCAGGGCGTGAGTGCTGTTAATAAATTACTTGCCTAGGGCTGTTGGGATGGAACCACTGTTAGCAAAGGCTCAGGAATGGCTGGGGGGGTGTCGTGTGACAAGGAATAAGGACAACTTGAAGGGAAGTTGGCAAGGCAAAGTTTACTGCGAGTGAAGGGTGTGCCATCAGCCAAAACTCTGGCAAACAAGCACTTGGAACAGGCAAGCTGCTCCTTTTTATCCTTAACCCGGCCGGCCCCACCCCGACGCTCGCATTGGCTGAGCTCAGGTTCACAATCTGCCTAAGGACAAGGCGGAATTCAAGGAGCTTCTAAAAGGATGTCTTAATTGAAGTATGCAGGAAAAGGATGCATGTAACTCAATTGTAATTAACAAGGGCCAAGACACCTGGCCAAAATGGAAACCCTTCAGGAATAAGATAAAGGAAGCAAATTACTTGAAACACACACACAACACACACACACACACACACCACACACACACACACACACACACTTCTCACATTGCTAAAAGGGTTCCTCACTGTTGTTTTTGTTTTGTTTTGTTTTGCCAGTCCTGGGGCTTGGACTCAGGGCCTGAGCACTGTCCCTGGCTTCTTTTTGCTCAAGGCTAGCACTCCTGCCCACTTGAGCCACAGCGCCACTTGCGCCACTTCTGGCTTTTTCTAAATATATGTGGTGCTGAGAAATCGAACCCAGGACTGCACGTATATGAGGTGAGCACTTTACCACTAGGCCATATTCCCAGCCCCCTCACTGTTTTCTTTCTTCCACTCTTTTTCTTTTTTTCTTCTGCCAGCCTTGTGGCTTGAACTCAGGATCTGGGCACTGTCCCTGAGCCTCTCTATGCTTAAGGCTAGCACTCTACCACTTAAGCCACAGCACAATTATGGGCTTTTTTCTGTTTATGTGGTGCTGAGGAATCGAACCCAGGGCTTCAAGCATGCTAGGCAAGCACTCTACCGCTAAGCACATCCCCAGCCCTATTTTCAATACAGCCTTCAGAGTTAGGCAGTGCCAGGACCATGATGCCAGGGCTCTAAGAAACGGCTGGGAATATGGCCTAGTGGTAGAGTGCTCGCCTCATATACATGAAGTTCTGGGTTTGATTCCTCAGCAGCACATATATAGATAATGGCCAGAAGTGGCGCTGTGGCTCAAGTGGCAGAGTGCTAGCCTTAAGCAAAAAGAAGCCAGGGATAGTGCTTAGGCCCTGAGTTCAAGCCCCAGGACTAGCAAAAAAAAAAAAAAAAAAAAAAAAGGGAAACAAACTAAGAGAGCTACTATCCAGCTTCAAGGAAAAACTGTCCATTGGTTGCTTTCCTGATTTAGAAAAAATTGCTATGTAATAGACATTTATTAATTTAATGACCTCTGTGATTAAAAAAAATAGACACGAGGGCTGGGGATATGGCCTAGTGGCAAGAGTGCTTGCCTCGTATACATGAGGCCCTGGGTTCGATTCCCCAGCACCACATATACAGAAAAACGGCCAGAAGTGGCGCTGTGGCTCAAGTGGCAGAGTGCTAGCCTTGAGCAAAAAGAAGCAAGGGACAGTGCTCAGGCCCTGAGTCCAAGCCCCAGGACTGGCAAAAAAAAAAAAAAAAAAAAGAATAGACATGAAATCCTTGGAGAGCCAGGCTCTATTATTCAAAGATGACAGATAAGCATATTTCTAAAGACCTTGGCAATGGCCCTGGGTGACTGACAGGTGGAAGGAAAAGGGTGTTCTGTTATAAAACAGCAGATATTGTCAGTAATCTTCCTTTAACTTCCAAACACAGAAGCAGAGGAAAAGGTAAGTTAGGCTATGTTACTAGGAAGGAGATGACAGAAGATAGTAGAAGTTCATCAGACTTCTGGAATATTGTTCTAGTGATTTCTTAGGTTTGGAAATCTGGGAGTTCTCCTGTTATTCAACGGTACTTATCTATGAGTTCCATCAGGGTGTGTGTGTGTGTGTGTGTGTGTGTGTGTGTGTGTCCTGGGGCTTGAGCCCAGGGCCTAAGCACTGTCCCTGAGTTTTTTTGTGTGCTCAAGGCTAGAACTCTACCACTTAACCACAACACCACTTTGGGCTTTTTTTAGTAGATAATTGGAGATGGAAGTCTCATGGACTTTCTTTCCTGCCAAGGGTGACTTTGAACTTCAATCTTCAGATCTCAGCCTCCTGCCTAGCTAGGATTACAGGCATGAACCACCAGTATGCATCTCTATTTTATTCTTAGTTATAATTTCTATGTTTTTGTTGATACTTCATATTTACTAAAACAATATTTTCACTCATTCTTTTAATTGTTTATTTGTTCGTTTTACAGTCCTGGGGATCAAAGCCAGGTTGTCTTCTTTTTTTCTTTTTTTTTTGCCAGTCCTGGGCCTTGGACTCAGGGCCTGAGCACTGTCCCTGGCTTCTCTTTGCTCAAGGCTAGCGCTCTGCCTCCTGGCCGTTCTCTGTATATTTGGTGCTGGGGAACTGAACCAGGGCTTCATGTATAGGAGGCAAGCACTCTTGCCACTAGGCCATATCCCCAGCCCCAGGTTGTTTTCTTAATACCCATCTTTCCTTCCCTCTTTCTGACAAGAAGTCCTTTTTCTTTGACACACACACCCCTTCCATCGTTTGTGCTTATTTCATTAAAAGCACTGCCCTTGAGCTGCGTACTGGTGGCTCCTGCCTGGCTTCCATCAGGATCTTGAATAAGTATTTGTAAATATCCACAGCCAGGATGTATTAAATAGATTGCATCAGATGCAATGGGAGGAAGCCTGGATGTTAATTATTCCAAACCATCCCTAGGTCATTATGATACATGTATTAGTTGAGAACCAGAGTAGCGTTTTAATTTCATCTGTCATTTAAATGACAAATCCCATTATCATTTGGGGATTTTGCCAAAAGGAGGAAATGGAACACAGTCACTTACTGAAGTCTGCAATTCATTTCCATCAGTAGGGTCAGAACAGGGACCAGGAAATTAAAAATGAAACTTGATTTCATTATATAAAAATGCACAATAAGGGCTAGGCGCTGGTGGCTCATGTAATCCTAGCTACTCAGGCAGAAAAGTCTGTGCGGCTCAGCTCATATCTCCAACTAGACTCCAAAAAAGCCAGAAGGGTGGCTGTGAATCAAGTGTTAGCCTTGAAAAAGCTGAGGACAGTGCCTAGGCTCTGCGTTCAAGCCTCAGTATCAGTACAAAAATGCAGTAAAATATCTCCCACTTCTTAGCAAGACCTCTTAGCAGATTTAATAGCAGGGGTTAAACTCTTATCTAAGTGGTGGTTTCTTCCAGAAAAGGATAATATGGGAGTGGATTATTATGTGGTCATCTTCTTTGTTTGACACATAATCACCACTAGGTGGAGATGTAGAGAGACTAACATTGCTCTCTGAGTTTTTTTTGTTTTTGTTTTTGCCAGTCCTGGGCCTTGGACTCAGGGCCTGAGCACTGTCCCTGGCTTCTTTTTGCTCAAGGCTAGCACTCTGCCACTTGAGCCACAGCGCCACTTCTGGCCGTTTTCTGTATATGTGGTGCTGGGGAATCGAACCCAGGGCCTCATGTATACAAGACAAGCGCTTTTGCCACTAGGCCATATTCCCAGCCCCTCTCTCTGAGTATTTGTAACTAAATTTCTTTCCCAAACTGGGAATTGTTATCTCCAAAATGGGACAGGAATGCACCTCTACACGTGAACTGGAAGCAATAGTTTTATTTTATTTATTTATTTATTTATTTATTTATTTATTTATTATTTTTGCCAGTCCTGGGGCTTGGATCTGGGCCTGAGCACTGTCCCTGGCTTCTTTTTGCTCAAGGCTAGCACTCTGCCACTTGAGCCACAGCACCACTCCTGGCTATTTTCTGTATATGTGGTGCTGGGGCATCGAACCCAGGGCCTCATGTATATGAGGCAGGCACTCTTGCCACTAGGCCATATCCCCAGCTGGAAGCAATAGTTTTAAAATAAACTCTTATTCTAGTATTTTTCCTTTATCTAATTTCTTTTCTTTTCTTTTATTTATTATTTTTTTTGCCAGTCCTGGGGCTTGGACTCAGGGCCTGAGCACTGTCCCTGGCTTCCTTTTGCTCAAGGCTAGCACTCTGCCACTTGAGCCACAGCGCCACTTCTGGCCATTTTCCATATATGTGGTACTGGGGAATTGAACCCAGGGCTTCATGTATACGAGGCAGGCTCTCTTGCCACTAGGCCATATTCCCAGCCTCCTTTATCTAATTTCTAAAACAACATGAGCAGTCTGTGATGATCATTTTCCCTTTTCAAATTTTCCTCCTTCAGCTCCACTGCTGAGAGAGAAACAAGGGCCTTCAACAGCAACAAGATTTCCATTCACTGTAAGATGCTTTTGCTTTCTTTGAGCTTTGAGACAAAGCCCATTTCAAAGGCAAATTTTGCTTTCCTATATATTTGCGCAGAAATGAATTTTTTTCAGGGTTGTTTTTTAAACTTTGAAGAAAAAGAGCTGACAAATGGCTTAGTGTTGACAATCTTGAAGACCTTGGATTCCATCTCTAACAATTAAAAAAACCCACAATAAAATTTGAAAAAAAACGTTTTCTGGGGCTGGGAATGTGGCCTAGTGGTAGAGTGCTCACCTCATATACATGAAGCCCGGGGTTCGATTCCTCAGCACCACATATATAGAAAAAGCCAGAAGTGGCGCTGTGGCTCAAGTGGCAGAGTGCTAGCCTTGAGCAAAAGAAGCCAGGGACAGTGCTCAGGCCCTGAGTTCAAGCCCCAGGTCTGGCACCCACACACATACACCCACGCACTCACAACAGAAAAAAACAATAAAGTTAAACCATGAGCAACTAAGTTACCCCAAACCTTTTCATTTAGGAAATGCTTGTTCTGTGGGAAATGGGCTCTATATGTGACCTTTAAAACAAGGACTTCACATTGTTTGGAAATAGGGCTGGGCTAGCCCTTCCTGGCTTTTCCATCAGTGTTTGCATTTGGCAGCCATGAATGTACTTCCACGGTGGACGGCACATAGATGACTCTTGCTATTGGCATCCAGCACCCTTGGATTAGCACCGTACTCTAAGAGTAGACACACTGGGCTCTGTTGGGGTGGTCTATGGGTGTTGCACCAAAAAATAGATGGTACATTCAGGGATTCAAGATAAGCATTAATAGATTTCAGTAATCTCACGTATTTAACAGATAAATACATTGTGTGTGTGTGTGTGTGTGTGTGTGTGTGTGTGTGTGTTGTGTGCTTGAATGCAAGGCCTGGACACTGTCTTTGAGATATTTTCCTTTCCTCAAGGCTACTGATCTACCACTTGAGCCATAATACTACTTCCAGCTTTTTGGCAGATAATTGGAGATAAGAGTCTCATAGACTCTTTTTTTTACCTGTGCTGGCTTTGAACTACAATCCTCAGATCTCAGCCTCCCGAGGGAGGAGCAAAGATTATAGGCACGAGCCACTTCCAGTTTTCTCATAGTTAATTAGAGATAAGAGTCTCACAGGCTTTCCTGCCTGGGTTGGCTTCAAACTGTGATCTTCGGATCTCAGCCTTCTGAGCAGCTAGCATGATAGGCGTGAGCCCCTGGTGCCTGCAATAAATGCATTTCTATTCTCAGCATGGAAATCAAATCCATCATCATGATAAAAATGATTGGCTCTCCAGGCTTAGAGAGACAGATGTTGCATGATTTCTCTCATGTGTGGAAGCAAGATCTAAAATACAGCTGTGCATGATACCACACACTGGGCTCAATGCCCTTCCGAGCAAACAACAATTGATGTATTCTCTTCAAAATGAATACCAGCAAGTGGAAACATATTTTGGGGGATGGGCAAAAGGGAGCCCAGGGATGCAGGGGGGAAGGGTGAGCACACGCAGCCATGACATTCAACGTGCATTATGTGAAAAGTGAGTTGTGTGAGGCTGGGAATGTGGCCTAGTGGTAGCGTGCTTGCCCTGTATACATGAAGCCCTGGGTTCAATTCCTCAGCACCACAGAAGTGGCGCTGTGGCTCAAGTGGCAGAGTGCTAACCTTGGGCAAAGAAAAGCTCAGGGACAGTGCCCAGGCACTGAGTTCAAGCCCTAGCACTAGCTCGCGTACTCTCTCTCTCTCTCAACATTAAGTATCATGTTGTTAATTTTCTTCTGAGAAAGAATAGCATGCATTGACCTTCTTACTCCATCCTACTTGAATGGATTCTCCAGCGCGCCTGGAGCCCACGGCATCTCACGCCCGTGCTCTCTACTGCTGAGCTCCGTCCCTCAGAGCCTTTCAGAGTAAGAGGAGTTTGGCCTTTGGATTTGTCTTGTTTGGGATCTGAGTCCAACTTTCACCTCTGACGCTTACTGTCATCTCTTAGCCTTTCGGTGCCTGAATCTCCTCATATTTTTTCTTTTCTTTTCATTTTTGCCAGTCCTGGGGCTTGAACTCAGGGCCTGAGCACTGTCCCTGGCTTTTTTTTGCTCAAGGCTAGCACTCTACCACTTGAGCCACAGCGCCACTTCTAGATTTTTCTATATATGTGGTGCTTAGGAATCAAACCCAGGGCTTCATGTATGTGAGGCAAGCACTCTACCACTAGGCCATATTCCCAGCCCTCTACTTATAATCTATAATGTATTATGACTATGATTGGCACAATTTTAAAACTTTTCTCTCTTTTTTTTTTTTGGCCAGTCCTGGTGCTTGGACTCAGGGCCTGAGCACTGTCCCTGGCTTCTTTTTGCTCAAGGCTAGCACTCTGCCACTTGAGCCACAGTGCCGCTTCTGGCCGTTTTCTGTATATGTGGTGCTGGGGAATCGAACCTAGGGCCTCGTGTATCCGAGGCAGGCACTCTTGCCACTAGGCTATATCCCCAGCCCCTAAAACTTTTCTCAATATACACAAAGGAGGGTCATTACAGAATCCATAGTCCCTTGTGTTAAATTAAATGTGATTTATTCAACAGGTCTAGTAATTTCATTACATTTAAATAAGTCTTTGTTCTTAATGGGAACACTAGTGCTTCACACCTGTAATCCTCACTAATCTGAGGGCTATGCTTTGAAGCTAGTCTGGGCAAGAAAGTTTGTAATTATCTCCAATTGACCATCCCCCCAAAAGCCATAAGTAGAGTTGTGGTTCAAGTGGTGGAGCAGTAGCCTTGAGCAAAAAAGTGCAGACAGCTCCTGAACTCACCCTGAGTTCAAGCTCCAGATCAGGCACACACACGTGTGCACACACACACACACATACAAAGTTGGCAGAAGATACTGATACATATATAGAAATTAATTGAGAAATTATTATTTCTGATTTATAAGTATTGCTAATAAATATCTATTAGAATCCTTATATATCCTCATTTTAGTAATCACAGATAAAGGGAACATGGCTGGGGCCTGGTGGCTCAAGCTGATAATCCCAGCTACTCAGGAAGCAGAGATCCAGAGGGTTGAGGTTTGAAGCCAGCACAAGAAGAAGTCGATGAGACTCAATCTCCAAAAATAATCAGCAAAAAGCTGGGCTGGAGGGGTTGCTCAAGTGTTAGATCACCAGCCAAGTGAGCGCAAGGTGCTGAGTGAAACCCTGATACAAGGAATGAAGGAAGGGAAGAAAAGGAAACAAAAAAAGGTATTGTATAAGTGCATGTTGTCAAAAATAATCAAAGCAGTTTGTCTTAGCTAAAATTTAAGACAAAGCTGAGCACAAGTGGCTCACGCGTGTAATCCTAGCTACTCAGGGGGCTGAGATCTGAGAATGGCAGTCAAAGCCAGCCTGGGCAGAAAAGTCTGTGAGACTCTTCTCTCCGATTAACTACCACAAAGCTGCAAGTGGAGCCCTGGCTCAAGTGGTAGAGCACTAGCTTTGAGCAAAGAAATTTAGGGATAGCATCCAGGCCCTGAGTTCAAGCCCCAAGATTAGAAAAAAAAAAAATCCAAGGTAAATGTTAGAGTATAATACAGAGTATATTTTCTGGTGTTAGTGGAAGTAAAGTAGAATCAAATAAATAGAAACATATGGAATATTCCCAAATATTAAAACATAATAAACTTCTGGATAATAAAGGAAAAGCTCCCTTTGCATTGAAATGCCTTAGGATAACGAATGGTATATTTGTACAGAGGGTTTGGTGAATCCAAGGTCAGAGCATCTGGGGTAGGCAGGCATCATCTGACTTTGTTCCCCACTTGGTCAAACAGCCCACATCCTAGCAACCCAGAGCCACGTCCAAGCTGCCACCCGCGCATGCCAACGCATCCCGCCATCTTACGGCGGCGGGGTGGCCGTTCAGTGACAGAGTCGATTCTGCAGCTTCTGCTGAGTGCCGAGGACGCAGCCGGGTGTCGCCTCATTCCAGACCGCGGGGACGACGGCTGGGGAAACGCACGAGTTCGAGGCGTTGCCCCTCCTGGAAACCTCAGGGGCAGCTCAATCGCTAAGCACCCAGGTGCCCGGGTGTCGCACCCTCACCGGCCTCGGAGCGAGGAACCGGCGTGTGTGTGTGTTCTCGTATCTGAAAAAATCATTCCCCGCGCGGTGTCCGTGGGTCATCTGGAGGCATTGCAATCAGGACTCCTGGGCTGGGGGAGGGTGGGCCAGAGGCACGCCCCCCTCCCCGAGTGCGCCTGCGCGCGCCTGCGCGGACGCGCCGCCCCTCCGCCCCGCCCCTCCGCCCCGCCCCGCCAGCAGCGGCCACCGACCGCCCAGGGCGCTTATTGCGCAGGCGCGAGTCCTGGCCCGCGTCACCTCTCAGCTGGCTCGCAGACCTCGGCTTCCCTGCTCACGTCAGGCGTCCGTGGAGGAAGCGTCCAGATCCTTCGCTCACACAGCCTCGCCTCAGCCCTGGAGGAAAGCAGACTGTGCTTAACCCAAAGGACGGTGGGTCTGGAGCACGCTGAGGGCCTGACCCCCCCCCCCCAGCCACTCTTCCCCCCCAGGCCCCGGGCCCCGGGCTCCAGGCAGGGCCCTGGGAACGGCTGTGACTTGGGAGGTGGTGACCGTGTGTGTCCTAAGGGAAATCCACGTGCAAGGCACCCTCTCCTCCCCTCTGGACCAGCAGCCTTCGGATCACGTTCTCTTGCCTTTTATTTCATTGCCTCGATTGACTCTGTAATGAGTCGTTTGGGGGCATCGTGCAATGTTTAGGAACTTTTTTTTTTTTTTTTTGATCATGTACTCCTAGAGATCCATCTTTTTAAGTGGCAAAGGTGGTCACTGTATTCAATGTGCATTATTTAAAAAAAAAAAAAGAGATGAACTATGTAACTTGAGGGCTGGCAATGTGGCCTGGTGGTAGAGTGCTCGCCTCCTATACCTGAAGCCCTGGGTTTGATTTCCCAGCACATACATAGCAAAAAGCCAGAAGTGGCGCTGTGGCTCAGGTGGCAGAGTGCTAGCCTTGAGCAAAAAGAAGCCAGGGACAGTGCTCAGGCCCTGAGTCCAAGGCCCAGGACTGGCAAAAAACAAAAACAAACAAAAAATTTTATGTAACTTGAGGGAACAGATGGGAGGGAAATGGGTAGAGAAGGAAGGAAGGGTTGACATTGACCAAGAAGCATTGTACTTACAACCTGACTTAGGAGATCGTAACCTCTTTGTACACTTACTAATAATGACAGTTTCGTTTAAATAAAAGAAAGGAAAATCAGAGGCTTTTAGAGTGGCAACCTTAGATGGCAATCTCCTTCTCCTCCTCCCCCTCTCCCCTCCACCCCCGTCCTCTCCTTCAGAATCTCTTAGGCCCTGGCAGCAGGAGCCTCCAGCCAATTCAGACCCTCACCTCCAGCCAAAGCCGAGTCACCCCTGACACTCATCTTTGTTCCTCACCTGGGGCCCCGCTTCCAGCTTCAAGTCTCTCACCTGGGAAGCAGTTGTCTGTAATTCCTGCTCAGGCTATGGACACCCCTGCCCCATCTTTTCTTTTGTTTTGGTCTTGGGACCCATGCACTGTCCTTGAACTTTGAGCCATGGCTCCATTTCTGGTTTTTCTGGTGGCTAACTGAAGATAAGAGTCTCACAGACATTCCTACCCTGGCTGGTTTCGAACTGAGATCCTCAGATCTCAGCCTCCTGAGTAGCTAGGCTTACAGATATGAGCCACCTGTGTTTGGTCTTGCCTTGTCTTTCTTCCCTTTGCTCTGGGTCTGGGGTTTCAGGAGTGACAATGCCATATTGATCTGGAGCCTGTACACAGAGGCCCAGCTCTAGACACAGAAGCCCGCAGGGCTGGCTTTCAGGAAAACGGCCAGGGAAAGCCACAGGGGACTAGAGTCCAATCAGAGCCCTGGCAACCGGCTCTGCCTCCCAGGAAGGACCACAACCACCAGTGACTGCCCGTGGCAAAGCCATAAAGGACGACAGCACAAAAGGAGAAGCAGCCTTCAGAAGGCCACAGGCCGGATCCTACTTGTCAGCCATCTCTCACTAGCTGTACAATCTCAGGACCTCCATCTGCCCTTGAGACCAACCAAGGAGAGACTGTGGGAGTCTTCCAGAGTTCGCTTAGCAGCCCACAGAATGTGTTGAGTTTCACAGCTGCTTAGGAGCAGAAGTGGCACAGAATGATTTCAGTGTCTCTACTTCCATCCTCACTTTCCAAATAGGGAAAAAGAACACAGCAAACAAGGCTTGAAGAAAAGCCCAGAAAGGAATCTAGTAACAGGAGGCATATGCGCAAAGAAACAAAAGGAACATTTTAAAGTTGCTCATGAATTCTCAGAGTCAATGGATTTCACAATTAGAGTTTAAAAGATGCTTTTCACAGCCTTTCTTCTTGTTCATTAAACACGCCCTACAACCCTGAACAAGAGTTCTGTCAGAGAGAAGCCCAAGGAGGGGCAACAGTGGCTGACTTGGGTAATAGCAAGGCCTGTGTTAGTACATCAAAGTGGGGGTATATCTGGGGAAGGGCATATTACTAGAGGTCGCTCGCTCTCTGAGTACATATCTCACTTTATACAGTTTCACAATCATAACCCACAGTAATGGGGGACATCTTTATCGTGTGTGTGTGTATATGTGTGTGTGTGTGTGTGTGTGTGTGTCCGTACTCTGGCTTGAACTCAGGGTCTTATGCTCTTGCTTAGCTATTTCTGCTCAAGGCTGGTATCTACCACTTGAGCCACACCTCCACTTCCTATTTTTTAGTGGTAAATTGGAGATAGGAGTCTTAGGAAGGGCTGGGGATAGGGCCCAGTGGCAAGAGTACTTGCCTCGTATACATGAAGCCCTGGGTTCGATTCCCCAGCACCACATATATAGAAAATGGCCAGAAGTGGCGCTGTGGCTCAAATGGCAGAGTGCTAGCCTTGAGCAAAAAGAAGCCAGGGACAGTGCTCAGGCCCTGAGTTCAAGCCCCAGGACTGGCAAAAAAAAAAAAAAAAGAGTCTTAGGGATATTTATGCCTGGGCTGGCTTAGAACCAAGATCCTTAGAGTTCAGCCTCCTGAGCAGCTAGGATTGCAGGCATGAGTCATTGGCACCCAGCCTCTTTAACCTTGGATACTAGAAAATGTAGCATGGAAAGAAATATAGGGATTTTAATAAACACATCATAGGAAATTCATTTTTTGGTTTTGTTTTTGGGGAATTTTTTTTTTTGCCAGTCCTGGGGCTTGAACTCAGGGCCTGAGCACTGTCCCTGGCTTCTTTTTTTGCTCAAGGCTAGCACTCTACCACTTGAGCCACAGCGCCACTTCTGGCTTTTTCTATATATGTGGTTGAGGAATGGAACCCAGGGCTTCATGTATATGAGGAGAGCACTTTACCACTAGGCCATATTCCCAGCCCTAGAAAATTCATTTTTAAAAGTAAGTCCACCAAGGAAATTCTGACACCTTAAACTGAGGAAAATAAAAAAGCCATGGCGTCTGCCTACAATCCTAGCTACTCAGGAGGCTGACCTGGAGGATAGACGTTTAAAGCCACTCTGTTTGCAAAAGATTACACGACTCCATTTCCAATGAAGCAGCAAAAAGTAGAGCTGGAGGCATGATTCAAGTGGTGGAATGATAACTGAGCAAGCACCAGACCTTGAGTTTAAACATCTGTTCTACTTCTATAAGAAATCTAAGGTAGACAAACTCTCAGGGTAAGTTAGATGGTGGGAATGTGAGCAGGCACGGGGAATAGGATATTGTTTAATTGGTAGAGAATGTCAGATCTGCAAGATGAAAAAGAGTCTGAAGATTTGTTTCCTAACAACGGGAGTCAAGATGGAACCAGCGTCCAGTGACCTCCTAGAACTGTGAGGTCAGGAGAATCAGATCATAAATTTGAGACCAGCTTGGGCTACATAGGGAGTTCAAGGCCAGCCTCTGGTATGGAGTGTGGTTCTGTCTTTAAAAATCAAGAAGTGAAACCAGGTGCCAGTGTCTCACACTTGTAATCCTAGCTACTCAGGAGGCTGATATCTGAGGGACATAGTTCAAAGCCAGCCCAAGCAGGAAAGTCTATGAGACTCTTATCTCCAACTAGCTGCTCAGAAAAAGCAGGAAGTGGCTGAAATAGTGGAGTGCTAGCCTTGAGCAAAAAGTTCAGGGACAATACCCAGGTCCAGAGTTCAAGCCCCGGGACAGGCAAAAAATGATGATGATGGTGGTCATAAATCAAGAGTTGAGGATGTAGCTCACTGGTAGAATACATACTTAGCGTGTGTAAAGCCCTAGATTCACTCCCCAGTCTCCACGCATGCGTGTGCACGTGCACATACACTCAGAGAAAAATAGAATCCATTTAAGTATACAGTTAGAAGGAAGACTAAAGCAAATAGACCATTTATTGAACTGATATAACTTACAGACTTATCATTGTGTTAGATCCTTTTGCATGCTGTTGTATTAAGCTGTCAGTGTAAACCTGAAAGTAGACTTTCTTGGCCTGACTTTTCAAATGAGAAAATTAGATCCAGAAATGACAAATAGGTTGTCTAAATTCTCACAGATGCCAATCAGCAGAGGGCAACAACCGATTAACTCCTAGTAGAAAATGAAGACTTGGAGTGGCGGGGTGGGGCATATTCTGCTTTCCTGCTTTATTTTCACTTTTTTTTTTTTTTTGGCCAGTCCTGGGCCTTGAACTCAGGGCCTGAGCACTGTCCCTGGCTTCTTTTTGCTCAAGGCTAGCACTCTGCCACTTGAGCCACAGCGCCACTTCTGGCCGTTTTCGGTATATGTGGTGCTGGGGAAATCGAACCCAGGGCCTCATGTATACAAGGCAAGCACTCTTGTCAATAGGCTATATCCCCAGCCCCTTATTTTCACTTTTTTTCCCTCTAACTTTACTGAATAATTCCTCGTGTTGTTGTTGTTTTTCTCCTTCTTTTTCTCCCCCTCCCCCTCCCCCTCCCCCTTCCCCTCCCCTCCCCCTCCCCTCCCCTCCCCCTCCCCCTCCCCTCCCCCTCCCCTCCCCCTCCCCCTCCCCCTCCCCTCCCCCTCCCCCTCCCCCTCCCCCTCCCCCTCCCCCTCCCCCTCCCCCTCCCCCTCCCCCTCCCCCTCCCCCTCCTCCTCCATCTTGGAGCTTGAACTCAGGGCCTGAGCACTGTCCCTGTCTTCTTTTTGCTCAAGGCTAGCACTTGAGCCACAGTGCCACTTCCAGCCCTTTCTGTTTATGTGATACTGAGGATGCATGCTAGACAAGCACTCTACCAACTTTGAAGAAAACTTACAACCAAATAAGTCGAGCATCTATAAAGTTGCAGAAAGAAACTTTACTTCATTAGTGTAAGACTTATGTGCCCTATAGAAAAGTGTCACGAAGGGGCTGGGGATATGGCCTAGTGGCAAGAGTGAGGCCCTGGGTTCGATTCCCTAGCACCACATATACAGAAAATGGCCAGAGGTGGCGCTGTGGCTCAAGTGGCAGAGTGCTAGCCTTAAGCAAAAAGAAGCCAGGGACAGTGCTCAGGCCCTGAGTCCAAACCCAGGACTAGCCAAAAAAAAAAAAAAGAAAGAAAGAAAAGTGTCATGAAAATATTGTTAGGCACTTGAATGTAACAAAATTTACCTCCAGGAGACACTTAAGGCTGAGAGCTTGGTGTATGTTTCAACTTTTTTGAAGACAACACCACATTAAACTGAAGTTCTGTCACTCAGGAAGTTTTTGGTTTTTTAATGTAACTTAACTGAAGAAATTGTATCACTCAAGGTCACGGAGGAATGGCACACTCGCATCGAGCGAATTGTAGGAAGTGTAACAAAGGGCTCTTTGTGAAGGGGTGGAGGACGGGGTAGGAGGAAGCCATGGGGACCGATGGCCCTGGGGATTAGCCACCAGGAGGTCTGAGAGTGGACAAAAGACTCATCAGAGCTCTTACTAAAGCCCTGAAACGAAGGGCTGCCTGTCTGAGGCTATTTCTTGGGCCATGGAAAGCTGCCAACTTGCAGTGAGCCAGCTGGGTGACAGTCCAACCTCCGCATGTCCTCTTTCTTTGGATTTCTTTCCTAAGACAAAGTAGAAAAGAATGGAAAGAGAATTTGAAAAGGCAGCTGGAATGAATCCAATCCAGAGACTGGCTTAACATGCTACAGGTCATATGTGGCAATAATTTTACAGCTTGAGTAACAACGGGAACAAGTTTTCTATAAAAAAAAAAAAAAATATATATATATATATATATATATATCAGAAAAAGACATGGCTAAGTTTTAGTAATCGTGTGTCAAGTTTTGCTGTAAGAATGCGACATCACACCCAATCCCCAAAGCCCAGAGACTTACAATTATAAACGTTTTCTTTTCACCCCCAAGCTCTGGTTTAGATGAATTTGGCTCAGCTAACCGTGCAAGTTTGGGCACCATGTGTACTTCCCATTCTAGAACCGAGGCTCAGTGATGACCTTGAATGTGCAGATGGCCAGGAGCACCAGAGGAAAGATGGAGGCCAAGATGTCTGCTAAACCTCTGCTTGGAGCTGGCATCCTGTTCCTGTACTGCATTCCAGTGGCCATTGGAAGGCATTAACTAAAACCTAATAGCAATGGAGGGGGGAAGTGGGGAGGGGGAGGGGTAGAGCAAATGCTTGCTACATGATCACTTATTATGCTTAGTAAAACTGCTCCTGCACACATGCTTTTCATAGATGTACAGGGCCATTGCCCCTATAAATAGATTTTACTGCATTTACTGTTTTCATGTACTTTTTT
The DNA here is from genome assembly GCF_023159225.1 of Perognathus longimembris pacificus. Lineage (NCBI taxonomy): Eukaryota > Metazoa > Chordata > Mammalia > Rodentia > Heteromyidae > Perognathus > Perognathus longimembris. The sequence continues at coordinate 23,084,904 of NC_063178.1, read as the reverse complement.
TTTTTTTGACTTACTGGATTCTCCTTTGATTGTATTATTATTTTTTTTTTTGCCAGTCCTGGGCCTTGGACTCAGGGCCTGAGCACTGTCCCTGGCTTCTTTTTGCTCAAGGCTAGCACTCTGCCACTTGAGCCACAGCGCCACTTCTGGCCGTTTTCTGTATATGTGGTGCTGGGGAATCGAACCCAGGGCTTCATGTACATGAGGCAAGCAGTCTTGCCACTAGGCCATATTCCCAGCCCTTGATTGTATATTTTGTGCCAGTCTCATTTATCATCTACATTACTAAAAGGAGCCATGAATATAAGCACTATTGTGTGTGTGCACACACCAGTCCTGGGGCTTGAACTCAGGGCTTGGGTGCTGTCCTCAAGCTTCTTTTGCTCAAGACTAGCGTTCTACCACTTGAGTCACAGCCCCACTGCTCTCTCTCTCTCTCTCTCTCTCTCTCTCTCTCTTTTCTCTCTGGTGCTTAATTGGAGATAAGAGTTTCATGGACTTTCCTGCATAGACTGGCTTCAAACCTCAGTCCTCCGATTTTATCCTCCTGAGTAGTTAGGATTACAGGCATGAGTCACGGGTGCCTGGCTGATAAACACTACTAATAAAAATAGAAGTAAAGGTAAATATCATATTTCTTCAGCCTGGAAGCATTTTTGTTCAAACTTCCAGGATAGATGAGCATCTGCTACAAAACAAAAAAAGTTCTAAAAGATTAGATGCTGTTCCCTAGTAACCATTGCATAACCCTCTTTAAATCGCTAGCAGAAGAAATCAATTTTTAAAATGTGTTAGTGAGGTTCATGAAGATTTTATATCCACCGTTTTTTAAGGATACACCTACAGTTACAATGTGTTTGCTCCAGCTGGTTATGGTGGCTTAAACCGGTAATCCTATTAGCCCAGAGGTCACAATTCAAGGCCAGCCCAGGCATAGAAATCCAACCTAAGCCACAAAGGAAGCACAATCTTTGAAACTGACTATTCACCAAAGTGATCAATGCTACACTTACTGCCCAGAATTTAAAAAACAAACCCACCTTGTTTCCATTTCCTAGAATTCATTTCGATAAGTATTATTTTAAATGTTCAGAGACACAGAGGCCTTGTGCCTTTGGGTTCGTCCTGTAAGAGTAATCTCCTTTAATCTCATTATCTGTGGGTGCCTAGTGTCCTGTACAATGTATCATGTCCTGGTGTATTTTAGATCTAGGTTCCACAGATGAGAGAAAACATGCACTGTTTTTCTCTCTCTGAGCTTGGCTTACCTCATTGAATGTGGTTTGTTCTAGGTCCATCCATTTCCCTGCAAAAGACATCATATTCTTTCTAATGGCTGTTTAACAATCCATTGTGCATAGGATCTACTCATCTATTGTAGGGCATCTGGGCTGTTTCCATAACTTGGCAATTGTGAATAGTGCAGCAATGAATCTGGGTGTGCAAGTGTCTTTATGATATCCTAGCGCTGGAGTTCAAACTCAGAGCCTTGAGCTTGCTAAGACAAAAACTCTAGCATCTTCTCTTGGGCTCCAGTTACCTTGCAGGTAGAGTTTCACATTCTTACAGAATGTGAAGGTAGAGAGACCTAGAACCTCCCACCTACAGCTTCTCAGTTGGTGGTACCACAAGTACATGCTATTACCCTTGGTTATTAGCTGAAATGGAGTTTCACTTACTTTTTGTCCAGTCTGACCTTGAACTGCAATCCTCCCAAACTTTGCCTCTCAAGTGGTTGGGATTGCAGACATGAGCAATCATCCTTGGTAGGAAAGACATTCTTAGAAAACAACAACAAAGGGGGCTGGGGATATGGCCTAGTGGCAAGAGTGCCTGCTTCCTATACATGAGGCCCTGGGTTCGATTCCTCAGCACCACAGAAAATGGCCAGAAGTGGCGCTGTGGCTCAAGTGGCAGAGTGCTAGCCTTGAGCAAAAAAGAAGCCAGGGACAGTGCTCAGGCCCTGAGTTCGCGGCCTAGGACTAGCCAAAAAAAAACACAAAACAAAACAAAAAACAACAACAAAACAATGCAAAAGAATCTATTAAAATGTACAGTCCCAGGCTGGGAATATGGCCTAGTGGCAAGAGTGCTTGCCTTGTATACATGAAGTCCTGGGTTTGATTCCTCAGCACCACATATATAGAAAAGGCCAGAAGTGGCGCTGTGGCTCAAGTGGTAGAGTGCTAGCCTTGAGCAAAGAGAAGCCAGGGACAGTGCTCAGGCCCTGAGTTCAAGTCTCAGGACTGGCAAAAATAAAAAAATAATTTTTGAAAAATCTACAATCCCTAGTTGGGAGCTCATACTTATAATCCTAGCTACTTAGAAGGCTGAGGATCACATTTCTAAGCCAGTCAAGGTACAAAAGTCTGTGTGACTCATCTCTAAGAAACGACCAAAAAGTTGGACATGAGCTAGGTGCTGGAGGCTCACACTTCTAATCCTAGCTACTCAGGAGGCTGAGATCTGAGAATCATGGTTCTTAGCCAGTCCAGGCAGGAAAGTCCGTGAGACTCTTTTCTCCAATTAACCACCAGAAAATCAGAAGTGGTGCTGTGTCTCAAAGTGGTAGAGCACTAGCCTAAAGCGGAAGAGCTCAGGGACAGCCCAGAGTTAAAGCCCCATGACCGACAAAAACAAACAAACAAACAAAAAAAAGCTGGACTTGGAGTGGTGACTCAAGCTGTAGAGTGCTAGCCTTGAGGAAAAAAGCGCAGGGACAGTGCTCAGGCCCTGAGTTCAGCACAAAACATACAAAGAAACAAAAACAAAAAAAACCCAATTACACTCCCATGAAAGACAAAGGGAAAGATTGGATTTACGCTCAAGTAGGTGTATAAGGCTCAAAATAGTTATATCTTGATTATCAAAAGAATGAACCTTTATTTTGTAGCCACAGCTTATGCGATCTGGGGAAACCCATGCTATAAACTGAATAGATGATTTTAAAGCCTACATGCAAACTAGGAAAAAGGTGCTGTGAAATCCTTTAAAGCAAGGCAAGTACAGATAATCTTAACTGTATCAGGTAATAGATACTTTTTTCTTTTGTGTGTAGTAACTGGGGTTTGAACTCAGGTCTTTGTGTTCATAAGGCAAGAGGTCTCCCCTAGGAGTTACATCCCAGCCTTTTTTACTTCAATTAATTTTCAGATAGGGACACTAGCATTTTGCCTAAGTCTGGCTTCAGACTGAGATCCTTCTACCTCTTCCTCCTACCCAGTTGAGAGAAGAAGTGAGGTTTTTTTTCCCCTGGTCCTTGGGCTTGAACTCTGGGCTTGAGCACTGTCCTAAGCTTTTGTGCTCAAGGCTAGCACATTTTGAGCCACAGTTCCATTTCCAGCTTTTTGATAGTTTGTTGGAGATAGGAATCTCAGACTTTTCTACCTGGGCTGGCTTTGAACCTTGATCCTCAGATCTCAGCCTCTTGATTAGCTAGGAGTACAGGTGTGAGCCATCGTTGCCTAGCTTATATTTTTTCCCCTCAGTGTGGCACTGTCTTTATAAACTATTCAACTCTGAGAGATCCTCCTTAGCATAGTGATAAGAGAATATCAAGACAGTCAGTCACTAATAAACTCCATTTAAAAGTAAAGAATAGGGGCTGGAATGTGGCCTAGTGGTAGAGTGCTTGCCTAGCATGCATGAAGCCCTGGGTTTGATTCCTCAGCACCACATAAACAGAAAAAGCCAGAAGTGGCGCTGTGGTTCAAGTGGTAGAGTGCTAGCCTTGAACACAAAGAAGACAGTGATAGTGCTCAGGTCTTGAGTTCAAGCCTGAGGACTGGCAAATAAATAAATAAAAATAAAAAGAGAAGAATAAAGTTTGTTTTTGTGATATAACTGTCAACAAAGCAAGCAAGCATAGGCACATAAACACAGAGAATATGAAAACACACAAGTCCAAGTTATGGTCACACTGTGTGAACCAAGATAACATAAAGCAAACAACTCTACTGCACCATGTATCACAGGAAAAGTAAATTCAATTAGATGGCCCCAAATATGGACAGTCCACACTACACAGGGTGAAGAGGCTGCCCTGAAACTCGGTACCAACAGCTGCCCCGTTCTTTCTTTTCAGCCACGGCCGCTGCCCGAATGGCTGCCAGGCCAGACATGTCATTTCCAACCATTTTCAGACCCAATCTTCATTCCAGGCCTGGGAGGGAAACAGACCTGGTACACAGCCCAACACCTCCTCCAGCTCCTGTCCCAGACTCTTCTATTCAGATACTTGTCATCTGTGTCTGCTTCTTGTGAGAATAACCTGTGATGCAATCGACACTTTGGAAGCCCTAATAACATTAAAGCATCTGGAATTAGTAATTTTCAGAAACATGATCAGATATACCCTCAGATGTAAAGTATATGACTTGCTGGGTGCTGGTGGCCTACGCCTATAATCCTACTTACTCAGGAGGCTGAGATCTGAGGAACGTGGTTCAAAGCCAGGCAGAGCAGGAAAGTCTATAAGTCTCTTATCTCTAATAAACTAATCAGAAAAAGCCAGCAGTGACATTGTGGTAGAGTGCTAGCCTTGAGCCTCAAAGCTCAGAGACAGCTCTCAGGACCAGCAATAATAAAGAATAAAGAGAGAGAGAGAGAGAGAGAGAGAGAGAGAGAGAGAGAGAGAGAGAGAGAGGGAGAGGTAGAGAGAGAGAGAGAGAGAGAGAGAGAGAGAGAGAGAGAGAGAGAGAGAATATGACTAAACACAATTAGATCAGAGAGTGGAATCCAGGGCCTTGCTACGTAGGCTTTGCGCTCTATTAAGTCACTTACGGTGTTCAATATAAAAGGCAAACAAATCAAGACAAGGCCAGGAAGCAAGTCAGGTGAAAAGCTCCCGTGGCTCCATCAAGAAGGTTCTACCACCTCATGTCTCTGGATATCAGGATCCAGTCAACAGTCCCCAGCAGAAGCCCAAACCACATAAAACATAGAAGAAAAATTACACATATGGTTCAGGACCGTTTTATACTGTATCAAGCTGCCAACTTTTAACCTTCTAAATATAGATACTTTCAGTTGCATGTTTCTTTTACCAATAGGAAGAATGTTTCACTTAGGGACAAACAACCCTATTACAATTCGGTCACAAACTATTCATTCATCACTTTCAAAGTCCCACGTAATCACAGTGACCCCGAATAGCAGAGAACACAACGGAAATGAACAGCCCCCTGCAGTCAAAACACATGGCCACCCCTTCACCGATACCCCCAGCACCTCAGAGGAGGCCACGGGGTGCAGGACATGTCCCATCTGGAGTCTGTCCTTCCGGGAAGAGAAGCAGGTGAGGAGGAGCAGGCCCAGCAGGTGCAAGGCGAGGAGCTCCAAGCGCCAGGGTTGGGTCTGGGAGACGCTGGCCCCTGGCTTATTTTTTGAGAGAAGGTCTCTCTGACTTTGACCAGAGTTGGGCTCAAATGCTAATCCTTGGATCCAAAAAATATGGTACTTATACACAATGGAATACTACATAGAGATTAGGAATGGTGAAATATTGTTATTCGCAGGGAAATGGTCAGAACTCGAACAAATAATGTTGAGTGAGACAAGCCTAGAACACAGAAAACAAAGGGGCATGATCTCACTGATATATGACTGTTAACAAAGGGAGACGGAGAGACAGTAGAGACCAGGTCTGTGAATACTATATATGTTCTTGATACATTGTATATTGTATATATGTCTACCTGACCTAGAGAAGGGATAGAAAAACAGGACGTAAGATATCACAAGAAATGTACACACTGCCCTACTATGTAACTGTACCCTGTTTGCACAACACCTTGCAAAAAAATTTTGTGTTCAATTAATAAAAAAATAAAAAAAACAACCTCTAGAAGCATGTGAGTTCTCTCTCTCTCTCTCTCTCCTTCTTTGTTTTTTTTTTTTTTTGGTACCAGTCATCCCGGTGATTGAACTCAGGGCCTGGGCACTGTCCCTGAACATTTTGCTCAAGGCTAGCACTCTACCACTTGAGCCACAGCTCTACTTCTGGCTCTGTAAAAATAGCTAATTGGAGGTAAGAGTCTCGCAGGCTTCTCTGCCTCTGCTGGCTTTGAGCTGAGCCTCCTGAGTAGCTAGGACTACATGTGTGAGCCATAGGCAACCAACTAGTGCACTCCTAATTATGTAATATTAAAATCACTACTCGGGAAATTATGAAAAAGAACAGTAAGATGGAATTGGGTTTATTAGATGTGTATATCAAATAATATGATAATGTTACAAAAATAAATCCAACCCTTAATCTGTAACTTTAGGACCAAGATGATTATTTTATTCGCTGGGAAAAACCTTCATAAATGGTCTGATACATATGGTTGGTTTCCCAACTGGAAGAAAATGGAATGGGTTACTTCCCTCGAATCATGTATAAAAATAAGTTTTAGGTGGATTAAAAATGTAAATATAATTTTTTTTAATGATAGTACAAGAAACTCTGAGAAATTGCATGTACAATCTAGATGAGTAGCAAACCCTTTCAACCTAGGCAAGAAATAAAAATAAAAGGTCTGGCATTATTTTACTAAAAAAAAATGCTAATCCTTGGAGAGCCACCTCCACAGAGGGGGGATTACAGACAGGCAGGCACCGCTTGCTTCTGTGAGTGCACCTCTCAAAACACCGTTTGTTAGGATACTGGAACAGTGTCTCTTCCCTAACAAGGAAAAAAAAATAACCGAAGTACATTTGATTACAGGCCTTGGAGTCAAGTTTTCAGAGACGGCTTATCAAAACTGCTCTCAAGGACTGGGAATGTGGCTCAAGTGGCAGAGTGTTATCCTTGAGCAAAAAGGAAGCCAGGGACAGTGCTCAGGCCCTGAGTTCAAGCCCCAGGACTAGAAAAAAAAACACAAAACTGCTCTCAATTTGAACTAAATACTTCTCCACCAGAGGTATTACAGCTATTTTTACACAGACCAGGTCCAAACATTTTACTTCCCTGCCTTCCAGAAGATGAAACTGAGCTTTACAAAGTGTCAGCAACTTTTTTTTTTTGGGGGGGGGGCAGTCCTGGGGCTTGGACTCAGGGCCTGAGCACTGTCCCTAGCTTCTTTTTGCTCAAGGCTAGCACTCTACCACTTGAGCCACAGCGCCACTTCTGGCTGTTCTCTATATCTGTGGTGCTGAGGAATCAAACCCAGGGCTTCATGTATACAAGGCAAGCACTCTTGCCACTAGGCCATATTCCCAGCCCAAGTGTCAGAAACTTTCTTGAGGTCACTTGACCAGAATCTGGGCCTGTGACATCATTCCAAGGCCTGGGTTCTTTGTGCTAGATGGCATACAGCTCTCCTTGGTTTGGAATCTCCTTAGACACATGAGCCTTCGTTTATTCTGGCAGTGTGATCAAGTTCCATACTTGATCTTACTTCAGTGAATTTTTGAATTTCTGCCTTTCAGATATAGATCTTTAACTCCTTTTTTGTTTTAAGAGTCTACAAACCTATGCAATCTGCACACACCCTATCTCTCGACCTTTCTGACTCTATTCCAGTTATTTTGGCCTCTTTGTTCACTGATTACAGCAAGCATACCCAGGCCCCAAGGCCTTTCCACTTACTGTTCCTCTGCCCAAAACATTTCTCTGTTTGCCATCTACTCGCCAATACTCTCCTCCCCCCCCTCTTTTTTTTTAAATAGTAAACCCTTTTCAGGGAAATTTATTTACAGTTTCAGTCACTGCAGCCAATCTGACCATCCCTTTTCCTCTGTCCTGTTTTGTTTTCTTCAGTCCCATTCATTATCCAGTACGTTTTATGTTTACCTCATTTTGTCTGAAACCTTATAGGGCAAGAATTCTCTCTTTACTTTCTTATATAGCTTATGTACTGCGAATAGAACCTGAAGACAGTAGGTATGTGGTGTATGTTTCTGAAACAAGTGAATAAGTGCATTGCTATTCTCTTTTCTAGTCTTCTAGATGTGAGAGCACATTGTTCCTAAGGCATGCCTTTTAATTACAACATTCTGGTTGTACAGCTTCTCCTACTATTGCTGTAATTCCTAGGGATAAAAACAGAGAAGATGAATCACAGTAATTCAATAACATTATTGGAGAAATTTGAGTGTATACTTTGAAGACATAAGGATGATTTATGCTCATACTTTATACAAAAATGAATAATATGAATGTACCATGTTTGTAAATATAGAAAGCCATGAGAAAAGACAATGCTGTATTAAAGCTAGAGGAGTCAAGATCTAAAATATAGCTGTGCATAACATATACAGGGTTCAGTGCATTTACACACAAACTGACTAAAGGAGGAATCCAAAGGGGTAACTCCTCTGAAAAATGAATGTACTATTTATCAAAACAAATACCAGGGGGGAGAGGGGAATGAGGGAGGAGGTAACAAACAGTACAAGAAATGTATCCAATGCCTAACGTATGAAACTGTAACCTCTCTGTACATCACTTTTACAATAAAAAGCAAAACAAAACAAATACCAGGAAATGGAAACATATGGGGGGGGGGCAAAAGGGAACACAGGAACGGAAGGAGGAAAGATGACAAACACAATTATTATATGCAATGTACGTTGTGTAAAAACTATGTAACTTGAGGGTAGGGGTGCGAGGGGAAAATGGGGGAGAATGATGGAGAGGTGACATTGACATTGTATTCATAGTCTGACTTATGGAATTGTAACCCCTTTTTACAACTGCTTAATAATAACGCAAAGTGCAGAAAATTCAACAGGTGCTTTGGAATAATGCCAAATATAAACCCTTAGAGGGGCAAAAGATGATGTTTGTGTTGCAAAAATCAAACAAATTTATAAGAAAAAGTTTTTAGCAGATAAATGGACAAAGTGTGAGTTCCCAATTTCCATAGTGGATAAGCTATTTGTAAGTAAACATGGGCAAAAAACTAACAAGTTAATAAAAATGTAAATGCAAGAGAGAATATAATGTCCTTTTCTTGACAACTATATAGCAATACTGTAAAATGATTATGATACTGTGAAGTGAAAAAAGAACTGAATATTCTGTAATGTTCATATTTACACTTTTTTCTTTTTGTGTCAGTCCTGGGGCTCAAACTCAGGACCTGGGATCTGTTGCTGACCCTTTTGGCTCAAGTGTAGTATTCTGCCACTTCAGCCACAGTTTCATTCCCTGCTTTTTGGTGGTTAATTGGAGGTAAGAGACTAAGCCCCCTAAGTAGCTAGGATTACAGGTGTGAGCCGCCAGTACCTAGCTCATATTCATATTCAAAGTTCATTTTATTGCAATCTTCCCCTCTTATTTGGACATCTGAGATCAAATACTCACTGGCCAGTTGGGCTTTATTTCTTAATTCTTGTTGCTTTAAACTAAAAAGTATTCATTTTTTGATTCTATCATATAATTCCCCCCCACACCATAGAGCACTATTAAGCTTTCCAGTTTTGAGGAGCAAGATAGAACAGACTGGAAAGATAGACCACCCAATCTGAATCCTATGTCATCTTCCTGGTAGATCTTGGGCAGGTTATTCAAATGGCCCAATTTCTCCATCTTTAAATGGTACAAGGCACGGGGCTGGGAATATGGCCTAGTGGCAAGAGTGCTTGCCTCATATACATGAGGCCCTGGGTTTGATTCCTCAGCACCACATATACAGAAAATGGGCAGAAGTGGCGCTGTGGCTCAAGTGGCAGAGTGCTAGCCTTGAGCAAAAAAGAAGCCAGGGACAGTGCTCAGGCCCTGAGTTCACGGCCTAGGACTGGCCAAAAAAAAAAAAAATGGTATAAGGCAACAACAACAACAACAATCCTCAATTCATGCATGTATTGCAAGGAATAAGCAAGTTGATGTTTATAAAGCACTCAGAAAAGTACCTGGGCACTGGGTAATAACAGCTGTTACTAGATAATTATTCTCTCTCTCTCTCTCTCTCTCTGTACTCAATTCTCTGGATCAGATGAAGCCTTTTGCCTACCTTCCTTTTCTACTTTAACAAGAAGTCACAGGGTTGCTCGGTCAGGAGTTCATCATTTGGAATTAGAGGCCCTGGCTCAGCTCATCAACATCTGATCGCCAGCGGCATCTTTGCACTCGCTGGGTAGCAGAGACGACTGGGAGAAGATGGGGTCTGGAATCAAAGCATCGACCCTATGGGGCACACAATGAAAAGACAGCCCTCCCCTCAGGTGCTGGGAAGCCTAGACCAAACATTCATCACACACTCGCCCTGTTCCAGACACTGTGCTAAGCCTAAGAGCAGAGCAGCAAATAAGACAGGCATCACCTTTCACAGCTTAAAGGCAAAGACAAGCATCAGTTAATTACTAGTGTGACAGGTACAGCGAAACGGTCCCTCGTTCTGTGGGTGTTCATAGTCTAGAGAGCAGGAATTCTGATTACACAATCACAGTCAACAGATGATAGGTTTGTGGGGCAGGTGCTGTGTAGATTCATGGCAACACCAGAAACCAGGCAGAGAGGGCAGGTATTACACAGGGTACTCTCTCTCTGGTACACAGGGATGATCATTGCGAAAGTGCAGCCACTACAGGACTTCAGATGCTGAGGAGACTAAGACCAAGATGCAACCTACGCAAGGGAGATGGAGGGGTAGGCCATATTCCAGAACTGCCAGTGATTCCACAGGGCTGGAACCTACAGTGGTGGGGGGAGGGGCGAGCGACGAAGTTGGATGGGGTGGGGCAAGAACTTGAAAACACTTGCTTGTGCCGTGGGGCACATCTACCAGGTAACGCCATAGCCTGCCATGTGGAGTGGTACTGAATCTGGTTCTTTCTACATCCCTTCCTGCCTATTCAAAACATCAAACTTGAACTTCAGCTGATGGGGAGGGAAAAGTCCTCTAAGGCTCATTTTATTCCAAGTGGTCCAAACCTCACTCCAAAAGCTTGTAAGCATTTCACCTGGGTCTCTGCACCTCAGTCTGAGAGTTATGATAGAACATAAGGAAGGAAGGGAAGCAGGGAGGGAAGAAGGGAGGAAGGGAGGAAGGAAGGAAAGAGGGAAGGGCCAATAACTTCATCCAAGTTAAGAGTTTGATCCTAATTCTCTATGCCAAACAGGAAAAAGAAATGAAGCATCTCACCAGCATTCAGTCCCCTGAGCTTCTTGTAGGACATAACACAAGGTGTCTGTGTGGATGCTTCCTGCTGGAGAGAGAAGGTGCTGCAACAGGGTACCAGTGGCTTTCCCACGTGGACTCCACTGTTGTATTTCTCCTAGCTTTTACTCACATGCGTATCCATGATCAACCACTATGCCCGCACTACTTCCCTCATGGAAGCCCCAATGTTCAAATCTCAACGTCTCAGGGCATAGAAAGGCAAGAGGACTGGGAAATTTGTAAGCCTTTGTAGAGCTACTACTACTACTTATTGTTATTATTTTAAGCAAGAATGTACTATAAAGAGTTACCAGGCCTTTATTCATTCTAGTAATGATCTCAATGTTGTGTGTGTGTGTGTGTGTGTGTGTGTGTGTGTGTGTGTGTGTGTGCGTGCCTGGGTACTGTTCCTGAGCTTTTTTGTTCAAGACTGGCTCTCTATCACTTGAGCCTTGGGTTCCACTTCCAGATTTTTGGTGGTAAATTGGAAGTAAGAGTTTCATGGACTTTCCTGCCTGAACTAGCTTTGAATTACAGTCTTTAAATGTCAGCCTTCTGAATAGCTAGAATTACAGATGTGAGCCTTTGGTACCTGGTTTCTTGGTGTTTGATTTTTTTTTTTTTAGTGTATAGAGAAACTAGTGACAATGTCTAACTTTTTCAAGATACCAGTGACGTATAATGTTAGAAGTCAGAATAATAGTTCTGAAGAGTGAATGGAGGAGGGCACAAATGAATTTCCTGGAACTCTGACATTCTTCTTTTGATTTGGATCCCGTTTGTTTTGTCAAACTTAATCAACCATATGCTATGATTAAATTTTAGTGTGTTTATTTTTATTTATGTGTGTGTGTGCGCGCGCTGGTGCTGGTGCTTGAACCCAGAGCCTTGTGCTTTTGCTCCACTTTTTCACTCATAGCTGGTACTCTACCATTTGAGCAGCACCTCCAGATCAATATTTTGCTAGTTAATTGGAATTACGAATCTCGGGAGGGGGGGGGCTGGGGATATGGCTTAGTGGCAAGAGTGCTTGCCTCGTATACATGAGGCCCTGGGTTCAATTCCCCAGCACCACATATACAGAAAACAGCCAGAAGTGGCGCTGTGGCTCAAGTGGCAGAGTGCTAGCCTTGAGCAAAAAGAAGCCAGGGACAGTGCTCAGGCCCTGAGTCCAAGGCCCAGGACAGGCAAAAAAAAAAAAAAAAAAAAAAAAGAATCTCTGGGACTTTTCTGCCCAGGCTGGCTTTGAACCAAGATCCTTAGATCTTGGTGTGTTTGTTTGTTTTTTGCCAGTCTTGAGGCATGGACTCAGGGCCTGAGCACTGTCCTTGAGCTTCTTTTTGCTCAAGGCTAGCACTCTACCTCTTGAACCATAGCACCACTTCTGGATTTTTCTGTGCATGTGGTGCTGAGGAATCGAACCCAGGGCTTCATGCATTGGAGGCGAGCACTCTACCGCTAAGCCACAGTCCCAGCCCCCAGATCCTTAGATCTTACTTTTCTAAGTATCCAGGATTGATAAGACTTTGCTATCTTGCCAGCTTGATATGTATAATTTTAAGTAAGTATTTTCTTGTGTTATCTTTCTATTACTACAACAAATATCTGAGGGAAAAAAATCAGCCTTAAAAGATGAGGGCTTATAGCCCATAGTTTTATTTTTGTTTTGTTTTTGTGGCCAGTCCTGGGGCGTTGACTCAGGGCCTGGGCACTGTCCCTGGCTTCTTTTTGCTCAAGGCTAGCACTCTACCTCTTGAGCCACAGCGCCACTTCCAGCTTTTTCTATATATGTGGTGCTGAGGAATCAAACCCAGGGCTTCATGTATATGAGGCAAACACTTTACCACTAGGCCATATTCCCAGCCCATAGCCCATAGTTTTGTAGGTTTCAGCCATGGCAAATTAATTGTTTCTTCTGGGCTGTAGCCAAACTGCACATGGTGGAAGGAGCTCAGGATGGAATGACCTGAACTTATGAGAGAAAGGAAAAAAACGGGGTCCTATTATCCCTTTCGAGGGTAAAACTCCAAAAAACTGGAACATCAGCTCTCAATGGCAGCCAAGTAGGGGAACAAGTCTTTAACAAACAGACATTTTTGTTGTTTTGAAGGCTGTGGGGGCTTGAACACAGTTCCTGGGTGCTGTCCCTGAGCTTTTTCACTCAAGGCTAGTGCTCTACCACTTGAGCCACAGCAACACTTCTGGTTTTCTGGTGGTTAATTGGAGATAAGGGTCTCATGGACTTTCCTGCCTGGGCTGGCTTCAAACTGTGCTTATCAGATCTCAGCCTCCTGAGTAGCTAGGATTGGAGGCGTGAGGCACGGATACCTAGCTAACACATAAACCTTTGAGGTACATTTCAGACCAAATTATATCAAAGTTAAATTCAGTAAACAGAAGTATGCCTCAACAAACCCCAGAAGGAAAGCACCATCAATCCCTAAGGCTTTCCAGAAGTTTTCCGGGACAAAAGGCCATCTATATTTTACTTGATTGTATTCAGCAGTGATTCCATTATCATATTTTTCCTAAGTGATTTCTGGGTCTTCCTTTGCTCATTCATTGATAATATCCATAAAAAGAAGGATAACTAATAAATAATTATAAAAGTAAGAAGGCTGGAAAGATAGCACTTTGGCAATGGGGGAAACAGTTTAGATTGATAATGGAAAGAACTCCATCAATTTGCTAAAAGTGAAATGGGATAAATGAGCAAGAAAAGTAAGAAATGCAGTTTCTCCCAAATAGAATAGTCAATCATTTAATGTTTGGTGAGAATTATTTTATTATTCTTGTTGTCGATTCAGTGATCAACCATTGGCCTCTGGGATTCCTTCACAAATGGGTTCCCATTATAAAGGGTCTTCTACTGCAGTGGGCTAGTTAGGATGAAGAAATGAAACAAAGAATACTGGGGGAAAAACCAGGCTGAGCAAGAGGTAGGCCATAAATACCTGTGAAGACAGTGGTGGGTGAGAGTAAGCGGAGGAGACCATAAATCTCGAACTCGTCATCATAGAAAAGCCCAGCTGTGAATATGTTCAGAAGCTGTGGTGCTGTTTAGTGTGATCATGACCCCTGCAGTCTACACAGATTCTAGAAGGCCCCGCAAAATGTAAGAGAACCCATAATGATGTGTAGAATGTGTGTTTCCAAAGTCAACAGATGAATCTGAAATGAATTTTGCTTAGAACTTCCATCTTTGGGATGATTTGTTGTCTTTTTCTTCCACTCTATTTCTCTACTGTTGCGGTTCCCCATCTCAAGGGACCATTTCTGAGCTCTTTTTTTTTTTTTTTTTTTTTTGGCCAGTCCTGGGCCTTGGACTCAGGGCCTGAGCACTGTCCCTGGCTTCTTTTTGCTCAAGGCTAGCACTCTGCCACCTGAGCCACAGCGCCCCTTCTGGCCGTTTTCCATATATGTGGTGCTGGGGAATTGAACCCAGGGCCTCATGTATATGAGGCAAGCACTCTTGCCACTAGGCCATATCCCCAGCCCCATTTCTTTCTTTTTTTTTTTTAAATTAATTTAATTTATTTATTAATTGAACACAATTTTTTTTGACAAGGTGTTGTGCAAAAAGGGTACAGTTACATAATAGGGCAGTGTGTACATTTCTTGTGATATCTTACGCCCTGTTTTTCTATCCCTTCTCTAGGTCAGGTAGACATATATACAATATACAATGTATCAAGAACATATACAGTAGCCACGTGGCCACGCCCAAGAAAGTTCACCTAGGGCTTTAAATGTAATGCTGATATTGGACAATATGTTGACAGTAGTCTTATATGAACGTACATACATAGCTTTTGAGCTATTGTATTCCACTGAGAGGTCAATTTTTGACCTTTATATGTTGAGTAATTGTTTGGTTTTAGTTACATACTGTTGGGTCGCTGCCCCAATCCTGTGGGGAATACTATTTGACAAGCAGTTTTTGGTTTCACAGACTTGGTCTCTACTGTCTCTCCGTCTCCCTTTGTTAACAGTCATATATCAGGGAGATCATGCCCCTTTGTTTTCTGTGTTCTAGGCTTGTCTCGCTCAACATTATTTGTTCGAGTTCTGACCATTTCCCTGCGAATAACAATATTTCACCATTCCTAATCGCTATGTAGTATTCCATTGTGTATAAGTACCATATTTTTTGGATCCATTCGTCTGTGGAGGGGCATCTGGGTTGTTTCCATATTTTGGCTATTGTGAATTGTGCCGCGATAAACATGGAAGTACAAATGTCTTTTTGATATCTTGGGGCTTGCTGTTTAGGATACATGCCTAGGAGTGGTATCCCCAGCCCCATTTCTGAGCTCTTTATTCTAGAATGTATCATGTTTTTGGCTTTTCTTCATCACCTTACTATACCAATTCTATACAGAGAAGTCAGTTCAACTTTCCATCTATGAGCAAGGAGGAATCTCCTGCTGGACCTGGTATTTGCTGGTGTCAGCTCGTTATCATACTGCTGACACTTTATTGCTAACTTCTCTCCTTCCTGCCTGTAATCTAAGACCTCATAGTCTCCGGTTACTGCCTGCAATTGGCACAGGAAATCGCCTCTGCTTTTCCTTATAGATAATGGACTATAATGAATGTAGTAAATACTTTTACATCTTTCCAAATGGGAAACTTACGGCACCTAAAGCACTATTGCTTGCATACTGTTCTGTACTTTATATAATAGCTTATGTAATTATTAGAAATAACCCCTAATCCCTTTGTCTGCAAAGAGTTTAAAACATGTATCAATATATTTGGTTTAGACATTTCCCTTTTAAAATCGTTCTATTATCTTTAAGTCATTGTACAAAGGGGTCTCAATTTAACATGTCAGTTCATTAGTACAGTGCATCTTGATCAGTGTCATCATTTTCTTTAATTAGTAATAAATGACATAGTAACAATATAAAGTCTCCCTTTAAAATCATGTGTTTTAGGAAAAAATGCCTTAAAGAAAAAGTGAAGAAATAATCATGAAGATGATATGAAGACATGAGAAGCATTCTGAAAACTAAAGGGCAAAGTTTGGACAGCATCAGTATTTGGGGGAAGGACAGGGAAATTGACAGTTAAGGGAAGTTTATTCTGTTTTCTGAATGGCGCTTAATGACCTTCCCTGTGTCTCCTCAGAAAGAGCACGTCTTAAGGGCAAAAGCTAAACCCGTTCTTTCTGCTGTACTTTAATCCAGCAGTAGTGGACTCCACCTTCCTATACTGATAATTGAAGGAGGAATCTTTCCACCAGTTTGAAATAGGCAGAGTATATGCAGCAGAAGCAATTTTGAGTAACACCTTTTTTATGGTTTAAGTAAAAAACATAAAACTGCCCCAAATAAAAAAAAACCTCTCTGGCTGGCCAGAGAGAGAGAGAGTAACAATCTTTGTTGTTAACATAGCCATGGGAGGAAAAGCTCATTTGGTTTGAGGCATGAGAGACAAAGAAGGGGTACAAAGACCTGACTATAAAACCTTATCAGGTTCAGATTGAGAAGAGGAAGTTCTGCTCTTGCTTAAGATTGATTTACGGGGCTGGGAAAATGGCCTAGTGGCAAGAGAGCTCGATTTGTATACACGAAGCCCTGGGTTCGAATCTCCAGCACCACATATCTAGAAAACAGCCAGAAGTGGCGCTGTGGCTCAAGTAGCAGAGTGCTACCCTTGAGCAGGAAGAAGCCAGGGACAGTGCTCAGGCCCTGAGTCCAAGGCCCAGGACTGGCAAAAAAAGATTGATTTACAATGCCAAAAATTGTAGAAAAAAATGACCTTAAGAAAAAATTGCTCAGCAGAAACTCTACCACTGAGCTCTACCCCTAATCTCTTACAACTTAATAAGCTTCCATTTCCATAGCTGAGTTATTAGTGAGGAGACTAGTATTAACTAACCTAACTCAACCATTAAAGAGTGAATTACATTTATATGAGTGAAATAATGCATATAAAGCATCAGGTCAAACCAGGTGCTCAATATATATGACTTCTGTCTCAAACCAAAAGAACTCAGGTCAACAGATGTGTCTAACTAGTTTGGTGAATATGGGTCAATCTATTCTCTCAAAAATTTCCAAAATGCATGTGAAGTAGGTTGTAAGAATTTACAAGAATAAAATGGTTATGCCTGAAATTTCACAACTGGGGAAAATACCAATTTGAGTGTTTGTAATTCTAATTATAGAATTATAGAAAAAAATCCGGGTGCTGGTGGCTCATGGATTGTGGTTCGTAGCTGGCTGGGGCAGAAAAGTACATAAGACTCTTATGTCCAACTCAGAAA
This sequence comes from Perognathus longimembris pacificus, assembly GCF_023159225.1. Taxonomy (NCBI): domain Eukaryota; kingdom Metazoa; phylum Chordata; class Mammalia; order Rodentia; family Heteromyidae; genus Perognathus; species Perognathus longimembris. Next base: position 23,067,540 of record NC_063178.1, on the reverse strand, counting down.
AAGCCAGAAGTGGTGCTATGGCTCAGGTGGTAGAGCACTAACCTTGAGCACAGAGAGGCTCAGGGACAGCATCCAGGCCCTGGGTTCAAGCCCCAGGACTGGCAAAACCAAAAGAATTATAGGAAAAAAAATCAAGAAAAGTACAGGAAATCAAGAACAGAACAGAAAATATAACATGGATATCTAGGCCAATACATCTTATACAATATGATGTAGTAAAGTACAAAATTAGTTCTAGGCTTCCTGGCATCCCAATAGAAATATGGAAAATATTTGGTAACATGATATTCATTCATTCTCCATAATGGAAAAAATACCAATGGCTCATGGCCAGCATATGGTTTGCAGAACCTAAACTGTAGTCTCAGTCTCTCTCTCTCTCTCTCTCTCTCTCTCTCTCTCTCTCTCTCTCTCTCTCTCTCACATCCTGGGGCTTTGGGTCTTGAGGCTTGAACTCAGGGCTTGGGTGCTGTCCTTTTATTTTTATTTTTTCTCCTCAAGGCTATCACTCTACAACTTGAGCCAAAGCCCCACTTCCACTTTCTTTGGTGGTTTATTTGAGATAAGAGTCACTTGGACTTTTCTGCCTGGGCTGGCTTCAAACTGCAGTCCTCAGATCTCAGCCTCCTGAGTAGCTAGGATTACAGGTGTGAGCCACTGATGCCTGGGTTCAATTCATCTTTAAAACAAGAAATGGGGCTGGGAATATGGCCTAGTGGCAAGAGTGCTTAACTCGTATACATGAAGCCCAGTACCACATATATAGAAAATGGCCAGAAGTGGCGCTGTGGCTCAAGTGGTAGAGTGCTAGCCTTGAGCAAAAGGAAGCCAGGGACAGTGCTCAGGCTCTGAGTCCAAAGCCTAGGACTGGCAAAAAAAACAAAACAAAAAAAACCCAATAAAAATATTATCTAACTTTCAGAGTAAATTTTGGGGACTAAGTAGGATAATGAATATGATCAAATATTTCTTAAACTTGATGTGCTATTTAAATGTCACTTATTATTTGATACATGTTAACATTAAATTGTTGAGCTTATTTTTACCACGGCCGTACTCGGGGATGCCCCTCTAAAGGCCTGTGTGTTAAAGTCTTGGACCCCAAAGTGGTGCTAGCTACTCTTACCGTACAGGTAGTAGAACTTGTAAGAGCTCGGGCCCAATGAGAGGTTTTTTTTTTTTTTTTTTTTTGGCCAGTCCTGGGCCTTGGACTCAGGGCCTGAGCACTGTCCCTGGCTTCTTTTTTGCTCAAGGCTAGCACTCTGCCACTTGAGCCACAGCGCCACTTCTGGCCGTTTTCTGTATATGTGGTGCTGGGGAATCGAACCCAGGGCCTCATGCATATGAAGCAAGCTCTCTTGCCACTAGGCCATATCCCCAGCCCCAATGAGAGGTCTTTGAATTGCTGGGGACTTGCAATTGAAGGAGAAAATGGGATCCACCCCTTCCTCTTATGTTTTTCACTTTCAGGTCATTCACTATAGTTCTGAAAACAATGGAGCTTACAAATTATGGGATGGAGCCTCTTATAGAGTGGGCAAACCCTTTTTCTTTTGCCAGTCCTGGAGCTTGAACTCAGGGCCTGGCAGCTGAGCCTGTTTATGTTCAAAGCTAGCACTTTACCACTTGAGCTACAGCGTCACTTCTGGCTTTTTTTTGGCCAGTCCTGGGTCGTGAACTCAGGGCCTGAGCACTGTCCCTGGCTTCTTTTTTGCTCAGGGTTAGCACTCTGCCACTTGAGCCACAGCGCCCCTTCTGGCCATTTTCTGTATATGTGGTGCTGAGGAATGGAACCCAGGGCCTCATGTATACGAGGCAGGCACTCTTGCCACTAGGCCATATTCCCAGCCCCACTTCTGGCTTTTTTGAGTAGTTTGTTGGAGATTAGAGTCTCACAGACTTTCCTGCCAGGGCTGCCTTTGAATGGCAATCCTCAGATCTCAGCCTCCTAAGTAGCTAAGATTACAGGTATGTGGAGCCCTACTGAAACCTTTTTCTTTATGAGCTCATTATCCCACATATTCATTACAATGGCAGAAAGTGAACATAGGTACTCCTGTAATAATTTACATGTACTCAATTAGTATTTGCAATAACAACAGATTTACTCTCTTCATTCTCATGAAGAAATTGGGGCAGAAAGAGGCAGAGTAGGATGATACCAAGTTTACTCAGCTAAGGAGTTGGGTGCAAAGATTGGCACTGAGGAAACCTGATTCTGACTCCATCATTTCACTGAGAGATGAAAATTCCCTACCACTTTATTTTTTCACCCAAGTTATTGTAAACCATTTGTGCATACAGCTTGCTGTCTTCACTTGGTGTGAAGGTGTCATTTACATATTAAGTATGCTTTGGTTCTGTTCTATTAGCTCTCTGGTTTGTTGAAAATTTACCTGCACTAGCTCAATTAGAAGCACAAACACAAGCCTAAAAGTCTCAAGGATGCACTTAGCTACAGGACAGGTCAGTCACACGATTCAGGATATTGCCTATGTTGTATTTTACAGTATTATTGCACTGAAAATATAAAACATTTAAAATTCTCACAGACACCATCATCTCTAATTGGAGAAGTTCACCAGACTACTAAAAAGAAGAAAGTGACTAGAGACATTTCTGGGCGGAAAAATTCATCTTGTGGAGCTGGGGATCAAACTCAGGGTCTCAGATGTGCTCGACAGGTACTTTGCCACTGGGCTCCGGCCTCAACCTTCTTTCTGGAACTTGATGGACAACCCTACCCCTGTATGTGGCCAATGAGCTTGCACTGAAGTCCCACCTCTTGGTAGGAAGAGGAGAGTCTCCAGAGTTCCCCCCTTTCCTCTCATGTTACCCAGGGTTCTTTGCAGCATCTTGAGGAAGGGAGTTGAGTTGAGCTGTGTCCTATTTTGATACTGACAGTGTGTGTGTAAAGGGTGGAATTAGCTACAGTTCTGATGATCTCAAGTGACACACACTGGCCCCAAAAGACATCAGAATAGGAGGCTCTTTTGTATTTTGTCAAGAGCAAATTCTCAGCATCATGCTTTTTATCAGACTCCTAATCCTAGAAGGATGCAGTTCTTGAAACAGTTCACTTAGTCTAATCTTTGCAAGGTAAGAAGTTGCTGCAGAAACAATAGCTTCAGTCTTGGTTCAAAAGAGGAAAAAAAAAGTGCCTGTTTCCTTATAAATATTCCTCTGATTATGGTTTGCAAATTGAGGTTTGATATATTGGCTTTTCAAACATGTCCAGCACAGCAAACTGACTTGAAAATGAAGTTTGAGATGCCTGTTAGAAAAAAATTATACTTGAATAAACACTTCTGTGACAACACTGAATATGTTGCAACCGAGAGGTCAAGATGGAGTCCCACACATGAGCTCGTGGCTTAAACATCAGGCATAATTCAGACATTTACTAGCAGTTCTTGAGAGTGAAGTCTGGACCCTAAAATAGAGTGAAGCTAACTCACTCTCAGGATTGAAACCTAGTCACGATCTCATCCCCAGACAAGCAATCTCTCAAGAGAACCCTCAGTGAAGAGAAATTGTGCTTCTGCCACTTCCTTTTGCTAAGACAAAATAAGTAAATGGTGACATGTCAATAATTAAGACCGGCAAGATCAAAGATGCAGATAGCTAACAGACAACTGCCACCCAGGCAGGTATATTTGTTTTTATAAAGTTTATCAAAGCCAGGCACTGGGGCTCATGCCTGTACTCCTAGCTACTCAGAAGCTTGAGAGCTGAGGATCACAGTCTGATGCCAGCCCAAGGAAACAAATCCAAGAAACTCTTACATGCAATTCACCAGCCAAAGGCTGGAAACAGAGCTGTGGCTCAAATGGTAATGCACCCACAGTGAGCACAAAGGCAGAGTGAGTGCAAAGCTCTGAATTCAATCCCCACTGCCGGCAAAACAAGTACAAGTTTGCCAAAGGGGGAGAGATAGTTTTTTTTTTCCGGCAAAACAATCATTTGATGTATGTAAACCATTTCTCTTATGTTTGCAACAAGTTATCTACTAATTAAAATGTTTCCAGGGTTTTGCTTGGTTCATTATTTTTCCTGTGCTGGGATTGAACTAGGCCTTCACTCATACTAGGCAAGGACTCTACCACTAAGCTATGGATCAAGTACTATATGATTATTACCAATTACTATGAAATACTACAGACTATCTGGTCACACTATCTATGTCCTAATTCTACGCTATCTATCTATCTATTTCCAGTCCTGGGGCTTGAACTCAGCACCTGAGCACTGTCTCTGCCTTCTTTTTGCTCAAGGCTAGCACTCTACCACTTGAGCCACAGTGCCACTTCTGGCGTTTTCTGTTTATGTGGTGCTGAGGAATCGAACCCAGGGCTTTATGCATGCTAGGCAAGCACTGTACCACTAAGCCACGTTCCCAGCCCCAATTCTATGCTATTTCATGTTCTACCTCTTCTCATCTGAGACATCATCTCCCTCATTCCCTAGGAATTCTGTATCCTTATTCTGCCCATTGCTCATCTTTCCCTGAGTTCCAGATGTTTCCTTCTCCAGAGTTAACCCTCTTTTTTTTTTTTTTTCATTTTTTTTTTTTGGCCAGTCCTGGGCCTTGGACTCAGGGCCCGAGCACCGTCCCTGGCTTCTTCCCGCTCAAGGCTAGCACTCTGCCACTTGAGCCACAGCGCCGCTTCTGGCCGTTTTCCGTATATGTGGTGCTGGGGAATCGAACCTAGGGCCTCGTGTATCCGAGGCAGGCACTCTTGCCACTAGGCTATATCCCCAGCCCTAGAGTTAACCCTCTTATAACCACATTAATTCATCCCAGATGACCTTGGTAAATGATTAGGAAGCAAGCAAGCAATCTTATTAGTTCATTGAGAGTAGATTGCATATGTGCTATGATTTCACACATAATTTGGCTGACAGTTCTTTTTTATTTTTTTATTTTTTGCCAGTCCTGGGGCTTGAACTCAGGGCCTGAGCACTGTCCCTGGCTTCTTTTTGCTCAAGGCTAGCACTCTGCCACTTGAGCCACAGTGCCACTTCTGGCGTTTTCTGTATATGTGGTGCTGGGGAATTGAACCCAGGGCTTCATGTATAGGAGGCAAGCACTCTTGCCACTAGGCCATATTCCCAGCCCCTTCACACATAATTTGGAACTGTGAAGTGGAGGCAGTTTTTTTAATGCCACTTGCAAAATCTCTGCTCTTTATCAAATAAGTATATAATTGTGTTAATTATGTAATCACTCCTGTCTGAGTTATTTTTGTGGTTGCTATTACATATACTTGTTCAGTTATATAATAAAGGGTTGCTGACTTGGCACCCTTTTATTCTGAAAGTTTGCCAACAGAAAATGGAAAAAGATCCAGAAAAAAATAGAATTACAAGTAGTGATTACTCTCTCTCTCTCTCTCTCTCTCTCTCTCTCTTTCTCTCCCCCCCAAATGGCTAATAATGAATTTGCAGCCCTTTTACCATTTGGAAGAAAAGAAATATAACAGAAGAGAATACTATGCAACAATGCTGAGTCATTTAGACTATAATTATTTTTACCAATAAGAAAAACTGATGCCGGGTGCCAGTGGCTCACACCTGTAATCCTAGCTATTTGGGAGGCTGAAATCACAGGGTTGCAGTTTGAAGCCAGCCCATCCCCAATAAACTACCAAATGAGAAAAAAAAAAAAAGCTGGAAGTGGAGTTGTGAATCAAGTGGTTGAGCAGTAGCCTTGAACAAAAAAACTCAGGGACAGTGCTGAAGCCCTGAATTCAAGACACACACAAGTCATCGTCATCATCATCATCATCATCATCACCATCATCATCATCATCATCATCATCACCATCATCATCATCATCATCATGAAAAATAAAGAAAAAAAAAAGAAAGGCAGAGAGGAAATTTGAAAGCACAGGCTGCTGGTGGCTCCAGCCTGTAATCCTAGTTACTCCGCTAAGATCTGAGGATCAGAGTTTGAAGCCGGATGAGGCAGAAATGTCTGATAGAATATTTTCAATTAACCAGCAAAAAGCTGGAACTGGAGGCATGGCCTAAGTGATACAGTGCTCACCACGAGCAAAAAAATCTAATTGAGAGGGCAAGGGCCTGAGTTCAAACCCTGGTACCAAATGAAAAGAAAGAAAGAAAGAGAGAAAGAAAGAAAGAAAGAAAGAAAGGAAAGGAAGGAAAGGAAAGAGAGAGACAGAAAGAGAGAAAGAAAAAGAAAGGATGAAAGAAAGAGAGAGAGAAAAGAGATAACTTGAAAGCTAGAGTAGATTTTAGGTAGCAGTCTGCTCATTATAAATAAATAAATAAATATTCTTATTATATACATTAAATAAGACACCTTTCAATGGCTAAAATATCAAAGTAAAGGACCCCGTAGGATGACACATGCATATAATCCCATCCCCCCTCCTAACCTCCGCTGCTTTTGCATTTTGTGTATGGTTTTTTTTTTTTTTTTTGGCCAGTCCTGGGCCTTGGACTCAGGGCCTGAGCACTGTCCTTGGCTTCTACCCGCTCAAGGCTAGCACTCTGCCACCTGAGCCACAGTGCCCCTTCTGGCCATTTTCCATATATGTGGTGCTGGGGAATCGAACCGAGAGCTTCATGTGTAGGAGGCAAGCGCTCTTTCCATTAGGCCATATTCCCAGCCCTTGCTTTTGCATTTTGGAACGTCTGGTTCTCGGTGGTCTTCTTGGAGGTCATCTGGTGACTTGGGCATAACAGGAGGTAGGAGGATGGAAATTTAAAATCAGTTCAGGAAAAAGCAAGAGACCCAACCTGAAAAATGATCAAAGCCAAAAGGGCCCAAGTTGTGACTCAAGTGTTCCTGTGTCTGCCCAGTAAGTACAAGGCCCCTAAGTTCAGTTTTTAGTACTGAAAAAAACAAAAAAGCAGTGAATCTCTCAGAAACTGTCTGTCTTTCACAGTCATCCTTCAGGCAACAGAAAGGCCAGTCTTCCTTAGGATGTGACCCACTACCGGACGTTAGTTTTTGTTGGCCATGGGGCTTAAACTCAGGGCCTAGGTGCTCTCCCTGAGCTTTTCTGTGCAAGACTAACACTACTACCACTTTGACCTACAGCCCCACTTCCGGTTTTCTGGTGGCTAATGGAGATAAGAGTATCACAGACTTTTCTGCCAGACTGGCTTAGAACCATGATCCTCAGATCTCAGCCTCCTGCATCTCTAGTATTACAGGTGTGAGTTACCAATGCCTGACAGAAAGCACCTTTGTATAAGAGATACTGCTGACCTATATCACCTACTCCAAGTGCCAGAATTTTGATGGCGATTAATAGCTGACACTTTTTTTTTTTTGCTGGTCCTGGACCTTGAACTCTGGGCCTGGACACTGTCCCTAAGCTCCTTTTGTTCAAGGTTAGCACTCTACCACCTGAGCACTTGAGCTACAGCAGTACTTACCCCAGCTCCCTCCCCTCCTTTTATTTATTTATTATTTTTTGGTGTGTCTACTCTGGGGCTTGAACTCAGGACTTGGACACTGTCCCTGAGCTCTTTTGCTCAAGGCTTGTACTCTACCATTTTGAGCCACAACTCCACTTCTGGTTTTTGAGTGGCTGATTAGAGATAAGAATCTCACAGGGACTTTTCTGTCTGGACTGGCTTTGAACCACAATCCTCAGATCCTAGCCTCTGAGTAGCTAGGATTATAGGCAAGAGCCACTGGCACTGATGTAGGTGACAGCTTTTTAGTTTCAAAAAGTAGCTTAAGGAGCTGGGGATATAGCCTAGTGGCAAGAGTGCCTGCCTCGGATACACGAGGCCCTAGGTTCGATTCCCCAGCACCACATATAAAGAAAACGGCCAGAAGCGGCGCTGTGGCTCAAGTGGCAGAGTGCTAGCCTTGAGCGGGAAGAAGCCAGGGACAGTGCTCAGGCCCTGAGTCCAAGGCCCAGGACTGGCCAAAAAAAAAAAAAAAAGTAGCTTAAAACATTGCCCAAAGTATCCTTTTAGTGCAATACAATCCAAAGACAATAGGATTTGTTAAGAATACAGTAAATCACCTGCCATAGATTTTGTCATAAACATCAAATCAATCTTCCTGGTCCAACTAAGGAATTACAATATAGCCCTTATCTAAATACAGCTAGGGAAATTGCTTATGGTTTGATCTTAATAAACTCCCCTTCCTTTGTCATCCTAGGACTGAATTATTTGATGACTCTTGTTTTCTAATAATGCTTCATATTCCATTAGAAGCAAATAGTCTTTCTTGTATAAAAGCTTCATACTTGAAGCTCAAGTCTTTACTGTGTTTCTACTGCTGTAGCTGTTTTCATTCCTCTTTGACTTCATAAATGTGTGAGTTTTCTGAACACTGCTCTCCCCTGAGGCGTGGGAATGGCCTGGGGAAGGGAATAGTGTGACATAATAACAAAAAGAACAACTTTTCTACAAAATGCTTCATAAAAAGTCCCTTTTGTTGTTGTTTTTTTCTCCCCCTCCCCCCCCTTTTTTGCTGGTCCTGGGGCTTGAACTCAGCGCCTAGATACTATCCCTGAGCCATTTCCTGCTAGTGCTCTACCACTTAAGCCAGAGCTCCTCTTCTGGCCTTTTCTGAGTAGTTTATTGGAGGTAGGAGTCATGTGGACTTTCCTGTCTGAGGCTGGCTTTGAATCGAGATCCTCAGATCTCAGCCGCCTGAGTAGCTGGGATTACAGGTGTGAGGCTCTGGTGCCTGGCTCCTTTTGTTAGGGTTTTAGGATAATGCTTCTTGGATCATACTACAAGGAAATCACCACCTAGAGGTTTGCTGGTTTAACCACTAGGTTCACAATTGATTAGTTCCCACGTGTAGAATTCTGATAAGCAATATGGGCATGAGAGACTTGAGTACAAGTAAAGTCAGCCAAGACTTAGGGCTCATGAAGGAAGACGGCTGCTTCTAAGGAAGGCATGGGTAGCGTTATGAAATAAGAATAGAAGGAAAAATATTGAGTGAACTGTAATGTAATATGCAAGGTCTCCCTAGATAGCTGGCCTGGAACTTACTATGGAGCTCAAGCTGACGTCATATTCATGATCCTCCTGCACCAACATCTCTAGTGCTAAGATTACACACGTCATACCAGCCTCATCCTAAATAGCTTTCTTTATTTTTTTTTATTTTTTTATTTTTTTGGCCAGTCCTGGGCCTTGGACTCAGGGCCTGAGCACTGTCCCTGGCTTCTTTTTGCTCAAGGCTAGCACTCTACCACTTGAGCCACAGCGCCACTTCTGGACATTTTCTGTATATGTGGTGCTGGGGAATTGAACCCAGGGCCTCATGTATACGAGGCAAGCACTCTTGCCACTAGGCCATATCCCCAGCCCCAATAGCTTTCTTTAATTAAGACAACATATAATAAAATATATCCGCTGGCTAATCTTAATGTTCAGCTCAATAATTTTACATAGATATGTGTGTACCATGACATGTATGAATAAATATGTTTACTTTTTTATATGTTTACTTTTTATAGATACATGTGTAGATGTACAGTTTATGCATACCTCATTTGTATATGAAATCACAGCCCAGATGAAGACATGGATTTCTTGTTTCTCATAAGCTCTCCTGTTCCCCTTTTCAATCCAATGCTACTGAGAAGGTCATTAAAAGGTAGGTTTTGAGCGAGCTGCAGAGAATAGATTCCATAAGAAAATGGTTTAAATAAATAAGTTTATTTACTTTTCTGGTATGTAAGAAAAAATACAGGGGCAGCTCATCAGGGGCTGATGTGCACGCTGTGTAGGATCTGGTGTTATTCTTTCTGCTCAGCTACCCTTAGCCATGAACTCTGCTTGGATGTCATAATATTCTATGGGACTCCACCTAGCTGTAGTGACCATTGTCCGAGTAGGGAGAAGAGCAAAGTTGAAGCTAAAGGCAGGGCCTGCTGAGTCAGGCCTCTTAAGTGCTTCCTTGAAAGTCCAACCAAATAATTTTGCTTATACTACACATATCTCATTGGTTAAAACTGTCATACAACACAGTTTTGGGTGGAGGAGCCTAAGTAAAATGGAATTTTATGGACAAGAAAGACAGGAAAGAGGAAGGTTGGTTAGTCAAGAGGCAGTCTTGATTATGTTAATGGTCATAAACTGCTCCATGAATGACTTCTCTTGGAAGTTTCACTTTGTTTACAATGAATAAAACTTGTAATAAGTAAATGGGACCAAAAAAAACCCTATTCCATTATAGGTAATGTGTTCTGAAATAAAAACCCTCCTTGATAAAGACACTAAAACACTTGGAAAAGAAAAGAGTGAAGTACTTCTTTATTCGAAGTTTGGAGAAAAAAGGATGATTTCACTATTCTTAAGGTAAAAGATATGGGAAAAAATAAATAAAATGACTAAAATTTCTCCAAGGCCACACAAAATTTGATGTGTTATACATTTGTTCATTAGGGTCTACAAATGGAAATCTCAACATTTCCAAATTGTACATCATATCATTAGAAATATATGCCTTGCTAGCCCAGGCAAGAATGTCTGTGAGACTTTTATCTCCAACTAACCATCAGAAAACTTGAAGAGGAACTGTGGCTCAAAGCGGTAGAACATTAGCCTTGAACAAAAGAGCCCAGGTCCTGAGTTTAATCCCCAAAACCAACCAAAAACAAAAACAAAAAAAAACCCTAACATATGTACATATATATTTAAATTTAAGCTAAGAATGTGTTTTTTTTTGTAAACTATTTGAATAAGATAAAAAGCCACTGATTTACTCTCTTTTTCACAGTTATGAAAATAAAAAAATCTTTGAACACTGGAAACATTTTTTTCAAGTTTGTAATACCTTATTTAGTGGCAAAAGCTGACCTGACCTGCTAAGAGGCTACTTATAATTTTTTAAAATCTCATTTAGCATGTATGTTTTACTATAAAAATATTAATACATTTGATTACGGAGATGGACCATAACTTTATTTTTTGGTGCCAGACCTGGGGTTTGAACTCAGGGCCTTAGCGTTGTCCCTGAGCTTTCTCACTCAAGGCTACCATTTGAACCACACAGCTCCCCTTCTGGATTCTCATGGGCTTTCCTGCCTAGGCTGGCTTCAAACAGTGATCCTCAGATCTCAGCCTCGTGAGTCATGAAACACTGAAGCTGGGCAGAATACTTATTTTTATTATTTTTTTTTTTTTGGCCAGTCCTGGGCCTTGGACTCAGGGCCTGAGCACTGTCCCTGGCTTCTTCCCGCTCAAGGCTAGCACTCTGCCACTTGAGCCACAGCGCCGCTTCTGGCCGTTTTCTGTATATGTGGTGCTGGGGAATTGAACCTAGGGCCTCGTGTATCCGAGGCAGGCACTCTTGCCACTAGGCTATATCCCCAGCCCCAGAATACTTATTTTTAATCAAACTAGCTACATTAAATTTTACTTCGAAATGCTTTGCATCATTTGTAAAAGTAAAAAATTTTGTAAAAGTAAAAAATATTGTGCTGTGTGCAACTAATCTGAAGTGTATGATTTTTTTTGTTATTTATTATAAAGTGATGTACAGAAGGGTTACAGTTTCATACATAAGGCAGTGGGTAGATTTCTTGTACAATTTGTTACCTCCTCGCTCTTTCTCCCCCTTCCCCCTCCCCCTTTCCCTCTCCCCCCATGAGTTGTTCAGTTGGTTTACACCAAATGGTTTTGTAAGGATTGCTTTTGGAGTTGTCTTTTTATCCTGTGTCTCTTGATTTTGATATTCCCTTTCCCTTCCCTAGTTCTAATACCAGTATATACAGTATCCAGGGTACTCAGATGAGATACAGTGATAGTGTGGGTACAACCACAGGAAGGGATACAAGAGGATCATCAACAATAGAAGCTAAGGTTTCACATAGCATGTTGAATGTGATTACAACAGATATATGAAGTGTATGATTTTTAAATATCAAGACTGGGTACTATGGCCCACATTTGTAATCTCAGCTACTTGGAGGTCAGAGGATTCCAGTTCCAAGACAGCCCAGGACAAAAGTTAGGCCCCATTCCAGTCAATTAATTGAGTATGGTTGTGCTCACTGGTCAGTCACCCTTGCTGTATGGGAGGCATAAATAGGAGGATTACAGTCGAGTTAGGCCCCAGGTAAAAATATAGAACACCATTGGAAAATAATAAAAGCAAAAAAAAAAAAGAGCTATGGAAGTGGTTCATATAGTGGAGTGTTTTTGTGAGTTTAAACACTAGGACCATGTGGAAGGTCTATTTTTTAATTGGAAATACTGTCAGCAATTAATGTCCACAAGTTGTACAAAAACACACATATATTTCTATGTGTGTGTGTGTGTGCACGCACGCAAAAATAAATCCTCATTGGCAACCTAGACTCATGGTTAATATGAGCCTTTACACATCAAAAAAGAAATATGATACCTTTTATTGTTGGAACCAACAATAGGAAGTTGATCATTTAAAAGCATAGTTTCTGAGAAAACCTCAACTATACTGGATCAGCAGTCCAATTTTTATGTTGTAATACATGAAATTCTCCTTCCCCACTAAAGAGAGAGAGAGAGAAGAAAAGTGAACAGTGGAGGTCAGTTGCGTATGTTGATGCATGTCTGAAAGCTCAGCACTTGGGAAACTGAGGCAGATGGTACAGGAGAGTTATGAGTTTGAGGCCAGTCTGGTGATATAGTGAGATTCTATTTCAAAGAAAACAAAACCTGAAGTCAGTCCCATGAAAGAGAAGGAGAAGTGAGATTTAAAAAAATGGCTTCAATTCCCCTTTTTCAAATATTTTATTAGGAATACATTTAGTTTATGATGTAGTTGTCTTTGTATTTATTTATCGTTTTGTATAGTATCAAGTGAATGAAATGTGGATTTTGGAAACATCTAAACTGATGTAGCACTCAAAATTAGCACTGATTAAAAAAAAAATCTCTATTTCACCTCAGTTTTTCTTGGCTTTATCACCATAAAACCCTCCAGAAGGGCTGGGAATATGGCCTAGTGGTAGAGTGCTAGGTTTGATTCCTCAGCACAACATCTATAGAAAACGACCAGAAGTGGTGCTGTGGCTCAAGTGGTAGAGTGTTAGCCTTGAGCAAAAAGAAGCCAGGGACATTGTTCAGGCCCAGAGTTCAAGCCCCAGAATTGGCAAATAAACCAAACAAAAGCCTCCAGGATCCAGCCAGGTGCCAGTGGCTCATGCTCGTCATCCTAGGTACTTAGGAGGCTGAGATCTGAGAATGGTAGTTCAAAGCCAGCCTGGGCAGAAAAGTCTATGAGACTCTCCAGTACACTTCCAAGAAGCTAGAAGTAGATCTGTGGCTCAGGTAGTAGAGTGCTAGGCAAAAGAAAATCAGGGAGGACACCCAAGCCCCTGGGGACTGGCAAAACAGACAAACAAAGCCTCTTTCCTCTGCCCCCCCCCACCCAGTCTCAAATTCTCACAGCTTGGCTTCCACCTGGGGCTCCTCACTGCGGCTGACAACCTTGTTCTTCATGACATTTCTGACCTCACCTAACACCATTTTCCCTTTCTCTTCATGTGCTGTGGCCACACTGACTCTTCATGCTGACCTCCTGGAAAAGGCTTGTCTCTCCGTCCTGTCTCCAGAGCCTCCGAATATGTTGTGACTTTTTCTCAGTCTGTGGTTTCTCAGGTTATTTTTCAAATTTTACCTCCTTTGTGTCCTTCAGGTTTTGCATAAATGCCATCTGCTGAGAGGCAACTTCCTCTCCTACTTATTTATGTGGTTATGTGTTTCTCTCCCCCAAATCCTCAGCGGTTGCACTGTGCATTGGCATCACGCAAAATGTTCAATGATGTGCTTGTTTGCCTTGCATTTTTATTTGTCTTGCCTCTAGGTTATCAGCTCTAGGAAGGAGATGAAACGATTAGCCTGTTCCTGTACATATTATTCTTTAAAAATTATTATTTCATTGTTATTATAAAGGTGATCTACAGAGGGGATTATAATTACATGAGTCAGGTAATGAGTACATTTCCTTTCATACAGTGTCCCAAGAATTATTTTGTCTATGCTTTTCTGGGATAACTATTTTGTAAGTGGGAAGGGAGTGGGCAGTACTTGGTATGCATCATATATTTATCATACATTTATTAATGACAATCCTTCTACTATGAGCAACAATATTAAAAAATAATGATTGCACTATTTGGTTAAGCGGAACTAGCAACTTTCTCTACAAAAAGGTACAAATCTGTTAAAAATTTCAATCAGCATACACATAAATAATACAATCTACTAGTTAGGTTAAATGCTGCAAACCAATGTGAGTCTCTTGGAATGAGAAAACCACATTTAAGCTTTAAGAATGATTTTTTTCTATACATTAGCACTTTCTCAAATTATGTAGACAGGGAGAATGAGGAAACTGTAAAATGTGCGGGGATTGGCGCCCCCAAATTACACATATATAAATCCTTTCTATCAGATGCCGGGGGAGGTGCGCATTATCATGTCTAGGCTGGAGGTGGATAATTTTCCTAAAACATTTCTCCCTATTTTCATCAAAACAACAGCAACAAAATAAAACTCGTTAGCATACTATGAATATGATCTCAAAATACACACAAAAGAGCATCCCACGGGAAGATGCATTGCAAGTAGATCTCTATATATCACCTGTAATTAATCCTAACTACTCAGGAGGCTGAGATCTGAGGACCATAGTTCAAAGCCAGCCGGGGCATGTAAGTCCATAAGACTCTCCAAAGAACTACCAAAAAGGCAGGAAGTGGAGCCGTGGCTCAAGTGGTAGAGTGGTAACCTTGAGCAAAGAAGCTCAGGGTCAGCACTCAGGCTCTAAGTTCAAGACCCAACCAAAGCAAAAGGTAAATGAAAGTATTTACACACATATGCTAAGGTGGCTGCGCATATTTTCCTTGTCATGGCCGTCCATCTGTCTGAATCTAAATCTGTTTAGATGATATACTTCAGTTAACAAGGGATGAAGCCCAGAAGAGCTGGGGACGGAAGGGAGCAGGTCACATTCTATTGGCCCGGGCCTGCACTGTCGAGTCATACTATAATTACTAATACGTCCCTTCTCATTCTCAAAGTGTCCCATTGCAGACAGGAAATTATATAGTCACCCTAGCTATAAAGTTTAATGAATGCTACCTATTAAATGCCAGAATACCAGATGAACTTGTGTGTAAGAGGTCCAGACGAATGGAGGCTGACTTTCCACTCTTTTTTTCTTTTTAAGTCATATTCAATCCTCAGCTCCTTAGACATTTAGCTGGTAGAGTCTTTTAACTGCCTTTCATTCCTGAGGACCAGGAAATTCTCTCTGTCTGTGCCCCTCCCTCTCTCCCTCTTTCCTTCTTCCTCCCTTTCCTCCCCCTCTCCCTCCCGTCTCCCTCTTTTTAATTCCTCTCCACTTTTTTCTCTTACATTAAAATAAATCCTAGTTGGAAACTTCAACAAGAACAAGAAGGAAATTCAGCGAATAGGGCATTTCATAGTGACTGTGCTCCCTGGACCCATAGGTGTTGCTGGAGTCCGTGGCATACCTGCTGCCTCTTGGGACTTCGCATTGGCAGTCAAGCACAAGGTTGCATTCATCTTGCTTTTGCTTTCGGCTTTTTTGGTCTTCTGGGCTTCAGTACTGGGGTTTGAATCCAGGCCTTCCCACTCGGGCCTCGTCCACAGCTTTAAACATTTTTTTTTTTAAAGTTTTACACGTTGTCTTTATTTAAAAACCTGGTTGCAAATACCCAATGCCTGACTTAGCTGAGAGAGGGGGGGTAGGGAGCGAGGGAGAGGGAGGGAAGAAGAGAGAGGGAGGGAAGAAGAGAGAGGGAGGGAGGGAAGGAGGGGGAGAGGAAGGGAGGGAGGGGGAAGGAGAGAGAGAGAGAGAGGGAGGGAGGGAAGGAGGGGGAGAGAGGGAAGGAGGGAGAGAGAAAAGGAGGGAGGGAGAGAGAGGAGGGAGGGAAGGAGGGAGAGAGAAAAGGAGGGAGGGAGAGAGAGGAGGGAGGGAAGGAGGGAGAGAGAGAGGGAGGGAGGGAGAGAGAGAGGGAGGGAGAGAGAGAGGGAGGGAGGGAAGGAGGGAGAGAGAAGGAGGGGGGAGGGAGGGAGAAGGAGGGGAGAGGGAGGGAGTGGGCTTTCCCAGCCCACTTACTCTGAAGGCCCGCCAGGGGCGCTGAGGGCTCGGGGTTCCCCCTCCCCGGGGCCGCGAGGAGCGGGAGGCGGCGCCACGGCCATCTTGCTCGCGGGGCGGGGCGGGGCGGAGCCCTGCGGGGTAGGGAGGGGTGCGGTGGGGGGGTTGTTTGTGGCTCTTGCCCCCCTACCCCCCGGCCGTCGTTCAATGCCCTCTAGTCGTCGGGTGCTGGGGGTTTGGTTTTTTTGTTTTTTTTCCTAGAGAACGAGAGCCCGGGAGCGGGGGAGGGGGGGGGAAGCCCGCGGCGCGCACGCGCGGTGCCTGCAGGCGGCCCCGACGGGCGTCCGGTCCGCGGGGGTCACGCCCGGCCACGTCGGCGCGCGGATCCTCCACGGGCGCCCTCAGCGCGGGACGAGGCCGATCTGCTGTGGGGGGGAGGGGGAGGGGGTCTTCCTCCCCGAGCCACGGGCGACGCGGGGCCACGCCGGGGCTCGCGGCGTCCTCCTCCCGCGCGCAGGGAGGCCGCGGGCCGCCGGGGCGGCGGGTTGTGCTTTCCAAAGCCCCGTGTAAAATGGCACACACACGCCACACACACACACACGCACGCGCACGCACGCACGCACTCGCGCGCGCGCACTGCCGGTCTCCGCGAGCCGGGCCGCGGGGGGGGCGGGGTCGCGCGCAGGGGGGCGGGGGCGGGCCGGGAGGGGGCGGGGCGCCCGGGCCTCGCAGCCAATCGGCGCGCGCCTGCTCGCCTCGCAAAGTTGTTAACCCCGGAGTCGGCTGGCTGCCGCTGCCTGCTCGCTCGCCGCCGAGGCTGCCGGGGCTCCTTCCTCCCATGTTGTTTTTTTTTTTTTTTTTTTTCTTCTTCTTCTTCTTCTTCTTCTTCTTCTTCTTCTTCTTCTCCCCCCCCCCACACCCCCCCTCCCCAAACGCCCACGGATCTCGGGGAAGAGGGAGGGAAGCTCCCCATCCAGCCACCGATCATGGAAGAAAGTGCTACTTTTGATCTACCCCCTGTTTTCGAGAGGTGTGGAGAACCATATGCCGCTGCCCGGGAGCCGAGTGTGGGCTCCCGACACACAACTACCCCGCTCATCTGGTCACCCACGGGCTCGCCTCGCGACCTGCCGGCCTCGCCGGGCCTGCACCCACCGTAAGTTTGTCGGTTTATTTATTTTTTCTTCTTCTTCTTCAACAATCGCGTCGTGAAATCTTGGAATGGGGCAGCCCGTGCAAAGGGTTTTCCCCATTGTATTTCTTTCTTTTCGGTTCTTTTATTTATTTATTTAATTTGGGGGGGGGGGAGAAACACACACACACACACACACACACAACGAAACCAATCCACAATCAAGCTTGGTATTTTTCCCTTTTCGCTTGGATCTCTGGCTGGTCTCCACCTAAGCTTATCTGGTTTAATTTTTTTAATTAATTAAAAAAAATTTTTTTTTTACCAAAATGAAAAGAAAGCAGGCTTTTCTTCCCCCCTCCTCTCTATTGTTAAAGCTAAGTGTGTTGTTAACAAATTATACTTTGATTGCTGTGAAGTGTAGGGGAACTCGGATATTTCAAGATGGACTTGTTTTGTGCAATCGGTGTTGCTAATACCAAATATGTGCGCATCCTCTTTATAAAAATCGTGTTACCTAATTTGTCGAGTACTAAATTATCAGCAGGCAAAGTATGGATGTAGTAGTTTTTTTTTTTTAAATAGGCCTATTATGGTTCTCTGGTGAATCCTAACTACAGAAAAGCTGCCCTTGGTATAATGAAGGTGGAGATTGACATAACCAGGTTTATATTAAGTTATGGCTGTTCCTAAATAGTGGTTCTTTTATTTGCTGACCAGACCCCTAAACTTGTAGTTTACGATATTATTTCTTTGGAATCTCTTCGTTCGTTAACCTTTGCAGATCCAGCTTATTTTTTTTCCTCCAAACAAGGTACATTTGGGGAGACATTTTGTAATTTGGGGCATTTTTTTCTGATTTTTTTTTCTTTTTTTGCACACGGTGGGAGATCTTTTTTTGTTTTGCATTGATCTGTGTTGGTGGCGCTGTAGTGCTCCTCAACAATTTATGTCAGTTTCACTAAAAGAAAAAAAGAAGAAGAAAAAAGAGGTGGGGCAAGATTTTATCTATTATATGATCTTCCTGGTTTTTCTTAAAGAAAGTTCGATTTGGTCAGGGGATACAATTCAGGGGCATTGTTGAGATGTTTTCTGTGAACTGTGAACTGTGGTGGAGTAGACATGTCGTCATATCCAGTGCACAGAACATCAGGGACAAGCATGCAGTGGTGTTTGATCTTATTTATTGTCTCTAGGTCAGATTCGTCAATAATAAGCTGGTGGCTTCTTGTCTTTCTCCTCAGTTGTATTTTGTATTTTCTTTGTCTTATAGAATCATCTCTGGTGGTGGCTTTTTAATGTAACAAAATATTCGACTTTTAGTTCTCTCAACATTGTAAAAGTTGAATTTCATTTTGAACCTAGGGATTTTGCAAAATAAGTATTCCGAGTCTCTCGTGAAAGATTTGCTAGTACGTTGTCATGTAATAACACCCACATTATTTATTTCTTTTATCTTGAAATGCGGTTTCAACTGAATTCATGTATGCCTGGTTTAAAAAAAGAGCAGATATTCTGAAGTAAGGTAATTAAAAAATATGTGAGCAACTACTTTTAACTTCACAAACATGGATGTTCACATGTCTAAGTGAAGGGTTATATTTTTCTATCTTTGCTCTTATTAAGAGTTATTTGATTAGAGACTATGGGATTTAGGCCTAGAGCTTACCAAGAACAAAAATGTATTATGATATGGCATAGATTTTTACTGGTCTCCATAAACATTCTAGCAGTTTGTAAAACAGTAGGTATGTCCTTAGTTCAAAAAGAAGGTGGAAGGAAGCAGGGATTATGCCCTGTTAATATTTTTCCAATAAAATAAAAACAACTGAAATAGCATCCTAGACCACATTTTCCATGTGATTGAATAGATTATTTCTTGAGAGACTGAAAATTTCAGGAGTTATAAAGTATCTTTATTCACTTTGAAATATGTAAATATTCTCCTCATTATTTAATCATTTAGCAGTTTGAAGTAAAAGAATATGAAAATGATGAAAAAATAGTGTTTCCTATAACCTATATTTTCCCTTAAACTTAGAAAATGATCATTCATTTACCTCTGTTTTGTTTAGACTGTGCTATCAATATTTTAAAATGTCCACGGTAACATTTTTTCTTTATAAAATGTGAAGAATTTACAAGATTGCTCTTGAAGACTGTTTTTTGACATATAATAGATTATTTATAGGATAAAACACTGCAGGTGTAAGTATATTGTCTAACCTGCTTACCCTGGAGAGTTTAGTTCTCTGAAGTTGATCTACTAAATAAAATATACCTTCCAACATGTTTATTGCTAAAATAGCCTGCTATTTAGAATGGTGATAGTTTTCATTTTATTTGATCTCTGATGGAAGAATATTTTTATAATTCTTAGTATAAAAACAAACATGCTCTGAAGTCCATATGAAGCTATGCAATTCTCTTTGTTCTCCTACATCATTGACTTACATCATTGATTAGGAACTAACCATTATAGTTGAATCTTCACTTTCTTAAAATCTCCCATCCATATTTATATGAAAGATATTCTTCTACCTGTGACTCTTACTTATATCACTATGTATATAAGGAGATTAAAAATCCATGAGGCAAAAACAATTTACTATTTTATATTATTCTCCATTTTAAAATCCACCCTGTGCTTCATTTTAGCTCTTGATTCTTTGCACATTAATCCCCTTTTTTAATTGAAAATATTTGGTAGACATCACTTCATGAGCTTGTTGAGAATATGATTAGAATTATGATGACAAACTATGATTTTAATCATTTTAAAAGCCCTCTATTAAATTTAGTACATAGAGAACTAAATTTTTCATGATTGCAGTTGCTAGGTCATGGACAATAAAAATTGTTTTTCTTTAAAAAAAAACCCTGAAATGTCAGCTCAGTCAGTCAACAGTTACACACTTATTTCATTTTTTGCATACCATTTTATCAGATCGTAGCAAGGAGAAAGACTGTTTATATGGAAATGTCATGCCATTTTTTAAAAAATCCTGCCCAACCCTCTGACGGAGGGAGGGGTAAGAAGTGAAATGGCCAAAAAACAGGTTGTAGAAAGAAGAAAGAAACGGTGCCAAAGATATGGAGAATGAATCTTCAAGTCAAATTCTAAACAATAAACCTAAGGAAAAATGAACTTCAAATGATGGAGCTTGGTTAAGAATAGCAAGAAACTGAGAATTTTATTGTGAATTCATATAGTAAGCCAATATAATTAATTTCCTGATCAATAAACTTGTGTTCATTAGAACTGCCAAATAGTAAGGAAATTTCAGATTAGCTAAATTCATCAAGTACTGGATAATAGTAGGATGAGGTAACAAAGGAAAGAAATATAAGACATTAAGATGACCTAAGATGAGATGTTGAAAATATTAGCCAAGATCCATCTAATCTTAGCTTGGAACTTGTCCAGAAGAAGGAAGGATATTTACCCTTGGAAACCAAGCCCAATACATATCTGAATTGTGTCTATTTCCCATTTTACATACTTCTTGCATGTATTTCCCACTTTGCTACTGTTCTCTATAAATATTGCTGCTTTCCATAAGACTGTACAGATGTACACTGCTGTCTCTAGCATGGTTTTGCAAGGGGAAAGAAGATGAAAATAACACTCAAATAGGGTGGTTTATCTTATGATTTTGTTCTTTTTGATATTTCCAAAATGATTCTCCAATGGAGAAGCTAAAGGCAAAAAATTATTTCATTCTGAAAAAGATAAAAAATTTTATTTTCAATTTGGTCACTGTTTATTTTATTTGGGGGTGTTCTGTTGTAGATCTTCCCATCTATTGTTTACTATCATGATAAGATTCTGGGATATATATAATGTTAGGAAAAAAGGGAGAAAGATCCTTGTTACCAGCAGGTTGATAGTCCAACCTGGCTCAGAGTTCGAAAAACACATGAAATCTGAGGTTTTGGATGTGTGGGTGGGGGAAAAAACAAAGCCAACAAAGATTTTTGGAAGAAAAAATTGAAGCAAGAATTAAGACAGTTTACACAGGATTTTATAAGCATCTTTGCACTGAAGGTACATTATTTGGAAACCATGGATGTAGACTTTGGGAGGAAAATGGCTCTCATGATTTAGTCATTGCCCAAATACATACACAAATAGATGATTACCTAGTCCAAATTCCTGCTGGAAAGTGAGAAAGAAAACAATGGCTTATTTATTCGAGAGATTGAGGTTTCTCTTTGATATCTGACAAAATTTTTGTTAATTAGTCAATTAATTAATTTCAGTGCTAGGGATTAAACCCAGAACTGTGAGATCCCCAAACTATTTTTAAAACATGATAGAGCTTTTATTTTTATGTTTTCCTCCCATTGCCTTGAAAGAAACATCAAGTATCAATTGTGACGATGTAGGAAATAATACCAGTACTGAACGATTATATTTGTTCTGAAATATTTATTTGTATTTTAAATTATTCTTTTTTTTTTTGGCCAGTCCTGGGCCTTGGACTCAGGGCCTGAGCACTGTTCCTGGCTTCTTCCCGCTCAAGGCTAGCACTCTGCCACTTGAGCCACAGCGCTGCTTCTGGCCGTTTTCTGTATATGTGGTGCTGGGGAATCGAACCTAGGGCCTCGTGTATCCGAGGCAGGCACTCTTGCCACTAGGCTATATCCCCAGCCCTGTATTTTAAATTATTCTTAATTTCTAGTTATATATATATGTACATATAAAACAGAAACTTTAAAATAATAAAATATTTTTATGAACTTACTAGATTCTTAGCTAAAGGTTACTTAGTTGAGAATTTGCTACATGTGTTTAAGATGGCTTCAAAAGTCCCAACTTATTTTGTTACAGCACCAAGTAATCCATACTAGCTAAATGTGCTGTTAACATTTAGTTTGTTTTCATACTAATCTGAAACTATGAAGATATATTCTTTCATCTGAATTAGTCATCAGGAGGAAAGCCATTGCTAGGTTTGATTCAACAGCTCACAGTGTTATGAAATAGCAACATTATGTCTCTTGCTAGATAGAGTCTGTCCTTTTATATTTTAATGTCAATAATGTGTTTCTTCATAGTCACAAGATGGCTGCTGCAGTTCTGAGTATCATACAGTGATACCACAACTTCACAATGAGAATTCTTATTCATCTTTTTCTTATAAAGTAAGAAATCTTTCCCATTAGCTTAGAACTGATAGGCCAGATTCATAGGACATACTCGTACTAAAACCAGTCATTGACAAGATCATTATTTGTTTAGCTAGGAAAGAACACTTAGAAAGGTAATGGAACACTTCCTGAGTATCTAGTTCATCACTCCTTGCTTGCTCTTTATAAACTTTTTTTGTGTGTGTATGCCAGTTCTGGGGATTGAACTCAGGGCCTGGGCACTGTCCCTGAGCTTTTGTGCTCAAAGTTAATGAGTGCTTGCTCACTTGCTTGCTTTCTGCCTCCCTCCCTCTCTCCCTCCCTCCCTCCCTCCCTCCTTCTCTCCCTCCCTCCCTCCCTCCCTCCCTCCCTCCCTTCCTCCCTTCCCCTCTCCCTCTCCCTCCCCCTCTCCCTCTCACACTGGTGGAATCTTTGTAAACTCCTTTTTGCCTGTCTGGCCTCAAACTGCAATTCCATGATCTCTGCGTACCAAGTAGCTAAGATCACAGGCTCTAGCCACCACACCCAGCTGTAAAATTGTGTATGTGTGTGTCCTGATGCTTGAACTCAGGGCCTGAGTACTGTTCCTGAGCTTTTTGCTCAAGGCTAGTGCTCTACCACTTGAGCTACAGTTCTACTTCTGGCTTTTGGTGGTTAATTGGAGAGTCTCATACACTTTCCTGCCCAGGCTGGCTTTGAACCATGATCCTTAGCTCTCCGCCTCCTGAATAGCTGGAATTACAGGTGCGAGTCACTGGAGCCCAGCTAACTATTTTTGAAACTTTTTTCTTTGTAGTGATTGGGCTAGTCTTAGGTGAGCTAATTAAAAAAAACGACAACACTTACTGTTCGATCTTTAGCTTAAATGCTAACTTTACTAGCTCCCAAAATCCACACACAAAGTTAGTGGATAGAATAGGTGGACTAGTCAAGCCCTGGTGGCTCACGCCTGTAACCCTAGCTACCCAGGAGGCTGAGATCTGAAGATCACAGTGCAGAGCCAGCGTGGGCAGGAAAGTGCATGAGACTCTTATCTCCAAGGAACCGCCAGAAAACTGGAAATGGAGCTGTGGCTCAAAGTGGTAGAGTGCTAACCTGAAGTGAAAAAACTCAAGGACAGTGCCCAGGCCCTGAGTTCAAGCCTCATGGCTGACAAAAAAAAAAAAAAAAAAAAAATTAAAAAAAAAGGAAGGAAAAGAAAAGGAGAAAAAGAACAAGTATATCCATTTCACAGAAGAGGAAATGGGCATAGGGTGGTTGGCACCATAAGGCATGGCCTACTTTACACAGGAAATGAAAATGTTAGACTTTGAACCTGGAACTCTGAAATCAGAGCTTAGATATTTACTTTTCCTTCTGCTCTGTCACATTAGATAATGTGTACATTTGTGTTCTGTTAATTGAAACGTCTTCTTTTTTTCAGTAGAGGGATTATAGCTCAGGGATTCATGCTCATTTGGTTTGCTTGCTCCTGGCTGGCACTCTACCACTTGAACTACATCTCCAGCCCCTAAGTTGATATGATTTAGTTTATTTTTATTTATTTAGTGTTTTGTCCGTTGTCAGGCTTGAACTCGGGCCTCTTTTTCTCTAGGCTAGTGCTCCACTACTTTGAGCCCCTTCTGTTTTTTTGGTAGTTAATTGGAGATAAAGAGTCTCACGGACTTTGCTGCCTGGGTTGGCTTTCAACTTTGATCCTCAGATCTCAGCCTCCTGAGTAGCTAGGATTACAGGCATGAGCCACTGGTATCTGGTTTAAATGGACATATTTTATATGCATCGTGTGCTACTGTTGTTGAGTCTTTTAATGAAATTATTCATTATTTTATCACTGTAGTAATCTTTTCATGGAATGAGGAATGGTTCTCCTAACTTATCAGTGATAGACATCTGAAATTTTCCTATGCTGAATTTCCTTAGGGTCCATAAAAGGCAACTTCCGTCTTCAGAGGCATCTCAAGGGATTCTTTCAGAAGCAAACTTTTACAAATTGTGAACTTCAGAAAAAATATAAAAAGTAGCAAAGATGTGAGACTCTTCCTTGTTGAAGGAAGTGAATTCATGATTCATAACATGAAATCCAAGTACAAGGTTTGGGCTTCTGTTTCACAACTTACAAAACTAACTTTATGTCCTAAAACATTTAAGTCTCTACCAACTTTAGGATATAAAGACATTTTTTTCCTCTGGGTCATTTTCGGGGATTCACAATACCAATGGATTTCAAATTTTAATGGGGGGGGCACTATCCCTTTATTAAAATGCTGCTGGGGCGGGGGGCTGGGAATGTGGCCTAGTGGTAGAGTACTTGCCTAGCATGCATGAAGCCCTGGGTTCGATTCCTCTGTACCACATAAACAGAAAAGGCTGAGAGTGGTGCTGTGGCTCAAGTGATAGAGTGCTAGCATTGAGCAAAAGAAGCTCAGAGACAGCACCCAGGCCCTGAGTTCAAGCCCCACGACTGGCCCCAAGTCTGGGCCATGACCCTGGCCGGTCAGTATACTTTTTGCTTCCCCAATAAATCCATCTTTTTACTTGAAAAAAAAAAAGGAAGGAAGGAAAGAAAGAAAGAAAAAGTAAAATGCTTCTTACTGGGTCCCAACCATAGTGAAGTCCTCAGTTCAAAAGGTCTGTGGTGACCTGTGAGAACCTACATCTCTCAGAAGTTTCCAGATGACTTTGGTGCCACTTTTAGGGAACACCCTGAAACTCTGCCCGAGAGAGTCAGTTGATACCTACCATGATAAATATTTTGGCCTTGAAATATAAGCAAAAAAACCTTAAAGGGTATAATTTCATAAGTAGCAAATAAATATAACAAGTAATAAAATAGAGCAAATTGAAATCCTGTCTACTAAGGAGGCTCAGGTCTGAGGATCACAGTTTGAAGCCAGCCTGGGAAGGAAAGTCTGTTAGACTCTTAATCTTCAGTAAGCTACCAAAAAGCTGAAAGCAGAGTTGTGGTTCAAGTGGTAGAACCCTAGCCTTGAGCAAAAAAAAAAAAAAAAAAGCTCATGGACAGTGCCCAGGCTCTGGGTTCAAGCTCCAGGATTGTCTGCTCCCCCCGAAAATAAATAAAACAAATTGAGAAAAGACTGTATTGCTGTATCAAGAGAGCAGGTAGGGTAACCTCAGCTGCACAGCTGCAAGGACTTGAAGGAAGTTGCAGTTTCACATTAGAATCTCAGTTGAAATCTGCTCACCAACAATTCACGTGTGTTTGTGTTTCCGACTTAAACAAAAATCAGCCATGGGAACAAGAGGTTTCTTTGTTATTTTTACTCCCCCTCCTTTTGTCGCTGTTTCTGATTTCTGTACTTTTTGTTTGTGTGTAAGTTTATCTGTTTGGGGAGGGGGAGGGGGAGCCCAGGAATGGAGGGACAAAGGGTGAACCAATGCAGCAGTGATACTCACTAAACGTAGTGTTAGACATGAACTGTACAGCGTGTGGGGGAGAGAGATCAGGAGGGGAAAACTGGGAGAGCAAAAGGAAAGAAGTGACGTTGTCCAAAAAGAAATGTACTCATCACCTGACAATGTAACTGTAACCCCTCTGCACATCACCTTCACAATAAAAAACAGCGATGGGGAAGAACGTAGCACTGAGGTATACTCTCAGACGTCTTTGGTTACGAGTGCTCTACGTAGGTTCTCAACCTTCTTTTCCTTTCCCTAGTAAATTTTGTTGAATTGGAAAAAGATGACAAAGTAATCCCTAATTCAGCAGTTCTTAAAACATACAATTTAGTTGGTTCAATAACTAGTCTCAATTGAAAAGGACTCCTGTCTCTGCCGCGGTGATGGGTTTTCTCTAGATTTGATCCCACCCACCATGACTGCCCCACATTCGTGAGCAGGACATGGTTTCTTGAGACTGAGAAGAGCGGCTGCTAGGCCAGTGGCCTATATTTAGCTCTGAAACCCAGTCCACTGCCACGATCCATTGGAAACTCTCCATCCACCAAGACAGAGGTCACAACCCCCAGCTGAACAACACTACAGTCTGCCAAGAAGTGAGGAGGACCTTTGCTAGTTTAATTACTTCCCTGCTTCACTATTAAACTAGGAGACAAGAAAATTTCAGTTCTTAAGGCGTTTCCTCATTTTTTCCCCCAAGAAACAAATAGTCTACATGAATGAAGAAAAAACAAACTCCAGCAAATTCAGGGTCTTTCCTTTCCTCCGAATCTAATATATGCTATGAGTTATTCTTCCATACCCCTGAAGAGTTTGTTTAGAAAGGAAGTCACCTAAAAAAGCCCAGGAAGTCAGTTTGGTGTGGTGTAGTCTAGAATGAAAAAGGTTGTTCAGGCTGGGCATGGCTCATGCCTGTAATCATAGCTGCTCAGGAAGCTGAGACCTGAGGATCTCAGTTCAAAGCCAGTCCAGGCAAGAAAGTCTGTGAGTCTCTTCTCTCCCATTAAGCATGAAACAGCTGCAAGGGGCTGGGAATATGGCCTCGTGGCAGGAGTGCTTGCCTTGTATACTTCAAGCCCTCGGTTCAATTCCTCAGCACCACATATATAGAAAATGGCCAGAAGGGGCGCTGTGGCTCAAGTGGCAGAGTGCTAGCCTTGAGCAAGGAGAAGCCAGAGACGGTGCTCAGGCCCAGAGTCCAAGCCCCAGGACTGGCAAAAAAAAAGCTGCAAGTGGAGCTGTGGCTCAAGTGGTAGAGTGCTGCTAGCCTTGAGCAGAAGAGCTCAGGGACTGAATCCAGGCCCTGAGTTCAAGCCCCAGGAGTGGCAAAAAAAAAAAAAAAGAGAGCGAGAGAGACAGAGAGAGAAAGATTTATTAATATATATTATTTATTAATATGTTTATTAAGATCTTTTTAAAATGGAAAAAACTCTAGAACTGTGATTGTCTAATGCAGTAGTTACTTGCTACATGTGTATTTAAAATTGAATTAAGGGTTGGAAATATGGCTTAGTGGTAGAGTGCTTGCCTAAGCATGCATGAAGCCCTGGGTTCGATCCCTCAGTACTGCATAGAAAAAACTTGAAGTGGCGCTGTGGCTCAAGTGGCAGAGTGCTAGCCTTGAGCAAAAAGAAGCTCAGGGACAGTGCCCAGGCCCTGAGTCCAAGCCCCAGGACTGGCAAAAATAAATAAATAAATAAATAAATAAATAGATACAATAACATTGAATTAACTTAAAATGTTGAGTTCTTGGTTACACTATCCACAGTTTGAATGGTTTGAAGCTACACCTGGCGAGTGGCTTTCATATTGGATAGTATGGATCGATTAAGCATTCTTGTCTAGAATGTTCCTGACAAACACACTCTTGCCCTAGTGGTTCTCAGTTTTGCCTATATGCATGCATATGGGCATGCATGTATGAATGGTTTTTATTTTGCAATGCTGGGGATTGAACTCAGGACTTTACAAGTGCTAGACCCTCTTCTTCTGAGCTGTCTTCCTAACCCTATGCCTACCTACCTTTAGCATTGTCTAGAGGCTTAAATAACAAAATACCTATGCCCCAATTTAATTGGTCTTGATGGGATCCAAAAACTGCCCATGAGATTCCAATAGGCAGCTAGGGTTCAGAGTTACTAAGTTATACATCAGGTTAATGCCTATTCAATCAAAAGTTGGAGGAGGGGTGCTACTTAGTTCCACATTTCAAAAGCTAGAGACCATTTCAGGCAGTGATGGAAGCCTAAACTAAATAATGAATAAGTGGATAGTCAAAGCAGTTCTGAAGAGTGAAGCCATAGTGGACTGAGGAAAACAAAACAATCATATAACTTTTTCAGTTATAAGAAATTGAATACCCTCCACCGTGAGTCTTATATATTAAAGGATTATTCTTTTTAAAAAACAATATAACATTTATATATTCAAAAGTAGTTCTCATATTTTAAAATTTAACTTCCAAGTTTCATCATATTTATACCTTAAAATTTTTAGAAACCATGGTCCTTTAAATAAAATGAATTGTGGACTCACTGATAGCTTAAACACTTGTGTCCTCCCCTCTCTCTCTCTCTCTCTCTCTCTCTCCTTCTTTAATGGCTAGATACTGCACAACAACTTAGTGCAAGTTCTACTTAAATCTAGTAGGCTTACCTCCACTGGATCACAGGGTTTTTTTTTTTGCCAGTCCTGGGGCTTGGACTCAGGGCCTGAGCACTGTCCCTGGCTTCTTTTCGCTCAAGGCTCTGCCACTTGAGCCACAGCGCCACTTCTGGCCATTTTCTATATATGTGGTGCTGGGGAATCAAACCCAGGGCTTCATGTATACGAGGCGAGCACTCTTGCCACTAGGCCATATTCCCAGCCCCCACAGGTTCTTAAACAGTAAATAAACAAAAAACAGTGAATTACATATACATACAAACATACCTACATACATTGCCAGTCCTGGGGCTTGGGACTCAGGGCCTGAGCACTGTCCTTGGCTTCTTTTTGCCCAAGGCTAGCACTCTGCCACTTGAGCCACAGCACCACTTCTGGCTTTTCCTGTTTATGTGGTACTTAGGAATTGAACTCAGGGCTTCATGCATGCTAGGCAAGCACTCTATCACCAAGCTACATTCTCAGCCCCAAAGCTATTCTCAATGTTAGATACTGGGTCATTCTTTTAGTCATTTTCAAGTCAGATTAGAATCTATGGTCCTCATGAAGTGACTATATCAACTGACAAATGTTTGAATTTTGAACTTTTTAGTCTTTTAAAATATATAATTGTGTCTTTTTTTTTTTTTTTGTTTTTTTTTTTTTTTTTTTTTTGGCCAGTCCTGGGCCTTGGACTCAGGGCCTGAGCACTGTCCCTGGCTTCTTCCCGCTCAAGGCTAGCACTCTGCCACTTGAGCCACAGCGCCGCTTCTGGCCGTTTTCTGTATATGTGGTGCTGGGGAATCGAACCTAGGGCCTCGTGTATCCGAGGCAGGCACTCTTGCCACTAGGCTATATCCCCAGCCCTAATTGTGTCTTTTTTATGGTACTGGGCTTTCCTTGCTAGGCAAGCATGCTACTATGCCCCCAGTCCTTTTGGCTTTAGGTTTTTGTTTTGTTTTGTTTTGTTTTTGCCAGTCCTGGGGCTTGGACTCAGGGCCTGAGCACTGTCCCTGGCTACTTTTTGCTCAAGGCTAGCACTCTGCCACTTGAGCCACAGCACCACTTCTGGCTTTTTCTGTTTATGTGGTGCTGAGGAATCGAACCCAGGGCTTTATGCATGCAAGGCAAACACTGTACTGCTAAGCCACATTCCCAGCCCTTAGCCTTAGTTTTTTAGATAGGGTCTCACACTTTATTTAGGCTATCCTCAGACTACAATCCTCTTGTCTCTGCCTCCTGCAATTACAGACCTGTACTACTGCGCCTAGTCCCTGTAATTGTCTTTTATCTAGAGATCTAGAGATCTCTGAACTGGGCAAAAGGCTACATTCCTTCACATTCTGCATTGTAGGGATTGCAGATAATTAATGGATTCTATATCTCATATGGCATTGTCTGACTGTGAGGTCATATTTCTAG